>NC_133327.1:124468757-125938757 GCF_042186555.1 Aquarana catesbeiana
GGAACCTTAAGTGCAGCAGATTTTTTTTTTAACCTTGGCCAGATCTGTGCCACAATTCTGTCTCTGAGCTCTTCAGGCAGTTCCTTTGGCCTCATGATTCTCATTTCCTCTGACGTGCACTGTGAGCTGTAAGGTCTTATATAGACAGGTATGTGTCTTTCCTAATCAAGTCCAATCAGTATAATCAAACACAGCTGGGCTCAAATAAAGGTGTAGAACCATCTCAAGGATGATCAGAAGAAATGGACAACCACCTGAGTTAAATATATGAGTGTCACAGCAAAGGGTCTGAATACTTAGGACCATGTGATATTTCAGTTTTTCTTTTTTAATAAATCTGCAAAAATGTCAACAATTCTGTGTTTTTCTGTCAATATGGGGTGCTGTGTGTACATTAATGAGGAAAAAAAAAATGAATTTAAATGATTTTAGCAAATGGCTGCAATATAACAAAGAGTGAAAAATTTAAGGGGGTCTGAATACGTTCCGTCCCCACTGTATATATATATATATATATATATATATATATATATATATATTTTTTTTTTTTCACGTTGGAATGTAACATCCTTTAGTTGCCAGGAAACACCTAAACAACTAATTCCAAGCCTGTGATTTCAAAAGCCAGAGATTCTCATTTGTGTCACCCAGTGTTGTAGATACACATTACATTATTTACATGCAAGAGTCTGCAGTCCCTGCCAAAAAACTCCCATTGTTGATGGACTTTTGTTTGCTTCAACTTTTCTCCCCAAAAGTGGAACTTGAAAGCATCTCAGATACAAGCTAAATGAACCTGAAAGCATGGCGCATTTGGCAATTGACACAAACCCAAATCAAGTCATGTGCAACTTAGCATTGAAAAAGTTATATGCAATTAAAATGAAATTAACAGGTAAATTTAGCTAGGTAACGTGGTTGCCTAGATAGCCTTACTAGCACACTCATTGATTTTACTTGCTTTGATTTGCTCTTTAGCCATATTTCCACGATGATTATTCCACCATAATAGCTTCATATAAAAAAAAGCACCTCTATAAGCACTATAGACGAAATCCACAAAGAATCTGTTACAAAGAATCAGGATGCTCAGTTAAAAGGTATGCTGACCTTCAACACCGCAAAGCCTTTAACACAACATCTCAATCCCGAGAGGTATTTTTAGCAACTTTTAATAACTATTCACCTTAAAAAAAAGACATGCAAAGTCCTTATATATCTAATTTGCCAAGCAATAAAAGATTAATCTCCTCCTAAATTAGTTTCCCTTTTATTATGAATTAAGTGCAGCACTCTTCAAAAGCTCATCATTTCTCGAGCTAAGGATTTATCTCCACAAGATTATCTTTCCAGGAGTGAGAGGAAGATTTACACCTCGTTCCATATTTCCAAAGCAATTACTTTTGAAAAACACTTCCACACAGATAATAATATGTATACATGACTTGTGGAATTTAATCAGTTTACTGGTTACTGTCTGCAAGATGGGAGATCGGATCTTCCGCTAAAGGTAATCTATGCATCTAGTTGCAGAGAGAAAAAATACATTCAATTTTTGATTTTCAGAGCCGCCAGTATAGGGAATTCAATGTTTGGGTACTGCATATAAAAGCCACATTCACCGAGTCTCGATGTATTGACGGCTGGAGACACCAAGTGAAAATTATGTTTCCTATCAAAAGATTTCATTGTGAAAGTTGCAAATTATTTTTTTTATTTGCTGGCAATAGCGTTTAAATAAATGTGATTAGCACAGGAGGAGGAGATAAAACGTCGGCTCTTTTCCACATTCATGTCATTTTCCCAGTTAAATCCACAAGCCAGTAGCCTCTAGGCAGTAGATGGGCAACAATAATTCAGTTAAAGCTACAATGAATTTTCTGCTGAGGATTAAACAACGCTGTTTAACTCCTCTCCTGCCAGAAGGGAGGATTAGGCAAGTAAAAAAGGTTTATACAGGCCTGGGAAGGAAAGCAGGAAACTATAAGAAGGCTAAATTAAAGCAGGCTTAAAAAGTGACACTTTCAAGATACTTTAAAATCAATGAAAGAGCCCAGTAAATAGTCGGCCTCATTTATTTCCCCCATCACAGATTTATGTTTAATAATCCATAAATAGGCACATTCCACAGGACTTGGTGACAGAGATAATATTCAAAAGTGTAGGTTAACATTTTGGAAAAGCGCAGCCTGCCTTTCCCAAGACACAGACCTGATAAAACAATGTTTTTGAATATTATCTTTGTTGCCAAGTCCCATGGAGTGCTCCTATTTATGGATTATGTATGTGCATACTTTATATAGACTGCATCTGGGCCATCATCATTGTTAGAGTGTGTGGTGATTGCCTTTATATAGTGTTTTCTGGAGGCTTTGAAAAGGCCAAAGAATGATCATGATCTCCATACAATTTACAGTTAAAAGCCAAGTGGTCTTGCCGCATATTTTTGTGGAAGTAGAGATGTGTGTATTAACTCATGAGTTTTGATATTTGTCTAAATACATTTACACAATGTAGCGCTCCTGAATAGTCTCAATCATTCATGTTATCATCCAACATTACATAAATGAATCAAAAGTGACACAAAAAACTCTCTTTAGAATATTCCTCAAGTAACATAAAAAAACTAGGCTCACACTAGCCCATGCTCTTTCTTTTTTGCAGAGCGATTTACAATAGGGCTACTGCACCACAATTGCAAGGCAAGCATGTGGTTCCTAGTTGTGACATGCACTTGAATGGCTGACTTTGACAGGTAGTGCTGCCGGCCAACTGTTATAAATTTGCAGTGGCCATGACACACAGCACCGTGACCATGGTATGTAATCAGCTTCCTTCAGCTGTATTTTAGACTTTATGTGGGTGATCAGGGGCCAGTTTTTACCACTCCCAGCAGCCTGTGTGAAAGAGGCTTAGGGTCTTTGTAAAAACACCCTAAAGTGACATGATCTTGGATGACCGAAGAGTTTTTTCAATTCTATTCACTTCCTGTATAATTGCGAGTTCATGCACTCAAAATGGATAACATACTCATCAAATCACTAGCCTTTCTAATTATGGAAAGTCTAGGGTGCTTTTTTATGAAATTCCTTGGGATCACAATCTTTCTTTTATTTCAAGTCTTTCCAACCTATATCCAGAGGTCTCCTCTTCTGATACAATCTCCGCGTCTCTTCAGATCTCTTGATCGTTATCATTACCAGATAAAAGCAGTAAAATCATACACAGTGCTAAATCCTACTGACAGGGCTGGGCTCTTAGCAGCTTCCTTCTCTGTGCTCAGGCTGCTCAGCTGCCAGATAATTGTCAGCAATCACTGATCCCTCAGTGGCTCGTCTGGTTATTATCATCTGCTCATCAGTCCAATCTACATTCGGCCCCTTCTGGCTATTTAAACTGCCTTGTTCATTCCTTTCCTGCCTTTGCTTTGATCAACATATCTGGAGAATCTCTGCTGTGTTCCTGTGAAAGACATTGCCCGGCTGATGTCCCTTCTGGTTCCTGATCCTGTTCTTCTGCCTCCGACTATGCTGATCTCTGGTTTCCTGATTACAGGCCTGTCTGACTACCCGCTTTGGTTACCGGTCCCTGACTTATGTTTTGACCATGTTTACTGATCTGTTCCATCCTTACCATTATATTAAAAGGTGCGTTTTTTACTGCATTTCTCTTCTCAGTCTGATTCATGGCTCCTGACATCTACAGAGTAGTAATTAAATCATCACAACTCACATAAAATTAGCGTATACAATCACCATATATAATATTTGTCTATGCAACAGCAAATGTCTCATTCCATCCACAGCTTGCCCATAAAATGCTGCCTGCTGCAGTAGTGATTCCCTACGAGCTTACCCAGGCTTACCAAGGCTATGCCAGCCATTCACATAACCAAGCTCAGTCCAGATGTGTTTCATGGGGGGAATTGAGCAACCCATGGTGGAAGGAAAGAAAATTGCATAATCTATGGCCTGCCTTAGTGGTACTCACTTTACCTATATAAATGTGTGCATTCTTCTTGGTTTATAGATTGGAATTAACAGTGGAGCAAATACCTATGCTGTATTATGTTTGATGTGATATGACATACCTGGATATATGAACATATATGCCTAATACAATTTTACTACAAAAGTATTTTTGTTATGCGTGCTTACTATTATATAAATATTGTACTAGCAGATTGATACACTGTGGAGGGGTTTAAACACCCTGAAATATAATCTATTGTTGGTTGCTAAAAAGTTTAGATAATAGTGGTGTGCAGACCTTTTTTGCTAATTACATATGCCTGCCAGTCAGGTCATCAAGCTCCGCCCCAATGCGTTTCATCCTAGCAGACTTTAAAGTTTTTGTCTAAATAGAGATGTGTTTATTAAGCCATGGGTGTTGCATTTGCCTACTCACTGCTTCTTGCTATAGTTCATATACAGTACGTCTCTTTTAGAAAATCATGCTTTTTAATGAAAGACCTTTACTAAGAAATATAACTTTTAAAGTAAATATATACCTTTAGGGCCCATCCACACTGATGTACTGTAATATGTGCTTTTTACCATGACTTACTGCAATGCACATTAATATGTGATCAAGGGTGTGTTGTGGCAACATTCATTTTAAATGTAAACACACTGTGCCAAGACAACTCAATGGGGTTGATTTACTAAAGGCAAATAGACTGTGCACTTGAAAAGTGCAGTTGCACTCTACAAGAGCAGTTGCTCCAGAGCTTAGTAAATGAGCTGAAACTCTGCTGAATTCCATCATCCAATCATGTGCAAGCAAAAATGCTGTTTTTGTTATTTTCCTTGCACATGATTGGGTATTGTAAAGTGAAGCCTTACCTCATTTACTAAGCTCTGAAGCAACTGCACTTGCAGAGTGCAACTGCACTTTGCAAAGTGCACAGTCTCATTGCTTTTAGTAAATCAATCCCAATGCATCTTCTTTTCTGAGCACTACAATACACTTTTCAGTGGCATCAACTAACTATCAATCCAATGTGTTCTTTGTGCTACTGGCTCTTGCTTTAGTTGAAGTTTTACCCCTCCGATCATATCCTGCCCCTGTAATCTTTCAGTGTGACCGTGCTTAAATAGAGCCGAGAGACCTGTCATATACAGTAATCAAAGGTACTGACTATGCCCCCCCCCTTTTCAACTCATAGAGGTTGAACTATGGCTCTTTTGAATGAAAAGCTATTTATGAATGGAGGACGGGCAGATGAATGAAAATCTGTCTCCTCCATTCATAGAGCGCTTTTCATTTATAGAAGCTATAGTGCAGCCTCTATGAATGATGAAATTGGGTGCAAAGAGCAGGCATCATCAGCACTCTTCAAGGGTGCATATGACAGGTCCCTCACCTCTTTTAACCCCTCTTCACATTGGAAGATTATCATGGCATGGATGGGGTGGGGGTAAATTAGAGAAGGTAGATTTAAATTAAAGCAGGAGCCAGCAGCATAAGGGACAAGAAATGTCTCTTGTGCTGATTTATTTATTTTTTTGACTAAACTTAGGCTTTAACTACTATAAGCCACTCTAAAGAACATTTTTTTGTCCCTGGTTTGAGTAAGCACAAAAACAGGCTAATGGGTCGCACAATAAATGCAAAAGGGTCTGGTTGTGGTCACTAGGTCGCAGGTTGGGCCTCATTGACTGGCTGGCTCTGGAATGCATAAGATTCAATGCAACCACAGTTTGTTTGTTCTATTTTTTTACCTACTTCCAAGAAGAATTACGCGCATAAAACATACATTTTATTGTGTATTTATTTTTGAAGCAAGGCATGTAACCTGCATACTGAGTATTTTTACAGGGTGACACATTGGTGACAATTGGTCTAAGCCCAAATGTCAAGGGAGGTAAAAAAAAAAAAAAAAAAAAAAGAAAGCCGACTGCACTTTGCACATAAGATATGAGAGATATGCTGAGACTTGAGCGTTTCTTGCTCTACATTACTTTGGCCCCCTCCCCTCCGCTGTATTACACAGTCACTGTAAAGGTTATAAGCAGCACTTGGCTGAAGTGGTCTACATGGAGACAGTACTACACAGGCTATTATTGTACTGACAATTCAAACGATTATGAATCTGCCAAATGGAACCAGTCATTTATTGACAGAGGATCATACTATCTGACTCCACATCCCACTAACATTTGTATGTGATTTGAAAATAAATGATGTTGCTCTTCCATTTATCATGCACTTAAAGTGGTTGTAAACCTCTGACATGAAATATGAACAAAGCATGTCCCTCAATAGTGTGGATTTGTCTGAATCTAGAGCACTAAGTGTCATTTACACCTGCTGCTTTGTTCCTCTGCTATCTGCATTAGTCATTTCTGACAAGTTTTCCTGACACCATGAGATAAAAATGTGACAGGGGGGATACCCCAGCACAGAGTCTGTGAATGACAGCCTTAGCTTTCTTCCTGTGTGCGGTGTGAAGTGGGTTGTGTCCCTTCCATCCAATCAGCTCTCATTGAGCTCTGCAGAGTGTAACTTAAAGTGATTGTAAAGGTTCATTTTTTTTTTTTAAATAACAAACATGTTACACTTACCTGCTCTTTGCAAGGGTTTTGCAGAGAGCAGCCCTGACCCTCTTATTCTGGGGTGCCCCGGCGGTGCTCCTAACTCCTCCTCTTCACTGGGTGCCCCCTCGGAGAGGCACTTTCCATGGGGGCACCCGTGCGGGCACACTCACGAGTCCCGCTGCTGTGTCCATTGACACAGACAGCAGGACTTGGCCCTGCCCCCTGCTCTCGTGTCACTGGATTTGACTGACAGCAGCCAATGGCTCCCGCTGCTATTAATCTATCCAATGAGGTCAGAGACAGAGGCTGGAGCTGCTGGGCTTGTGCTCATCACTGGAACGAACGGGTTCAGGTATGAAAAAGGGGGAGGGGCTCGGGGGGGGGGGGGGGGGGGGCAGCTGCAGTACAAAAGGTTTTTCACCTTAATGCAAGAATACATTAAGGTGAAAAACCTTAAGACTTTACAACCCCTATAAGCTCCCCGTCCTCTGCTTTCTGAAAGCTCAGACAAGCTATATAAATTATGGACTTTGAACAGCTGTAGAGAAGAGAAGACCGCAGATAAACAGGTTCAACTTATGTAGTAGTATTCAATTCATCTCTGTGTATTATCTGAGGATAGTGACTTTACTGGGTATATGTAAGGGTTTACAAACATTTGAATACTAAACACATTGAAGGGTGAAGAAAGTAAGCAGGCTGTTGTATTTGATTTTTCTGTTACTTTGTAAGTAAAAGTTTTTAAGGCAGGGTCGGACTGGCCTATAGGAGCACTGTACAGAAACACTGTGCGTCTTTGCCTCTGTTTCAGGGCCAAATTCAGGCAAAGATTCTGCCCTGATTCGTCCCTGAAATGGAGAACAGGGACGGACAGCGTTGCTGTGCGATCCGCGGCCAGTTTAGGTGTGAACCAAGCCTCAATGGTAAATTCCATGCAGATATAAAAGACACAAATGAATGCAGCTCTGTATGCAATGATATAGCATTAAAATGAAGTTAATTTTTTTAACACAAGCAGTGTGGGTATCTAGTGCAGCTTACAGTCCCTATACAGCAAAGCTTAACATGGAGGAGGGAAACACAGCACAAGGAGCCAATCAATGGTGCTGCAGTACAATCAGCCATACTGAAAGGAGGAGAGAACAGAGTGACGGAGAGATGCGCTAGTCAGTGTGCTGCTTCTCATTTTACTGTCCAATCACAGGCTGGGGGAGGGATGACACCTGTAAATATTGCTTAACTGCAACAAAGAAAAACTTAGACAGGATGGTGCTATATACAGTATGATGGAGCTGTATAAATCTATAACATAGGGAGAAATATGGGTATATAGTTGTTTACCTTAAAGTGGTTACCTTTGTTTTGTTTTTTTGCTTGTTTTTTTTTTTTTTTTTTTTTTTAGAAATTAGTAAACAGGTTTATACTTACCTGTTCAGTGGAATGGTATTGCACAGACCGGCCCTGATCCTCCTCTTCTGGGGTCCCCCATCGGCACCCTGGGCTCCCCCTCTTCTCTATGTGCCACCCTAGGAATCCACTTCTGATGGTGGCACATCTGAAGGTAAGTTCCCTAGCCCTGCTCTGTGTGTCCATAGACATACAAGTGCGGCTTTGCCCCGCTCTCTGCTCCCAGAATTTGATTGGCAACAGCAGGAGTCATTAGCTCCCACTACTGCCTGTTGTGTACGAGAGAGGAGAGAGCTGCTGCAAACTGGCACAGCGATAAATCAAGTGATGACTCAGGTAAGTATTTATGGGATGATAATAATACTGGAACATTTTTAACCTTAATGCATTATGGT
Source organism: Aquarana catesbeiana (assembly GCF_042186555.1). Lineage (NCBI taxonomy): Eukaryota > Metazoa > Chordata > Amphibia > Anura > Ranidae > Aquarana > Aquarana catesbeiana. Next base: position 124,477,099 of record NC_133327.1, read on the forward strand.
AAAACATGTTTTCCCTTTAGAACCACTTTAAATACCCCTGTGTCTGCTACCTTACTCAAACCTCAAATTACAGTGAGGGCAACCGACTAGTGAAGAAAAGCACAGTGAGAACTCCTGCTCCTGCTAACTCCCCCGATGAATTCACATGACGGGACGTAACGCGTAGGGCATCTCGGATCGGAAGTGATGCAAGAGGCTGGCAAGTGACTGGATTTACACAGCACAAGGTTTTTTTTATATGTAAGAGTTACTATTTTAATAAAATTCATGGTCTTAAAATACTACACCACGGGGGATCACTTTCTTTTACCCTAACATGAGGATTGAGCGTTGGAGTAGGAGTCTTAAAGGCACCATCACCAAGGGATCACCTGGATACTCTGGAACAAGCCAAGATTGATGTAACATCATTTCAACACTACAATCATAATGCTTACTGTATATTATTGCCTTTTAAGGTGAGAGTTCTGGGAGCATAGAGGTGACACGAGGAGGTGAAAGCACACTGATTCAACTGTATATATGCACAAAAACAGAACTTTATTGGGAAAATTTTGACTATATTTGGCACATCACCGTTGGAGACCGAACTATCATTTTGTTCATTATTTTATATTTTTCTGCACCACACCACACTATGTGAAGCACTGTATATGTGTATAATTGTACATATGATTTATTTTCCTTTACTGGCAGATTTATATATAATCTTGTGATACACTTTAAGAGCCTGCGCAAAAATATTTTTCACATTGTTATACTGTTTGCATATTTTGGGAACACAAATGGGTGGATGTAGCAGCTCATCTATCAGCACTAGTAGATTATTGTTTTTCACCATTTATCTAGCCAGTAGACCACTCACGTTGATCATCACAGTAATTGCTAAATTTTATTTACACTTTTATTTACACTGCTCTGTGAAATACCATTGCACAGAGCAGGTAAAAAAAAGTAAGTTTCTAGAATGTTGGAATTACCCTTTCCAGGTTTTTTTTTTAAAAACCTAAACATCCAATAAAAAAATATCCACTTTCAACAATGGCTTTATATCTTAGCATTGAAGTTTCCACATTCTACAAGTGTAGTTTCTGATTTTTTCAGATATAAGAAAAGGTAAACTCACTTCAGGACCTGAGCAATTTCTATATTAAGAATAAATAAACACATTACTTTTCATTTGCCATTTGATACGTTAAAGAGAGCAGGTGGCCATAATGGACTTAGCAAAATGTCATAACTGTCCACAATTTCCTTTTAAAATATGTCAACCATAACTAAAGGCTCTCCACTATATCAATCCAGCAAAAAGTTATGATTCATCAACCTAATTATCAAATGGCAGTGCTGTGTTCTCAATTACCTTTCACACTCAGACCTCAAGGCAGCCCTAATGACACCTCTGCCAGACAGAGTACAAATAAATGATTGTCCTTACAGTGGCCTAAAGAGAAAGGTATAATGCTAAGCCAGTCTCAATCTGTCACTAACAACAAGCCACTTTAAATGGACTCCAAACTGGGCCCTGTAATGTCTTAATGTTACTTACCACAAATAATGAGCCCGGCTGCCAGTTATTTAAAAGCTGAGCTCCAACTGAGTTCACTGCCACATTATATACTTTCCATCGGCAGGGTTTAAAAATTTAAATCTCTTTCATGCCTGCTCAAGATTAGTTCCATAAACTATCCAGCCTGTAGTTAAGAAAAAGACAAATCTATACATATATCAGTGGTTGAATCATTTTAGTTCGTTCCAAAAGAAATCACAGCACATTGCAGGGATGGAATTAAACGTCTACATTTATGAGATGCCTTCAACAAATGGCTGCTTTGTAGAAAAGTCAGTTATGGAAAATCTTCTTACAGTGTATCTAAAACCAAAAGAGTAGGGGGCGCATGCGTGCAGCAACCCAGAATAGACTTCTTAAGTTGCTCCACTAAACTGTGGTGTCTACAACACTGTAAAATCCCCGTGCTGTAGACACCACAGCTCTCATTTATGCTGGCAGCCTGTCGGGGATGAACTGGCACTCTAAAAGCTGATGGAAACCCACTGACCCATCCACTCCACGTGTCTGTCCTGCACCCGCTAAGATGGCGTCTGGCACCATGAGAAATGGCAGTTTGCCCAAATTAACACCCAGCTCGAAGGACAGCCAAGACCTGTTCATGGAGGAACAGACTGCAGCCGGCAGCTCCCCAGACACTTATCTTCTTTCCCACCTCCAGGAAATTGTAGAAGATGAGCTGGCCAAAGTAACCATAGCCATCAGTTTGGATCTCAAAAGCAAGATCCAGGAAATTGGCCACCACACAGCATCCTTGGAATGCAGGATGGACACTGCCACAACAGTGCTCGAAGGCCACGAACTAAGCCTGGAAAAACCCCCAACGCATTAAGCTTGATTCCTCTTTTCCTCTCCTCCCTCCCAACCACCCCTTTTACCACCACCCACCCCCTTCTTCCTTCCTCATCACACAATATTCAGAACGGTCTAGCCTGTGTGCTACCCGCAGTCATACACAATTTTGCCATTTTCCTCCTTTGGATGTGTCAGATACATTACCTTCATGGTATGATTTTGTTGTTATTTCATTTTCTGGAAACTCTTATGCCCCATACACACGGTCGGACATTGATCGGACATTCCGACAACAAAATCCTAGGATTTTTTCAGACGGATGTTGGCTCAAACTTGTCTTACATACACACGGTCACACAAAGTTGTCGGAAAATCCGATCATTCTGAACGCGGTGACGTAAAACATGTAGGTCGGGACTATAAATGGGGCAACAGCTAATAGCTTTCATCTCTTTATTTATTCTGAGCATGCGTGGCACTTTGTGCGTCGGATTTGTGTACACACGATCGGAAATTCCGACAACGGATTTTGTTGTCGGAAAATTTTATAGCCTGCTCTCAAACTTTGTGTGTCGGAAAATCCGATGGAAAAAGTCCAATGGAGCCCACACACGGTCGGAATTTCTGACAACACGCTCCGATTGCACATTTCCTGTCGGAAAATCCGACCGTGTGTATGGGGCATTAGAATGTTTGCACAATCATGCCAAGGGGTGGGGGGGTTGCACCCCTGGTTCCCCCATCAGGGGCCTCCGGGTCCATGCCTCCTTCCTTCTCCTTTAGCCTGGCCAGGCCACAGCATCACCAGCTACTCTGAATTTTGAATGTTTCTTTTAGCTATGCTGTTTTTCCGAGCCCCATGTGTATTCATGATCCTCTGGCATTTACCATACATGGTCTTCTTATCAGCAATTCACTGTTGTTAACTTAATCTTGTCAGAATTTTTCCACCATACCTCACGGTCCCTAGCCCACTCAGTGATACTTGTCTCCTTCTGGGTGCAGTTTTTTTCCTGAGCTTCATTTGGATTGAGATTATCTAGTTTCCTAGTAGGATTCTCTGTCTCTCTACCAATACTACTTTCTTTACCTCATGCTATCTGTGCTGCAATACCTTTTTCTGATCCTTCTTCCTATCTTCCTCCATTCCCCCGTATGATTCCATCAAGGAACCTAATTTCCTGGTCTAATTTCTCACAGATACTGTCAGTTCTCTTGCTTCACTGCCCACCATGCCCCTCAAAATCCTAATCCTTAATGTGCAGGGTTTGAACTCATTTTCTAAAAAGAAGATAGCCTTTAATTATCTGCACTTCCAAAGAAGAGATCTAGCATGCCTACAGGAGACACATTTCTCAACCAGCTCAACACCCAGATTTTTCCATCTCTCTTTTTCGCTGGTCTATATGGCCTCAGCCACCACTAAGCATAGAGGGCTTCTAATAGCCTTCTGTAAAGTCCTTAATTTTGCCTGCCAAAAGCAGTTCTCAGACCCACAAGGCAGATACCTATTTCTGCAAGGCACACTCCATGAGCATCCATGTGACCATATTAGGCTATTATGCCCCCAGTGTCAGCACCATATCCTTCCGTTTTCCTCTCCTGGAACTGCTTGTTTCTCATGCCAAGGGAGTCTTTTTACTTTGTGGCGATTTCAACTTAATCACACATCCAACCACAGACAAATTCTCTGGCCTTGTCATTGACCACACCCGGACTCAAAATGCTTCCTTGAACGTTTTTATCAAGGCTGGCCTAGTAGACGCATGTAAGGAACTACACTCCCTTTCGAGGGACTACACATACTATTCCTCCTCTTAAACCTTAATACTTGTACTCACCATTGTAGATACAGTGTACTTTTCTCCCAGAATGAATTAAAGCAACAATTCTTACCATGCCCCGATCAGATCCTGATCCAGTAGTTACACTTTCAAGATCCCTGATACAGAAATCCAAGCCCTCTGCATGGACCTTAAATGATTCTTTGTTGTCACACTCTGAAGTCTAAGCTAAACTGTGCTCTGTTACCATTGATTACTTTCAGCAAAATGTCCAATCATTCGTTTCGCTGGCCAAAGTGTTGGAAGCCTACAAGACTGTTGCCCAAGGTTATTTGATACACCTAGTCTTTCAGAGGTGATGGAAGATAGAACAACGTAGACAGCCACTAGAGCTAGAACAGACGAAAAGCCCTTGAAGCCCACAAGCTCCGCCCCTCCCCTCAAAACAAAATCTTGCCTGGATAGAATCAGGACTGAGCTGAACCTCTGCCTTCCTGATATATTGGAAAGGCAGCTGCGTTGGGCTAACCAAAAGTTTTACACCCAAAGCAATAAGCCTGGCACTATGCTGGCAAAACGCTTGTGCCATGTCACTCCCTGGATAAAACCTATCGCTCTTCGTATGTGCCATAGTTTTCTCACTACCAACCCATTGGAAGTTTTTTTTCTGAATTTCAGCATTACTTGGCCCCAGCTCCTTCTCAGTAACCTATTAAGCACCTCAAGATAAATAAAAGGTCAGGCCTAGATGGATACACTGCATTATTTTACAAGAAGCTTTCCAATCTCCTCATTCTGCACTTGAAGTGTACCTTTAATCATCTTAAATCAGGTCATGATCCCTAAACCGGGCACTGGCTCACATTCTTGGTCCAACTACTGCCCTATATCTCTATCCTGAGGACCTTCCATTCAATAATCTACCTCTTTCTGCTTAATTATTTCTGTGGATCTGCTTCCTCCAGCTCTCCTGTTGCTTTTTGTTTATTACCCACATCAGTCATCAGATCACCCAACATCAGAGGGGTGGCAGTTCTGAAAAAAGAAAGCAAAGTTCTGCTCCTGTGCCAATACAGCATCCTTCCCCCATGAGACACAGTGCAGAACAAGGAATGGTAAGTCAGTAGTAGGTAAAACAAATCAGCCACAGCTAACCTATAGGCAATACTGGTAAGCAGTCCTTTGCCCTCTGCCTACATTTTTTCACAGTGTTCACAGTTCAGGAGTTTGGCTAAAACAGAGTGTATGCAACAAACAACAGTGTTTTGGATCTATAGGGTCCTGTGCTTCGACTGATGAAGTAGACCCATGAAATGTGTAGAGAGAGACCACCCACTGACGGCATAAATATGCTGCATTAAATACAACACATGGAGACTCTTAAGGATTAGATTTAGGACAGTTTACAGAGTGGCCTTCACGAGGCAGAGTGGCTTCCACATATATTGCAAATGTTGTGCAACTAAAACCTCTGATTTGATGCAAATTTTTAGACAGTGCATTTTTTGAATGAATGAATGACTTGTATAGCGCTGCAACTGAATCACCTTTTAGCTAGCCGGTGAGTGTGCTGGGAAAACTTTTGTTGTGTTTGTTAAACACAATAGAGATATGACATTCTATGTGTGTAATAGGTTTAATTGGTATGGATGGAGGCTAAATGATCTCTTTCTCTATGTGGACAAGTAGTGTTGAAACAGATTATAAAGCATGTGTAATTGAACAACAAGTTTAACATATTTTTAAAGTGGTGTTCCGGCCGAAATTATACTTTTTAAATAAAAATACCTCTATAATACACAAGTATTAATGTATTCTAGTAAAGTTAGTCTGTAAACTAAGGTCTGTTTTGTTAGTTTATAGCAGTAGTTTGTTATTTTATAAACTTACAGCAGGCCGTGGCCATCTTAAGTGTGGGCATCTGAAGCCAGACTGTATTTCTTCCTGCATCTCATCCTTGCAGATCTCGCACATGCTCAGTGCAGCACAAGCAGTGTAATAGGTTTCAGGTCAGGTTTCCATAGGAACGGCAGTGTCAGAGGAAGTTGCCACCCCTTCCCAAAAGGCATTGCAAATAGGAAATGATGCGATGGGCCACGGCCAGGGAGGAGGAAGTGAAAAACGAATACAGCAGATGTACAGTAGGTGCTGAGAAATTTTTTTAAAAATATCCAATTCGTTTACAGTGCACAGTTTAGTGAGGGATGCTGAAGAGTTGTAAAAGTGGGTGGAACTCCACTTTAATGAGGATTTCATTAAAAATACAAACATAATTGAATAGTTGATGGCAATGTGAAAAATACATTTTTAAAAAAGTTAGAAAAGTTTTGTGTTCTTTTTGGTCATGGTGGACCTCTTTTCAAAAAGAGCCATAGCACAAAAACATTTCAAAATGGTCATGCAATGTTTTTGTAAAGCCAATGTTTAGTAATCTCCAGCCAGACATTTACCTGCCCGTCACATTTTCCCTGAGCTGTTTATTCGTCGTGACTTAGAATTTGAAATATGAGCTGTCAGAAGTCTGTGAGCAAATCCAGTACAAGGCAACAACAAAATAAATAAATAAAACCATGTGAATGCTAAGCTGGGATTTTACTGTTGCTATAGAAATGCCGTGATGAAAGTGACAATTGAAAAGCATCTTGTACTTGATAGCGACAATGAAAGAGACAGAATTATCGGCATAAAAAGCAGGGACGAATAATAAAGATGAGATGGAGAAATGCAGTACAAGAGACGAGGCCCATTAGGAAGTATGGCAAGCTGGCAAGTGTCAGCTTATTTATATTCTGTTAATGCAACACGACGTTGCTCTGTATTTGCACTTTTCTCCTAATTGGAGTCAATGTGCTCTACAATCACAATACAAAGTAGAAAATAGTGAATTATCCACAGCAACTAGAAGTCTCCAGTAATGAAATGGCAAGGAAAATAGACATTAAAAGCCTGTAAGTATCTTAAGAGCTACGTTCATAGAAAACATTCTATTGACTGAAAAATAGCTGTCCAGTTTTGTTTGTTTTTTTCTACAGATGAGTGTAGAAGTAACACTCCACCTGTAAAGTCTCACATTTTTTTTAAGATTTTATTTAAAAATGTTATTCAAAAGATTTTGTTTGAAAAAAAACACATTTAAAAATGTTATCTATTTATAATTTTTTTTATTGCACCAAGAAAATCCTACGTGTTTTGGGGATTATAAGAGCCACCCTTCTTCAGGGTTGAATAAGAACAAAATAATGAAATCTGGAATGGACTGGAGCATAAAAAGACCAGTATTTTAGCTTTTAGCTTGTGTGAAGCTTATTTTTACACAAGCTCAGCAGCCAAGAGGAATGCATTACTGAATCTGATTTGAAAGTGACGACATCAACTTGATGTGTAAGGTGACATGCAAGCAACAGTGTCAGTAGCTGTACCTCGATTGCTCAAAAACAACAAAAACTCCCCTACTTGTAGCGAGCTTGTGTATTTGTGATTTCCGTTTTTATATAAATAAATATGCTAAAATCCTTAACATTTCTGTTCCTAGAAATCCATATGTAAAGTAAAATCAAGCTATTGACATCTCATATGGGTATCTCTGATGTTGATGATTTTATCCGTTTAGGGAAGGGGGTATAGGGACATAATGGGCAATCCATTGGGGGTCTGTAAAAGGATAAGAACCCCTGTTTTAAAGGATCCCTTTTCTAAAAAAATAGTACAGAGTAAATGACAGCATGAAAGATAACCAACTACCTTTCTTTTCTTTTCTTTTCTCTTAAACCGGAAGTAAACCCATCCATAAAACCGCTTCATTTCCGGCACGTGACGGAAATGTAACACTCCCATTGGTTGTGCTCTCAACCAAACTGTCAAACCATCCAATGGCTGGTGTCTAAACTGATCACATGTGCAGCATCATGACAGTTGTAGATTAAACAGAGGCAAAGATGGCAGGTTCCTTGGCTGAAAACGATAGGGGGGTTTACTTACACTTTAAGTGCCACAATTTTCCCTGCCATTGTTTACTCCATGCATGAATAAGGTAGCAATGTTCCCTCTAACACATACTCAGAAAAGGAAAGTAAGAGGGAAGTTCTATGATTGTATTGCTTAATATGAACATGGCAACAAAAGCCACTTCAAAGATTGTTAGTAAATGCAGTGAAAAAATCCTGCTACCTGAGTACTAGGGAGATATAAGAAGCCAGTCATTGCCTGGACACATTTGACACCAGTATACTTGTACGTTAAATGGATGCATAGGGACCCTTTTCCCACAATGTTCACACAACTTTGGCATTAGGCCCGAGGTTTTTGACATGCAGCCCAGCCTTCTCTACATTTGTTGGCTGTCCTAAGATCTATTGCAAACAGAGAATGAGATTTTCAAGCATTACTAGAGAGTAGCCTGGGAGGACTTTTTTACTCATTGCCATCTGCATACCTTACGGTGATTATTGCACTTTTTGAGGAAGAAAGTCTAGCTCCTTATATACAGTTACCTACTACAGAAGGGTCTATGTTAAGCGGAAACCAGTGTGGGCTCCATTTCGTCTTCCACACTTTATCCCTTTCCATACAATCTTGGGCTGCTCCCTAATCAGATGCAGTGCTACATATACAGACTTATCCAGTAATCTGTGATCTTCTGATGAAGCACTAAACTGAAAAACATGTTGGGACCTCTGGATACTTCCCTGCATTACCACTTTATTTCCTATGGAACTAAATTGGTTATTTGTGTAACATACATGTGTTATGTCACTGCTATGTATGAAGGAGATGTGTGGATAGCAATAGCAGGGAACAGTGTTTCCAGGGATAGCTTTGCAATATCAAGTGTGATTTTATGGAATGATTTTATCTATCTTAAGCTATAATAAAATGTTTGTATTGTTATAATTGAGGTTGTGTGTCCTTTATTTTTGGGATTATGTACAGCAACAAAAAGTCCTTGGATTCAACTGGAAAATTGTATGAATTCTAGGTAAAAAAATCATGTATAAATATATTCAGGTTTTAAAAATATCTAAAAAGCCCAAACCCATTTAATTTTGGATAAATCAGCATCTTTCAAATTTTTACTGCTGTCTGTGTCCCTATTGGGGAGATTTCTCTTCAAGTGGTTGTAAAGGCAGAAGGTTTCTTCCCCTAATGCATTCTATGCATTAAGATAAAAAAACCTTCTGTTTCCAGCAGCCCCCTCAGCCCTCCTAATACTTACCTTAGCCCCCTCTCGATCCAGCGATGTTGCACGAGAGACTTGGCTGTCAGGACACTCCCTCCTCATTGGCTGAGACAGCAGCGATGGTCCATTGGCTCTCGCTGCTGTCAATCAAAGTCGGCGAGCCAATGAGGAGAGAGAGGGGGCAGGCCACGGCTCTGTGTCTCAATGGACACACGAAACTGCACAGAGAAAGTATAACATGTTTGTTATTTTTAAAGGAGAAAAAACATGACTTTTGTATCACTTTCAGTTCCTGTCTGGATGGGAACACACTTGCCAACAGTCCCGATTTTCCGGGACAATCCCGATTTTGGGACCCTCGTCCTGATCGGAGCTCATCCCGATTAAATTCCCGGGATTTTGCTTTTTGTCCTGGAAAAACCGGGAATGTTTTAGCAAAAACAGCCAGTGGGCTACAAGAAGATGGTCGCCGCTGCCGCTGTGAGGACTAATCCCCTTGTGTTCAGTGGAGAGGGGAGGCCTCCCCTCTCTACTGAACACATGAAAAACCAGGTGTTGTAAAAAAAATCTCTCAACCTATGCAGAAGCTCGCGGTGCAGCTCCGTCACTCATACAGCTGTTGGCGGGGCTTTACATGCGCGACTTCACTGCCCTTAATTGTGCATGCGCAGGAGCTTTCCACAGTCGAGGAAAATTAGGGTCTCGAGAGGGCGGGCGAGCGAAGGCAAAGAGATGGTTAGAACATCAGCACCAGCCCCGCCTACCCCACCCCACTAACCATGTCCATGGTCGAGAAAAATTATGGACTTGGGCGGGCAGAGGCGGAGAGTTGGTGGGAGGGGCTGCATTTGATGGGCAAAGTGGCAGATGGGCACAGTGGCTGCGTTTGATGGGCAAAGTGGCAGATGGGCACAGTGGATGCGTTTGATGGGCACAGTGGCTGCGTTTGATGGGCACAGTGGATGCGTTTGATGAGCACAGTGGATGCGTTTGATGGGCACAGTGGCAGATGGGCACAGTGGCTGCATTTGATGGGCAGATGGGCACAGTGGATGCGTTTGATGGGCACAGTGGCTGCATTTGATGGGCACAGTGGCTGCGTTTGATGGGCAAAGTGGTAGATGAGCACAGTGGATGCATTTGAGGGCAGAACAATGTACATTGACAATGCTATGCACGGGGGGCCCTCCCCCCTCTCCAAGCTCCGCTCTATCTCCCCCTCCCACCAACTCTCTGCCTCGGCCTGCCCGTTCAAGTCCATAATTTTTCTCGACCATGGACATGGTTAGTGGGGTGGGGTGGGCGGGGCTGGTGCTGACGTTCTAACCATCTCTCCGTCTCCACCCACCCGCTCAAGACCATAATTTTCCTTGACTGCGGATAGCTCCTGTGCATGCGGGATTAAGGGCAGTGGAGTCGCGCATGAGCGGTAAAGCCCCACCAACAGCTGTATGAGTGACAGAGCTGCACCGGAAGTGATGCGGTCGAGCTTCTGCATAGGTCAAGAGATTTTTTACAACACCTGATGTGAGGACGACTCCACACATGGGGACGGATGCTGATGTGATGAGGACTCCACTGATGGGGACACCACATGTAAGGAGGACTGATGGGAACACAACGGGCATGTAAGGAGGACTGATGGGGACACCAGATGTAAGGAGGACTGATGGGGACACCAGATGTAAGGAGGACTGATGGGGACACCAGATGTAAGGAGGACTGATGGGGACACCACATGTAAGGAGGACTGATGGGGACACAGATGTAAGGAGGACTAATGGGGACACCACATGTAAGGAGGACTGATGGGGACACCACATGTAAGGAGGACTGATAAGGACACAGATGTAAGGAGGACTGATGGGGACACCACATGTAAGGAGGACTGATGGGGACACAGATGTAAGCAGGACTCTGCTGATGGGGACACCACATGTAAGGAGGACTCTGCTGATGGGGACACAGATGTAAGGAGGGCTCCGCTGTTGGGGACACAAGATGTAAGGAGGGGCTCTGCTGATGGGGACACTGATGTAATGAGGGACTCTGCTGATGGGGACACCAGATGTAAGGAGGGACTCCGCTGCTGGGGACACAGATGTAAGGAGGGACTCCGCTGCTGGGAACACAGATGTAAGGAGGGGCTCCACTGCTGGGGACACACATGTGAGGAAGGCTCCGCTGATGGGGGCACCTGATGTAAGGACAGACTCTGCTGGGGGCACCTGATGCAAGGACGGACTCCGCTGGGGGCACCTGATGTAAGGACGGACTCCGCTGGGGGCACCCGATGTAAGGACAGACTCCGCTGGGGGCACTCGATGTAAGGACAGACTCCGCTGGGGGCACCTGATGTAAGGACGGACTCCGCTGGGCGCACCTGATGTAAGGACGGACTCCGCTGGGGGCACCTGATGTAAGGACGGACTCCGCTGGGGGCACCTGATGTAAGGACGGACTCCCCTGGGGGCACCTGATGTAAGGACGGACTCTGCTGGGGGCACCTGATGGCATCTGGTGGCGTGCAACAGTGGCAGGTGACATTATGGTATTATGGTGAGTTGAATGATTTCATTTTATAATACAATGAAATAATAGAAATAATGTGCTTCAATCATCCTGACACCATAACAACCATGGTGCCGGGATGATTGAAGTGCTAACACCAGGTGTTTAGAGTATCTTTATTTGCTGATTGTTAAACTCTGGAATACACATTTCTATTGTGGTGTAGGATCTGGGGCTGCTGTCCCTCCATCTCTCTCCCTCTCACCCCCTTTTCCCCTTTCCATCCCTCATTCATCTCAGACTCTAACCACACACCCTTTGAGCCACGCCCCTTTAAGCCAAACCCCCGATTTCACGTAAACCACACCCATTTTGGGCGCAGCACGCTTCGCTCCCTGCATGTTTTGTTTTTCCTATGCCACGCCTACAAACGCATGCCCCACCCCTAATTATAATGTGACTCCGCTTACAGCCAAAAAAATGCCCCTAAAACATTTTTTACACTGTTGCCAACTATGCAGGAAGTGATTGGAAAACTTCCCAACAGATATGCAGACAAAAATAAAACCATATTTTTGATAGAGTGAGTAAGGGTTAGAACGTTTGACAATGTTTTTAATATTGGCTTGCCTTCCCATTCCATTCACAATTGCACCTCTCTTTTCTTGTAAGGGTGACACAGCTACAGGAAGTGAGGATCACAGACAGAAATAGAAACATGACAGAAATGTAAACTAAAGACTAAATAAACAAAAGTTATTAGGTTTTCAATTATTTTTTAAACTCCTGCAGAAAGCTCACATTAAATATGCTGTGAGCGGGTGGCAGTTACAGGCACAATCACATTCCTGTACGTACTTGATTGGACACAGCATGATCGGCTTTGTCCAATCATACAGAGTTCTGTGTTGACAAACAATATGTGCATAGGAACAGCAATCTATAGGAACAAGCAAGGAGAATAAATAACCAGATATTAAAGTAAAAGCAGCACACATTGCACAAATTACACATTGTTAGGCACACAGTCAACTCCCTGACTGCCTCTAGATGGTAACCCCTTCCCAGCCATTGTCAGTCAGTGATAATACTGTAAAGTGTCATTGTATAGTATTGTCACTGATCACTGTATTAGTGTAACTAGCAACGTCAGTGTCAGTTAGTGATCCTCCTAGATAGTATCTGTTACCTTCAGATTGCCTGCCACTATATCACAGTGCCACTATAAGTCATTCTTCACCACCCATACAGTATAGTATCTATAGCTGCGTAAATTCAAGTATAAATACCATAGTTTGTAAATGCTATAATTTTTGAACAAACCAATTTATATACACTTATTGGGATTTTTGTTTACCAAAGATGTAGCAGAATAAATTTTGGCCTCAATTTATTAAGAAATTCAATTTTTTAATTTTTTAATTGGCTATGTTTTATAACAGAAAGTAGAAAATGGTGTTTTTTTCCCATATTTTGCGGTCTTTTTTCATTTATATAATAAAAAATAAAAAAACTCAGCGGTGATCAAATACCACCAAAAGAAAGCTTTATTTGTGTGACATAAATGATAACAAATTTTTTGGGGTACAGTGTTACATGACCATGCAATTGCCAGTTAAAGTAGCACAGTGCTGAATAGCAAAAAAATGCCCTGGTCATGAAGGGGGTGAAATGTTCCGGAGGTCAAGTGGTTAAAAGTCTACAAGACACTTTTGATTGTAAGCCTATCTGAAACTCACAAACTGTAAATTATGTTACACATTCCAGAGAAAGCTGTTTTTATTATTCTAGAATAACATCATGACACATTGGGGTTCATTAAAAGAGTATACAAATCTTTGTTCTACAGCAATGGCCCATTCATTTATTGGGCATTTGTATTCACTGCATAGTAATGGCTCATCCTACTCTGTAAAGGGCTACAGATACAGTATATCCAAAACATGACCCCAGAATGCAGTTTCAACACTATTTAGCAGAAGACATCAAAATATGCTGGTTCTCACCTCACGAGCTAGAAGATTCTGCTGCCAGGCGTACATTAAATAATTCCACAACTGATAAGATGGTCTTGGGTTTATGCACAAGCCCAGTGTTCTTTATGTCATGTTATTCCAGAATTACACCAACATTCAACTTAAGCAAATGTCCTCATTGTCCCCATCCATAAGCTGGTTCCTGGCATTGTTTGGCTTCCAAGACAAAGTCTGATATTATCCAGATAAAGTTCCATAAGAAAGAGAATTTGTCCTCTCTGTGTAGTAGACCTCAATCCCTCTATATACATGGAATCCACAGCTCTCGTATCTGTATTTTTAATTTTTTGACATACAGGACACAAAGGTAGACACAATGTCAGGTAATCATCCTGTTTTTTTTTGTTTTTTTAGGTTTTTCCTTTTTTTTGTTTTTGCCAAAAAATGCAAGCAAAAAAAGAAGAAAAAATGTTTGTTCTGCCATACAAACGCATCTTCAATATGAAGACAATCAAAACAATAAAGAGAAGATGGAAGTGTGCAGTTGCCTTCCTCCTTGATGCAGCAACAGTGTCAGAAATGAGGATACATGTGGCATCCATTCATGGGTAAAGCGGGCTTAATGTGGCATCCTCCATCCCTTTGCAATTGTATGATGATGAAATTAAGCACCTTTATTTCAACCAATACCGCTGATGTTCACAGGCAAGACCTCAAGAGATGTCCAACCATTCTGAAACATCGGTCATCTGAAAACACAGTGTATATCCATCAGCTGATGTTTTTGTTTATTACATTTTTTTAGATCTGCACTGCTCTACTTGTAAGAGGCAAGGTATTGGCCTTCACGTTCCTGACGGGTGGTCCACCATTGATCCTGAAGTGCTACTTCTTGAGTTGCAAAGTTCATCTTCCCCCACTGCCCAAATCTTTCATATCTTCAACCTCTTCTCTTTCCCTCCCCCACCCTTGAGGGATCCCTCACCCATCCCAGAGTCTCATGCCATAGAGGTGGGTGACTGGCTCATTTGGACCCTCATGGACTGAATACAGTTCAGGATTTTTTTCTGGTGTCCAGCTAATGTAATTCCTATCCTCAGGAGGTCCCTAAAAAGAAAAAACAATATTTCAGAGATATTATATAAATAGACGGACATATAATATTAATTGACACACGGCAAACCATGAAAGATCTAATATGAATGGACCAAATGTACAAAATTCTGTGAAAGTGTTTCTGCTCTCTCTTATGTTAGTATGGCTTTTGAATTCATATTTGCTCTTGTTATGTAGGCAACTGTTGTGAAACTAACTGACCAGAAATCTGCAAAACTGCCACAGTGCACACATTTTGACATCTTTATTTTGTGACCTCCCTCATTTGGTTACATGACATCTTGGAGCCCACCAAAAAGTTGGTGCTGGAAGATTACCTTTTGCCAGAAGCTAATATTGCAGGTCTGAACAGGGAGCAGGTAGCTATATAATGCTCAGCTTGTGTCACTGACTATGAGTCTCATTCTTATTGATGTCTGATTATTGAAGTATCATCACTCTGGACCACCAGCCTAACATTTCTAATCAGTTGTGGCCCTGAATGCAATCCAGCCTAGTCCTCCCATGATACAATTAACCTTACTTATATATATTGTTCAAACACTGGCATGATGCATTTTAGTTTACAGCCAGCCCTGGTGGTAACCTCACTGAATCATCAAGGGCTATAATCCCCTACACAGTTTCCTTGTTTGCTGCTCATATTTAAATGAAGATCAAAGGGAGACACTGGCTCTTTCTTTGACAGGCAGTAAAGGAAGAAGTGCAGGGGAACATGGTAACTTGAAACCCTTAACATCCTTGAAGAGGTATCTCACATCAGGTATTCATATCCCAAGTTTTAGCTGAAGTCCGCTTGACAGATGAATACATACTCTGGAGTCATCTGGGCAACAAGCTGCAATGAGGTGAAACCAGAGCTCAGGAAGTTATCTCTGTACTGTCCCATTTTGATAGCACTCAACCAGTCATCCACTGAGGTAAAGGCTGTGAAGTCTGGGATGGAGCGGTCAAGCAGTGGCTGGGAAGGCCTGTAAAAATATGAGACATCATTAGCCTATTATGGTGGCACCTAGTGTTCAATATATTACATATGGTAAGTAGTCAGCAGGACGCATATGCCTACACAGTCAACTCAAGCCAGCACCTACATATTTTAGAAATAGAAGTTTGTAAAACAGCTCACCACATTAAAGTTAAACTACGTTTAGGTAGCAAACATGATCTTGTATAGCAGGTAGGTCCCCTGTAAGTCAGCTGGAGAACCACTTGTCTATGGTTGATAGGAGAGGTTGCAAGGTGGAAAAGAGGGCTGTTGGAAGGGTGAATAAAGATAAAAGATGGCCGCAGGAGGGGTAAGAAGTTCCTGGATGAGGTACAGTTGGAATAATCAGTATGAAGAGGTATTCCTAGAAGAGAGGCAATCATAGGGGAGGGGTGCAGCCAACGTGATGAAGGGGTACAGGGTGCTGGAAGATTGATTGAGGAAGGGATCATGGTGGGAAGGAAGGAGGTGAATGATCAGGGTAAAAGTGACATACACCTAACAAATATTCACCCATGCTCATAGGTCTTTTTTACAGGGTAAAGGTGAATTGCAAGGACTTGCAAGGGGTGTCTAGAGAGGCTTCATAATACTAGACAGGGGGGTTTATTTACTAAAGGCAAAACCCCTTTGCACTACAAGTGAACTTGGAAGTGCAGTCGCTGTAGATCTGAGGGGGACATGCAAGGAAAAAAAAACAGCATTTTTGCTTGCACATGATTGGATGATAAAATTAGCAGAGCTTCCCCTCATTTCAGATCTTCCCCTCAGATCTACAGTGACTGCACTTCTAAGTGCACTTGCAGTGCACTTGTAGTGCAAAGTGAATTTGCCTTTAGTAAATCAACCCCAATGCATTGTTAAAAAATTGCACTCTGGAACAGGAAAATAAATAATCCTCAGATATTTGCACAACTACTGCTACTCTCTCACGTTGGGGTTGAGTTACTAATACTGGAGAGTGCAAAATCTGGTGCAGTTGCGCATGGTAGCCAATCAGCTTGTTTATTTAGACTTTGACAAAAAACCTGATTAGTTTCTATGCAGAGCTGCACCAGATTTTGCACTCTCCGATGTTAGTAAATCAACCCCATTGTCTTTGCAAGGCTCAAAACATAGTTCAGGCATGGGGGGGGGAGGGGAGGAGTGGGGGGGGGGGTTGGTCCAGTGTAAACAGTGCAGATAACCAGGTGGATACTTTCCCAGGAAAGCAAAAGGTGTTACCTGATTTTGCAAATCTGTCTGCAGATTATTCATTTCAGCAAAAATATTCACACAATATTATATGTGCATTTAATGTATTTTTGCTATGTTATTTACCTGTTAAAATCACCCTTGTGTGAACATCCAAAAGACCTGAGACTGGGCACTGCCATCTTGGATGTGATTTCAGTAGCCCCAGGAGACTCAAAGCTAACACTCTTTAATATTTCATTTCACTCCTCCCTTCTGCTGCTACATAAAATTATATGTAAGGAAGTGAGATGAGGGGAGCTAGGCCAGCACAAACAGGAATTAGTCCCAGAAGTGAGGGGGCTGTTCTAAGGAACTGACTAGTCAAAATTTCTAGCAAGTTTAAAGGCATGGTTCAAGTGAATATAAAATAATTTTATGGAGAGAAAAACACTGTAAGTAAGCATTTAAAATAATTGAAACACTTTATCTTGTAATCTTTAGCGTTTACAATACTTTAATATTTGTCTTTCTCTGCTTTTACCTGCATTTTTTAAGATGGTGACAGGGTCTATTTAAGCCTTTAAAAGCATTGATGAAATAGATAATTTTTTTTATGTACAGAAAAGATACAGTCACAGCATTTGAAGGCCTAAGTGTATGACTCAGGCTACAACCTGTATAGCTTTGTTTGGCAGTGCTGGATGCTTGAATGTAATGTGTGCCGTTATTAAAAAAACAAAATGCCTGTCTTCTTCCAAATGTGCTTCATCTACTAACAGCAGACCTATGATAAGGCCAGACTCACACAGCAGGGATGGTGGCCACTGTTTTGAGGCTGGCGGGGTTCCGGATCATCTTGTCCAGAGTATTGACAATGTCCCCAAAGCGCGGCCGGCTGTTTCGATCCTTCTGCCAACAGTCCAGCATGAGCTGGTGCAGGGCTGCTGGACAGTCCATGGGGGGAGGCAGGCGGTAATCCTGCTCAATGGCATTGATGACCTGTGAAGAGAGGAAGAATCGGTGAGGAGACAGCACTTCCGATGCAAATGGCCATAACGGCAGAACAGAAGAGCCAATGGCTGAACAGAGAACCATAAAACAGGCATAAAAATTAGGAGAACAAATGTTGCATATATTATGTCTGTCTATCAGTTCTGTGCTCACAGCAGAGATGGTTAAAATGCTATCAAACTCTTTTAAGCAGGAACTTTATGAAGTTAAAGTATAACTCCAGCCAAAACCTCTTTTTCTTGTTTTTGAAGAAGGGATGGATGAGACCTTTGTCACATTTTTACGGCTATCTGTGTCTCTGTTGGGAAGATCTATCCTTAATATTTGTCATTGCCATTGTTACAGGAAAGAGAAAGTGGGGATAGAATCCAACATTTTATGGCTGCCACCAGAACAGAATCTGAGGGGATATCTACAATGGAGACACTTGTTCCACTGACAGCTATCAGAGGTGGAATTTTCTCTAATTTTGGGAAGCTTTTTATTTATTTCCCATTGTGTTTAAAACCTGACAGAGGTTTTATTCCTTTGCTTTTGGCTGGAGTTACCCTTTTAATTATAAATGATAAAAAGTGTTTTCTGGTTCAGTGTTGATTGTGGGTGAGGCTTAATGACATCATGGCAATCTTGTGATACAGTTTTAATGTAAATGTGGGCAAGGTGTAAAGACATCAAGGTAAAGACCTGGTACAGTGTTGATGTAATTGTAGTTGAGGTCTAATGATATCATGCCAATGCCATAGTCCAGTTTTGATGTATTTGTGGGTAAGATGTATTTACATCATGGCAATGTCATGGTTTAGTATTGATGTAATTGTGGGTGACGTATAATGAGCTCAAGGCAGTGCCTTGGTACTTAATTTGAGGTATACGGACATCAGCATGGGGTTGATTTACTAAAGGCAAATACACTTTGCACTACAAGTGCACTGCAAGTGCACTTGGAAGTGCAGTCGCTGTAAATCTGAGGGGAAGATCTGAAAGCAGGGGAAGCTCTGCTGATTTTATCATCCAATCATGTACACGCAAAAATGCTGATTTTTATTTCCCTTGCATGCCCCCCTCGGATCTACAGCGACTGCCTTCCAAGTGCACTTGCAGTGCAAAGTGGATTTGTCTTTAGTAAATAAACTCCCATATGTTCATGTCATGATCCTCTTTGCATGTCTTCCTAGTAAAAAGATCCTAATAAGTCATTAGTAGGTTTTTTTGAAAAAATGTAAAGGGACCAATTTGTCTCTACCCCTTGCCAGATGTATCACAAGTAGTGTGCATTTATGGGCTGCACCCCCTATGTACCATTTCCACCTCATACACCTTCTAGGGGCATCTAGTCATTTTGGGGAGCTGTTTAATTACTTCCTATTGTGTCTCTGGGGACAATAACTGCAAGAAAATCTTGATGGGGACATAGACTGTTGTTTTTACAGTTTAAATTTAAATGTGAGTGAGGTATAATGACATCATGGCAATGGCAATGTACAGTGTTACTGTAATTATGGGTGTGTTATACAGACATTGCGACAATACCCTGGCACAGTGTTGCTGTAAATGTGGGTAAGGTGTAATGACATTATGGCAATGTCATGATACAGTGTTGTAATGCTGGGTGAGATGTAATGACATTGTGGTAGAGTGCCCTGGAAACAGTGTTGATGTAGTTGTGGATGAGATGTAATGAGGCAACGGCAGTGCCCTGGTACATTGTTGATGTAATTGTGGTGAGACATAATACCATCATGGCAGTGCCTTGGCTCAGAGGTATAATGGCATCATCACAAGTACCTATTATGAGCCTCTATATGCCTCAATATGTTTTTCTAGTAAATTGAAATTCTTGCTCATAGAGTCACTAGTATGTTTTTGGTAAACAATGTCAAGATATCAACGTGTCCCCCCACCCCCTGCCAGATGATTACACGTGGAATGTGTTTATAGGCCGCTCCCCTGTGTATTATTTCCACCCCACATGCCCTCTAGCGGCTTCTCCTTGAATGGTTACATCTGAAGCCATAGGTGTGCACAACCTATTCCATTAGGATGTGCACCACAAAGCTCAAACACATATGTGTGTATATGTATATGTATATATATATATATATATATATATATATATATATATATATATATATATATATATATATATATATAGATAGATATATACTGACAGTGTCTGTAGAGCAGTGGACAGTGTCAGTAGGACAGAGGTTGGTGTCAGTAGGGCAGTGGATGGTGTCTGTATTATTTTACATTTATTATTTAATTTTTTAGTATTTTTTTACAGTTTTATTTTTAAAATTGTTTTTGTACGATATTTTTAGGAGTGGCTTTGGTGAAATATCAGGGGTCTAAACAAAGGGAACCTGTACCACATATGGTGTTTAGGGTGTGCCCAGGCACATCTGGCACACCCTGTGCACACTCCTATGTTTGAAGCCTAGATGTGTAGGGCACACAACTATGCCATTGGTGGGAGTAGATCTCAATACTAGGATGTGAGACAGGTTTAGAATGCTGGAAAAGGTGCATCCAAGCTTCTACCTCCTGTGCAATGCCTGGTGAGTCTCGAGAACACAGCACTCAGCCTGTGAAGTCTCTGTAAACTTCCATGTAAGCCTTGGCTTTTTTGACTGCTGTTCACATGCTATAATAAAACAATTTTTTAGCTGACTTCCATGGCACCAGCCCTTCTCTCTTTTTTTGCAAAGTTTAAAAAGCTGGTAGAGGTTTCGTACGATGCACCCAAAATGAAAAATCTTTTTTTTTAGCTGTAGTTCTACTTTAAAGATCCTGAAACATTTACATGGCTTTTATCAAAAAAATGATTTGCATAAATTGCCTTGCAATACACATTTAGTGGTCACATACAGGGGGCTGCACATACAGGGGGTTCTTCCAAAGAAGTGGCGTTCTTAAAATGGGTGGCACTTCCGCTCTTGCTCCATCCATCTGATCATTTTGTTCTCTCTTCACAGGTAAACCTGCGTTTATATCTCCACATACCTTAAAACTGAACATTGCATGACTGCAAAAAAGCTTATTGGGTAAACCTGCGTTTATATCTCCACATACCTTAAAACTGAACATTGCATGACTGCAAAAAAGCTTATTGGGTAAATCTGTTTGTCACCACTGTTTCAACTCCATCTGTAGCCATGCTCACATTATTTCAATGTTTATTTAGCCATTAAGTCTTACCTAAATTATGGGTTGCCTTATCTTTACAATTTTGGCCTTTTAGTCCCCTCGCAGTTTGATTGTGGTGTGAAAGTTATGCCCTGCTAGCTGTGTTGCTAATATGCCCTCCTAATTGATTAATTGCCAGATTCAACCCACACCCAACACACAGTATAAAAACAAGGCCTTCCTTACGGGGGAACACATACAGGGGGCTGCACATACAGGGGGTTCTTCCAAAGAAGTGGCGTTCTTAAAATAAGTGGCACTTCCGCTCTTGCACTTCAGCGATTTGCACAAAGCAAACTATAAAAGACTGCAGGTGACCCCATTTCCTAATTTTATCATCTTCCTCTCTGAAACATGCACTCTTTACCTCTCCTCCTTTTCACAATTGCTGCCTCTCTCCTCAAACTCTCTTTTCTACATCCCTCTGCTCCACCCCACAACCTGTACATATCACCCTCACTTCTCCCCTCCCCCTATTACTGCACTCATCACCTCTTTCTAACTCTAAGCCCACTTGCTAACATACCCCCCAGGATACTGAAGCATGTCCCCTCATACAAATCATATTCTCATATTACCTCCCTCACTCTTCTGCTTCTCCTAATCGCTGGAGATATTTCCCCAAACCCTGGGCCCACTTTATTTAACTGTGCCCAACACACCCATCACCATCACCCTACACCCTCTGGCAGTAGTCGCAATCTACACAATCTAGTCTCCATTCCTCTTCTTGCCAACACCAGCCTCACTCTCTCCTGCGCCCTCTGGAACGCCCGCTCTGTCTGCAACAAACTCACTGCTGTTCATGACCTCTTTGTCACTAATTCCTTTAATCTACTTGCTCTCACAGAAACCTGGCTCCACGAATATGACACCCCTTCTCCTGCTTCCCTCTCCCAGGGTGGCCTTCACTGGACTCACTCCCCTAGGCCTAATGGACGCAAGGGAGGTGGAGTGGGATTCCTCCTATCCCCCCAGAGCACCTTCCAGGTTATTCACCCTCCTCCCTCTTTTTCACTCTCATCATTCGAAGCCCACTGTATACGTCTATTCTCTCCCACTTCCCTAAGAATTGCTGTGATCTACCGGCCCCCTGGACCATTATCGACTTTCCTTGATGAGTTTTCTGCCTGGCTACCCTACTTTCTCTCTTCGGAAATTCCCACAATCCTTCTCGGTGATTTCAACATCCCTGCTAATACAAACATTCCTGCTACTTCTAAACTTCTTAGTCTAACCTCTTCATTTGACCTGAAGCAATGGGTACAGGCTTCTACTCACTCTGATGGCAACACCCTTGACCTTGTATTCTCTTACCTATGCACTCCATGCAACTTCTCAAACAATCCTTTTCCTCTCTCCGACCACCACCTTATTAGTTTCTCTCTCCCCCTGTCTTCCACCACCTTTCCCTCCAATCGCCTAACCGTCACCCGTAGAAACTTTCGCAACTTCAACTCCTCTCTCCTCTACTCTGCTACCGACCACCTCTATGACAAAATCTCCCCCCTGTCCTGCCCCAACCAAGCCATATCCATCTACAATAAATCTCTGTCCTCCACCCTGGACAAGCTCGCTTCCCTTACTACACGCAGAATCAGGCCTCGACCCCTACAACCCTGGCAAACAGATGACACTAAAATTCTCAAAAAACGTAGTCGCGCTCTTGAGCGTCTGTGGCACAAGACTAAGTCTCTCAAAGACTTCAACCAATACAAATCTGCCCTCCAAAAATACTATTCTTTCCTCCACACTGCCAAGCAAACCTATTTTACAACTCTTATTAATACCTTCTCATCCAATCCCCGTAAACTCTTCTCTACCTTCAACTCTCTACTTTGTCCTCCACCGCCTCCCCCCACTGATTTACTCACTGCCCAGGAAATCGCTAATCACTTCAAAAACAAGACTGATACAATCCGTGATGAAATCTCCACTCTACAGGTATCTCCCCCAGCTAAGACCCCATGTCAACAGATACAACTGACACTACCTCTATTCAAATCTACTACTCCAGACAAAGTTGCTAAACTCCTTTCTATCGCCCACCTAACTACCTGTCCCCTGGACCCTGTTCCCTCTCAAATGCTACGGTCACCCTCTGACCCCATCCTACACTCTCTAACCCACATCTTCAATCTCTCCCTCACCTCTGGCGTCTTCCCCGATGCTCTAAAACATGCACTGGTCACTCCCATACTCAAAAAACCATCCTTGGACCCTACCAATCTTAACAACCTACGCCCTATCTCCTTGCTCCCCTTTTCCTCTAAACTCCTTGAACGCCTGGTTTACAACCAACTGAGTGACCACCTCATTAAAAACAACCTTCTTGATCCCCTTCAATCTGGATTTCGCCCTCAACACTCCACAGAAACTGCTCTTTTAAAACTCACAAATGACCTACTAACTGCAAAAACCAACGGACACTATTCTGTACTCCTACTTCTGGATCTTTCAGCTGCCTTTGACACGGTTGACCACCCCCTCCTCCTCAAAAAACTTCACTCCATCGGTCTCCGTGACTGTGCTCTTCAGTGGCTCTCATCCTATCTATCCCAACGCACCTTCAGTGTCACTTACAATTCTACTTCCTCCACTCCTCTTCCCTTCTCTGTCGGGGTCCCCCAAGGTTCTGTTCTTGGACCTCTTTTATTTTCAATCTACACCTCTTCCCTGGGTCAGCTGATAGCCTCTCATGGCTTTCAATATCATTTCTATGCTGATGACACACAAATCTATCTCTCCACCCCTCAACTCACTCCATCAGTCTCCTCACGCATCACTAACTTACTAACCGACATATCTGTATGGATGTCACACCACTTCCTCAAACTCAACTTGTCCAAAACCGAGCTTATAATATTTCCTCCCCCACGTGCCTCTTCCCCTGACTTCTCTGTGAAGAGCAATGGCAAAACCATCCACCCGTCCCCACATGTCAGGGTGCTAGGTGTTATCCTAGATTCTGAACTCTCCTTTCAGCCCCACATCCAATCACTTTCCAAAGCTTGCCGCCTCAACCTCCGCAACATCTCTAAACTACGTCCCTTTCTAACCAGTGAAACTACAAAGCTCCTGATTCACTCCCTGGTTATCTCTCGCCTCGACTACTGCAACTCCCTCCTCATTGTCTTACCTTTAAATAGACTATCCCCCCTTCAGTCCATCATGAATGCTGCTGCCAGACTCATCCACCTTACAAACCGCTCAGTGTCTGCTACCCCTCTCTGACAATCCCTCCATTGGCTGCCACTCGCCCAACGAATTAAATTCAAAATACTAACAATAAGTTACAAAGCCATCCACAACTGTGCCCCCAGCTACATCACTAACCTAGTCTCAAAATACCAACCTAAACGCCATCTCCGTTCCTCCCAAGATCTCCTGCTCTCTAGCTCCCTCATCACCTCCTCCCATATCCGCCTCCAGGACTTCTCCCGAGCCTCGCCCATCCTCTGGAATTCCCTACCCCAATCTGTCAGACTGTCTCCAAATTTATCCACTTTTAGGCGATCCCTGAAGACTTTCCTCTTCAGAGAAGCCTATCCTGCCTCCATCTAACAACTGCATTATTTTCTCCATTAGCTCATCCTCCACAGCTATTACCCTTTTGTATAACTTGACCCTCCCTCCTAGATTGTAAGCTCTAACGAGCAGGGCCCTCTGATTCCTCCTGTATTGAATTGTATTGTACTTGTACTGTCTGCCCTAATGTTGTTGTAAAGCGCTGCGTAAACTGTCGGCGCTATATAAATCCTGTATAATAATAATAATAATAATAATAGTGGTCTCTTACATGTGCTGTTGGATATTATAATACCACTTGTAGTCCGGTAGTGACTTTAGTCTAGCACACTGTACCAAGGTCGCAGTGCAGTCTAGTTCTTCGCCACCGACTGCCTTTGCGTTAATTGCTCCGTAGCACGACAGCCCCCCTTCTCCCCTCCTGTGCGATTACAGTGGTTTGGAGAGTGAGGGCAGTCAGGGAGCCGAGGCTGCAGCAGGTTAATCAAAGGCACACACTGTTCAGAGCATTGTTCTGCTCTCGCCTTCATTATATCTGCCGCTCACTGCATTACTGTAAGAGCTGAGCATCTCCACCAGCCTGACATGTTCAAAGCTTCTTCAAGTCCAATTACTTCCCAGTGCACTGGCTGCACTTTCCAATTTTCTTGCTTTATGTGGATTCTTTTCTTCTTTTTCAGCCTGATCCATCTGACACAGCAGTAGTTTTCAGTGCTCTCCCACCCGCCAGCCCTCCCTCTCGCTCTCTCATGCTTTGATTTGTGCAGTATTTCAACAGAATGCTGAGAAAGTACAACTTCCCCTGCTCGCTATTTAGTAGGCACAGTGTGTATAGTGCCAGACACGTTCTGTGTGTTAGGACCAGGCTGGTAAGAATGATCCTCATATACTTGGATGTTGTGATCAGCAGCCTTAGTATGTATGTGTGAGTA
Source organism: Aquarana catesbeiana (assembly GCF_042186555.1). Lineage (NCBI taxonomy): Eukaryota > Metazoa > Chordata > Amphibia > Anura > Ranidae > Aquarana > Aquarana catesbeiana. Next base: position 124,502,845 of record NC_133327.1, read on the forward strand.
GAAGGTAACGGGAGTGACAAGTAGGTGTTCATGTTGTAAGACCAGGGCTGTGGAAGCAAACATCCAATTCTCTAAAGGTGTGTCAGCAGATAGCTTGTATCTTGTCTCTGTAGAACTACAAGTTTCAGGGTAAAACACCATTGTCCCTCCTGTCTCTGTGCAGCCATAAATCCAAGAAAACCCACCCCTCCCCATTGACTGGCTTTGCCCCCAACATAATTCACCAGCAAAAACAGTATATACTTTGAATAAATGCATTACATTATATGATCACAGATATTTTACATTTGTAAGACTGTACACATAAGAAACATTATAAAATTCTGGACAATCAAGCAGCTAATGCAACTGGTTTTCAGTGCTGATGGTAAAGGCGCATGATGGCATAATATAGGCTCACTCACAAAGCCTTACACTGTAATGCCCCGTACACACGGTCGGATTTTCAGACGGAAAATGTTCCATAGGAGCTTGTTGTCGGAAATTCCGACCGTGTGTAGGCTCCATCGGACATTTTCCATCGGAATTTCCGACACACAAAATTTGAGATCTGGATCTCAAATTTTCCCACGACAAAATTTGTTGTCATAAATTCTGATTGTGTGTACACAATTCCGATGCACAAAGTTCCACGCATGCTCAGAATCAAGCAGAAGAGCCGCACTGGCTATTGAACTTCATTTTTCTCGGTTCGTCGTACGTGTTGTATGTCACCGCGTTCTTGAAGTTCCACAAGATTTGTGTCACCATGTGTATGCAAGACAACTTTGAGCCAACATTCATTGGAAAAAATCTATGGATTTTGTTGTCGGAATGTCTGATCGTGTGTACGCAGCATACAGCTTTATTAAAGTGGAACTAAAGTCCACCTCTGCTCCAGCAATGCAATCTTTGCAAGATCCCTAGCTGGTGGTGATATTTTCACCCGGGCTTCTTCGGGGTGCAAGGTCTTTTGGAGTTTAATAATTGCTACACCAAAGTGTGTTGATAATGTACATTGAACTCAATGTATATTCTAAAGACGATTGTGTAAGTTTGTTTCTTTGCAAAGAAGACATGCCATAAGCCTGCCTGCTTGCAATTTTTTTTTCCTTTAGTTCTGCTTTAACAACCACATGACCTTTTTTAACTTCTTATCTCATTGGACTCTCCTGAAAATAACTAACTTTTTAGTTATTTAGTTATCTTATTAGAAAATAAGAATACTTATACTTGGTGTTTTAGGTTTCTACAACTAACTAAGCCTAAAGTGATTGTAAAGGATTGTAAATGCAAACATTTCATACTTATCTGCGATGTGTAATGGTTTTGCACACAGCAGCCCCAATCCTCCTCTTCTGGGGTCCCCCGCTGGCACTACTGGCTAATTCACCCTTTTGAGTGTCTCCTTAGCAAGCCACTTGCTATGGGGGTACTTGTGCAGGCTCAGTTCTGAGCCATTCTCTGTGTGTCCATTGACACACATAGCACAGCTCGGCCCCAATTCCTCTCCCCCACGCTCTCCTCACAGGCTGTAATTGAGAGCAGCAGGAGCCAAAGGGCTCCTGCTACTACCTCCATGGCCAGTTAGGAGAGAGAGAGAGGAAATAGTGCTGCTCCCTGGCACAGTGCTGGTTCTTGATCTGGCTCAGGTAAGTATTTAGGGGGGCTGAGGTTGGCACTGTACACAGAAGGTTATATACTTTAATTCAGAGAATGCATTAAGGTAAAAACCTTCTGCCTTTACAACCACTTTAAACTGCTCCCTTTCTAACACCTGTACTAACTACCCTGTAGAAGGAAGATGATTATATACTGTAGCTACCTATTCTCTGAGCACGCTGGTTCAGTCCCGTGATCGGCTCCCAGTGGCCTGGTTTCACAGAAGAGGAGGGACAGCCCACCAAGGATGACCCATAGTATGACTATTGGTGATGTTATCATCCAGGCATTACATTCACTGTCACTGCTCTATCCTCTCCCCTGAAGCCGGATGTTCTGGGGATCACGTGGTAAGTATAAGCATCTCCCTTCTACAGGGTAGTTGATATAGTTGTTAGAAGTGAGGTGGGAGCAGTTTTAATGTTAATTAGTTCTAACCTGAAACTCCACTTTGAACTTATCAACCAATCAAAATTCAATACTCATTAAATAGTAAATGAAAAGCCTAACATAAATATATTAACAGCCATCAAACCACACAGTGAGCCTCATGTACTTAGATGTCACTGGTGACTAGGGATGAGCCGAACACCCCTGTGTTCGGTTTGCACCAGAACTTGCGAACAGGCAAAAAATTTGGTGCGAACACCGTTAAAGTCTATGGGACACGAACATGAATAATCAAAAGTGCTAATTTTAAAGGCTTATATGTAAGTTATTGTCAAAAAGGGGTTTGGGGACCTGGGTCTTGCCCCAGGGGACATGGATCAATGCAAAAAAAAGTTTTAAAAATGGCCGTTTTTTTCGGGAGCAGTGATTTTAATAATGCTTAAAGTGAAACAATAAAAGTGTAATATCCCTTTAAATTTCGTACCTGGGGGGTGTCTATAGTATGCCTGTAAAGGGGCGCATGTTTCCGACAGCAAAATGACATTTCAAAGGAAAAAAAGTCATTTAAAACTACTCGCTGCTATTAATGAATTGCCGGTCCGACAATACACATAAAAGTTCATTGATAAAAACGGCATTGGAATTCCCCACAGGGGAACCCCGAACCAAAATTTAAAAAAAAAATGACGTGGGAGGTCCCCCTAAATTCCATACCAGGCCCTTCAGGTCTGATATGGATATTAAGGGGAACCCCGGCCAAAATAAAAAAAAATGGCGTGGGGTCCCCCTCAAAATCTATACCAGACCCTTCAGGTCTGGTATGGATTTTAAGGGGAACCCCACGCCAAAATTTAAAAAAAAAATGGCGTGGGGTCCCCCTAAAAATCCATACCAGACCCTTATCCGAGCACGCAACCTGGCAGGCCGTAGGAAAACTGGGGGGGACGAGAGAGCACCCCCCCCTGAACCGTACCAGGCCACATGCCCTCAACATTGGGAAGGTGCTTTGGGGTAGCCCCCCAAAACACCTTGTCCCCATGTTGATGAGGACAAGGGCCTCATCCCCACAACCCTGGCCGGTGGTTGTGGGGGTCTGCGGGCGGGAGGCTTATCGGAATCTGGAAGCCTCCTTTAACAAGGGGATCCCCAGATCCCAGCCCTCCCCCCTGTGTGAAATGGTCCTACCATTTCACTAAAAAACTGTCAAAAATGTTCAAAATGACAAGAGACACTTTTTGACAATTCCTTTATTTAAATGCTTCTTCTTTCTTCTATCTTCCTTCGGTTTCTTCCCCCATCTTCTTTTTCTTCTGGTTCTTCCTCCGGTGTTCTCGTCCGGCATCTTCCTCCGCGGCGTTGGTGCCTTCTTCCCTTCTTCTCCTCAGGCCGCTCCGCATCCATGATGGCATGGAGGGAGGCTCCCGCTGTGTGACGCTTCTCTTCGGGCTACCCCAAAGCACCCTCCCAATGTTGAGGGCATGTGGCCTGGTACGGTTCAGGAGGGGGGGGGCGCTCTCTTTACCTGCGGCCTGCCAGGTTGCATGCTCGGATAAGGGTCAGGTATGGATTTTTGGGGGGACCCCACGCCATTTTTTTTTTTTTTTTGGCGCAGAGTTCCCCTTAAAATTCATACCAGACCTGAAGGGTCTGGTATAGATTTTGAGGGAGACCCCACGCCATTTTTTTTTTTTTTAATCTTAGCCGGGGGTTCCCCTTAATATCCATACCAGACCTGAAGGGCCTGGAATGGAATTTAGGGGGACCCCCCACGTCATTTTTTTTTTTAAATTTTGGTTCGGGGTTCCCCTGTGGGGAATTCCCATGCCGTTGTTATCAATGAACTTTTATTTGTATTGTCGGACCGGCAATTCATTAATAGCCATAGTTTAAGAGTAGTTTAAATGACTTTTTTTCCTTTGAAATGTCATTTTGCTGTCAGACTGTTCTAAACACGGGAAACATGCGCCCCTTTACAGGCATACTATAGACACCCCCCAGCTATGAAATTTAAAGGGATATTACACTTTTATTGTTTCACTTTTCATTAAAATCACTGCTCCCGAAAAAACGTCTGTTTTTAAAACTTTTTTTTGCATTGATCCATGTCCCCTGGGGCAGGACCCAGGTCCCCAAACACTTTTTATGACAATACAATGAATATAAGCCTTTAAAATTAGCACTTTTGATTTCTCCCATAGACTTTTAAAGGGTGTTCCGCAGCATTCGAATTTGCCACAAACACCTCAAATTGTTCGCCGTTCGGCGAACTGGTGAACAGCCGATGTTCGAGTCAATCATGAGTTCGACTCAAACTCGAAGCTCATCCCTACTGGTGACAACTTGATAGTGCCATGATTTCTAAAGAGGGCAGAGAAACTACTCACCTGTTTGCATTGAATTGCTCCCTTGGTGTTTGAATTTGTGAGCCATCGCTCCCTCTCTGGTGAAGAAGACGCTTCAGGGTTTAAGTCAATGAAGGGGGAAACAGGTATGCAGTTTTTCTAGCCTTTTAGCTAGTGAGTTTTCACCGGTGACAGTATCACAGATGTGGAATGGGCATTAAAACTGTTAAAGAGGAACTAAATTTAAGCTGGAGCAAGCACTTTTTGGCTAAATAAATGCACCCTTGGGTGCTAATTTGACAACCATGCTGGAAAATGCACCATTGCAGGGTTCCCTGGGAGCCCTTGAAACCCTGAAACAAGGTGTCAATCTATGGAGAATTACCCTGCACTGTGAGATGCACTGGGGCCATGGCAGGATGAAGAAGTAGGCATCCTGCAGCTATGGCGGTGCCTAGTGTTCAAGTATGTGCTTATTTTATCCTCTCACTGCTAGTGACAGGTTTGCTTTAATCTAATTGGATTACAGGGAATTTATTACAGTTCTTAGTATGAATAATCATATTAATGTTTAGGACAGTAGCTCTTTTAAAAATAAAATACAAAAAAGGTAACAAATCAATATAACAAATGGATAGAGCATGAGAAATGCTTTCTTACATCCTGATTGGACATGTCCCAGTACGGCCGTTCCCCAAATGACATCACTTCCCACATGACAATACCATAACTCCAGACATCGCTGGCTGATGTGAATTTGCGATAAGCAATAGCTTCTGGTGCCGTCCATCTCACAGGGATTTTCCCCCCCTGAGAAAAACAAATCAGGCAGACATTAGTAAAAGTGTATCTGTAAAGCAAACTTTTTTTTTGTTTGTTTTGGACAGAGTAGAGAATGGTTAGATCCTCTGTCAGGGTTTTATTGTTGTCATTGCCCACCATCACCCCTACCCCCCTTCCATTTTCAGTTTCCCAATTAATGGCCACCAGAACAGAGAGAAAAAATAAAAACCCGGTAACAACCATTTCAAAGGGAATTTTCACTCACTATGGAAAAATTTGCTTTCAATTCTGATTTCTGGGACTTTCTTCTTGGAGACAGAAACTGTAAATGATAGGAAATCTCCCCAAAGTGAATTTCCATCTTAGACAGTTGTCACTGGGACATTTGCCCCTACTGGATGATTTAGCGTCACCTCTTGCTCTGGTGACAATGCTACAATGTTGGTCTCCCCCAATTTTCTTGGAGACAATAGGATGAAAAGAAGAGTTAAGGGCCATACACATGGGCTAAATTTTGGGTGGCATCGGGTGGTTCAATAGAGACAGGCTGACATTCGGCCCGTGTGTAAGGCATCCGGCCCAACAGAAGCCAGGCATCTGGCCCAACAGAAGTCAGGCATTCGGCCGGCTTCTGTCGAAGGGGCATGACCGAAAAAGGTCTGTCAATCAGAACCTGGCGTGTTCTGGTGGGGATGGGCAAAGTCCCCCTGTAAGAAACACAAGAGGTCAGCTGGATAAATTGCTGTACTAACATTGGATAGTTAATACAGCAGCTCTTCCCAAGCTCTTACGTTTTTTTTTTTTCATTCAGGCCGCTGGGTTGAACGAAAAAAACTGTTATGCTGCGTATACACGGTCGGAATTTCCAACAACAAATGTTCGATGTGAGCTTGTTGTCAGAAATGTTTGAGAGCAGGTTCTCAAATTTTCAAATTCCGAGCGTGTTATGATATATCATAACGTGTTATGATATAAAACTGCATGCAGGGCACTAGACAAACCACTAGGGACAAAAGGGATGTGAAATAATGTGATACAGTAATGTAATCTGTAAGATTACAGTGTACTGTATATGTATTGTGTGTTTTTAACTCTTTGAATTTGGCGCCGTGCTCCGTCCCCGTGCGTCACAAGGCTCGCAGGTAACAGGGTTCAGCACAGTGATAGATCCGGTGGAGGACCGTTCCCATACACAGCGGAGAGACATTGCAGGATCCTGGGGACAAGGTAAGTAACTTTGCCTGGATCCTGCAATGCAATCCTGAGTGTGGCTCAGGGTTACCACTTTTGGTACTGAAAATTAGGGTGAAAAACCTTTTGTAGTGCAGCAGCCCCCCAGAACCTCCCCCCTTTTATTTACCTGAGCCCGATCGTTCCAGCGACGGCCGCTGTCTCGGGTCCTCATTGGTTAGATTGATAGTAACAGGAGCATTGGCTCCTATGCCAATGACACAGGAGCCGGGGGGGGGGGGGGCCGAGTCCTGCTGTCTGTGTCAATGGACGCAGCAGCAGGACTCCAGAGCGCACACGCATGAGTGCCCCCAGAGAATGCAGGTCTCTGTGGGGGCACTCGAGAAGAGGAGGAGCCAGGAGCGTCGCCAGAAGAGGAGGATTGGGCCCCTCTGTGCATAACCCTTGCACGTAGCTGGTAAGTGTGACATGTTTGTTAATTAAAAAAAAAAAAAACCTTTACAACCCCTTTAAATGTCCCCAGCTGGGACACTAAGCAAAAAAAAAATGATATAGCTCCCCCAATCGCAAATATCCATGTGTTTAGGCAAGTTTTGGCATATATTGGCATGCAGGCATTGATTTCTATGGTCAGCTGTAAGCAGCACCTATGGCTCTAGGGAAATACTCCCCAATTTTACGCTACACCCGTATGCATGAGCCACAATAGAAATGTTGTAAACTAAACAACTTCTACAGTAAAAACATGAACACAGGCATACATCTTTGTCTGAACAACCCTTCATTCTCTAGCAGCTGTACTGAAATCCAGAATCATTATAAACCATAATTGTATCACAAGGTTTTGTGCCTTTTCTTCATAGTCCTCCATGCACAATATGAACATTGTGTGCATTAACATCATAATAGACACAGCCAGCGCTACAACAAAGAGCATGTCAACACTAAAAAGGACACAGTGGACTGCAGCACAGAACGTGTGTTCAATATGCTGCAGAATTCAACAATTCCTGTTTCTTCTTTCGAGAGGGACTGTATCTCAAAGCTCAAGGTGGCAGCTCCCGGCACTGAGCAAGTCTATTAATATTGCTGCTTATTTCAAGGGCAAAGGGAAGCTTGACTTGAAGAAATGCATATAATCTAGTGTGATAAAGACATCTCATTCAGGACCTCACCACATCCACCCAGCAATGAATTCTCCCCAGCATCTGACTAACATAAACTGAAAAGTGCTTTATTCACTCATCACTTCTGAGAAATAAGCTATGCATTATGGATGGGATTTAGATGGGATTATAGTAAAAAAAAGGTAAAGAGTGGGGGGGGGGGGGAAGGAAGCAACAAGAGGATCTGTAATGCTGACCAGATGTGAGCGGAGCCCAGAGACAAATCAGTTTCATTTAAACACTTCATCTCTATTATGTTTGTTGAGCAGAGATTTGCCATTATCCAGTGTAAGAAGTGGTATGTGCGGCTTTGTTCTTTTATTTAACAAAGATTTATTCTAAGGCACCAGCTCCAGATTTTTATGACTATTTATCTGAATTAAAGGTTTTGCGGATTAACCCTCCCCTTACTACGGAAGAAGAGATTTTATTCCTACCATGAAATTTAGAATGAGCAGACTGCAGATTGCCCATCAACAGTACACTGGATTCCAGAACTAAGCACGTTCATGTGCTACTCACTGTCTGCGGTGCCGCATTGTTCTGTGTGTGGAATTACTGCAAAACCAAGCTGTGAGCAGATAAACACTTGACAGGCTTCATACTGCCCTACAGATCATCCAGGAACTGTACCAGTATCAGACAATTTTGTTTGTTCTTCTCACATGTCCATATAATGTGATGCAGAGAGCAGTCTACCTGATCAAGGCTTCAGTTTTCCTCCAGCCAGAGCTGTAGTACATCAGCATACCCCACTCCCCTTTGTTACTACTATTATAATCTAAGAACCCGTTTTTGGTTACCTGTTTGTAATGCAGGTCAGATATTCCCATAACACCTACTGCATTCTCCTTACTGTCTCTAACATTAGGAAATCCTGAGATATCTTGGTGATACCCCTAAACCCTCCCCACCTTGGGAGTTTGAATTTGATGGATGATTCATCAAGCAAAGAGAGAAAAAAAGTAACAAGCTGAGGAATCAAAAGCCAACCTACCAATCCAACAATGAATGGGGCCAATAGTGCTGACTGCTAGAATGTGTAAGAACAATTAGAAGCATGCCTTGCTCCCGAAGCTGCTGAAGGAGTTTTCTAACTGGGTGGAATAAAGCATATACAAACACATTATGCCACGTTTCCCAACTGGAAGAATTCCTGAAGCTGATTTATAGACTTGGGAAATTAAAAAGATCCTATATACCTCTAAATAGGTGGATGAATGCGCACTAGCTATGTGGTCGATATCTTTATTAAATCCTGAAAACTGGCATACACGATACAATGGGGAACAAATCCTCTTATGCATTTCACACTCTCCAGCCCTTAGTCATAGAGTAGACTAAGGTTCTATGACTGAGCGCCAGAGAGCATGAAATACGTAAGAGGATTTGTACCTTGTTGGATCATAGATGCCAATTTTTAGCATTTAATAAAGATACCAACAACATAGCTGTATGCAATCATTCACCTATTTAAGGGTATATGTGGTCAGTGATGAGTTGCACTTGCACCCAGCAAGAGTGTATCAGACTGAAGCAGATCTGTTTTACTACTTTAAAGAGACCCTGTCACCACACCATTCCACCACACCATTCATTTCAACAACAAAAAACTACCTATAAATTTATATTATGTTAATGTAACATATTTTATTTTCCCCTTCTGTCCCCCTGATGTTTATCTGAGGATGGCAATTATTTGTGTGCTGTGCTGACCGGTGAGGATTGAAGGAGGATCTGAGACACAGATACACAGAGACCAAGGAGGACATTGAAGTAACCCGGGAGGGTGATATTAACAAGCGAGGTTGCCTTGTGCTATACAGCAGAGGGTCAATATTCTCTGGTAAGTGTGGGAGTGCAGAGAGGTCACAAGTGATGGCACAGTCCACACTGGATGGATGAAAGTAGTAAATTACTACACTGGTGGACTGTTGTATAATATATGTTACAGAAAGCACTGGAGGATTGGGACTTTCCATTTTTTTCTCAATTTTTCTCTCATCTTTTATTTTTTTATAGTATTGTTTTAATAATGTTTTCTATTTTTTTTTCATGGTGATTGATTATGAGAGATGGGGTTGTGTATATAGGATATAAAAATGTTGAAGGGGCCCTTTAAGGGTCACTAATGAGCAGCAGCAGTGACTAATATTTATATTATTGGATAGTGGTGTTATTGGAAAGCATTAATAGAGTATTAAAGCGGTATTAAACTGCTGAATGTGTGTTTTGTTTTTTTTTGTTTTTTTGCAAATTGTAATGTAAAGCCTAAATGTCCTAGTAAGCATCGCATACTAGCACATTATGTGAAACTTACAGTCAGGTCCATAAATATTGGGACACAATTCTAATCTTTTTGGCTCTATACACCACCACAATGGATTTGAAATGAAACGAACAAGATGTGCTTTAACTGCAGACTTTCAGCTTTAATTTGAGGGTATTTACATCCAAATCAGGTGAATTACAACAGTTTGTATATGTGCCTCCCACTTTTTAAGGGACCAAAAGTAATGGGACAATTAGCTGCTCAGCTGTTCCATGGCCAGGTGTGTGTTATTCCCTCATTATCCTATTTACAAGGAGCAGATAAAAGGTCCAGAGTTAATTTCAAATGTGCTATTTGCATTTGGAATCTGTTGCTGTCAACTCTCAATATGAGAGCCAAAGAGCTGTCACTATCAGTGAAGCAAGCCATCATTAGGCTGAAAAAACAAAACAAACCCATCAGAGATATAGCAAAAACATTAGGTGTGGCAAAATCAACTGTTTGAAACATCCTTGAAAAGAAAGAACACACCGGTGAGCTCAGCAACACCAAAAGACCTGGAAGACCACGGAAAACAAATTCTTTCCCTGATGAAGAAAACACCCTTCACAACAGTTGGCCAGATCAAGAACACTCTCCAGGAGGTAGGTGTATGTGTGTCAAAGTCAACAAATAAGAGAAGACTTCACCCGAGTGAATACAGAGGGTTCACCATAGGATGTAAACCATTGGTAAGCCTCAAAAACAGGAAGGCCAGATTAGAGTTTGCCAAACAAGATCTAAAAAAGCCTTCACAGTTCTGGAACAACATCCTATGGACAGATGAGACCAAGATCAACTTGTACCAGAGTGATGGGAAGAGAAGAGTATGGAGAAGGAAAGGAACTGCTCATGATCCAAAGCATACCACCTCATCAGTGAAGCATGGTCATGGTAGTGTCATGGCGTGGGCATGTATGGCTGCCAATGGAACTGGTTCGCTTGTATTTATTGATGATGTGACTGCTGACAAAAGCAGCAGGATGAATTCTGGAGTGTTTCGGGCAATATTATCTGCTCATATTCAGCAAAATACTAGGATGAGGGCGCAGAACCACTCTATCCTTGTGTACAATCAAATAAGGCTCTTTACAGGAAAGAGCTGCTAATTCTGATACTCTTCTAGCAGAAGAGATGGCTACCAGAAAAATTAACTTCCTTGTCAGCAATACCAAAGGAATCTGACATATTGGTTCAAAGGGCTGTTTCTGTAAAACAGACAGAACCAAGTTCAAGTCCCAGGGGTTTAGGGGCGCCTTAAACAGAGGATTAAGACGCGTTACCCCCTGCATAAAGTTTTTGACCAAAGAATGCGAAGCAAGTGGCCGTTGAAATAATACTGATAAGGCCGAGACCTAGCCCTTGATGGTACTCAAGGCCAGTTTCATCTCTAATCCCAATTGTAGAAAATCAAGAATTATACCTATCACATATCTTCTGGGATGCCAACCCCTGGATTCACACCAGGATACATAAGCTTTCCAGACTCTATGATAAATCATTCTGGAAGCTGGTTTCCTTGCATTGATCAAGGTAGATATCACAGGACCTGAAAGCCCACGACTCTTCAGAACGTGGGTCTCAATAGCCAAACCGTCAAATTTAGCATTTGTAAGGCAGGATGGAATACTGGACCCTGAGATAACAGGTCTGGCCGTACCGGTAGTGTCCACAGGGAACCCACCGTCATCCTTACTATTTCCGCATACCACGTCCTTCTGGGCCAAGCGGGGGCCACCAGAAGTACTGACTTCCTCTCCTGCCTGATCCTGCGAAGGAGTTGTGGCAGTAGCAGAATAGGCGGGAATGCATAAATCAGTGAGAACCGATGCCACGGAATCACCAACGCACCCGTCCCGCATGAAAGAGGATCTTTTGTCCTTGCCACAAATCTGTCTATCTTTTTGTTGAATCGGGATGCAAAGAGATCTACATTTGGAACCCCCCATCTTTGGCATATGGCCCAAAAGACGTCGGGATGCAGAGACTATTCCCCTGGAAGTAACTGCTGGCGACTTAAATAGTCCGCCTGCCAGTTCTCTATCCCTGGAATGAAAACTGCCGATATGCATGGCACATGCTTCTTGCCCAGACTAAGATCTGGTTCACCTCTTTTTGAGCAGCTCGGCTCCTGGTGCCTCCCTGATGATTGACATAAGCCACTGCTGTGGCATTGTCCGACTGGATCCTGACCGGGCAACCCTGTAGCCTGATAGACCAGGCCTTTAAGGCTAGATATACCACAAGGATCTCCAGAATGTTGATGGGTAAGGTCCTCTCGGTTTTGGACCATACCCCTTGAACCGCAGACTGTTCCAGAACTGCTCCCCAACCCGACAGACTGGCATCTGTTGTTACCACCGTCCAGGTAACCGGCAGAAAGGATTTCCCCTTCTGCAGGTTTTCGGGTATGAGCCACCAATTGAGGCTCTGATGCACCGCATGAGACAGGTGCATCGGAACGTCTAATGCCTGAACCTTCTTGTTCCAGGCCGACAGAATACTGTGTTTCAGTAGTCTTGAATGGAACTGAGCATAGGGAACTGCTTCGAATGAAGACAGCATCTTTCCTAGCAGCCTCATACAAAGGCGGACAGAAGGACCCTTCTTGGTCCTGACTGCCAGAATCAGCTCCCTTAAAGCAGTGATCTTTGCCTGAGGTAGAAATACTTTCTCCTGGCTTGTATCTATGATCAGACCCAAATACTCCAGTCTTCTTACTGGTTTTAGGAAAGATTTTTTTGGTTGAGGATCCAACCTAGGTGTTCCAGATACTTGACTGTGGTCCTCAAGTTCCCGTTCAAGGAGGCTACCGACCAGTCTATCAGGAGCAGGACGTCTAGGTATGCTATGACAGCTATACCCTGAGCCCTTAATCTGGCCAGAGGAGGAGCCAAGACCTTTGTGAACACTCGAGGTGCAGTGGCTATCCCAAAAGGCAGAGCCACAAACTGGAAATGCCCTCCTATCTCGAAGCGCAGAAACTTCTGATGAGCAGAAAAAATGGGCACATGCAGATATGCATCTCTGATGTCTATCGATGCCAGAAATTCTCCTCCCTGCAGGGTGGAGACTACTGTCCGAATTGATTCCATGCGGAAAGATTGAATCCTTAGGAATCGGTTCAGATCCCTTAAATCCAGAATGGGTCTGACATCCCCATTTGGTTTTTGAACCGTAAAAAGGTTAGAATAGCAGCCCAATCCTTGATCCTTCGCGGGAACCATCATAATGACCTCCTGTGACAAAAGTCGCTCCAACGCTAGAAGGAGCGACTGCTTTTTCTCCGGATCTCTGGGGACACTTGACCTGAGGAAACGAGGAGAGGGAAATTCCTGAAACTCCAGCTTGTACCCTAAGGTTACCGTGGAGATTACCCATCTGTCCTGGAAATCCTCCTGCCAGAGCCCTGAGAACTGTCGCAGTCTTCCCCCCACTCGAGCGAGCAGGGGCGCCCCTTCATGCAGAAGTCTTAGTGTTTTGCCTTGTAGGCTTCTTCCCCCAGGACTTCTTTTGTCCCTGGGGTTGACTCTTGTCTCTGGACCCAGACGGAGGAGGCCATTGAGACTGCCTGGAGGCTGAAGCCACTGGCGCTGGGGAAAGCGTCCGTTTGAAAGAGGGACGCTTACTCTTCTTCTTAACAGGTAAGAGAGTGCTTTTCCCACAAGAGATTCTCTTGATATAGTTATCCAAGTCCTCTCCAAACAACCTCGCACCATGAAATGGAAACCCAGCCAGCAGCTTCTTACATGGTGCTTCGGCTGACCAATTCTTCAACCATAGGATTCTACGTATATGCACCAACCCCAGTGAAAGACGAGAGGTTTGCATGATAGAATCTCTGATGGCGTCAACAACATAACATAAGGCCGCAGGAAGGTTAGCCAACCCCTGGGCCTGCTGTTCAAGTAAAACTTTGATGACCTGCTTAACATGGTCTCTTAAGTATTGACAGACTCCAATCGCTGCTACCGCAGGTTGAGCCACTGAACCTGCCAAGGAGAAAACATTCTTCAATAGGGATTCCATCTTTTTATCCACAGGATCCCTGAGCATCTGAGCATTGTCTACAGGACAAGTCAGACTATTATTTACGGAGGAAATGGCAGCATCAACAACCAGTATTCCCCACATCTTAATAAGCTTTTCTTCCATAGGATAAAGTGTTGAAAACTTTTTCGGCGGAAAAAAACGTTTATCTGGGTGATCCCACTCAGAAGTAAATTATGAACAGGAAAAGCATGCGCTGTTTGAGGAGGTTTCAGTGACCCTAAAGAAGAAGCGGGTTCTTTAACTGATTCAGATATGGGCAACTTAAATGTGGAGCGGACCAATCCAGTAAGGATCTGCACTAAGACTTTCTCCTCTTGGGAAGCCGAAGAGGGTCCCTCTCCACCTGATTCCTCCGAAGAGGAATCATCCGTCCCATCCTGATCCTCTGAAAGGGATTCTTCTTTATCCCAGAGCTCCTCTGCCTGAGGGTCTTGGGGAACAGAGGAAGGCCTAGTGTGTTTTCTTCCACTGAGTGAAGATGTAATCACGGCCATTAATCTTTCCTCTAAACCATAAATGGCTGAGGAAAAAACCTCCTGTGTAATGTATACAGGGGCTGAAGTGCCAAAAGCAGGTGTAGCCCCTGACCCCAATGGCTCTCCCTGGCTAGCCGTCCCTAGCCCCTCAGGGGGGAGGATGCTGCAGAATGGGGGTCCTCAGAACCTGAACGAGATCCCCTAGAGTCCCTGGTTCTTGGGGTGTTTGAACCTCTTCTACCCATAGTGCAAAGCAACAAAGTGGAGGTATCACAAAATAAACAATGACTGCTGAGCGATGTAGTCCGGCTAAAAGCCTTGCAACCAATGCCCAGTCTGGTGTTATCTTAGTAAATGCTGCCTAGGAGATTGCCTGTGTCCCACCTTACATGCGACCGTCAGCTCTGTGTCCCTCCAAAAGGCTTAGTGCACCTGTAATCAGTGCCTTTAAAAGCCTGCAGCTGGCCCTGTGGGCGTCTGAGCACGCTGTGCTGATGCCCCGCCCCCCCTCTACCGCCCCCCCTTCGTTTTTCGAAAACCGCGCACTTCCAGCGTGAGCCGACCCTCCGGAATCAGCATGGAGGGAAGGCTGTGGGAGGGGGAGGAAGGAGAGAGGCCGGTAGAGATGGGGCCTGCACGTGGCAAAATGGTGGCGGCGGTGAAATTGCGGTGTATAACCGCCTCACAACCCACCTGCGGCCTCCCCCTAGTCTGGGGGGAGATATCCCTAAGGAGAGCCCCCCATCCCATCTTACCTGAGCCGGCCGGAGGAGCTTGTGCAGCGTGGAAACACTGAGACCGACATCAGCATGAGAAGGTATGTGCTCTTGGCAGCCCCCGGTGGCGACAATAGGCATAGCATGCATTTACCTTAAAGGAGAAACCTACTAGAATAAAAAAATTCTGTGGAATCTCCCTTACCTTATCCAGCCGCAGGGTTCTGTTACACAGACCCAATCTTTGCCTCTCACGGTGGGCTCCATTTGAAAAAACCTTCAGAGACCGGGGCCCCCTACGAATAGGGGGATCCACAGTTCTGGCCTGTAATGCACCCGGCCAGAAATAAGGATAGAAAACCATTTTCTGATATGCGGGGTCCAGCTCTCTAAAAAGAGAAGCGTTACAGGTAAAACCTTGTTTCTTCGGACACGAGGCCCGGGTACCATCCAATTCGGCCTAGAAAAGACACTTTGGAATGGATCCGGTTCGCCTGGCTTGCCCCAGTATAGGATATAGGATAATCCCTTTGGAGCTCAGCACAGGACATCTTTATACGTCCATCACCTAAGACACTGGCGTAAAAACTGAGGTATCCCTGCAAGGGGGAGGGATTATATAGGGGGTTGAACTTCCTGGTAGGGTGTGCCAGTGTCCAATCACCTAGTCATACCTATATAACACATCAGTTATTACTGAGGCTCTGTGTCCCGTGATGTTCGAGAAAGAAAGCCTCTTTTGTGTAAACCTCCAAAAGTCCTGGGCGGCACAGTGGTGTAGTGGATAGCACTTTTGCCTAGCAGTAAGAAGGGGCGCTGGTTCGAATCCCAACCACAACACTACCTGCCTGGAGTTTGCATGTTCTTCGTGGGCTTCCTCCTGGTACTCTGGTTTCCTCCCACACTCCAAAGACATGCTGGTAGGTTAATTGGATCCTGTCTAAATTGTCCATAGTATGTGTATGAATAGATTGTAAGCTCCTTGAGGGTAGGGACTGATATGAATGTACAATGTATATGTAAAGTGCTGCGTAAATTGATGGCGCTATACAAGTACCTGAAATAAAAATAGAGTCCTGAGACCGTTGCTTGCGCACTGTCATGTGGGATGTGATGCTAGCAGGCTCAGAGTTGTGACTGTGACAGTTCACAGTAGCACCATTTGTGGTGGAGGACCTGGACCAGCACAGAGAGTAATCAACTGGACCCACCAAGAAGAGGAGAGGTGGTGTGCAAAAAAGGAGGAGCCTGTGCTAAGGTATCAGACCTTCCTGGAGTAGGTTAGTTTTCTAGCAATTTCAAAGTCACGCTGAAAATCAATAAAAAGTAATTTATGGAAAGAAAAACCTTACAAGTAAGCACTTAAAATACTTCATTTTTTTCTGAGTTTTCAAGTGCAATTTTTAAGTTGGTGACACAGTCTTTTTAAAGTGTGTCTAAAACCACAACTTTTTTTTTTGGATAGATTGATGAGAAGTTAGAATCACCTGCCGTGTTCATATTATTATATCCCCAATAGAAAGGTGCACGCTAGGAGGAAAGCAAAGGAAAATAAACATTTTGAGTTGTTATATGAAAAGGAACAGAGAGGAAGTCTTTTACTGGGGACACTTGTCAACAGTCTAGGAGAGGAGAGGATCCCCCTCACTATTTAAAGTTTTCTTTTCACTTGCTGTCATTGTGGTGTCTATGGGACAGGTAAAGGGGCCAAATCTTTCCAGTAGGACAAAAAATCAAAAAAAGAAGAAAAAACAAACATAAATTCTCTAAAGTTTTGTTTTCACATATACTTTAAACTTGAAATCCAGGAATTCAGCCACTTTCTAAAATGTGCTGGAATCCTATGGGTTAAGTCCAATGAGGTGCATGGCACCTTGTGGACTTATCTCTTTTATTTACAAGTGACCGTTCTACAGCTAACCAAATACTCCCAGGAGTTCTGACAGGTGAGACACTGCTTTCTCTCACAGCTGCAGCTCTGCCCACGCTGCCTCTTCCCTCCTCTGTCCATTCACAGAATTCTTTGCATTTTGTGAATAGGTTCATGTAATACAAAGCATTCTGTGACTGGGCAGGAGGATGAGAGGGGCAGGCTGAAGTACAGTAATAGCAACGCTCCAGGCACTCAGTAAGAATGTAAATTGTAACTTATAGAGAGGCAAGCACCTTATTGGACTGAACCCATAGTAATCTGGCACGTTTTAGAAAGTATCTGAATTTCCAGAGTTCATCTGTAAAGTATAACTAAAGGCAAAACTTTTTGTTTTTGAGAGAGTGGAGATGGATTAGAACACCTGTCAGGTTTTACTGTTGTCTGAGTCCCCATTAGGGAGATTAATCCTCTATATTTGTCCTGTTTACCATTAGCATTGAAAGTGAAAGTAAAAGAAAACCCCAAATCTTGGGTTGTTCCCAGTAATATAGGGGAAATCTTCCAAAGGGGACACTAGTGACCAATGATCCCTGGACAATTACTAACTAAGCTCTTTCCTGAGGGACACAACCAGGAGCGTGGAGTAATAAACCTCCCTTACTCTATCCAAAATCAATAAAAAAAAGTTTTGCCCATAGTTCTACTTTAAGCATTTCATCAAGGAGACCTGCCAATGGCTTCCCCAAGAGCTACAAGAAATCATTGGATGGTTTAACTCTACAGAATCTTTCAAAATCAGAAGCATTCATTTTGGGGCAGACTGACTCTTTAAATAACCCCATCAATGTTCTTTAGAAGCACAAATGATCTTACCAAGGAGCTGGTGTATGTTGGATCTGATGTATCATCCTGCAGATAGCGAGACAGCCCAAAGTCAGACACCTTGCACACCAGGTTGCTATTCACCAGGATGTTCCTGGCTGCCAGGTCTCTGTGAACATAATTCATTTCCGATAGATACTTCATGCCAGCTGCAATACCTCGGAGCATTCCCACCAGCTGGATCACTGTAAACTGCCCATCATTTTGCTAAACAGAATAAAAAAAAAAGAATTAAAAGACTACTTTGAATAATTATCATTAAATATACAATTTAAACTTGTTTGTTAATAAAATACAACATGTTTTTTTTCTGGAACAGTATAATTATATTTATTCTGACTAAAACAACTTCATCTACCCTATAGAAAAGTTCTGTAAAACCTTGTTGAGGTATTACCTTTCTTTCTGCACCATAAAACACCAAGGACTTTATATTCCGTACATTCAGCTAATAAACAGGCTAAGCACACAAAAGCTGCTATAGTACAGCTGTGCACAAAATGTAATAAACCACGCTTACTCTGTTCACTGGGGGACATAAGGGAGAGCCAGGACAAGGTGGGCACTAACATGAATAATGCAGAAAATAAAGTGATAATGCAGATCATTAGCAAAATAAAATTATTACATAGCTCAGTAAGACCATGGACGCAACTGCTTTGTTCTCTGACGCTCTCCTATGTTTTTGTGGAAAAACAGATGGTAGACAGAGGGTGGCATAGCATATTCAAGAATGTATTACATACACACGCTGGCCTCAATGTATAGAGCAAAGAAAAATGTGAGAAAGAACGCAGCAAGGTGCTACCCACCCCCCCCCCCCCCCCCCTCCCAACACTCTTTTTCTAATTACTAAAGCTTCAACCAGATATAGAAGACACAAATTATTGCAACTCTGTATTTACTAATACATCCATAAATATATTTTTGAATACAAGCAGTGTAAGTACCTGAATGTGATTTGCTATCAGCATTTTGCAATCCCCTGTATGGCAGAGCTCAGACTGGGGGAGTGAGAAACAGCACAAGGAGCGAATGACTTGTGCTGCAGTGCAAGGGACACTGCAGCACAAGTCATTAGGAGAGAGGTGAGTGACAGAGAGATGAACTCATCAGTCTTCTGCTTCTCTTTTTACTGTTCACTGAAAGGCTGGGGAAGGGACAAGACCTCTAATGCCGCGTACACACGAGCGGACTTTTCAACCGGACTGGTTCGACGGACCGAATCCGGCGGATAATCCGACCGTAAGTGGGCTCCATCGGACCTACAGCGGACTTTTTTGTGTGAAAATCTGACGGACTTTAGATCAGGAACATAAAGAGTAATGAAATATGCAGCGCTTACTATAGGGTGTGGTAAATAAAGCTAAAAAATAGGACTGAAATTGTAAAACAATAATTGTATGTCCAATAAAAAACAAGAAAAGTGCTAAATAAAATAAATCAACACAGTGTCCATAGATGATGCAATGGACTTTAATTACTATATTTCATTTATTATTTTTAACACACATTTGTGGAGTTTTGCATGGTATTGAATGCTTTCTATCCATTAATGTAAATTGATGCTGCACAGATTTCTTATTTTGCACTTATTTATTTATAATTATTTATTATGTCCATCATATTTTTACTTATTTAGGTTGCACTCATTTATTCGCACATTGGTTTTAGATATTTGTACACTTTATTACTGTGCTCCAGTTGAGCCGGTTTATTTAGTAATGATTTATTTTCACTTATTATTGGAAGATTATCGTTCCTCTCCTGGTTATTTATATAATTTTACTCTTTACCAAGCTCCAATAGTAGCAAGTAGGGAATTTGTGATTCATTTTTCGATGTAACAATGGTTCATTATAACCTTTGGTTACACAATATAATGGAAGATTAATATTAAGATACAATTAATCCCTGGATTTTCTGGTATGAATCTCCTATATATTTGGTTGTTTTACAATTTCAGTCCTATTTTTTAGCTTTATTTACCACACCCTATAGTAAGCGCCGCATATTTCATTACTCTTTATTTCTATCTGATTGGTGTGTGAACACCTTTATGCTGGCAGCTACACCCATTAGCATTTTAGTTTCCTTGTTTATAATTTGTGCCGTGCTTTTTGGTTTGTGCACTAGTACTCATTATTATTTAGATTTGGAACATGTTTCAAATTTGTCCGATGGACTCGAGTCCGGTCGAAAAATCAGCTCCTCTGTATGCTAGTCCGATGGACCAAAACCAACGCTAGGGCAGCTATTGGCTACTGGCTATCAACTTCCTTATTTTAGTTCAGTCGTATGTCATCACGTACGAATCTGTTGGACTTTGATGTGATCGTGTGTAGGCAAGTCCAGTCGTTCAAAAGTCCGTCGGAAGTCCTTCAAAAGTCCGTCAAAAATCTGTCAAAAGTCCGTCAAAAGTCAGTCGGAAAGACTGTCGGACCTTTGTTGCCAAAAAGTCCGCCCGTGTGTACAGGGCATTAATGTTACTTAACTACAGCAGATAAAAATTATGTCTCCTTTAATGCTAGACAGAACTGGATGTGCAGAAATATAAATCCTTTTTCAGCTCTCTTATATGTATTTTATCTGTGTATTTAGCCATTTGCCTGGAGGTCAGAATGAATGTAAAGCTGTAATGATCTGGATTGGGAATAAAAGGTATCTATGCTTTCCTACTATGCCCTCTGTCACAAAAAGAGAGATAACTGTGTAAATGTGCCTCAAACAACAATTTTCAAGTTAATGTTTTTACAGAATGGCACAAAAATGCATTTTTAAACATCTAAATGACTTGCAATTTTGCTGCATCTCTAATTACCAGTGTGAATTAGCCAGATACAGGCACCTAATGCTACATTTATTTAAACCGAGCATACATGGAAAAGATAAGTGGCCTAAAATAGGACATGTGGACATGCTCTGTTTTAGCCACATACACATCATTATTATTATTATTATACACGATTTATATAGCGCCAACCGTTTATGCAGAGCTTTACAATGTAGAGGTGGGACAGCACAATTACAGTACAGTACAATACAGAAGGGACATGAGGGCCCTGCTCATAGAGCTTACATTCTAAAGGGAGGGGGTGGTGGTACAAAAGGTAATAGATACAAGGAATGATTTGATGGGGGTGGCTCGGGGACAGTTGTTTGGTGGGTGTGGGGTAGGTTTCCCTGAATAAGTGGGTTTTCAGGGATCTCCTAAAGGTGGACAGGTTAGGGGCTGGTTAGGGGTTACACATGCCAAAAGTAGTCAGCCAACCTAACTGTTGGGCAGATGCAGTCAAATTTAATTCAGCTGCAGATACTTTCAATGTGAGGGGGGCAGGATGGCCTATTGTCAGGCCTATTCGAGTGTGATTAACTGGTGAAGTGGGTTGGTTGGAAATGAACTGCTCTTTTCCAGACAGTTCAAGATGTTAGATTAGCTTCCAATATGGCAAGCAGCACTGTAAATCCCCCACTGACACCATCCCACAAAAAGGGATAACCAATCTCCTGTTGCCTTCCTCAGTAATACACCAATTCTGCAATGGTTAAGGGGTCCACTTTGCTGCAGCGACCACACAGTTACCATAACTCCATGACTTCTAAACCACATCTAAATAGATTGAAAGGAGAATGCATGATATATATCAACTCATGCCATTGTGAATACCAACTACACAAAAAAGCATTGGCTTTGGCATATACTGTATATTATGAGGTTGATTTACTAAAACTGGAGAGGGCAAAATCTGGTGCAGCTCTGCATGGTAGCCAACCAGCTTCTAACTTAACTTATTCAATTAAGCTTTTTTTTAGTAAATCTTCCCCATATGTTTATAATTAGAGCACGGGTCATAAAGACTCTCCCACAAGCTAAGCCCAGTCTGGGTGAAAGTCAATTATCCAACTATAATTGTAGATTGAAAGATGGTGTTGAGCAATGCATACATACAAATTCCATTTAGATAGAATCTATGGAAAAGATGGGGGTGGACATACATATAAATACCATTTACATATAATCTATGGAAAAGACGGGGGTGGACATACATACAAATTCTATTTAGATAGAATCTATGGAAAAGATGGAGGTGGGCATACATACAAATTCTATTTAGACAGAATGTATATAAAAAATGAGGGTGGCATACATACAAATTCAATTTAAATAGAATCCCCATTTAGACAGAATCCATAGATTTACAGGCATACCCCACTTTTAAGTACACAATGGGGTTTATTTACTAAAGCTGGAAAGTGCAAAATCAGGCTCACTGGTGCATAGAAACCAATGAGCTTATAACCCCAGCTTGTTCAATTAAGCTTTGGTAATCAAACCTGGAAGCTCATTGGTTTCTATGCAGAAGTGAGCCTGATTTTGCACTTTCTAGCTTTAGTAAATAAACCCCATTGTGTACTTAAAAGTGGGGTATGCCTGTATACATTTCATTAGGAGTGAATCAAGGTGGTAACAAAGGCCAAATGGAGAGACACCTCTGGGTGTAGCTATAAGACAAGGTTTAATATAGATAAAAATTCACAGGCAACTCACATTTTCGTGGTTAAAATAAGCATTGGTCCCAACATAGGGGGTATTGTCAGTTTGGTCAGTCCGTTCCTGCTTTGTGGGCGCTCTTGGCTCGCTACAGGCACGGCTGGATGGTCATCGGCTGGCCGCAGTAGAGGTTTGCTCAGAAGGAGGCTAGAGGCGCAGATAGTTGCAGGTGAGGAGGCGAGGACGGATGACGTCACTGGAATGTGACGCGTTTCATGAGCGTACAGGCTGCGAGTGACGTGGCAGCCACGCTCCTTCTTCATACATAAGTTGCCTGTGAATTTTTATCTATATTAAACCTTGTCCTATATCTACACCCAGAGGCGCCTCTCTCTTTGAGTCTTTTCAGTGTAATTGGAACATGCTTTCTGTTCCCCCCTGATGGCAGCCGAGTGTGGAAACCCTCCCCTTCATCATCACCCTATATGGTCCATGGACTTTTTAAATCATCATTAGACTATGGACTTTTATTGTGTTATCCTAACTGTGCATATATTATGTGTGCCTATACAGCACATTACCTAATACTGTGGGACATTCACTGTTCTAGTTCTCTGCACCGTTTACTTGTATATCAAGCCCCATTGTAGCTAGGCCTGAGTACCAACAGCTAAGCTATCACATTGTAATATGTTTATTGTGTGCTTTCACGTGTACTCCAATAGACAGAAATACCCCAATAGCAGAATCTCTTTAGAATGTAATGAAAAAAAACTTTGCCTCGAAGAAAAACATGACGACATAAACAGAAAATCCTGACAGAAACACAAGTGAGTAGAAAGCAGGTGATACGTTTGAGAAACTCCCCTGACACATACAGGCTCCTATGTATTCTGTACAGGTGCACTGCTATCCAGGCTCTGCTCTACTCTGTATTATGCTCCTTCTAAGACACAGGAGGCCCCCGAGGACTGGATCCTATAACCTACTTTCAGGAGGAACCAAGGCTCCAATTAATGTCCCTATTTTTATCTGGAGGCTGAAATTAGATTTTTTTAGGTCATCTGCAGCCAGCATTTGGCTGGTACTTAATCTTCACAATCACACTGCAGTGTCTCCAGACAAATTAATCAATATAGGACAAGCATGTTCACTATGTATATATGTCTGTGTGTGTCTGAGCAGAACCTTTTATTAAAAGAAACAAATAAAATGCACAACCCCTTCTAATTCTCAAATAAGAAGATGGCGACACATGTGCATGCATAAAATAAATGCCTCTTTTTGCAAAAAATCCCTATGCATGCCATAAAAAAATGAAACTGTAGCCTGTCAATGTAATGAAATAAAACATAGCGCTGCATATATTAGGGTTTTGCACCTATTATAGAAAAAGTTAATTGTCAGTAATCAAAGATTCCAGAATGGCATAAAATGTATACTTTCTGTGAGCTCTTTTACTGTAGAGGCTTATGATGGCTATGCAAGGTAGATTTCAACTTCTTAGGTCTAGGTAATACTTCATTTCAGGGTAGGAAAGTCAACTTTGGTCTTAATTTTGTAACCAGCATTAGAAAAATAGCAGATTAATTCCTATTCTTTTGTCAGAGTTTAAAAATCAACCAGTGAAGTCATCATGCAATGACGTTTCTAGCATTGACATTTATTAAAGGGCAGCTCCAAAAATGGCTTGACATAACTCTTTGAAACCTGAATAAAGGATCACATGCATTCAGGTTTAATTTCATTAATCTTCAGAGTTGAGAAGGCTCTTCGACTTCTTTGGAAGCCCCATCCCTTTCAAACAAGTGTTGGTGAGAGAAGGGTAGAAAAGGAAGCGCCACCTGAGTGTAGTATTAACGAATGCTTTTAATGACACCAAGTAAGGTTACACTTACAGGATAAAAACGGAAAGAAAGCTCATCTGTATATAAGTGTGATCCTCAGTGTGTCCCTCTGGTCCTGATCCGGTGACGCTGCAGGGATGCCGGGCTGCAGATACTAGATTACTGGCCGGGAGCTCCTTCTGTGGCCATCAGGAAGAGGCTGGGGCTGGCGTGGAAAGCATGTGGAGCGCGCGTGACGTCACAAGTCGCCTGATCACTTCCGGGAACACCTTCCGGGGGAGGGCTCCACCCAAGGAAGAGGGCTGTGGGTAGGCTGTGAATAGGCTATTTGGGGCTGTGGGTTGCCTATTCACAGCCTACCCACAGCCTTCCCCCTTGGGTGGAGCCCTCCCCTGGAAAGTGTTCCCGGAAGTGACCAGACGACCTGTGATGTCACGCACACTCCACGTGCTTTCCACGCTGGCCCCAGCCTCTTCCTGATGGCCACAAAAGGAGCTCCCGGCTGGTAATCTACTATCTGCAGCCTGGCATCCCTACAGCATCACTGGATCAGGACCAGAGGGACACACTGAGGATCACACTTATATACAGATGAGCCTTCTTTACGTTTTTATCCTGTAAGTGTAACCTTACTTGGTGTCATTAAAAGCATTAGTTAATACTACACTCAGGTGGCGCTTCCTTTTCTACCCTTCTCTTGCCCATTACAGAGCCAGCTCTCTGAGGACAGCAGCCACCTTTTTGACCCACTACCATACTTATCTAAACCCTTGAACTGCCAGTCACTTGTTTAACTCCTGAACTGCCAGTATGATTTTTATGGACTAAGCTGCTTAGCCATTTATATCCCCTGTATTGTATGCACCTGTGTATTTGCACTTACAGTTACCAATACTTTCAAACAAGTGTTGGTGAGCTAAGGAGTAGGTACCCCTGTAACATACATGGGAGCTTTGGAACAGACTGGTATTATTAACAAAACTTATAGCACAAAGTAAAAGGTTTTACTTTGTGTGTTGATTCAAGACTACCCACAGACAGTAGAAGAACTGATGTCAACAGTATTAATGCATTGCCCTCAAGTTTTTACAGTCTAAAACTGAGGCTTTTGTAAGTCTTGCCCACAAGACTCTTTTGCTAGGCTATACAGCAATAATGTGCAAAGCACAGTAATCTACAGCAACTAATCAGATTTCAAATCTCTGGAGTTAAATTAAGGAATTCTATAAATAGGAAGTTTGAAGTATATGACAGAACGGTGAGGAGTGGCTTACCCGTAGGAACGAGTCCAGTGCACCATTTTCCATGAATTCAGTAATGATCATCACAGGTCGACTCTTGGTCACCACACCTTCCAGTCGAATGATGTTGGGATGATCAAACTGGCCCATAATGCTTGCTTCACTCAGGAAATCCCTTCTTTGCTTTTCGGAATATCCAGCTTTAAGGGTTTTGATAGCAACATAGATTTCCCTCTTCCCAGGGAGCTTCAGGCGGCCCTTGTACACCTCCCCAAACTCTCCTGTAGGCCAGAAACAAGCAGGTCATCAAGCACTGATGTACAAGAGATGTCTGTGATCAGACAGAATGCCAGAGATCAGAAGGGTAACTAAAAATTCCTTCTGATCTCTGGCATCCTACTTCATATTTCATAGTGATCCCACATGCTGTTAATGAAATCTACTTTGTTTATATTTAATGTTCTTCCACTGATACTAATAATATATTTCTTTTTAATAATTTAGGACACTCACATTTGTAAAGAAAATAATATGTGCAAACATATTCAAGTAAATATGTCAATCCAAACTATTTTTTGGGGGGTGGGGTGGGGGGAGGGAATTAGGTTTTTACTGCTATCTGGGTCTCTGTTGGAGAGATTTCCCTTCACTGTCACAGTGATGATAGTTTTACCGGACAGGAAGTGATTGAAAATTTACAACAGGAACACGGAGAAAAAAATTGCTGATTGGGGCTCCAGCCTTCAACCACTATACTAAAAAAGCATTTCTATTTAAACTCAGATTTTTACCAATTGCAGCCAGTGTGTTTGAGTCTACTTCCCAAACTAACGCTCTGCTATGCTGCGTATAGCCTGAATAGTCTCATCAAATTATACATACACATACCTGTATGGAGCTTTGGTTAGATGCAGGTAGTTAAAGCGGCAAAGGAAACATGGGATTTCTTATTAGACAGTCTAGAATTTTTCATCTACAAAATGTCATGACAGCAACAACTGTTAAATTAAAATTTAATAAGGTTTATTTGTAAAATATTTTAAACAGGTAATAAAACATTTTATGGGTACATGCATATGGCCATATAAAACACGGCAACTAGTATGCAGAATCTTGCTGGCAGAAGGTAGCAGTAAGATCTTAAATAAAAAAGGTATCTATGCGCTGTACGAATATGATGTTTGAGCTACATTTACATGTGTACAGTATAAATGGCCTTGTTGCTAGTACACAAGGAGGATGCCTAGCATCCTTTCATTGCTTGGATACATGGAAATTCTCAAGGACACAAGCAGCTTCTGAAAGAATGAAGCTTAAGCAGCTGTGTGCATTGGTCCATAGAAGACAATACACTTGTGTTCAGATCAGAACAGTAAATTAAAAAAAGCTGCGTTTTTCACCGCTGTGTGCACGAGCCCTATAAGTATTGTTTAAAAAGTGAGACATCGGACAAGATGAAGACCCTACTTCGAGGTGCCTACTGCACATATGAGTGCAGTGCAAGCAATGCTGTGACCATGTTTTTTCCTTGATGTACTCAAAATTTTAGTAAAAATTGCTGCTAATACAAGCAGGTCAGGTTTGGCCCCATGACACATTGTAAGCATTGCCATAAGTGGCAGTATTTATAGAAGTTCACTTGAATGTTTCTGTAAAAGCTAATGCCCACCTGCCCCAATAACTTCTTCAATCTTCACAAAGGAGACATCAATCTCCTTAGCAAATTCCCTCACAGCTTCGTTGGGATCTTCATATGTGAAGGGGTCGATGTAAATCTTCATTCCTGGTGAGCCTGAAAACAACAGAACACAGATAGGTTAGTTGGATGCTCTTTTGTAATAAGTTCTCCAGTCCTGTTTTTGCTATCACTATCTGCTACATAGGGGAGCTGCCACAGTTAGAAAAATAAACTATACTGCATCAGTGGCTGCTTGCCAAGACCTCTTAGGCTGAATGGTCCTAGACTAAGATGATTACTGTTGACACTGAAGTGGATCTGTTGAGTCTCTGCACAATGTTCCTGTAGTTGAGTAAACTTCTAATGACTAACAGCTAAAGCTGAAAACCTTACCATGTACAGAAATATTATGTAAATTTTCCTGTACACATGAATCAATGTGCATATATCAAAATTATACCAGGGTCTGGTGCACAGGATGAACTCTACCATGAATAACCCTGAATTAGTAAAAGAGTGTTACAGCAAGTACAAGAATGACTGCACTGGTTATTAAAGTAAGACCATTTTCCTGGAAAAAGGAAGAAGCCTTACAGTAAACCTTATGGCCCGCACACACGATCTGAAAATCGGACGACGGATCGTCCAACTTTTTTCGCAAGTAGAAATTGAATAGGTTACTAGAGAAACAAAAATTCTCGTACAACAGAAAAAAAATCGGAAGGTGATGTCATGTGTTGTAATGTATTTGTATTGTATTTTCGGACGACAACTGTACTGACTAAACTAAAATTGTACGATCTGGTATCATACGAGGAAAATTTTCGTGCTTGTCCGATCGAATAATATCGGATGAACTGTCGTGATCAGCTCTCGAAAGCTTTGTGCTAACGATCGGATTATCGTACGATCGCGTTGAAAGTGGTATTTTTTGTCCGATTTTTGGATAGTGTGCACGGGCTGTTACTTTAAACCATACTTTATATTTACAAAAGTAAATATATACAAATGGGCTTTATAACAAGTGCTTAGCTTAACCTCTGTAGCTAAAGAAATTTGGCCTCATGTGGTGCTTAGCAGCTCCTGTGTGCTGATGCCATGTATTGACATTTGTGCTTTGCAATTCATGCAGTTCCCCAGAGACCAGAAAGCACCAGGGATTTTGCACCTAACCACACAGGAGCTGCTAAGTGCCCATGTGTATGAGGCTTTTTGGAGTACTTAATTCTCAAGATTTAAAACAGCTTAGCTCATCTACCTTGGCTTTTTTTGGCGACAGGCACTTGGCAGTCTGTTGCGCTTTTAAACTTTTACTAAACCCACAAGAGAATAATCAGTCTGTATATGCAGTAAAGCATGCTTGTTATACTCACTGTGGAACCTAAGGGGTTAATCCTGCACATTGTGTACAAAGGCTGTTTGATCCTGTCTTCTCTGATCTTGCCCTTCCACTGTCCCCAATATCTCCTGACAGTACAGAGCCTTGGGGGCACTCTGCACATGCTCAGTTTGGTGTGTATTGGAAGGGTGCATGTGATCTGTACTGGGCCAATCAGCACTGTTCAGACAGAGGGTCAGGGGTCATGCATCCCCA
The DNA here is from genome assembly GCF_042186555.1 of Aquarana catesbeiana. NCBI lineage: Eukaryota > Metazoa > Chordata > Amphibia > Anura > Ranidae > Aquarana > Aquarana catesbeiana. Next base: position 124,531,521 of record NC_133327.1, read on the forward strand.
TAGGACAATCAGAGGAGAATGAAACCCCATCCTACAAGCTTTAACCGGTGCTTAGAAGTCACAAAACTGCTATATACTGCTGATAATAATGGGTATTTAGCAATTTATATTTACTAAAATGATTGCATTTCCATGTTCTGTGTACTGTGGGAGACCAGATATGGTGGATGTAGGGTCCTGGGTTTAGTAACACTTTAATGTTAACACAATGCAGGTGCAGTAAGCTATTCAGAAAACCTACAACCTTATTTCAAAGTTTCTGTGGTGAACATTGAGTATGAACTACTCCACAATGCTGCAGCTACAGAGGTCAGGGCAGACATGTTGGAAATATGTTTATACTTGAATGTCCATAGCCTGGTAAAAGGTTAATTTTAAGGAGATATGAAAGTAAGGTTTAGGTAAGCACACTTTTAGTTTAATTGCTACTATATCTTTCAGTCTTAATATTTTTATGGACAACATTAGGAAACACACTTGCAGAGGCACTTTGATCCTGGTGTGCAGATTACAAGTGATGTTTGAATATGTGTGCAAATCGTATTTAATAAATTATTAAAACACAGCTTCAAATGAATGCAAGGGTTTTTTTTAAACATGTATAAATATACATGTTTCATGCCTATTGTGGATACAAACTCACAAAGATCTAAAGAAAAATCAGTAATATGTGCACAAAGGGTTTATGTAGTTTATCACATTTCTGACATAGTAAAAAAAAAAAAAAAATGAGTGTGTACTCATATATTTTTTTGGTATATCTTGATGCTATCACATCTTCAGTTCCATTGCAGCAAATACTTCTTATTTTTACAGGAACTCCGACTGTGCAGGTTCTTCTTCCTATCTCATCTCTGAAAAATGATTTCTGTGGATCTGACAATCTTTCAGAGGACATGATTAAATCTTCTCCAGTCTTTGTCCAGTATGTGAGGAAATGAAGATTTGATATTGCAGTGACACTAGATCTTCTCCCTCTCCCTCTTCACCAGTTTATCTTACCTTGTGAGTCCCGTATATCTATACAGCCATCAGTCTCTTCCCCTCCTTACCTTACTCACCTCTCAACGCTTTCTCAGCCCCTCCTGCTCCTCTTCCTCCTTTCTTTACAGGAATCTTGGTTCCTTTCTCTCATCCCTCATCACTCACCAATCCTCCATTCTGGCTTTATCTGCATTTGATAATGAAATCATCATTCCATTATCCTCCTACTTCATCACTGTGTCCTGGGGTAAAGGAAGGTTTGTTCCTTGTGTCCCAGGTTCTCTGTTCAGTGTTGTCGATAATATGCACTTTGTGAAAAAAAAAAAAATTCAATTTGGAGTTCTCTGTTCTGCTTCCAGGAAGTCATTGGCATTTGCGTATCAGCTCGATCATTTGTTCTTTCACAGCCTAAGATGACAGCAACACATTGCAAAGGAGGTTAATCTTTCTGATCTTAGCGGGTTAATTAATTTTCACCCTGACTGCAGCCAAGAAGCTTTCTGGGGAAAGGACAGACATAATTTCTGGCTCTTCTCTCCAGCTAAGAGGCCTGCTGTAAACAAATTGGGCAATAAGAGATGCATTTATATGCCCAAATGGCGCACTAAAAAAGGCTGGCGACTTAATTCTCCTGCCTGAAAGAACCTTTACATAATGCAAAATCTTTATTATTTTCCTAATGCCACCTTTCAGCATGTTTATGGAAATATGCATAATCAAAAGATAATTTTCACAAGGATAATTATTGCTTTTTATATGTTTGCATATATCTCTGCCCCTTTTTTGTCAGCAATAAATGCGTATTGCCAGGAGCGCTACTGGCTGCGATTTTCCATTAACCCTTTACTATTGGTTTATCCTTGGTCTATAAACTATACCAAACACATCACCTGTCTCTCTAACATTGAATGAGTAGATGAGTAGTATGATTGAATTTGTCTTCCTGACATCTTCCATAAGATGATACACGATGGAAGTTGTCATGAGAATGTCTACAAAGTCAGAGTCGAAAGGGCCTTTGATGCAAAGAAATGAAGGATGATGCAAATGAGCACAAAGAATATAAAGGTTGGAGAGGGGGTTGTGCAAAATATGCTTAAAGGATAATCCCATTAAAAACTGTTTATATGTAAAATGGCAGGCACAATTTTATGCTGGGTTCACACTATGTGCGGTGCGGGGCACAGCAGGGATTCCGGTGCATCCTCTTTTCAGGTCCGAATTAGGTCTGAATTTTTTGCCTGAAGTTTGACCTGAAATGGAGCCAAAGATGCACAGTACCCTTCTGCGGTGTGCTCTGCGGCCACCCCGGAGATGTGTAAACTGGTTCCATTGAAAGCCAGTCACACTCTCCTGTCATGCAAATTGCATCTTGGGAAACCTGCATCCAATTCACATAACTGTAAACCCAGCCTCAAACTATAAGGCCTCTTTCACACGGGCTACCAGGAGGTAGTAAAAACAGCACCCCCCTTACCCCCAGCCACCCACCTAAAAAGTATAATACAGCCGGAGGAGGCCACATGCCGCAGTAAATTTAATGCGTCATACTGAGTTGAGAAGGCAGCATTCAGGTCAATGTGGCTGCGCCACAACTGCAAGGGAAATGCTTGGCTCATAGTTGTGGCACATTTGCACCATTATAAATGTGCCCCATTATATATTGCTGTTTGTAATTACAAGAAGTCCTTTGGTGACGAAATGCGTACGGAGGTGCGGTGTGTCTATGTCATCGTGTTTACCGGAAGTGAGCGCGGATGCCATTGTTACCTGCTGGATTTGTTTGGTGATATGTGCATTCTCATTAAACATATGTGAGTGTGATTTTACCTTAATAAATCAGCCTTTTTAAAAGCTTTTACACTGTCCAGTGCTTTCTTATTTGCACGTTTCTGCGAGAGTATTGGCTTCTCAATTCAGTATGATGCATTAAATTTACCGTGGCATGTGAACAGCCTCCTCCGACTTTATTATACTTTTTAGGTGGGTGGCTGGGGGAAAGAGGGTGCTGTTTTTACCACCTCCTGGTAGCCCGTGTGAAAGAGGCCTTATCAGATGTCTACCCCAATCCTGTTTACTTGAATGCTGATCTATAGGGGGAATTTCCCTAAAGCCTGCCAGACCTGCCTTTAACTAAGAGGTCCTAGCCACATGGTAAGCACACACCTGATCCCTTTTGGTGGTGGTCGGCCTTTGAGGTGAAGGGAGTTTGATGTGGCTCACACTTTGAACTGTGACAAGAAGAATCCTCAACAATCTTCTATTGGGGACTCTGCATTTATTTTTACTTGGGACTATTCACTTATATTTTGATGTGTATTATTTAGTGCAACACATTCATTATTAATTCTTGTGCTGTGGGAAATATCTCACGATGTGTTTGCAGCTTATATATTGTAAACTTTCAAGTGGTTGCAAAGACAGAAGGTTTTTTATCTCAATGCATTTTATGCATTAACCCCTTCCCAACCGACGCACGCCGATGTACGTCGGCAGAATGGCACGGCTGGGCAAATGGACTTACAGGTACATCCATTTGAATTCCCCCCTGTGCCATTGCGTGCGCGTCGCCAGCAGTGCGCGCATACGCCAGCCGGGAGCTCCGTGAGTCGGGTCGCGAGTCCCGGGATCGCCTCGTGGAGAGGACGAACGGAATCTCCCCGTTCTGCCTAGTGACAAGTGTCATTGATCACAGCTCCCTGTCATCGGGAGCAGTGATCAGAGTAATGACACTGCTAGCCCCTCCCCCTACAGTTAGTAATCATTCCCCTAGGACATACTTAACCCCTCCTCTCCCCCTAGTGGTTAACCCCTTCACTGCCAGTGTCATTTACACAGTAATCAGTGCATTTTTAATCGCACTAATCGCTGTATAAATGACAATGGTCCCAAAAATGTGTAAAAAATGTCCGACATGTCCACCATAACGTCGCAGTCACAATAAAAATCGCTGATCGCTGCCATTACTAGTAAAAAAAAAAAATTATTGATAAAAATGCCATAAAACTATCCCCTATTTAGTAAACGCTTATTGCGATTTTTTTTACCAAAAATATGTAGAAGAATACGATCGGCCTAAACTGAGGAAAAAAAATGTTTTTTTATATATTTTTGGGGATATTTATTATAGCAAAATGTAAAAAATAATGTGTTTGTTTCTAGCGCAAAAAATAAAAATCACAGAGGCGATCAAATACCACCAAAAGAAAGCTCTATTTGTGGAGAAAAAAGGACGTCAATTTTGTTTGGGAGACACGTCGCACGACCGCGCAATTGTCAGTTAAAGCGGCGCAGTGCCAAATCGCAAAAAACGCTCTGGTCAGGAAGGGGGTAAAATCTTGAAGCGGTTAAGATAAAAAGCCTTCTGTGTGTAGCAGCCCCCCTCAGCCCCTCTAATATATACCTGAGCCCCATCTCTGTCCAGTGATGTGCGCGAGTGCCTTGGCTGTCTGGGACTCTCCTTCCTGATTGGCTGAGACGCAGCAGCGGTGTCATTGGCTCCCGCTGCTGTCAATCAAAGTCAGTGAGCCAATTATGAGAGAGAGGGGGTGGGACCGAACCATGGCTCCATGTCTAAATGGACTCATGGAGCTGCTGCTCGGCTCGTGTTCCCCTCCCCCCATAGCAAGCTGCTTGCTATGGGGGGCACTCGACAGGAGGGAGGGGTCAGGATCACAGAAGAGGAACCAGAGAAGAGTAAGATCCAGGCTGCTCTGTGCAAAACCACTGCACAGAGCAAGTAAGTATAACATGTTTGTTTTTTTTGTTTTTTAAATATGAACCTTTAGTATCACTTTGAGGTAGACACAAGCGCAGTATTTTTTTTATGCTTCTGTATGGTTATAAATTGCTGTTTGGCCTGCGCATTAAATAAATTTCAATTTCATATAAAATAACCAGTTTTGTGCCGCTGCTTAAAAAAATAATATAAATCATACAAGTGAAAATACAAACAAATATTATATTAAATGTAAATCCACAGTAGCGCAACAAGATTAAAGCATCACTAAACCCAAAAAGTTCTCAAATGGGGTGTCTGCCTTCCTTTTACTTTTTCAGTCTAAGATAAAAATGCAGTGTCCTTGTCACTTCCTGTAAGCTGATTTGGAAGCGTAGCTACCCAGGGACAGGAAGTGTGTTAATAATAGGATCAGAAGGTGAAAATAAGGATTAAAAAAAATCCTGAAAAAAGAAAACGAATACAGGCACCACACCTTGGTAAGACGCCTTATATTACATTCTTTTTTTCTTTTCTTTTTTAGTTTAGATATATATATTGCAAGGGCGTCTCTTTGTTTATATACATATATTTTAGCATATAATATTTGTGTTGTTTGTCACATTGAGAGACTGCTGCTTTACTATTGACAAGTTTCAATTACGACAGTAATTTTATAAAGTACAAGCACAAAAAATATTTAGGACAAAAAGTATTGTGGGCAATAAGTATATTATCCTACTGCTTATAATAGTTACATCTTCGTGGTTAAAAAGCTGCTTACCAGCCCACATCCTGTTAGTTTTTCTCATGTAACAGTATGCTCCTTAGCCAGTCTGGTGGAAGAATGTGGGCCATGCTCAGTGCTAAGACTGACAGATTGGGGACAAGCAGTGTGGTGCAGGCTGGAACCTGCAGCCTGGCTATTATTTACTTTGTCAAAAGAAACCTATTAGCAGATAAATGAAGGGACAACTCTAGCAAGAAATCAAGATTCATCATATGTGACAAGTGCCTGTGATTGGAGGCCATAGTACAGGCGAGAGCTGGCAGCTGCAGCCTCTGAGTGATGTGCAATGGGAGCCTGACCTGATAACACGGGAAACAGGAATACCGGGACGGGGGAGGCAGGTAACAAAGACAACATAGTACAACACACTGAAAAAAAATAAAAATGCTGGAAAAAACAGCTTTATATAAAGGCATTTTTGTCTTATTCTCTGAAAAAAATCTATAAGCCTTTTCACTAAAAAATAAATTAAAAAACTACAATTCAAAGAAAAAAGTAGCAGTATAAAAAATGATGAACTTTAAATGGAAACTGTAATCATTTTTGTCAGATTTAATTGACATTTAATTATGAATGTTTCAAGTTTCTAAACTGATCTTTTGTATCATTTTTCTCATTATACATAAACCAGCTGCTCACTTGTGGTCTATCTCTCTCCGATTGATACTGCTTATATAGGAAGGGTGTTAAACAGCAGGGCGTCAAATATAACCCTTTCATATGGAACAGAGGTAAAAAAAATGAAAATAAATAGATAAATAAAGCAGGTTTTCTTTCTTTTTTCTGCACTGGCTACCTCTCAGGTTTCACATAGACTTTAATATCCTCTTGCTCACCTTTTATAAGGCTCTTCATGGCTTGGCACCCCATTATCTCTCTGAATTCTTATCAACTTACTCCACCCCTCGTAACCTCCGCTTCTCAAATTCAAATTCTGGTCTTTTCTACTCACCTACACTCGTCGGGAGACAGAGCCTTCTCCTGCTACACTCCAAAACTCTGGAATTCACTTCCAAAGAGTCAACTTCTCTAAACTCATTTAAATTGGATTGAAAAACGATTTTCTTTGGACAAGCCTTCATGTAATTGTCCCTTTTTTCCTTTATACTATACAGTGTATTTCTTGTGTTATCCTTGTAAAGCGCTTTGAGGAGCTACCTTTAAAGGCACTATATCCAATAAAGTTTATTATTATTATTATATTTATTCTACTTTCATCTGGTAATCCAGCAAACGAGTCTGTTGTTTTACAAAAGCTGCAGCAGAATGTATCGGTTTACATGGATGAGACAAACCACTTAACACTGGCAGGGGTGCTTACAATGGTCAACTTTTATTATGAAAACCTTTATCCCAAAAGGAAAAAATGGTTTGCTCTAACTGATTATAAAGTGTTAGCTGGAGTTTGTCTTCAATTAGATACTGTTTTTAAATCTGCTAATACATTTAACACTCCCTCCTCCTGACTGACAATGTTGCTGCCTGCTGTTCCTCCTGTGCTCATTTCTCCAGAGTTGTGTCTCACTAATCAGGAGGGGTTTTACTGGCCAGATCCCCAGGTGAAAATAGAGGGGAAAAGCCAAATAAAAGAAAACCGATACAGCCACCACGTCTCATGATTATTCAGTTGCAATATATTACATTTTTAGTTTTGGGTTTTTCTACTACTTTAAGTGAGAAGACTCTGGAGCCCCACACTTGCTGGTTGTTAGTGGTTGATAATTATTTAACACATTCCCTTAAAAAAATTGTACGTAGGATGTACCAAGATATATGCCCTAAAAATCCCCTGCTCTATACACATACCCTTTTACTCAATGGCAGCACTGTTGTTTATGATATTCAATTAAAAAAGGTATATAGTACTACTGCTCTGAGTACCTCTACAGTAGGTGTTTAACCTGCATTAACCCTTTTGTAAGCACAGTATGACTCTATGAATCCAAATGTTAAATGTCCCTTGTGTGAGAACTAGGAATGTGCACTGGTGTTTGTTTTTCCAGTTCTCAGATCTGCTGTGAATCAGAAAAATTAGTTATAAGGCTACCGTTAAGTTAACTGATATGCATACAGGTGCTGATAAACTTGGTCTGGGCACCTAACCTTAAAAAGACTCTGGTCATGAAAGGGTCTAATCCACTACTTGATGGCTCTATTTTCCATGCCACTGCTTTATGAACACTAAATATCCCATAGTACTTAGTCCATCTTGGGAGAGAGGAAGAAAGGGTGGCTACATTCCTACATACAGTGGGACTATGGAGAATGAACGTAGCCACCCTCTAAAAGGAAGTCAAAGCACAGAGCACAAAAAAAAAGATTTATATATAGATTTGAAGGAGGCTGAGAGCAATAGAAGGTAATTTTCTGAGTTAGGAAGTTAGGAATATTATATCTATATATCTATCTATATACTGTATATATATATATATATATATATATATATATATATATATATATTGTGACAGCGCAGTTCCCTGTCATGGTGTATGTGGCCCAGGATTCTCAGCTAGACAGGTTGAGGGGCTTCAGGATGGTTGTGCAATTTGGAGGAACCACTTTTTTCAGTGTTTGGTAGAATCCAGTTTGGGACATTGAGCCTGGATATTTCATAGTGATCCAGGTGGGATGAAATCTCCAATCCTGGGACCAGGATTTTAGAATAGCCAGGACACGGATTGTGCACGTGGGTTCTGGGTTTTTTGTAAGAGTCAGGACCAGGGTTCTGGGCTCCACTATCCTAAGGAGTCCAGGTGTGCAAGGGAGAAGCCAGAGGGCTGCATGGTGCAGTCTGTGATGGAACAGAGGGCCCAAGTCTGTGGGCTGGAGCAGCAGTAAAGCTGTGGAAGAAAGAGTGCTAACTGAGGTATAGTGTTTGCAAGTGCATACAGGGACTCTGTTACACGGTCAGGAAGAACGAGACACAAAGCCTGAGCAGCGGTGCTACTATAAAGAGCCAGGAGGCTGAACATTATTTTGTGTTAATGGTGAAAACCCCCTCCATGGGAAACCTAGATTGTTTGGACATTTTCTTTCCTATTAATAAATGTTGATCAACAAGTCCTTAAATGGCATAACTGGCGTGGACTGCACTGAGCTAAATACCCCCAAACATTTCAATATAATATACTCACTTTAACAGACTTTAACAAGTAGATCAATATGCATGCAAAGTGATGTAGTACATGTAACCTCTATTTTGGAAGCCTAATTTTTCTAATGACTGCCTTCACTGTATAAATGACCAACAAAGTCTAATGAAAACATCAACCATAGCAGTATAAGTAATAATATTGATAATACTAATAACAACAACAATAAATGTAATGATTGTACATCTAAGGTCTGGTCACTCTGTCTTGGAATGGGGAACCTTACCTCTGCCGGTGCTGTAGTGTTGTAGTTTATCACTGTACACTGCTTCTTTACTGTACGTCCTTTTCCTGGAATATATAACAAAACTAAACTTGAAAAATTGTGGTGCAGAGTCATAGATGGTGTTTTGTCTTATACAAGTGAAGAGGATAAATGCTTAATGGATAACTAGGTGGATCTAGCCAGAGAGCAGAAAATGGATTTCAGTAGGAATGGTATAGTGCAGACATAATGCATTAAGAACAATATCTGCTTTATCTGTTTTCTGCCAACTTACTAAATTGTTCCAAAGGACATCTAATTTCCTAAAGAAAACATTCGCATGTGATGACGATGAAATTCCAGAGCACCTAGTGACCTTTATGGTTATGGCCATGAGAAAACATTGTGGGATAGCTCCATAGAAAGAATACACAATGACCCTGCATTGTCAGAAAGTACTGGTTGGAAAATGTGTTTTATTTACCGTAATTGTCTTCTGTAAATTTCGTAAAGCTACATTTACGAGTAAAGTGCCAGTGGAAATGGCTTTTTGTGGAATAGGATGTGACTATGATAGAGGAGATCAGACCTGGCTTTGAAAAATTACAATATATTGTACAATTTTATTTTTTATTGTATTGTTACCATATAGAGAGGAAATGGAGTAAAACCTTTACAGAATAATCCTAGTTTAAATGACAAAACCAGTTAAAATGTCACTTGCAGTGAGGGATAAGCTCAATGCAGCCCAGACTTGACCCCCTAGTACAGCGGTCTCCAAACTACGGCCCGGGGGCCGGATGTGGCCCTTTGCTTCCCTTTATCTGGCCCTTGAGGCACTATTCCATCCACTGACACCAATAATGGGGCACCATTCTTCCCACTGATGCCAACAATGGGGCACCATTCCTCCCACTGATGTCAACAACTTCCAACACTTCTCCCACTAAAACCAATGATGGGGCATTGTTTACTCCCACTGACACTGGGGAGTTTTCTATTACCACTGACCACAGTCTGGCCCCCCTAAGGTCTGAAGGACAATAAACTGGACCTTTGTTTAGAAAGTTTGAAGACCCCTGCCCTAGTATATGATGTGCCTCCCTCCTCTTCAATATCCTGCATCACAGCTTACACAGAACAGAGGAAGAGCCTATGGCATTGGGGTAGCTGAGTTATTTTTTTTCTCTGGTACAGGCCTGCTGAGGACTATGAGATGACCGCTCACAGCAACCAAGATTTAAATACCTGAATTGGGACACAAAAAAAGTATATTGTTTCCATTGAAAGGCATTGCTTTTTTTTTCTAAAATGATCACTGGTTCATGTTACAGTACATGGTATTTAGATACAAACAGAGCTTGGGGGACTTATTATTTTATAATGTTCCCTTTTAGGTGCTTGCCAAGTATTATGATGAGAAGCAGGCCTATTCTCTTCTGTTCCTACAGATGAAAGGTTTCCCATGAATGACAAGTATTAAGCTAAACTCCTGACAAGTATAAAAAAACTTTTTAGCTTTTCTTAGCTTTGAAACATTCATATTTGTTTGGCGGTAGGATTTGATGCAGGGTAAAACAAACATTCTGAAGCTTCCCTATGCGGAAAAATGAAAGCATTCCATACAGTGGTTCCTAACACTTAAAACCAGAAAGTAAAATTTTGAATACACTCCCTGACACGTAACCCTTATCCTGTCCAATAATGAGCAGGGCCCTCTGATTCCTATTGTATTAAATTGTATTGTAATTGTACTGTCTGCCCTTATGTTGTAAAGCATTGTGGGCGCTATCGAAATCCTGTATAATAAAAATAACAATAATAACACTGAACAGCTCCCCAGGAACTGGGCCTTGTTTTCTGGCAAGGACACTGTCAGTGCCGACCAGGACAAGGTCATCTAAAGCCCAGGGTGAACATGACAAACTGTGCCCCCCCCCCCCCCCAACATGTATGAGCATTATGTGTCAGCAAAAAATCTCCCCCCAAAAAAAAACACTGAGTACTGATCTGTATGCTTACCCTCTAAGCATAAATCCCCCCTCCTCCCAGTACAAATCCACCTCCCTGCTGAAATCCCATTTCTCAGCACAGATCTGTACCCCATCCCCCAAATCCCCCCAGCTCAAATCCCCTCCCCCCAATGAAAAAAACAATTCACCTCTCCTAGCACAAATTCTCTACCACTTAAAATTTCCCCTCCTAGTACACATGTTCTCCCCCTCACTTCAAATCTCCCCTCCCGGCACAAACTGCCCCAAATCCCCCCACCTAGCACAAACACAAACTGCCTCATCCCCCTCCCAACACAAATCCCCCCAAATCAACACTCTTAACACCTAGCCCAAATTTCCCATCCTAGAAGGATATCCTCTGCCGCCCCCCCAAATTCCCCCTTCTAACACAAATCTACCCCCATCTCCTTGTGATGCCCCCCCCCCCAGCTCACATGATACCACAGTGACCAGGGTAGCCGTCCCTCCTGCCCACCCCTTGTCCCGTCCCGGGATGCTGTTATCACAAGGCTGGCTGAATAATTCACATGCATTTCAACTGTTTATTCAGCTGCTTACCTGGATTTCAGCTCCAATTCTGATCTGCACATGACCTCAGTTAGTAGAATGACAAGCTGAACATTATCCATAGAGACAACAATTCAATAAATGGTACTTACACTGATCCAAAATAGGAAATTTACACATAGAATGGAGTGCTTAAATAAACCTATGTAATATTCCAAAGTAGAAATCAGCACACCCACTTGTGGGTGTGACAGTGTTGCTTTATACTTTTGAGTAGAACATTATCTATAAACTATAATATAATTTGCTTCAATTGTGAATATCATACCATGTATGACCAGACATGGTACTTTTGTGAAGGAAACATATAAAGACAGAAACATGTACTTACCTGCTGCACACAATGGAAATAGCCACCAGAGATACTATGAAGACAACACCCGCTGCTGCCGAGCCAGCAATCAGTGGAAGCTGCTCTCTCAGCTCTGATTTGTAATCCTCTAAAAGTGGAAATAGGAGAAATTACACAGGATGGTGCCAGGTTGGCCTACAACAATAAACCTTTTGTAATGGAGCCTATCATTTGTGTCAAAGAGAACGAGTACATGAATGTGCAGATCCAAACCTTGACTCAGATCTTTATTATACATACTCCCTGTGTGATTCATGTTGAACCATCTAAAATGTCAAGTTTCCATTATGTGCCTCCACACTTTCCACCCAGCAAAGGTCACAGAATCTGTCAGGAACCTATCTCCTACTAATTTCTTGTGTATGTACAAATATATTCATAGTTCATATTGCAATAGAGAGAAATCTCCAGAATTTGAATCTATGTTCTTAGGATTAACTCTTTGTTGGGAGCTTTCACGGATTCTGATTAAAAATGGAAAAATGAATTGTCTCTGAACAGCCTTCAAAAAGTTATTTGCTTGTCCTTTTGACAATTCCAATGTTTTGCTGTTCATCCTTTTATACTTGATTGCACTGCATATTTATTTGTGGTACAAAACTGTTTTCCTATTGCTGTCTAAATCAACCTTAATCCCATTTGAATAAAGAGATATTTGATTCAAAAATGAATAAATGTCCTGATGCTGCAGTATAAAATAAACACAGATGCTAAGCAGGTAGTTAAATTATAATGAAAAATGGATTCCCTACAAATCTATTGGTTATTCAATTTGTTTTAGTCTAAATGACATGCTGGGTCTACTCTTGGAAGGTCTTGTATAGTTATATGTCTAAAAAAGGCTAATGAGTCTTTTAGTACTGCCTCTAGCAATGCTACCTTGCAAAAAAGACCTTCCCCCACATTAATCTTCACCTCCTCTCAGTTAAGGCTGGATGTGACAGTATGGGCACTGGATATTAACCCCCATCTATTTAACTAGGAGATAAGTGTGGGGTTTCGGGACACCCCTTCAGATTTCATCACAACAAAAAAGATGCGTTTCTACTCTCTGAACCCCTTCTTAAACAAGAAAAAATACCTCATCTTTGTAGCTCCTCATTGCTCTAAGTACATCTATTCATACAATGTAACTTAGTGCCATGATCTTTGTAAAAATGGGCACAAGTCTTTACCGGAAAAATTTGATACTGATGACTGCTGAGAAATAAGGTCTGTGAACAGAAGGACAGGACACGATGCTACATGAAGGAAAGCCTTATTTTCAAAATATTCTGATACGTAAAGTGGATGTAAACCTGATTCATGAAATTTTACCTGGGCACATATATCTGTAGTATTTACTTATCTCTCGCCAAAGCCCTAAGTCCAGTGTCTTACTGATGCTCTGTTCCTCTGTTAACAGAATAATCATTTCTGACAAGTTCTCCGACACAGGAGATAAAAACAGCTGGAAATTTGTCTCGTTTATGCCAAAACTCCACTCCATAACTAAAACTGGAAGAAAAAAATCTAACACAATGTGCACTTTCTAAACAGTATATAAAGCTGAAGACAGCAGGTATACAAATAAAACTTATATAGGGAGATTTGTTTCATCTCTGTGTATCATCTGAGGCTGTTCACTTCACTGGGTATAGGAGAGGGTTTACATACACTTTAAGGATCTGAACGGGAAGTGTCCCTATTTTCCATAACAAGTCAAAATATGTTTTTATTTGTTCAACTCAAATAATTGATGCTGTATTATGACTTACTTAAGTATGAAATCGGAAAGATTATTCAACTTGCCCTATAGCCACCAGTCTTAAACCAATACACTCAAATTACACTTCCATCTTTGCGTCTATTTTTCTTCTACATTTGTTCACTGTTATTGGGTGTTGCTTACCAAAGAAGAAAAAGTCAAATTCTTTTAGATAAATCATTGTCTAACCATATATATTACTCCCTCCTGCACTTCCTGTACTTGTTGTGTGTCCTTCCTGCCCCTGTTCTCCTTCTCAAAACTTTCTTCTCTATCACATTCCATAACGGACTCATCCAACCTAAAAGTCCAATGATACAAGATGTTATCCCTATCATTATGAGACATTCACACTAATAAAAATATTGCACTGGTAATATTATGGCTCTCTCTTGGTTGACTCTGTTTCCATGTTGACAGGGAAACTCAAATAACACGATGGTCAGGCCTATTTCAGGTCTTTTCTGCATATGAATAATAGCTACAGGTCAAATACCATCTGAATGGAAATGGGTGTAATGTTTGCTATTTGTTTTTGGCCATCAATGTTTTCTCCCCCTCCCTTGGTCGGTTAAGTTTTAAACATAAACAGATCTTTTACTTTAAATGCCTGGAAACTGACCTTATGCAAGACATCTTTCACTAATTTGAAATACTATCTCTAAAATATGATAACAGCTAATAGCACCCAAAACTTTCTAGATTTAAGTGGTTGATAGTAATTTTAGATGTTCACTCCCGCATTCAAGGAACACCGGCCAAGCAATCTACCCATGAAAGGACAGGTGATTATCTCACACTCCAACTGAGATATACTACGCCTAAAATATTACCTTGTGGAGAAGGGACAGGGAAGAAAACAAATATAAGTTTGTGTGTGTGTGTGTGGGGTGGGGCTTTTAAATTGAGAAGAACACAGATCATTGCATGTCTATGAGTAGTTTGTTGCTCATGCACATCTAGAGACACCATATTGGTTCCTGTAAATAAAAAGATTCCTGTCATCCCAGCTCAGGCATCAATGGGAACCCCATTAACCATGAGAGATGCATTCAGATCATACCATATCAACCATGTCATGCATTGAGAGTTAAAGCTCACCCAAACTCAGGGGCCTACGTTTGACTGCACATTATGAAACCATAAGAGTCCTGCCACAACGCATTAAAAAAGTACAATTCCACAAATGATACTTAGTTACATAGTTAGTCTGGTTTAAAAAAGACACAAGTCCATCTAGTTCAACCAATATGATATAGAAGTCTAGCAGTGCTTCACACACTGAAGATGCTAGATGTGGGAAATCTGTAATTTCATGCTTTGCTGTCTCTATTTATTTCAGAATTTCCAGGATAAGGGGCTGCCACATACCTGTATAATGCTTGTTCAAAGTATAATGAATTAATAGCATACCTAAATGCCCATTGAGTTCAACCTGTTCTAATTTTGATACAGTTTAATTGCTGCTGATCAAGAAGAAAGCATAAAAAACACAAAGCAAGCCAGCTGACTATTACTTCACCATGAAATTATCATTCTTTCCTGGGCCAATCAGTTGTTAGTAAAAAAAAAAATGATTCAGTATCTGGATCAATCTCTCCACCGATGAATCCTATTAATTATATCTGGAGATGCCATTTCTAGTACTAATAGTCAAATTAAAATTCACTTATAAATCTGGCCATCGGCACCTGCTTTTGCTGAGAATGCCAAACTGTGATCGCACTTGTAGCAAAGAACCCTTTCCATGGCGGAGATAAATGGTTTTCCTTTGAAGTCTGAGTGGATATCCCTGTGTACCTCACACAGTCTTAGGTCTTAAATGCTCAATGAACAGTCTATAATCTATGATCTGCTTAGGCATATTTCTCACATATCTTCTAAAGCACTTTTATTCCTAGTGTAAATTTACCTAACTTATGCAAATTTTAATTTATGGTGTTGCCCACATTTAAACCCTCTCAAATTCTGTTGTCCTTACTTGCAGATAGGCATGATAAAATAGTCTTGAGACTGAATTCCAGGAAAACTGCTAAATACATGGAATACTGGTAAACAGTTTCACTTGTCAAAGGACTTGCAATTCTGTTCTGCCAGGCATGTGATCCAGGCTGAATAGAATCATAAATTCTTAAGGCGTTAAAAAGTTCACTCTTGTGAGACAGCAAAGTCAGGTCCTGGAACTACCTGTAAACTACAATGTATAATAGCAGTACAGCTTGGTACAGGAGCCACCCCAATCTGTAACTGCACGATGAAGAAACAGCACACCAATGAGGTCATCATGCATCAGTGTAAAGATGTGCACAACTTGGTGGCATCCTTACACTGTTTAATGCATTGTGAAGGTCATTTTGATAAGCTTGGAGGGTACATGCCTGGACAAGGAAGCTTCTGACTTAGTGTCCCTCAATACCTAGAGAGGTTACAGCAATTGATATCTCTAGTTGATTCCTCTTTAGGACAATTACTATCAGATACACTGTATTTGTATATTACAACCACATTTTGAGTTCAATGCTTTTGGATTTTACTAATTAAAACATATTGATCTACATTCTATATTTCTGTTTTGCTGTTTAGGTTTTGGGATATAATTTAAGACATTTTAGGGTTTAGGTTAAGTGTTAGGGTGAGAGGTCAGTGCTAGGGGTGGTTTAGTGCTAGAGATATGTCACCACTTAGGAAAAGTTAGAGAAGCTTTGGAAATTACACTTGTTAGTGGCACTTGTTATAATGAACCCCATTAAAGTCAATGTGACCCGAACGTCAAAAATCAAAAGTGCACATTTTGAAGGCTTAAATGCAAGTAATTGGGCATACAATGGTTATAGGGGTCCGGGTCCTGCCCTGAGGGACATGTATCAATAAAAGAAAAGTTTGTGAAAAACATAATTTTTAAATGAGCAGTGATTTTTTGATTTTTAAAGTGAAAGCATAAAAATTAAAAATTCCTTCCAATATAGTGCCTGGGGGGTCCCCTTAGTCTACATGTAAAGTGGCAGATCTGTACCATGTCTAGAATCTGCTGCAGCAATAATTGCATTTATAAAGCCAAAAAAAATGACATTTCCCTGCAAGCTGTCTTTTTTTTGCTCAGCAATAGCTGGAGAGCCAGTGTGTATGATGAGGCCACAATGTAATGCACTGGGAACAAGATTAGAGTTTTTTGGATACATTCTGGTGTCACTCTGACTTTGGATAGAAGTAACGAGTGTGTAAAAATTGGTCTTTGGGTGTCGGTGGTGCCTTCCCACCATAACCCTATAGCGGTACTCTTGATGAAAGCAAGAATTGGCCTTGCTGTAAAAAATTGCAATGACATGCACCTGTCAAACAGGTGCAGAAAAATAACTCTTTGAGTGTCTGGGGTGCTTGATGAAGGCAAAAAAATTGCAATGATATGCACCTGTCAAACAGGTGCTGAAAAATTGGTCTTTGGGTGTTAATTGTGCCCATGAAACCTATACCAAAAACATTCTTCCAGATGAAATGATTGAACACCCCCAAGGCTAGGCAGCCTCGAAGTCCTGCAGAGATTCCACATCCCAAAAAGACAATCAGTGACATCGGCATCAGCGGCTTCATAGCTGGTAATCCAGGACTGATTAATTTTTATAAAAGTCAAACGGTCCACGGAGTCTGTGGACAGACGCGTTCTATGATCAGTATCAAAACCTCCTGCAGCACTGAATGCCCGTTCTGAAAGCACGCTGGATGCAGGGCATCCCAACAACTCAAAAGCATACTGGGCAAGTTCTGGCCAGTGGTCTATTCTCATGACCCAGTAAGTCAGTGGATCGTCAGCTGGAAAGCCCTCCATCTCTGTTTTGACCCTGAGGTAATCATCCACTATGTGATGCAGATGCTGCCGATGGGATGTGGAAGTTAACAGCCCTGGGAGGCGAGGACTAAAAAAATTCCAAAATGCCTCACTTATACGGACACCTTCTCTAATGCTCCTCTTTTGACCAACAGAAGACTCAAAACAACGTTTTCCACTACACTGCAACCTACTGGAGTCAGGAAAAACGTTCAATAAAATCCTCTTTAATGTGTCCTCAAGAGATTTTTATCTTCTGCACTCTCTGTGGGGACGGGATGAGTTCTGAGACCTTCCCCTTGGTCAAGGAGGGTTGCCAACCTGTAATAATCCTTCTCCTTTATGCCACGTATTCTTGGGTCCTTTTGTAGGCTTTGAAGCATGAGGTTGTCCATGTGCCTCGTTGGAACGCCATCACTTACAGATTGACGCATGTCTTCCTCTTCTTCGAAGCCTATGAAAGTGCTAGAATCCCCCTTCTCATTCAGGAATGATGGTGTCTGAATAAAGAGGGCCTTGAGAGGAAAGGAAGTCCTCCTCTTCCTTCTGCTGCTCTGCCTCCAGTGCCCTGTCCATAATGCCACACAATGTCTGCTCCAGCAGGAACACAATAGGGATTGTGTCACTGATGCTCACCATCCTTGTGGCCTCCTCAAATAGTGACAATAGAGTCACAAATAGTGACAATACAGTGCATGCATCCTTAATGATCAGCCATTGGGTGGCAGGGACTGTATTTTTTTTCCGCTGCAGCAGATGGGGCAGAGAAATTTTCTGGCTACAGTCTATAGCTGGCAGATGTGCTGCTAGGACCTGGGACACCCTGTGCTATACCATCATCCCTGTCAGTGAAGGCTGCTGAGAGGTAATGACTCGGTATAACCAGGGCAGACTGAAGTGGGTAAGGAGGAGGAGGAGGGACAGATTTGTGCCCCTTTTGTGTGGCTTTTAGGTGCTCTTGCCCACAGGCTGAGTGGTTGGATGTTAACTGCATTGTTAAGCATGTGGTACCCAAATGGCTGGTGTTTTTGCCACATCGGATGTGCCTGAGACACAGTTTGCAGATAGCAACAGTGCGATCTGCTGCAGATGTGCTGAAAAAAGCCCAAACAGCTGAGCTTTGGGGAGTGGGTATGGAGGTAACAGCTGCAGAATGTGATGGAATAGGGTGGCTGCTCTCTACTCTTTCTTGATGTCGGCCTCCTTGGGGTTGTGCCGCCTCACCTTTAGTTCCCTCACCTTCAATTTCCTCCTATGTTCTATCTAGCACCCAAGTCACGTCAGTGGCCTCATCATCATCATCATCTCCTCCATCATTACCACTGGAGACAACTTGGCAATATGCTGCGGCTGGGGGAACATGAATGCCCATTTGTCTACCAGTGTTCTCCCCTCTCTATAGGCTCATGTTCCTGTCATCCTCAACCTCAGAATGAACATCTGAATCCAGCAATGGCTGGGCATCGTCAAGGGGCAAGTGGCTGACGCTGTGGTCAAATAACAAGGAGGCAGGTTTAGCCACTCTGGCAACTGCAGGGGACTGCACACTTGTCTCTGCTTGTGTGACAGAGGATGAAGAGGATGAGAAAGGTTTAGTAAGCCAGTCCACTACCTCCTCTGCATGCTGTGGCTGGATAGCACGGGCAAACTCACTAAACAGAGGAAATGATACCCTGCTGACCACCACATCCACCTTTGCCTGTGGACACATTTGCTGCTGCCACCCTTACAGTGCCAAGGGATCATATGCCTCTCCTTGTTGTCCCCCCAGACAATATTGGAGGGAGGGGGCGATGTACTATAATCAACGTAAAGTGGTGTTTGATGCACTTTAATTTGAGTACTCACACTACACAGACACACTCCACGGATACACTATAATATACTGCAATATAATGCACCAAATGTACAGTGACGCACAGAGCTATATGGCGTTAAACTTGCAGTAACGCACACAGAAGTAAATGGCATTAAACTTGCAGTAACACACACAGAAGTAAATGGTGTTAAACTTGCAGTAACACACAAAACTATATGGCGTTAAACTGGCAGTAATGCACACAAAACTATTTGGCGTTAAACTGGCAGTAACGCACACAGAACTATATGGCGTTAAACTGGCAGTAACGCACACAGAACTATATGGCATTAAACTGGCAGTAGCGCACACAGAACTATATGGCGTTAAACTGGTAGTAAAGCACACAAAAGTAAATGGCGTTAAACTGACAGTAACGCACACAGAACTATATGGCGTTAAACTGGCAGTAACGCACACAGAAGTAAATGGCATTAAACTTACAGTAACGCACAAAACTACATGGCATTAAACTGGCAGTAACGCACAAAAAACTATATGGCATTAAACTGGCAGTAACGCACACCGAAGTAAATGGCATTAACTGGCAGTAATGCACACAGAACTGTATGGCATTAAACTTGCAGTAACGCACACAACTATATGGCGTTAAACTGGCAGTAATGCACACAAAACTATATGGCAATAAACTTGCAGTAACGCACACAGAACTATATGGCGTTAAACTGGCAGTAACACACACAGAACTATATGGCGTTAAATTGGCAGTAGTGCACATAGAACTATATGGCGTTAAACTGCCAGTAACATACACAGAACAATATATGGCGTTAAACTGGCAGTAACGCACACAAAACTATATGGCGTTAAACTGTCAGTAACTCACACAGAAGTAAATGGTGTTAAACTTGCAGTAATGCACAAAACTATATGGCGTTAAACTGGCAGTAACGCACACAGAACTATATGGCATTAAACTTGCAGTAGCGCACACAGAACTATATGGCGTTAAACTGGCAGTAATGCACACAGAACTATATGGTGTTAAACTGGCAGTAACACACAAAACTATATGGCGTTAAACTGGCAGTAACGCACACAAAACTATATGGCATTAAACTGGCAGTAACACACACAGAAGTAAATGGCATTAAACTTGCAGTAACGCACAAAACTATATGGCGTTAGACTGGCAGTAACGCACACAGAACTATATGGCGTTAAACTGGCAGTAACGCACATAGAAGTGAATGGTGTTAAACTGGCAGTAATGCACACAGAACTATATGGTGTTAAACTGGCAGTAACGCACAAAAAACTATATGCCGTTAAACTGGCAGTAACACACAAAAAACTATATGCCGTTAAACTGGCAGTAACGCACACAGAAATATATGCCGTTAAACTGGCAGTAACGCACAAAAAACTATATGGCATTAAACTGGCAGTAACGCACACAAAACTATATGGCGGTAAACTGGCAGTAACGCACACAGAAGTAAATGGTGTTAAACTGGCAGTAATGCACACAGAACTATATGGTATTAAACTGGCAGTAACGCACAAAAAACTATATGCCGTTAAACTGGCAGTAACACACAAAAAACTATATGCCGTTAAACTGGCAGTAACGCACACAGAAGTAAATGGCGTTAAACTGGCAGTAATGCACACAGAAGTAAATGGTGTTAAACTGGCAGTAACGCAATCAAATAGACGGTGTTCAACCATCACTACACTGACGCTATCTGAACTTTCCCTACTCTACACTAATATATGTATGAATGACACGGTCTCACTACACTTCAGTGAAACTATCTGAGCTGTCCCTACTCTAGCTGCACACTATGCAAAGCTGAATGATGGTCCTCCTCACTACACTCACACTATTCCTAGACTGACACCAAACTAATATTCTACACTGGCAACTGAAGCAAAGTAGCACAGTATAGCACACTAACTAATAGCATTGAACAGAGCCCTGTTCTATCTCTCTCCATGCCGAAATCACACTGAAAATGACTGCCATTGAAAGAATACTTTTATACTGTGGGGCGGGAATGAGCATGATTGGATAAAGTCATGATGACAGTGTCCAATCATGACTCTGACAGTGCTCTGCGCCCTGATTGGCTGAAGCTTTCACTGATTCAGCCAATCAGGGCTTGTAAGGCACTGTTCACTGCCGCAATGCATTGTGGTCAGTTCGGGGGGGGGGGGGGGGCGAACAAGCGGTCGAACTAACTGTTTGTTTGGATGTTTGCCGAACGTCCAAACAACGAAAGTTCGGTCCGAACTTATGCTTGGTCCGAACCGTTCGCCCATCCCTACTAATAAATACTGATGCCAAGCTCTCTGTACCAAGAGTGAACATACTGCATGCAGAGAATTACAGAAAGTTGATATCAAGGTATTTATACTCGTTTTGTGTAAAAATATATTTCATGATTTAATTGGTGTTTTAATACATGCCCGAAGCTCAGCTTTTAATAACTGTAGGTAAACTTTCACCACTTTCCCTTTAGCCAAAGATCAGTCTTAACCTCAATAGGGACACAGGCCAAGTAGAACTGGCAGAGAAGGCGTTAAGAGCTTTGGAACAATACAGAAGCACAGCATCCCTCTTGGCTTCTCTACCTTCCTTTCTAATGCCCAGACTTGGTAAGGAAAGATGCCCAGCAGAGTTACGCATGTAACAGCCTGGCTCAGTGCCCCAGGCCAGTGTAGGAGGAATGTTTCCGCTCGTGGAGAAGAACCTGTGTCTTGCAAGCAGTGAAACATGTTGGAATCTGATTATTTAAAACATGGGGGAAATGAAAGGAAATCAAATAAACTAAAATAGTTTGATGGAGTGGAAGCCATTTCCAAACAGAAGGGGTTAAATTAACAGATATTTTGCAATGCTGAACTGAAAGATCATGCATGTAAATACACTGTATGAGGAGTGTGAAACAGCCAGGACCAATCAGGCAGAACTAGTTTGCAATCTAATATATGTTCCTATTTTACACTTCATTGCTATTATATGAATATGATGTCATGTCAATCAATTATTCACATGAAATCTGACGGCAGCAAACCAGCAAATGACCCATACAGAATGCTCATTTTCATTAGGATGGCCCAATATATATTATATGTAATCTCAAAGCCTTCTGCTGGAATGTTGCATATTATCATTACAATGTTTGGAACAACCCCTAGCTGCGTGTTTTTGACACATCTTTATAGTTTGGGTATAAAATATGTATGGGGCCCCTCATACATAGTATCATACAAAAACTCCCAATAGATTCAGCCTGCAAAACAGTTAAATGCCATCCAGCATTGGGGTTACTTTATTGGAAATGGAGCAACTCCACACTGGATCTGCTGCCATAACCACAAATTGAATAATTGCTTTTTATTTAAACATGCATTACAAGAATCAAGGTAGGAACTTGGTCAATTTAAAGGGGACCTATACTCAGAGAGTGCTATCGTATAGGTAATATCTATAAAAGTTTATCATGCTAAAGAAGTGGAAGCCTGAAAAAAAAATCAACCTTTTGCCTTATTTAACTTCTGAGATGAACCAGTAACCTTTTTACACAATTTCTTGGTGTGGTACCTGTGATGGAAGTCACTTTGGGCAGGGAGCCCATGGAACCCATAATCCCTTGCGGAGGTTGAGAAACCTTTGTTTCAGCTCCCCATTCACCTCCTATGTCTAAGTCACCCTGTGTACTCTTTGCTGGGTCATTTGGGGTGTGCTTGTATTCCATTGTTATATTGTGTCTATCTGCCTTGGGAGAAAAGTATATTATGGGATGTATGTCTATGTGGAGGGGGGATTCCTCCAGCAGCCCCTCTCTGCTGATAAGACTGTTTACTGATGAGAAGTTTGAATACACCTGACCTGTGTGTCTATTGTTATTGGACAGTTTACCCTGCCCTGAATGCAAATGGAGGGGGAAAGGTTGTCCCTGCATGTTACCTCTCTGTACATGTGTTTCCGTAAACAGTTCATGTTGAGCAACCAAACCAGTACTGCCTTCTTATTGGTTATCAGCAGTTTGGAATATCTGATTATTCAGACTGCGTTACAGTACCTTCAAAGTCCTATTTTGCTTTCTGTGGTAGGGATTTTTGCCTTTAATGTCTAGTTATCTAAAGGATGTGGTACCAGAAAAAAACCCTTACAGACACAGAGACTGTTGGTTTGCAGTCTCCCTCTTATTTTACATTTTTACTTATTTAAGGGGTCATCACTTACCATCAGTCAGTGTTTGGAAGCACATTTTTCCGCTGTACTTTCCATAACCCGCCACTGTGCGCGCCCTGACCTGTACCACATACACCACACCAGGCTTCAGTCCTTCTATGCTGGCTGTGTTGGTTTGGCTTCTCGCTATAGAAGAGTTAAATTCATTTTGATCCTGTTAGTAAGAAAATGTATAGAAGTGTATAAATATACAGTGCAGTAAAAAAGTAAAAATAAAACATAAACAGAAAATAAAACAGAACTTGCTATAATATATCTAGGCACCGAAAATTGCTTTGGCAATAAAATTTTGAAAGAAGAGCATGAGTAGGAATCATTACATTTTAATCTGATATTTAGTACAGTATATACACTTTCGTTACTTGAAAAAATACTGGGTCCCTTTTGGTTTATAATACTTACCATATTTTATAGCTGCTAGTCTCTAACGATTGCCTTATTCTAAAAACAAAGATATTTGCCTGAAGTGTAACTACTTTGCCCCTCCTATATGTTATTCTGTGCAAAGATCTGCTGTCCTGTTGCTTTAGAAGTCAGCAGAAGCAACAAATTGTGTTATTTTGATATCCTGCTACTGGTTGCACAGTGAAACCTTCATCTGTGTGTGGCTGAAACTGAATTAATGCACAGTAAAGAATCACAATCTCAACAAAAGCCACTGCCTAAATTTCCAAAAGGGGGTTGTTACTTGCACAAGTTATAACGATGTTTCAGATGGCTTCCAATCACAGAGGTTTATAATATTATTAACAATATCAATATTGAGTTGGCCCACCCTTTGCAGCTATAACAGTTTCAATTCTTCTGAGAAGGCTGGCCCACAAGGTTTAGGAGTGTGTCTATGTTAATGTTTGACCATTCTTCCAGAAGTGCAGTTGCCAGGTGATGTGGACGAGAAGGCCTGGCTCACAGTCTCCACTCTAATTCATCCCAAAGGTGTTCTATCAGATTGAGGTCAGGACTTTGTGCAGACCAGTCAAGTTCCTCCACCTCAAAATCGCTCATCCATGTCTTTATGGACCTTGTTTGTGCACTGGTGGGCAGTCATGTTGGAACAGGAAGGGGACATCCCCAAACTGTTCCCACAAAGTTGGGCGCATGAAATTGTGCAAAATGTCTTGTTATGCTGATGCCTTAAGAGGTTCCTTCACTGGAACTAATGGGACCAAGCCCAACTCCTGAAAAACAACCCCACACCATAATCCCTCCTCCACCAAATGATTTGGACTAGTGCACTAAGCAAGGTCCATAAAGATATGGATGAGCGAGTTTGGGGTGGAGGAACTTGACTGGCCTGAACTCAACCCAATAGAACACCTTCGGGAGGAGACTGTGAGCCAGGCCTTCTCGTCCAACATCAGTGCCTGACCTCACAAATGCGCTTCTGGAAGAATTGTCAAACATTCCCATAGACACACTCCTAAACCTTGTGGACAGCCTTCCCAGAAGAGTTGAAGCTGTTATAGCTGAAAAGGGTGGGCCAACGCAATAGTGAACCCTACGGACCAAGACTGGGATGCCATTAAAGTTCATGTGCGTGTAAAGGCAGATGTCCCAATACTTTTGGTAATGCAAAGTATAAAGCAGTCTATAGGCTGCTGCTAATGCATTTTTTCTTTGTACCGTAGCATGAAGGTCAGTAAATGACCTTACTTAATTTGCTTGAACTGCTAATACAAGCAGTTTTTCCTTTTCTTCCATCCTTCCTTCCTGCTACTAGTATCCTGTCTGCAAAATGTTCCCTTGTTATTAATGCAGAGTGGGGTAAAGACAGAAATTCCTTTGCATTAAGGAGGTTATTATTCTGATCAGAGGATCCTGTGGGAGGAGAGGGGGTACGTTACTTAAATAAGTGTTAACACTAAGGTTGGGTTTAATGTGTATGTTAGGGATAAGGTTGGGGGTTACAGGAAGAGTTAGGTTAGATGGTACAGAAACTGTTAATGTTGGGGTTACAGGCTGTGTCAATTTGAGGATTTCCCTCAGCTAAGGGCATCACTCCCTGCTCAGGAAGTTCTGCCAGCATTTATAGAGGACATCATTAGGTAAGCTCGGTTAGTTAGACAGCCTCCTTAATAAAAACCTGTTAGCTCAAGGGCATATTTAGGAAAAGATTGTTAGATGAAATCTTTAAATTATGAACAATCTGTTAGAGAGCATACTTGGATAATGTCTGTTAGGAAAGGCATCCTTAGGAAAGTTCTATTATTTATAGGGTATCTTTATATAGGTCTAGAGTGCATCCTCAGAAAAGGTCCAGAGAGAATCCTTAGAAAAGGTCTGTTAGAAGATATACTGTGGAAAGGTCTGTCACTTAGAGGGCATTCCTTGATAAGGTCCCTTAGAAGGCATCCTCAGGAAAGGTCTGTTAGTAGGAGAGCATCCTTAGAAGAGTTTTTTTTTAGAGGGCATCTTTAAAAAAGGTATGTGAGATAGAAGTCATCTTAAGGTAAGATGTTTTAGAAGGCATCCTTATTACAAGGTCTATAGGGTAGAGGGCACGATCTGTTAGTTAGAGGGCATCCAAAGGAATGGTCTGTTAGAAAGCATATTTAAAAAAGGTCCGTAAGTTATAAAGCATCCTAAGGAAAGGTCTGTTAGTTATAGGGTGTCCTTTGGACAGGTCTATTACAGTGCATCTTTAGGAAAAGTCTGCTAATTAGATGACATCTTTAATAAAGGTTTGTTAGAGGGAATTCTGTGGAAAGGTATGATAGAAAGAATCATTAGGAAAGGTCTATTTGTTAGAGGGAATTCTTATGCAAGGTCTGGTAGAGGGCATTCTGAGGCATACATCTGAAAGAAAGTAAAGTGATTTTCCCTAATAATTACCAATGGTGTTACTATCTCACAATAACACTACCTGGGTTCTTCTTGAATCGAAAAGCTACCTTTCATTCCATAAAACCAATGGTTTATCAACTTAAAATTAGCTGAAATGTACAACACTGTTTCACTCATATTAGGTAATTCAAGTAAGCTTAATGATGATTACTACACTAGCAGAGCAGAAAAATTTGGTCTAATCACCAGTATTGTTCTTTTAGTCAAAAACACAGAAATAAATGTATTGTCTGTAAGCCAGCGAGATCAATAAAAGACACATTGATCACCATGCATTCAGCCTTAATAATAATGAAACTAGGAACAGAATAGGTAAGGTAAAACAGACCGCTGGGCTTTTCTTCACATAAATGTTGTGTAGCTTTGGAAACACTCTGAGGTTAAATGGCTCAAATTTTCAAAAGGACAAGCTAATCACCAGCAAGGACAAGGAAAGCACTATTTGTGATAAGAGATTGACAATGACTTATTAGAAAATATTTGTGACTGATTTAAAGTAGAACTAAAGGCAAAACTTTTTTCATTTTTTTGCCATTTGTGTCCCATTTGGGGATATTTGCTGTTACTTCCTGTCCCATAGCCAAAACAAGAATTGAGAAGAAATCCCACTAAAGTGAGGGAAACCCTAGTTGTCAACAGGGTCACCAAAATGAGTGTTCCCATTGGAAGATTTCCTCTCTATTACTATTCTGGGGACAGCCTAAAATGTGTGATTTTATTTTAATTTTACGTTTAATGATAGCCGTAAATAGGAATAGGGAGAATGAATGTCCCTACCAGGGGCACAAATACGCTCCACTCCATCTAAAATGAAAAAAAAAGTTTTCTCCTTTAGTTGTACTTTAAGGGTCATTCCCCCAATATGGATGTATCCGTTTTTTTGTTAGGGGCTTATTTGCTGATTCACCCTTTAACATCTTTAACTTTTAGGAGAATCCAATGGGTTTTTATTCGTAATTCTAGAACAAGTACTGAGGTGTTTTTTACCTTGACGCATAGAATGCATTAAAGAGGAGGTCTGCCCCCTGCATGGAAAATTAAAAGTCAGCAGCTACAAATACTGCAGCTGCTGACTTTTAATATGGACACTTACCTATCCAAGGAGCACACAATGTCGGCACCACAGCCGATCTTCAGATTGGCTGTCGGGTGCAGTCGCCGCCATTGCTGGTAAGGGAGCCCGGCAGTGAAGCCTTTTGGCTTCACAGCCGGTTCCCTACTGCGCATGCACAAAGCGCGCTGCACTTTATAATTGGCTCGGTGGAGGAGGAAGGAGGAGGGGGGCCGAACCTCTGAGAGATGGCGCCGCGGCCCCGTCTCCTGGAAGTGGGGAAGGGGACCAGTCAAAAATAGGTCCCCATTCCCCCAGGAGAGGTGCCAAATGTAACATCAGAGGGGGAGACGAATAAGCGGAAGTTGCACTTTTGGATGGAACTCCGCTTTAAAGGTAAACAAATTTAGACTTTAGAACCACTTTAAGCACCAAAGCCCACGCTCTCTCAGTCGTCTGGTAGGCTTCCAATTCTAATCTAACATAGACAGAGAGCAGGTGCACAGAAAAAAGAAGAAGCATACTGCTGAGACCTGATTTGAATGACTTTACTGCATCTATTGTAAGCTTTAAGGACTACTCCAAAGTCTCTGTAGCTACAATGATCATTAAAGGTTTTATTTAAATATTATTTACCTCTTGTTAAAAATATATAAATATTTGAACGTCCATAGTCTGTTCACAGTTCTACTTTAAATATTGTTATTTTTCCATTATAAAGTAATTGAATTCTCTCCATGTGTGCTAAAATAAACAAAAGTTTCTTAAATAGGCCAAAAAGTTACAATGGGCCCTGTAGGTGAAGAAACTGTGCTGTAGTATTCAATATTCATTCTTAACATAAAAACAAAAACATGTGTAGTGCCGATATTCAAGTGCAAACTGTAAAAAAAATGTGGGTAATAATAAGTGTATAAAGTCCCAAAATGAATATGCTTCACAATAAGTCAGAAAAGTGAACAGTGAGGTCAGCCATTCACTGCCATATCACATATGTTGACTCTTCCAAAGGTGCTCAGAAAACCAGCCACCAACTCCTTGTGAAATCAACACTCACTGGAACTTAGGCCGGCCATACACGGTTCAAACCTTTAATGGGCAGGCTGAATGTACCAGGTTCAACTTTGGTACAACCAGCCAACCAGATTCTCTTGCGATTATTGCTAGCGGCTGCTATAGCTGCTAGCAACAATCACTGTCTTCTTCTGGTGGGGATGGCTTCCCCCCCCGCTGGGAGCAAGAAAGAAATTTGTACCGTGTATGGCCAGCCTTAGGGCTGTCATTACAACAGCATATACGTCTGTGGCACATAAGAAATCCCTCTGGAATCTGTGCAGCAACCCAGGGTGGAGGCGGAGTTTTTAGTGCTGACGTCACGCTGCTGCATGATTCTTGGTCGGCAGCGGTTTTCAATGTGAGTAATTTACACTTTTATATATAATACTTTTTTATTTGTGCTTTTATCATAATAAAATAAAATGACTGCACTATTGGAAATGACTTTTGGCCCGTGGTGAGCTTTGTTGGCCCTAGGAGTTCAGAAGGTACCATTGAATGCTGGTTGTTGCATAGATTCCAGAGGAATTTCTTATGTGCCACAGGCGTATATGCTGTTGTAATGACAGCCCTAAGTTCCGCTGAGTGTTAATTTTACAAGATGTTGGTTATACACTTATTATTACCCACTTTTTTACAGTTTGTACTTTATTGAATATCGGCACTATACATTTTTTTGTTTTTATGTAAATTTGGGTTTTGTTACACTGCTTTTATGTGAAAGCAGCCGCACATTATTTATTTATTGGTCACAGCGCAGATTTTTTTACACTTATTTGTTTCATTATTAACAGATGACGTGGTCGCTTTGATCTTAGCTTGTTCCATATATTAAGTAACTGAGTTGAACAAAAATTGATCTCAATCACTTGGTTGGCCAAATTCTCATCCATATAAAAAATCTCTGGTGAAACCAGACAGAATGATTTTTGATTATACTCCCGTTAATCTACAAGATTGTCTGGTCTGTAGGTGCCCTACAAACTACAAGTCCCTGTGTGATTAAATGATTTCCAGTTACCTCTCCTGAAAGCACTTCAGCTGTAAGTCAGCTGCATAGAATTTCTCATTGGTTCCTGACTTATGACATCTTCTTATTCACTTAATAGACTATCTATAAATGTGATAAGCTTTGGCAGCAGCAGCCAAGTTTTAAATTATTGAGTCAGTAAAGACTGAACACTTTATGGCACTCTAATGCAAGCAACTTTTATATTAATTATAGCTCTGAAGAGGGTGTTAATGGATTGGTTCTGCTCACTAGCAATTCTGCTACCATTAATTTACTAACACCATTGCTACCATCTAAAAAAGAGTTGTCATTCAACATAAAATCATATACTTACCTTCTCATAATACCGGATTTCATAGTCCAGGATAATACCGTTGGGCTGCTCTGGTTGGGGCCAAGATAT
Source organism: Aquarana catesbeiana (assembly GCF_042186555.1). Classification (NCBI taxonomy): domain Eukaryota; kingdom Metazoa; phylum Chordata; class Amphibia; order Anura; family Ranidae; genus Aquarana; species Aquarana catesbeiana. Next base: position 124,561,323 of record NC_133327.1, read on the forward strand.
AGTGATACTCTTCATCGTAGCTCTGACCTGGTGCATGATTGGAACAGTGGAAGGAGCTGGTGGGAGAGAGGCAAAATTGTTACTGCATGAACGTCATGTAGGAGAAAATGCAGCCAGTACAAACAAGCGATTCTGTAAACAGGGATACGATTTATTTGTTTGATTGGCACTAAAATATAGCAGGCCATACACATGAAAATATAACCAAACTTTGTGTTTCAGTTCTTTTTTTTTTTTTTTTTTTTTTTTTTATCGTAAAGCAATCGAAGGCATGAAAGGTGTTTTTTTAATTTACCACAAGGAGATGGAATCAAAATTACCCTGGAAAAAAACAGATTGATTTATATGAGATGGCTGCTGTTTCATTCCATTACAATCCCATTTCAATTCTCCATTTTATTGAAACCTTCCATTTATTTTCCAATTTTGACTTCACAATTGGACCAAATTCTGGTGGTCGATCACACTCATAGGTGGTGGATTGCTTTGTTTTTTGCGATGACTTTAGATTTTATTTGTTATTTCTGCTGGCTCAAAAATGGTTGAAATCAGGCCTGTACTGGCCATAGGGACTACCGGGAGATTCCCGGTGGGCTGATGTCTCAGTGGGCCAGTCAGGTGCAGTCCTGGAGCCGCTCCTCTCTGACAGTGAGTGATCGCAATTTCACTCCTGTCAAGAGGAGAAGCTTCCTTCCATTAGGCGTTATGCTCCCTCCAGCCTGCAGGGGGAGATAGACCAACAGCAGACTTTCCTCCCTCTCTCCCTTATCACTTGTTATCACATGACTGGAGAGAGGAATGAGAAGCTGCTTTCAAAACGGTGAGTACATGTGGGAGGGGGAGGACACTGATGTGAAGGGCTGATGATGGGGGCTCTCTGATGGGGGCTCTGATGTGAAGTGAGCTGCTGGTGGGGACTGCTATGTGAAGGGAGCTGCTGGTGGGGACTCTGATGTGAAGGGAGCTGCTGGTGGGGACTCTGATGTGAAGGGAGCTGCTGGTGGGGACTCTGATGTGAAGTGGGCTGCTGGTGGGGACTCTGATGTGAAGTGGGCTGCTGGTGGGGACTCTGATGTGAAGGGAGCTGCTGATTGGGACACTCTGATGTAAGGGGGATGCTGTTGGGGACACTCTGATGTAAGGGGGACTCTGTTGGGGACACTCTGATGTAAGGGGGACTCTGTTGGGGACACTCTGATGTAAGGGGGACTCTGTTGGGGACACTCTGATGTAAGGGGGACGCTGTTGAGGACACTTTGATGTAAGGGGGACGCTGTTGGGGACACTCTGATGTAATGGGGACGCTGTTGAGGACACTTTGATGTAAGGGGATGCTGTTGGGGACACTCTGATGTAAGGGGGGCACTGTTGGGGACACTCTGATGTAAGGAGGGTGCTGTTGGGGACACTCTGATGTAGGGGGGGCGCTGTTGGGGACACTCAAAATTAAAGTGGGCCAGTCATGAGGAAGTCCAGGGCCAAATTTTTGTCCCAGTCCAGCCCTGGTTGAAATTGAACAAAAAATGGCAAAGTTCTTGGTCAGCTTTAAGGGTCACAAAAAACACCAACAGTGGTGCATAAGTGGCATTATGTTTTGCTATGTGTATGATAAAACCCCTTATTTTCCTTGAGATAATGGAGTTAACAAAAAATAAATAATCATAATCCAATGCTTTGCTGAACCCTAGACTCCCTGTGTGGAGGTTCATGGTACAACAAGGAAGCCTTGTAAAGCCAATCATTTCCAATAGAAAACAAGCACATTTTTCTTGAGGGGGCTCTTTATTTATACAGTAAAGATGAGATTACAGGCCCAGAGGCTGATATGCACAGTTCAGATTGCTCTTCAGACCTCCCTTTTAGAATTTCCTGCATTCTAATGCCCCATACACACGGTCGGACTTTGTTCGGACATTCCGACAACAAAATCCTAGGATTTTTTCCGACGGATGTTGGCTCAAACTTGTCTTGCATACACACGGTCACACAAAGTTGTCGGAATCCGATCGTTCTAAACGCAGTGCCGTAAAACACGTACGTCGGGACTATAAACGGGGCAGTGGCCAATAGCTTTCATCTCTTTATTTATTCTGAGCATGCGTGGCACTTTGTCCGTCGGATTTGTGTACACACGATCGGAATTTCCGACAACGGATTTTGTTGTCGGAAAATTTTATCTCCTGCTCTCCAACTTTGTGTGTTGGAAAATCTGATGGAAAATGTCCGATGGAGCCCACACATGGTCGGAATTTCCGACAACACGTTCCGATCTGACATTTTCCATCGGAAAATCCGACTGTGTGTACGGGGCATTAGAAACATGCTTGAAGTCATTGTCAACTGCTGTAACAATGTACAAAGAAATATGATGAGCAGGATGACCAAGAACCCAATTAGATTCACGCTTCAGCAGTTTAATCTAATCACAGAAATATTTTTTTTATTGGTTGGTATGCGTTACAATACAGTGCTCCTCTTTATACATAAATCATAATCCAAATGATGTAAAATTCTACAAAAAATCAGTTCAGGGCAGCAGGTAAAACCCACCAGTGACCTGCTAATGCAATCTAGGAATCAGACTAAAGCCTTACAGTTGAGCCCCAGGGAAACAGCTAAATACACAAATTAAATAAATATAAGGTAGCTGTGCTAACCTGCCAAAGGATTTGTATTATTTGCTATGCAGTCCTGATATTTACATATTCCGTACCACGCAGTACAACCAGCCTGGTGATTGGGTTTTCTGTTGCTGTGAAGTAACACAGCCAGATCATCTCCCTGCCCCAGCCTGTGATTGGACAGTGAAGAAGTAGAATCTGATAAGAACATCTTCCTGTCCTCCTTTCTGTCAGGCCTGATTGGCCTCTAGTACTGCCAATCCCTCTGCCAGTCTCAGTGCTCCTCTACAGGGATCACAACAGGCCAAAAAATATGTTAAATCTCAGTGTATCCTGTATACTAGTTGCATTAAGAATTTTTTTATATATAAATACAGAACTGCAATAAATGGTGTTTTTTTAAGTCTAGCTTTAGTAATTTCAGTTTCATACGATTTCCTAAAGCTAGACTAAGCTGACTTCTTACACTGCTTATGTGAGACTTCAGTCTCTTGTCTAAGATTCCTGTGCAGCCACTGCCTGCAATTTGTGTGGTTGAGGCTGCAGAGGTATGAAAATGGGGGCATTGTCTGAATTATCACAAGGTCAAGTTTAGGGTCATACATAAGATACATATATACTTAACCACTTAAGGACCGAGCCTCTTTCTGAGATTATTGTTTACAAGTTAAAAACAGTTTTTTTTGCTAGAAAATTACTTAGAACCCCCAAACATTATACATTTTTTTTCGAACACCCTAGAGAATTTCTGTCACACTGTATTTGAGCAGCGGTCTTACAAGTGCACTTTTTTGTGGAAAAATACACTTTTTTGAATTAAAAAATAAGACAACAGTAAAGTTAGCCCAATTTTTTCTTTTATACTGTGAAAGATAATGTTACGCCGAGTAAATTGATACCTAACATGTCACGCTACAAAATTGCGCCTGCTCGTGGAATGGCGACAAACATTTGCCCTTAAAAATCTCCATAGGCGAAGTTTAAAAAATTCTACAGGTTGCATGTTTTGAGTTACAGAAATGTCTAGGGCTAGAATTATTGCTCTCACTGTACCAATCGCGGCGATACCTCACATGTGTGGTTTGAACACTGTTTTCATATGCCGGTGCTACTCACGTATGCGTTCGCTTCTGCACGCGAGCTTGTCGGGACAGGGCATGTTAAAAAAAAAATTTTTTCTTATTTATTTTACCTTTTATTTTTTATTTTTACACTGTTTTTTTTTTAAATGTCACTTTTATTCCTATTAAAAGGAATGTAAACATCCCTTGTAATAGAAAAAAGCATGACAGGACCTCTTAAATATGAGATCTGGGGTCAAAAAGACCTCAGATCTCATATTTACACTAAAATGCAATAGAAAAAAAAAATAAATAAATTTTGTCATTTAAAACATTTTTTTTTTTTTAAATGACCCTTTAAGAGCTGTGGGCGAAAGTGACGTTTTGACGTCGCTTCCGCCCAGCAATTGTATGGAGACGGGTGGGGGCCATCTTCCCCTCACTCGTCTCCATACTGAGCCAGCAAGAGGACGTGATCGCCTCCACCGCTGCCGACAGCTCCGGTAAGCGGCGGAGGGCACCAGATCGCAGCGGGGGGGGTCCCGCTCCCGCCACTGATAAAAGTGATCTCGCGGCGAATCCGCTGCAGAGACCACTTTTATCTTGTAGTGGACCATCCGCTGAAAAAGAGGATACCAGAGTTTTGGCAGCTAGCTGCTGCCATAACAACGATATCCTCCTTCAAATAGCCAACATAAAACTGTGGCGCGGCGGTCCGTAAGTGGTTAAAAAATGATAGCCAGATCCAAGAATTGAAGACTATGAAATAAACCAAAGCCACATGTCAGGTAACTTTCTAAAACCCCCCTGAAACAACATGAGTGCAAGCTCTGGACCATATTGGCTGCTCTGCCGTTTTAAGAAAAAAGAAGTAAATGTATTTATTGGGTACACATAGTTCTTTTATTAGTTCTTTGTTTATAACTACATTCTGAATTTTAATTAGACTAGACCTGTTGTAACCCGGAGAACCTAATAAAATGTCCACATGTATCACCAATGCTGACTGGAAAGTAGTTATCTGCTCAAGATGGCTGCTTATGTTCATTTGCCACGCAAAGCCGAAAAAAGTCCCTTAAACAAATATTGCTGTATGTTTTGCTTTTCACATGAAGGAAGCAGATGTAAACGTACAGTCTTCCCTACAGAAAAGCCATAATGTACAGTGTTCTCTGTGGAATAGCCAATTTGTACATTGCATCACAAAGCCTTCAAATGATCTTATGGAATGAAGGTCTAATCACTGGAGTCTGGGCCACCCTCCCTCTTGCGTTTCCCAGCATAATGCTTCATTTTGGAGGTCAGCTCTGTTTACTTCCCCTACACGAGGTACCTCTCTCGAGTGCATGCAGGAGGCAGAAAGCCGTCGCTTCTTCTGTTTACCCAGCTCTCCTCTAATCCGCCTTTTTTGTTTTCTATTCCCATCCTTTTGGAGAAGGATGTTAATTTCCTGAAATTAAGCACTTAACTTGATTGCTGTTTTGTTAATTGCAGGCTTCATAGCTATGGCACTGTTGCGTGGTTAGCATGGATAATGTAGCGAGGATCCAGGAAGCTCCAACAACAAGATCACTGCTTGGTACAGCTCATTATCCCATAAACCTGAGTACTAAACATCTCAGCCAGAATACCTGGACACGTTTGTTGATACTTAAAGGAAATCCATCAGTAAAGAAGACAGCTGTATGAATATGTTCTGATGAAAGAAGCCATTTCATGATTATGTGCAGCATATTAGTTCTAAGGAATAAATAGTTCTAAGGAATAAAGTAATCACTGAGTTAGCACCCAGGATCTAGTATGTAGAATGAGTCAAGGAATGGCTGCTTCCATCACAGCCTAATCACAAAGGTGTCTTGCTCTTTGACAAAGTTAGTTAACAATCACAGTTTTAATCAGGCAGAATTTACTAAACCACAATCAAAGGTTAGCAAACATGAAGCTGACATTAATGCAAAGTGATGACCTGAAACAAAGTGTTTTCTACCTACTGGGGTGGGTCATGTTGAAGAGCCTGACATAACCATAGTTTTAAAGGCACTGGGTATCATTTACTTATCATATAGTTATTTTTTTCTCTCCTATAAGCAGACATAACTTTTTTTTTTTTTTGCAGAATTTCTTGGAAAATTTTTCGGGCTCTTAGTTTACAATCTCACAGTCTAATCTTGCAGCGTGGAAGATGTAAGATGAGGTTACAAGGAGCTGACACTGCTATCTGAGCTGATGACTCCAGCAAGTCTCTCAGTCTCACAGTTATTAGGTCAGTTCATATAACCAACCGGCTCCTTGTTTTCCAAACCTCTCTTTCACTAATCAACACATGAATTGTGTGCAGGAAAACCTTCACTGGAAACACAAAACAACGGGGTATTGGTGACACAGTATGAATGAGTAAAGGAATTCTGCCACAGACTACCCAGAACTAATGTTTATTCTCCATTAAACAGCTTAATTCCACCATCACACATGCTAACTCGTCCACTACACAGCCTAATTCCTCCATCACACATGCTATTTCCTCCTCCACACATCCTATTTCCTCCACCACACATCCAGTTCCCCCACCATACAGCCTAATTCCTCCACTACACAGCCCAATTCCTCTACCACACATCTACTTCCCCCACCAAACAGCCTAATTCCTCTACCTCACATCCAATTCTCCCACCACACAGCCTACATCCCCCACCATACAGCCCAATTCCTCCATCACACAGCCCAATTCCTCCATCACACAGCCCAATTCCTCCTCCACACATCCTATTTCCTCCACCACACATCCAATTCCCCCACCACACAGCCTAATTCCTCCACTGCACAGTCCAATTCACCCACCACAAAGCCTAATTCCTCCACCACACATTCAATTCTCCCACCACACAACCTACATCCCCCACCATACAGCCTAATTCTTTCACCACACAGCCCAATTCCTCCACCACACATCCAATTCCCCCACCACGCAGCCTAATTTCTCCACCACACAGCCTAATTCCTCCACCACACAGCCTAACTGCTCCACCACACAACCTAATGTCTCCACCACCTAATGACTCCACCACACAACCTAATGTCTCCACCACCTAATGACTCCACCACACAACCTAATGTTTCTACCACACAGCCTAATTCCTCCACTACACAGCCTAATCTCTCCACCATACAACCTCACTCCTCTGCTACACAGCCTAATTCTTCCACCATACAGTCTAATGACTCCACCACGCAGCCTAATTCTTCCACCACACAAACTAATGTCTGTACAACACCGAATAATTGCTCCATCACACAGCCTAATTCCTCCACCACAGACCCTACAGCCTAATGCCTTAACAGCACAGCCTAATGTCTCCACCACACATCATAATTATAACGCCTCCATCTCAGTCTACACTAAATTTTGCTTCAATTATTTTATTAAACATGGCTAAATCTGGCACCTCACTGATACTTATTGCAGCAAACAAATCCTCTCAATCACACCTGTGTGCATGGGTTATGCAAGTATCAATCTGGGACTGTAAAAAATACAAAGGCTGCCATTGCTGACCTTTCCTTCTGCAAGTGCTAGCTGCTTTGCTGTCATTTTGATCTAGTGGCCTCAACTCTGCCTGCCTCATTTATACAGATCAAACATTTCTTAAAGATACTAATAATTTCTGCCTTCATTTGCTGCATATTCCTTTCAGGTAAGTGAAAGAAAAAACATTGAAATCAGAAGCAACCAGGAAAGTAATATTTTCAGGAGGATAGCAATGGCAACACCCATAATTCTTACATTAAATATAAAACTATAGAGTGAACCATCCAGTAAGGAATGAGCCAATGCAATAAGTCACCACTGCGAGTTTCATCTGTGTAAAAATTACAGCTTGTGTTTTTGGGGTTTGTAAAACAACACGATTTTTCCACTGGCTCTAACTAGATTTGTGAAAATATAAAATGTGAAAAAAAAAAATAAACCTACTGACTGGAAAAAAAAAATACATTAAAAATACACACACATATATATATACATATAAAAAAAATTGTACAAAACCACTCCAACTTCTGTCCGGTTCCCTTTAACTGATTGGCCAGGCAGCAATATAAGATTCACCAGTAGGTGGCACTGAAGGCGAAATAAGAGATTGCACTTCCAATAAAGCCATGGTGCTAGAAGTGACAGGTCCCCTTGATGTTGCTACAATGAGGGGTTTTGAATCTGGAAGGATTTTAAAAAGTATGGAATCTCCCTATAATTAGATTTGTATTACATCATCCTAGACATCGAGCGGGAAGGACATTAGACAGGCATGATGATCTTAAATGAAATGGACAGTCTGAGGACAGACAAGAGTTAAAACAGAAATGGATGTCTAGAATGAAGCTTACAATCTGCAGTTTCATGATATAAAACAGATAAATGGCAACACTGAGGTGCTTTGACTGCTCCTGATAAATGCATGTGTATTAATGGATATTGAAAGCAGTTATGTATGTGACACAAATAAAAAATATGAAGAGACGACAAAGTCCTAGATAATATGGATGGATGCTGGACTGAAAAACATGACGGGGGAGATAAGCAGCTGATAGGCTGAAGGTGAAGGAGAGCGGAGAAGACACGTGCTTCATCGCTTTGAGCTTCTCTGGGCTCTACGCAGATCTCTGGCCAGAATCCAACAACAGTCACATATTCATAATCACTCAAAACCTGTCAATTACCTGATGAGAGTTTAATGCAGTTACTAGAGACTATATAAATTAAGTGTGGGTTTAACACACACAATGAATTATATAAAACACAAGCTCACCCTTATACCTGCAGCCATTTGCTGTTCATTTTCTCAATTAAAGTGAACCTGAGAGGATAAGATATGGAGGGTGACATCATTACTGACTTGTTTTTAAATGACTTTGGGGCTGTAATCCTCGTCCTGGCTTTCTTACATTCCGCAAGCATGCAGCCAGTGAAGTGTAGGGATACCTGATTTGCATATACCTATTTTATATCAGTGAAGCAAAAAACAGAAGAGGGCAATGGAGCCCACATAAGAGCAATGACAGCTCCTATATTCTCTTATTTAGATTACTTACCTTTCTTACCAATTTCAGAATTCTCTACTTATTGTGCCCTTCCAGCTCCTATACACATACGTAGGTGTGTATATATATATATATATATATATATATATATATATATATATATACAGAGGGGGCGGAAAGTATTCGGACCCCCTTAAATTTTTCACTCTTTGTTATATTGCAGCCATTTGCTAAAATCATTTAAGTTATTTTTTTTTTCCTCATTAATGGACACACAGCACCCCATATTGACAGAAAAACACAGAATTGTTGACATTTTTGCAAAGTTATTAAAAAAAGAAAAACTGAAATATCACATGGTCCTAAGTATTCAGACCCTTTGCTCAGTATTTAGTAGAAGCACCCTTTTAATCTAATACACCCATGAGTCTTTTTGGGAAAGATGCAATAAGTTTTTCACACCTGGATTTGGGGATCCTCTGCCATTCCTCCTTGCAGATCCTCTCCAGTTCTGTCAGGTTTGATGGTAAACGTTGGTGGACAGCCATTTTTAGGTCTCTCCAGAGATGCTCAATTGGGTTTAAGTCAGGGCTCTGGCTGGGACATTCAAGAACAGTCACGGATCAGGCCAAGGCTACAAAAAAAATTCTGCTGCACTTAAGGTTCCTAAGAGCACAGTGGCCTCCATAATCCTTAAATGGAAGACATTTGGGACAACCAGAACCCTTCCTAGAGCTGGCCATCCGGCCAAACCGACCTATCGGGGGGAGAAGAGAGAGGTAAAGAAGAACCCAAAGATCACTGTGGCTGAGCTCCAGAGATGCAGTCGGGAGATGGGAGAAAGTTGCAGAAAGTCAACCATCACTGCAGCCCTCCACCAGTCGGGGCTTTATGGCAGAGTGGCCCGACAGAAGCCTCTCCTCAGTGCAAGACACATGAAAGCCCGCATGGAGTTTGCTAAAAAACAGCTGAAGGACTCCAAGATGGTGAGAAATAAGATTCTCTGGTCTGATGAGACCAAGATAGAACTTTTTGGCCTTAATTCTAAGCGGTATGTGTGGAGAAAACCAGGCACTGCTCATCACCTGTCCAATACAGTCCCAACAGTGAAGCATGGTGGTGGCAGCATCATGCTGTGGGGGTGTTTTTCAGCTGCAGGGACAGGACGACTCATTGCAATCGAGGGAAAGATGAATGAGGCCAAGTACAGGGATATCCTGGAAGAAAACTTTCTCCAGAGTGCTAAGGACCTCAGACTGGGCCGAACGTTTAATTACCCACAAGACAATGACCCTAAGCACACAGCTAAAATAACGAAGGAGTGGCTTCACAACAACTCAGTGGCTGTTCCTGAATGGCCCAACCAGAGCCCTGACTTAAACCCAATTGAGCATCTCTGGAGAGACCTAAAAATGGCTGTCCACCAACGTTTACCATCCAACCTGACAGAACTGGAGAGGATCTGCAAGGAGGAATGGCAGAGGATCCCCAAATCCAGGTGTGAAAAACTTGTTGCATCTCTCCCAAAAAGACTCATGGCTGTATTAGATCAAAAGGGTGCTTCTACTAAATACTAAGCAAAGGGTCTGAATACTTAGGACAGTGTGATATTTCAGTTTTTCTTTTTTAATAAATCTGCAAAAATGTCAACAATTCTGTGTTTTTCTGTCAATATGGGGTGCTGTGTGTACATTAATGAGGAAAAAAATGAACTTAAATGATTTTAGCAAATGGCTGCAATATAACAAAGAGTGAAAATTTTAAGGGGGTCTGAATACTTTCCGTCCCCACTGTACATCTATATATAAACTTTGCAGAGCTATTTGCTCTGTAAAACTGTATGTGAATAGGGACAAGACCAAATATTACTAGGCTATTTTCTCGCCACATTAAAATTTCTTTATAGAATGAATCAGGAAAATAATGCATTGGATGGAGTGTATGATCATATGAAACAAGTATTTATCAGCTCCATCTAGTGCCCATAAAGTGGTATTTCCCTGATTCACTCTAGCCTGTATGAACAATAAACATTTGACCTAGAGAGAACATATTATTATTATAATACAAGATTTATATAGCGCCAACAGTTTGTGCAATGCTTTAAAAGATTAAATAGCCTAACAACATTCGACAGGTGTCACCAGGTGCTAATTGCAGACTTCCTGTTGCATAAACCTCACATGTGAAAGATTTGTTTTTCTTTTGTTTATATGTGATATATACAATTATATATTCATGGGTCTCTCTTTCACATGTGAGGTTTATGCAACAGGAAGTCTGCAATTAGCATCTGGTGACCCCTGTTATATTTGGGACTATATAAGAACTGTTTTGCAGACATATCTGTGTAATGACGAAGTGCACGTGAAGCGTGTGAAACACGTCTACCCAGCATTCTGATGCCTGTAATTTTTGGGATGTCCAAAAAAGAAGATTTTGATCTACAGTGGTGTGCGGCCATTTCTTCTAGTTTCTGCCACTCCTGCCCCTGCTCAGTGAAGACAGAGAACTGAGTGATCAGCAGTCATGTGATCGCACTGTTCTTGGTCTTAGAGCAGGCCTGGGACAGCTGCAGCATAAAGCCGGTGCTGCAGCCATATAGGTGAATATGTATTTTTTTTTTCCCTGACATTCTGTACTTCTCCTTTAATGCTAAGTTATTCTCTAGAATAGGGTAATAAAATGGCAAGCAAACTTTTCCTGACAAAAATGCTGGTCCAGACTCCCTCCAGGGCTGACCACTTGACCAATAGCTTAGGCCTTTGGTCATATGATCACTGCCAAAGGGGAGAATCAGTCATTGTTTAAAAACTGATCATCCTCCCCATCAACTGAGATTACATGGCCTAAAACCAACTGTTTTGGTGACATTTGGAGCACTACTATAGGGACTCTTCATTTTCCCCAGGAAAGACAAGTATTTGTGCCCTTCTTTTACTCTTAGTTTATCCAATTCTGCATGCTTGCCAAAATAAATGCCTTCACTGATATTGAATAGCAACACAATGCACAAAGTACTATGCATTACCGTGTGTTACATTACTCCAAGGTATAGGTGTGAAGCAGGCTTTAATAGATATATACATATGGATCTTCCGAACATTTAATATACAGTTGACAGTGAGGATAATATCTTCAAATTCAAGGTTTGTTATGATTTTTTGCTGTTTGTGGCTGTTTTTAAATAAACCTGTATTTGCTAGTACATGAACAACTTAATCCCAGCAGGAATCTGGGAAAAATAAGCATGGCATGGACAACATATTATTTCATGGACTAAGGACAGGACCAAACAGTAGTGGAAGAATTGTGTTTTGTTGTCCTACATACACAGTAACCATTCTGATGATGCCCTCAGTAAAAGCATTCACTTCATGGAGGCTCACACTTAAAAGTATATAAATAAAAGGAAACAATCTTCTTAGCGTCATTAAGCATTACATTTTATAGCTATCACTTTCCAAACCTGCCATGTCACCGCTAGTCCCTACCATTATATACACGGCGTTCTGCTCTCTTTAATGCCTACCGCATGTGTAAGCAACCCAAGTTCATAGGTTTATGAAGCTAAGATATTATTACTGCACTTATGTGAACAAGCTTACAAAAACAGCCACTGACCTTTTGGTATTTAATTTAACAGTTGATATTAAGCCATAAATCACACATTGTATGAGCTTTTTGCTATTGTCCGGCAATAGGCTTTTTTATATTTTAGGCTCTTTAGATAAGAAAATATATATATAATCAGCGCTAGCCTTTTGTGAAAAGTAAAACAGAATATAGCAAAGGGACTCACCTGCTTGGTTAGTGGTTATATTGACGGACACATGTTGGGGAGGGAATGGGCTTTTATTGGTCACTCCATTCACAGCCTGGATCTCAAACGTATATGGTGTGTGGGCCCATAAATTGCTGATGAAGACACGAGTGTCTGTGAGCCCCATTTGTCGGGGAACAAAATCTACATTATCATCGCACCGCGAGCAACTCCTCCGATCAGAGCGACACTTCTTGCAGATAATGTTGTAGGTGACATCGTCCCTGCCTCCAGTTTCACGTGGGGGGTGCCACTCCAATGTGATCGACGTCTCATTCACTATAGAGATAACATTACGAGGTCCAGAAGGAACACCTATTAAAAAAAAATAGAGTTAATTAAGTATAACTAGCATAACTAAAGGAAAACTCTTCTTTTTTTTCTTTTTTTGTTTTAGACAGAGTGGAAATGGATTAGAATACCTGTCAGGTTTTAACCCTCTCTATTTGTCCTATTAACCATTATCATTGAAAGTGAAAGTAAAAGAAAATCCAAATTTTAGGTTGTCCCTAGAACAGGAATAGAGAAGAAATCTTCCAATGAGGACACTAGGTCTGATGACCCGGGGAGCCCCAAGAGATTCTCTTAAATTGCAGGGATTTCCTCTCACTTCTTCTTTTGGCTATGGGACAGGAAGTGAATGGAAATCTGCCCAATGGGCCAGAGATGGCAACAAAAAAAAAATGACAGTAGTTATACCCCTCCCTAAGGCTGGGTTCACACTAGAGCGAGTAGCAGCTCACAGGAGGAGTTTGGTGCCTCTCCATTCACCGGTTGAGGTCCAATTTCAGCCCAAATTTTTGGCTATATTTGGACCTGAAACAAACCAAAAACGCACAGGACTCCTGTGCGTTTTCGCACTGGAGCTGCTCCGGAGATGTGTGAACCGGCTCCATGGAGAGCCGGTCACAATCTCCTGCTATGTGAATTGGATGCGGTAAAATCCGCATCCAATTCGCAATAGTGTGCACCCAGCCTTACTCTATCCAAAATTGAAAAAAAAAAAGTTTTGCCTATAGTTCAAGTAATTTAAGTTTTACTACAATGTTTTTCTGAGTTGAGAACACACTAAAGCTTGTTAGACAATTTGATATTCATGCCAACGGTAGACAAACTGCACCACAATTCTGGTTAAAGGCATTAAAGAGAACTGTCAGGAACAAGCATTTTAAATAACCTAACTCTCAACCATTAACATGTTATAATAGTGCAATTCTGCCTTTTATAGATGGTTTGTGTGCTGTTACTTGTAGTGTCTTCTTGTTACAGCATAGACAATAGTCCAATGTAAAGCCATAAATCCCCCAAGTAGGCTCACCTATCCCCTGCCTGACCTAATACTTTGTAAGGGCTGCCAGAAGGAAGTAAAACTGCCAATTAACAAAGCCTTCAGTTTTCCTAACAGCAGGCAAAGTGATAAGACCCATACTGACACTTCTGCTCAGATGGTAGGTGAATACAAGAAATAATAAACAGTAATTCATGAACGGAAAAGAAACCCTGTTGTAACAAAGATTAACACTATTACAGAAGGGTTTTGGTGACTGATTCTCTTTGAATATAGACAATGGATTGGTTGTTCTGTGCAACCTCACTACTATTCCTTTATCATTATTATTATATGACAAGATTTATATAGCTCTAACCGGTTCATGAAGCATTTTACAATATAAAGAGAAACAGTACAGTTACAATGCAATTCAAAAACAAAAGGTTTAGGAGGGCCTTGCTCTTGAGGGATTTAAGGTACTGTTTGAAATAAGATGGCATCTAAAGCAGGCCACAGACAGAATGAGAATACTAGATTATATAGGCAGACAAAGCCAGTGGGTCATGTTGCATGGAGAACAATTGACTGTATTGGGGAGATCATTTTGCCCTATCCCTATTGTTCTCCTGGAGATAGGTTGGTGCTGGTAGTGGCTCCTCTATGCTCCCTTCCCTTTCCTCCCCAATAGGTAGAAACGTGAATGCTCAAAAGACCTCGATATTCAAGTTTATTCATCTAGTCAACAAGACCTCTTCCATTGATTAGATTATACCTAAATGTCAGGCTGTCCCCAAAGGTCTATAGTCTTCTAAACCGAAAGTTAAAGTAGACAAGCCTTAAGAGAAATACAAGACTGTCCTTGCTGATCTCCTTTTGAAAATGCTAGTTGTTTCGTTTCACTGACTCAAAACAAGTTCTCCAATCACGGAGATCAAAGAAAAAAAACAGAAAGCATTTTCTTCATATGCTGAAAGGACAGCAGTGTTAGCCTCCAAGATTCTCTCAGGGCAGCCAGAAACAAACACAATACATCTTGGTAGGTAAACACTACAATATTCATACATATTGTCGGACCTAAGGTCCTAAGGTAAGGACAAAAATTACATACAATAGAGGGACCAAGAAGTTTGGATTCAAGAAAGTTATGATATTCCACAAAGCCCAAAAGCACTCTGCTAAGCACGTATCAGAATGGAGTAAAAAATAAATAAATACATTTTATATATATATATATGGATATATATATATATATATATATATATATATATATATATATATATATATATATATATATATACACAGTATATATATATATATAATATATATACACACACACACAGTATCGCACAAAAGTGAGTACACCCCTCACATTTTTTTAAATATTTTATTATACCTTTTCATGTGACAACACTGAAGAAATCACACTTTGCTACAATTTAAAGTAGTGAGTATACAGTTTGTATAACAGTGTGAATTTGCTGTCCCCTCAAAATAACTCAACACACAGCCATTAATGTCTAAACCGCTGGCAACAAAAGTGAGTACACCCCTAAGTGAAAATGTCCATATTGGGCCCAAAGTGTCAATATTTTGTGTGGCCACCATTATTTTCCAGCACTGCCTTAACCTTCTTGGGCATGGAGTTCACCAGAGCTTCACAGGTTGCCACTGGAGTCCTCTTCCACTCCTCCATGATGACATCACGGAGATAGTGAATGTTAGAGACCTTGCGCTCCTCCACCTCCCGTTTGAGGATGACCAACAGATGTTCAATAGGGCTTAGGTCTGGAGACATGCCTGGCCAGTCCATCACCTTTACCCTCAGCTTCTTTAGCAAGGCAGTGGTCATCTTGGCGGTGTGTTAGTTGATGTTATCATGTTGGAATATTGCCCTGCGGCCCAGTCTCAGAAGGGAGGGGGTCATGCTCTGCTTCAGTATGTCACAGTACATGTCGGCATTCATGGTTCCCACAATGAACTGTAGCTCCCCAGTGCCAGCAGCACTCATGCAGCCCCAGACCATGACACTCCTTGACTGTATGAAAGACACACTTGTCTTTGTACTCCTCACCTGGTTGCCGCCACATACGCTGGATACCAATCTGAACCAAACAAGTTTATCTTGTTCTCATCAGACTACAGGACATGGTTCCAGTAATCCATGTTCTTAGTCTGCTTGTCTTGGAGGCTTTCTTGTGCATCATCTTTAGAATAGGCTTCCTTCTAGGATGACAGCCATGCAGACCAATTTGATGCAGTGTGTATTGTCTGAGCACTGACAGGCTGACCCACCAAGCCTTCAACCTCTGCAGCAATTCTGGCAGCATTCATATGTCTATTTCCAAAAGACAACCTCTGGATATGATGCTGAGAATGTGCACTCAACTTCTTTGGTCGACCATGGCGAGGCCTGTTCTGAGTGGAACCTGCCCTGTTAAACCGCTGTATGGTCTTGGCCACCATGCTGCAGCTCAGTTTCAGGGTCTTGGCAATCTTCTTATAGAAAAGGCCATCTTTATTTAGGGCAACAAATCTTTTTTTCAGATTCTCAGAGAGAGAATGGGGAGCAGGTGTGTTAAATTTGGTTTTATCGCTCTCATTCTCTCATACTGGTCACTGGAAGTTCAACATGGCACCTTATGGCAAAGAACTCTCTGAGGATCTGAAAAAAAATAATTGTTGCTCTACATAAAGATGGCCTAGGCTATAAGAAGATTGCAAAGACCCTGAAACTGAGCTGTAGCACGGTGACCAAGACCATACAGCGCTTTAACAGGACAGGTTCCACTCAGAACAGGCCTCGCCATGGTCGACCAAAGATGTTGCGTGCACATGCTCAGCATCATATTCAGAGGTTGTCTTTGGGAAATAGATGTATGAGTGCTGCCAGCATTGCTGCAGAGGTTGAAGGGGTGGGGGGGTCAGCCTGTCAGTGCTCAGACCATACGCTGCACACTGCATCAAATTGGTCTGCATGGCTGTTGTCCCAGAAGGAAGCCTCTTCTAAAGATGATGCACAAGAAAGCCCGCAAACAGTTTGCTGAAGACAAGCAGACTAAGGACATGGATTACTGGAACCACGTCCTGTGTTCTGATGAGACCAAGATAAACTTATTTGGTTCAGATGGTGTCAAGCGTGTGTGGCGGCAACCAGATGAGGAGTACAAAGACAAGTGTGTCTTGCCTACAGTCAAGAATGGTGGTGGGAGTGTCATGGTCTGGGGCTGCATGAGTGCTGCTGGCACTGGGGAGCTCCAGTTCATTGAAGGAACCATGAATGCCAACATGTACTGTGACATACTGAAGCAGAGCATGATCCCCTCCCTTCGGATACCTGGCCACAGGGCAGTATTCCAACATGATAATGACCCCAAACACCCCTCCAAGATGACCACTGCCTTGCTAAGAAGCTGAGGGTAAAGGTGATGGACTGGCCAAGCATGTCTCCAGACCTAAACCCTATTGAGCATCTGTGGGGCATCCTCAAATGGAGGGTGGAGGAGAGCAAGGTCTCCAACATCCACTAGCTCTATGATGTCGTCATGGAGGAGTGGAAGAGGACTCCAGTGGCAACCTGTGAAGCTCTGGTGAACTTCATGCCCAAGAGGGTTAAAGCAGTGCTGGAAAATAATGGTGGCCACACAAAATATTGACACTTTGGGCAAAATTTGGACATTTTCATTTAGGGGTGTACTCACTTTTGTTGCCAGCGGTTTAGACATTAATGGCTGTGTGTCGAGTTATTTTGAGGGGATAGCAAATTTACACTGTTATACAAGCTGTACATTCACTACTTTACATTGTAGCAAAGTGTCATTTCTTCAGTGTTGTCACATGAAAAGGTATAATAAAATATTTACAGAAATGTGAGGGGTGTACTCACTTTTGTGAGATACTGTATATATATATATATATATATATATATATATATATATATATATATATATATATATATATATATATATATATATATATATATACACTGTATATATACACTGTATATACACAATGTAGTAGATGACTGCTGTGAGATGGATGTCCATCTCACACATTTTTATTTTTTTATTTATTTTTTCAGTGAACTGACCCTTTAAATCATATTACTTGCACTCATAACAAATAGTACAGTTTTTTAGAAGATCAAATTCTCAGCCTTCAGTCTGCACAGAGATACAGATAAAGCCCATGAACTAAAGCCATGTTTGCTACATAAAACCCAGACTCCCAAAATAAGCCTGCTAAAAAGGAGTAGCAAGGGTTGTGCAACCATGAGATGCCCCCCTTAAGGCCATACATATCTATTATAGGCTGTCACTGTCCAGTGCCCTATTTTGGTGAAAAAAAGAGGACATGAGAACGATCTGCTTTTTCTTTCAGGCTATAAAGCTTTCACAGACACAACCGTTCTTTTATACTATTTTACTTTACAGTTATCAAACATGTCCGCTGGGATTCCTTGTCTAACATTTACTATCCGTTCAATAAAGTTAGACTTTGTGACTTTGTGAACTCTTTCTATTTTAACACTCAAGTGCCACAGCATGATCTTGCCTCCCTCTCTATGGAAAATGTTGTCATTTTGAACCTTGCTGTAATGTTAATGTAGTACTAACGCATCTGTGGTTCTGTCTCTGTAGAATGTAACGCGGACACAATGGAACAATGACAATTTACACAAAATTCTATAATTACTATGATGAGGAAAGTTCAATTTCAAAAGCTGCTCACAAAAAAGGATGATCCCACTGCTAGGTTATGCTGTCTCCAAAAAATCCTGTTTACTTACAGAAATGCAAACAGATTACTTCTAGTTTTAAATATTATTCCTCCCAGGGTTGCCAGCCTCTCAAAGTGAAATTTTTGGACACAACACAACAAATTTACTGACAGAGCCAAATTTTTGCTGACAGTTCAAAAAGTTATCCACAATGGTGCTTTTCAGTGAAAATATCAATATTTACCCACTTCAGCTCTGAAAGATTTTTCCCCCTCCATGACCAGGGCATTTTTTACTATGCAGCACTGCAGTACTTTAACTGACAATTGCGCGGTTATGCAATGCTGCACTCAAACAAAATGTATATCATTTTTTTTTACACAAATAGAATGGTATTTGACCACCTGTTTTTTTTATTGTTTATTATATAAATGAAAAAAGACCGACAATTTTGAAAAAAAAGACATTTTTTACTTTCTGCTATAAAACATATACCATAAAAAATTAAAAAATCAAATCTCAGAATAAATTTGGCCAAAATGTATTCTGCTACGTGTCTTTATTTAAAAAAAATCCCAATAAGTGTATTCTGATTGGTTTGTGTGAAAGTTACATCATCTACAAACTATAGTATAAAACACTGGAATTTTTTTTGTTTTTTATACCTCATTGGCGGCAATCAGCGACTTATAACGGGACTGTGATAGTACAGCGTGAAATCTGACACTAACTGAAGCTGGGGGAACTGACTAGCTCCCACTGAAATCACCAGTGACATTATTACAGTGATCAGTGCTAATAATATACACAAATAAACATAAACCACCTCTCTGTTTTTTATGTGCATTTATTTTTGCTGATGTTTGGTTGCCTTGATGTAAGCTTTTAGTATGCTGTTTTAATAAACTCCTTTGTTGAAACATATTGCACTACAAGGCTATCCTCTTCTTCCATTATGCTCTGGGATTTATCCTTGAGCTGCCAGATTGGATTTCAGCTTTTCCAGAGATACAGTGATTCCTGCGTCCACTGAAAAACCAGGTCCACTTTTACAGCTTAAGGTGTTGGAGCCTGATGGGATCATCGTCCAGTGTCTGATATCGCTGCTATCTGGAATTTGGTTCATTTTTACAGCCCAGTCCGTTGGAGCATGGTGGGATTATTATCCAACACTTGAAATTACTGCTATCTGGTAAGAAGTGAATCTATGTGATGATGGGATGTTAAAGTCTTTGTGTTTTGAAGAGCACTGAAATTCCCTTATATTTGGTTCACCCAATTCCCTTGAAGGGCACAGAAGTTTTTCACATATTTGGTTCACTTAGTTCCCTTTTGTATAAGGGTTTGCCAGTTGGACATTTTTTACGCACATCTTTGTATGCACAATTTTTTATGCACCTTTTATGAACTGAATCGTATATATTTTTCACTTTATGAGTCATTTCATCAAATTTTTTTATTTATTTTTATACACTTATTTTTGCAGGAGTGGACTTTATGCCCTTACATTTTTGTCATGTGTATTTTTGCACTGTGAATATTCTTCTAGATTAGCGCACCTGTTTCTTTAAATATTATTTTAATTATTAATAATATGCACTGTCACTATACTACTGACACTGGGCAGGAAGGGGTTAACATCTAAGGTGATAAAGGGTTTAAATGTGTGCTTAACCACTTCAGCCCCAGGCCATTTGGCTGCCTAAAGACCAGAGGACTTTTTCCAATTTGGCACTGTGTTGATTTAACTGCTAATTGCGCGGTCATGCAATGCTGTACCCAAACAAAATTTGCGTCCTTTTCTTCCCACAAATAGAGCTTTCTTTTGATGGTATTTGATCACCTCTGCGTTTTTTATTTTTTGCGCTATAAACGGAAAAAGACTGAACATTTTGAAAAAAAATGATATTATTTACTTTTTGTTATAAAAAAAATCCAATAAACTCAATTTTAGTCATACATTTAGGCCAAAATGTATTTGGCCACATGTCTTTGGTAAAAAAAATGTCAATAAGTGTATATTTATTGGTTTGCGCAAAAGTTATACCATCTACAAGCTAGGGTACATTTTCTGGAATTTACACAGCTTTTAGTTTATGACTGCCTATGTCATTTCTTGAGGTGCTAAAATGGCAGGGCAGTACAAACCCCCTCACAAATGACCCCATTTTGGAAAGTAGACACCCCAAGGAAATTGCTGAGAGGCATGTTGAGCCCATTGAATATTAATTTTTTTTGTCCCAAGTGATTGAATAATGACAAAAAAAAAAAAAAAATTACAAAAAGTTGTCACTAAATGATATATTGCTCACACAGGCCATGGGCATATGTGGAATTGCACCCCAAAATACATTCAGCTGCTTCTCCTGAGTACAGGGATACCACATGTGTGGGACTTTTTGGGAGCTTAGCCGCGTACGGGGCCCCGAAAACCAATCACCGCCTTCAGGATTTCTAAGGGTGTAAATTTTTGATTTCACTCGTCACTACCTATCACAGTTTTGAAGGCCATAAAATGCCCAGATGGCACAAAACCCCCCCAAATGACCCCATTTTGGAAAGTAGACACCCCAAGCTATTTTCTGAGAGGCATGTTGAGTCCATGGAATTTTTTATATTTTGACATAAGTTGTTGACAAAAAAAAAAAAAAAATTACAAAAAGTTGTCACTAAATGATATATTGCTCACACAGGCCATGGGCATATGTGGAATTGCACCCCAAAATACATTTAGCTGCTTCTCCTGAGTATGGGGATACCACATGTGTGGGACTTTTTGGGAGCCTAGCTGCGTACGGGACCCCGAAAACCAATCACCGCCTTCAGGATTTCTAAGGGTGTAAATTTTTGATTTCACTCTTCACTGCCCATCACAGTTTCGGAGGCCATGGAATGCCCAGGTGGCACAACCCCCCCCCCCCCCCAAATGTCCCCATTTTGGAAAGTAGACACCCCAAGCTATTTGCTGAGAGGCATGGTGAGTATTTTGCAGCTCTCATTTGTTTTTGAAAATGAAGAAAGACAAGAAAAAACTTTTTTTTTCTTTTTTCAATTTTCAAAACTTTGTGACAAAAAGTGAGGTCTGCAAAATACTCACTATACCTCTCAGCAAATAGCTTGGGGTGTCTACTTTCCAAAATGGGGTCATTTGGGGGGGTTTTGTGCCACCTGGGCATTCCATGGCCTCCGAAACTGTGATAGGCAGTGAAGAGTGAAATCAAAAATTTACGCCCTTAGAAAGCCTGAAGGCAGTGCTTGGTTTTCGGGGTCCCGTACGCGGCTAGGCTCCCAAAAAGTCTCACACATGTGGTATCCCCATACTCAGGAGAAGCAACAGAATGTATTTTGGGGTGTAATTTCACATATTCCCATGGCATGTTTGAGCAATATATCATTTAGTGACAACTTTGTGCAAAAAAAAAAAAAAATGTGTCTCTTTCCCGCAACTTGTGTCACAATATAAAATATTTAATGGACTCGACACGACTCTCAGCAAATAGCTTGGGGTGTCTACTTTACAAAATGGGGTCATTTGGGGGGGTTTTGAACTGTCCTGGCATTTTATGCACAACAATTAGAAGCTTATGTCACACATCACCCACTCTTCTAACCACTTGAAGACAAAGCCCTTTCTGACACTTTTTGTTTACATGAAAAAATTATTTTTTTTTGCAAGAAAATTACTTTGAACCCCCAAACATTATATATTTTTTTAAAGCAAATGCCCTACAGATTAAAATGGTGGGTGTTTCATTTTTTTTTTCACACAGTATTTGCGCAGCGATTTTTCAAACGCATTTTTCGGGGAAAAAACACACTTTTTTAAATTTTAATGCACTAAAACACACTATATTGCCCAAATGTTTGATGAAATAAAAAATATGATCTTAGGCCGAGTACATGGATACCAAACATGACATGCTTTAAAATTGCGCACAAACGTGCAGTGGCGACAAACTAAATACATTTTCAGAAGCATTTAAAAGCCTTTACAGGTTACCTCTTTAGATTTACAGAGGAGGTCTACTGCTAAAATTACTGCCCTCGATCTGACGTTCGCGGTGACACCTCACATGCATGGTGCAATTGCTGTTTACATTTGACGCCAGACCGACGCTTGCGTTCGCCTTTGCGCGAGAGCAGGGGAGGACAAGGGTGCTTTTTTTTTTTTTTTTTTTTTTTTTTTTGCTTTTTTATCTTATTTTTAAACTGTTCCTTTCATTTATTTTTTTTAATCATTTTTATTGTTATCTCAGGGAATGTAAATATCCCCTATGATAGCAATAGGTAGTGACAGGTACTCTTTTTTTAAAAAATTAGATCTCTCCTCTGCCCTTAAAGCATCTGACCACACCAAGATCGGTGTGATAAAATGCTTTCCCAATTTCCCAATGGCGCTGTTTACATCCGGCGAAATCTAAGTCATGAAATGCTCGTAGCTTCCGATTTCTTAGGCCATAGAGATGTTTGGAGCCTCTCTGGTCTCTGATCAGCTCTATGGTCAGCTGGCTGAATCACCGGCTGCATTCTCAGGTTCCCTGTTGAGACAGGAGAGCCAGAGAAAAACACGGAAGACGGTGGGGGGGGGCATTCCTCCCACTGCTTGTAAAAGCAGTCTGGAGGCTAATTAGCCGCTAGGATTGCTTTTACATGAAAGCCGACCGCTGGCTGAAAAGAATGATACCAAGATGATACCTAAACCTGCAGGCATCATTCTGGTATAACCAAAGTCGTGAATGGCGTACCTGAAGACAAAAAAATGGTGTACAATAAAACACAGTAAACGGTAAAGTATAAAAAATTGCATACCTGAAAAGTAAACATGATAAAACATAATAACAATAAAACATTGCAGAATAGAATACAGTAAAAAAGAGCAGAACAATAGAGAGAGAATAGAGAGAGAGAGAACAATAAAACAACAACTATTTTTTTTTTATTTTATATATTTTTTTTTTTTTTTTACACTTTTTTTTGTAACTAACTTTTATAACTGTAACCGGTTCCAGGTTCGGGTCTCTAAAAATGCGATGGCATCTTGGGAGACCCTGTGAAAATGTGCCTAGTCTGTGCAATGCTGTGCCCTACGCTAATACTCAACTAATGCATGGTAGCGTTCAAAACATTCACCAATGCAAAGACCAGGATTGTCAGGACAGGAGGGACAATAATAGCGGGTGTCACGCCTATATCCGCGCTTGCTGCAGACACAACATCTTTTTTGGGGGGGTTCCTTGGGTAGGGGTACTCGGGAGGACATAAAGAAAATGCCTCTCATGCAGCCGACTGCATTTGGTTGGAGATGTGAATGGGGGAAGTACGGGCGCTGCAGAAGTGGTGGGTTCCCAATTAGGATTGGTGAATGCAGCAGGAAGGGCATTATGGGCACGACAGGCCTGTTTGTCTTCTTCTTGGTGGCAGCGGGACACTACTTGTGCTTGCCACCTCGCCAGCTTGAACTGCACTTATGGGACTCACCACGTCATCAAGTGTTACTGCAGTGCTGGTTTGACTATGACCGGGGTGTACTAGGCCGCTGGTGCTTGCCAGTTCACCAAAACGCTACCAAAAAAACTGTTAGAGATCGCAGGGATCAGGCCTGACTCTGCGAACGCTGCAGTTATGCGTTTAGTGTTTTGTAAGTGTCAGTGATCGATCGATACTACACTTGGGTGGGCTGGGCTGGGCCAGGCGGAGGGGCAAAATGCAGGTGCTAGCAGGTATCTGGGCTGATCCCACTAACACTGCGTTTTTGGGAACCCTAAACTGCTGGGGACGCTAGTATAGATCTGATCGGATCAGATATTAATCCGTTCAGATACTATACCACTAAGGGAGGCGTATGCTGCGTGCGTGCGTGCGTGTTAGCGGTACTGGCGCTAACCTGACGCTGCCTGGGGCTGGTGCTTGCCAGTTCACCAAAACGCTACCAAAAAAACTCTTAGCGATCGCAGGGATCAGGCCTGACTCTGCGAACGCTGCATTTATGTGTTTAGTGTTTTGTAAGTGACAGTGATCGATCGATACTGCACTTGGGTGGGCTGGGCCGGGCGGAGGGGCAAAACACAGGTGCTAGCAGGTATCTGGGCTGATCCCGCTAACACTGCATTTTTGGGAACCCTAAACTGCTGGGGACGCTCAGATACTATACCACTAAGGGAGGCGTATGCTGCATGCGTGGGTGTTAGCGATACTGGCGCTAATCTGACGTTGCCTGGGGCGACGCATATCACCGCCAGGCGATCAGGGGGCTAAACCTTTATTTGGTAATAAACGGCGGGTGCCCTGACACTATGAAAAATAAACGAACTAACCAGCGTCACACGTAACAGTTATACAGTGATCAGTGGTGAAAGGGTTAACTAGGGGGCAATCAAGGGGTTAAAACATTTATTAGGGAGTATATGGGGGTCCCCGACGCTATAAAACGCTGACGGGGAACCTAAATATTTACTTCCCTAACTAGCGTCACCAGTGACACTAATACAGCGATCAGAAAAATGATCGCTTAGTGACACTGGCGACGGGGGGTGATCAAGGGATTAAAACTTTATTAGGGGGGGTAAGGGGGGTATCCTAGACCTAAAGGGGTCTAACCCTAACTGCCCTAACACACTAACTGTCACAAACTGACACCATGCAGTAATCAGAAAAAAAAAAACTGCTTGGTGTCAGTGTGACGGGGGGGGGGGGGGGGTGATCAGGGGGTGATCGGGGGGTAAAGGGGGGTGTAATGTGTGCCTGGCATATTCTACTGTGTGTGTAGTGTTGGTGCACTCACATTGCAGTCTTCTCTCCTCGGCGCCGGAACGGAAAATGCCGAGCCGAGGAGAGATGACATCATTTCCTCTGCCTCTGTGTACTATACAGAGGCAGGGGAAGATTCTCATTGGCTGGGAGCGATCGTGAGTGGGGGGCCACGAATGGATGGCCTCCCCCTCATCTCTGATCGCTGCCAGACCAAAGGCGACTGCCTCAGGCACCAGGGGGGTCCAATCGTGCTTCGTGATTTTGCCTGCCCGTGCCATTCTGCCGCAGTATATCTGCGTGAGGCGGTCGTCAAGTGGTTAACAAATGTTTTTACTGTGCAAAACCATTGCACAGAGCAGGTAAGTATGACATGCTTGTCATTTAAAAAAAAAAACAAGATTGTCTTTAGAATCACTTTAAAGTGGTTCTAAAGCCCAAAGATTTATTTTACTTTATTGCATTCTAAACATTAAGGTAAAAAACCTTCTGGGTAACTGAATTCCCCCTGCCTCCCCTTAATACTTACTTGAGCCCATTCTTGACTCAGAACTGTGCATGAGAGCTGAGACTCTCCCAGCTCTGTCCCTTTTCTCTGGGAAGATTGATAGCAGCTAGAACCATTGGCTTAGGGAGCAGGGGGTGGGCCGAGACATAGACAGGGCGGCTCAGGAGAGAGTCCACACAAGTGTCTTCATAGGAAGCGGCTTCCTATAGGAGCACTTACCAAAGAGGAGTAGCCAGGAGGATCGGCGGGGACCCCAGAGAAAGAGGATCGGACTGCTCTGTGCAAAACTATTCCACAGGGCAGGTAAGTATGACATGTTTAATATTTTATATATAAAAAAAGAACCTTTAATATCACTTTAAGGAACACAGCTAGTCTGCTGACAAAACAATGAAAGAGTAGCAGAGACTGATGAGGTCACACTGTGCTGCTCACTCTGGTTTTACCTCCTCACTCACTGAGTAGGCTGTCAACAGATCTGTATGTAACACATCTGATGTGCATTAAGCCTTGGCCTTCCCTTTCTCTTCTATAGGCCTACCTTCTACCTTCCTGAGATGAAAAAGAGGGAAAAACACACACAATGTAAGTTGGCAAAGGAAACACCCCTGCCACTCCTTCAGTTACTTATTTATAAAAAATGAATACACAAAAAATGATTGGTTAAACCCAAAAGTGCTTTTATTCACCATTATTTTTCTGTAGTCAAACTAACAAATACAATAGTTTAGCAGCCCTCCTAAACCTATTTAACATGAAAGAATACTCAACATAACTTTCAGGTCTCAGGAAATCCCTGTTAATATTTACCATATCTACAGCTCATGATACATTAGCATACAGTACACAGTAAGCTGAGATATAAGAATAAAAAATAAAAAGGGATTTGGGATACCTAGCGTACTTAGTAGAGGTGCGCATCTTCACTGGTCTCACGATTCGATTACGATTATCTGGTCAACGATTCGATACGATTCGATACACGATTCATCGCAATGCATCACGATTAATGACAATGGTTTCCATCAAAAAAAAATTCAAACATTTAGAAGAACTCCATTTTTTAAATTGTATCTGCTTTTAAAAAAAAAAAAAAGAAGGACACTCCCTGCATATAGCAGGACAAGGACATGGAAGAGTCAAGGATATGAGGGAGGGGTAGGAACTGAAGGATGGAAGAATCCATAAATAAAGGAAAGAGTCTGGGGATGGCGGAATCCATGGATAGAGAATGGAAGGCCAGAGGAGTCTGGAGATAGGAACTGAAGGATGGAAGAGTCTGGGGACGGAGATGGAGGAATCCATGGATAGGAACAGAAAGATGGAAGAGGCTGGGGATGGAGATGGAGGAATCCATGGATAGGAACAGAAGGATGGAAGAGTTCAAAGATAAAAATGATGGTGGTGAGGGGGGGGGGCAGAAGGATGGAAGAATCAAAGGGAGGATGTTAAGATGGTTATCACGGAGTCCTGCAGGTGAGGAACATCAGAGGTAGAGGATCCCCTGAGCTGTGTACATGGTAGGGTTTGGGGAGTGATGGTCTCCTCCTGGAGTCGAGGGTTGGGGATGTCGTGCTTTCTCTATAAACATATTTTATTAAAGTGGAATTCCACCCAAAAGTGAAACTTCCGCTATAAGGAGTCCTGACCCCCTTACATGCCACAACTGGTATGTCATTTTTTGGGGGGGAGTGGGTACCTAGACAGGTTCTTTGACAGGTACCAAGATCCTACTTCGCTTGGGCCGACATGTGCACCTGGCTGTGAAGCTGCAAGCTGTCCCAGCCGGATGCCCACAGTAGTATTGCCAGTGCCGTGGACAGGCGGAGGAGAGAAGAGAGGGTTTGGGCGGCCACGTCACTGGACCATGGGACAGGTGAGTGTCTTTTTATTAAAAGTCAAAAGATACACTTTTTGTAGCTGCTGACTTTTAATAAACAACAAATTGACTGGAACTCCGCTTTGAATTAAAAATAACCTCAATCTCTTAAAAAGTGCACTAATCCGGTGCACTACAGGGTACAGGCATTAACACACATGGCTGCTTGGAGGTCAGGAGGGATTAGAATCCACAGCTGACAAAACCCTGTGAAGTTCCCTGTACTGTCTCTGTGCTGACAGTTCCCCTGGGCTTCCCAGTTTGCACCTTCCAGCACACTAGGAAGCCGGGGAACTGTCAGCACAGAGCGTGTACGAGGTGTAAGTAGAGTACAAACACAGTGTACATGCCACTCATGTGACTGCCCAGCCCGCCTCTCTCCTCTCACGTCTCTCCTGACATCAGCGGGGATTTCTCCACCCGCTGACTGTAGCCATCAGATCAGAAGAGAGGTGGGCGGGGCTGAAAATTCCCCGCTGATGTCAGGAGGGACGTGAGAGGAGAAAGGCGGGCTGGGCAATTGTATGAGCAGCGTGTACACTGTACACACACTGAGAAATGCGGTACGTAGCTCCAGATTTTTTTAAAAGCACATACAGCGGGGCATGGGATTTATTAAAACACTTATTTTAACAATTATACACTCGGAGCACTCTCCCGGGAGGGGCGGGGCAAGTCGGGATGATGTCACCCGGCAATCGATTTTAAGGGTTGTATGCATCGATGCTGCATTGGGGACACCCGAATCGCGTTGTATCGATGCAGTGATAAATTTCAGCACCCCGAGTACTTAGCATATTTTTCACCCATGGCTGCTTTTTTTTGCTAAAAAAAAATGTAACAAGAATACTGAAATTATTAAAATACTGAAATTAAGACAAGAATAATTATGGCCAGAAAAGAAACGCAGACCACAAAAATTGAAGTGTTTTCTCACATTGGTGCTAAGTGGAGAAATACTTGTTGACATTACTGGTCGGTGAAAAAGTGTTTCCTTACATTTGTGGTCAATTAAGTGCCCCTTTATACTAGTAGTTAGTGTTGTACCCGTTTATATTTGTGAGCATTGAAATACTCCACTACATAGGTGATCAGTGTGACAAGACCCTACTAGATTTGAAGTCCTTGGTAGAAGGACTCCTTTACATTAGTAACCAGTAGGAAAATACTCCCTACAGATAGGTAAAAAGATCATCAGTGTCAGCAATCACTTATCTGAGAGTCAAAAGTTGTTCATAGTTCAGGTAACCACTAGAAACCTCTGGAGGGACCCCAGGCTTACAGTATACCTTGGGATGGGAACGGCTAGTTTAGAGACTGAATGAAAGATTCAATACGTTTTGCAGTTAAATAATACATTTCTATAGACCTGTACATCAAAGCAAAAAGAGAGACATATGGGGAGGAAGCAGAGGCATTTGGTTTTTAATTAGGGATAGTCCCTCCAAAATAGGCGACAGTTGGGGACCATGTGCATAGGGGATTGTATGATGCTAATAACAAGTAAAACTCAAGTACTTTACATACATGTAATCATTTCTTATTGAATAAATGGTTGTATTCAGTTGTGTCTTTTACTGTATATCTGTATAGAGTTCACCTTAAACCCATCACCCCTTTTACATCCCATATAATATATGCAGGTTTGGAGTTAGGAGGATGCTTTGTGGGTCACATTAATAATCATGTGCAATTTATGTTCTGAGTTCTGACCATGAGACTTTCAAGGGATCTATTTTTCCATCACACATGCAGAACAATTAATTCCACTCAGTGTACTGATGCTGGCTATATCTCCAAGCTGGCTTTTCTCTTTCAGGAGGCTTTATGCGAGGATCATGCTCCCTTTCTGTTCTACTTGAAGCATATTACAAGGCCCAGAGATGTTGCATATAAATCCCCAAGGCTGTAAGCACAGTCAGAGCTACAAGGTGACTTCTTTAGTTTATGTATGACAATTGTGTATTATAAAAATGACAGCCATCCAGTAAATCTCTGTATTCCTCGCATACACCCGCCACATTCTGCCCACAGACTGTTATAAGTAGGTTCCCAATCTACAGATCCAATCTTCTTCATTAAAAAAACACTGGCCATTTTCAGATTGGTATAATTCAAAGGCCTGAGTGAGCTATAAGATGAGAGAAATCATATGGACAAACCGACTTTAAGAACTTGTTATGTACATTATAAAATGAAAACGTATATATAGAACAATAGTACGCTGGTATCTCATACCTAAAAAAACTTTGGAAATTTAAATCATCAATCTCAAACATATCCCTGAGATTTATGAATAATTCAGCTACAATATATCATATAAACTAGACCTGCCAGAGATTGTGTCAGTCTAGAATCCAGTAAAATCCCTTATTTATACTGTCATATGAATATCACTGAAACCGCTGGACGGTGTACTAGTCTTACCACAACGGGGTCCCGTAAATCCCCTAGGAAACCAATGAACCATATTCGTACAAGTGCTAGATGCAAATGTATCGATAGGGATTTTCAGAGAAGAAATAATATATCATATACAATCATAATTGTAATGTTAAAATTACATATTACAAATTACATTTTACATAATTGTTAAAAAAAGTGCAGAAACTTTTTGAAGAACCCTCCTATATCTATTGCTACCGTGCACTAGAGGGCCGAGCATGATACCATCATTATGTTATTTCACTCTTAAAATAAGTGATATTTATGTCTGCCACAGACAGACTCCCAGAGTCCAAAGCTGTGACCTCCTTGACCCTCCAGAGCTTACTAAATTAAAGGTTAAAGTGGATGTAGGACAAGTAACTAGAAGACTGAAGATTCACATCTCATCTTCACCTCTTTTGAGCCAATCTGATTCGAACGTCCAATAAAAAGCTTTTGCAAAATCCCTTTTTCATTAAAGAGCTATTTTTTCCATAAACGATGAAATCTGCAGAGGACTGTAGAAGTGAACATCTGTCGCTGCCAGTTGTTCGTAGAAATACTAATTATTTTTATCTATATTTTACAGTTTAATCATAAGTTTGGAAATCTAGGTGTTTAAACAACGGCACATTTATTCATCTTTTTATTTCATGTTACACATTATCTGAAGAGTAATATATTTATTGACTTAAAGATTTGGGGAATTCATAGATTAGAGTAGTATACCACAGAGTAAAGGAAATCTTCATTACAAAGAAATGTATGTATGTACCGATTCAGTCATTTCCCACTCTCAGTGATTATTTTGGCCAGCTCTTTGGGCACCATGTTTGAAAGCCTTTTCTATAGGTAGGTAGCTAACACAAAAACCGCTGCTCCAGGTATGTCCAAAATCGGGACTCCACCTGCTCAACTCAAAGTTGTGCAAGTGTAGCTCACAGCCATAGAGCACGAACAACAAAATCTGGATGGCTGCAAACATAGGATCCTACCAAAAATCATTTTATTCAGACACAGGTAATAAAAACAGCCGCAATCTATAAGAAGGGGAGAGGGAGAGATGGTTGACACGTTTCACGCTAAATTGGCGCTTCTTCATAATGAGGTTATGTGATTAGGTGATTTTTGGATCTTAGGAGTGCAAACATTCAGGTTTGGTTGTTTGTGTTAAGGTAGGTAGCTAGGTCTTTCCTTAACCCTCCCCAGTAGCTTGGGCTTGGGACCAGCATGAAGAATGTGATAGCACTTAGTCAATTTGTACATACATACTAGGGCTAATTTAGGCAGGAGTCCTTTAACCTACTAACATATCTTCAGAGTGTTTGGAAACCTACACAAATACGGGGAGAACATGCAAACTCCATACAGATAGTATTCTAGCTGAAAGTCAAGCCAAGGATCCCTTTGCCAATTGGCTGAAGTGCTGATCAGTGTATTATGACGATGACAACAGAGGGTCCTGCTGTCAGAATACAATATCACAGCAGGTAGGATCCACCTTGCTTGTGTGAATGGGGGAATCTATTCAGTTTTTTTTTTGATCAGCCCATGACTGATCAAAAAAACTGTCCTATATATGCTGAGCTTTAGCCACTGTGTCCTATATATGTCCTATATATGTTTTGTCCTATATATGCTGAGCTTTAGCCACTGTGCAGTAGTGTGCAATTTCTTACACATTCATTTACTTTTTATCATTGTGATCAATATGGCCTACCTGTGTGTTTCAGCTCTGCTGGGATGGGAAGATCTAGCAAAAGGCTGAGTTAACTGAATGCATAGGAAATTACTGAAGCCACAGGACATTAGCAAAGCCAAAGGAAGTCCTTTGGGAGCGATGTGATTGTGCCACTATGTGGAATGATCATAACTCTGGGCACAACAAACAAACTTTCACCACCACTCTGCAATCATAATTAGGTACTTTAAGTTGTGATGTCTTCCTTCCGTTATACCTTTCAGAACTGCTGCAGGGTGATTTAACGTAGGGGGGGCTCCTTATGACGCAATCAACATCACTGAAGTGCAATATTAAAGTATAGATTTCCATTAAAAGCCCAACTTCAGGATTTATAAAAAAAAAAAAAAAACTATGCTTATTAACTCTTGGGGATGAGGAATAAGATTAGCTATAATAATATATGTAAACTATTTGAATTAAGAACAGACATGTCTGTATTTCTATTGTATAGTGCAGGTCAGTGACCAGGCCTAAGTCTGTAGCTCTCCTCAAACTGTGTTTGTCTCCCCATATTAGCTCTATATCCACTGAAGTATGCTATAACCAGATAAGTACAGTATTTATCGGCATATAACATGCACTGGCGTATAACACGCACCTTAACTTTAAGAGGGAAGGTTCATAAAAAAACCTTACATTTTAAAATAAGGGTCAGTGCTCTGCAGCCTCGCCAGTGCCCATCAATGCAGCCTGATCTATGCCCATCTGAAGCCTCTAATATGCCCATTATTGCAGCCTGTTTAGTGCCCATCTGCAGCCTCTAACATGCCCATCTGCAGCCTCTATTATGCCCATTATTGCAGCCTGTTTAGTGCCCATCGCAGCCTCTAACATGCCCATCTGCAGCCTTTAATATGCCCATTATTGCAGCCTATAAAACATGCCCATGATTGCAGCCTCTAACATGCCCATGATTGCAGCCTGTTTAGTATACATCTGCAGACTCGCCTTTGCAGAGTATTGCAGCCGCGCCAGTGCTGGGTGACCCAGATCTGCGATCTCCTGTGAGCGCCTGTGAGCTCAATCACTCACAGTCCCGCCTGGCTCATATGATGGACAGAGCAGTGGTCCAATGCCAGGCCAGGGGGGCGGGACTGTGTGTGACAGCGCTGGATACACAGGAGATTGCGGCCCTGTGTCATCCAGTGGAGCTCATCCCCTCCTTCCCCTTCGAGTAGCAGGGATCGACGTATAACACGCACACCCGATTTAGTGCGTGTTATATGCCGATAAATACGGTATTTGGCATTTTACAAAGCATGGTAAGGACTGGCCAGAGAAGGATAACTTTGACGTAGTTGCTCAACTTGAACATACACTATATTACCAAAAGTATTGGGACGCCTGCCTTTACACGCACAGGAATATTAATGGCATCCCAGTCTTAGCCTGTAGGGTTCAATATTGAGTTGGCCCACCCTTGGCAGCCATAACAGCTTCAGGCTGTCCACAAGGTTTAGGAGTGTGTCTATGGCACGGGTCTCAAATTGGCGGCCCTCCAGCTGTTACAAAACTTCAAGTCCCATTATGCCTCTGCCTGTGAGAGTCATACTTGTAACTGTCAGCCTTGCAATGCCTCATGGGACTTGTAGTTTTGCAACAGCTGGAGGGCCGCCAGTTTGAGACCCCTGGTCTATGGGAATGTTTGACCATTCTTCCCGAAGCGCATTTGTGAAGGCCTGGCTCGTAGTCTCCGCTCTAATTCATCCCAAAGGTGTTCTATCAGGTTGCGGTCAGGACACTGTGCTGGCCAGTCAAGTTCCTCCACCCCAAACTCACTCATCCGTGTCTTTATGGACCTTGTTTGTGAAAATGTTATTGCTGAGGATTGCCCACCTTTTCTTCCTCAGTTTGGCCATTTGTCCACAGAGGTGACAATGTGATTTCAGCTGACTTTTTTTCAGATGTCACCAAGTAGAGTATGTCAGAAAAAATCTTTATCTCTGCCTTTTTCTTTAAATGGATTGTTCAAACAAATTCATCATGTGGGTTCTAAAAAAATACTCCTACACAATCCAAGTGGGGAGGGGGGAGGGGGGGGGGGGTAAAACAGAGAGATTAACATATATGTTAACATGTATGTTTTTTTTTTTTCATTTTGAATAGAGTAATGCATGGTTAACCTTTGACCTGCAGAAGATTTACCCCCTTCATGACCAGGCCATTTTTTGCTAAACGGCACTGCATTAC
Organism: Aquarana catesbeiana; assembly: GCF_042186555.1. NCBI lineage: Eukaryota > Metazoa > Chordata > Amphibia > Anura > Ranidae > Aquarana > Aquarana catesbeiana. Next base: position 124,595,341 of record NC_133327.1, read on the forward strand.
TTTAATTGACAATTGCGCAGTCATGCAACACTGTTCCCAAATAAAATGTATTTTTTGCACTATAAATAAAAATTTCAATTTAAATTAATTTTGTTATACTAGTAATGGCAGCGATCAGCGACTTAGAGCGGGACTATGATATTGTGGCAGACTTTTGAACACTGACATTTTTGACACCTTTTGGGAACCAGTGGCACTAATACAGTGATCAGTGCTAAAAATATGCACTGTCACTGTACTAATGACACTGGCTGTAAAGGGGTTAAACATCTAGGACAATCAAAGGGTTAAATGTGTGCCTAGCCAGTGTTTTTGTGTACTGTGGGAGGTGCTTTTACTAGGGGAAGTAATTGATTTAATTGCCTGCTTTTCGGGGAAAGAAAATGTATTTATTCCCCACTGACAGGACAAGGCTCTGCCCTGCTTACATAGGCAGGTGCCGGCGGTAATCCATTGGCCAGTGATAGACATCTACTGTTTTTAATCACAGCACAACCAGGTCCCCAGCGGCACGCATGCCCCTACCCGGAAGGGTCAGAATAACGCACTAGGTACATGATCTGGCGCAGACGAGCCGCCTTCCCACTGTATATCTAGGTTATGCAGTTGGTGATGACTCCTACCATATTTTTTGTGCTACCTGTATCTTTTTAGGGATATTGCCCTTCACTTCCTGTTCCAGGGACACAACAGGAAGTAAGAGGACATCTTTTCAAAACAAAGTAAAATCCCCTGTGACCCACGGTTTGTTTAGTGTGCCACTCATGCTCAATCACTATGGGGAGTAGTGTGGGTAATGCTGCAACCACTGCAGGAGTGCTAGCAAGGGATGGAGCTTGTCCCAGCTCTTGTAGTCACTGGAAGGAAGAGAGGAAAGATCCCTGGTGCCACACATCCACAGAGACCTATGGTGGTATGAGAGAGACAACCTCCGCCTGGGCTCCTACCAGGCTACGCTCAACCCGTTTCACTCTGCCCCTCAGAGCTTAGTCATGAGGATCATGGTCATTCGAGGGGCTGAGTGAAACGTGTTGGGGGCATGGCTTGGTGGGAGCCCAGGCTGAGGTTATCTCTCTCATAACACCATAGACTCTGTGGATGTGCGGCACCAGGGATATTTCCTCTCTTCCTTCCAAAGTAAAATCTCCTGTTAGATACAGTAGCTGTCCCCTCACCTTCTGTTCTCGTGAGAGCTCAAAAATGTTGGTTTTACCATCCCTTTTCAAAATATTGGTTTTTATATATTTAAAAGAAAATCTGTCAAATGCTGTAGCTGTAGGGCAGGCATCGAACTTCTATGTATGGGGAAATGTGCACACTCCCTCTCCCTTTTTCGAGGCAGCACTCATGGTGTTTGGTGCCTATGCAACCTCTCAAGTTGTGGTGAAGTGGGATTGTGCCTTCTGTCTGTATATTGGGTCCTCAGTGGCACATAGAAGAAGCACTTGCGTTGGCCCTCTGATAAGCAATCAGTGGTGAACCATTTTTTAGGGTGATTTACAGGTGGTGAGGAAATCAGGGTTGCCAACCGCCAGTAAATTTACTGACAGTTTGTAAAAATCTGTGATTTTTTTACTGCCAGTAAATATCAGGGGCTGATAATTTCATGCTGTGTTGACTTTTTAAGTGTAAATCAAGCAAATTACATTGTTATAGGTATTGTCAGTGTTTCCATATCACGTTTATACTGTTCAAATATTCACTGTGTTCGTTTTCAATAGGACTTCTGTAATTTCTCAGGTTGCCAGTAAAAACTGTGCTCCGCCAGTACATTTTCCATGTTTTGTCAGTAAAAAATGCTGTGGGAGGTTGGGAACCCTGGAGGAGATGTTATGTTACCTTTCAAGGCCTGTTATAACCCCTTAAAGCCTGCACCACCATGCCAAAACTGCATGCATTACAAGGAGTTGTGGTAGCTGGGATAATTTTGCTGTGGCATGTGAGTCCCCTATATGACTGTGTATGCAGCTTAGGTAGAGCGGGTGCGTTTACATAAGTATATACCTGGTTCAAAATTATTTTTCTTTTTAAGTTTATACAAACGTACATTTTTATATTAAATTAAATTGTTATATCTTATTTACTATTTAACATGGTAAAGATGTGAAAAAGAGACCAGAGCTCCACCTTATGGCAAAAAATGAATTATTTTCTTTTTAAGAAATAAAGAAAAATAATACAAAAATACTATACTTTATACTTTAAGCCCCCCCATGCAGGTCTAATAAAGACAACATGAATTCAGTCAATGATAACAGATTTCACCTGTCTCCTGAACTAAGTTACAGCTCTCCCTCCATGTAGTGACAGAAAGTACTGTACAGAACTGACAGACAAATGTCTCGTACTTGTAGACAGTAATATTTCCTCTTTACAGAAAATAAACAAGGTATTCCAAGATGATTCTAGGAGGAAGTAAAGGCAACATATGTTCAATTACACATATCTATTCAATATGCAGATTTGTACTCGTACTTCTTTAGGCAAAAAGAAAAACCTTTAATTAGTCTGATCCATCTGTCCATGTTTACCTCATATTAGGTCCAAATATATACACTTGAAATTGGTGATGGCCATGACACTATAAGGGTCAATGTTGATGAGCTTCAATTGACCAATGCAGGGTGATTTTGACAATAGTTTATGATCAGAGATCATTCAGAATTAATTAGAGGTGTATTTGATCTGCAGTTGACTTGCATTTGATCTGCTTTGCTTGCTTTTGCATTCCCATAGATTTGTACGGGGGATAGAAGCAAACAAAAGCCCATCAATTCTGCCTCTGCCCCTTAAAGTAAACCTGTCACTCATAAAATTTAGCATTTAATAGAAAAAACTTAAGTAAAGGTTACTTTCAGTGAAATCCACATGTCAGTGCGAATACCATTCACTATGGTACCCCACATTCATTTCCTCATGTTCAATTCATAAACATTGCAAGTGTGGAATTGTTTAACATAAAATGTTTATTCTCTGTTTCTTGTAAATGGGTATTCATGCCACCAGCCCTGTTCTTCAGAGACATCTCATAGGAACTTATATATTTTGGCACTCAGATGGTGCTGCTGTTTTTAAGTATATTTTCACCTATTAAGACCCTCTTCACACTGCCATGACTTTTAAGTTGCGTGATTTTGCTCCAATTTCATGACCGCAATTTTGGCGTGATTTCCGGAAATACCTGTGTAAACTTGAGGTCTATGGACCTCAACTCACATCAAAGTCGCTTACAAAAACCAAAAAACCCTGCGCTTACTCAATCTAAATAGCAGCTCACACAACAAAACAGGAAGTTTGTAAAAGAAACAGGTATATAAAAAGTGTAGCGCTACTTATAACGAAAGAATATACAGTTGTAATATTGCATACAATATCAACATTAAAAACACATAAATGCAAAAGTCACACACTTCGTGTAACATCAAGTGTGAGATACTCCAGCAGATATCTGTTAAATGTAAAACAAGTTGTAGAGAAAAGTCCCTTGCTGTAAACACAACGATTCCGTTCACCATATGAGTAGCTGGCGAGACCACGAAAAAATATGGTGTATCCCCCACATGGAAGCAGTGCACGCTTACCAGATAAGTTGGACTCATACAAGCATACGCTTAATGAGTCAATAAGGCTTGTGTTGCCAGCCGGCAATGGAATAGGGTGGTTCAGCCAGACGATGATGTAATCCGGGTAGCATCAAGGACTTTCACTAAGGACTCCCCAACTTCTTAACTTGGTCTTCTGCAGCGCTGGAGTCGCTAATTTACGCATCGTGGGAGCAAACGCTGTTGCTCAGATTCTGGCTGAGTCTCCTGTCTATCTTTGGATGTGCTGTCCTGGTTCCCTTGCTATGCTGTGTACTTCTGTGGGTTTGACAGTCTGACTGGTTGTCACATCAAAGTCGCACCAAAGTAGTACAGGGACTACTTTAAAGTTGGTGCGACTTGAAGTCGCACAGATATGAATGGTACTCATTGGAAATCATGGGGTACAACTTGTCATGCAACTTTGCAGTCCCAAGTCGCAGGGCAAGTCGCACAAGTGTGAAAGGGGCCTAAGTAGTGGAATAAAAAATACATATTTTAAAACTATTTTCTTCATTTATTATATTTGTCAAGTAAATATTAACTACTGCTTATGAATATTGTATTTACATTTTACATTTCCTGCCAACAGTTGAAGCTACATGCTCCTTGTCAGGTCTATTCTTAGCTGCTCTGTTGAAAAAAGCCATTCAACCAGACATTCAAATAAAAACAGAGTAGCTAAAAGGAAATAGCTGTGCCCTCACTTTAAAAATGTTAGAAGAGAGATAGTTCCAACTGTGGGTACTGCACTTTGACAGAAATTAGCCTGGGTGTACTGTTATTAAAAAAAAAAATGAATAGACAAAAGTTAAGCAGCCCATAGATGTTTTTTTTTTCTTTCAACAAGCGGGTTGAATGAAAACAAAAGAATCATTCAGTGTGAATTGGGGAATCCTTTCCATTGAGCTACTGTATTCTGACAGTGGGGAGACTTTCCTGCCATCAGAATACACTGATCAGCTTTGAAGGCCACTGACTGCAGTGCTCATTGAATAGCAAAAATCTGATTGGTAGATTGACTTCTATACAACCAATCTGCCTATACATGGATCAAAATTTAGCCAGTCCTTGCTGAACCAGCTGAATTTCAATCCATGTATGGCCAGCTTTATTTGAGGCACATACACACACACACTGTGTATATACACACACATATATATATATATATATATATATATATATATATATATATATATATATATATATATATACAGTATATAATATATAGTTGAAAACATGTAAACTAAAATGAAATAGACCCAATATATTTCCCCATTCATGTTTTGATAGCTTGCTGGAGCAGCACAATATGTAGACATTGTACTTCTGTTCTGATTACTTAGAGAGTAGAGTTGACAGGATGTATAAGTGTGGATGGGTTGTATTTCTAATGGTTATTTACTTCCTTTGAGTAATACCTTTAAACACTGCCACTGAATAAGTATTGCTACTTTTCTGTATTGACTGAATTTAAATGTATGAACAGTAGTCAGACAAGGCAAACTTAGGTCAATGATCACCTGTCCATCAATACCTAGATTGCCTTATCATTATGCAGCAGACATCACCTACCCAAATGCTTGAACAGTTAAAAAAAGATCAAGGTTGGCAGAGCATCCGTAAGCTTGTTTTTTATTAATGCGCTGTAGTAGTTGGGGAATTTTGCCTAAGAATTCATAAATGCAGCTAACAATGTGGCAGGTATTTCAACAAGGAGATTAAGTGGATCTAGATAGAAACGGAAAACTAAAACTGTTATGCCGCGTACACACGAGCGGAATTTCCGACAGAAAAAGTCCGACAGGATCTTTTCATCGTATATTCTGATCGTGTGTATGCCCCATCGGACTTTTTACGTCGAAAATTCTGATGGACCTAGAAAGAGAACATGTTCTAAATTTTTCATATGGAACCAATTCCTATCGGGAAAACCGCTCATCTGTATGCTGTAACGACGTACCAAAAATGACGCATGCTCTAAAGCAAGTACAAGACGGAAGCTATTGGCTACTGGCTATTGAACTTCCTTTTTCTAGTCCCGTCGTACGTGTTGTATGTCACCGCGTTCTTGGCGGTTGGACTTTGGTGTGACAGTGTGTATGCAAGACAGCTTGAGCGGAATTCCGTCGGAGAAACCTTCAGAGTTTATTCTGACGGAAAAAACGCTCGTGTGTACACGGCATTAGTGTCACCGATCCCCAACTTCCCCTACACTATCCAAACACACGGACTACAGGGGTCGGTGAAAAATAGAATACACATTGCCCCAGCTCCTGTAAAAATTCTAAAAGAAATTGTGCTTTTCACAGCTGTCTACAAAGGGTTTTAGTTGTCCAGGTCATCCTGGTCATTATATATTTTATGGTAGTAAATCACACACAAAAGAACTTGCTGTTTCTCATTGAAAATAGTTCACTAGGAATTCAAATAGTCTCTTTAGTGGGAGGGAATTCCCTATAGATGCATAATAACATAGATAAGTAGATAGATGCTGGTTTCCAGACAGCCCACCCACACTAGAGGAGCCATATAGGATGTGTAAGTGCATTATTTATAATCACTTATACTAGAGTTCAGCTTATTAAGATGTTTTACAGTCAAGAACTTTATTTACTACCATCCAGTATGTAAATTACAGCATCGTAACAGGATGGCTTAAGCTTAGTGTCTTTGTCATTGTTCACATTAAAAACAAATGATCTGACATAGTAAATGTATATACATTATATAGTACAAAATTATATATATCATTATGTAGCACAAAAGTACTGGCTGTGGTTGTATTTGAAGAACTGTGACTCCTGAGAGCAGAAATACAGAGAGTTCTGTAAGTATGCAGTCCTCTGTGACCTATGTGAATGAGCCCCAATAAGGTTTAGATATTTCTATGTGGATATTTCTAAACAGGTAATATATTCCGATAGTTGGAATGGTGTTACCAAACTTTCTCACTGGCAATATTGTGCTAACTATAATAGCCAAGTTTTCCGAAGACTAAATATTGCCTACAGAAGGCTCAAAAATGTATGCGTTCATTTCCTTTGCAAAATATACCTTACAAAAGACGGCCAAGAGAAACAAAAAAAATCTTACAATATGGAGACCTCACAGAATATTTGCACTACTGCATAATTCCACTGTACTCATGAATCCTCCACATTCTCACACTCAATTTCAAGCCATCCTTAAAGCAGTAACTACACAGTATCTGAGCTCCACAAAACAAAAACACTTTAATTTTTAATATTCAAAACAAACTCAGCTATCAATCCATGTCTCCATGCTTTTTTTTCCCCCGAGAAATCACTGTGAAAAACACCACAAGCATTTCTGGCCATCACTGGTCACTGTCTCACTCAGCTTTTTCAAATAAATAATGGAGTACCAACATGCCAGTGAGGTCACCACTCTGCCATCATTTCCTCTTAGCAGGTTTGTGGTGACCAAAAGAGCTGTGCACTCCAATAGAGATTCTTCCAATGAATACACAGCTGGATTAAATGGCACTTTCAAATAATTGGCCTCAGTTCTTTTCATTGTACAGGGGGTCCCCGGGTTACAAACAAGTTAGGGACTGTAGGTTTGTTTTTAAGTTGAATCTGTTTGTAAGTTGGAACAGGTACATTTTTTAAGTGTAGCTCCAGCCAAAAAAACTATTTTTAAGATTTTTGGATAGCACGGGGAAGGGTTATCACCCCTGTAACATTTGTTTTGCTGTATGTGCCACTGTTCATAAGATTTCACCTCACTTTCTGTCCCAATGACAATTGGATTTTGAAAATTTTGGGTTGTTGTGGAAACAAGCCTTGGCGATAAAGCATCAGTGGAAGTACCTTTTCCCCATAATAACTCTTACAGGAGAGAATTTCCCTTCGTAGGGGTAGATTTCCTCCCACTTCCTGTTGTCTCCCTCCGTTTGTAAGTAGGAGTTGTTTGTAAGTCGGATGTTTGTAACTAGGGGACCCCCTGTAACTACACAATTCAAGTCTAGTATCTTGTATTATAAACGGGCGAGGTTTAGAAAAGGGCTACTATATATATATATATATATATATATATATATATATATATATATATATATAAATATATATATATATATATATATATATATATATATATATATATATATATATATGGAAACGGAGGAAATACACTTGTGGGTAGGTGTAGCATAGTGCAGTGCAGAAAAACACAAGTGCGGAAAAACAGAAATATATTGTAACTGAAGTTCGACAATTCAGAACAGGCCTGGCGGAAAGGCAACCCGACCAGGCGCATTTACAGCATGAAACAGCCATGTGTAGTAAAAGTTGGCCTCAGTTGTGCCAACAGTGTCTGTCTCAAGGGATGGAATGCAGCCGAGGATCACCGACTCTATGACGAGGCATCCGAAGGAGCCCACACAGCCTCACAAGCTATCCAGCTTCTTCCCTATACTCTCCTCCATGCCACAACAAAATGGAGGTGGCGCCCGCTCCATGCGGCCAGACGATAAGGCCATGGCCTCCCACAGCACCCACCACCATCAGCGGCAGGGCTATCAATCAGCCCCTGGACATAGTGGTTCCTCATCTGGAGCATCTAGCCCCTCCACCAGGAGTCCAGTGAAGACAAAACCTTGCAGGGACTCCCCAAGCTTGCCACATACTGAACACAGAATGGAGGTGAGTGGGGCCCAGTCAGCCAAAGCAGCTTTCCAACCTCCCACCAATGATCCCATTGCCTTCTTCACCACTCTGGGACAACCTATAATCAGACACAGTGCTTAAGGACATGCTGCTTTCCCTACGGGCATCATTACATGCTGATATTGTTTCAGGGGTGACACAGTGCCAAGCAGATGTCATGCCATGGGAGAAAGGATAGACCATATTGAAACCACAATGGGTGATTACTCCATATCCTTAAACACACTTGCTGATGCCCACTCAGACCACATGGAAGAAATTACCTGGCTAAAGGACAAAATAGCTGACATGGTCGAGAAGGAATAATATTAACATTAGGGGTATTCCAGAAGCAGTGAATGCGCATAACTGCAGCAACATGCACACACCTTATACTCTTCTCTTAATCCGTCGCTTTTGCCCATAGAGCTCACAATTGACAGAATTCAATTCAATACCGAAACCCTTCTTTCTTTCTGCTGACACGCCAAAGGACGTCCTGCTAAGGGTGCACTATTATCACGTGAAGAAGCAACTGATTGCTGCCTTCTGCAGAGCTGGCACCACTCAAGGGCAGTATGCTTCAATACAACTACTCCCAGACGTTTCCAAGCATACCCTACAGAGACGCCGGAAGATGGCGACCATCACTAAGAACTAATCCCACACAAGTGGAAATATCCAGCCACGCTCTTTATTACACACAATGGAGCTACATCTACTGTCTCTTCTCTGAATGAAGTGGAACATCATCCCTGAAAATACACCACCCCTAACATTCGGGGGCTCAGGCGACCTTGCTTCAAAACAACTAGCAATGGTGTCATACAAACGGTTCTCTAAGAAAAAAAACAGCGGAGGCTCATAATGATTGACCTGCACAATTTCCAAGTTTATACTTCCGGTAACGGAGAAGTCCTGTTCACCTTCCCGTTTTTCTCCCCGGCATGTTAGCGGGATCACATGCTCGTGGATCTAATGTCAGATCCTTTTCTTATACTTACCTCATGTTGTTTTTGTCTTTACTAACATTGTTTTCCTTTCCTATACCCCCATATGGTATGCGCAACACCTCTGTTCAACCTGAATTCACAACTATTTGAACCCACGCTCCTGCCTTCCTGGCACGCAACCCCAAGACGGATGACCATACTACTGTTCCTCCAAGAACCGATCATCCCGGAACACCAGAGACTTCACCAACTTGGAAGAACAGCTCCCCTGTGGCCCTCTTCTCTACCACAACAATGAGTAACCCACCAGCACTACCACACACCCCCTCAACACACCTCCTATGACAATTAATTGTCTTTCATTGAATGCCAGGGGACTGAATCATCCAGCTAAATGATTTGCCCCATGGAAAGAGGCAGCCAAACAGCCAAAAACCATTTCTAAGCATCTCAAACCCCCCAGTGCTCCCACAGAGACCACCCACATGTGTTCTTGGTCTCTGCTCAAGAGAAAAAAAGGGGTGTTCCCCTAGATATCAAGAACAATCTAGCCTTCCAACTCAAGGAATCAGTGCTCGACGCAGAGGGCAGATACATTATCCTTACCTGTAATATCAATGAGCAACCCTATACTCTAGTAGCAATGTATGCTCCGAACTCACACCAACTCCGCTTTCTACGTAAACTGTCATATCAACGCCATCAGATGTGGTAACCTCCTCATGTGTGAGACTTCAACCTGACCGTAGACCCACTTATAGACTCTACAGCCGTAATTGGGAAACGTGTAGTCTCTTAACGTTCGATGCTTCACAAAGAAGAAGTCTATGATGCCTGGAGATGCCAACATGCAAGTGAGAGAGACTACACCTTTTTCTCCTCAAGGCACCGTACTTACTCTCGCATTGACATGTTCCTCTTGGACAAGTGGTTGCTCCAGAGGGTATTTATGACACACATCTATTATATAACATGGTCAGACCACGCCACAATATTTTTGACATTACTAGAAAAAGGGCCCCCTCAGCGACTCCCATGTGACATTGCAATACCAGGCTCCTCTAAGACAAATACTACTTCCCTGTGATCTCTTAGCATCTCCAAGACTTTTTCAGTCTCAATGCAGCATCAGTCTCTGATCCCTACAGCCTTTGGAATGCCCACAAGGCTTGCATTAGAGGCATTTTAACTCAGCAAGGATCTAGAGCTAAGAAACAGTATACTTCCAAACTTAACTCACTCCTTTCTCAAATTCACAAATTAGAGTCCTGCAACAAACAAAAGCTACCCCTAATGCGTTTACCATGCTCTCACAACTCAGGAAGGAACTAAGAATCCTACTTACACAACAATATGATAAACACCTCCGTAGGCTGAAACTGCAATCCTATGCCAATTCAAATAGAACAGGCAAATACCTAACCAACCGCCTCAAAGTAGTGAGAGCTAAATCTAGAATAGCCCACCTGATCCATCCTACTCTCCACCATAAAGTGACTAACCCTCTGGAGATAGCTGATCAATTCACTGACTACTACAGCGAGCTTTACAATTTAAAAGAAGACCCACAAACACAACTTATAGAAGAAGATATTCAAAAATGTCTGCATAATCTCAGACTCCCTCATCTCACTGAGACCCAACTTCAAACTTTAAATGAGCCCTTTAAAGAGCCAGAGATCAGAAAGGCGGTCACTTCCCTTCCCAATGGGAAATCACCAGGCCCAGATAACAGGTTTCCAATTAATACATCAAAACTTTCATTACTACTCTTGTACCTTATTTACAACAGGTTTTCACCAAAGCTGCCTCCTTCTACTTGGAGATGCTGAGAGCTTATGCGGTCACGATCCCTAAGCTGGGGAAAGACCCCGACACCCCTGCCAATTTTAGACCGATTTCGCTCCTAAATACTGATGTCAAGATTTACCCCAAGCTTATTGCAAAATGTCTAGTGGACATAATTCCCTCCCTAGTGCAACATAACCAGATGGGATTTGTTAGGGGGCCGCAAACCTCTGATGCTACTAGGCGGATTCTCAATATTATGCATTATGCTGAGAAAACCCGAACACCTTCTCTGCTGCTATCTATAGATGCAGAGAAGGCGTTCAACAGGGTTCACTGGTTATATATATGTTAAAAGTCCTGTCTAGATTTGGGTTTGAAGGCCACATCTTATCCGCAATTCAAGCACTGTATTTGTGCCCAACAACGCAAGTTTACACCTCAGGCCTCTTATCCAAACAGTTCACCATTTCCAATGGGACCCGACAGGGATGCCCCCTCTCCCCTACCATCTTCAACTTGGTAATAGAACCACTTGCAGAAGTCATCCGCTCTAATCCTTCCATCAGTGGCTTTAAATTTCGTTCCCTAACATACGTCATCAACTTATTTGCTGACGATGTTATACTTCTTCTAACCAACTCGAGTATATCTCTCCTACGGGCCCATCAGATCATATCTCAATTCAGCGTCATTTCCTACTACAAAGTAAATTACACCAAACCGCTTATCCTGGACCTAGGTGTCCAAGTTAAAACCAAACAGATGCTCCAATCTACCCTACCTTATACGCGGAGTCCGAAGGGGATCCCCTACCTGGGTGTGACTTTAATGCCCACCTCCTCCTCCTTTTCCTCATCCAACACTAAACCCCTACTCTGTAAACTAGAGGCCCAGCTAAACGACATCTCAAAATATGAGCTCTCTTGGTCAGGGAGGCTACCGGCATACAAAATGACTTTACCGCCTCAAATCCTCTATATTTTCAGAACACTACCCATCCCCATTTCATACTCGAAATCCCTGTCGGGTCAACTACGGAAATTTCTATGAAAGGTGCCCTAGTTTAAACTTAACACTGCATAAGTCTGTTGGTGGGACAGGATTGGTATATATCCAGGCTTATTAATGGGCGGTCAGAATGGAACAAATTAGATTTTGGTTTAAGGGAATGAATGGTCCAATCTTGCTAGATGTGGAGTCAGCCATGGCGCCCATGGAAGCCTTTCCTCATGAGCGATCTCTGGAGGCCCTGGGATATCGCTGTTTTTTCCCCTCCGATCCAATCAACCCTAAAGGCTTTGAGGATGCTACTTAACCAACCTCCCCCCACTAAATCAAAAATAGTATATAACTTCCCGGTTAGCTCACTGGAGGCCATGATTCCTTCACTCTCCACTAAGCCATTCACCTTAGCCGGCATTAATTATGTTCATGAAATTACCTATCTTCCTTTACCCAAAACTGTGCCAGAATTATTGAACAAGTTTAACTCTACATACTTCACCTGCACATGAATTATGCGCTTCCTTCGCCGCCACCCTATCCCAGAGATTTATGTAAACCAAAAAGCCTGGCAATTCTTTGACTCCACTATAACCAGAGAAAAAGGTATATCCCTTTTCTATAACATTCTACAGGATAAGGAACAATTATTTAAAACAGATGCTATCCTGAAGTGGAAAACAGACCTTAACTTCTAATTTGATCCCAACCAACGGTTATCTGCATTCAGATAAATCCACAGAGCGACACACTGTGTCAATCACTGGGAGATGACGCTTAAGATACCCAATAGATGGTACTACACTCCCTATAGGCTAGCGAGATTTTCTCCTAGCAACTCCTCCCTTTGCTGGTGGAATAGTGGGAAAGTGGGACACCTGCTCCACATCCTTTGGGAACGCCCAACCCTGACTAGCTTTTAGAAGCAAGTATTCCAACTTATTGCCTCCCTCACTGGGATTATCTCTCCCCCCAACCCTGCCCTAGCAATCCTACATATTTGTATTGATTCCTATCCAAGTGCCTTCAGAGTAATAGTCACTCATGTTCTAATAGCAGCTCACTCTCTAATACTCCGCAATTGGAAGTCAACCGACTCCATCAACATCTCTGACCTTAAAGCCATGGTCTAGCAAAACTACACTCTTGAGCACATGATGGCCATCAATTCCTTAAGTTGTGACAGATTTGAGAAGGTATGGGAAATATGGACTGCTAGGCAGTCCAAGTCTTACTGAAACATATTACTACTTGTTGATTTATATTCTTACTCAAGACATGTACCTACCCCTTTTTCTGTTTATTTGTATTCTGTATTTTACAAACATTTCAATGACAAATTATTTAACAAAAAAAAAACACAGAGTAAAGTAAAGCACACTACAAGGTTCAGCCCAACAAATGACATTCTATGGTGTCAGCATGGTGAGGACAAGGGTTCATTCCAATACACATCCTGCAGCTTGTCAGTAAGCACTTTCCCTGCCAGATGGATGACCTGTCCCTACTCTAGCGATATGCAAAATACGCGCCAAGCCTGGGAGCCAGAGTTTTAAATAGACCCTGCTTGACCCAAGATGACCACCTAGTGTAACATGGAGTGCCAGCATCCAATCGGATAGCAGCCCCTGTGACCCAGGAAACCATAGAAAAACTACGTTCCAAACGTTTGCAGTTGTTTTTCAGATCTTGTGCATGTAAATAATGCTACTAAAATTGCACAAACTAACAGTGCCACTGGGAACATATAACGAGAACCTGTATTTAGTCTAATGCCGCGTACAGAAGATCGGACATTCCGACAACAAAATCCTAGATTTATTTCCGAAGGATGTTGGCTCAAACTTGTCTTGCATACACATGGTCACACAAATGTTGTCGGAAATGTCGAACGTCAAGAACGTGGTAAGGTACAACACATACGACGAGCCAAGAAAAATGAAGTTCAATAGCCAGTGCGGCTCTTCTGCTTAATTCCAAGCATGGGTGGAATTTTGTGTGTCAGAATTGTGTACACACGATCAGAATTTACGACAACGGATTTTGTTGTCGGAAAACTTGAGAACCAGCTCTCAAATTTTGTTTGTCAGAAGTTCCGACAAAAAATGTCCGATGGAGCCTACACACGGTCGGAATTTCCAACAACAAGCTCACATCAAACATTTGTTGTCGGAAATTCCGACAGTGTGTACGCGGCATAAGGCTAATGCATGCATCCAACAGTAGCATCCTAGAGACCACTTGATGCATGCAGGTACAGCCATCTCTTTAATACACCTACAGGCTACCCCAAATTGCTCCAATATTTGATAATAGGTAGTAGCAGCAACCCCCCCCCACACACACACACACACACACACACACACTTAATATAATGCCATTCATGGTACCTGAACAAACTTTGAGGAGCCAAGGCATTGCTGTGCAAGAATTGTAACACTTGGCAAATTTCTGAAAGTCAGAGTTTGCACATACAAATTGAGGGTATTCTGTAGCCCTGTTTGGAGAAGCTAGTTGTACCAACAAACAAATGACAATATTTAGGCTCCTGCTACTTTAGCTCAAAAATCTGTGACCAAATACAGTATATAAATATCAGTCTGTCTGTGTCCACTTTGTAGACCCAGAAGGCACAGCTTATTGTGACCAGCATGACAACTTAGGAATATCCAGAATCATCAGGGTTAACCAGCACTGAGCTTTCCTAACACCCCAAGTAATAATAATACTATTAATATTAAATGAACGCGGTGGCATAATCTTTTGGGATGGAAGCAGAAAAGATGGCTCTGGTGTTATTTGAGATAGTATATTTGTGAATTCCTTTTCCCTGATAATTGTACAAAGCAATAAAATGAGGTCAGTAGAGTCTTCCAGGGCGACACTAAATGTATTTCATCGTGGACCACTAGCCATTCTCCTTACATCTGCAAGAACAATTTCTCTTTCTCCGGTTTTGTGTTAGCAACCCGAAAAGAAAGTTTTGAGCAAAGCTAATCTGGTTACAGAATGTAGACATGATTTATCAGAAATACATACAAGTTCTTATGTACTATAAGCAATTATTGGAAATGCAGCACCAAGACAAGGTTACAATGCACCACTTGTTGAAATACTATATGTTGAGACTGTCCAACTGACGGCCCATGGTACCTTCTTTTATGACCTTGAGGTTGTTAATAAAATATAATTACATTTATTTAATCAATTATTGTTAGACATCAAAAGAAAAAAGCCCTGAAACTGCTTTCGAGACATTGGATTACTGATTCTACAGTTGAGGCCAGGCAATTTACATGCATGGTAAGCTTGACTTCAGATGTCCCTGTAAGCCCACCAACTATATAGACTACTGCGCACATTAGGCATTTACAAGGACGACAGCCTCACTTTGTTCTTGCAGCATTTGTCAAACTTTATTAGTCCAGGTTCTTGTAGATACTGCATTGCCAATTGTCTCTATTATTACCCTGGAAGAACGCAGTAAAGCTATTATTCTTGCGCATACATTCTGTTTGGGGAATAGGGACAAGCGCCTGCAAAGCCAAGCATCAGTAAGTTACAGTTACCAGGAAAGCTAATTAAATACTATAAATTTACCTTTGCTTCATAATTATACACTTTCCTAATTTTTATGTAATTCAACAAAAAATTGAATGTGGTCCACCACTCAAAATGTGGATACATTTCTAGCCCACGCTCTTTTACCTTGGGCACCACTGTTATAGATGTTACTCAAACATTGGAAAGTAAACCTGTCATAAACCCAGGCACTTCAAACTGAGTTTATAAGGAAAATAATACAAATGTGGAGACTTTGTTATTGAAAGCCCCAGGAGAATAGACAGCTAACGTTAAATGCAAATTTCAAATTTTAAGCCGAGCAACTTTCCACTTTCTTATTGGACAATGAGGATACCCAGTACATTAAATGTCCAATTGATACGTTTTTATAGCATTTCTATTATCAACCACATTACACTACACTATATTATCCAGGAATAAAAATACCTAATAGTAAAATTTTACATATTACCTTGTGTCATCATCTTATCTTATCTATTAATCATACAATATACAAACATAGAACACAATACTTTTTATGAAAACATGTTATATAATAATATATATATTCTACTATTGTATTATACTGTATGTTATTGTAGTCTATGTTTGTCTTATATTCATGCCATAAGTTGTGGTGCTTTCCTTGACATTTTTACATGTATTGTATTTTATTGTTTACCGTAGAGTACCCTACTCCTGAGGAAGCAACAAGCAAAACACGTTAAGGAAGGCCTCATCCATAGCTAACATTTCATATATGTATACTTACACTTTAGTCCAGCATACTATATTTTCTATGTTGTTGTTGGCTTTAGGCCCCCACAAACATTATAGGCCATGCTTTGGTTGGACTGATGGGGGTCTGGGAGGGGATCTATAAAGTACATGTGTGTACATATGTGATCTTAATTTTTAAATTAATAAATTAACCAAATAATTTAATTATTAAATTAATCTTAAAATTGTAATTTTGGTTGTGTATTCATAAAACTATTTGATTGTAAACATGTAATTTGTAATTGATTTCTTTGAGATGACGCAACAGTTATTAAAAAGAAGTCTTACAATGGGAGCACTAGTTCTGGTGACCCTGGTGAGGAACTTCCTCTCTTTAGAGAGATATTCTTTCACTTCCAGTTTTTTGGGACAGAAAGTGAAGGGAAATCTCCCCAATGAGACACAGATGGCAAAAAACAGTTTTGCCACTTTAAAGTGGTTTTAAAGGCTCATGATTTTTTACCTTTATGTATTGTATGCATGAAGGTAAGAAACCTACTGTGTACAGCAGCCCCCCTAATACTTACCTGAGCCCTATCGTGATTCAGCGATGTGTACGACACCCTCTGCTCTCCAAGGACTCTCACTCCTCATTGGTCAATCACAGCCAATGAGGAAAGAAGGAGGCGGGACCGAGCAGCGGCTGTGTGCAGCTTGCTCTTGGGGCACTCGGCAGGAAGGAAGGGCCTGGAGGAGGGGACCTGAGAAGAAGAGGATCTGAGCTGCTCTGTGCAAAACCATTACATGGTAGGTAAGGTAAGTATAACATATGTTTGTTTTTTGTTTTTCTTTAAAACAACAAGCCTTTACCATCACATTAATGTTTAAGCAGTTAAACTGGCCTCATAAAGCAAAGGCAGGGGCCCTTAAGTGCCAGTAAATACATTTTTGTACAGATTTACAGGGTCTTTAGAACCCCAGAAGGCCTCCATGTCCTATAAAAATGGGGAGGAGGAGGTGGACCAGCCTTCAACTTTTCAAAATAAAACGTCACCGCTTAGAAGCTTGCATACAAATTGAAAGTGTTTAGGTTTTATGCTTTTGGTAAATCTAAAGGAAAGTTGTACAACAAAATTGTATAATATATGGCCAGCCTTAGTCATCATGACCATCAGTACTGACCATTAAACACAACTATATTAACTACTGGTTCATACTTGGTAGTTTGAAGCAACACCTATGTAATTTTTTGTCTTTTACAGCCAATCAACACTCACTTGAAATCAGTAGCACCACCAGTATAACATTAATGTTACTGTCCAGGGGTGACAACGCTACACCTCCATAGATACTGTACGGTGAATGAGCATTGCCATTATAAGTTAATCACAGAATCAACAGGTGAAAATAAAGGGAAAAAGCCAGACAAAAGAAAACAAATGCAGCCACATGTCAGAATACAGACTAGTAAGTTTTAATATACATTAAAATGTTGCTATTGGGTTCAGATATGCTTTCATCTAAGCTCTGTAGCTTAACCGATTGTTTGCATGCCAAGCCCCCACATTTGCAGATGAACTTATAATACCTTTTATTCTATAACACAAAAAACATATAAATAGGCTGCTAGCTACATTTTCATTACTTACAGTGCCTTAAAAAAGTATTTATCCCCCTTGAAATTTTTCACATTTTGCCATGTTACAACAAAAAACGTAAATGTATTTTATTGGGATTTTATGTGATGGACCAACACAAAGTGGCACATAATTGTGAAGTGGAAGGAAAATGATAAATGGTTTTCAAAATGTTTTACAAATAAATATCTGAAAAGCGTGGTGTGCATTTGTATTCAGCCCCCTTTACTCTGTTATCCCTAACTAAAATCTAGTGCAGGCATATGCAATTAGCGGACATTCCAGCTAATTGCACAACTACAAATCCCATGAGGCATAGCAAGACTCTGACAGCCACAAGCATGACACCCAGAGGCAGAGGCATGCTGGGACTTGTAGTTTTGCAACAGCTGGAGGTCCGCTAATTGCATATCCCTGATCTAGTGGAACCAATTGCCTTCAGAAGCCACCTAATTAGTAAATAGAGTCCATCTGTGTGTAATTTAATCTCAGTAAAAATACAGCTGTTCTGTGGAGCCCTCAGATGTTTGTTAGAAAACCTTAGTGAACAAACAGCATGGAACACACCAGACAGGTCAGGGATAAAGATGTGGAGACGTTTAAAGCAATGTTAGTTTATAAAAAAATATCCAAAGCTATGAACATCTCACAGAGCACTGTTCAAACCATCATCCAAAAATGGAAAGAGTATGGCACAACTGCAAACCTACCAAGACATGGCCGTCCACCTAAACTGACAGTCTGGGCAAGGAGAGCGTTAATCAGAGAAGCAGCCAAGAGGCCCATGGTAACTTTTGAGGAGATGCAGAGATCCACAGCTCAGGCGGGAGAATCTGTCCACAGGACAACTATTAGTCGTACACTCTGCAAATCTGGCTTTATGGAAGAGTGACAAGAAGAAAGCCATTGTTGAAAGAAAACCATAAGAAGTCCCGTTTACAGTTTCTGAGAAGCCATGTGGGGGACACAGCAAACATGTGGAAGAAGGTGCTCTGGTCAGATGAGACCAAAACTGAACTTTTTGGCCTAAAACCAAAACACTATGTGTGGCGGAAAACTAACACTGCACATCACCCTGAACATACCATCCCCTGGTTAGAGTTGATGGGAAGATGGATGGAGCCAAATACAGGGCAATCTTAGAAGAAAACCTGTTGGAGTCTGCAAAAGACTTGAGATGGAGCAGAGGTTCACTTTCCAGCAGGACAACGACCCTAAACATACAGCCAGAGCTACAATGGAATGGTTTAGATCAAAGCATATTCATGTGTTAGAATGGCCCAGTCAAAGTCCAGAACTAAATCCAATTGAGAATCCGTGGCAAGACTTGAAAATTGCTGTTTACGGACGCTCTCCATCCGAAGTGACAGAGCTTGAGCTATTTTGCAAAGAAAAATGGGCAAAAATGTCACCCTCTAGATGTGCAAAGCTGGTAGAGACATCCCCAAAAAGACTTGCAGCTGTAATTGCAGGAAAAGGTGGTTCTACAGAGTATTGACTCAGGGGGGCTGAATACAAATGCATGCCACACTTTTCACATATTTATTTGTAAACAAAAAAAAAACATTTATCATTTTCCTTCCACTTCACAATTATGTGCCACTTTGTGTTGGTCTATCACTTAACATCTCAATAAAATAAATTTACGTTTTTGGTTGTAACCTGACAAAATGTGGAAAATGTCAATGGGGTATGAATACTTTTTTAAGGCACTGTAGCAGATGCCTCTAAGCTCCTAAACCTCATGCGCATGGGCACATTTGTCCATACAGCATAAAAACAAGACATATTTCAGTATCTGGGAGGCACAGGTGGTGCATACAGCTCACTGCCAGCAGCCTCTCAAAGTCAATGACAGCTTAAATACATTTTGGCTGTATGCGGCTATAAGCACATCTGAGTGGTGCTCATGGTCAGGGTCGCATGCATACTGGGACATATGCCTAGAACATGAATACTGCTCAGATGTGCTTACACCCTACAATCAAAACATATTTTAGGCTGTCATTGATTTTGAAAGAATGCTGACAGCGAGCTCTACGCACCACCTGATGTAGTATGCATACAGCCCTGACCGCAAGTGCTGCTTAGATGTGCTTACGAAGCGTATTTCAGCTTTAACAGGCTGACAGCAGCAGACTGTACACACCACCTGCACCTCCTGAGCGTCAAAATACATCCAGTTTTTATACCGTACAGGGAAATGCGCCCATGTGCATGCGGCCTAAGTGAAATCTGACTTTAAGGTCTTTGCTGCAATCTTTGAGGAGCTTTGAGAATGAATTACATCAAAGTGCAGGTTGTTACAGAGGTTAGGGTTGGCTGGTTTTATTCCGAGCACAGGTAAACATTAAAAGATGAATGCAGTTTATGGCAAATATACCAACAGTGAAATATGGAGCCTGCCATTGCGTACGCTCTTTGAAATTGTTAGTTGTGTGGCCTCTGATCAGCAAGGTCAGAAAAAAAGGAAACAGCTCCTATTTGTATGGTTGCACTAGGTTATAGGCTCAAAGTATTTAAACCCCTTGATTATCATGACAGGTACACCTAGCATTTTCAGAAGGAGAGGTCAACCTCCATGGTTCTGTCATGACAGGTTTGCTTTAAATGAGAAGTACAGCCTAAGAACGTTTGGCAGTACTTCTCCTGAGTATCACTCGGCACTCCTGTGACCAGTTTTCAGTAGACAGCAAGCTGAAGCCTGCTGTCGGCTGATATCACAGAGCCACGCTGGGGCAAGATCTGCCCACAACCACGGATCTGCACCAAGCTCAGCCTTTCGAGACCAAGGCAGAGCAGAGAGCCAGTGACTGACTTTCACCAGCTCTCTGCTCACAGAGCTCTGAAAACCGAGCAATCAGCGGTCTTTGTTCACTTGGTTCTCAGCCTTGGAGCCAGCAGGGGACAGATGCTGCATCGGCCTAGGTAAGTATGATTAAAAAAAAAAAAAAATAATGCCGAACTGATTTCAGTTTTGTCTGCAGATGACCCTCATAACAAAAAGGGGTCAGAATCAGTGTTGGTATCATTGTAAATCCAATTTTGAATACCTAAAAGGGAATGTACATAAACATTAGACATATTATAATATGCATACTTATCATTATATAATACTGAGCACTTACTTGTGCACGTTGCCTCCGGTGGATCAAAATCTGCTCGGTAGTAGCCATTGCGACAGATACAGATGGGGGAGGCCTCCGCCGTGGAGCGACTGTTCGCAGGACATGGAGCACAAATCCCCAATCCTTGATTGGCTTTAAACATGCCAGCTGGACAGGCTGGGGAAAAGCAGACAAAATAAAACCTGTATTAATTCATGTATAAATCCCACTGCGTCTGTGCTGCTAAAAGAAATGAATCATCGACTTAGAACATTTCCACAGAATGAAGAAACAAGGAGCAAGTCAGTGACTGCACAACTGTATTTGACATCTATCAATAATGGCCACCTTCAGACCAAAAGCCTGAAGGTCAGAAACAGTCAGACTGTTGTGTCTGAACATGTATAGGAAGTCAGTCAGCCGGCTCCCTCCATTCAATGACAGTCTCAGAATCAAGGCAGGTGCGCCTGACAGACTGAGCTTGTGATATGTTTACTTGTGTTCCTATTGATTTCCACTCCACTGGCTGTGTCAACACTAGAACATGTACAGCGAGTTAACGCTACTTAGTAAATAAGCCTTCTAATGCAAAGAACAGACCTGCACTGTCTGTAACCCTTTAGATGCCTCTTGTTATCCACGTTCCTTCTCTGCTATCTCTCATATAGACAAAAAAGGCATGGCTGCTAAAATGCAAAACTTTGGCTTTACATTTCAAAACGTCACAATTAAAGCGGAACCTCACTTTCTCAGTCTCAAATAGTGACTATTTTTAATACTTGTGATGCTAGCATTGGTAAATAAATAGCAAAGTACTTGTTTTAAACTTTTTTTTTACATTTCTTCAGTTACTCTCTGGTTTCCAGGCCCAAGCAAATGATGTCATACATCCTAGGAGTCTTCAGGAGGAGAGAGGCTAGGCACACCCTCCAGCCTGCCTGCCTGAGATAAGGACAGATGGATTCCAGGAAGTAAATACTATTTCAGGGGTGTCCAACCTTTTGACTTTTCTGGGCCACAGTGGAAGAAAAGGAATGGTCTTGGGCCACACTAATGCCCCGTACACACGGTCGGATTTTCCGACGGAAAATGTGTGATAGGACCTTGTTGTCGGAAATTCCGACCGTGTGTAGGCTCCATCACACATTTTCCATCGGATTTTTCGACACACAAAGTTTGAGAGCAGGATATAAAATTTTTCAACAACAAAATCCCTTGTCGGAAATTCCGATCGTGTGTACACAAATCCGACGGACAAAGTGCCACGCATGCTCAGAATAAATAAAGAGATGAAAGCTATTGGCTACTGCCCCGTTTATAGTCCCGACGTACGTGTTTTACGTCACCGCGTTTAGAACGATCGGATTTTCCGACAACTTTGTGTGGCCGTGTGTATGCAAGACAAGTTTGAGCCAACATCCGTAGGAAAAAATCCATGGATTTTGTTGTCGGAATATCCGAACAAAGTCCGACTGTGTGTACGGGGCATTACAATAAGGATAGCTGAGGAGCAGAAAATATCGGGCAGATTACAAGTTAAAGATCACTGATGTAGATAATGTACTTATCCGAGTAATAAAACTTCATTTTTTTGTAAGTTTTTTTTATTATAAAAGTAAAAGAGGGCAACATTAAACAAGTGCGATATCTGACACTGCCTTTGATAAATTAACGCATTAATATCTGGTTCAATTAATGTAGTGGCAATTCTCAATTAATTTTCAAGGTGCTCATCAGATGTTTTGGTTCTACTTTTCGTGTGCTTCATCCTTGTAAATAGATGCTCACAAATATAGGTTCTGCTGAAAACCGATGACATGAATAAGGCGTGATTGTGAAGAGTGGGATTATTTTTCCTTGGCAAGCTAAAACTTATAAAACTACAGTAAAGAGCTACTGTCAAATTTTTCTTTGGCCTCATGTGTTTGCTAGTAGTGTAAATGCTTTTTTTTTTTTTTTACAAAAAATCCCCCCCCCCCCAAAAAAAATCTACATTTTTAAGTAAGTTTACTATTTTGTGTTGGGCAGCATTCATGGTTGTAATGGGCCACAGGTTGGACACTCCTGTGCTACATCTGCCCTTACTCAAGATGGCCACGGCCAGAAATGCTAGGGGGTGTTTTTAAAGGTGATTTCTCATCAAAAGCATGGAGACATAGATGGATGGGTGAGCTTGCTTTGAATATTAAAAATGAATTAAATAGCGTATTTGGTTTGTGGTACAAAGATGCAGTGTAGTTCCGCTTTAAAGACTCTCTACATTTCCCTACACCTACACAAAGTCTACCCTGTAAAAGCACAGCTGGAGTCTGATTGGTGGCTCTGGGGTAATAAAATTGTTGCTATTATGGAATATTTCATATGTAAGGGCACGCATTAAGTCTTATTGCTAAAAGTATCTAACAGAATACCGTTGCCTAAAGCAAGCAGATTATTCCATTAATTTTCACATATTGCTCCAGATAAATGGAAGGTAGACTTTGATTGGTTGCTATGGGAACAAGTACAGTTATTTCAGACACTTTGATAATGTGGCTGTATTTAAATTCTCTTCATCCATAGAGCTACCTTGGACAGAGGGGGTGACCCACATAGGGTCCCAAGAATAAATGACACCTAAGCAGAACTCCCCATCAGTTCCACTTGGGGAAGACTGGAGACTTCTGCACGCTTTTCTTAGAGGAGCATTTATTGAGTTTAGGTTGTTGAGTTTTTGAATGTCCAGTCAACCCAAAACTTGTTCTGTATAATCAATCAGCTTCTCATATTTCTTGGCAATAGAGACTTTGCTGCTGCTAGAGAAGTGGCTTTGCATACACCACGCTTCGATGATCATGGTTTTCAGACTTTTCCTGGTCCTGGTATATTCAGTAAAATTCCAGGAAAATGAAACCGCTTCAATCCCTTGTTTGTCTTGCTTGACTGTGAGATTTATTGTGAAGATGTACAGGCATGCACAAATAAACAGACATCAGAGAAGAAACCTTGATGCATGCCTAATTGTAATATTTCTTAGTTACCCAGGCAGCATAGTCTCTGCTCCTGGGTTCCCGGTTACCACCACATGCTGCAACCATTCTCCTGGTTGGAAATTTTTTTATTTATTGTGCATTAAAAAGACTGCAGTAGGAGAAGTGGCACTGCTTTGAAAGGAATAGCAAAACTCGGGGAGGTAAGCAAATTTAGTATGTCTGCTAAGGACATCTTGTTGCTACACACACTGAAAGAGGCCAGTTAAATATTTAGTCTTCATGAACCCAAACGTCGTGCACTGAATAGGACATTTAGAACAACAGAACTGACTAGAGAACATTTGTGGTTGTTTGCACAGAGGAAGCAATCTTGACTGCAATACCAACTTTCATAATGAAACCTATGGCCAATTGGAAGGCAGTGCTCTTCTAAACAGTAGCTTAGGAAGTAAAGTGCCCACCATCAATGGGTGTATGAGATGGGTTCTATATACAAGGAATAGAAGAATAGTGACCATATAGAACAGTCTGTTTTCCCAGTCTTGAGATTATGTTCTTGCCATTTAAACAGCATTTTGTCTTCGACCCTGATGAAAGGTAGAAAAAAAAATCCTGCCAGCAGCAGTCACTCCCGACACAGCAATCAATTTCTCCTCATCATCTGCTAATATCTAGAAAGGAGCGGTGAATGACAGGTTAAAGGGCTTCAATAAAGATTAGAAAGACCATATCTCCAAAAGGAAATTGCTTGAAAAAGTGGTTATTCCACCAGCTTCTATTAATTTCCTTTCCCTGGTTACCTCAAGGAGACTCATATCCTGACACAGAGGAGATGGGGAGTGCTGACTCTCTGTCTTATCCCAATCAGAGACATAGAAACACTCAACACTTAACCCCATCCAGGTAGCTCATATCTTTACAATCAGCTGAGCTCTCTGTGCAAGGACATTGGGGGGTCACGTTTAGCTACATCTACCAGAGATGAATTAAAACTGAAACTTGCTGCAATCCTTCCTTACAGCTTTCTGCCATAGCAAGTACATTTCAAGGAGTACCAATGTGAGATAAAGCAAATACAGCATATATACAGTTCCGTTACTATCTCCATTGCAGCCAATCTTTGCATGGCTTGAATCTTCAGCATCCGACACATTTGGGTGGGTGGGATGCCTTTGTCCTCCTGCTGCCCACTATGGCCCCTATCCCGCTGATAAATTACTAGCCTAAATAATATATGTCATCACAACAGCAATAAGCTTATCTCCAAGTAGAAAGCTTCTTTTATTGCTTGCTCATTGCTAGATTATTGTGCAATAAAGAAGCTTTTCACTTGGAGACAAGCTTGTGAGTGTCCTGATAATATAAGTTATCTACTGTAACTACTCAGGAATTGTTGCAGCAGCCCATTAACCATATGGTTAATTCCAGTATGGCGAGGTAGAAGAATCTACAGTTTTGTTTTTTTTAATACATTTTTTTCTCACTTTAAGAATTTTAATGGAGAGTAAAGATTGCCTGCAAAGGAGGTAGTAATAGTAAAGCTGGCCATACACTGTTCATTTTTTTCAGCCAGATTTCTCCATCCATACAATTAAGGTGGATGGAGGAATTTCTCCTGCTGAGACATTGTATTCTGACAACAAGACACACAGCTGTCAGAATAGAGTGATCAGTGGATTGGCTGCAGTTTTCCTACACGTCTATTCAGCAGAGCCTTGTCCAGCATGTCACTTTGAGCAGGAAGTGTCATACACTGATTGAAATTCAGCCAGGCAGCAATGAGAGTCATAGGCTCCTGCTGCTGTCAGTCAAATCCAGTGAGGAGGGTGCAGGGAATGTGGGGAAGCATGGCTGTGTGTGTCTATGGACACACACAGCCTGGCTTAGAAGCTCGCCCACATGAGTGCCCCATAGCACACTGCATGCTATAGAGGCACTCACAGGGGGAAGATGCGGACAGAGCTAGTGGGGGACCACTAAAGAAGAGGTAAGGGACCACTTTGTGAAATATGGTAGTGCAGAGTAGGCAAGTATAAAAAAATAAGCTTTAGTATAACTTTAATGCTGTGTACACAAGGGCGGACTTTTCGGCATCAAAGGTCCAACAGCCTTTCCGACGGACTTTTGATGGACTTCCGACGGACTTTCGAACAAACGGACTTGCCTACACATGATCACACCAAAGTCCGATGGATTCGTACGTGATGACGTACGACCGGACTAAAATAAGGAAGTTCATAGCCAGTAGCCAATAGCTGCCCTAGCGTCGGTTTTTGTTCGTTGGACTAGCATACAGACAAACGGACTTTTCGACCGGACTCGAATCCGTCGGAAAGATTTGAAACATGTTTCAAATCTAAAGTCTGTCTGATTTCCGAAAAGGTCCGTCAGAAGTCCGATGAAGCCCACACACGGTCGGATTGTCCGACGGATTCGTTAGATGTCTTATATGCTACTGCAGCCTGATAAATCATGCCAATGAAGTTATAGCTCAACACTTATTACTTTTTGGAAAGAGAACTTTTGGTTTATATTGTTGACTGTAAACCCACTAGGGACATTTACACTCATTTCTTTTGTGGTCACGCAAAAAAAAAGAAGAAATGTGCTTTTCATTGTTGTCTGTGTGGCCATTAAGTTTATTCCCCTCACAGGAAATTTCTTTGCAGTCTTCAGGACAGGAAATCTCCCCAGTGAAACAAAAAACTGACAGAGGTTCTAGCCTTTACTGACTCTCCCTTTAAAACATAATAAAATACTTTTGGCTTGAGTAGGGCTATAAAGAGCCAGAAAACCTGCATTATAACAGATTGCATGTACTCTGTAAAACTTTGTACTGTGAAAAATAGAAGTGCATAAATTGAAAATACTGTGTGGCCTCTAGGAGACTGCAAGCGAAGGATGTGTGAATTCAGGTGTTTAGACCCCTTGCACACAGATATAATACTTTATTGATGTTTATACAAGGGAGTTTGCAAATGGAGGCTGGCAGAAAGATTCTAAATAAAAAAAAGTTATGCTCTGGGACCTTGCATGTGTACACGTGTACAAGCACATAAACGTGTTCTCATATACACACGTAAAATTATTCTTCTTCCTCTTCTAGCTGCCATTGTTGCAATTTATGCGCATGTGCGTGTATATGCTTACATATACACACACGTGCGCATAAATTACTGCACTGACATTTTTTTTTTTTACAGCTCTGAATGTATCTTCGCATTGCGGCTCTTTTATGCAGCTGTGTGCATTGTCCTATAGACAACAATGCACCTGTGTTTGATTTCATAAGAAAGCTACATGGCAAAACCTGTATGCAAGAGACCCTTTATTCACACCCATGCAGGTGCAACAGTGTACATGCATTTTCTGCATGATTTCACATATTTATGGCAACTCATTCATTTCAACCAGAAAAGTGAAAGACCCTATTTTTAACATCACTGGGCTAAAAGGCATAGTACTTTGTTATAAGGTACGTTGATGTGCCATCAAAAAATTAATAGCACCACCACATGCCTGCAAAAGGGAAATGTGTTTTTTGTGTGTCCCTGAAATGCACAAATATGAACCTAGCCTTACACTGCTGGACACAGCACAGCATACATTGCATTAAGGTGTACACCCCAAAGCTCAAACACATATAAATGTGTGTGCGTATATGGTGTCAGTAGAGCAGTGGACATGTCAGTAGGACACTGGGTGGTGTCAGTCAGTAGAGAAGTAGATGGTGTCAGCAGGGCAGTGAACTTTGTCAGTAGAGCAGAGGACGGTGTCAGTAGAGCAGTGGATGGTTTGAGTAGAGCAATGGAAGGTGTCAGTAAGGCAGAGATTGTTGCCTGTAGGGCAGTGGACGGTATCAGTAGCTTTTTATTTATTTATTCATTTTTTTTATATTTTTCACAATTTTATTTTCTTTATTATTTTTTACAATATTATTATTATTTTTTTATCTTACATTTTCTTAGGAGCCCCGTTAGGGGTGGTTTGGTGAAGTATCAGGGGGCTAGACCCCTGACGTCTCACTTTTGAATCAAAGAGGATAGAGATTCATTCACTGGACAATGAATGAATGGGAAGTGCTCTGTGCTGAACGGCTTTTTGTTTATTCACAAACTGAAACATAGTAAACACAGTACCAATCACGCACTGTGTTTATTCAGAAAACACAGTCTAGACCCCTGATGTCTCACTCTAGACCCCTGATGTCTCACTTTTGAATCAAAGAAAGGGACTGAGGTTAGAGATTCATTCACTGGACAGTGAATGAATGGGAAGTGCTCTGTGCACATCTATGCTGCTGGATCAAATTACATTGCGTGCCATGGTTAGTCTGTATATATAGCACACACAGATAAGATGGGGTCACAAATAGACCCAAACATTACTTTTTGCATACTGGGCTTTCTGAAACAAAAAAAGAAACACAAGTAGCAATCCATGGGGGTCTATTTATAAAGGTTCTCCAAGGGTTCTCACATTTTTCCAGTTTAATCCAATTAGTAAAATAGGGGAAAACTGTGGGAATCTTGTGTTAGAACCTTTATGGAAAGACCCCATAGTGTCTTCATTACTTCATCTCATGTGTTTTAACAGCAGAAATAAAAAGTACACAGACGGCAGAGGGGTGAGCAAACAGCTCTTATCTGTCATGCAACTCTACTTTCAGGAACTCATTAAAATAATAAGGCTTAAAAAAAAAAAATTAAAAAAAAAAACCCTAGAGAAAACACTTTTCTTTTTCCCCCCTTTCATTTATGGCAGTAGATAGAATGATACTTTCGTAAAGCTAAACGGGCTGTATTCCCTATACTGACAGAGAGCTCGGAGATTTCCTATTTGCAGATTTCACATGGCATCTGTAAAGATAATTGTATACTGTACACCAAGCTGATAATAGAAAAGGAAACAGCTGAAGTGAAAGAAAATAAATAATAAATAGGAATGGCAAAAAGAGTCTAATTAGCTGTACGTAGACTCATATTTACACTGAATGCTACTTCATTATGTATGTGAGGCTGTAACTTGATAAAGCAATGGCCTGCCATACACTCAGACAAACATGCTCACAATTAAGGGCCATCAACTCATAATCGCTATAATGGAGATGACTGTAGAAATGAGTGAATGGCAAATAAAAGGTGATTAGTGGAACTAGGGGGTTTGTGAATGTAGATGGTGAAGGAATTAGAAAAGCTATTGACGAGGTGATGAAAAATGTTTAAGTATGTCACAATGAGCGAACAAGAACAAAAACATGAAACTTTTCACATTGCAAATAGATTATAAACTCTTTAACACAATGCTCTTCTCGTGTACTACTAAATGTATCTGAGGATATATATGTGTTATAAAAATAACAGGCAATTTTCTGTTGTGCTCTCATGTAATTAAAAATCTTCCAGGCAGCTGAATATGACTGAATGATAACTGTAAAACAATTAATGTGGATCTTAAAGCATAACTAAACCTCACAATTAAACCTATGTATCCTCAGGCCTTTATCTAAATAAAAATATCTGCTCTTTTTTTTAAATTAAAGCCCATCTCTAGGTAAAAACTTCCCCTTAATACTTCCAAACACACATGCCTATTCACAATTTTATTTTAGAGCCCTTTCACACTGGGGTGCGAGCCGCATTAGCGGTAAAGAGCCACTAGTTTAACCCTGCTAGCGGCTGAGGAAATGGTTATAACCTCCCGCAAAGTGTCGCTGCTGAAGCGCTTTGCAGGCGCTTCGGCACCGCTGCCCATTGATTTCAATGGCAGGGGCGGTGCGGGAGCGGTGTAAACAGCGCTGCTTGCAGGACTTTTTTTTTGATCCTGCAAGCGCACCGCCCCAGTGTGAAAGCAGTAGGGCTATCACACTGGGGAGGCTTGAGAGGCACTTTTCAGGCATTTTACAGGCACTATTTTTAGCGCTAAAATGCCTGAAAAGTTCCTTCGATGTGAAAGGGGTCTGAAAGCCTCACTCTGGGCTAAAACTATTTTTTTGTATAATCCCTCCCTCTCACTACCCTATAACCAAGCCTTTCTCAAATAAGGTTCTGTGAAATCCTAGGGTTCCTCTAGAACAGGGTTTCTCAACCAGGGTTCCATTAAACTCTAAGGTTCCTCCAGAGGTTTCTAAGGGTTGCTTGAGCAATGGATAATTTCTGTCTCTCAGATAAGTTCCCACTGACACTATTGATCTTTTTGGCTATCTGTAAGGGGGTAATTTTTCCCAATGACCACAAGTGTAAGGAGCATTTTTCCCACTGACCATCAAACTAATGTATCATGAGGTGTAGAAATAGGAATTTTTGGCAGGGGTTCCCCGAGACCGGAAACTTATTTCAAGGGTTTCTCTGTGTTGAAAAGGTCGAAAAGGTTGCTCTGGAAGTTGCTAGGGATTAGTGAACAACTTCTGCCTCTCAGATGAGTTACGACTGCCAGCAATGATCTTTTAACTAGCTGTAAGGGGGAATTCTACCCAATGACCACAAATGTAAGGAGCATTCTCTTCACCGATCATCACAATAATGTACCCTGTAGATAGAATAATTATTATCAGAGGTTCCCTGTGCACAAAAAAATCATTTCAAGGGCTCCTCTATGTTAAAAAGGTTGAGAAAGGCTGTTCTAACCCATCCTACTATGCATGTTTCCCTTTATCTTGTGAAGTCAGATATACTCACCCAAGTACTCCCTCCAGGTCACTCACTGCTGCCAGTTCTAGTTGGGGGGACCAATGATCCAATAATGCAATGACCCCCTGAGATCACCAGTCCCCTGTGATAATACAGACAGTCCCCGGGTTACGAACACATTAAGGACTGTAGGTTTGTTCGTAAGTGGAATTTGTTTGTAAGTCGGAACACTGCTTGTAAGTGTAACTTCCGCCTGTGCAGGGATGTGGGATGTTCCGGTGTCCGCCTGTGCAGGGATGTGGGATGTTCCGGGCGCTTCTGGGGTTCTTCTGGCCATGTAGTACATGAAGTACTGCAGTGTGGAATGTGGCAAGATAGTTGCTTGGAGGTATCCAGGACCAGTGTGGAGCACAAGCAGCCGGCATTGAGGCCGTTTGTAAGTAGGAGTCGTTCGTAAGTCGGGTGTTCGAAAGTTGGGGACTGCCTGTATTATGCTCTTCTGGATCCTGAGAGAACTCCACTGATGGACACCCTAAAGGAAGTTTCCACATTGCGCAGACACCCAAGAAAGGACCCTTTCAGGAAGTAAGCAGGTGAGGGGAAGTCTCAAGAAAAACATTCCTGGAGTGGAACTTTAAACCCCAAAACCCTAACTGAAGTCTGTTCTCATATGACCATCTGCAGTGCCCCTTCTGGAAGTGGACTCAGGATTGTTGCCCCGTGACTCAGGATTCAAACATGAGAAAGGATACCATTTTGGTAGTGTGGATAACGTCCAAATAGCCACTATGCAGGCTCTGAACGCCATCCCACTTCCAGGGGTGATATGAAGAATGGAAAAATCGCTGGGAGCGTTGTGTACACTCACAAGGTACATACTTTGAAGGAGACTATGTTCAATTGTAAAATTTTTCAATTTTTCATTACTTTCTGGACATCATATATATCTATATATATATAGATATATAAATATATCTATATATAGATCTATATCTATAAATAGATATAGATATATATGTTAGTGTGTGTGTGTGAGAATCGCTGCGTAAATTGACGGCGCTATATAAGTACCTGTAATAAATAAATAAAGCCTTATGCTGCTAGCATTAGTAAATAAATAGTAAAGTATATTTACTTGTTTTATTTTATTTTTTATATTTATTCATTTATTTAATGTTTTCCAGGCTTAGGCAAATAATATCATACATCCCAGGAGTCTTCGGGGAAGTTCTCAACTAAGCACACCCTCCTGCATGCGTGCCTGAGCTACTGACAAATGGATTCCAGGAAGATGACCATAGCCAGAAATGCTAGGGGTGGGGGTGTTTTTCATCAAAATAAAGCATGAAGTCATGAATGGATGAGTGAGTTTGCTATGAATATTAAAAATGAATTAAATAGTGTTTTTGGTTTGCGGTGCTCAGATGCAGTGCATTTCCACTTTAAAGTATATCTGATGTACCACACTAAGTTAGCATCATTTCTACAGGCTGAAAACTAATAACTGCAACGTAGGAGGTTTGTAATCCACATCCATAATAGGATGGTTTGTAGTTGTAGAATACCAGAAATAGTTTTAAAGGCACTGTGTTACCAACTGAATAAAATGCAGGTAAATTCAGAGAAAAATCAAGTATTTTAAACGCTTACTTGAGGTGCTTTTCCTTTCCATAAATTCATTTTTATTCACTTGCAATGTGCCTTTAAACTTGCTACAAAAATAGGCTAATCCATTCCTTGGAATGGCGCCCCCCCCCCCCTTACTTGCACATAAGTCTGGGAGACTTATTACCCAGCACCTTCACCCCTTAACCCCCCTGGCAGTATTCCCGAGTCAGGCTCGGGGTGGATTTTTAATACCAAAAGCGGTATCCCCGAGCCAGACTCGGGCTTGCATCGCAGGATCCAGGAAGAGTTTACTTACCTTGTCCCCTGGATCCTGCGATGTCTCCCCGCTGTGATCGGCGAGCCGCTGTGTCTCGCTCGATTCACAGTGCCGAGCTCCGTTCCCTGCGAGCGTTGCGACGCACGGG
The DNA here is from genome assembly GCF_042186555.1 of Aquarana catesbeiana. Taxonomy (NCBI): domain Eukaryota; kingdom Metazoa; phylum Chordata; class Amphibia; order Anura; family Ranidae; genus Aquarana; species Aquarana catesbeiana. Next base: position 124,628,000 of record NC_133327.1, read on the forward strand.
GACGGAGTTCGGCGGCAAATTCAAAAAGTAAAACACACAGTACAGATACAGTATACTGTAATCTTACAGATTACAGTACTGTATCAAATAATTACACGTCCCCTTTGTCCCTAGTGGTCTGTTCAGTGTCCTGCATGCAGTTTTATATTATAAAAACTGTTCTTTCTGCCTGGAAACTGGAGATTGTCCATAGCAACCAAAACTGTCCCTTTACATCAAAAATGGTTTCAGACCAGCTAGAAAACAGCAATAATAAATTAGAATCACTCGCAGAATTGAGCGATAATGATTTGTGGGGAAATCCGTCACCAAACACTAAAAGTAACAAAAGCGACAATTCTGCAACTGAGCAAATTTCAGTGTTTTTGATTTGGTTACATTATTGAATAATTTTATTATTATTATATTATTATTTGTTATAATTATTTATAGTTATTTATTATATTCTAATTTTTTATTTAGTTTTTCAAACTTTATCATACCCGGGATGCCTACTAGATTCTTGTTTGGACAGATTTAAGTGAATTATTACTAAGAATTACAGGACTATAATATAAAGCGCCAAAATAATGCAAAATGCAAAATAATTGTACCGCTTTCAGCACCTAAAATCTGAAATAATCATACCGCCAGGGAGGTTAATTCTCCTCCATGCAGGGGGAGAAACAAAGGGGAATACTCTTCAGTAGGGGTAGGCAACCCCAGAAAGGCGGTGACCTACTTCAAAAGGAAAAGTGAGAAACCAAAAATTATAGTGTCTCCATTTTACTTTATCTCCATTACAGTGCTTCTTATCATTACAGTATTAGTTAGTACCCGAAGTACCATCATTATATAACCCCAATGCCACCATTTTGTCCCCCCATTACCCCCATCATAATCTCCATTAAAGTGCTTTCCCTCTTCCTCCTTCCGACCACATGTAGAGCAGCGCAAGGAAGCGGTAGCAAGACACAACTACCTGTTCTGGTCCCTGCCCATCCACCTCCTGTATCCATTCCATACAAGCACCTGCGATGGACAAAAGAGAAAGAAGGCTGGAACCAGTGTGGATGGTTAGCTCCCCTTGGCTCCGCAATTCCTCTCTGATTTGAAATCTGAGAAGAGGTGGGTGTTTGGAAGCTGGCAACACAATAGGGTCAGTCATGATCAACCTGTCACATGCCCACGATCAACAGGTTGCCAACCCTTGCTATACAGTGTCACTTAAGTGAGAGCTTTAAGTATGTTGGGACTGCTGACACCATATCTAAAATAGCAGTGCCCAGAAGCAATCTCAGGGCTTTTAGATGTCTACACTAAGGAGGTTTTTACAGGTAAATAACATGCTTAAAAAAATAAAATAACCATACTTTCTTAAGGGAAGAATTGTTTTTCAAATAATGGTCTAAAGGACAAGGCATCATTGTATATTTGTGTGTACTATGTGTAAACTGGGAAATAACCACAGCTGTTGCAAAGAGTACAAATACATTAAGATTCAATCCTCATCTTGCTGTTTATACAAATCTATTTACTTAACACGTAAATACAATCAATATCCTTTCCACAGATTAGCAAGTGACTGCAACCACATAAAAAAGCGCTGTCAGCCAAAGAACAAACAGCAAACCATCCAATTCTTTGACAGCACAACTGTGGTTTCCACTCACTGCAAGAATCCTTGTACAATCTACATAGCAGCTTGCATACTTGGAACATTTGTTTTTACATTGTTTCTACATTATTGCATTGTGTGGGTAATCATGGCTAATAATCCAAATGTTTCCATCAATCAACACCCAATTCATATATTATATTACCTGTTTTGTACGAGCCTGGCCCATATACAGTATATAAGAGGTCTTGACCAGGCAACGTTGCTTCCACAGATTTTTTATTTATTTTTTTCAGGTACTTATATAGGGCCGTAAATTTACGCAGAGCTTTACATATACATTGTACATTCACATCAGTCCCTACCGTCAAGGAGCTTACAATCTAAGGTCCCTAACTCACATTCATATATATATACTAGGGCCAATTTAGACAGGAGGCAATTAACTTACCAGCATGTGTTTAGATTTCCAAATATATGCTACTAACACCTCTGTTTTTAATACTAACACAGTCATTTTTTTTTACATATACATTGTACAGTCACATCAGTCCCTACCCTCAAGGAGCTTACAATCTAAGGTCCCTAACTCACATTCATACATATACTAGGGCCAATTTAGACAGGAGGCAATTAACTTACCAGCATGTCTTTAGATTTCCAAATATATGCTACTAACACCTCTGTTTTTAATACTAACACAGTCATTTTTCTTCCATGCACATTCATTCTGTGTGAATTGAGAATGTTCTTTAACCTATTTTCTCTTGTAAAGGAATGTTATTTTTCATTGGGTGGTAGAAAAATACTCCATTATGGCCACTAGAGGGAGCTGAGAAGCACAAGAAATATATATGTCTTTGTAACAAATGAAACAGTTATAAAGAAAGGTGAGGGGGAAATTAGCAAACAAATATATACATTGGTTACATTTATTTTTCTCTTTCTTGCATTCTCTAGAAGTGTTACACTGTATCTCTTGTTACAAAGATGCATATTTCCTGTGCTCCTCATGCAATTGTTTTTATAAATAGACCTCTTAAATGTTCACCTATATGTAAGACACAAAGCAAAAAAGGCTAAAGCAGATTAGGTACATTGTATATCAAAACTTAATTGTGTTAACAGTTTAGTGTAGTCAGACAGAACTGTAGGCATTTGTAGACAGCCTGATCCCTGTCTTTGAATAGCTGTTTTTCCAACACAGAGGAACCTACACTAGCAAATGCCACCATCTTTTACTTTGTGGACTGTCAAGATTATATGAAAGTGACAAGAATTGGGATAAACTATAACCTTTGTCAATGTCACTTTTTATGGACAATTTGGTTTGATTTCAGATCATAACTTCCAACTGTCCCTCATTTAAAAGGAACTGTCCCTCTTTGGGAACCAAATCCCTCTTTCTTTCTCAGTTGTCCCTCTGTTTGGTCTGATGTAAGGATCCCTATAACAAATGTAATAATTAACTGTCAAAGGTGTTTTACTTTTATAGACACTTTGAATCCTATTTTTTTTTTATTTTGAAAGGCCAAAATAAATTAAAAGCAGTAATAACAAATTAGGTTAAAGTGATCATTTATTTGTGCATTAGTCCTCTTGGTTCGTCTTATTGGAGGCATGGAAGGGGAGTGTCATTTGCCTATACACTTAATGCTACAATGTGTCCATCTTTCCCTTCTTACAAGGTTGTTACATATGAGAAGATGTTGAGAAAAATATAAAAAGAAAAAGAAAAATAATATATAGGAATCCAGGTACTTAAAGTGGAATTTCACCCAAAAGGGAAAGTTCAACTTATTTACATCTTCCCCACCTCCTCTGCCACATTTGCCACTTTCGGTCAGAACGCTGTGATGATCTGAGCGGAAGTTTGCCTTTTTTACCCTCCTGCTTCCACAGCCTTCTGGGACACAACGCAGGTCCCAGAAGACTGTGGGACTATTCACAAAGCACAGTACGGCTCGCACATGCGAAGTGGGAAACCAGCCGGGAAGCCTCAAGGCTCTATTGACTGTTTTACTTGAAGAATCGGCTCGGTGAGGTCAGCGCTGGATCCTTGTACAAGCGGGTGTCCTTATATTTAAAGTCAGCAGCTGCAGTATTTGTAGCTGCTGACTTTGAATGTTTGGGTGGGAGACTGGAACTCCTCTTCATTTAATCATTGCTTGTATTAACACATACAGTTATCATAATATAACATTTTCTGACATAGCGGTCATTAAAGCAACATTTGGGACTGGAATATCCTTAGGTGTGGTGAGTATATTATATGTAGACATGGTTTAAAGCAGACCTTCAGTCATTTTTTCATCTTTCCATCTATTAAATCTTCTGCCCTTGTTGTTTTAACTTTGAAAAAAAAAAAATTTTTTTTTCTGCCAGTAAATACCTTATACAGCCCACTTCCTGTTTTTTGTCTGGAAAGCCTAGCCTAAGCTTATGAAATCATGCACAGCTCTCTCTCTCACTCTCCTGAGAGTTTGCAAGGAAGGGAGGGGGGTGAGTCGTAAGAGGGCCAATGAGAGCTGGAGATGTGTCTGTGTAAATCCAGGAAGTTAACAGGCAGCAGCTTCAACTGCCCACAGTTAAAATGGCTGCAGCCAGACTTAGTAGAGGGAGATTTCTGCAGCATATTTGGCAAGTACAGAATTACAGTACAGTGGAACCTTGGATTACGAGCATAATCTGTTCCAGGAGAATGCTTGTAATCCAAAGCACTCGCATATCAAAGCGAGTTTCCCCATAGAAGTCAAAGGAAACAAAGATAATTTGTTCCGCATTGACTTCTATTGCATGCAATACCGCATGTGGCCAGAGGAGGGGGGGCACCGGAGAGCCTCGGAAATACTCAGGGATAGCTTGGCTGAACTCAGAAAGCCTCGGAAAGGCTCGAAATCACTCGGGAACAGAGTATTTCTGAGTGTTTCTGAGTATTTCCGAGTGCTTCTGAGTATTTCCAAACAGCTCCAAACGGCTCTGAACCGTTCCGAGTGTCACCGGGGCCCCACACCTCTGGCCAAATGCGGAACTGCACAACCCATTAGCTTGAATTCTGCTCGTTTTGCGAGACAACACTCGAAAACTGAGTCAGAATTAAAAAAAAAAAAGTTGCTCATCTTTCAAAACGCTCGTTTGGCGCGTTACTCGTTAATCAAGTATATATAAATTAATATGCAAAGTGGTTGGAGGGAATCTTCAGGAAGGCAAAGATGTTTTTATTAATAATTATGTGAGCAGACTGCAGTTCCTCTTTAAGTAGAAGGGTGAAATGTTCTTGTCCTGCAATCCAGGAGCAATGTGAAATATACACTGTACACATCAAAATATGCTACTTGTATGCTCGCTTAACATGTTACTAAACCCGCAACAGTAAAATCAGTTTGTATATGCAGTAAAGCATGCTTGTTATACTCACTGTGCGAACTAATGGGGTTAATCCTGCATATTGTATAAAAAGGCTGTTTGATCCTGTCTTCTCTGATCCTTTCCTTCTTCCACTGTCCCCATCCATCTCCAGATAAGACAGAGCCTTTGGAGTCACTCTATACATGCTCAGTTTGGTGTGTATTGCTAGAGAGTTTTTTTTTTTTATTTATTTTTTTGGGAGGTTGCATATGATCAGCACAGGGCCAATCAGCACTGTCCAGACAGAGGTTCAGGGGTCCTGCAGCCACATAGGACAGTCAGAATAGAATGAAAACTCCTCCTACAAGCTTTAACCAGACACTGATAGAAGTCATAAGACTGCTATGGGAAAAGGTATTTAGCAGTTTATATTTATTAAAATAATTGCATTTCCGTGTTCTGTGTAGTGTGAGAGACCAGATATAGTGAATGCAGGGTCCTGGGTTTAGTAATACTTGAAGAGATCATTAGCAGGATAATGTGTGGTTGTAACGTTGCATTTTCTTTAACCACTATACACTGCAGAAAGAAGTGATTTTTGTAAACTCCCAAGCACATTCCACGTGTCTGTTTTATACCTGGATGCCCTTTAACTGCTTATGCCTCCAACAGCTTCTGTGACTCCATCAAACCCCAACAACACCCCACAGATCACTCTAACACACATGACTGAGTAATGCTGTGAAAACACTTTTCTCGAAATAGGCATCAGTGTCCCCGATACCGCTGTTCTATAGTCGGGAGACCTCATAGAATGTACACAGTCAGTGCAAGTAATCAATGAGATGATGAAGCACGTCGTCTTCACTGACATCTCGTTTCTTCCAAGTAATTCAAGTGTTGATTTCTTGACAATCTGCAGAGCTCTTCCCTTGTGATGATAACCTCTCCAGATCTTTTCTTATTGATCAAACCACATAGATGAAATGCTACTCCTTGCCTCAGATACACACCATTGGGAGAGAGAGGAACATCCAAACAACTTGGACTGTGTAAGCAGCATCCTGTGATGGAGAGAATTTACTGCCAGCAAAACCTGTTACAGTAAAGACTAAGCAGCTTGCAAATGCCACAGTAATAAAATAACTTCATAACTCCAAGCCAAGTAACCTGTAAAAATTTTTATTTTATTGTTTTCATTTTCTGCTAATCAGAGGTGCACGAGAAATTTTACTGGTGCATCTATAGAGGCCTTAAAGAGCTCTGCTAGTCACCAATTGTACCTAAACTGGACACATAACATTATTCCAGTCATAGGCGTCCGCAGGGGGGTGTCAGGTGTGCCTGGGCACACCCTAATGCACACCCTCTGTGCACATTAGCACTTTGTGTGTCAGCAGGGAGATTGGGAAAATCTCCAATTGATCTCTGCCATATGTGTATATATATATATATATATATATATATATATATATATATATCATAGGTGTGTGCAGCCTCTTGCATTAGGGTGTGCACCCCAAAGCTAAAATACATATGCATGTGTATATGTACTGATGGTGTCAGTAGGGCAGTGGACAGTGTCATTTTGTTAATTTTCTTTGCCCAAAATGTATGGGCTTGTGTAACATTTTTTTTTTGGGGGGGGGGGGGAATGAAATATCAGTGGTCTAAACAGGGGGGAATATGCAGCACACAAGGCAAATAGGGCGTGCCCAGGCACACCTGGCACACCCTGTGCGCATGCCTATGATATATATATATATATATATATATATATATATATATATATATATATATATATATTACTAATGTAATAGGCCGTACACACCTATGCTTCAATGTTCAATGTATGAAAATATAAGAAAAAAACAAAAAAACAACAGCATAGAAAATCGCTCCAATAGTGCAACTGCCACACATGACAGCATACAATCTAAAAGGAAGGGGGAAGTTATACAAAAGGTAATAACTGTGGGGGGGTGTGCTGATGGAGAAAGTAAGAGTTTATTAGATGATGGCAGGATTTGGACTCCCTGAAGAGACAAGGTTTCATGAATTGCCTATAGCTGGACAGATTGGGGTAGTGGTTCCAGAGGATGGGAGAAGTTTGGGAGAAATCCTGTAGGTGAGCATGGGAGGTGGTGACAATGAACTAAAGACCAGCAGATCGTGGGAAAGGCAAAGAGGGCAGTTTTTCGTTGAATTTTTCAGCTGAACTCACACGATTTCTAACCTGCTGCAATGTGAACCTAAGCTGAAGGTCAATATCTGATATATTGAAAGTGACTTCACCTTAGTTAGCCATCAAGGTTTTGGCTTTAAAAGTTTTATCAATATTTTTAATTGTAACCGTTGAAAAAGACAGTATAGATATAAAATTAAGGCAGCATGAATGATGTCATAAAAATGCAATCCTTTGGACAGAGTTAGAGGTTCAATCAGATCTGAAAAGAAAGGACATATAGGTTGAGATTTACTAAAAATGGTGCACACAAAATCTGGTCCAGCTGTGCATAGTAATCAGCTTCTATCTCCAGCTTGTTTAATTAAGTTTTCACAATAAAACCTAGAAGCTGATTGGTTACTATGCAGAGCTGCACCAGATTCTGTGCGCACCTGGTTTTAGTAAATCCTTCCCCTTAGAATCAATGGATGTTATCCGTTTCTTGATATCCTCCAATGGCCTTTGATGAGATTGTTAAGTAGAGATCTGGGTAAACTAGTCAGAGAAATATTATGACATCTCAGATAAAGGTCAAGATTAGACAGGGTGGAAAAAGAAAGGAGAAGTTTCGGACCACGATAACCCAGACACCCATTTTCCTTCTTATGTTACTTAAGACATTTGATATTCTGGTATATAATTTGCTTATGAATAAAAGCAGACAATAGTGACTTTTTTTTACTACTGGTAAAAAAAATATAACGTAGGTGATTAAGATTCTCTGCAGGTGCAGAGAATCTTATCTACCTTTGGCTTTTATGGTATATTCATGATTTTTTTATATATATATAATGTGAAAGCTGTCTCCTGCTTTGAATGGCAGCAGTATACAGATAAAGATAGTACTGTAGTACTAAAGGTGACAGGACTGCCTGTGCCTAGCTCTGTTTGCACAGCGGGATCACAAGTTATTCTATGGTGTTATTATAGAATTATGTTAATGCCCTCACCGAGGCTGGAAAAGTCCCAGCTAATGCACAGGGAAGGCGCTCGCCTACAAAATGGGAAAAGCCACTAGCTTGTTGACTAGGAACACTGCCAATTAGTGGCTCTGGAAAACACCCAACTGGGAAGGGATTCAAAGCGCTGATGAAGGAGCAGCTCTTTCCAGTAAACTGAAGATGCACCCAACTGTGGCGCTGAAGGTAAAAAAAAAAAGGACTTGATGTGCTTGAATCGACAGAGCAAGCCTAACTCCTAATCGTGTGTAAAATCACTGTGGTGCATAAATATTATATCTCAATCCCCAGGTGTTGTGTAAAACCATTGATTGCAGCCCACAAACTGTTTTAAAGAATTAAATGTCCTTAGTCGTCTATTTTCACATCTGTGACTTGGCCCTAAATTGAAAGAAGTTAGGTAGGGAACATAATTCTGCCCATTATATATTACTGTAAGTCATGGCTTTTAAAAGCTCTGTAACATAGTAGACCGTTGATGAAGATGTCTTCCATGGTAGAACGTGTTTCCTATCATAATTACCCATGTTGTTGTAAGGAAATGGTGTCATAAAAATGTGAAATTGAGTGACCACACGTGGTTTGCTTTTGTATGAATTTATTGTTTACTCAATTCAGATTTCAAACAGAAAGACCCTCTTGTCTGCTTGGAAGCATGGTTATTTAGTGGAAAATCAAGACAGACCACTGCTAAATAACAAACTAGTTGATGATAAGAAAGCTCCCTCGTAATCCAAGCCCCCTGTCCACAGACCCCACAGCCACCAGCCAGGGTTGGAGGGAAGAGGCCATTGACATCCTCAACATTGGTGCTTTGCTCGGGGGTCCCCCCTGGCAAGGCACCTCAAACCCATGTTGAGGGCATATTGCCCCTTTGAATCCACATCAGACTCAAAGGGTCTGGTATGTACTTTGTGGGGGGACTCTACACAATTTTCTTTCATTTTTACTGTAGGATGTGCTAAAGTGACCCTGTCTGTGTGCTGTTCTTTTTTTTCTTTAACAAGCTGTCAGTGATATGTCATTTCTTGGCAATTTTAAACACTTCCTGTACATCAACAGCACTTTCTGTACATCACAGAGATGTTCTCCTTCACAGGCAGGATTAGAGCACCCCCAGGCATTTTATTTAAAGGAATTTTTAACGGTTTACTGTAAGCATTTAGAAAATCACTGCTTCTGGCTGAATGGAATTTTTAAAACATTTTTTTTTGCACTGGGATATGTTCCCCAGGGCAGTGCCTACCTCTCCATTCTATGTTATGACACCTGGCTTATTAGCCTAGAAAATGGACATTTTTAATTTAACAGGTTCAGCTCCCATTGATTACAACAGGGTTAGGTTCAGAATCCAAACTTTTTTGAAGTTCACTGAACCCTTCTATAACTGAACCCAGAGCAGTTCAACTCATCCCTACTCACCATAATCAGAGGCAGGTTCTTCTCCGCACAATCCCTTGGGTTCCCACTGTCCCTTGGACTCTAATGCCCGTACACACGATCGGATTTTCTGACAACAAATGTTGGATGTGAGCTTGTTGGCGGAAAGTCCGACCGTATGTATGCTGCATCGAACATTTGTTGGCGGACTTTCCGCCAACAAATGTTGGCTAGCAGGTTCTCAAATTTTCCGATAACAAATTTTTGTTGTCGGACTTTCCGATCGTGTGTACACAAGTCCGTCGCACAAAAGTTCACGCATGCTCGGAATCAAGTACGAGCCGGAAGCGCTCGGTCTTGTAAAACTAGCGTTCGTAATGGAGATATCACATGACTATAGAACTTCTTTTTTATTGGCTCGCCGTACGTCTTGTACGTAACCACGTTTGTAATTGTTGGCCAACATTTGTGTGACTGTGTGTATGCAAAGCAAGTTGGAGCCAACAACCTTTAAACAAAATTCACGGTTTTGTTGTCGGAAAGTCTGATTGTGTGTACGGGGCATAAGACATTCCCAGGGGATATAAGGTTACCCACTCTCGGGTGCCTAAAGGAAAGCACCTGATAAGGCAGAGGTGGCTGGGCATGTGATCTGCAACTGTATTATCAGTCCTGAGACTTCTGCAGCCACTTACCTGTGTTACCAGCCCAGCCCCTCCAGCTGTTGACCTATGCTAGACCTGGCCTGGACTTTCACTGTGAGGGATGCTGTGTGTGAGGATAAACACAAGTAACTGTTTGTGCATAGTACTGTTTACTTAACCGATTGCCGAGCAGCCGCCGCAGTTGTATAGCGACAACATGGCTCGGCTGCGCGAAACCCCGTCATGTTACATTGGTAACATAGACGGCCACTAGGTGGCACGCGTGCGCGCACCCCCTGCTCGCCCACAGAGCCAATCCGAGTGCCTGGCGGTCGCGATCACCACTGGGCTCCCGCGATCGCTCAGGGTACACAGAGCCTTTGGAGTCACTCTATACATGCTCAGTTTGGTGTGTATTGCTAGAGAGTTTAACATCATTAAAATAGAAGTTTTATTTGTCAGAGTTTCCCCGTAACATAGTTTTATTACCTGTATATTCTGACAGTTATTTTGTTTTCTTCCTTTATCCACTTATCTACCATTGTATGTTTTTCAATGATGTATCGGAGGTCCTTTATTTACCCAATGCTGTTTATGAACAGCACTGGATTATTATCCGTCAGGCGGACCTACCCAGTAATCGCTGTGTTTCCAGTTGGTGTTAGACAGCTCAGAACACAGAGACACTGTACCCAACTGACCCAGCCATCAGCTTGATTGACAGCTGGCTCTGCCTTTCCTGCCCCCTCCTCAGCCTGGTGCTCCAGTGAGCACCGGAGGAGCAGTGTGGAGAGCAGTGACTGACAGTCACAGTTATCACCTGCAAGCAGACCAAGAACTGACTGATCTAGTGGTCAGGCGATCGCTCAGCTCTCAGTCTTAGAGCTGGCGTGGGACAGCTGCGGTATTACACGGATGCTGCAGCATGGAGATGAGTATGTAAGCTGTCCAGCAAAATTTCAGCTACAGCGATTGAGACAAACCATTTAACACTGACAGGTTGCTTACTGCGGTCAGTTTTAATGCATATTTTTTTTTAAGGAAAAAAACGTTTTTTTAATTGTTTAAAATATCTTGGCTGGAGTTGTGCTTTCATTTTTTGTCTTTTGTCCATTTAAAGCTAAACTAAAATTTGTATTTAAGACAAATCTGCCTAAAGCTGCTGCGTGATTTTCCTGCAGAACAAAGAGCAATGTCACACTATTAAAGGAAATAGAAAAAAAACAAGTCTACTGTCAAGATCAACAGGTAATAAAATGACATTACAGAGGAACGCAGAAAAGCATAAACTGTGGTGTCAATGCTAGTGACAGACAGTGGCGGCTGGTGGGGGCACAAACACAGTCCCCCACCACCCGCTGTCCTTACCCTGGATGCATGCGGTGAGAGCGTGGCGGGCTCAGGGAAAACTGCTCCGGTGTCCTCTCCTGAAGCAGCTTCTACAGAGTCTCCTTTCTCCTCCTCCAGGCTCTAGGCGTCCAGTAAGATCGCCTGACGTTTTGGCCAATCAATAAACAGGTTTCATACCTGCTTCCCAATTGGCCGGGAGGAGGATCAGTGTTGCAATAGCAAATTTTAATTTGCTGTTGCAACACACGTGGGTGGGCTCCAGACGCAATGCTCTGCACCCTATAGTAATAGTCCGCTCTATTTTGAAGCCTATTAGAGCCTATGGATCTAATCAGTTTCTTCAAAAAAAAAAAAAAACTGGTCGCTCTAATTCATTTGCCCGGTGACCCGAAAGGGGAGGACACATGAATAGGGGGCGGCCGCGGATATTCATGCTATGCATGAATCTATCCACTGCATATAGGGGGTGGCAAGGATATGGGGGAGGGGTGATGCCTACGCGCCCCTAATGGACGGGCCACCTCTGGCAAACTGTATAGTGTCATTTTGACCATAGTTCCTCTTTAACCACTTAAGGCCCATCCACAGTATATATACTGCAGACAGGCGACTCCGCTGCAATGGATCACGTACGTGATCCAGCACTTCCGGGCATAGGGCACACGTGAGTACGACCCACCCGATCTGTGCTGTCATTTGGAACAGCACAAATCACTCAGCAGGTCCTGGCCAATGATTTATGGCTGGGACCTTCTGATTGGCTTAGCAAATCACAGCACAGAGCCCTGTGTTTACTAACAACACAGGCCTCTATATAGAGATGCAGTAATTTGTTTGTTCTTTTCTCCCTGCAAAGCAGCCACATCTATTAGTAAAAGCAGCACATATTGCACACATTATTGTTAGGTGTACAGTAAAAAGAGAAGTCAGGTTTTTTTTTTATAATCATACTTACCTAGCTGGATGCATCGTTCCGTCCCCGCCGGCTCTAAGGCTGAGAACATAGCGTTCAAACACTGCTGATCACTCAGTTCTCAGTGCTCCGTGAGCAGAGAACCAGTGACTGTCTGTCATTGGCTCATTGCTCTGCCCCCCCCCACGTGGATCCTGACCATATGGCCGCGATCTTTCCCCAGCCTGGACTGTCTCTGTGATGTCTGCTGACAGTGGGCTTTAGCCCACTGTCTGCTGAAAAAGGGTCACAGGAGTGCAGAACTAACTGCACTGCTGTGATTTGTAGTAGAAGTACAGTCAAACGAGCTTTGGCTGTACTTCTCCTTTAATCCTTTCATTGCCCCTAGATGTTAACCCCTTCCCAACCAGTGTCATTAGTACAGTGACAGTGTATAGCATTAGCAGTGATCACTGTGTTAGTGTCACTGGTGATGTCAGTGTCAGTTAGTCAGTTCTCACCCAGTGTCAGTTAGTGTCAGATTTCCCGCCACACTATCACAGTCCCACTATAAGTTGCTGTTCACCACCATTACTAGTAAAAAAAAAAAAAAAAATTGTAGATGCTATGGGGTTGATTTACTGAAGGCAAATAGCTTGTGCACTTTGCAAAGTACACCTGCAGTTGCTCCAGAGCTTAGTAAATGAGGTAACTCTTCACTTTGAAAAGAGTACCCAATCAGATGCAAGGAAAATAAAAAAAAAACAGCATTTTTGATTGCACATGATTGGATGGTGGAAAACAGCAGAGCTTCTGCTCATTTACTAAGCTCTGGAGCAACTGCTCTTGCAGAGGGCAACTGCACTTTGCAAAGTGCACAGTATTTTTGCCCTTAGTAAATCAACCTCTATAACTTTCACACCAAACCAATTAATATACACTTATTTGGGATTTTTTTTTACCAAGGACATGTAGCAGAATACATTTTGGCCTAATTTTATGAAGAAATTAGATTTTTTTATTTTTTTTTTTATTGGATATGTTTTATAGCAGAAAAGTAAAATATAAAAGGTGTAAAATGTAAAAGAATGAAAAAAAAATTTTATTTTCAAAATTTTTATATAATAAAAAATAAAAAACCCAGTGGTGATCAAATACCACCAAAAGAAAGCTCTATTTGTGTGAAAAATGATATAAATTTTTTTTTTTTTTTTACAAGAAAAAAAATGATATAAATTTAATTTGTGTAAAGTGGTGCATGACCGCACAATTGCCAGTTAAAGTAGCACAGTGCTGAACAGCAAAAAAAAAAAAATGCTCTGGTCATGAAGGGGGTAAAACCTTCTGGCGCTTAAGTGGTTAACATACAAAAAATTTGAGGAATTTGTAGTAAGTGTGATTAGTATTGGAAACAAGAAAACACATTTCCGGAACACATTTTTAAAGTTTGGAGTTGTCAGAGCGAGTTAACAAGGACACTGTTGGCAGCCAAACTGGATATTTTACTTCAGAGGCAAGCTGGACAATATTCAGTAACGCTGTTTGTTTACAAGGCTCATATTTGCAGAGAGTTCCAAGCGTCAAGCATCATCTGCATACTACCAAACTTAATTTTTTTCCCAGTATTAAATCATTTTAAACCAGGCTGTTCTTTCCTTTGTTTCTGCAACCTATTTCTATTTGTTTTTTTCTTGGCTCCTCTTCCATATTCCTGTTGGAAAAGTTGTGGTAAACAAGCAACAGGATGTTTGCACACTGATCGTCCTCGAGTTGAGGAAACAAATGAAATTTCGAAACGTCTGCCAGCCAACGGGAACCTCTCCACATCCTCAAATCCATTGAAGCTGCAGGAGTTTCTAAAGAAGATCCCTCTGAGGGATGCAGGAAAAAGGAAGGAAGTGTAAGGATAAGTATTTATTTGTGACTGTAGACAGATGCCTGATGTGACGTCTGGTGCACATGAACTTGTTGTGCGTAGGTTCCTAGATCGCTAAGAGATACATAAGACCCAGGCCATACATTCCAAACACCCTTATGCCGCGTACACACGAGCGGACTTTACGGCGGACTTTGCCCGGCGGACTGGATTTCGTCGGACAATTCGATGTGTGTGGGCTCCAGCGGACTTTGTTTTCTCAAAAGTTGGACGGACTTAGATTTTAAACTTGTTTAAAATTTATCCGTTGAAATCGAGTCCGGTCGAAAAGTCCGCTCGTCTGTATGCTAGTTCGACGGACAAAAAGGCACGCTAGGGCAGCTATTGGCTACTGGCTATGAACTTCCTTGTTTTAGTCCGGTCGTACGTCATCACGTACGAATTCGACGGACTTTGGTGGATTGTGTGTAGGCAAGTCCGTTCATTCACAAAGTCCGTCGGAAAGTACGTCGAAAAATCCGCCGGGCAAAGTCCGCCGTAAAGTCCGACCGTGTGTACGCGGCATAACACTTCATCTTGTTTCATAGCCCCCTGATGACATCTGAAAAGGTTGCAGGCTCAGGCTTCTTCTCAGCCAGCTTGCTCCTGCTAACCTCTTATTGCAGCCGAGTCACATCTGTGCAGGTTGTGCTATCCTCCTAAGATCTGACTCCATTTTGATATGCAGTGACATGTAACAAAGAGCAGAGGCCATTAACTCACTTACTGCCAGATCAGCTGTCACTGGGGACAGTGTGACACACTTCTGATTATTAACTCAACTGCCACCGTGGCTCCACTTTTTTTTAATAAGCGTAATACAGAACATGACCTTTGCACTATTGTTCACGTTCTGAATGCGCATAGTGGGTAGAGTCTCCCGCACACCAGATGTGAAATGCTACCTTCATTTGATGCTCAAACAGGCATCTCAAGATCAATGTGATGATTCAGTGGGCTTTAGCAATGTCATAAATATGCCATGATGATCGTGTGATGCCGGCTTGAAGCAAGCAAATCAAATCTGAAGTACAGGCCCATGTGCCTCATTCTAAAATGGCCTTTCCCACACACCAACAGCCAATGGGAGAACAAAGAACCTCACATGTATTGGGTTTTTAATAAATAATGGGAAACAAGTGTGTGTTAATATTTTTAGAATAGGGGACTGAAAAGCTAGGTTTATATCTTACCCATTAGCTTTTCAGTGCTTATGTCCCCTAGCCTAAGAGTATTACCATGCACTTGTTCCCATTATTTATTAAAAACCCAATAAATGTGAGGTTCTTTGTTCTCCCATTGGCTCTTGGTGTGTGGGTATACGCACCCCCGTTTCTTTGTTTCTAGTGTACTTATTTGCCAGATTAAGGGAGTTTCTGAAGTGTAGAAGGCTATTTGTTAAATAAAATGGCCTCCCCCCCACCCCCAGACAATTTCAGACTGGTGTCTTTCAATACAGGCTCATATTTTTTTCTTTCATACACAGCTGACTACATTCACCTTTGTTTTATTTGTGGTCATCATAAGAGGAAATGAGAGGAGATCTTCCCAAAGAGAACATAGATAGTAAAGTTAAACCTGACAGAGGTTTAATCTCTTCCCCACTCTATCCAAAGCTTATTTCCAAAAAAAATGACTGGAGGTAAGCTTTAAAGTAGGCCTAAGCTCAACAGGTGAACATTTGCTATGCTATAGAGAACATCTAAAATAATAAAGGGGAACCAAACCCACTAATTTAACTATCACAATTGCCAGAGTGTTTATATCAGCTCTCAACTGAACTTTTAAGCCCTCAAATGGCTGGCAACATAGCTGATCACACGTACAGCACTATGGCAAAAGCAGATCTAAATCAAGACCAAGATGGTGCTGTCCACAATTGTAAAGTATAGGGAGGTTTAGTGCTTCTCCTTTTTTTTTTTTTCCTAGGTCTTCCTCTTCTCCTTCTCCTTTTATGGTGCACTTCCCAGTATGTGAGTGTTTCCAGACACTCCTGTACATAGTTGTATATATGCATTGTGGGATCTAAGGCACTGCGACTGCAAGGAGTTGGAGTGACATCTGATCTGGTGATATCAGCACTATGCTGTTCCCTATTCTCCTTGCTCGAGGTCCTAACATGAGGAAGCAAAACCCTGCCTTTACCAAGATGGCTGCTTCCACAAAGACAAAACAAAACATGGTAAGTCAGTAATGTTGAAAGATCAGCTGCAGGGAGTCAACAAGCAATTCTGGTGCCCAGTGCTTAGCCCTATACTTGTCTTTGTTTAGCACCATATCCAGTTCAGCTCTCCTTTAAAGTGCAAATCAAGACAATTGTTACACCCTATTAATGTGTCTTGCTTTTTACATTACATCGGCAGACAGCATTCTTGATATATCAAGCAATAATTTTCAGTCCCTAAGGGCTGTACAGGGAACACCATGATTAAATGACAGTGATTTTTCCACTTCTGGTGAAATCCAGTGGCATCAACACCTCTCCCCTTTTTTCTCAGCCTATAGAGGATAATTAACAGCATAGTACCTCCTTGTGTTACATCTACTGATTGTTTTCCAGAACCAATCTCCTCCAGGTGTCATGTGACTACATCACATGATTTGAGCATTTCAGTGATTCCTTCTCTTGGGGTGCATCTTCTGAAACATGAAAACAGTTAGATAAAGTAACCTCATTTTAATCTATAAGTAGGTAATGGCTTTTAATGCAGATGCCAGAGGTACCTCTACTGAACTGTGTCTTTATACTGGTGGCTTAAAGGAGTTGTAAAGGCAGAAGGTTTATTATTTTAATGCATTCTATGCATTAAGATAAAAAAACTTTTGTGTGTAGCAGCCACCCCAGCACCCCCTAATTACTTGCCTGAGCCCCATCTCTCTCCAGCAAAGACCACGAATGTCTAAGCCGCCCAGGACACTCCTCCTGTTTGGCTGAGACACAGCAGCAGCCATTGGCTCCTGCAGCTGTCAATCAAAGTCAGTCAGCCAATCAGGGGAGAGAGGGGTCGGGGCTCTGTGTCTGAATGGACACACACAGCTGTGACTGGGCTCCAGTGCCTCCATAGGAAGATGCTAACTGTGGGGGCACTCGATAGGAGGGAAGGGCAAGGAGCAGCAAAGAGGGATCTGAGAAGAGGAGGATCTGGGCTGCTCTGTGCAAAACCAACTGCACAGAGGAGGTAAGTGTAACATGTTTGTTATTTTTTTTTTTTTTAAACGAGAATTTACAATCACTTTAACTATATCTCCCAACTTTAAGAGCTGATAAAGAAGTACACTTTTAGTATAACATATGTGCTCAAAGGACACAACCCCGCAGACCATGAAAAATGAATGCATAAAAAAAATAATTGGTTAAATCCGCTGCTTTTCCATACATATATGGGCTTTTTAAAGTAAGAAATGCAATCATTTAGAGGTTAAGTGTTATATAATACTTCTGGTAGTTAAATAGTGCATTTGTTTATGAAGAACTATACTTCAGACCAAAAACGGGGTAAGGGGGACAGTCTCTTCAAATGAGGGACAGTTGGGAGCTATAACTTAACGTAGGATTATAGTACAAGAAAGGACATAATAGTAGAAGATAGTGGCGGCCCATCCATTTGGGGCGTATGGGCGCCACCCCCCCCCATCCATATGTCGGGCCCCCTGATCTACATACAGGGCGCCGGACGCATGCATTCCATTGGGGGGTGTGTTTTGTTTTTTTTAGGAAGGGGTTAGAGCAGGGGTCTCAAACTGGCGGCCCTCCGGCTGTTGCAAAACTACAAATCCCATGAGGCATTGCAAGGCTGACAGTTACAAGCATGACTCCCGCAGGCAGAGGCATGATGGGACTTGTAGTTTTGCAACAGCTGGAGGGCTGCCAGTTTAAGACCCCTGGGTTAGAGCCTGAGCCTAATAGGCTTTAAAAAAGGGTGGGCTTGGGGTGCAGAGCACTGCATTCTGAACCCAGTCGTGTAACAACAGCGAATGAATATTCGCTATTCTCACACTGATTCTACTCCCAGCCAATCAGGAAGTGGGTCGCGAGACCCGTTTCCCGATTGGCCAAAAAGAAAAAGCCTTCCTATTGGAGGAGAAGATGTACAGCCGAGGAAGGAAGGTGGAGGATATGTAAATATTCACCAGCACACCAAGGATCATCAATTTCGTCCAAACTGTTTTTATTCAAAGAATGATCACATCACAAAATGGTGTAGTGCAACGTTTCGGAGCCACGCAGGGCCCCTTCATCAGGCGTTGCACTACACTATTTTGTGATGTGATCATTCTTTGAATTAAACCTTTTGGACAAAATTGATGTTCCTTGGTGTGCTGGCAAATATTTACATATCTCATTGGTTCCAGTATCCAGCTGGCTGTCGCTACAGCACCCAATACCTTTATAGCTTATTCCAGGAATGTGTGCGATGGGAATATGAACTGAGGAAGGAGGAGAAGACACAAGGGAAGCCCGGGACACGGAGGAGATTGAGGGAAGAAGCCGTTGCCTGTCAGCAAAGAGTGAGTGAGCTGGCGATGGGGGTGTGGGTGCAGTGCGGGCTGGATCAATGGGGGGGGGTCAGGTCTGTCTTCCACCCCCCAGACTGATAGAGCACTAGCCACCATTGGTAGAGGACAATAATTAAGGTAGCCACACGTCAATTGTCTCTTGCTCAACTTTCTCTTGATTCCCCTATTCACCTTAATAGCGTGGATGGAGGAATCTCCACACACCCCAGACTGAATACAATGGTCCTGATGAAAAGAGACTGCATCTGATAGGATGCAGTCACTGTTTGATAGATAATTTTCCACTAGACTCAGTTAATATTTAAAGGGTAACTCCACTTTCGGGGAAAATATCAAATAAAAAAAATTAAATAATATAGTATATACAATTGTGACATTGTGACACAAGTTATATTGTAATTCAATGTTATTAAAAATTACCTTTTCTTTTCAATCTGCAGCTTTGTAATTTTCTGTAAAATACAATGCAATATGGCTACCTGCAGGTGTTCTGTGTACAGAACACCCCCCGGATATGACATTTCCTGCTTGTGTGATTGGCTCACTGATTTTCATAGAAGTCTACACTAACATACAAGTCAGATTTAAGGGCATCCCCTGCAAAACAAAAATGTCATTGTTGGTGAGATACTCCCAATGGGAAATCACATCTAAAGGGATGCAGGCCCTGCAGTTTTCCTCATTAGAGCTCTGCACATGCAGCAGCTGGTTGATAATTAAGAAACCACTCCCATTAGGCTGGCCATATATGTTCAATTCTCTTGTACAATTTTCCTTTAGATTTTCCAAAAACCATATAATATGAGGTCAAAACTAAACAACTTTCAATTGTATCCAATTAGGCAGGCCCTTGCACTACATTTAAGGTAAATCTAAAGGGAAATTGTACAAGAAAATTGAACATGTATGGCCAGCCTTATGCCCCGTACACACGGTCGGACTTTGTTCGGACATTCCGACAACTAAATCCTAGGATTTTTTCCAATGGATGTTGGCTCAAACTTGTTTTGCCTACACACGGTCGCACAAAGTTGTCGGAAAATCCGATCATTCTGAACGCGGTGACGTAAAACACGTACGTCAGGACTATAAACGGGGCAGTGGCCAATAGCTTTCATCTCTTTATTTATTCTGAGCATGCGTGGCACTTTGTCCGTCGGATTTGTGTACACACGATCGGAATTTCCGACAACGGATTTTGTTGTCGGAAAATTTTATCTCCTGCTCTCCAACTTTGTGTGTCGGAAAATCCGATGGAAAATGTCCGATGGCGCCCACACACGGTCGGTATTTCCGACAACACGCTCCGATCGGACATTGTCCATCGGAAAATCCGACCGTGTGTACGGGGCATTAGACTCATTTCTGCTCATGGGCACAGACAAACACACAGGGATTTCTTCAGAATTACAAAAGATAGGAATCTACAACAAAGTTTGTCAAAATCCTTGTATTGTACATAGATTACCCAGAGGGCGATGTTTTTTTCTCAACAAAAGTGGATTTACTCTTTAAATTGACTTTTGGCGAGCCAAGTTGCAGGTCCACCCAGCCCTGGATGAGCCGAAATTGGAGCCACTATAATCAGCCTAAGGTTAGCTAATCTAGAAAATGTTTCCAACATTTCTGTTTAACATAAGTCGATTGTTAGATTGACTTCTGCTAAGCAGGAGCAGCTGGCCATACATGGATCAAAATGTAGTTAGCCCCCGTTAAACCATCAATGTCCAGCTTTACACCTATGTCAAAATACAGTGTCAAGGTGGTGATAAGGTAGACAAACAAAAGATAAAGAAAAGAGGAGATAGAATATGAATGCGCCAGAGAATGGGGATGTTAATGGCTCTCTAGGGAAAAGCTAAAACCACAACATAGGCGGCTGCAGCTTGTGCGAGCACCTGTCACAGACTAAAAGACGCCCAAGAAACCCAGGAGACTCACATACCTTCAATATGCTACTAATGAAAGCCTTCCTACAGAGGTCTCTCATGCACCTTATCCCTTTGTCACACACACTTTGTCAGCACTGAACTGTATTCTGCAGCAGTAAAGCGTATAAGGGTATAATTACGGTGAAGAAAAAGAAGGAGTAAGAATGAAATACAAGAAAAAGATCATTAACTCCTTTTCTCTTCTTACCAATATTAGGAATAATAATTTGTGAATGAGGAACAAAAGCTCAGAGGAAAGACAAGAAGGTTTAAAAGCATGAAACTAACATCTTTAATTCTGAATCTCTGATTTGCTCCAATAATTACACTGTGGCATATATATGAAAGCAGAAAATGTCTGATCATCAGATAGAACAGGAGCACTGGCCCTGATCCCTACCTCCCCCCACCTCCAGGGGAGGCTGGAATCCCCGCAGCCATAAATCTCAGCCCACACTCATAGAATCTCACCTGCCTGCAAATCAATTCCCGAATGCTTACATCTACAGAGTAAGCATATTTCATGTACACCATTGAGACTGGGAATGAGCGTGGGAGAAAAAAAATGGGAAGCAGAAGGAGAAATAAAAACAGGTATCTTATGGATAAGCCCGCATTTAAAGGAACATTTTTCTTTTGTAGACACGGGAGGTTTGCGTGATATTATTATAGCTTGCTCCACCTTCCTTTTTGCATACTGTACTTATTTTATGTTATAAGACATGCAGCAGGGCTTTTTTGACAGACTTAGATCAACTTTACTGAAAATACTGTTGAGAACAGCAAGAACAAGCCAAAGCATTACCTGGATTAAGTACACTGGATACAATGTTCTTATGATTTTGTAATAAAAATATATATGTTTCAAATTGAACTTCTACATTTGATACATCTGGAGTAGTTGGGTTGTCTTCTCTACAGCGTAAAAATCAATCTTAACGCTCATAAAGTGACGGACCATGCTATGATTGGGACACTGCATGTAATGTCCAGGTTGCAAGTCAAAGCGCAATCTAATTGCTTTTGTTCCAAAGGTTTTTATTTTTTTGTACTCGTGTCACGCTTGGGGAGATGTTCCCAAACTTCTTGTCTGGAAGAATCAAGAAAGCAAGAGGAAAACAGCTCAAAGTCAGTGAAGAACCCACTAGAATGGGTGTCGCCAATGGAAGATTTCCTCAAACCTTCTGTTCTGATGACAACTGTAAATTGCTACAGTTTATGGGAAAGACACGTATCAGAGAGATGTGAAAGCTGCACACTCCGGAACAAGCAATATGGGAAGGTTCCCCCAAGGTTTTTTTAGCAGCAATATAATAAATGTGAAAGAAGATAATGTGTATGAATAAAAAATGTCTTTATTTTGAAAAATATCCAATATCATGTGCAATTAAAATATGAGCTCTGGTTAGACAGAACATATTCCATGATAGACAATGCAAACATCCATGTACACAGCATTGCATTACATAATGTTGGCTGTGAGAATGCCCCAACGCGTTTCAACCTGTGCAGTCGCAGTCTTCTTCTGGGATGTAGTTTGCTCTAAATTGCTACATTTCCTTTCACTTTCCATCCAAAACATAAGATTAGAAGGTGAGAGTGAACATCTCCAAATGACACAAAGAAAGCAATAAAAACCCAGGAAAGTTTGTAATCCTTCCTCATATTTGGGTGAAGTTCTATTTTTTTTACTTATTTTCCTGAATGTATGCACACCACCAACTGCGATCAAACTGAATACCTTGATACCTATTATATCATCTTCTGTTCTGCAAACCAAAGGAAGTGAAAAGGCATTGAGTGGAATGCATTGTGATCTGTAATTCAAGGTTGATTGTAGGTACAACTCATCTCTAAGACTAATGCCGCGTACACACGGTCGGACTTTCCGGCATACTTGGTCCGGCGGACCAGAGTGTGCCGGACAATCCGCCCGTGTGTGGGCGGCGGCGGACTTTTCCGGCGGACTTCTTCCCAAAAGCCCGCCGGACCTAGATTTGAAACAAGTTTTAAATCTTTCCGTAGGACTCAGTTTCGGGCGGAAAGTCCGCTCGTGTGTGTGCTGGTCCGACGGAAAGCCCGCTCGTGTGTAGGCTGGTCCGACGGACCAGATACGACGCGAGGGCAGGGTATTGCATCTCGCGCTCTCTGCAATAGGAAAAACAAATTTTCCTATTGCGGTGAGCGCGGTGCATGCCAGGCCCTTAGGTCTGGTATGGATTATAAAGGGAACCCCCTACGCCGAAAAAACGGCGTGGGGTCCCCCCTAAAATCCATACCAGACCCCGATCCGAGCACGCAGCCTGGCCGGTCAGGAAAGGGGGTGGGGACGAGCGAGCGCCCCCCCCCCTCCTGAACCGTACCAGGCCGCATGCCCTCAACATGGGGGGTGGGTGCTTTGGGGGAGGGGGGCGCCCTGCGGGGCCCCCCCACCCCAAAGCACCTTGTCCCCATGTTGATGAGGACAAGGGCCTCTTCCCGACAACCCTGGCCGTTGGTTGTCGGGGTCTGCGGGCGGGGGCTTATCGGAATCTGGGAGCCCCCTTTAATAAGGGGGCCCCCAGATCCCGGCCCCCCACCCTATGTGAATGAGTATGGGGTACATGGTACCCCTACCCATTCACCTAGGGAAAAAGTGTAAGTAATAAAACACACTACACAGGTTTTTAAAATATTTTATTAAACAGCTCCGGGGGGGGGGATCTTCCTCTGGCTTCGGGGTCTTCTTCCGGCTTCGGGGGTCCCTCCGCTTCATCTTCTCCCGGCGTCCGGTTGGTTCTTCTCCGCTCTCTTCTCCCGGTGTTCCTGTTCTTCGGCCGGCTCCTCTGCTGTCTTCAAGTAGCTCTCTTGCCAGCAGAGGTCCGGACTTCTGGGCTTCTGGGCTTCTGGGCTTCTCTTCCCCAGATGTTGACACGACGCTCTCTCCTGCTGGACTGCTCTCCGAGGGCTGCGTTGTGACTTATATAGGTGGAGACCCCGCCCCCTTTTGATGTCACAGTCCCTGGGCATGCTGGGACTGTGACGTTTTAGGGGGCGTGGTCACTGGGTGATGTTGACCACGCCCCCTAAAACGTCACAGTCCCAGCATGCCCAGGGACTGTGACATCAAAAGGGGGCGGGGTCTCCGCCTATATAAGTCACAACGCAGCCCTCGGAGAGCAGTCCAGCAGGGGGCCGGGATCTGGGGGCCCCCTTATTAAAGGGGGCTCCCAGATTCCGATAAGCCCCCGCCCGCAGACCCCGACAACCAACGGCCAGGGTTGTCGGGAAGAGGCCCTTGTCCTCATCAACATGGGGACAAGGTGCTTTGGGGTGGGGGGGCAAGTCCATTCATTCTGAAAGTCCGCCGGAACTCCGGCGAAAGTCCGTCGGAAAGACGGGCGGACTTAGCACGCCGGAAAGTCCGGGTGTGTGTGGGCAAGTCCGTCCGTTTTAAAGTCCAGCGCACCTGGCGGACAAAGTCCGTCGGAAAGTGTGCCGGACCAAGTAGGATAGAAAGTCCGACCGTGTGTACGCGGCATAAGCCCATAAGAGAGGGGCAATCACCTGGTGGGGATGAACTATGTTGGTTTTATGCCTGAATAAAATTTGACTGAGCCTAGTGACATCATCGGTGAGTTGCTTTTCCTTCCATGTATCTTCAAGGAGCAAGGACGGCCTCTTTAGGCCAGCATCCTATCTGGTTTGCAAAAGTAGAGGCATGACAACTTTAACTCTGTTGTTATCTTAGGCCCTTTTCAGGTCAGTTCAGGTTCACTTTAAAGTAAAACTATAGGCAAAACTTTTTTTTCATTTTGGATAGAACAATGGAGGGTTATAACCCATCATATTTTTTCTTTCATCATCTGTATCTAATTGAGGAGATTTCCCTTCATTTCCTGTCCCTTAGCCAAACAGGAAGTCAGAAGAAATCCCTGCAAATTAATTGAATTCCTTGGGGACCCCAGGTAACTAGAACTAGTGTTCCCATTGGAAGATTTCCCCTCTATTACCTTTCTGGGGACAATCCAAAATTTGTGATTTTCTTTTACTTTCAATGAAAATGGTAAACAGGTCAAATAGAGAGGGTGACTCTCCTTAACAGGGGAACAAACACCAATAAAAACTACAAGTCTACCTCTCCACTCTATCTATCACAAAACAAAATGGAGCAGACTAGCTCAGAGGCAGTGTCTCAGTGCATAGATATAGCTTCACTGCCCCAAAACTATTTTGTGTCACATGAGATAGGAAGTAACAGATTTAACCACATACCAACCAAGCAGCTGTTTTACTTTGTGACAAATTCCCTCTAAGGGATCAGTGCACCCACAAGAACACTTTGGTTAGATACTGTTGCGGTGAATATGTCTGTTTATAGCTGAACTCTGACACAAAGGTTTCTGAACATGAGTTCCTACTGCTGCACATCTGCATCAGTCCTTACAAGGGTGTATTATTTTTCTTGTTCTTTGTTTCCTTCATCACCATGTCTTTCATAATAATCTACAGAGAATATAACAAGTGACCCTAGATGCAGTAGAGGCAGGTGGACTCCATGGACTGCTAAGGACTCCATTAAATACATGTCACTGTTGGAGCTCCTGGGGCATTTAAGGATGTTAATGAGTTAGTTCACAAGTGTCTACCCTCAGATATCAGTTTTGGAGCTATTGCTCTATAATTCAACAAAGCAAATATGCTACCTCAATGACATAGTGCGGTTGATTTACTAAAGGCAAATATGCTATTAATTTTGGTAAGGAACCTTCCATAAGCTTAGTGAACAAGGTTAAGCTCTGCTGATTTCTATCATCCAATCATGTGCAAGCAAATATACCATTTTTAAATTCCCTTTCACATGATAGAGTATTGGTTGCACCACATTTACTATACTAAAGGAAAATGCCCTTGTAAAGTGAACAGCCTTTTGCCTTTAGAAAATCAACCCCATAATGACAGAGCAATCACTTAAAAATTGGAGGCCAAACCTGGATTGTGCTTATTGAGAGACAGGGGCTCAGCATGTTAACTGATATCAGTCTGTAAATAAACTAAGGAATAGTGTTATTTTGGGAAAACACCATACCTACCATTACTGTACTCTGAAAACCAGAATACTGCAACTTCTGCATATAATTGTGTTACCCACAGTGACCCATGACATCCATAGCCCCAATTTACCCCTATAAACAGCCAGCTATGTTCTGGTTCTATTTTCCAAGGTCCTGTCTATCACTGTCTGCACCAATGCCTTCTTTGTTGCTCAGCTCATCCCACACAGCATGTCATTCCTCTTAGATTAATGTTATGTGACAGATATGGGAGCTCCGATGGGGCACTGAGAGACACAAATACCATCTCATCAGCTGGCAGGCTACATATGGTATCCCGACTCTTCTCCCTGCTGACCAGCTGCTCCCTGGTTGACTTCTCTCCTATGCTGTCATTTCTCCTTGTTGTCACTGTGATGCCAATTAACCTGTTAAATGGGACAGGGCTGGAGAAGAGAGCCACTGCAATCATATACTGAGCTTGATGTATTCCTCCCACTGTTCAGCTATGACGCCTGATACAGAGAGTTCGATATGGCACTACAAATAAGAGTTTCCTCATTAAAGCACATACAGATTGTATATATACAATATACATTCATAATTATTTAATCCTATTGCATTAGTTAAATAAGACCTTGTAAAGTCAAGAATGTAAGACTTGCAAAGGTACATGTAGACTGTATTCAAGATTTCATGGTAGATACAATAAGATATTAATGAACCAATTATGTTATAATTTAAAATAACATTAATAAAATAATTTGAACAGAATACCTCACTGATTGGAAATAAATGTTTCTGTTTATCCCAGCCCAAGGACGTCAGATGTGTTCTATCAATGTGGTTTTTGTGGAAGCCATAGCAAAAATAAGACATTCTAGTTTGGTACAGTCCAGGGAAATATGAAATTTTATATTCATAGTAGAGGTGAACCCTGACTGTATGACATTTAAGTGCTATGTGCCATAAACCATTACTATGTTTATGATTTATTCTAGAAAATAATTTCCACTTTTTTCATCTTTTGTTGCATCTCGGTTCTCCTTTTTTCCCTCTAGCTACTTCCGGTCACTTCCTGTCTACACGCACTTGTTTCAATAGCTGGCTGCAAATCCTTGCTCTCAACCAACTTCCTAAAAAGGAAAAAGGGTGGATCAAAACTGTGCAATAGGCGTCAGCATGGTTATTTAACAGTTCCTACCTGAACTACATGTAAGAAGCCGATGGCAGACAAAAGCAATTGGTAAATAGGGACAGAGTGTTGTCAACCTGTAACAAAGTGCCTGGACATAGACATTCATAGCAGGATCATCAGGTATTTTTATAAAAAGAGTATAAAAAGGGTTAAATCGAGTTTTGAAATGACATTAATATGTTAAAGATTATATGAAATGTTTGTGATTGGCTTTACGCACTGTATGTTTTTGGGCAGGACAGTGGTTAAGCACTTCTCTCGTAGCAGCACTAGGATTGGCAGTTCAAATCCCGACCATGGCATTACCTGCCTGGAGTTTGCATGTTCTCCCTGTGCCTGCGTGGGTTTTCCTCTGGGTATACTGGTTTTCTCCCACACTCCAAAGATATGCTGGTAGGTTAACTGTCTCCTGCCTAAATTGGCCCTAGTATGTGCATGTATGTATGTGAGTTAGGGATCTTGTATTGTAAGCTCCTTGAGAGCAGGGACTGATGCGAATGTATAATACATATGTAAAGCGCTGTGTAAATTGATGGCACTACACTATATGTAAATTGATGAAGTTATATAAGTACCTGTAATAAAACATTTTAAAGCTGAAGTCCAGGTATGATTAGGGTTGCCACCTCATCCCTTTAAACCCAAACACATATGCATTACACAGGTTCTGAGGCTAATTTAATGCAAATAAGGCACCAAGTGAGTTTAATTACCACCTTAATCAGCCACAGAACCTGTGTAATTAATATGTATTTTAAAAGAGATGAGGTGGCAACCCAATGTATGATCTTTATTTCACAGTTACATGGTTCAGCTTGGACTAATGTAAGTATGCATATCTCATACCTGAGGGACCACTGTGGAAGGTGACAATCACTGTTGTAGATGGCACTACTACAATGATTGCCACAATTTTCCTTTCTGCATAGTGACTACATGGGGTCACTCACTCAATACTGCAGTCATTCACAGGAGACAAGCCCCATACAGTACTAGCGGGCTCTACTGTGCAGGTATGGCCAGGGAGAGAAGACTTGCAGTGCTGAATGTCAACTAACACAGGATGCTGGAGGCTTCATATCTTGGCAAGTATGCATTTGAAAAAAGAGGAGGGTAGGATCTGTTAGGCTGGCAAAGAGAGCACAAAAAAAAATGCAGTTTATCTGAAAGTGCACTAATTCTTTAGGCTGACACTAGTAGCCTCCCTGACAGTAATCCCGAGTGTGGCTCGGGGTTAAATTTCAGTCCCATTAGCGGTAACCCCGAGCCACACTCGGGATTACATCTCAGGATCCTGGTGCGGCTTTACTTACCTTGTCCCCGGGATCCTGCGATGTTCCCTGCTGTGTCTGCGGGCTGTGTCTCCTCTGAAGCCTCTCCATGCCAGGCTCTGTTCCCTGCGAGCAGTGCGACGCACGGGGGCGGAGCCTGGCGGCAAATTCAAAAAATGTAAAAACCATAACACAAACAGTACTGTAATCTTACAGATTACAGTACTGTATGAAATGATTTCACATCCCTTTTGTCCCCAGTGCTTTGGCCCATGCCCTGCATGCAGTTTTATGTTATATATACTGTTCTTTCTGCCTGGAAACTGGAGATTGTCCATAGCAACCAAAAAGTGTCCCTTTATGTCAAAAGTGGCTTTAGATCAGCTAGAAAACAGCGATAGTAAATTAGAACACTTGCAGAATTGAGCGATAGTGAATCGTGGGGAAATTTATTTTATTATTATTATATTATAATTTTTTTTTATTATTTATATGTATTTATTATATTATAATTTATGTTTTTGTGTTTCAAACTTCATCATACCCGGGATATCTACTAGACTCTTGGTGGACAGATCTAAGTGTGTTATTGCTAAGAATTACAGACCTACAATATAAAACGCCAAATTTCCATGCAAAATAATTGTACCGCTTTCAGCACCTAAAATCCGAAATAATCATACCGCCAGGGAGGTTAAACTTCACTGAAGTTAATGTTACTACAGCTTGTATGCTACCTGTGATTGGGAGGAATGGCTGCTTTTTTCAGCGGCTTATATAACTTGTGTTAAATTCCCTGTAAGTATTCATTACATTCATTACACAATTTAGACTGAGAAAAGCTAATCAGTGGTTCAGGAGTCAATTCTGGCTTTTTACTGCTTCTGATGTTGCTTGTAGAGTATTCTGTACAGTACAGGTGCTGAGCAGTAATGCAACCGCCTTGTTTGGACACCTCCTTAATTTTACACTTTCACAGGCCTGGAACCAACCTAAGGCTGACTAATGTTTTCCTCAAACCATATACTATTATTACTTCAACATTTTTAGGTTTTATTAGAAATAATAAGTTGAAATTTGAACAGATCATGTGAAATGCAATGCCGCAAGGGTACAGTAATCTATAACAGGGAATCAGATTTAATCTTTTAACAGTTTTGTGCAGACAGAAGGGAAGACTACTGATGACTCATTGCTATGGACTGGTGCACTTGCCTTTTACCTTGTAAAGGTATTAGCGTTTTGCCCAATCTGAGTAAAGCAACGGGTTTGCTTTAATCCCCCTTTTAACCCCAACAGTCATATGTACTGTCCTGTAACTCCGTTCCCTGTTTAGAGCCAAAAGAAAATACCAGGTACCTAATGCATGAGTTATGATTTATGGCTTAGAAATAGCTTTGCACTTATTCCTGGAGACTAGATGGATCAGTGGAGGCATAAAAGGAAGGTAGGCATATGCTTCTACAAGTCTAAAATCAGCAAAACCTACATCTGCTTCAACAATTCGACAACCGCTGGGTCCCCCAATGGCGTTGGCATCTTCACTTTGGCTTTTTCCATGGGGGGGTTCATTCTTTGGCCATCTAGATTGGCCAATGTGGGATGACGTCACTCCGTGCCTGCCTGTGCAGGAGTTCATTCATTCTGGAACACAGGCACTCTGTCTCTTCTGCGGTAAAGAGCCTGCCTGCTTGCAGTTTATTCCTTTTTTCCTTTAGTGTCACTTTAAAGTATATGAAAACTCTAACAATAAACGTATCTTTTTGATCCCTTTTGGTCTGGTAATATATAGAGATGTAGCGAAATTTCACCGGCCGAAACATATCGGCCCAAAATGGTGTTTTTGCCATTTTGCCAACAGAGGAAAAAGGCAGTGATAATAGCGTCTTAAACGCTTGCAATTTTGCCATGATTTTACCTCTATTTTACTGTGCTTATGGTGTATTTTCCATAGGTCGTGTGACTCAAAAAACACTCCAAAAACATAACACGGGTGTGTTATTGATGAGTTCTTGCTGCGTTTTTAAAGCATTTCAACGGGGAGCTGTGTTTTTGGTGCATTCTTTTTTAACTGATTAAAAATCCAGCAAGCAAGATTTTTAACACCCCAAAGGAAGCCCAACGGACCAGTGTGAAGACATACATAGAATTTAAAGGGATGCATTTTTCCTTAGCTAAAGGTGCCGATAATAACTAACAATAAATTCATATTCATTTAAATTCATGATATTAATTAAAATGTTGAATATAATACAATTATATATAAAAATATATATATTTTTACAAAACTGTCATTTTCAGTTTTGGTTTTCGGCCAAGTGCTTCCTGCATTTTTGGTACCAAAAGGTCCATTCGGTGCAACTCTAGTAATATACCATTGAAGGTGTTTTGTTATATCTGTTCAATAAGTAAAAGAAATTCCTGATAAGGCTGCAAGAATTCTTGTCAACTAGAAACCTCCCGTGCTCTATACATGCACTTCAATCATGTTAGTTACCTTGTTCCCATCTATCTCTAAGGTTTACAAAAGCCCTCCCCTCTATGTTATGGAGAAAAGGAGAGTGGAAGGTGTTTGCAGTCCTGTCCTATGTAGCCCTTGCTGCATCTCAAAAGATATATTACAGTGAGTGGACATTGTCGCCAAAGGACAGGAACTGTGTTACTGGCAGGTTTACCAAGTGAAAATAAAGTGAAAAAGAGCCTGAAAAAGGAATATGAATGCAGCCACCACATAGAAGGATTGTTCTTGGGTTTATACAACCTTTAAGGTGAACCCATGGGTGCGCCTTGCAAAGCCATAGCATAGATTTACTTTGTTAGCCACACAGCACTTTGATATTACACCAGCTAAATGAGCTGTGTAGAGCAAGGACCTACCTAAACAATTCTTTCATTTATAACCAGTCAGGTCGGTCAAAGTACTACAATTAGAAGAAATGTTCATTATATACCTGATCAAATCTAAGACAAGTCAGTTTTAATTGTCAGACTAGAAAATCTAACGTCTAGGAAGCACCAGCAGAAAGCATTGGCCAAGGCTTGCTTGGGAACAGGTTGGAAAATGCTGTCTAACTGCTATTGCTTTCACCATGATAAGCCAGCCCTTAAGGAACTTGCAACTTGTATCTTCTCACTCTCTCTACAGCTTAAACATGAGTGGGTGTATGTTAGGACCATTAATATTTAGGACAACAATGGACTTCTCACAGGCCTGAGACCTCAGCACTACTTTCATCCCTTGCATGGACACTGATTATTTTTCCTTCACAGAAAAGAAAAACTAAAAAAACTGTGCCAGTAACAAGTATTTTCAATTTTCAGAAGTGTCCACTGTCACTTGACAGTCAACAATGCTTGAATGGGTTGTACCATATCTGGCCAAACTTAGCATGGCTTAACACCACCTGTTATATTTGAATGTGTCTCACAGGAGGTCTTATGATCTTATGGTCTAACACCTGAAAGATGTCATTTGTACTCATGAGAAAATGATTCAGAAGCTTGTTAGAAGTGAGGGCAGGGACACATTTTTTACTCTATTAATATGATTACTTGACTGCATGTCTGCTGGTTGATAGACTGGTGCTCTGACCTTGGTCTTTATACTAGCGAATACACAGGGGTAATGTTCCGCTGCACCTGGCCTCTCTCACTGCCTCACCTCCCACAGCTTGTCACCTATTTAACATTTCAATGTGGCGACATAAGGGCTCAATAATCCACAGGGTCAATAATTCATTAACGTTCAGAGTGATTAATGGCAACGGCTAAGGATTGGTAAATGCAAGCAGAAAGCAAGCAGAGCCTGGATATCAACGTCCATCCATCCAGATGACCCTGCTGCAAGGTTGTTGGGATTAATGGATGGATGGTGTGAGGAGGGAGCTGTATGTTTAGTGAAGCCCCTAATAGCTCTGCCAAGGGGATCCCATGAGGGAAAAATGTTTTAAGTGCAAATGGGAATGAAATTCTGAATATGTGCATTTTAATATGACTCTATAATAAGCACTCAGCCACAGGCAGCCATATGGGTGTATGCTTGTGACAGTTCTGTGTGCAAAGAGCAGCGACTTACAATTGTACTCACCATCTCTCGAGTGAAAGATCACATTAGTAAAATACATATGTATGTCCACAGGAGATGGAAGATGTGTACATTTATATATTCTGAATGCACAATACACGTAATGCTCCCAAAGTGCTATCATAAATTCAATGTCCAACAAAATTCACATAGCATATTCTGACTTGAACGAATAAAAATGATAATGTGGTTGATACGGCAGGGGGGATGGTGCAATAGGGGAACAGATTATATATGATTCTTCTGGAGGGCAATGAAAAAATATTGCTTTAATTGCTGTGTGTTCCTGAAACTGGTAAAGGGGATATGGTTTGAATATACAATACATACTGTATATACAGTAAACTATAACACAGGTACTGTAATGTTTATATAAGACACTTAGGGGCCTATGCCCAGGGAGTGGGGTTAGATGCTTGTGGCATAAGAATAGGTTTACAATCTGTAGTTATATATTATGCTTTCTCTGGACATTTTTTAGTTCATCCAGAAGCAGAATGGTTGCTGGGAGCAATCGCAAATAACACGCTGGCTCTTTTCTTTTTCTGGAATTGCACATAGAAACCAGACAGTGCACCACTTCATTAGCATATTCTCCCAGGTATATTCTGCTTTAATAGTCATGTGATATGGTAAAAAGCAAAATCAGTGAAATCTATATTAAATATGTGCTATTATTATAAAACTACGTTAAAGCGGTAGTTAATTCTGCTATATAATATTCCTTTTAGGGGCCCGCCAGGTGGCTTATGTCATATATGTCAC
Organism: Aquarana catesbeiana; assembly: GCF_042186555.1. Lineage (NCBI taxonomy): Eukaryota > Metazoa > Chordata > Amphibia > Anura > Ranidae > Aquarana > Aquarana catesbeiana. The sequence goes on from NC_133327.1 coordinate 124,661,112, forward strand.
AGTATATTAGTACATTATGGCAGATTTACCTGTCAAACAGTGCCCTCCAGCACTGCGGAGGATTCGATCCAGCGGGCTCATGGCGTTTCCATCTTTGCCCCATCTTCCTTACGGGTTTTGTGTCTTTGGCCATTTGAAAGGCGGGGTCGCATGGATAATGATGGGTAATTAAAAAATGACAGAAGGGCTTAAAGCTGTACTTCAGGTAAATTATTGCAGCTCTGTGTTCAAGAATACTTACCAAATGTATTTTTAAACGCAAGCAGTTTAGACACCTGAATTTGACTTGGTATCAGACTCTTGCAGTCCCTGTACAGCAGAGCTCAGACTGATGGAAGCAAAGAAGCAGCACAAGCAGCAAATGAGTTGTGCTGCAGAAGCATGCTGATAGGGAGAGAGAGCAAAGAGCTCATCAGTCTGCTTCTTCTCTTTTCATTGTCCAGTCACAGGATGTGGAGGAGACATGTACAGTATCTCACAAAGGTGAGTACACCCCTCACATTTTTGTAAATATTTTATTATATCTTTTCATGTGACAACACTGAAGAAATGACACTTTGCTACAATGTAAAGTAGTGAGTGTACAGCTTGTATAACAGTGTGAATTTGCTGTCCCCTCAAAATAACTCAATACAGCCATTAAGGTCTAAACCGCTGGCAACAAAAGTGAGTACACCCCTAAGTGAAAATGTCCAAATTGGGCCCAAAGTGTCAATATTTTGTGTGGCCACCATTTTTTCCAGCATTGCCTTAACACTCTTGGGCACGGAGTTCATCAGAGCTTCACAGGTTGCCACTGGAGTCCTTTACCACTCCTCCATGATGACATCACGGAGCTGGTGGATGTTAGAGACCTTGCGCTCCTCCACTTTCCGTTTGAGGATGCCCCACAGATGCTCAGTAGGGTTTAGGTCTTGAGACATGCTTGGCCAGTCCATCACCTTTACCCTCAGCTTCTTTAGCAAGGCAGTGATCATCTTGGAGGTGTGTTTGGGGTTGTTATCATGTTGGAATACTGCCCTGCGGCCCAGGCTCCGAGTGAAGGGAATCATGCTCTGCTTCAGTATGTCACAGTACATGTTGGCATTTATGGTTCCCTCAATGAACTGTAGCTCCGCAGTGCCGGCAGCACTCATGCAGTCCCAGACCATGACAGTCCCACCACCATCCTTGACTGTAGGCAAGACATACTTGTCTTTGAACTCCCCACCTGGTTGCCGCCACACACGCTTAACACCATCTGAACCAAATAAGTATATCTTGGTCTCTTCAGACCACAGGACATGGTTCCAGTAATCCATGTCCTTAGTCTGCTTGTCTTCAGCAAACTGTTTGCAGGCTTTCTTGTGCATCATCTTTAGAAGAGGCTTCCTTCTGGGACGACAGCCATGCAGACCAATTTGATGCAGTGTGCGACATGTGGTCTGACCGTCTGAGCACTGACAGGCTGACCCCACACCCCTTCAACCTCTGCAGCAATGCTGGCAGCACTCATACATCTATTTCCCAAAGACAACCTCTGGATATGACGCTGAGCACGTGCACTCAACTTCTTTGGTCGACCATGATGAGGCCTGTTCTGAGTGGAACCTGTCCTGTTAAACCGCTGTATGGTCTTGGCCACCGTGCTGCAGCTCAGTTTCAGGATCTTGGCAATCTTCTTATAGCCTAGGCCATCTTTATGTAGAGCAACAATTTTTTTTTTCAGATCCTCAGAGAGTTCTTTGCCATGTGGTGCCATGTTGAACTTCCAGTGACCAGTATGAGACAGTGAGAGCGATAAAACCAAATTTAACACACCTGTTCTCCATTCACACCTGAGATCTTGTAACACTAATGAGTCGCATGACACCGGGGAGGGAAAATGGCTAATTGGGCCCAATTTGAAAAACATTTACAATATTTAAAATATTTACAAAAATGTGAGGGGTGTACTAACTTTTGTGAAATACTGTAAGTGTTATTTAACTGCAGCAGAGAAAAATCAGATCTTCTGCCCTGCCAATTAGGCCTGTGCTGTGTGGAAGAGGTGTGTTAATCTTAGAAATGGATGCACAGAAACTAAAATCCTTTAGCAGGTAAAACAGCTCTCCTTTATGTCTTTCATTTGTGTATAGCCGTTTGGCCACAGTCCATCCTTAAATACATACATTTCCTGGAGAACAGCTGCTCCTGACTTTCTCTAGCAGTGGTCACAATAATAAAAGCCTAGCCATTTGATCAAGATATCTAAGTTAAAGGGGAGTATCGGACGTTTGAACTCTGATGCTCCCCTTTAACCAAAATGCTAAGACCATTGGTAATTTGATCAGCAGGAGGAAAGTCTGATAATAATAAGCACTTCTGCTCTGCATTCTTTTTTTTTTCTTTTTTTTTGCACACATGTAAAAAATCTGCATTTTTAGCCACTCAACTACCTAAAACCCCCAGAACAATATATATTGTCTGAAAGTAGATGCTGTGTAAAATAGAAAGATGTTCGTTTAGCGTGTGCATTTGTGGGTGTGTGCAGAGCAATAGAGTTTTTTTGTTTTTTTGGCTATAATAAATTGTATTACATTCTTTTTAATTATTTATTTTTAATTAACTTTATTGCTGTCACAAAGGGGTTAAAGCGGAGCTCCAGTCTCCTTCAGAAAAAAGTCAGCAGCTATAAATACTTACCTTTCCATGAATCCATCGCTGTCTTCACCCGAGCTGATTTTCCAATCAGCTCTCGGGTGCTGCCACCGCCATCTCGGCTAGTGGAAACCAGCAGTGAAGCCTTGCGCCTTCACAGTCGGTTTCCTACTGAGCATGCGCTGCACTTTTTGAATGGCCCCATGGCAGAGCAAGGAGGATGGGAGCCGAACTTCCTGATGAGTTTGCCGTGGCGAAGTCAGACAGAAGTGGGAATGGGTACCTGTCAAAACCAGATACCCACTTCTCCCCTCCCCCGAAAGGTGTCTAATGTGGCAGTGGAAGGGGAAGGAGGAGGCAAGGCAAACAAGCGGAGCTTGCCCTTTAGGGCTTTAACAAACCCACATGTCAAAGCATTGAGCAGGTGACAGGTACCCTTTATGGAGACACTGGAGGGGTCTATTAGAACCCAGTGTCTCTCTTGCACTCCAAAGCAACTAACCAAGCACAGAACCTCTCTTCTCAGATGTTCCTTGGTCTCTTCCTGGATGTAGTCCTGGGCTCCAAGAAATAATGCACATGGGGGGGGGGGGTCACTTGTGAAAGTGAACAAGAGGCTATACAGCTGCCCAGGTCACTTTCACTTTACAGTACTGTTGAGGAAAACAGGCACAAGCTGATGGTGGCTAATGCAGCCAAGAACAAAAATGTAAAGTATTGCAGCTTACCTGTCTTTAGATGTGGTGGCTGTAGTAGTTTTCTTTTTTTCCTTTTTTTGAACCTGGTAATCCTGAGATTAACTCACTTCCTGTACTAGGGTGACAACCGTACTAAGCAGCGCTGTCACTCTAGGACAGGGAAGGTGTTGGGACAGCATAACACTGTGTTGGGACTGCATAACCCCTGCCTCTTATCACAACAAGAGGAGGTGTTTGTAGTCCATGGAGATAGCAGGGAACAATGTTAAAGCAGAAGTATAGGAAATATAGGAAATTATCAGCTTACAAGTTTTCTATCTGGGAGAACAGCTATTTTTTTCTGCACTTATTGAATAAATATAATAAAACACTTCCAATTGTATATTTAACAGACCAAAAGGAAGAAAAAAATAGAAATGTATTGCTAGAGTTTACATACACTTTAAGCAGCATTAAATAGATGACAAGTGTACTTTACCTCACAATGGAATACCATTTAAAGGTTGAATACATGGGTAGCGGGTTCACAAGCAAGCCATGAGAAAGCAATGAGGTGCTTTCAGGAAAAAGAGATGGCTCTTGAGACGTGTTCACCATGCCTTTTCCATGTTCTCACATTGCATTTCCATTGCCTTATAAAGAGACATAAAAGCACTTTAAATGCAACAGAGAAAGATGTGCCATTTACAAAAATGTAATGTATGAAAATCATTGATAAATGTAAGGAAACATTGCTTTCTATGATCTATTCTTAGATACAGACCCATGCAAAAAGTGTCCCATGTTGGCAGTATAAGACACACTCCCCCATTGTTATCTGGTATACAAATACACTATCATTGCGGCTGAGGAAAACCTGGGGTAGGCACATTGTGCCACAATGCAAAGAAAGTGTTAACAGCTTACACCATGACATCTGCTGAACACTCCTGTGTTTCTGTCCATAATTGGTAATTAAAAATCTCCATTAAAAGTTCATTGTGCTCGCCTGAAACTGGTAAAAAAAAAAAATGGTTTATTCTTGGAAGTCTGCCTTGTAAAATTATGACAGCGGTTAATGGGAATCTTAATTAACAAAACACAAAAGTACATTTTATTTTTTCTACTTCCTTTATTTCTGCCTGCTTCTCCTCTGCCAAATGTTTAGTGTGTTTAACTGTGGGGTCTCATCTGGGATGTCATGTGACCAGGATGAGGCAACCTTCCCCAGCCGGCACCGTAATCTGAGAACTTTACATACACGCTTCACCGCCATAGAGCAAACTCATAGGTTGCCATTGCTGCCCATCTTCTGAAAATACTAGTGGCCTGACTGTCTTTAGCTTCATTCATTAATCCAGACAAGTGTAACGCAATTGAAGCTCTAACTCGTAACCTGCACAAGCTATTGAATTAGCATGGCTTCTAGCATTTTCAGGAGTGGTTAGGACTGGTGACCTGTTTGTGTACCTTTTGACATATCTAGTTAAAATTCCCTTTACTTTGTCCAGGAAGAGCAAAGTTAAAGGTTTACGGTTTACTTAACCCTTCAAACTCCACAATGGCATATACTTATTTTTTTATGCTTCCCTGCCACTCCTACAAAACCAGCTTATGGGAGCAAGTGGACTTTCCCCAGCCCCACGGGAGAGTGCTAGAACAATCATGAGGCACCAGCACTGTCACATGAGAGGAAAGGGTTACATGAGTCACATGTACCCTCATACCTAGAAGTGCTGGAAATTTCATCTTGAATAGAGCAGCAGGGGAACAAACAAAAGATGAGTATATGCTCCAATTGACTCCTCCCAAGACCTACTGCTCTCTAGCTACCTCCTCCCCTGCTTGCCTCATGAGCTTCTCCCACCCCCTGGAACTCCCTACCCAAATCTTACTGGCTATCTTATATTTTTTTACATGTTTGAAATAAACTACTTCTACTACTACTGCTGAGTACAAGATACTACAAGTACTAGTATCTTGTACTCAACCTTTAGGAGATCCCTGAACACATCTCTTCAAGGAAGCCTATACCACGCCACACCTTAAAACTATATTTCTACTTTCTTCATCAGCTCATCCCTCATAGTTACTATCTTTTGTATTATTTACCCCTTCCTTTTTGATTGTAAGATCTCAGGAGCAGGGCCCTCCTAACGTTCTTTTATTGAATTGTTTTGTAACTTTACTGTGTTTCTTTATTTTGTAAAGTAATGCACAAACTATTGGCAATATATAAATCCTGTATTATAATAATAATAATAATAAATATGTGTTGCTGGCGAGGAGGGAAGCTAAAAGAATCGTTTACTTTGTCTGGCATGGGCAAAGGGAAGGTTGACTTTAAGAGTACTCATACACCAAGAATTTCAATCTTAGTTGCTAGTGCGTGCTGAATTGTATAGGCTAGCTCTGTAGATAGCCATATGACTTTAAATTAATAGAAAATATTAAACCAATTCTAAAATCTGGACTCAAAGAAGGCTGCAAGACTTCAGTAGTTTATACTTCCAGCTACAGGTCCTCTGTTTAGTGGAACCCCTTCCTATGCCTTTGGACTGACGAGTCATTCTATATGAGTGGACTAATGCGACTAGAGGCCCGATGAGTCTTATGGCCCGTACACACGATCGGATTTTCCAACAAGTGTTGGATGTGAGCTTGCTGGCTGAAAGTCCGACCGTGTGTATACTCCATCGAACATTTGTTGTTGGACTTTCCACCAACAAATGTTGGCTAGCAGGTTCTCAAATTTTCTGCCAACAAAACTTTGTTGTCGGAATTTCCGATCATGTGTACACAAGTCCGACGCACAGAAGTTCACGCATGCTCGAAATCAAGCAGAAGGAGCCGCACTGGCTATTGAACTTCCTTTTTCTCAGCTCGTCGTACGTCTTGTAAGTCACCATGTTCCCATGTTTGTAATTGTTGGCCAACATTTGTGTGACCGTGTGTATGCAAGACAAGTTGGAGCCAACAACCTTCGAACTTCGTCAGAAAGTCCGATTGTGTGTAAGGGGCATTAGTATGACAATAACAAGGTTAGACATAAGAAATTCTTAAGTTGGAGATGGAGAAGTTAAAAAAGACAGTTTAGATACTCCATGTTAACACACCTAGAACCAATTACTAGTAGAATATAACAAACTGGTGCCCTACTCTGCTAGCAGTTCAGTTCTAGGTGTAAAGACCCTGAGTGAGTGAAATGTAAGTGGATCAATAAAAGTGCGCAAAGTGTGCAGGGACAGCAAGAAAGAAGGCCCATCTCAATAGTTTGTTTAGAATGGGGAGCAGTTTAGAACCCTTCATTTTACAAGACAATGTAATAAAACTTAGCAACATCATTTGTGAGAAGCTTTGTGCCACTCCTGGCAGACCTGTCAATCTGGACCACAGCATGCGCTGGCTATGCAGAAATCCAACCCTGGCAAGGAGGCACAACAGAGTGCTCCTCCATATGACCTGCACAATGATGAAAAGTCAGCAACATGCCAATCTTCTGAATACCCTTTATGAAAGCACCATGATCCCAAAAATCTGTCAGCAATTCACTTTCATGAGTCTAAGCTCTCAGGTACCCTTTGGCTTACACCCAACACATCTCATGAGTACCCTTTAATTCACACCAAACACATCTCATGAGTACCCTTTAATTCACACCAAACACATCTCATGAGTACCCTTTAATTCACACCAAACACATCTCATGAGTACCCTTTAATTCACACCAAACACATCTCATGAGTACCCTTTAATTCACACCCAACACATCTCACAGCTTTTAGCTCACACTCACACCCTTTAACTCACACCCAATATATCTTACAAGCACCCTTACACCACACCCAACACATCTAACAAGTACCCTTTAATTCACACCACACACCTCACAGATACCCTTTAATTACCAACATAGCACATCTCACAGACACCCTCTAAATCACACCCAACATATCTCAAAGGTACCCCTTAACTCACATCCAATATATCTCACATGCGCCCTTAAACTCACACCCAACACATCTAAGAGGTACCCTTTAACCCACGCCCAATACATCTAACAGGTATCCTTTAACTCACGCTCAACGAATCTGATAGACTATTTGTGTTATCAAACATAGTGTGTAACTTTGCTACGTATTTTCCTTTTGCTTAAGATATGTCCAACCAAGCACAGCGTAATACTCTGAACTGTGTGTTCAGCTGCTAAAATGAGGTAGATGTGAACCTTTACACATCCCACAGAGCAGCAAATAGATTTTCTTCCTATCTTTAATAACATTACCCTATTATCTGCTCTACCTCATCAATTCTGCAAGCCGTTCGGCTGATATGGCAAAGTAGGAGAAAGAAAGCGATCTTTATTTAATGAATATAATAAATGCACAGTGCAGTTAGTGGACATAATAATATTAGAGGCTTAATTCAAATTACCTATTAACCTCTGTGAGGTTTAATACTTTTAATTGCGATGATTCATTCTAAATTGTTGGCATGGGTCCAGGCGTGGGCAAAATATCTATTAAATTTTACTATTGTTAAATTAATATTACAAAGGGTGGGGGTGGGGGGGCAATTTAAGCAGCCATTCTTACCTCAAACAAAATAACCACAGGTACCTGGTGTAGATGTGTTTTAGAAGGATTGTTCTGACCCGTGTTCACGTAACGTGCCAGTCCATTTAGGAACTTAAAAAAATGGAACTGCCACAATAATTCTATTCTAAAAATGGACCAATTAGACCACATTCCGAGAGGTAATTCTGAAAATGTCCTGTCTATTATCACCTGTTTTTTTTTCCATTTGAGCTACTTTTTAAGATAGAACTGCAAACATTTTTTGTCTTAAAGAGAAACTGTTAGTTTTCATTTGTAGAATACATCACAAATGGTTATAATACCACAAAGCATCTTGATACTTTTCTGCAAACGAAATGACTTGAAAAAGCTTTGGTCTCTTGGTGTGTAAAGGTGCCCTACTTCAGTAAGATGGACCCGTGTGCTAGGGCTGATGCAGACAAAACTATCAGTGGACTACAGGCAACACAGGTGATTAGTCATTTGCCCTTCTCCCAACTTTCAGATATCAGTTCCCCTCCAAACTCTTTTTCCCAACAGTTAGAGGATGTTCACTTGATTTTCATCAGGCAGCCCGTTAACTTTCATGATGTGTGAAGGACTGTTTGAAAATTCACACCTTATATGTGACCTGAAAGGTCAATTTGAGACACTTCTGAGATTTTTTAGAATTCATTTACAGGTACACTTACCTCCCTTCGACCTGCAATTTACCTATTTTAAGTAGGTTTTGCATCCCCATAGACATGTATGGGAATGCAAAGCAAGTTTAAAGTGAACAAAGGCCCTAATGCAAAACAGACTATTTATTAGGGGAGCTTTTAGGACAGATACTCATAGAACAGAGTAGGTATCTGTGGTAGCCCCACACCTAACAACTAGCCTCAGCAGTGCTAATCACAAAAAAGAAACTGTCCTCTTTTTTCTTTCTTTTTGATCTGGCAGGGTTCAGAAAGCTTCTCTTCTCCCTGATGTTCAGGGCTGTGGGCTGTTCCTCTGCATTCTTGTGTAGAATGCAGTGCTAATGGCCCTGCCTTATACATGATGAAGTCAGCATGCAACCCCAGGCTGGAGTGTCTTAGAGAAGAGGCTTCAAGTGTTGCACAGATGGAGCATGCCAGAGGAAAGTTTATGTGTATATGTTGGATACTAATATTTATAGGTAATCCATGGAATATCTAATTGCTTCTTGGGAATCAGAAAGGAATTTTTTCCCCCACTGGAGCAAATGGGATCATGATTTATTGGTGTTGTTTTGCCTTCCTATGGATCAACTGTGGGTATATGGAGGTCTTGTGTGTGGGGTTTTTTTTTTTGTTTGATTGTTTTTGTGTTTTTTTTGTTTTTTTGGGGGTTGACCTGGATGGACTTGCGACTTCTTTAAACCAGATTAACTATGTAACTAATTACACCTTACTGTTACACCTTACTGTATTACTCCACCCACTATACTTAATGAGCATATACCCCCTGCAGGGGGGGGGGGCACAAGGCAGGGGTAATTGTTGTGTGACTCCTGGAGTTGAGCTTTAATCTTGAATGGCAGAACAGGCCATTAGTAATGAGGTAAAACTAGGTTTTAAAGGCACACAAATGAGGGTTAAGCAGAGCTCCAGGCAAAAATCATAATCTCAGCAGGAATTCAAGTGTATGAAGAATGCATGTGTCCTAGCTAACACTCATAGAGGTGAACATCCTTTATGTGCACCCCCTGAATCATGGTTATGATGCTTAACCATCTCATAAGTGAATATAGGATATGGCTGCTAAAATTCTGCTTCCTCAGTCACTTCTCCAACCTCAGACCCTCAGTAACCTCTCCCCCCTCATACTCTAGCAGCACATTAATAAGGTCTTGTGTGTGCTTTCTCTCCTGTAGGCATGTTCTAGTGTTAGACTGGCATCGCAGTGATAAGCAAAAGATCCCTAATTGGCTTTCCAACCCATTTTAAATTCTTCAGAAAATTACAAGAAACTAAGATCAGGATACATTCACATACTAGTTGTATTTAAAAGTGTTTAATAATTGAATAAAAACATGCCTGGATCTAAAGGTATTTTATTTTTATTGGCATTGAATTCTATGTTAAAGTGTCAATCTAATTACTCAATCTTATGTAATCTTAATATGTTAATGTCATTTAAAAAGTAATTTTTAATCTTTTTAAATCTAAAGCTTTCATTAAAATAATGGTGATCCCACCGTGAAGGTTTGTGTTAGGGCACTTCCTGCTATATGAATACAATGCTCTGTCCTTCTCTCCAAATTGCATCACTGTATCACACATGTCACCATTAGGCAACTCGCCCTGAGAAACATTATGGAGATATCACTGGAGTGCATGTACAGTCAGGTCCATAAATATTGAGACATCGACACAATTCTAATCTTTTTGGCTCTATTCACCACCCCAATGGATTTGAAATGAAACGAACAAGATGTGCTTTAACTGCAGACTTTCAGCTTTAATTCAAGGGTATTTACAGTCAAATCAGGTGAACGATGTAGGAATTACAACAGTTTGTATATGTGCCTCCCACTTTTTAAGGGACCAAAAGTAATAGGACAGATTATCAATCATCCATCAAACTTTCACTTTTTAATACTTGGTTGCAAATCCTTTGCAGTCAATTACAGAAGTCTGGAACGCATAGACATCACCAGACGCTGGGTTTCATCCCTGGTGATGCTCTGCCAGGCCTCTACTGCAACTGTCTTCAGTTCCTGCTTGTTCTTGGGGCATTTTCCCTTCAGTTTTGTCTTCAGCAAGTGAAATGCATGCTCAATCGGATTCAGGTCAGGTGATTGACTTGGCCATTGTATAACACTTCACTTCTTTCCCTTAAAAAACTCTCTGGTTGCTTTTGCATTATGCTTGGGGTCATTGTCCATCTGCACTGTGAAGCGCCGTCCAATGAGTTATGAAGCATTTTGCTGAATATGAGCAGATAATATTGCCCGAAACACTTCAGAAATCATCCTGCTGCTTTTATCAGCAGTCACATCATCAATAAATACAAGAGAACCAGTTTCATTGGCAGCCATACATGCCCACGCCATGACACTACCACCACCATGCTTCACTGATGAGGTGGTATGCTTTGGATCATGAGCGGTTCCTTTCCTTCTCCATTCTCTTCTCTTCCCATCACTCTGGTACAAGTTGATCTTGGTCTCATCTGTCCATAGGATGTTGTTCCAGAACTGTGAAGGCTTTTTTAGATGTTGTTTGGCAAACTCTAATCTGGCCTTCCTGTTTTTGAGGCTCACTAATGGTTTACATCTTGTGGTGAACCCTCTGTATTAACTCTGGTGAAGTCTTCTCTTGATTGTTCACTTTGACGCACATACACCGACCTCCTGGAGAGTGTTCTTGATTGGCCAACTGTTGTGAACTGTGTTTTCTTCACCAGGGAAAGAATTCTTCGGTCATCCACCACAGTTGTTTTCTGTGGTCTTCCGGGTCTTCTCGTGTTGCTGAGCACACCGGTGCGTTCCTTCTTTTTAAGGATGTTCCAAACAGTTGATTTGGCCACACCTAATGTTTTTGCTATCTCTCTGATGGGTTTGTTTTGTTTTTTTCAGCCTAATGATGGCTTGCTTTACTGATAGTGACAGCTCTTTGGATCTCATATTGAGAGTTGACAGCAACAGATTCCAAATGCAAATAGCACACTTGAAATTAACCTTTAATAACCTTTAATTAACCTTTAATTAACCTTTAATTAATTGACCTTTTATCTGCTCCTTGTAAATGGGATAATATGGGGAATAACACACACCTGGCCATGGAACAGCTGAGCAGCCAATTGTTCCATTACTTTTGGTCCCTTAAAAAGTTGGAGGCACATATACAAACTGTTGTAATTCCTACACTGTTCACCTGATTTGGATGTAAATACCCTCAAATTAAGGCTGAAAGTCTGCAGTTAATGCACATCTTGTTTGTTTCATTTCAAATCCATGGTGGTGGTGTATAGAGCCAAAAAGATTAGAATTGTGTCAATGTCCCAATATTTATGAACCTGACTGTACCTAGAGTGATTGTGGCTGAAAGCGACTGCAGGAGACCTGTGGTACTGAGATGCAACATAGTTACATAGTTACATAGTTACATAGTTACATAGTAGATGAGGTTGAAAAAAGACGCAAGTCCATCAAGTCCAACCTATGTGTTTGATTATGTGTCAGTATTACATTACATATCCCTGTATGTTGCGGTCATTCAGGTGATTATCTAATAGTTTCTTGAAGCTATCAATGCTCCCCGCTGAGACCACCGCCTGTGGAAGGGAATTCCACATCCTTGCCGCTCTTACAGTAAAGAACCCTCTACGTAGTTTAAGGTTAAACCTCTTTTCTTGTAATTGTAATGAGTGGCCACGAGTCTTATTAAACTCTCTTCTGCGAAAAAGTTTTATCCCTATTGTGGGGTCACCAGTACAGTATTTGTAAATTGAAATCATATCCCCTCTCAAGCGTCTCTTCTCCAGAGAGAATTAGTTCAGTGCTCGCAACCTTTCCTCATACCTAAGATCCTCCAGACCCTTTATTAGCTTTGTTGCCCTTCTGTTGCAACAAAGAATGAAAAAGAGGTATTCTCTAATTGACAAAGTGGCAGTTGTTTATGATACACAAATAAAATGTCATCTGGTATGGGCTTTACATCTACATTAAAGAAAACGTGTAGTATAGCCTATCGTTGCTCTGGGTAGGAAAGGTATAACAAAAACAGCTTTGAAAGGCTACAGGTAGCCCAAATAACAGCTTTTCTAGGTACAAGAATGGTAAAAAGTACTAGATCTGAACTACTTTCAAAAGCATCTCTGTGTGATATTAATTCCTAGGTAAGGTCAAAGAGCAGCCAAGCTCCAAAGCCTGACAGCCAAAAGGAAAATGGCAGGGCTTTTAGCAAAAAAGCATCATCCATGAAACAGAGCGAGACCATGGGCCGAAGGGCATAACAGCACGACAGTAAGCATACAAGAAATTAAAGAAGAGATGAAAGAAAAGACTGTAGATCCAGCGGAGAAGGGAGGGCCAACCGACAAAGAGCAATTACTTTGATCTGCTGTAGAGGTAAAGGGTGGGGGGGAATCAATAAATAATTCAATTTCCAAGTGAATGAAGGCAGACCGCAAAGTGAATGGATGAAAATGAATAAAGTCAACATCACCTCTGACTCTGATAAGACGATCCTGCACTTAAAGATTTTGTTTCCCCATCAACATTTAATCTGTCGACTGGAAATTTTGTAGATTTAACCTCTAAAAGCCCAGGATGGCAGAATGACCACTTATAAATAATCCCTGATTTAATATTTTAGAAAATGGAGTTATCACAGCTACTGCACTACAGAAGTTTGATATTACAGGTGCAAGTTTCCTCCATAAATGCTTTAAGGTCTGCATAAAGCCTAAACTACAGAGGAAATTTAAGTACATGTGGCCCTCCAGGATCCATCCAAAAGGCAATCCCTCTTAAAATAAGTCAGAAGGTGTCAAAACCTCTGTCTGTTTATTTTTTACTATTCTTGTTCTGTTGGTAAGATTTTCCTTCACTTTCTAGAGATGCAACAGGAAGTTAGCCAAAACCTCAACAAAGTAAAAAGAATTTCCCTCTTAGGCCTCTGCTGGCTGTAAACATACTGCAGCCATGGTGCCTTGTGCCGTGGAAAATTTTACGTGGCTTGTCAAGTTGAATTTGTATAGTACATACATAGTGATAGTAGAGCAAAAAACTTATGTTGACAGATGTGTCATTTTAATAGGCATACATTAGCATATGCATTAAGTTATGTCCCGATGAAACTTAGGTTTGATTTCTCTCTTTATGGCCGAGCAACTGTCCCAATCATTGTACCCCTCATGGGAAATGCCCTGCCATAACCTCTCATGCTTCATGCGATCTATGTAGGTGTTGTCGAATGGGTCATGGGGAAATGTCTTGCCATCATCAGCCGGGTTTGATCTTGTGTCAGCCACGCTGTTGCCTTTTCACTTCCTTGTTATGTGCAGCCTGTAGGGTAGATCTTGCTTGGAGGAGGTGTCATGTTGTAGTGCTGCAAAACCCATCAAAACACGCCAAAACGCATGTACATGTGTTTCTGATGTGCTTCTATTGATGTTTATGGACCCACAAATGCCCCATCCTGTACCAAAAGAAGTGCCTATATCTCATCCAAAATTATAATCATAGGAAATCACATAGGTGTGAACAGCCCAAAGAAAATAATGAGAAATGGCATTTTGTGTGTTGTTACTATTCAGAAAACATGGAACAAATCTCACAGGTGTGAACGGAGCCTAAGACCCACCGTTTTTTATTAGTTTACTATTAATAAATATGGGAAAGACAGGCATGATTGAAAATTTGAAATAAATGAAAGTTGTGAATAAGGTTTAGGAGGGCAGTATTTTCAATATGCAGCTAAGGTTTAGAACACAGGGACATGACTTCAAACTAGCAGGAGGAAAGTATTATTTTCCTGAAAGATGATTCTTGGAATAGATTTGCAACAGAGGTAGTGAGTTAAGCAACAGTAGGTGAATTCAAACATGCTTGGGACAAACATGCGTAGATCCATACTCGATGGGCCATTTGGTCTTTTTCTGCTGTCATGCTTCTATGTTTCTAAATTAAAGGTGTCAGTACCATTAAGTAACTGATCAGGCTCCAGAAAAACAATAAAGGAACCAAGTGATGCCCGCACATATAATACTTTTACACCCTTTCTTCAGCACCCCAGAGGAACTACATTTCATATTGCGATTAAAGTAGAATTATAGACAAAACTTTTTTTTTTTTCTGTTTTGGATAGAGCAAGGGAGGGTTATAACCCCTGTTATATATTTTTTCGCCATCTCCCATAGCAGAGATTTCCCTTCACTTTCTGTCCCATAGGGAAACAGAAAGTGAAAGGAAATCCCTGCAAATTAAGGGAATTCCTTGGGTACCCCCAGGTAACCACAACTAGTGTTCCCATTGGAAGATTTCCCCTCTATTATTTTTTGGGGGACAACCCAAAATTTAGATTTTTTTTTTACTTTCACTTTCAATGATAATGTTAAACAGGACAAATAGAGAGGGTGAATCTCCCTAATGGGGGCACAGGCAGCAATAAAAACTGACAGGTAATCTAATCCCTCTCCACTTCATCCAGAACTAAAAATAAGTTTTGCCTTTAGTTATATTTTAAGGACAATATTTTACACCACATGTGTCAAACACAAGGCCCGCAGGCCCAATCCGACCCTCCAGGCCATTTCATGTGGTCCTTGCACCTCTTCTGCAGCTCCGCCCCCAGATTCTTCCCGGCAGCAGCACAAGGTAAGGGGGTCGCACTGTGATGTAAGGGAGGGTGTGGGACCCTTGACTTCTGATGGTTGGGGGGCTCTTAACAGCTGATGTAATTATTATTATGATTATTATACAGGATTTATATAGCGCCAACAGTTTACGCAGTGCTTTACAACATGAGGGCAGACAGTACACTTACAATACAAATCAATACAGGAGGGATCAGAGGGCCCTGCTTGTTAGAGCTTACAATCTAGAAGGGAGGGTCAAGTGGAAACAAAAGGTAATAACTGCGGGGGGTGAGCTGATGGAGAAAATTAAAATATAGTTGTTAGATGTGGGTAGAGTAGGGTAGGCTTCTCTGAAGAGAAGGGTTTTCAGGAATCGTCTAAAAGCCAATAGAGTAGGAGATAAGCAGACAGATTGGGGTAAGGCATTCCATAGGACTGGAGAGGCTTTGGGAAAGTCCTGGAGGCGAGCATGGGAGGAGGTGACGAGGGAGCTAGAGAACAGGAGGTCTTGAGAGGAATGAAGAGAACGAGTAGGTTGGTATTTAGAGCCTAGGCTAGTGATGTAGCTGGGGGCTAAATTGTGGATGGCTTTGTAAGTAGTTGTTAGTATTTTGAATTTAATTCTTTGGCCGAGTGGAAGCCAGTGGAGGGATTAACAGAAAGGGGTAAATAGGGAGTGGGATGCTCTGGACCATACAATTCTATGCCAGTTGAAAAGGAGAGTCCCACACTGTTGGTATCATCCACAATAAACTTTATTGGAGACAGGACACCATGGCAAAACCATGTTCTATCTGAGCAGTCTCCAATAAAGTTTCATGTGGATGATACCAGCAGTGTGCGACCCTCCTTTTCAGACTTGCATCACCTGGTACAGGAGTATGAGTGGGTTTCCGTGCTGGTCTGCACCTGCCCTTTACAGCATAAGTCCTAAGTTTATTAATAAAACCAATAATAATCTAATGCAGAGGAAATTATATAATACGATTAAGAGTAGATACGTTTACTGTATATAGTCTTACTGATACAACAGTCACTTTGAAGGCAACTATAATGCTGATGCGGCCCGCAATTAAATTGAGTTTGACACCTCCGTTCTACAACTACTGGTATTGAGGAGCCAGGAGTGATCTGCCTCCTGCAGGTTCCTATTGAACAGTAAAGCCACACATCATGGTGTTGGGCCAACAGGAGGTTGGCTGTTTCAGGAAGGGTCAAACCTTGCTTGTTACAGCACATTGGGATTTGGGGGCCAACAGTATTAATAAAAAGCATGCAAAGGTACATCTAGGCAATGTGCCTGAATGATAGGTAGCATCAAGTATAGTAAAAACTCTACTAGAGAGGACTAGCGTGAGCCTGGCATGAAGTAGAACCTTTATTTTCGCTTATTAAGCTGAACGGTAGTCTAGTTAAACATATAGGCGGCACAGAAAACTCCTTCAATGTTCCATCTTTATTAACAGGTTGCACTTGGGAGAAATTGCAAACAAACAGGCATATAGTGGTTGTGTATGCTTAATGGGATAAAATAAAAGAGGGAATGGGTGACTGACTGAGAGAAGGAAAGGGAAATAGCAGACTATGACAAGCAGAGAAGGGCACAGCCCTTGGGACTTGTTGATGACTGTTGTGCTTTGCCATGTCTGTGCGTTAACACATGTTCACACAGTACATCAGTAATTCAAAGGGAACGCCTGCTGGGTATCGGCCCCTGTGGACTGTCTTTAATCGCACTCTGCTGAAATTACAGGCAGCATCGAGCCTACTCAGTCACCTTTCCATATTGCAAGGTGTTTCTGATCTGTCTTATAGCACTTTCCTTGCTAAAACAATATGTTCATTTAGCAACAAATTTCACTTACAGAAAAGACTAGATTTCTACAGGGTATAGACAAGGCCAGCCTGTGGGGATTCTGACGCTTAAAGCTGTGAACTATTTTATTAAAATCAGCAATAAAGGAATAACAGGGGGTTGATTTCACTTGTTAAACGTTGTCTGTTACAAATGCAGTCACAACCCCTGAGAGATCTTTCACATAGTGCTTTATGGTCACATAGAAAGAAAGAAATTAATAGACCCTAAAAAGCATATTACCTTGAACAATGGTGTTATATTTCATTACTAGATCTGAGACACTAAACATTACAAAAAGAAAAAATGAATGTTGAAATCATCAGGTGAAGCTTCTGTGACCTACAAGATAATTTCTATGTGAAGCCTGACTTATTGAAGCTTACTTACAAAAACTGGAGCCCACCAGATCTGTTTCTCATGGCAATAAATTTGGTTCCAGGCAGAGGAAGAGGGGCTACAAGGGTCACAACTGCAACCTGACCTCTACTCTTTGGCCCTCACCAACTTTCTCTAACACCCAAATATCTGTTGGTGGTACCGTGTTTTATGATTATCCCTACGTGTGGTCAAGATCACACAGTGCAGAGAGAAAATCAATAAAGTGCACCTGTACCCCAACTTTGGGCATTAAAACATATTCCTAACAAGCAGTAAAAGAGCTGTAAAAAAAAAAAAAAAAAACATCACTGACCTCTCTAGCTGCTTGTACTGTGAAGTAATTAATCCCCAAATGTCACAACAAAGACTGACATCTGGTTCAGTCCATTTCTAACATCTTAAAAATAGCTGCTTGATAAGGGTAGATAGTAACATCTCCAGACCCTTTTCTGCATCTCATCCAATCAGAGAAAGCCTTCAATCCATTGAAAAGAATACAACACTTATTCTGAATGGAACAGCTGCCAAGAGGACAACTCCCCGTGTACCAGAAAGAAAGTTGCTCTAGCACCACCTGAACAAGAAAGTTCTTCATGTATGTGGCACAGACTACTACAGAAGTTTTGTGACTCCCATACAACCTTCTGAAATCATATTTTTACTATGAAAGTGGTAGGATAGAATACACCTGTTCATTACTCTCCTATGTGTTACACCACAGTCTCTTGCTCTTTCAATCTATCAGAGTTAATAAGTGACCTCGCATAGCCTCTAGCCAGAAAATTAACTGACAAATCCATCAATCTTACCTCCTTGAGTGATTCCTACTGGCAATGTGCTGAACTTACATCATCCAACTTCTAATGATAGATCTGAGTGTATGTGGTGGATGAAAACTATTGTACAAAAGTAGCTGGTTTTTATCTGTGTGTTTCATGTATGTTAGTGTGTAATAATCCTGCTTCCATATACACGGTAGTATCCAATTATGAGATTTTTTTATAAATCCATGTTTAGATTGCACTGAATACTTGGACCCAAAACCTTTTAACTCCTCATTACAGATCAACAGAGAACCAACATCACCCGGCTACTATGTGAAAACGTCATCGATGAAGCGCCACCAAAGTGATTATCTTGTGTCCTATCTGTAATTCAGCATGCGATGGAACGGTTTTATTTTTTAAACTGCTTTTTTTTCTGAAGAATGTTGTATGGCGTGGTGTGGAACACTAACCCTGAAAGCTACGTTTTGATTTTTTTCTATAACTGTACTTTTTGCTTTAATTAAACCAAGACAATCCAATGAAGTAGGCCATTGTACTGCACAATAATTAGACCTAAAGAAGATTGTATAATCAGATTGTGATGTGTATGAGATGCACTCTGTGGATACATCAACTATGGCATATGAACAAAGGGTCCACAGTTCAACAATAAAAGCTCATACACTTGAAAACGATTGAAATTGAGTGTCCCATGTCCTAGCTACAGAGATCTTCTTTAAAATGTATCCCCAATTTTGTTGAGAAAAAACAATCCCCTCTGGGTGATCAATGTACACTTTAAAATAATTTTGTTGCAGATTACTACTGTACCTGTTTCTGCTCTGAAGGAAAAACTCTTTGTGCAGACTGAATCTGAATGGGAGTTTATTATTAATCAGCTGATGTACTTGTTCTAATGAGGAATGTTGCATCCCCTGAGATGTAATTACCCCCTAGGGATTATCTCACCAAAAATTACATTTTTGTTGTTGTTGCAGAGGAGGCCTAAAATCTGACTTCTGAAAAAAATCGGTGAGCAAATCACACAGGCAGGAAATTACATTTCTGCGGGTGTTTTTTACACCACCTGTGTGCAGAAGGCCTCCAGGTTGCCATATTGTATTGAATTTTGCTGATGATTACAACTTTGCACATTGAAAATAATAGGTCATTTTTAATAACATTCAATTACAATATAGCTTGTGTAGGAATTGTATATGCTATGTTGATTTTTTATATTTTCTTTTTATATAAGTGGTGTTACCTTTTAACTTTCTTTTTTATATCTCAAACTTCAAGTGCATATATACACATTATCTTGCCAAAAGTATTGGGACACCTTCCGTTACCAACTCATGAATTTTAATGGCATCCCAGTCTTTTTTTTCACAAGAAAAATGGCATCTCAGTCTAAAGCCTCATACACACAATCGGATTTTCCGCCGGGAATTAAGTGATGACAGACTGTTGGCGGAAAATCCAACCGTATGTACGCTCCACCGGACAATTGTTGTCGGATTTTCCGCGGACAAATGTTGGATGGCAGGCTTATAAATTTTACGCGGACAAATATCTGTTGGCGGATTTTCGGAGTGTGTGTACACAAGTCCATCAGATAAAAGTCCAAAGTACAAACACGCATGCTCTGAAGCAAGGACGTGCCGAAAGCGGTCGGTCTTGTAAACTAGCGCTCGTAATGGAGAATTAACATTTGTGGCGCGGCAAATTATGAAATGTCGAAATGCAGCACACATTCCCTTCTTCTTTAATGGGATAATAATGAAGCTGCTTTGCTGGTGTTACTGATGGAGTTCTGCCAAACGTATTTTAAAAGGCTTTTATTTTCTAGTGATATCAAGAATAATATTATTATGCTTGTTTTTTTTGTTTTGTTTTTTTGGGCAAGTTACCACTACACCATTAAACAGTAGTTTTTAAGATCAAAGATACAACTATGTTGGTGTCCCTTGTTAATTTTACATTGTATTTTTTTAATTGTAACTGCCTACTCCAAACTGTCATTTGAAGTAAAACACATAGCCAAGTATTATTCTCCACAATTTTTTTTTATTGTGCATTAAAAAAAGAAAACAAATAAAATTAGACATACTATCTGCCAATAGAACTTAATCAAAAAGTGCATTCTATGCATTAAAAAATATAGAAAATATAACAAATCAAATCATTATTCAACCAAAAAATAAAATAAAAGCCTCATGCATGTGTCCTGCTTCTTAATATAGGGGGTCACCAAGCCAAGAGTTGGTGAAAGCAGGGGTCCGTCATCCAGAGATAATTCCGAAAATCATCTGGATTATTCTCCTGGAGCTCCCGCAGCAAAGGCATATGACATAACTGGCAGGGGCGGATTAATGCACAGGCTGGTCTAGGCTGCAGCCTAGGGCCCCACGTGTGCAAGGGCCCCCGATTGGCCATGATATTTTTATTAATTTATATATATTTATGTATATGTAGAATAAAAACCATGCCTGCGTGTTATACCAATATGCCGATAAATGTTTTTTTTACCAACAGGGGGCGGGGATCGGGCGGTCCGCCCCGGGTGCCACCCACTGGGGGTAGGGGGTATCAGGCCAGCTGTACCGCCTCTCCTGGCCCTGGGACAACGCTGCCAGTATACTTTAAAGTTGAGAAAACATTACTGCCAGCCCTTTCTCATGCACAGCTCCTCGTGTGTCACTCTCAATGTAAATGGAAGTCTCTTAATACCTCAATTAAAGCCGCTCTGTCTGGCCGCTCTCCTCCTCCCGCTCCACCTCCTTCCCGAGTGTAGCCTTTGATTGCAGGAGGAGAGTGGTCATGTGACTGTCAATGAAACAGCAGAGGAGAGCAGTCACATGACCGGGTCACAAAGAACGGCGTTGATTGAGGTATTTAGAAGCTTTGATTTACAATGAGTGACACAGGAGGAGCGGTGTATGAGAAAGGGCTGGCAGTGATGTTTTCTCAACTTTAGAGTATTCTTTCCCAGGAGACTGGGGGTCTCCTGGAAGTGCAGGGGGGCTTTATAATGAAAGAGGCCTGTGTGATATGCAGGCAAAGGGGTCTGTGTACTATGCAGATGTCTGTGTACTGTGCAGGGAAAGGGGTCTGTGTACTGTGCAGGGAAAGGGGGCTGTGTTATGTGCAGGGGGTCTGTGTACTGTGCAGGGAAAGGGGGCTGTTTTATGTGCAGGGGGTCTGTGTACTGTGCAGGGAAAGGGGGCTGTGTTATGTGCAGGGAAAGGGGTCTGTATACAGTGCAGGGAAAGGGGGCTGTGTTATGTGCAGGGGGTCTGTGTACTGTGCAGGGAAAGGGGGCTGTTTTATGTGCAGGGGGTCTGTGTACTGTGCAGGGAAAGGGGGCTGTGTTATGTGCAGGGAAAGGGGTCTGTATACAGTGCAGGGAAAGGGGGCTGTGTTATGTGCAGGGGGTCTGTGTACTGTGCAGGGAAAGGGGGCTGTTTTATGTGCAGGGGGTCTGTGTACTGTGCAGGGAAAGGGGGCTGTGTTATGTGCAGGGAAAGGGGTCTGTATACAGTGCAGGGAAAGGGGGCTGTGTTATGTGCAGGGGGTCTGTGTACTGTGCAGGGAAAGGGGGCTGTGTTCTGTGCAGGGGGTCTGTGTACTGTGAAGGGAAAGGGGGCTGCGTACTGTGCAGGGGGTCTGTGTACTGTTCAGGGAAAGGGGTCTGTGTACTGTGCAGGGAAAGGGGGCTGTATTATGTGCAGGGGGTCTGTGTACTGTGCAGGGAAAGGGGGCTGTGTTAGGTTGAGGGGGTCTGTGTACTGTGCAGGGAAAGGGGGCTGTGTTATGTGCAGGGGGTCTGTGTACTGTGCAGGGAAAGGGGGCTGTGTACTGTGCAGGGGGTCTGTGTACTGTTCAGGGAAAGGGGTCTGTGTACAGTGCAGGGAAAGGGGGCTGTGTTATGTGCAGGGGGTCTGTGTACTGTGCAGGGAAAGGGGGCTGTGTTTTGTGCAGGGGGTCTGTGTACTGTGAAGGGAAAGGGGGCTGTGTACTGTGCAGGGGGTCTGTGTACTGTTCAGGGAAAGGGGTCTGTGTACAGTGCAGGGAAAGGGGGCTGTGTTATGTGCAGGGGGTCTGTGTACTGTGCAGGGAAAGGGGGCTGTGTTATGTGCAGGGGGTCTGTGTACTGTGAAGGGAAAGGGGGCTGCGTACTGTGCAGGGGGTCTCTGTACTGTTCAGGGAAAGGGGTCTGTGTACTGTGCAGGGAAAGGGGGCTGTGTTATGTGCAGGGGGTCTGTGTACTGTGCAGGGAAAGGGGGCTGTGTTATGTGCAGGGGGTCTGTGTACTGTGCAGGGAAAGGGGTCTGTGTACTGTGCAGGGAAAGGGGGCTGTGTTATGTGCAGGGGGTCTGTGTACTGTGCAGGGAAAGGGGGCTGTGTTATGTGCAGGGGGTCTGTGTACTGTGCAGAGGGTTGTGTACTGTGCAGGGAAAGGGGTCTGTGTACTGTGCAGAGGGTTGTGTACTGTGCAGGGAAAGGGGTCTGTGTACTGTGCAGGGGGGCTGTGTACTGTGCAGGGGGTCTGTGTACTGTGCAGGGGGTCTGTGTACTGTGCAGGGAAAGGGGTCTGTGTACTGTGCAGGGGGCTGTGGGAAGGTTTTTTTCCTGAAACTTCCCTCTTAATGTTAGAGTGCATCTTATATGCACTCTGAAAGTGAAACAAAGGCGCCACTCTAAGTGCAGTAAAAAACATGGAGTTTAATAAAACTGTAAAAAGGTACTCACAAAGGTACAGTGAACAAGCATGTCGGCAAAAGCTGTCGTATATCCTGGGAGTGAGTCTGGTCCATTTCCTGGATTGCAGTGGTGTCCGTTGGACAGGCTGCGCCGATGTATGCTGGCACTTCCTGCCGTTTGAAAGTATGATTGTTCTGCTGTTGATTATTGCTTGTTTTTATGTGCTGCTGCTGTTTATGGTATTTGTATGACTTTTACTTTATTGGAATATTACACAGCGTTTCGATTGGTCTCTGTGAGGATGTTGTGATTTTGCCTCAGTTAAACAGGAGCTGCTGCAGACGTTTTTGGCCTAACTGTTGGTTTAGAAAGGTAAAATCTGTTACCAGCTTGCAGGTGTATTTTGAATGCTTTTTTTTCTGTGGCATTGCTGTTTATAGTAGGCTCATGTCTGAATGTGTTTGGGCTGTAGACCTGAGAGTTGCACTTGAGGCGTGTAATATAGGTCCTTTTACACATGGCACTAAATAATTTATTTTCTGGTAAAGCATGCTTAGGAGGGGGCCACGCAAAAAGTAGCCTAGGGGCCCATGACCACCTTAATCCTCCACTGGTCACGATTAATAAAGCAACCAATTTTTGGTCCAAGAAATCCTCCTCCTCTTGTTCCTGGACTGGAATTGGGTCAAAGCAATAACTCCAAGGCCAATAATGAATAACACGTTATCTCCTGCGATTCCGCAACATGGCTGGTTGACGAACGGCTGTTCAGAAACTGAAAAGGACTAAATGAAAAGCCGGAATTGAAAAGCACGAAATAAAGAGCACGAAATGGAAAGTGCAAAATGGAAAGTGCAAAATGAAAAGCGCAAATCAACACTCACCAAACTTCTACTAACACGAAATTAGCACAAGGAGCCCAAAGGGTGGTGCCTGACAATTGAACTTCCTCTTTATCGGCTCGTAGTACTTCTAGTACGTCACTACGTTCATGTTTGTTGGCCAACAATTGTGTACCGTTTGTATGCAATACAAAATCCAGGCACACGCCCTTCGGACAAAAGTAAGACAATTGTCTGTGGAAAATCCGATCGTGTGTATGAGGCTTTAGTCTGTAGGGTTCAATATTGAGTTGGCCCACCCTTTGCAACTTTAACAGCTTCAATTCTTCTGGGAAGGCTGTCCAAAAGGTTTAGGAGTGTGTCTATGGGAATGTTTGACCATTCTTCCAGAAGCACATTTGTGAGGTCAGGTACTGATGTTGGACGAGTAGTCCTGGCTTCCAGTCTCCGTTCTAAATCATCCCAAAGGTGTCTTATTGGGTTGAGGTCAGGACTCAAACCAGTCAAGTTCCTCCACCCCAAACCTGCTCATCCATGTGTGTATGGACCTTGCTTTGTGCACTGGTCCCAATCATTTGTTAGAGGGGGATTATGGTGTGGGGTTGTTTTTCAGGGGTTGAGCTTGGCCCCTTAGTTCCAGTAAAGGGAACTCTTAAGGCGTCAGCATACCAAGATATTTTGGACAATTTCATGCTCCCAACTTTGTGAGAATCGTTTGAGGGTGGGCCTTTCCTGTTCCAACATGACTGCCCACCAGTGCACAAAGCAAGGTCCATAAAGACATGGTGGAGGAACTTGACTGGCCTGCACAGAGTCCTGACCTCAACCCGATAGAACACTTTTTAGAATGAATTAGAGCGGAGAATGCGAGCCAGGCCTTCTCGTCCAACATCAGTGCCTGTCCTCACAAATGTGTTTCTGGAAGAATGGTCAAACATTCCCATAGACACACTCCCAAACCTCGTGGACAGCCTTCCCAGAAGAGTTGAAGCTGTTATATCTGCAAAGGGTGGGCCAAATGAATTTTGAGCCCTACGGACTAAGACTGGGATGGCATTAAACTTCATGTGCGTGTAAAGGCAGGTGTCCCAATACTTTTGGCAATATAGTGCATATATATTCATATATATATATCTATCTATCTATCTATATCTATCTATCTATCTATCTATCTATCTATCTATCTATCTATCTATCTATATATATATATATACAGTACACACACACATATATGCACGCACACAGTAAATCAAGGACAGCATTAGCCTGCCTACCAGCATCTGCTGTATCAGGAGAAGCTCGAATCATCTCACTTCAAAGAGATTCTACAACTCTTTCATGTTTCAGTTTAATTGGCCGGTGTAAAGGGAGCTCTGATTAGCGCTGTGGTGATTGATACACTGTTTTCGATGCACAGCACTTTTTTTTCTATATGTGTATGATTCTATTTCCTGAGTTACCATAACGCAGGCAAAGATTAGTGCTCTAATAACTGCTGAATGGGTTGAAAGCTGTCAGGAAGCATTTAAATATAACAGATTAAAGAAAAACGTGTCTCATTTGGAAAGTGGAGTAACTAATAAATACATATAAAACAGGCGAGACTTTGCGTGTGCACAATGTTTACTGTAAATTACATCTGACAGAGAAAAATACAGCAATCTACAATGAACTGTCCTGATGGCCTCTATTCCTGGGCTGACAATCTGGTAAGTCTGGACTGGTGTGCTCTACAAACAATAATGGTAATCCTCCCTTTGCCTCGTACACACTTTTGTTGCTTTTATTTTGCTATTGATAAACCTAACCCTTGTCTATTGTCTATTTGTTTCTTTTTTGTATTGGGTGAGCTAGTTGGACTTTTTTCACCCTGAGCAACTATGTAACTATGAGAATGATGTGATGTGACAGCAGCATGGTGGGTTAGTGGTTAGCACTTCTGCATTACAGCATAGCGGTCCCTGGTTTGAATCTCGTCCAGAGCATTATCTGCCTGTTCTCTCTACACTTGTGTGAGTTTTCCCTGAATGCTCTGGCTTTCTCTCATACTCCAAAGACATGCTGGTAGGGTAAATTATATATTTTTTTCAGCAGCTGATTTAATCACTTACTGAGTATCCTTTAATTTTTGGCAGAAAATGGGAAAAGGACGGCCACACTCCAAAATAATGCCTTTATTGAATAAAGCTTGATCCATACATCAATCAGAGATGCAGGTCCAGATGCTAGTTGATGCGTTTCGCACCGTTAATGCCGCTTAATCATAATCAGCTATGATTAAGCACCATTAACTGGGCGAAACGCGTCAGTTATCATCTGGACCTGCGTCTCTGATTGATGTATGGATCAAGCTTTATTCAATAAAGGCATTATTTTGGAGTGTGGCCGTCCTTTTCCCATTTTCTGCCATTTGACTTTGCTGAGCCAGCACCCTTCGTCTCTTTTATACTAGAACGGTGTGAACACAAGCGACACCACCTGGAGTGGTAATTACCTTGATTTGGTATCCTTTCATTTTTGCCTATGTTCCATTTTAACCTTTTTCCACTGGACATACGCATATGTGGCCTCTCGGTGGGTGGGCTTTACTGCTAAGAGGCTGCATATATATGGCCCTATGTAGACACATTACTGTGCTGACTGTGTGCTCCTTGTGCGTACCCAGCACAGTAACAAGTGGGTATCAGAAAGCTCCCAATGCATACTGTGATCATGTGACCCCTGTGGCTGTCAATCACAGCAGTCACGTGATTGGAATGCTTGCCTCCACCTCCCTGCATTTAGAACCTCTTAAACAGTCGTGGAAGCGGTGGTGGGAAGGGGTTAAGCTTGTGCTATGACCGTTGCCCCAGGTTTCCTGTTTCATGGTGCCTCCCTTCTCCTTCAGCGTCCACTCTTGCAGACTGGAGTTGTGCCTGTCCACACTGTGTGCATCTACATAAATACACATCCCTGTAGCCTATGAGGGCACTTCATTCCCATGCCCCTCCCTTTTCTCCTCCCCCCCCCTTATCCAAGCTAACAGACTCACTGGAGACTGCGCTGTCCTCCGGGAACTTCTGTCTGTGATGAGCAGAAGTTCAGGAAAGAACCACTGAGAAAGCAGGAGCCAGCAGCCCTGGAAATTGCTGATGCAAGTTTTTGATATTAAATAGTTTACTAGGGATTGTTTATTTTACTGCGCTCAATGTATTAAGCTAAACAAAGGCTCCTTCTCAAGTTGGCCCTAGTATGCGTATGTATGTGAGTTAGGGTCTTAGATTGTAAGCTCCTTGAGAGCTAATAACTCATTTATTTCACTCTTTTACACTAGAAATTCTGCATTTGCAGAGATCACTGAACCATTTACATTAGTGCTTATAGGCAGAAGGAGCTCACAGTCTAATGCCCCTACCTCACACCATAGGGCCAATTCTTCGAGAAAGGCCAAAACATTACTAGTATTGTGGGGAGGGGCAGAAGCTATTATCTGCAAATCCACAGAGACGACATACAAACTCCAAGCAGCTAGTGATTTGGGGGTTATTTACTAAAGGAAAATCCACTTTGCACTGAAAGTCCACTTGGAAGTGCAGTCGCTGTAGATCCGAGGGGGACATGCAAGGAAAATAAAAAACAGCATTTTAGCTTGCACATGATTGGATGATAAAATCAGCAGAGCTTCCCCTCATTTCAGATCTTCCCCTCAGATTTAGAGCAACTGCACTTCCAAGTGCACTTTCAGTGCAAAGTGGATTTGCCTTTCGTAAATAACCCCCATTGTCTTCTATAGACATCACAGGCGCAGGAAGTATGGGAAAGTCTCCCCAATGGGATTACAAACAAAAATTTAATTTCTTACATATTAAAATTATGTTATCACCCAATGTTTATTAAATTACAAAATTTTTGAAATTACCTCTTAAAAAAAATTCAGGATCAGGCTTTAATTTACCAATACTATTTCACAGATTGGTGAACAGCTTCTTTTAAATAAAAATGTGAAAATTCTTAGCAGCCTTTCAGCATTTTACAGTTGTTCCTCTCTGCTGCTATGATAAACAGCTCATATATACAGGTGTAGGCTGGGTTACTTTTATATGCCAGGATTACTTTTCATTTTCAGCCTATCACTGATTGCAACAATCTGCATGCACATGAGTTGAGAAAAAACATGCTAAGGGGAGGAGCGAGTAGAGGGATAACCTCATTATTCTGTTGCTACGTCTTTACTGCCCAATCACAGGCTTGGGGCAAGGAGGTGACCTAGCTGTGCTGCCTACTACAGTAGCGAAGGTCACCGAATTGGTCCTGGAGTTTGACTTGGCTGTGCAAATCTCAAGACCGAAGGACCATAAATACAAATCATTGGGTGGAACAGCTACCTTATACCTATTTCAAAAGTGTATTGTTTGAGCTGTTTGACCGCAGTTTAGCTTTAATGTGAACATGTGAAGGCGTTATGACTTAAAAGGAGAAGTTTGGGGTATGTAAAACAAATTACATTCATACACACCTCTATGCTGCAGCATCAGTGTGATGCTCCAGCTGTCCCTCACTAGCTCTAAGACCAAGAATGACACAACCTTCTTGGAGCTGAGAGCAGTAACTGTCAGTTATCGCTGTCTTCTCTACCCAACCAGCTCCCACTAGAGTGCCAGGTTGATAAGGGGGTGGCACAGCTGGCACCAGCTCTGTGCCATGCACTGAGACCCAGAGGCAGCTGGTAATCAGGCAACTGGGGGGATCCCGATAATATAGTTGGGATCCTTTCCAAGCCTGGAGCTGTTATGTGATGTCAGCTGATAGTGGGCTATAGACCACTAAAAGCCTACACTGGGTCATGGGAGTGCAAAAGTAAGTGCACTCCCGTGACCAAGAAGAAAAGTATGACCAAAAAAATATTGGCCGAACTTCTCTTTTTATAAAGTTGTAGGCTTTAGAGCTGTCATTAAGAATGGCTGTCAATGACTGTTTAGTGAGGCTAGAATGGCAGTACAACCCTGAAGCTTGCACCTTTCTCAGTAATTGAGCAGTGGCAACTCCCATGTTCTCATAGGTTTCCTGTTAGGCACTACACTTTTTCTGGGGTTGAGGAACTAGCGGATTGAGACAACTTGAGTTTAGTGAAAATAAAGGATTTTTTAATACTATAAAACTTGGCAATCCCAATGATGCCATTCCACGGCTCCCAGATTCATATGAAATCAAACCCGCACAATATAAGCAAATATATTCTAAAATCCAAGACCTATCACTCTCATAGCTTCATTGCCTTAGAATGAATCAATTTTTAATAACCTCCCTCCTGACACCTCGGTTATGAGAGCACAGCATGCAGTACGCTCCTCTGGGCCCTGCATCGGACATCACCGAAGCAGCGTGGCAGAACCTTGTGCAATGTTTACCCTTATTAAATTGATCGCGTCGTGTTGTTTTCAGCATTGAGTGCCTGTAGACCTGCTGAGATCTCTTCTTCCTGCCAGTGTCTGAAATTCATCTTATTTGTAGTGGAGGAAGGACGTTTGCGGAGCTTCTTCTGACTTGTAACTTTTATGAGTGTACAGAATTTCAAGTACGGAATTCACTGAATTACAATATTCTGCCCAGAGCCTGGTTCCTGTCCAGCTGCTTCTGTTGGTTGGGTTAGGTTTGGCTCTGCAGAATTTTTAAATAGAACTCTTTTATCCCCTCAATGCCTGCTATAAAAAAGAGATAATCCTCCAGATGGATTTAGCCAAATATATTCACCACTTAACATATTTACCGACTGCCAGTTTCCAGCATGCAATTAATAGCACTTAGGTTGGTTTGCTCAGACCTGTTTATGCTGAGATCTGAACACATGCTTCCGATATCAAGGTAAAATATGTCTTTGTTCCCTCTGCTGAGGAACTACAAGTTTTGGCAAGATGACGGAGATGATTCAGTCATTCTAGCATTCACTACAATGCCCACTGCAGAGCTGGAAATCACATTTTTTTCAACATCAGAATGGATTAAAACTAACAGTTGATAGTATTAAGCCCACAGAATAAAATAAATAAAACATTACTCAGCTGGACCTCCAAAGCTAATGGCAATTTTGGTTTTACGCTTTTAGCAGCTAAGCACAGCTAGGACTTCAATAAAAACCAACGTACTGTACACTTTCGGGAAATCCCAACCCAGTCATTGAAAAGTCTTGTCTGCATTTCATCCACTCCAACAAGGGTGACTACATGTGACATAATGCGTACAGATCGCAGGGTGGCATGGCTTATGATTGACCAAACTGACAAAAATCTCTTAAAGCGGTACTAAACGTTGGAAAAAAATCCTCCTGCAAGGTAATATCATAATGTGGATATACAAGTCTTAACAGAGCTAGTGGAATATATATTAAATGTGTAAACACGATTCAAGTGCAAAGTACAATAAACAAATACTAAATGGTGAATAATACAATAAAGGTAAAGTGCCAGGTGCTTCCAACGGCAATACAAGTATCCAGGTTTGAAAGGAAGTTTCAGAGAACACACTTACAGAATACGCTCCCCTCTTGTGACCCCACTCACCAGAGCTTATGGACCCTCAGCTTTGCAGTCCAGGGGTCAAAAAACGCTTAATGGAATCACGGTGTGTGGCTTCAAGGTCAGAGAAGCTCCCACAAACAAATTGCATATGGACCAATGAGGATGATATATGTTCAAAAGAAGAAAGAAAAAAGCATATAGTGAAGTACTGCCAGCACTGAGTAACTGCGCATTAATAAAACGCCAGGCTGGGTTTGATGGACAGAGGCAGGTTCTCTTTCATAAAGATGTAGTTCTTGGCTGCTGGGGATTGTTATGGTGGCTCTGCTGGGACTTGTGGTTCTTTAGCAGTTGTGTTGGGTTTAATGTATTCAGGGGGGCTTTCAGCTCATTGGTGGGTCATGAGTTTGAGCTGTGGGGTGCTAAGATTGATTCCCGTTTGCACTGAGTTTGTAGGTTGTTGTGTTTGAGCTGTGGGGTACTGGCTTAAATAGCTTTCTGCATGGAGTTTGTAGGTTGTTGTGTTTGAGCTGTGGGGTACTGGGTAGCTTCCTGCATGGAGTTTGTCGGTTTCTTGCGTTTGAGTTGCAGGGTACTAGGATTGATTCCTGTCTGCATGGAGTTTGTAGGTTGCTTATGTGTGAGCTTGGAGGATATGGTTCTTCGTAAGGTGCCACAGAATGTGTCATTGCTAAAAGTCTATGTGTGTGTATGTTTACAAGGGCACTTCAAAAAGTTTCCACACTTTTTTTAACTCCAATAACTGTATTAAAAGTGCGGAAAGTTTTTGAAGACCCCGTGTGTGTGTGTGTGTATGGAGCCGTGACCGTGGTGAGTGCAGACCTGGCAGACTTGGAGGGGTTTGTTTGAGTCCCCCCCAATTTTTTTTAGCACCAGCCACCACTGATTCTTTACTTGATGTACTGTAATAATAATATAGTAATCCTAACTTATGTAATCTATTGGTATGAGGGTCTGCTTATTTCTTATATTTTCTTGATGTTTTTTCATATGTACTTTTAAGATCCATTGGATATTTTTTATGTTGTTTGTTTCTATGTATACCTAAAAACTTTATATTTTTAAAAGAATGTATCCTTTAAGTTGACTATAACATAGAACAGCTGGATCCTATGGCATAGCTGGTTGGTACTAAAAACCAGGGATATTTCCAGGGACAAATATACAACCTAATTGCACAACGACCTTAATATTTAACAACTATGCCATTTGAGGGCCTACGTAAATAGCAATGCACTGAACAGATGATTTATATAGGCACTCCCCATATACTGTAATGCCATGTACACACGGTCGGAATTTTCGACAACAAATGTTCAATGTGAGCTTGTTGTCGGAAAATTCGACCGTGTGTATGCTCCATCGGACATTTGCTGTCGGAATGTTTGAGAGCTGGTTCTCAAATTTCCTGACAACAAAACTCGTTGGTCGAAAATTCCGAGCATGTGTACACAATTCCGATGCACAAAATTCCACGCATGCTCGGAATCAAGCAGAAGAGCCGCACTGGCTATTGAAGTTAATTTTTCTCGGCTCGTCGTACGTCACTGCGTTCTTGATGTTCAGAATTTCCGACAACATTTGTGTGACAGTGTGTATGCAAGACAAGTTTGAGCCAACATCTGTTGGAAAAAAATCCATGGTTTTGTTGTCGGAATGTGCGATCGCGTAACAGTAATAAATGAACAATAATAGATTGAATTACTTTTGTTCAAAAATGCAAATCAAATAATCTATTTGGTTCAATTTGACTTTTGTGTAGGCCTGAAAATCATAGTTTACTGATTGAACCACTTAGCACACTGGATTTTGTAATCAAAGCGAAGAAACGGTTGTATTGTTAGGTGCATGGACAGTATCATGATGCAACCATACACCACTACTTAGTAAACTTGGGCCAGCGTGTCTTTTATCAGTATCTGGGAAGCTGTTATATTGACCTTGTCTAAATGCTTTCTCACCATTTTGTGCTACTCTTTAATCCTCTGAATGAGTAATTGGCTGTTTTTTCCCAAAAGGCCAAGGTGCATTTAACAAGAAAATAAAGAACCACTTTGCATTATGCTGAATTCACGCTGCAGCCGACAGGATTATGGATGGAAAAGCACTTTTTTTCCTTCTTGTCCCAAGAGGTTAACAGTGAGGTGAGACCTTGGCTTGATTAGGTCTGAGTGCAGCACCCTCATAAATAAATAAGCAAATATTTATATATTACCTCTTTCATAAGCAATAAACAGGTGAAAAATAGGCTATGTGTAAAATTGCTTAAATTAGGACTGTTGGGTTGCTGTAGAAGTGCATCTTGTGGTTTCAGGCGTGTTTCTTGATGATATTAGTGAAGTTGTTCTTTAAATGTCTCCCCTACCCCCCACCCCCCACCAAGTAGAAGTGACATAGCTAAATACTTAGCTCTAGCCCTGATATAAGTCCAAGCTGCATCCAGCTCCTACTGTACACGCTCGCCGCTTGTCTTACTCAATCCTATGGTTAGCCATATTTCTCCGGAAGCCATGATGTGATTTTGGACCCAGCCATAGCAATCAATGGATTGAGCAGTGGGCATAAGGACCAAGAGTTGGACATCTGCAATGGGCCTATAAAGATTTTTAAAAGTATCACCATGTGAAAAAAAAGAAGTACAATTAGCCACTGTGATTTGAAAGGTTTATAAGCCATGAAAAAGAAGCTTAGCTGATTATTATTATTATACAGGATTTATATAGCGCCAACAGTTTGCTCAGTGCTTTACGACATGAGGGCAGACAGTACAGTTAAAATACAGGAGGATTCAGAGGGCCCTGCTCATTAAAGCTTACAATCTAGTAGAGAAAGTCAAGTGATACAAAAGGTAATAGCTGTGGGGGCGAGCTGATGGAGAAAGTACAAGTGTTAGGTGATGGCAGAATAGGCTTCTCTAAAGAGAAGGGTTTTCAGGGATCGTCTAAAAGCAAACAGAATAGGAGATAGTCGGACAGATTGGGGTAGGGAGTTCCATAGGTTGGGAGAGGCTTGAGAAAAGTCCTGAAGGTGAGCATGGGAGGAGGTGACGAATGGGCTAACGAGCAGGAGGTCTTGGGAGGAACGAACAGGAGGATTTGGTTGGTATTTTGAGACAAGGTTAGTGATATAGCTGGGGGCCGAGTTGTGGATGGCTTTGTAAGTTGTTAGTATTTTGACTTTAAAGTGGTTGTAAACTCCTATTGATTAATTGTACCTATAGATAAGCTTATAATAAGGCTTACCTATAGGCACTGTAAATATCTCCTAAATGTGCACTGTTTAGGAGATGTTTACTGTATATGCAGCCAATGACATCATCGGTGCATGCGCTCTGAAGGAACGGCCACCCATGCCATTCCTTCAGAGCCCTGTGCCATGGCAGGCGGCATGCGCAGGAGTGACATCCTGTGGCTCCGGCCAGTCACACAGCTGGTGCCTGCAGACCCAGAAGGAACATGGGTGAAGATGGATGTGGCCCCAAGCGATGACAATGCATCGGTGGAGGACTTTGTTTGCAGGAAAGTTTCACATAATCTACATACTAGCACATTATGCCTTTAATTTGCAGGTCAGAATAAAAAACCAGCAGTTTACATCCTCTTTAATTTGTTGGGTGAGCAGAAGCCAGTGGAGGGATTGGCAGAGAGGGTTGCAGACGCTGAGCAATGGATGGATGGATGGATGAGTCTGGCAGCAGCATTCATAGCGGACAGAAGGAGGGACAGCCTATGTAAAGGTAATCCCGTGAGGAGGGAGTTGCAGTAGTCGAGATGGGAGATGACCAGGGAGTGAACTAGGAGCTTTGTGGTGTCATTGATTAGGAAGGAGCGTATTTTGGAGATGTTGCGTAGGTTGAAGCAGCAAGATTTGGACAGTGATTGGACGTGGGGCAGAAAGGATAGATCAGAGTCCAGGACTACACCTAGAACCTTGGCGTGTGGGAACAGGTTGATAGTTGTGCCATCGATCTTGACAGAGAAATCAGCACATGGGGGAGGAAATATGAGCTCAGTTTTGGATAGATTGAGTTTGAGGAAGTGGTGTGACATCCAGGCTGATATGTTTTACCTCTTGAAAGCTGTTTATTGAACATTACATAAAAAGTGTCAGTGCATGTAGTAAGCATACACTCCAGAAGGGATGAGACAAAAAAACTTAAAACTGTGCCCAAAAACTTTTATGTCAAATATAATCCTCAATAGTCATAAAGGATATAAATTCACTTTGTTTATACTAAATGCCCTTTCAGTTATTACCTTGTAAAAGTGGTAGTGACATCATCACTGTGCTGTACCATGTCTGTACAGAGAGCAGAGCTGAGGGAGGGGCCCAGTAGTTCCACCCACTACAAGCTGCCTGCAGAAAACTACATAAGGGGGCGGAGACAAGACCAGTCACGCTGCACAAGAAGAGATAGCAGCAGTGACTGGTCTTTATTGTAGGAAGCTCTGCACAAAGGTATGGTGCAGAAGTTGCATGCCGGATTACTGCACATATATGGAAGAAATGTACAAAGGACACTACAATTCAGCTATCAATGTACATGATTCTTGTATTTGGCCAATATTTCTTTTTCTGGAGTTGAGCATTACATTTCCTCCTAGTGTTCATATATAAATGGGAGGGAATTATAAAGCACTTTCTGCTGTAATAGAAGCAGCAGCACCTGTAACAGGAAGCAGCAATGCTAACCACTGAGCTTTCATGCTGTCTTTTATTTTCATCACTGTCACTCATTAACGAACTCTGGCACTTTATGAATAAGTAAATAAATAGCCCAGTGCTAATTAAAATTGTTTTTGTAAGATCACCACAGAAATATTTGTGTTCAATCATTTTCCAAAATAAACAGCTGCATCCCACGCCTGGCAGCCTTCCTTCCTGAGGACACAGCGCCCTGGTAAGTTACCATCTGATGATCCCACTAGAAATATACTACAGCTTTTACCCTGCCATGGATTATAATAGAGGCGGTCAGGGCCTAGATCTGCAAAGGAGGTGTAGACTCTTCTCTTCCATGACCATTGACAAATACAGCCTAAAAAAGATAGATTTGTCTAAAATACTGGAAGTGTATTTTAGTCATTGTGGGGGATGTAAAAAATGAAAATAAAAAAAGGAAAAGTGTACAGCAACTGAAAATGAAACAAAAACTGTGATAAGTGCAATAACAAACAATATTACAATAAATCATTAATAATGTCCAAAATATTCTGTGATAAAGTCCACTTGAAAGAGCTGAATAGTCTGTGATTAACAAGTGCAATCATAACTATGTAGTCATACTCCACTGAAAATATACAAAATGATCGTAAATAAAGTTCAATCTAAAAACACTCTCCTGGATCGCTGTACCTCCCAGGAGAGTGTGAGACTAACTGAGGGCTGCCTGCATCTGATCCATCCCTGTGCGGTTTTCTTGTGGGACAGCAATCCTGGGCTTGTAGTGGTGTATTGGTACAGTGTTTGCTCATGCTTCCAAATACCTGTTCAATGTGAGTGCATATGTTACCTACTTTTCAATAAAATAGTTCGTAGCAGTGAGCACTATGATTTTTTTTTTCTTTGAGCTTCTGGTACCCACAACACTGTATTTTCAGTGGCTGAGTAACCCATGCAGCACTGAATGTTATTTGAAAGTGGTGAGAGAGGGCCTCCATTATCTCTGGGAGTATCCAAGAAGGTGGTTGCCTGGATATCTATCTGTTCATGCTTGTTTGACCTTTCGTAATGGAGGTGAAACCATAAGATGAGAGCACACCCTGGGGCAATTGCTGTTGGAGGTGTCACCGGAGTAGATTGGTTTCACTATTAAAAGCAGAAATTTGTCCGCCTTAATCATAGCAAGGCTGTAATGGCTGAAACATGTCAGCATTGATCCTGTGTATATGATGTAGCCAAATAAAGGATAATACTAACGAGTTATTGATTTGCAGGCTGAATTTCTGCTTTGGATGTTCGTATAGGGGAGTGGGGATCCCCCCAGCCTGAACACAGAATCTCAGCAAGTATTTCTCAATTGTGCAGTTGAGCTTGGGTATTTTATGCTTATGGTTTCACTGTTAATACAAATATTTACAGCAAATGTTGTGAACTTTATCATATATACACCATTTAATTAGTTTTTTTAAAGGACCTTATCACTGATCATTTTGGATACTATCAATAGCTACATAGATATTATTGCACTTGTTAATCACAGGCTATTCAGACACAGAATATTTTGGACATTATTAATGATATATTGTAATATTGTTGTTATTACATTTGTTTATCACACTTTTTGTTTTATTTTCAGTTGCTGTAAACTGCACAATTTTTAAATTTTTTTAAATTTTAATTGTATTGTTTATTTTTATACAGTGCAGCAATTTTTGTATATTAATATTTTTATTGATTACACCTCTTAGTGCATGCAGCTAAATTTTGCAGGCTTGTGCCCAGTATTTTTGGTATTTTTATATTAAAACTTGTAGTTTCATCACCCGCTCCTCCAGCACCGATCGGCAAACCCGCCTAAAACCGCAGACCTCCAGCCGGCCGTCGATCCTGAAACCCTGGCCTCTAGTATGGAGCCTTCCCCACCGCTGATGTCTGGTTACATGGATTCCCCATAGGACGCTGAGAGCCTGCCAGAGACTTTGCCAGCCCACACGCCACCACCTCTGCAGGATGCTGACCTGTTGGCAAAGTTTAAAAGCATGCTGCAGAGTGAACTTTCTGCAGCCACATCTAAGTTAGCAGCCAACCTGACTAGGGAAATCAGGGAGCTGGGCAACAGTACCAATGTCCTAGAGGACAAGATGGACGCTGCCACCACAGTAATATAAAACCATGAGGAGGATCTCTCTGACTTAAAGAAGGAACGCAACACTGCCTTACTGAAGTTAGAAAATTTTGAGAACAGATCTCGTCGGGGCAACCTGCAACTGCGTGGTCTGCCTAAGTCTATTGAGGATCTTGCCTCCACTGCCACTACGCTTTTCCAGGAGCTGGTGCCTGCATTCCAATTGAATGCTTGGAATTCAATCGCATACACAGGGCCCTGGGGCCAAAGAAGCCAGAAGGCCCCCCCAGGGATATTGTAATAAAATTTATCTTCTACCGCATGAAAGAAACACTTCTGCTAGTGGCCCGGCACAAACGTGATCCCTGCTTCCAGGGCCACCTGTATCAACTTTTTGCAGATCTGGCATCCTCCACCATACAGAAACGGTATCAGATGAAGCCCTACACATTGGCCCTTCTGGATATCACTCAGGCTTCCTGTCTCCAGATACACTTCCATATTCAATCTTACTTTTCTGACAATCTGGGTTCAGTGTCTTCAGCTGTATCTCCATGAGAGGCTCACAAGGTCACTATTAGGGGTCACCTGATCCACATCGCTACCTCTAGAAAACGAGACAGGGAACAGAGGGTACAGGATTTGACTTCTCTCCTGGCTCGGGCGGACGAGGCCTAAAAGGCGCGACCAACTGTGGTCAACCATAAGGCCCGTGACGTCTTGGCCACTGAACTTGACCTCCTTACCACTGAGCAAGCTGAAAAGGCCTTGCGCTGGACCAGGCATACATTTGATACAAGTGCCAATAAACCTGGACCAATGTTAGCCAGGAAGCTCAACTCTTTGGGTCACATTCACAGGCCCGTTCAGCTACGTGCCAGGGGTGGTGGTCTTACCTTCGACCCAACGAAGGTCACGGCAGAGTTTGCAACTTCTTTGTCCCTATTATATCGAAAACTAAACCCGTTTGATCTAGAACACTCCAAGAGCTTCTTTCAGCATCTAAGTCCCCCCTCTTTATCTACAGTGGCCCGTGACCTCTTGAACGGGCATATTTCTTTGTTGACATTTTTGCAGATTTATTAAAAAAGAAAAACTGAAATATCACATGGTCCTAAGTATTCAGACCCTTTGCTGTGACACTCATGTATTTAACTCAGGTGCTGTCCATTTCTTCTGATCATCCTTGAGATGGTTCTACACCTTCATTTGAGTCCATCTGTGTTTGATTATACTGATTGGACTTGATTAGGAAAGCCACACACCTGTCTATATAAGACCTTACAGAATGGGGATATTTCTGAGGATGAGATTGCCCTGGCCATTAAGTCGCTAAAGCCCTCCAAGGCCCCTGGTCCGGATGGATTTTCGGTACTCTATTATAAGCAGTTTGCTACCCTCCTGACCCCCATATCAATCACTCCTAAACAATGGCGCTGAATATCAACCTCTCCCTGCTGACCTAGTCACACATTTACAGACACAATTTCCCTATCGCTGGGCACCCCACTCAATAGCTTACGTGAGGATTAAACTTACTTCCTCCCATTCCACCTTGTTTTCAGCAAATTACTATCCCTTGCTGCGCTCCTTGACCTCTCTTCTTCGTTCTTGGCAATTCCCCTCCCTCTATTGGATAGGCCGGATTCATGCAGTCAAGATGACTGTCTTGCCAAAAGTTCTTTATTTCTTTTGGACCCTCCCTATACACGTCCCATCTTTTTATCTCCACCTTTTACAGAACAGAGTCCTTCAGTTTATATGGGCTCATAAACGCCCCAAGGTACCCAGATCGATGCTCTATACCCATAGTTTGCAAGGTGGCCTGGGAGCACCTAACCTGGCCAAATATTATTTGGCAGCCCAGATTTCTCAATTATCTATGTTGCATGCCACTTTTGATATCCCGTTGTGGGAACTACCTAACTGCGCCCCGATATCTCTACAAGCATTGCTTTGGCTTCCTCATAATTTACGCTCCCTGGCACTAAGCCATCTTATGCTTCATGGCTTGAAATTGTGGGACTCTGTCCGATATTTGGGAAATCTGATGTCCCCTTTCATGCCTCTTTTACCGATCATTAACAACCCTCTTTTTCTGCTGGGGCTGGAACAACCCTGTTCCTTCTCTTGGTGGACCTCCAATGGCTTTACCAGTGTGCATCATTTTTACCTATGTGCTCATTCCCTTCATGGAAAACCCTCCAGGAGACACATGAGATCCCTGGGCAGGAACATTTCCATTATTTACAATTGCGCAACTGGATTTTATCTCTCCGTCGCACTGCCTCCTTTCCTTTTCGTGAGACATCCTTTGCGCATACCTGTTTACACTCCCCGGGGGGACATTTTTGCAGATTTATTAAAAAAGAAAAACTGAAATATCACATGGTCCTAAGTATTCAGACCCTTTGCTGTGACACTCATGTATTTAACTCAGGTGCTGTCCATTTCTTCTGATCATCCTTGAGATGGTTCTACACCTTCATTTGAGTCCATCTGTGTTTGATTATACTGATTGGACTTGATTAGGAGGCCACACACCTGTCTATATAAGACCTTATAGAATGGGGATATTTCTGAGGATGAGATTGCCCTGGCCATTAAGTTGCTAAAGCCCTCCAAGGCCCCTGGTCCGGATGGATTTTCGGTACTCTATTATAAGAAGTTTGCTACCCTCCTGACCCCCATATCAATCACTCCTAAACAATGGCGCTGAATATCAACCTCTCCCTGCTGACCTAGTCACACATTTACAGACACAATTTCCCTATCGCTGGGCACCCCACTCAATAGCTTACTTGAGGATTAAACTTACTTCCTCCCATTCCACCTTGTTTTCAGCAAATTACTATCCCTTGCTGCGCTCCTTGACCTCTCTTCTTCGTTCTTGGCAATTCCCCTCCCTCTCTTGGATAGGCCGGATTCATGCAGTCAAGATGACTGTCTTGCCAAAAGTTCTTTATTTCTTTTGGACCCTCCCTATACACGTCCCATCTTTTTATCTCCACCTTTTACAGAACAGAGTCCTTCAGTTTATATGGGCTCATAAACGCCCCAAGGTACCCAGATCGATGCTCTATACCCATAGTTTGCAAGGTGGCCTGGGAGCACCTAACCTGGCCAAATATTATTTGGCAGCCCAGATTTCTCAATTATCTATGTTGCATGCCACTTTTGATATCCCGTTGTGGGAACTACCTAACTGCGCCCCGATATCTCTACAAGCATTGCTTTGGCTTCCTCATAATTTACGCTCCCTGGCACTAAGCCCTCTTATGCTTCATGGCTTGAAATTGTGGGACTCTGTCCGATATTTGGGAAATCTGATGTCCCCTTTCATGCCTCTTTTACTGATCGTTAACAACCCTCTTTTTCTGCTGGGGCTGGAACAACCCTGTTTCTTCTCTTGATGGACCTCCAATGGCTTTACCAGTGTGCATTATTTTTACCTATGTGCTCATTCCCTTCATGGAAAACCCTCCAGGAGACACATGAGATCCCTGGGCAGGAACATTTCCATTATTTACAATTGCGCAACTGGATTTTATCTCTTCGTCGCACTGCCTCCTTTCCTTTTCGTGAGACATCCTTTGCGCATACCTGTTTACACTCCCCGGGGGGCCCCTGGTCTTATTTCATTGCTATACGCCTCCCTATATGGTAGGTCGTCTTTGTCAACCCTTTCCTATGTGACACAATGGGAGCGGGATCTTGGTTCGGGTGTTGAGGGGGAGGACTGGAGTAAGGCTTGGATGACGATATCGAAATGCTCATTTAATACTAACATTCTCAAGGCTGCGTATAAAGTGCTCCTGCGGTGGTACTGGGTCCCGGCAAGGCTTGCCCACACTTAACCTGGCAGCAATGACAAATGTTTTTGGAATTGCGGTTAGCATGGGGATGTCATACTTATATGGTGGTCATGCCCACGTCCGATCGGCTTCTGGTCCAGAGTCTTTGGCCTATTGCAATCCTTATTTCATGTAACAATTTGTAAAGATGCCCAACTGGCTCTTTTACATTGTCCTATACCAGGTCTTTTGGCGCATCAGCAGAAAATTGGCCACATACCTTTTTATACAGTGCCTTGCAAGTGTATTCACCCCCTTGGCATTTTTCGTGTTTTGTTGCCTCACAACCTGGAATTAACATGGATTGTTTGATTGTTTGAGGATATGCATCATTTAATTTACAGAACATGCCCACTTTGAAGATTTTTTTTTTTTTTCATTGTGAAGCAAGCAACAAATAGGACAAAATCAATGTGCATAACTATTCACCCCCCTAAAGTCAATACTTTGTAGAGCCACCTTTTGCAGCTATCACAGCTCCAAGTCGCTTTGGATAAGTCTCTATGAGCTCATCACATCTTACCACTGGGATTTTTGCCCATTCCTCCTTGCAAAACTGTTCCAGCTCCTTCAAGTTGGATGGTTTGCTCTTGTGAACAGCAATCTTTAAGTCTGACCGCAGATTTTCTATTGGATTGAGGTCTGGGCTTTGACTAGGCCATTCCAACACATTTACATGCTTCCTCTTAAACCATTCAAGTGTTGCTTTAGCAGTGTGTTTGAAGTTATTGTCATGCTGGAAGGTGAACCTCCGTCCTAGCCTCAAATCACACACAGAGTGTTACAGGTTTTGCTCAAGACTATCCCTGTATTTAGCACCATCCATCTTTCCCTCAACTCTGACCAGTTTCCCAATCCCGACTGCTGAAAAACATCCCCACAGCATAATGCTGCCACCACCATGTTTCACTGTGGGGATGGTGTTCTTTGGGTGATGTGATGTGTTGGGTTTGCGCCAGACATAGCGTTTTCTTTGATGGCCAAAAAGTTAAATTTTAGTCTCATCAGACTACAGCACCTTCCGCCATACATTTTGGGAGTCTCCCACATGCCTTTTCGCAAACTCAAAACGTGCCATTTTGATTTTTGCTGAAAGTAATGGTTTTCTTCTGGCCACTCTGCCATAAAGCCCAACTCTTTCGAGCGTATGGCTTATTGTCGTCCTATGTACAGATACTCCAGTCTCAGCTCCTCCAGACTTACCTTAGGTCTCTGTGCTGCCTCTCTGATTGATTCCCTCCTCTTTTTCTTTCCATTTGGTTATGATAGATTTGATGGTGCTCCTAGGCATCATCAAAGATTTCAATATTTTTTTATAATCTAACCTTGACTTGTACTTCTCAACAACATTGTCCCTTACTTGTTTGGAGAGTTCCTTGGTCTTTCTGGCAGTTTTTGGTTAGTGGT
Organism: Aquarana catesbeiana; assembly: GCF_042186555.1. Classification (NCBI taxonomy): domain Eukaryota; kingdom Metazoa; phylum Chordata; class Amphibia; order Anura; family Ranidae; genus Aquarana; species Aquarana catesbeiana. The sequence goes on from NC_133327.1 coordinate 124,703,408, forward strand.
GCCTCTTGCTTAGGTGTTGCAGCGTCTGGGGCCTTTCAAAAAGGTGTGTATATGTAATGACAGATCATGTGACACCTAGATTGCAGACAGGTGGACATCATTTCACTAATTATGTGACTTCTGAAGGTAATTGGTTGCACCAGAGCTTTTTCTAGGCTTCATAACAAAGGGGTGAATACATACGCACATGCCAATTATCAGTTTTTTTTACTTCTGAAAAATAGTTTTATGTATATATTTTTCTAATTTTACTTCACCAACTTAAACTATTGTGTTCTGATCCATCACATATAATTCAGATTTAAAAAAAAAAACATTGAACTAAAGGCTGTAATGTAACAAAATTGGTAAAAAGCCAAGGGGGGTGAATACTTTTGCAAGGCAATGTATCTGCCAAGCCAACTATAGCCTAGGCCTGGAAGACTCCGTCTGTTGCTTTTCAAGGAGTGAAAGCCAGAATAACCACTCTGATGGTGGATGAACAGATGTCTAGTATTTTGAAGGATTCGCATGCAAAATTCTTGAAAGTTTGGGACCCTTGAATGACATACTCCTGCCCGTCTCTGCCCCCGACTAACTATGGTCGACCGTAAACTTTGCTTGTGCAGGTCCCGCATCCGTGGTACTCGCCTTCTCCTGGGGCCTTTCTCTCTCTTTCTTTTTCTTCTTTTTCCTTTTTTTTTTTTTTTATCCTCTTCTGTCTGCCTTTCATTTCCTCTTAATTCTTGATATGACAGCTATTATGTGGAGACTGATTTCCCTTAGGGGACAATACAGTATAAGTTGTCCAATTTGCCTTACCTCTACCCTGACCCTTTTGGGTCCTGGCAACATTCTACGTACATACGCTGTTTCTTTTGTATGTGCCTGTTCAATATTGCCCCTGCGTGGGGAAACCATGGCTTGTCATACTCTCTCGAAACGTAATAAAAATATTGAAACAGAAGACTTGTAGTTTCACTGGATGCTCAAACACACATAAAGCTGACTGTGTGCTGACAGCTAACCAGTGGACTAATGATGACTTATCAGTATGCTGATACTCCTTCACTGCACAGTCAGCGGGCTGTGATTGTGTCCTTGACCAATCTTTGCTGGTGCTACTTAAAGCAAAATACTGCTGTCCGCCACAAAAAAAAAATACCTCAGAAACCCATTTTCTTAGTTCAGCAAATGACTCATAAATGTCTTGTATTTTTTACCTTACTTAGCTTTGTGGTGTAGGCCACACTCAACCCCGCTATTGTTGAATTTGGTGTCATCTTGTCTGAGTCTCAGTTTCCTCTATCCCTTTTTCCAGCCTTACTAACATCTCCAAAAGGAGCCAAGTACCCAAGTAAATATAGTAAGAGCATGCACCTAAGCTGGGGATAGTTGATAACGTCATCCTGGCATAGGCGCTGTGTACAATGCAGCCTGAATGTGGCAAGAATGTATAATGATCTGCGCATGCACTGGTGACGTCATTGTGAACAATAACAGCAATCGCTCAGGAATGGAAAGGCTTTGCAGGTACTGGATAATAACTAGGAGTATATTTTAGATGCTTTCAGATGAGGAAAAGTTGAAACACTGAAAAGTTCCACACGTTAGCACTGCTTTAGGAGGGGGTTGGGAATCTTCCTATTCCTACCTTGATCTTAAGCCTGGTTGCACAGAATTACAAAACCTTTGAAAAGCAAAACAGTGTCCATATATCTGTTTTACCAGTTTATTTAACTACTTGGCTGGAGTTCTTATTTAAAATAACAGACAAGTTCAGGGATGCTGTCAGGGCTCGAAGACTCAAGTGTGTGGCCATGTCACTACCTTTACAGACATTCTTGTAATGGAAGAATCATTGACCATGCTTAAAGGGTTAGTTTACTTTTTTAGAAAAAATGGTGAACAGTCTACACCCCCTTCCCACCCCCCTGGTCGTCGCTGTACATACCTCCATGGATGAAACAGTTTCACTGTCCACGCAGCCCACCACAATGGTCCCGGGGTTTGAAAACTGCACTGTTCTTCCTTTAATTTCCCTAGGGATGCCAGGAGGGATTAGAGTGGTTCTGATTGGTCAGCACTGACACAAGACCATGATGACCAATCAGAACCGCTGTCTTAGTGCCCCTGGGAAATGAAAAGGAAGAACACTGCACTTTAAAACCCCAAGACAAGACTTGTGCTGGACTGCATGGATGGTGAAACTGTATCACCCATGAAGGGTGCCTTCTCATTTTTTTCTAAAAAGTGAACTAACAATTTAAAATACAGCTATATTCTACAGTTTTTCATCAGTTACATTGCTGTATCAGTTACTGTTAGCTGAAAATTACTATATCAGGGTGGATAAAAATCAATGATTTTTAAAAAATAAAATAAAAAAGAAATCAGATTTTTTTTTTTTAATTTAAATCGATTTTTTTTTTTTTTTGTTTATCAAATTTATTTTAATAAAATGCTTTTGGAGTAAAATTCTATCTAAAAATATTTTTCTCTTTTGGATACATTAATAATTTAGTTTATTCAGTATGAAATGGAGCTTTGTTATGTAGCATGAGGCTGTATATTCTGCAATATTTACATTTTTGGTAAACTCAATCAATGAATCCAAGCTCTGCAAGCTGATGCACTGCATTGATGCATTCATACAATGTCACAGTAACCATGAGATAAAACAAAGTTCGGGAATATTCCTTTATCCCATTGTTTTGCAAATCTATGCACACTACAAACTATATGATTGAATTGGTTCTGATATTACTGTTTTACTAACCTGACAGCTTATTATCCTAAATAGGAAACCTTCATTTTGTTTGCAAATATTAAAGATTCTAACTACCAGCAAGAATGAGTCCTTACATTTAAAGAGCACCTGTCATTTCAGATCCATCATGGCAGCGCCTGTTATGCCGCGTACACACGGTCGGACTTTTCGTCTACAAAAGTCCGACAGCCTGTCCGACAGACTTCCGGCGGACTTTCAGGCGGACTTGCAGCAGACTTTCTAACGAACGGACTTGCCTACACACGACCACACAAAAGTCCGACGGATTCGTACGTGATGACGTACACCGGACTAAAATAAGGAAGTTCATAGCCAGTAGCCAATAGCTGCCCTAGCATGGGTTTTTGTCCGTCGGACTAGCACACAGACGAGCGGATTTCGGGTCCGTCGTAGTTACGACGTAAAGATTTGAAGCATGTTTCAAATCTAAAGTCCGTCGGATTTGAGGCTGAAAAAGTCTGCTGAAAGTCCGGAGAAGCCCACACACGAACGGATTACCAGCCAGCTTTAGTCCGTCAGCGTCCGTTGGACTTTTGTAGACGAAAAGTCCGACCGTGTGTACGCGGCATTAGCGGGCGTCCACTCACCTGCTGCCACCACGTCTCTCGCCTTGTTGTGTCACTGCTACATCACCAGCCATCCCACAAGAGTGAATGGGACTGTCGGTGAGTCAACAGCGGGTCAGAGGAGGAGCCACTGCCGGACAGAGATGACAGTTGTTCTTTAAAAATTATGATTTAAATCGAGTTGATCAAAATCAAGCCTTTTTACTAATGATTTAAATCAAATCTACCCTGTTAAATATACACAATGTTTCATTATAAAGTAAGAAAGGATCATGAAAGTGGAAGAGTAATTCATTTATTATTATTATTATCATCATTAATATTTTATTATAGTATTTACTATATATAGCTCTGACAACTTACACAGGATTTTACATATTGCACATAGACATCAGTCCCTGCCCTCAAGCAGTTTATAATCTAAGGTCTCTAATTTACATTCATACATACATGCACACACATACTGGGGTCAGTTTAGACAGGGGGCAATTAACCTACCAGCATGAGCTGGGCATCAAGAGAAGACTCATGCAAGCACAGGGAAAACATGCAAAATCCAGGCAGGTAGTTGTTATAATAGGGATTACCCTGCTGCAAGGCAGAAGTGCTAACTACTGAGCCACTGTTCTGCCTATTATAGGGATGCATATTACAGGCACAAATGCAAGTGGCAAGGATTTTAATTCCCTACCTATGGCTAGAAGAACCCCTGCATAAATATGCCATGATCCCATCTAAGCCACACATCAGTGTCAAGGCAATAAAAATAACAATGTAACTTCCTTGATCTTGAACTAGCATACAGTTCAAAGTTAAAGCGGAACTAAACCCATCGATTTAATGGTTTCCAAAAACAGTTACATTCCTGGCATGCCTAGAATGCTAGCTGTCACATTTGCTTGTGCTCTCAACCAAACCGTCAAAGCATCAAATGGCTGAAGAAGTCATAACTGATCACATGTGCCGCCCCAACGCAGTTGAAGATCAAACAGAGGCATAGAAGGGTTTAGTTCCGCTTTAATGAGAATATCATATAGCTTGGAGGAGCCTTGGAGCTGTGCACTCCATTATGTTATACATTCAAGAAAGGATCCCTTTAAAAGAAATGCATATGATGAAATCCAGGTGGTGTCTGATCGGTTAGCAGTGGCTTGGATCTAAGCGTTCACTAAAAGTCGAACATCTTGTGAGAGCGAGGATTTAGACGCATTTCATCACTGATATTAACAATGAATACAACAGCAACTTATACTGGAAAATTTTACAACATGTCAACATTTTATTGCACATCTACGCTTTACAGCTGAACTAATTATGTAAAAAGAAATAACGAGGCTCTAGAAAAAAAAAAATCATAAAACACAGTCTGCTGGGTCTTCAGTGCAGCTGAGAGTGTGAAATTAAAACTTTGGGAAGCTTTTCAGGCAGTTATACATCTAGACTGTAATCTTAAAGTTATATTAAAGGCAGTTTGTTTTTCTTAAAAAAATAAAATACATGTCGTACTTACTATGCAGTGGTTCCTATTCTCAGGTCCCCCATTGGCGCTCCTGACCCCTCCCTCCTGCCCAGTGCCCCCAGAGCAAGCAGCTTGTTTGCTTTTGCTTGCTTTCACACACAGAGCATGCCTCAGCCCAGCCCCCGCTCTCTCCTTATTGGCTAACTGGCTGTGATTGACAGTAGCGGGAGGCAATGTCTCAGCTAATAAGGCAGAAGAGACCCATGAGAGACGCTGCTCTTGTGCACATCACGGGATCGAGATTGAGCTAAGGTAAGTATGAGGGGGCTGTTGCACACAGAAAGTTTTTTTAACCTTCATGCATAGAATACATGAAGGTAAAAAAACTTTGAGTCTTTACAACCACTTTAATGTTTTTATTTCATAATCTAAGGTGTATCAATATGTTGTTATCCATAGAAACCACTTATATTTCACCTATTTAGTGTAGTGTTAGTGATAAAAATCATTTATGGTTGGCCTGATATACATTACTTGGCTGAGATTCTCATGCCTTACTCAATCCCATTATTACCAGTGCCTGGTTTTTTTTTTTGGCTTCTCTCTCTGAATAACAATGATGTTCCACACATACAAGACTTTGGCCACGTAAGGCCTGTCTATGAGGTCAGTTACTCATTGCAGTCAAAATAATTTTATCCAGTGAATACTCCTTAAAGCTGCTGACATACTTATTTTTCAAGCATGACTAAGACGTCGTTCACCTGGGCGTACTTCGCCCCCTTTGCAGGCAGTCCCCCATGTAGACAGTTTGGGGCCGTGCACTTGCACAACTGTCAAAATGGGAGCAGTGGCTGTGTGTGTCTGTGCAGCCAATTTGACCCAACTGAAATGAATGCTATTGCCTGCACTGGGATGCACAGGACATGTGCATTCAAGTGAGGACCAACACGGTTTATGCTGTAAAACGCCTGTGTGATTGAGGCCTTAGTACACCGATCTGAACGAGGCTTTAAAAAAAAATTAAAAGGAACGAATAACAGCCCAAAACCTAAAATATAATTTGAAGAGACTCTCCACAAATCTGTAGCAAGGTCATGCTGGTAGGTAGGGATCGGCGAACAGTTCGGCCTGAGCATGAGTTCGGGACGAACATTTGCCTGTTCGGCCATTAGCCGAACACCGGCATTTGCAGGGTGTTCGTCCTGACGAACACCCTGCAATGCACTGAGTGCCGCACAGTGCATTCTGTGCCCTGATTGGGCTAAGCTTTGCCCAATCAGGGTGCAGTGTAAGCTGGTTATTAAGGAACGGGGTCGGGAACCTGGCCGCCTTGTTCTTAACAACCGATGAGTCATCAGCTGTCAATGGGTTTCCCCGCTGACAGCTGAATAAAAAAAAAAAAATATGCCGGTTAAAAAAATTAAGAAAAAAACTGCATTATTTGCAAGTAATTGGCCATAAAAGGGGTATGGGGGTTTGGCTACTGCCCTGGGGGACATCAAAAAACAATCGTTTTGGAGCAGTGATTTTAATGATGCTTAAAGTGCAACAATGAAAATGAACAATTCCTTTAAATATCGTGCCTGTGGGGCCCCCCCCCTTAAGGTGCCTGTAAAGTGGCGCATTTGTGGTATATACAGAACATGCTACAGCAAAACTGACATTTCTAAAGAAAAAAATTCTATTTAAAATGGCTTGCAGTTACAATTGCCAGCACTCGGAACGTGATGTCAGCAGGGGGGGCGGTGCCACCGGGTGACGTGCACGGGTGGCCCTGCCCCCTGCCTATATAAGGGCTGTCAAAGTGCAGGGCAGGCAGTCGGCGGGATGCCTCCCAGAAGGCGGAAGCCTTCAGTGGGGTTCACTGATCAGGTTAGAACTTTCCCCCTGTTCAGGAGTTCTGCTGCAAAATGAACAGGGGGGTGCTCGGCCCATTCCTACTGGTAGGCCTCCACACTTCAATTGTATCTTGTTACATAAACTCATCATTCAGAATCTTCTTTATTATTTTTATTACCTGTATTATTCATGTTGGTTTGTATAAAATACTTTGCAGAAATCTTTAGGGGTGATGGTGCTATATACAGTACAATACCATTTTACTACTACAAATACTAAAAATAATAATAGTATTGCACCGCGGCAATGTAAAGTCTTGCCATAAATAAGCAATTGGAACAAATAAATAATTGCGCTATTACAGAAAGGTAGTGCGAGTGATAGCTGCCAGCATGTAACAATGTGGTTAACAGTGTAGGAATAAATAGATACTAAACACATGCAGAGCTAAAATAAATGATGGAAATGTGCGTTTACATCCTATACATGTATAATATCATATAGCGTGAATAAATAACAAAATAATATATTCATAACTTAAATCCTATACCAATATAAGCAGTGTGTGTGATCAGTGAGCATTTCACAAATAACCAAAATTTAAGGAAAGAAAGTCCATTCATATGTGGTAAACCATATAAACGTCCACAGAAACTGGAGGTTCATGGGCATATGAGGTGCCACATTTACGCATAAAGCAGAGGCTGGGGCCAAATATGTATAAAGGTGACACTTTACACACGGATCTTCTAAAATTCCGACTCAAAACTGTAAACGACATGAGTGAATATCCTTACCAGAAGGGATGGACACAGTCAACATACGGTGGAGTGTCATACGAGCTTGAGGGATCAAACGGTCCCAGGGGTGTCAGGCTGGAGAAATCCTGGCAGAGAGTTCCATCCGGGGCGACCGTAGCTGTTCGATGGTGTATAGGTCCCCGACCAATCAGGATGTCTCTCTCGGGTGGAATGAGTATGCAGAGGAAAACGGCTAGAACTCAAAGGGGTCCCATTCATGAAGGAAGGAAGGAACAAAAAATCTCCACATAGGGCATGAATCCGGTAAAAAATGCTTTTATTAAAAAGCTCTAAACAGCACACTTTCAATGGATAAAAGGTGATCACAAAAGAGATAAAATCGCGTGGTAACAGAGTATCTGGAGGCTTTAGCAACCTGACATGTTTCGGACCATCGTCCTTCTACTGGAGCATAAAGGTTTATGTGTGAAAGCAAGCAAAAGCAAGCAAGCTACTGGGGCATAAAGGTTTATGCCCCAGTAGAAGGACGATGGTCCGAAACATGTCGGGTTGCTAAAGCCTCCAGATACTCTGTTACCACGCGATTTTATCTCTTTTGTGATCACCTTTTATCCATTTAAAGTGCGCTGTTTAGAGCTTTTTAATAAAAGCATTTTTTACCGGATTCATGCCCTATGTGGAGATTTTTTGTTCCTTCCTTCCTTCATGAATGGGACCCCTTTGAGTTCTAGCCGTTTATCTCTGCATACTCATTCCACCCGAGAGAGACATCCTGATTAGTCGGGGATCCATACACCATTGATTTCTCCAGCCTGACACCCCTGGGACCGTTTGATCCCTCAAGCTCGTATGACACTCCACCGTATGTTGACTGTGTCCATCCCCTCTGATAAGGATATTCACTCATGTCGTTTACAGTTTTGAGTCGGAATTTTAGAAGATCCGTGTGTAAAGTGTCACCTTTATACATATTTGGCCCCAGCCTCTGCTTTATGCGTAAATGTGGCACCTCATATGCCCATGAACCTCCAGTTTCTGTGGATGTTTATATGGTTTACCACATATGAATGGACTTTCTTTCCTTAAATTTTGGTTATTTGTGAAATGCTCACTGATTGCACACAATGCTTATATTGGTGTAGGATTTAAGTTATGAATACATTATTTTGTTATTTATTCACGCTATATGATATTATACATGTATAGGATGTAAACGCACATTTCTATCATATATTTTAGCGCTGCATGTGTTTAGTATCCATAAATAAGCAATACCCCAGAAAGTGCCAGTTACCTTAGCTCCCCAGTGCCACCCCATTGTGTCAGTTTGGAAATTGGGTTGGTCATCAAGGACCCTGTTGGCTGAAGACCAGCCATCTGAAGCCTCTAGCACATAGCTACAACTTATGTAGGAGGTTTTGTTTCATTTCTGTGTTATCACCTGAGGCCAACAAAACTAAAGTGAAATTCCAGTTAAAAGATAAGTTCAGAATATTGGAGAATGTTACATGTTACACACATATGCTGAGCTAACCCTGGGGATTCTGAGGTTTTAATCATCCAGGCAGACAGACTTGCCTTGGAGGGGAATTTTGTAGGCAGCCCCAAATGGCCTAACAATTACAAACTATGGTTACAATTTGAGCATTGCTTGCCATGATTGAGGCTTCCTGGCTATTCTTAGGTACACAGTAAGCAAACAATGGCTACTGGAAATGTTTGTGGTTACATTATCCAGCTTTGTAGGGGAGAATAAAGGGGAAGAATCAAAATGCTGTACACGTGCAAAGTCCGAGCAAGTACTGTAAAAGGTCCCATGTTCCAGCAACTCCAGGAGCAAATACTTCTCTACCTCCAACGTCAATGAGATATCTCTTTATAGGTGGCCAGAAGCACAATCACAGTGGTTTAAAGCTTAAATATATAATGACTATACACAACTGGAAGGTATAAGGTTACATACTAGATAGAAAGTAGGTTTGTAAAACAACAGCCATATCAATGAGATTATTTATTCAAGATTATTATTAAGTCGTCCGGATTCTCATGTATGTATTAAAAAAAGAAATAAATAAAGCTTTTAATTCATTTAAAGTGAAACTAAAGGCTTGCCGCTTTTGTTGGGCAGCTTGGCCTGCATGTGAATGTAGAAGAAAATAAGAATAAGGGCATGTAAAATAAAAAAGGAATTGATATACTAATACTATCTTTACAGATCCTAAAGTGTTACTAAACCCACAACAGTAAAATCAGTGTGTATATGCAGTAAAGCATGCTTGTTATACTCACTGTGAAACCTAAGGGGTTAATCCACTGCATTGTGTAAAAAGGCTGTTTGATCCTGTCTTCTCTGATCCCCCCCTTCTTCCACTGTCCCCAATCCATCTCTTGATAGTACAGAGCCTTGGAAGCACTCTGCGTGTGCTCAGTTTGGTGAGAGTCAGGTGCAATGCAGCCTCATAGGACAACCAGAGGAGAATGAAAACTCCTTCTACAAGCTTTAAGCAGTGCTCGGCTGGACACTGATAGAAGTCACAAGACTTCTATATACTGCTGATGAGAAAAAAGTATTTAGCAGTTTATATTTACTAAAATACTTTCATTTCCATGTTCTGTGTACTGTGGCAGATCAGATCTACAGAATGCAGGTATAGTAACACTTTAAGCACATACAGTTACCATAAAAAAATATTTTCTACTATAGTGAGCCAATCCATTAGGAATTGACACTAGGTAGAGACAAGAGCTTACCTTTGCAGACAGTATGATTTTCAGGTTCATATCCAGCTTTGCAGGTACATCTGCCGATGGGCACCATCCATTCTCCATCACCATTGCAGTACAGTTTAATGTGTACATCTACTTCCTCTGCATTAGGGATACATGTTCCTCTTGCTATTACCAACGATGTGCTCTCTGCCCCAGTCATGGTTTCCGGGAAGACTGCAAAATTCTGAACCACAGTGGGGCACTTTTTGAAGAAGACACGGACAGACAGGAGTGACATACATGCTCCATAATCCTGGAAGGCTAAATAGAAGCCACTGCGAGTCAATGGGCCAAAACTACGAACTTCAGTGTTCACTTTCATCAGCCTCCCACCAAAGTCCACCTGTGAGAAGCTTTCATCAGCAGCTATGGTGTCTACTTTAAGGTAAGGAGCATCATTCCAAAATGCTGAGTCTTTATTCGGAACGTGGGAGTCCGACTCATAGTAATACAAGTTAAAAGTTTCTTTACAAGACCCTGGCACATTAGGGAGGCTACTACAGTCTCGGACAGTAAAACGCATCTCCACGTAGACGCGCTGGGCATTCCGCCTAGGAATGAAGGTAGTACGAAGCCAGTTGTTCTGGTTGGGCTCAAAAACATTGCACACTTGGTATGTGCGTATTGTGTTGAGGTTTTCATCATAGCCGCTCACTTCTTCCCACTGTAAGAAAATAAAAATACAGATGTATCAAACAGGAAGTCTATGAAGCAGCACAGGAACTGTTATTTAGCCCACAAAAATGTGACATTTTACATATGGGGAAATGCTGAAGTGCTGAAACCCCCCCTGACTTTTTTTATAGCTTGGGTACTTCAGCCACATAATTCATAATTTCAATTCTTTTTCTGCATCCTCTAGTAAAAAATAAATAGAATAAGACATTATGGGGTGGATTTACTAAAGGCAAATAGACGGTGCACTTAGGAAGTGCAGTTGCACAAATTTTTCCCAGGGCTTAGTGAATGTGGTGAAGCTTCACTTTTTAAAGGATACCCAATCATGTGCAAGGAAAAGAAAAGACACAGCATTTTTGCTTTCACATGATTGGATGGTGAAAATCAGCAGAGCTTTACCGCATTCACTAAGCTGTTTGTTTACATCTTTCCTCCCTGGCAAGGAGAGAGAGATACAATTTATCTTTCTCTCCATTCAGAGGAGAAAGAGAACACACAGTCATCAGGTGACTGGGAACTGGGAGTCCTGGGTCCTGATCGTTAGTACAAGATCCGGGGCTCATTGGAGAGCCCAGTCTCTGTGCTGGGAGCACATTCTGCGGCACTCTCCCAGCACAAAGACAGGTATGCATATATGCGGCCTCACATATAAAGACCAAGTTTTGTGAGGCCTCATATATGTGTACTGCCGGAGGGAAGGGGTTATAAAATGTTATATATTGCAGCTTACCAATCCTTAGATGTGGTGGCTGCACTAGTTTTCTTTTTTTTATCTTTTATTTTCACCAGGTGTTCTGGCCAGTAACACCTCCTATGTAAGGTTGTCTCCAATCTATGCAGGAGTAATGGAGCCACCCCTGGAAAGTAGCATCATCTATCTTGGAAGAGGGGAGTGTACTAGCAGCTTTAGATGGACCTGCCTACCAAATTGAAGCTGAACTCCAGATAACACTTTTTAAGCAGTTACCACAAACATTTCTTTCCCTATGGGATAAAGGTTTTACATAAATGAATAAAAGATGACCATTGTAGGCACGCCTATCAGTGTTAAAGAGGAAGTAAACCCTGATGGGCTTTACTTCCTCTTTGTTTCCCTGCAAAGGCAAAGCATAATGGGCTACTATGCATCGTATAGTAGCCCATTATGTGTCGCTTACCTGAAACCAAAGCCTGCGATGTCCCCGCTAGCTGGAAGCATCCATCTTCAGCCCTCTTACTTCTGGGCTGTGAACTCCAGCTCTGTGACTGTGCGGAGTTGGGTGACGTCACTCCTGCGCACGCGCGTGGGAGCCGCCAGTCACAGCATGACCCCAGCTAGAAATGCGTGCCCTTTCTAAAGTGTGCATGCGCCAGAAGAACTCATCGTACGGGGAATTGTAAATATCTCCTAAACTGTGTAGGTTTGGGAGATATTTCCAGCACCTACAGGTAAGCCTTAATCTAGGCTTACCTGTAGGTAAAAGTTGTTGTACATGGTGTTTGTTTGTCTCAACCCTTTAACTGGCACTTTTCTGGACAGCTTGGTCTGCTAAAGGAAGTTAAAAAATAAGCTGCAATATAATTCATTTTTGTTTATGGGGTTTAGTACTGCTTTACAGAGGGAGGACACAATTATTTTAATTATCATAGTTTATAATTATGAAAAGTAAAGGTTTTTTAGATTCATAAATGCAAAGGCTATCATAAGATCTTGTGTTTACAGTTTACCGGCCCTTACAGCAGTAATGGTACAATAACCATAAAAAGATGGGTTTTCTTTCGCTCTAAGAACGCTCTTGACAAGCTTTCTCTGATATATTAGTTAGATAATTGTGAATCTCAGAGAGGTGATACCTAGAGTACTTCATATTGTGCAGATGGATGCTGGTGGTTGAAAGAATGTAGAAGACGTGATTTATGGAAGGGGATGAGGGTTAGAGGAAAAGGAAACGGAAGCGGTTTCTGCAATATAATTTAGTGATTCTGTAGGAAGACATATGGTTATCCCCTGCACAGAGGAACACAATATTAAAATGCTTTTTTGAGGCTTTTCTGAGTCTCCAGAGAGGCACAGCCAGTTATACCTCGCAGTAAAAATGTGCTTTCACGTGAAACCTCCTTCCAGCTACACCTCAGAAAATAACAGCAATAATAATAACAGTAAATGGTCTCGGTATGCACAGATATTATTATGGATGCATTCTTTATTTTAAAATGATCTGTCCCCATTTCAATCCTCTCTCTAATTCTGACGTTATAAGGACTAAATACTCATTTAAGTATGGGGAGTAAGGGGAATCAGCAAAAGCAGTTTTACTTACCTGATCCTCCACTCCCTCTGGCCGTAAAACTGGTCCCTGCAGCCTCTTCTCCCCTTTGCTCTTGTAGCACCCTCCTAGATGGCCTGCAAAGGAAATTTAGCCTGGGCTCACTCTGTAACCTGAGGGGCTGGATTGGTCAAGTCTCTTGTGGCTCCACAGGCTGTGGGATTGATTGTTTCCCCTTGGCTCTGTTGGGAAACCTCCAGAGTTTGGGGTGGGAAATTCGAATCCCACAGCCTGAATAGTTACTACCCTCTGCCCAATCCCTGGGGAAGTGTGGGGAGAGAAAGGGTAAATAGGTTGGAGCCTAGACAGACTTGGGTACTTAGCTTTCTCCCCTGCGAAGATGGACTTCTGATGCTCCAGGTGGCTGCTTGCCCCTGGAGCCTTCCAGGACTGGATGATGGCAGTGAAATAGTGACTGTACTATGGCTGCTGTAGAGAGGTGTCCTTGTTCTAAAGTTACACTTAAGCATTTCCTATTCCCCATTGTTCTTATTCTGTTATAAATTCTACAGCAATAGAATTCAAAAAGACATGCCCCTAGACTTATTATTGTGCGGGAGTGAAAGCCCCAGTCAGTTTCTATTTTTCAAGAGATGATAGGAAATCTCTTCAAAATGAGAGGAAATCTCTTATTAGATAGTTGGAATAGGTGTCCCCAATTGAAGATGTCCCCCATCTTCTGTTTTGGTGACAACTTTAAGATTTTCACAGATGAACAGTGGGCCCCAGGTGCATAATGAAATGATTTGCATGGCTCTGCTTACTATCCTAAAATAAACATTAAACCCTTTTTTCGGTGGGATTGGCCAAGCAAGTGAAAGATATGAAGAAGGCTTTATTGTGCTGCATAAAGTTGGAGATATATTTGAACTTTATATTTGGAGCTTTCATTTTAGTTCTTTAGCATTTTACTCCATGCTAGCATGAGTTGTCTTTCGAGAAAACTACAAATCATTCTTTCCCCTTGCGTGAAGCAGATCCCCCACTAAGCATCATCTTGTGTTCTTCTTGCTCATTATCTACATCCCTGCTACTCTTGCATCACAAAGGTAAGTGATATTAATCACAAAGATTAATTTGCCTGGATAGCACTTCATGCTACTTTAGAAATTTGTGCTCGGCAAGCTCCGGGGAGGAAGCCACCGAGGCAACTAATTAAAACCCCATCTTAAAAGGCAATGTTATTGTTCTGATAATGAAATAAACAGGAGATGAAGGAGGATAAGGTACACGTGGCGAGACAGTGGTGGAAAATTTCATTCCCAACAACATTAGCACTTACACTCCATGCAAATCAAGCCAACATTAATAATGTATGGTACAGTATTAGGAAAATAAAGAGCTTGGCAATACAACACATTATGTTTAAAGGCACACTCAGATAAGCCAAACATTCTTTTTATTTCTGATTTCCACTATTTGTATTTATGCTTGGCTAAAAATTGTGCACCGTGCGTCACTTAGGTGTCTCACCTACACACGGCAGGAGGCTCTAAGATTTGTGTCTGATATGATATTTTAATTCTGCTCAGGGTTCTGGCGACTGGAGGCTTTGTAGAGCCTTGGGTGGGATAAAGCCTCTATTCCTAGGTCCACATCTTACCTGGTAGCCGAACCTTGCTAAATAATCTCAGTTGTTTACAGGCCTTTATATATGTGATCTAAATGATGCTCAGGGTGCTCTCTCTCTCTCTGCTGTGACAGTCTGATGACTGACTGCTGACAGAACACTAAAAAAGGTATCAGAGCTGCCTGTTTTTTTGGTAAACCCTTTATGAAGCAACCTATTAGTCAGAAATTGACTTGGGTTCAATCTGGCCATACACATGTGGATTCTTCCCTGTCAGCACCATGGGCTGAATAAGAGAAATCATGTTTCCTCCATCCACACTTAACAATGTGGATGGAGAGTCTCTCTTGATGACTGTATTTTTCAGACTGCCGTAGTACCCGTGGCTGTCTAAACACCTGAACTGTGACTGCATGATACGATGCAGACACTGTTCATCTGACAATTTTCCACCTGGTTCCTTCAATTTTTTTGATCAACTTTTGTGAAAACGGCTGAAATTTCAGCCATGTATGGCCAGCTTTTGTGACTCGTATGAGCATATGTTTTGTTTCAGGCTATAGACTTGGTGTACAAAGTCCTCCCACATTGAAGCTATGTTTGTTTACTGCTGAATAAAAGTTCAGGACAGACCTGCTTTGAGCATTTTTTATGCGTTCCCCTGTCCTGCACCTGTTTGAACATTGTCAATACCAGTTGAGCCACCCCCTCCCTTCCTATATATATATATATATATATATATATATATATATATATATATATATATATAGATAGATTGTAAGTTCTAATGAGCAGAGCCCTCTGATTCCTCCTGTATTGAACTGTATTGTACTTGTATTGTCTGCCCTAATGTTGTAAAGCTCTGCGTAAACTGTCGGCGCTTTATAAATCCTGTATAATAATAATTATATATATATATATATATATATATATATATATATACATACTTTTCAGATTATGTGGATTAGTAATGGTAACATAATTGGAGAACCATATGGCCATGATACCCTCATGGCTATAACAAAAAAAAAAAAATATTTCTTAATAAAAGAATTGTTAGAGCCCAGCTGAGATTTCAGTTTAAATCTGCTAAATACATTTACATTAAATCCTAAGGCGTTCAAAGTTACAAAGTATATAGTTTGTTTTCTTTAGAAAGCAATCACAGCCTGAGTAGAAAAGCTTATCCTCTGCCAGCATGCTACAGCGAAGGATCCTTGCTCTCTGTGTGAAAGCAGTGGTCTCTCTGCCACCCCAGAGTCTGTGTTCACCAATCAGTGGGGAGCATGAACTTTGCTGATTGCAGAGTTATGCCCTGTACACACGGTCGGATTTTCCGACGTTAAATGTGTGATAGGACCTTGTTGTCGGAAACTCATACCGTGTGTGGGCTCCATCACACATTTTCCATCGGATTTTCCGACACACAAAGTTTGAGAGCAGGATATAAAATTTTCCAACAACAAAATCCGTTGTCGGAAACTCCGATCGTGTGTACACAAATCCGACGGAAAAAGTGCCACGCATGCTCAGAATAAATAAAGAGATGAAAGCTATTGGCTACTGCCCCATTTATAGCCCCGATGTACGTGTTTTACGTCACCGCGTTCAGAACGATCGGATTTTCCGACAACTTTGTGTGACCGTGTGTATGCAAGACAAGTTTGAGCCAACATCCGTCGGAAAAAATCCTAGGATTTTGTTGTCGGAATGTCCGAATAAAGTCCGACCGTGTGTACGGGGCATTACAGTTACATAGTTACATAGTTAGTCAGGCTGAAAAAAGACACAAGTCCATCCAGTTCGACCTTATGAAACCCAATAAACAAAGGGTCAAACCATTGCAGAGACCACGGAGGTTGATTTACTGAAACTGGAGAGTGCAAAATCTGGTGCTGCTCTTCATAGAAACCAATCAGATTCCAGTTTTTTTTTTTTTTTTTTTTGTCAAAGCTTAATTGAACAAGTTGAAGTTAGAAGCTGATTGGCTACCATGCAGAGCTGCACCAGATTTTGCAATCTCCAGTTTTAGTAAATCAACCCCCATGCATAATATTCATATTGCAAACATTTCTGGAAAAAGCATGCAGTAAATGGGTGCTGCAGCAACTGCTAGCAGCAAACCGATACAATCAGCCAAAGTATTTATGATCAGGACACCAAGGATCATTAAAAAGGTGTCCAAGCATTTATTTGGTGATCACATCTCAGTAGTAAAGTGCAACGTTTCAAGGCCATGCAGGACGCTGTCATCAGGCATGCATGGCCCAGAAAAGTTGCACTTTACCAGTGTGATGTGATCACCGACCAAATGCTTGGACACTATTTCAAGATTGTCGATATAATGGTGATATACTGTATACCTAGACCTCTGCAGAGGGACCACTGCTTCCATACACAGTGCAAGGGTCTTCTCCTCAGCATGCTGGAAGGAGACGGGTTTGTGTGCACTGTTTATAGTTTATGGTATGGCTATGAAATTACTGGTTCTGGTTGTTGTAAGTTCAGTAGCACTTCCTGCTAATGAAGAGCCCCTGTGCTGTACGGTGGAATCAATGCCCGCCGCCACCCACCGATCATCAGCCACAGAGATGGAACTTCAATCTGCCTATGCAAACAAGGCAGATTGCCGTTCTGATGGAAGAGAAGGCATGGATACTGTGGCTCTGCAAAGCAGGGACTAGGATCCATGTCTTCCCCTAATAAAAGCAGCTCCCACAGTTTAACAAAAACTGGCTAGGCACACAATTAACCCTTTGATCACCCCTGATGTTAACACCTTCCCAGCCAGTGTCTTTAGTAGAGACAGTGCTCGTTTTTTAGCACTGTATTAGTGTCACTGGTTCCCAAAAAGTGTCAAAAGTGTCAGAATGTCTGCCGCAATATTGCAGTCCGGCTATAAGTCGCGGACCATCGCCATTACCAGTAGGAAAAAAAAAAATAATATCCCATAGTTTGTAGACACTATAAATTTTGCGCAAACCAATCAATATATACGCTTATATAGATATTTTTACCAAAAGTATGTAGCAGAATACACATTGGCCTAAATTGATAAAGAAATGTGTTTTATAGTAGAAAGTAAAAGTTTTATTTATTTATTTTTTGAAATTGTCGGTCCCTTTTTTTGTTTATAGTTCAAAAAATAAAAAAACGCAGAGGTCATCAAATACCAAAAAAAAAAGACATACATTTTATTTGGGTACACCGTTGCATGCCTGCACAACTGTCAGTTAAAGTAACGCAGTGCTGTATTGCAAAAAAATGGCCTGGTTAGGAAGGGGGGTAAATCTTCTGGTCGTTAAAGCACTGACTGGTCCCTGCTTCTGCCCATGCCTCTCCCAATACTTCTATCCAGGTAATAGCAAGTGCCTTGTATCAGATCAAATTTAGGGACTTACACTAGTTACATGTAATGCTTTCATTAATGAATACATACAGTAACTGCATTCATTTGTGTTTTCTTCACTTCTGTCTGGCGCTCAGTTGTAAAGCAAATTCCAGGTCATGCCAGGCTGTCTAAAAATAATGTAAAAGTTTCAGAAGTAGAAAGGTGTAATGTTTTATAGCCTGACACGTAAATATAAGGGGGGATAGAGTGAAACATTCAGATTCCGATAAGCCCCCCACCCGCAGACCCCTACAACCACCGGGCAAGGGTTGTGGGAATGAGGCCCCTATCCCCATCAACAAGGGGACAAGGTGCTTTTGGGGGCTACTCCAAAGCACCTTCCCCATTCTTAGGGCATGTGCCCTGGTACGGTTCAGGAGGGGGGGAGCTCTCTTGTTTCCCCCTCTTTTACTGCGTGCTCAGATAAGGGTCTGGTATGGATTTTTTGGGGGGCCCTACTCCATTTTGTTTTTCAATTTTGGTGCAGGGTTCCCCTTAAAATCCATACCAGACCTGAAGGGTCTGGTATGGATTTTGGGGGGGACCCCTACGCCATTTTTTTTTATTTGGTGCAGAGATCCCCTTAATTTCCATACCAGACCTTAGGGGCCTGGTATGGATTTAGGGGGGGCGCCCACACAATTTTTTAAAAATTTTTGGTTCGGGGTTCCCCTTAATATCCATACCATACCCAAAGGGCCTGGTACTGGACTGGGGGGGGGGGACCCATGCTGTTTTTTTCATGAGTTTTTTAATATATTGCCGAGACCCGTCAATTCATTATAGCCGCGATCAGTTTTAAATGACTTTTTTCCTTTAGAAATGTCATTTTGCTGCGGTACTGTTCTAAACACAGGGAAACTGCGCCACTTTACAGGCATACTATAGACACTCCCAGGCAAATATTTAAAGGAATATTTCATTTTTATTGTTTCACTTTAAGCATTATTAAAATCACTGCTCCTGAAAAAACTGACGTTTTTAAAAATTTTGTTTTGGCTGTGCAAATGTTTGTCATGGTATTACAGCAATTATTTTTTTAAAGAGACACCAGAGTTAGTGATGACACTTAGGGGTTGATTTACTAAAGGCACATAGATTGTGCACTCTGCAAGGGTACTTGTTCCCAAGCTTAGCAAATGAGGTTTGCAAAGGACATCCAATCATGTGCAAGGAAAAAAAAACATGATTGGGTAATGGAAGTCAGTAGATCTTTCCCTGATTTACTAAGCATTGGATCAAATGCCCTTACAGAGTGCAACTGCACTTGTAAAGTGCACAGTCTATTTGCCTTTAGTAAATCAGCCCCTTAGAACAGGTTCGTGTTCAGCTCCTGGAACTAGTATGCAGCCCA
The DNA here is from genome assembly GCF_042186555.1 of Aquarana catesbeiana. Lineage (NCBI taxonomy): Eukaryota > Metazoa > Chordata > Amphibia > Anura > Ranidae > Aquarana > Aquarana catesbeiana. The sequence continues at coordinate 124,722,874 of NC_133327.1, forward strand.
GTAAAGACAAGTACACACTGCTATTTTTTTTTTTTTTTCGTTCAACCCATCAGGTTGACAGCTTCGATGTTAGTACAGCGACCTCCCCTATTCTAGTTTGTTCTGACAGGGGGACAGCCCTCCAACCAGAACACTCTCAGCCATTGGCTGAGAATGCTGAACTTGAGCCAGTTGGCAGACCTTTTTCGGGATCGACAAAAGTCCCCCCGCCAAAACACTCTGGCCAGTGCTCTCAGTCATTGGATAAGAACGCGGACTGGGAGCTGGTCGGCAGACTTTTTTTGGTCATGAGGCTTCGATGGAAGCTTTTGTCAGTCTGACTGCCATGCACACGGGCCAAATGTTGGCTGGTTTCTATTGAACTGGCCGATTCCGGCCAACATTCGGCCCGTGTGTACCAGGCTTAAGTCAAAGGATGTGAGCTGCCATCTGAGGCTTTCAACGATGGGATTTTTTATGTGATATATTTCCTTTAACAGTGAAGCATTTCAGAGGGGGCTGAAAAAATATAAATCTAAAGCATGGGGTGTTTTATATTAATATTTCATATATTTATAGTCATCACTTATAATAAGGCAACTATATGTAGGCATTTTTTAAAATGATTTGCTAAAGTAAGAAACCATGACTTCAGTAGGTTCAGCCAAGCATCAGAAAAAAATGATTCTCTAGGTCTTGCTGACTTATATCAGATATCAGATATTCCACTGCTCTGCGCTACAGGGTGGAAACTAATGACAGAATTATGGGTATTTTTTGCACTGGCTAATATTAAGTCAGTGAGCATGCATCCGCATTTAAATGTAGATTTTGATAATGTCAAAACGTGGGAAACAGTGACAATAGGGGGATAATAAGATTGGCCAACATAGTGCACCATCTCCTTTGTCCAATCTCATTAGTACCGTGAAAACTTGTCAACTGATAGCCATATAATTATATATATGTAGCTAATTATCTACTATTATAGTAAACGAAGACTTCAATCTACAAATTATTATCCAAGACACACTGAATAATGTCACTTATCTTGTATATCATGGGCACTTACTACGCGGACAAATGAGCCTTCTGCCGCATTGCTAGTCAATCTATTTTCGCATGCATTTCCAATAATAAGCAAGCGATTTAAAATGTCAAACGCTCACTATGCAACAAAATATAACTCTAATTTAATGTGACCATAGTGCCTACTGTATATAATTACTTATATAGTGCAGTTTTATCTAAGCTTTACTAAGCACATAGAGGTTTATTTACTAGAGGCAAATATACTGTACACTTCCAGTGCATTTGCTCTAAATCTGAGGGGAAGCTCCAAAATGAGGGGAGGCTCTGCTGGTTTCTATCATCCAATCATGCACAAGCAAAAATGCTGTTTTTTATTTTCCTTGCGTGTGATTGAATATACTTTGCAAGTGAAGCTTTACCTCATTTACTAAGCTCTGAAGCAACTGCACTTGCAGTGCACAGTATATTTGCCTTTAGTAAATCAACCCCAAAAAGTCATTATAACAGGAGTCCTTCACTGAAGGAGCTTACAATTGAATATCCTTACATGCTGATGTCAGGCAGATACACAAACTAAGCCCAATTTTCACAGGCACCAAATATCCTACCAGTATGTTTCTGGACTATGGGAGGGAAATGGAGCTCTCCATACAAACACAGAAAGAGAATACCTACTCCATGCAGATGGTGTCCCTGGTGTGATTTGAATTCAAACTGGAAAGCAATAGATGATTCTGTAGCTACAGTACCTCCAAACATCATAAGGGGTGCTCACAGGTCCATGTTTATGCTGAAGGAGGAGGCAGCAGATAAGAAGAAGAGAGATCCAGGACTATTTATCTAAGTAGGGAAAAAAATTGTGATTGGCCGGGAAAAATCCCATCAGATCACTTGATACTTCCCCTGAGAGAAAATAAATAAGGGCATCTGGGGCAAGGGGGGTCACAGAGTGCTCATAGATATACCATTTTTTCCAATCTGATTATGCCTGCCTGGATCGGACAATGATCATCTTATGTCTTTGGGCTCCTTTACTATCCAGATGACATAGCCGCTTTAATTTGAAGACTATCATCCCATTTTCTGTGCCTACAATGAATACTCCATCGGGCCACATGAGCCCACCTGCTAAAATATTCAATTTTTTGGAACTGCCCAAGGGTCTCCTTTGCCCACTCTCAATACCTAAACCATGAGACTGTGAATGGCATAGCACCCAGATGTTCCTCTTAAAGCCAAACACCTTTGTGATGCTTTTTCTTATCCTACAGTTTGCTATGATGTACTGTATAGACGATATTAGTTAAAGTAGATGAAAGCTCCAACAAAATGATGTTAAGATTGCTAAAGCACATTGGTTTTCCTTAAGAAATACTGTTTTCACCGTTTGTCATCCTTTGTTCATCTCTTTGCTGCCAATCTCCTTCAGCCTCTTCGCAGTCATTTTCTGTCCACATAAAGTCGCTTCAGCATTGGCTCCATCATCATTGCTCTTGCCTGGATTCCTGATGGTGACAACAATGGGCACCAGTGCGGTTGCTTGTAATCTCCATCAAGAGCATGTGAGACAGGATGTCAACACAGGAGAGCAATTGGCATTCAAGGACAGATCCTTGTCAACCTCTAACAGGAAGTGTCTCAACAAAAGTCTTCAAGGCAGGATTACCAGGTATTATATTAATAAAAGCTGTAAAGTTAGATTGAAAGTGACTTTTGAAATTAGATTAGCATGTTAAAAATGATATGAGGTTTTGATCACTGGTATTAGATCTGCTTCAAATGAATGTGCTATTTAAAGTGGTTGTAAACCCACAAGAAAAAAAAAAAAAACCTGCAGGACAAAGGCATAATGAGCTAGTATGCATAGCATACTAGCTCATTATGAAACACTTATCGTAGATCGAAGCTCCCGCAGCGATTCCGACACACTGCTGTGGCCGGTGATATGTTTCCTGGAGGTATTTCTGGGTATCGCGGGCTCCAGGAACTGTGATTGGACGGAGCATGCACACAGGAGTCACCGGTGATGGCAAAGCAGCTGAAGAAACGGCACGAGCGAGCCGTTTCTTCAGTGCATATGTGCCGATCGTCGGCACATGCTGTTATAGTGAATATCTTCTAAACGGTGCAAGTTTAGGAAATATTCACGGTACCAACTGGTAAGCCGTATTATAGGCTTACCTGTAGGTAAAAGTGGTGTGCAAGGGTTTGCAACCACTTTAACAAATCAAAAGTTATTTATAGTAGAGGCAAAGAAATTATCAGTGGGTTTGACAGATCATCTTTTTGCATAATAACCCCCTATGATCTGTGTATCTGCTAGCACATTATAAGGGTATGCGTGTGTTTTGTCTATATACTTTATACTAAATATATATATATATATATATATATATATATATATATATATATATATATATATATACATATATGCCATATCTGGAGGGTGCCACACTTGTATCAATATAATAATTCAATTAATCATTAAATAATCAGATTGAATAAGAACTGTAAGCTATAGACTCTTTAACCGATTGATTTAGTGAGTTCTCGACTAATTTTTATTTTGCCAAGTCAATCAGCCATGGTGGAATTTTGTTGATCACTTCTAATTGATCAAAGAATGTCTGTGTGTGTGTCAAAGAACCAATTGTGAATTAATATTATGTGTGCAGCAGCCTCTCGCGCCTCATTGGATGAGACAGCAGCCAGAGTCCATTGGCTCCCACTGCTGTCAATCAAAGCCAGTTAGCCAATGAGGCATTTGGTGTTTTATTGATGCACAGAGCAGCGGCTCGGGAGCTAGCACGCAGAGGTGCCCCCAGGGCAAGCAGCTTTCTCTGGGGGCACTGATCGAGGAGGAGGATCGGAGCTGCTCTGTGCAAAGCCACTGCACATAGCAAGAAAGCATAACATATTTGTTATTTAAAAAAAAAACAACAAAAAAACAAAACAAGCTTTAATACCACTTTAAGGTGTTTTACAAAAGTCTACAAGCAGGCAAGCTATTTTCACAAAAGAAACATGCAATGTCTTCTCTACAATAAAACATACCTAACCTGCCTGCTTGTAGCCATCTGCAGCATGTACATTGCTGGCACGGACCCTGTGCTAGGATGACTGACTGGCATACACAAGAGTTACACTATTCCACTCTGGCCAAAGGAGAAGCCAGAAGATCGGCACCCAGGGAGAAGATGGCGGTGCCGGTGAGGAATGCAGACCATTAGAGTGGGTTTAGTTCCTCTTTTAATTGATCACCAATTGCTAAATGTATGGTCACACTAAAGTGGAACTAAACTCTTAATAAACATTATGTATTTGTAACGCTTAACCTGCCAGCATTAGTCAATAGATAGGAAGGTATATTACATTTACTTGTTTTAAATGTTTTTTTAACATTTCTTCAGCTGCTTCCTGGTTTCTGGCCTAGGCCAAAATTATGTCAGATATCCCATGGCCATTTTTTTTGTTTGTTTCATCTGGGGAGGGGTTCTCAGCTAAGCACACCCTCCTCCCTGCAGTCCTGATCTTGCGAAAGTGTACCTGCTGCGTATGTATATTGTACTGTTCATGTGCAAGATTTTCTAGGGTGTCATCAGAGTAAGGGTGGATTCCAGATGGTTCCAGATTCCGGGAAGTAAATACTCCATGAATCATCTGATCTTACTCAAGATGGCCATGGGTAGAAATGCTAGGGGTTGTTTTTCAAAGTGATTTCTAAACAAAATAAAGAATGGAAACATGGATGGGTGAGTTTGATTTTAATATTAAAAATGAATTAAACAGTGTTTTCAGTTTGTGGTGCTCAGATACAACGTAGTTCCACTTTAAATATATGTAACCTTTCATGTACAAACCTACAAGACTTCCATATATGATTTTCAGTGGGCCATTTGCATTAATGGCCTTGATGGGCTCCGAGGTAGAATTGCAGTTATGGAATATTGGCAATAGTTCAAGGTTTACTTTAGTTCTCTTTGTTCAGGTTTTCACAAAAGCGCCCATTTATGAAAGAAAATGCAAACATGGCGTGCACAGATTGCTTCTTTTATGACAATTGATAGGTTGCTGTATGCAAGAAGTCCACTTTTGCTTCATGTTTCGCTCCAGTTTCCATAGATCACTAAGGTACTAGTAGTAAACAGAGCTTCATACAACATGAAGTCACCCCCCCCCCCCATACATACACAAAATATACTTTCATGGCTGCTAGTCATCTCCACGGGTTAAAACAAGATGTTGTAGATAGATATGTCATAAATACATATTTTTCTGGAATTTTTTTCTCATGCATTCTTTTAAATACTAGCTGAACTGTTTCAATGTACAAGCCCCCTGACACCATCTCCCTTCACTTGCCCCATTGTGAAGTGGATACTCCCTTCTCCGCTCCTATGGTAACCATGGTAACACCTACCGCTGCTATTCTGCTGTCACCGTTCTGTGCTGCATACATATGATTAAGGAAAGGCTGCGGCTTGTCAGCTTTCGTCTCCAGCTGAAGGTGTATTGCACATAATGAAGGCTGGAGACAGGAGTCCCTATAATAGAGTGGAATCTTGTTCTCTTTAACTTATCAACAATCAGTGATAGGGACATAAGTGGTCTACCTTTAACTCTTTATATGTGCACATATTAACGGAAAGAATGTCTTATTGTTGAAGGGCAACAAGGTGCCCTCAACTTTAACACACAACGGCGCTGGAAATGCCAATGCAAATATTACTGACTCTGATCAATCCCAGCTCAATGCCATAGTGTCCCTGAAAATGTACCCTTGCCTCCATCCCTGGCGTTTTTTTCTTTCTTTTTTCGGATGTTTTACAGTCGTTTTTATAAGCTTTGTTTAGGTATTTTTGCTCCTGTTTGTTTCCTGGGCTGGGCAAGACGATTTTTTTTCCAGGCACAAAATGTGTTTAAATGTATATTTACAGGTTCACTCATTGGAGTCTAGAAGGGCAAAAACGCCTGAATACGCTCATGTACCTATTTGGGCATACTGTGTAGAGAATTGAGCGGCTTTGCATACAAGTGTGAACAGGGGCATTTAAAAAGTATTGGATTCTGCATCTTTGTCAGCCATAGTCAGGCCGGAAAAAAAACTCCTAAAGTGGAATTAAAACCTCCTATCCTTTACAACCAAGGAAGCTGCCATCTTAGCCTCAGTTTGATCTGCAGTTGCTTTGGTGCTACACATCCATTTAAAGACTTGACAGCTTGGATGATAACACAAGCAACTGGGTTGAGTTACTAAAACTGGAGAGTGCAAAATCTGGTGCAGTTGTGCATGGTAGCCAATCAGCTTCTAACTTCAGCTTATTCAATTAAGCTTTGACAAAAAAAAAAAAAAAAACTGGAAACTGATTGGCTCCCATGCAGAGCTGCACCAGATTTTGCAATCCCACTGTGACAGTTATCATTCATGGCATGCCTTAAATGTATATCGGTTATGAGGAACTGTTAAATCGATGGGTTTGGTTCCGCTTGAAGTGTGAAGGGGAGCTTAGCGGGATACTAAATGATGCTACTAAAAATTGTTCTGCAGTTACACAGACTTATTCTAAAAATGTGGTTGGCTGTAATGGATTATTTTGTACTTTACTGCACCAACTTCCTAAATAATGAGCAACTTTTCATAATAATTAGGACATACACGTGAGTATCAGTATACCATTTACCATTATCCAACCTGGGAAAAGAAATGAGGTTCTTTCCCCTGGGAGTGCTGCAGTTAAACAGTCTCTACACTTGTAGCTGTCCATGGTACTAGAGGTGCTGAAGGATAAATGATCTGAAAGCCGCATTCTAGGCTAATATAAAACATAAACCCCATCTGTCCAGCTATGTACTCCTTAAAATTATATGAATGTTTAATGAATGCTGGTATAATTAGATAAATCTATCTTTAGACTAAATTACCCTGAATATAATAAAACAGAATGAAATGAGAGTGGTAGTACTCTGCTCTTGACCTGGCCATTTTTTGCTATTCAGCACTGTGCTCCTTTAACTGCCAATTGCATAAATATGCAACACTGTACCCAAATGAAATGTATATATTTTTTTCACATAAATATATATATCTTTTCTATCTATATATCTCTATAGATAGATAGATAGATAGCTATCTAGCTATATATATCTAGATATATATCTAGATATCTATATATAGATATCTAGATATATATCTAGATATATATCTAGATATATATACTGTGTGCGTGTGTGTGTGCATGTGTCTCTCTCTATATGTATATGCCATGTGGGAGACGTTTTAGGGTCATTAAATCAACGGCAAATAGATTTAAAGAGAGCTTCTTTCCCTGGGGTATTAAGGTTATCAATGCAGGAATGAAATGAAAGAGGTCACATAGTCTTATTTTATTGTCTTATCTAGTATTCAATATGGGACACTTTTTATATTTTTATAATATGGGAACACTTTTATATTTTTTTGGTATAATTAAATCCTGTGTGGTAAATGCATGGTTGATAATTGTGATGTATGAATAATGTGTGGAGTAGAAATGTCCATTTGTTTTCTACAATGACAATAAATCTTATCTTATCATATATATATATATATATATATATATATATATATACCTAAAGTAGATGAGTAGTCTTGATTTCATGCTGACTTTACACACTATATGCTGATCCTGGCAGCTTGCCAGGTCAGTGATTCAAAAAGAGAAGAAAGCTTGGAAACAAGCGAAACGCGTAAGCGTCTAACCCATGTGCAGGTGGAACAAAGACCCCCACGCATCAATGAGAAAACCCCTTGACTTTGTGTAAATATCCTGATTGGACCTTGGATATCGGGTTGAGTCCTGCGGTGGATACTGAGACTGAGCGCTCCCCTTAACCATCTGACTGATCAAGCGTGGAGCGCCTGGACGTCTGAACCTTGTGACTCCCCGTACATCCCCTTGTGGCAGACCCGGAAGCTAAAATCTACGCCGGTGACGGACAAACACATTACATGATCGCTCCTCTATGCCACACTGGTGTGGCCACCGGCAACCTTCCTGGGCTCCATCATCCCATCACTGAAGACATCAAACGGTGAGCTAAAATGTACCCCAGCACAGGGGAAGTACTATGTCTACGGCCGGTCACCGTCTACTTCCCTTGCATAAGATGCTAAACAGCCCTCTCATTTGATGTCATTGAACTGACCTATTTGGGATTTTCTAGTTTTTCAATTTGCTGTTTTGACACCTGTCCTTTCTTTTGGGTATTGGAATTACATTTCTATGGCTTCTCATCAATCACCAGCACCTGCACTTTATTAGGAAAATATCGAAGGCCTGGTATTCACACAGTATATCCTGTTCAGGACTTTGTGGTAATTGTATAGACCCGGGTCTCCTTTGATACAATCATATGGGTGCGAGTGCATGAGTGATGAATGTATGTGGAATGTCTCTGGTGGCCACCTGCACACAATAGGACTCCTGCCCTATTTTTAATACATGGTTTGTGGAATTCTGTACTGTATTTATTTTGACACAATAAAAGTTATCTAGGTTCACAACAGCCTGTTCTTGAGCGGACCATCTTTTCCTGGGGGTTCCCTCTCAGTTCCCCCCTCCTTTTTCTCTCAGTGATTCAAAAAGCCATAAAGCCAGGGATAGCCAGGCAATCAGTATTTTCAGAATCAGGTCAACATTGGCAGCCAGCATGTTTCTCTCGTGACAGGTTTCCCGAAGTAAGCACCATGCAAAAACCTGCATATGGGATTGACTTTGCATGGTCTCGATAAACCAGCAGCAGTGACTCTAGACATTGCGTTGTCTTTCTTGGGTTACTCTGGTTGCTGCACAACTAAACGAGCATTGGTGTGTAAAACCTGGGGATGAGGCTGGTGCCCCCTGGTGGCTACAAAGTGTGTCTGTGACTATACATGTTCTGTTGATATATTTTCTAGAAATTGCCTATAATGTAAGCGCATAACACAATTCAACTAAAATGGGTGTATGTTACTGAAATTACCTCACTTAGCATTCTTTCCAAGAAGAGAAGAGTTAAAAATCATCAGAGCCCAATCAGTGGAGTCCTGTTAGCAGACTGTGGGGGAGGAGAGTTGAATCAAAAGTTCAGATGCTTCTCTAAATGCCACTGTAATCCCAATTAACCTCCTAGGCTGTAAAAAGAAAGATCTCTGTCTTGGCCTCCTGATTATGAAGCTTTCTCTTGCTCTCCGTTGTCCTCTAAAGCTAAGGAAAGCTTGTTTAATCTCAGTAGGGGTCCCTGTGTTACTGTCACCGGCCTGGCAAACAAAGCTTCTCATATACAATGCTTGCTGAACCTGCAGAGATTTAAGCAGAATCAACCATGTGACCTGCTCTGGTCGTCCTTGCGATAAAGCCGCATCAAACTACAAAATGTGCTGTGATACAGCTATTTAAAGAAGTACTCCAAGAATATTTCTATATAGAAAATGGGTTTTATTTCACTTTCTTCTATAGTTATGAAATTCATGTTTCAGATGATTAAAATATGGTGTAAGAACACGCAAGTTGATTTTAGTACAACGTAAAGTCACCTCTGTAAAGTGATCGGCAGGATCAAAGGATGGGCAGAGTTCAGAGTGGACATGAACAATGCTATGGTGGTTATCCATAATGCAAAGGGCAGTCTGAAGACCAAGCAGTGTCATGGGGTCTGCAGAATATTAGGCTCTGAATGCCTGAAGGTATCTAGCAATTTAGAAATTGGTGATAAATGAAAATATACTGTATTTATTGGCGTATAACATGCACTTTTTCACCCTGAAAATTGTGTGCAAATACCGTGTGCGTGTTATACGCCAATACTTCAATTTTAGCTGCCTCGGAGGGGACAAGGAGGGGGGCAGGACAAGTGCCATCAAATTACATACAATGAGAATCTCCCATTTACTTGGCGGCCTCTGTAATAGGAAGTCCTGTCTCCTGGGCCGCCATTGGACCAATATTCTGTCTATCATAGGAGATTCTCACTGTATGTAATCTGTCGGCGCTCATCCTGCCCCCCTCCCTGTCCCTTTTAGGCTGCAGATGGGCATCAATCAGGCTGCACTGATGGCAATGTTGAGGCTGCTTCATTGAAGGCAATGGTGAGGCTGCTGCATTGATGGCAATGGTGAGGCTGCTGCATTGATGGCAATGGTGAGGCTGCTGCATTGATGGCAATGATGAGGCTGCATTGATGTGGACTGATGAGGCTGCATTGATGGCACTTGGGAGGCTGCAGATGGGCATTGATCAGGCTGCATTGATGGCAATGGTGAGGCTGCAGATGGGCACTGACCCTTATTTTGCTTCAAAGTTCCTTATTTAAAATTTAAGTTTTTTTCCTGAAACTTCCCTCTTAAAATGAATGTGCGTGTTATACGCCGATAAATACGGTAATTAGTACTTCCCACTAAAACTATGGAGTCTATTTAACATAAATGGTATATCTGGTAAATTCAACCATCTATCAAAACATCACTCCGCGCCAAGTACACCACCACCAACAGTATAAAAGTAGCATCAATAAATTTTGTTCTAATGATCAGCAGCTACTTCAAAAATAGATTACAATTAAAAGCAATATGATATTTGTATAAAATAAAGATAAAAAGTCTTTCAATATTGCAGCAGCGCTTAATGTCCAGATCGCTGGGACACTTTTTCATATATAGTCCTTTATATGAAACAGATAATACGGTGAGGATCCTATGTGCTCTGTGAATTCAGATATTTCTTCCACCAAGCATAACACCACGTGCAGAGAACCCCTAATGGAATTGCACTCAACAGAAATTCAGCAAATATCAGCTTTAACTGGTATTAATAGGTCTGCACCGATTCTCAAAACGACCACCAGATGTCAGCATTGCCCTCGGTAGCTCCAATAAAATATGTGGGAAAAATGGAATGTCCACATAGTGTGATATTGCTAAAACACTTTATTTAAAACATCCAGATACCCCCCCCCCCCCATAAGAAACAAGCGTACCAAAGAGTATTATAAAATGAGCAAATAAGAAAGTGCACTGTGCCTGTTGCGTATCCAAAACTGGGTAGGTATTAGGAGCGTTCGTTGTATGGAGCTGCACTGCTTCCTGATTCCTCCCTAGTCTGTGGAGCGCAGTTTTTGTCCCCGTTGACGATTTGGCTCCTCTGATTGGCAGCTAGACCTGTCATAGTATAAGTATCGGCCTTTCATCTGGTAGTTCACGCCCTCAGACGAAGTCCGGAAGTGACGAAACGCGCCAGGATCGTGAACTACTGGAAGCGACGCTTGCGCTCCACCGACTAGGGAGGAATCAGGAAGCGGTGCAGGTCACAATGAACGCTCCTAATACCTACCCAATTTTGGATATGCAACAGGCACAGTGCACTTTCTTATTTGCTCATTTTATAAAACTCTTTGGTACGCTTGTTTCTTATGGGGGGTATCTGGATGTTTTAAATAAAATGTTTTAACAATATCACACTATGTGGACATTCCATTTCTCCCACATATTTTATTGGAGCTACCGAGGGCAATGCTGACATCTGGTGGTCGTTTTGAGAATCGGTGCAGACCTATTAATACCATTTAAAGCTGATATTTGCTGAATTTCTGATGAGTGCATTTCCATTAGGGGTTCTCTGCACGTGGTGTTATGCTTGGTGGAAGAAATATCTGAATTCACAGAGCACATAGGATCCTCACCGTATTATCTGTTTCATATAAAGGACTATATATGAAAAAGTGTCCCGGCGATCTGGACATTAAGCGCTGCTGCAATATTGAAAGACTTTTTATCTTTATTTTATAAAAATATCATATTGCTTTTAATTGTAAATTCAACCATACTCAAGTTTCCTTCTACTGTACACACAATACTTTTACGCTGACTTATGGACCCCTGACATTGTTGGAGAACTCATAGACGTCAAAAATAAATTATTAAGACACCATAGTGTGTGCAATTGCTCCTTCAATATACAATATAAATAGCCTTTAAACACATAAAAGTAATCTACTAAAATTAAAGTAAAGTAGAATGAAGATAAATAGTGTGTATTGGCTAGATGTTTATCAGAACCCACAAAGGCAGCACATAATGTACATTTAAGGATAACTCCACTTTCATGGAAAAAAAATTGCAAATGAAAAAAAAAAAAAAAAAAAATATATATATATATATATATATATATATATATATATATATATATATATATATATATATATATATATATATATATATATATTATACAATTGCAAATCAAGTCATATTGTAATTAAATGTGTTTCAAAATGACCTTTCCATTTCAATCTGCAGTGCAAAAAAGTTTGTTTAAATCCCTGCAATGTGCATAGATCACACAGAGGGGAATGTTAAGTGGAGTTACTCTTTAAATATCGTTTCACATTACTGCCAAGGGTGGTTTGCCTACATTCTCTTTTAATATAACCTATGACATTTCATATGAAAACATGATAGAGAATCCAATAAAATGCATTATAGAGACATAATTCTTTTTATAGAGGCAGGCAGGGATGCTTCAAACGGTAAAGGTTGAGAAATGACCAGGCAGGGTCTGTTCAGAGGATAACAGAGCCTCATCAGAGTGACAAAAGGTCAGCAGAGGATCAACTTGGCATCTGGATGTGAAAGACAATGCCAGGCCTTGATTAGAGGTTAGCAGAGAAGCAGGGCAGACTCTGGCCTGGGAAATACAATACAGAGGATTGATGAGTGGATAATAGAGGAGGAGGTTGGTGAGAACAGTCCATGCTGGTACTACATCTAGGGGGTCAACGGAAACAGCATGCTGCAAAGACTGAACTGTGAAAGCAAACAAGGAGACTGTTCGTTCCTGAAAAGGCTTGCACTGTATTAAAAAAAAAAAAAAAAAAAAACAGTTTAAAGTGCCTGAGGGTGTTTTGTTCTTCGTTACTTCATAAAAGTGACATTAATAGCCATGTAAGAGAACTGCTGAGTGCATTTACTGCCAGTGTTTCAGGTATGAAAGCTGCTTTCAGGCTGCTAATGTTTCCTAATTACAGATCTCAATTGTAAAGAGAGAGAGAGCGAGTAAGGGGGGTAGTGCAATAGAAGAGGGACAGACAGTGAACAGGCAGAGCCACAGGAGAAGGCTTTACATGAGGACCTCTGATCATACCATCAGTCATGATCATGCTCTTCAATCATCACTTCTCATTCAACGGGCTGAGCCACATGACAGTGCAAACTCGCTATGGAGATATAAACCTACCAACAGCTACATACAGAGAGAATAGTAGGCATCAGTCAATGGTTTTCCAACAAAATCAACATCCTGACAGTTATCACTGGTCTGTTACTAACATTCTTTGTCCATGGATGGCCAAATTGGCAAATGACTGAACAGATGCACATTGTATCAATGCTGGATTATACAACAGTTTGTGAACAGGTATGGGAATCTCCATAGAGAACACTTAGTATTGGGCATAACTGATAAATAGGGAAAGGAATAGGTCAGTGATCAAGAAAGGGTCAGTTTAACCCCAGGTATCCAGTCATGGGTCCTAGGCCTTCTGCCACTACGTCGTAAGAGGGGTAATGGCCCGTACACACGGTCGGACTTTGTTCGGACATTCCGACAACAAAATCCTAGGATTTTTTCCGACGAATGTTGGCTCAAACTTGTCTTGCATACACACGGTCACACAAAGGTGTCGGAAAATCCGATCATTCTAAACGCGGTGACATAAAACACGTACGTCGGGACTATAAACGGGGCAGTGGTCAATAGCTTTCATCTCTTTATTTATTCTGAGCATGCGTGGCACTTTGTCCGTCGGATTTGTGTACACACACGATCGGAATTTCCGACAACGGATTTTGTTGTCGGAAAATTTTATATCCTGCTCTCAAACTTTGTGTGTCGGAAAATCCGATGGAAAATGTGTGATGGAGCCTACACACGGTCGGAATTTCCGACAACAAGGTCCTATCACACATTTTCTGTCAGAAAATCCGACCGTGTGTACGGGGCATTAGAGTGCCAACTGCTTGTAGTTAGAGAAGAATGTTGTACTACATAGATATAGACATCCTTGTGTTCTGGTCAACCTCCTGCATTGGGTAGAAGCTTCCTGTCTGACACCAAAGGCCAAACAACAGGAATACAGATTGTCTCAGTACCTAAGGGTGAGAACTACTTAAAAACTCAACCCTGAATGTAAAATTTGCTAGCTGGAAGGATTTCTATTGCAGAAAAGGAGGAGAGTGCAAAATTTGGAAAAACCATAGGGAGAACAAGAAAAGGACACAAGCCCCATTCACTCTGCATTCTGAAACTTTTAACTCTAGGACTCACCAAGGGTGCTCTGGATTTTTGCTTTATTATTGGCATAGGGGGCAGCTGACGCACATCAAGGGTATATATTACAACCCTGTGAATCAAAAATGGTGTGTAACCCGCAGCAAATAATCAGATTTCCCTTACTATACTAAGATCAGTTAAGTGTTACTTGCTGATTATCACTGTTTGATGTCAGTACTACATGCTATGCATCATCTATACCCTAAGCACCGCTATGCGAAATACACCCTTGGCTTGGTACTAAACAGTGTGAGCAGCATAATCTGATAAAGGATGTACAAAATTGTTGGAAATCACTTCATTTGCAATGCATTGATTTTACTGTGCTGCAAATGAAGTGATTACCCTCAAGAGGTTAATTGTTTTGTAGTCATAGAATGGAATCACCCATGAAGTTAAGCTCTTGTGCTGGCTGTATGGTTTGTGGCTTAAGAAGCAACAGAATAGAATATATGACCAGCAAGTGCTGACATGAAAACTCCCTAAAACAAATTGGGGTTGATTTACTAAAACTGGAGCGTGCAAAATCTGGTGCAGATCTGCATAGAAACTAATCAGGTTCCAGGGTTTTGTTTTTTTTTTTTCACAGCTTAATTGAACAAGCTGAAGTTAAAAGCTGATTGACTACCATGCACAGCTGCACCAGATTTTGCACTTTCTAGTTTTAGTAAATCAACCCCATTGTGTTAAGGAACAATTGGACTTTACTGCCAATGTTCGTCTTTTCTGATGTACTGAATGGTTTTCAAATTTTTTTACAAATAAAAAAGCTGAAAAGTGTGGTGTGGTATTTAACATCTATTAACATCTATTTATTATTTATTATTATTTATTTATTTCAGGTACTTATATAGCGCCGTCAATTTACGCAGCGCTTTACATATATATATTATACATTCACATCAGTCCCTATACCCTCAAGGAGCTTACAATCTAAGGTCCCTAACTCACATTCATACCTATACTAGGGCCGATTTAGACAGGATCCAATTAACCTACCAGCATGTCTTTGGAGTGTGGGAGGAAACCGGAGTACCCGGAGGAAACCCACGCAGACACAGGGAGAACATGCAAACTCCAGGCAGGTAGTGTCGTGGTCGGGATTCGAACCAGCGACCCTTCTTACTGCTAGGCGAGAGTGCTACCCACTGCGCCACTGTGCTGCCATAGAAACCATTCCATTGTAGCTCTGGCTGTATGTTTAGGGTTGTTGTCCTGCTGGAAGGCGAACCTCTGCCCCAGTCTCAAGTCTTTTGCAGTCTCTAACAGGTTTACTTCTAAGATTGGCTCCATCCCTCTTGCCATTAACTCTGACCAGCTTCCCTGTCCCTGCTGATGAAAAGTATCCCCACAACATGATGCTGCCACAACCATGTTTAACGGTGTGGATGGTGTGTTCAGGGTGATGTGCAGTGTTAGTTTTCCAACACTCAAAGCGTTTTGCTTTTAGGCCAAAAAGTTCAATTTTGGTCTCATCTGACCAGAGCACCTTCTTCCACATGTTTGCTGTGTCCCCCACATGGCTTCTCACAAACTGCAAACAGGACTTTGTATGGCTTTCTTTAAACAATGGCTTTCTTCCTGCCACTCTTCCATAAAGGCCAGATTTGTGGAGTGCACAACTAATAGTTGTCCTGTGGACAGATTCTCCCACCTGATCTGTGGATCTCTGCAGCTCTTCCAGTTACCGTTGACCTCTTGGCTGCTTCTCTGATTAATGCTCTCCTTGCCAGGCCTGTCAGTTTAGGTGGTTGGCCATGTCTTGGTAGGTTTGCAGTTGTGCCATTCTCATTCAATTTTTGGATGATGGATTGAACAGTGCTCCGTGAGATGTTCAAAGCTTGTGATATTTTTTCTATAACCTGACCCTCTTCTCCACACCACAACTTTATCCCTGACCTGTCTGGTGTGTTCCTTGGCCTTCATGATGCTGTTTGTTCACTAAGGTTCTCTAACAAAACCCTGAGGGGTTCACAGAAAAGCTGTATTTATTCTGAGATTAAATTACACACAGGTGGACTCTATTTACTAATTAGGTGACTTCTGAAGGCAATTGGTTCCACTAGATTTTAGTTAGGGGTATCAGCATAAAGGGGGCTGAATACAAATGCACGCCACACTTTTCAGATATTTATTTGTAAAAAATGTTAAAAAGCATTTATCATTTTCCTTCTACTTCACAATGATGTGCCACTTTGTGTTTATCACATAAAGTCCCAATAAAATACATTTACTTTTTTGGTTGTAATGTGACAAAATATGGAAAATTTCAAGGGGTATGAATACTTTTTCAAGGCACTGTATGCAATAATATTATGTCATAATGGTTGGTTGCAACATTATAAAATCCATGTGTGTTACCAGGACCAATGGTACTGCAGTATTGAACAGGAGTTTATATTCTTTATGTACTGGGTTTATAATTATCTGTACTAAACAATATACAATGTATTCATCAATAAGGTATATTAGGCAGTTTTCCATTTTTCATTCTTATAACACGTGTATTGGACAACTAGTACATCCAGTACATACATACAATATAACAATATCTATCTGCTGAGAACCAGATGTGGACCTAAGCCACGTGACCATTGCTTTATATATTGCTTTATATATCTTATTATATTATTTTCTATAATACCCGCATATCCCTAAGCGTTTTACAGAAAACAAATTGTGTAATATTATTTTTGTAAGATAGCTTTTAACCTTTACCAGTGAAAATTATTTAATGTCATTTTTAGGTACTGGCTTTTTAACAACTATTCCAACCTTCAAAGGCAGAGATGCCTACAGTCCCTGTTTAATCTTGTAATGGGTTAAAGAGCAGTTCCTGCTACCTCCTCTCTAACCTCAGCCTGTCTCAGAGGATTAACTTTACAGTTCCACGATCCTTTGCACACAATGGTGTCATTAAATGAATATTTGCTTCTGCATTAATGTCTATGATAAAAAATCCAGTAAAGTTTCATGGAGCGTAAGAAGGATTCCATCGGGAAGCTGACCTGTTGAGATGTGGGCTTGTGAAATGGCAGCTTGCAGCATTGCCATCAGGACTGCACATTCACACCCCACCCCCCTTTAATTTGTTATAAAGTCTTCTGGGGTCAACGCTCCGGCGACAGCTCCATCTATCAAATATGTGTCAGTGCTACCCAGCCAGCTTTATTTCAGACATATGCACAAAGGTTGCTGCCTTTTACATCTTTAAAGTGACTGCACGGATACTATGGCCGCTGATACCGTGCATGATTTCTTGCTATAGTTGTCACCTGCTTGTGTACTTAAAATGCGGCAGCCATCTTGTTTTCTTAAAGGGAACCCGTGGCTATGAAAACAAAGCCTGTGGAACTTGGTATTGAAATGTACCTGTTCGGCAGATGGAAAGTTAAATCTTTGTTGTCTTCAAGAGATGCTGTTGCCAACATTTCAAGGGGTGTCACACAGCAGGTCTCCCAGTTGGCTACTTGGTTACTCCTGACTGCTGCTTTGTCACTACTGGACACACTAATGACGTAGAGGCTGGTGGGAGGAAGCACAGCACCCAGTGGGAACTTACTTTCTAATACACCTGGAAGTGCCAGACTGCAGCAGCACCAGCATCCCTTGATGCAAACAAAGGTTTGGCTCACAACCATCATAGAGGGGATTTCTAACCAATTTCTAACCATCACATCTAAGGACAGATAATCTGTAACACATTACAGTTGTTCCTGGGTTTAGATACGCTTTGAGATAAGTAAGAATGGTAGTTACAACTATCAATTTTGCTTCTGTAATTTAAGTTCATATTTACGTTATGAGTTAAATAAGAAAGTGAAAAATCAATATGGGCCAAAATGTAGGGAATGAAAGGGGGAAATGAACTAAAACTGGAGCAGACAGTACCTGGAGCAGCTATGCAAAAAATAAAATAAAATATCTTCTACCTTTAGCTTGTTTAGTTAGGCTACATTTACACGGTCACACAGGGGCAGCCAGGAGAGCAACCAGCAAGAATCAGTAGAGCGGTTACCTGTGAATAGAGCCTCTGACTGACCATGGATGCAGACAGTGTACATTTGCAAACTGGCCACAGTGAATGCGGTCATAGCACAGAGTGTTGCTGCATCCAGAGGCAGTGGTTAGCAGTCTTTGAATGCATGCGCACCCATGCAGCCTTCAAATGTAGGTTCACCTTTTCAAAAAAATTGAAAAGGTGAACTAACACCCTACAGCGACCCTCACCCCTGAGAGCCAGTGTAGCGGTGCAAGGATTCAAAATCCCTGCTCTTCTCCCCCTTTTTTCTGTAGGGCATCCAAGATGGATCAGAACGATTCTGACTGGTCAGCACTGCACAGAGAATCGCTCTGATCTGTCCCGGAAGCCCTGAAGGAAGAAGAGGGAGAAGATCAGGGATTTTAAATCCCTGAACCACTACACCGGCTGCATGGGCACTGACAGTTCATCACCCGTGGAGGTGTACAATGGTGACCAGGAGGGGGGGGGGGCAATGACCCGGGAGGCTGTTCAACTTTTCATTTTTTTTCTTTTTCAATATATTTATTGATTTTCACAAGCAGATGTCCATAAATGAAGCCCGTGGAATGTTATCAGTTAAATGGTTTAACAAAGGATAATATTACATTTTTTTTTCTGAAAAGGTAATCTAACCCTGTAGCCTCCCTGGCCGTTTTCCCGAGTGTGGCTCGGGATTAAAATTCAGGACCATTAGCGGTAACCCCGAGCCACACTCGGGATTACATTGCAGGATCCTGGTGCCTCCTTACTTACCTTGTCCCCGGGATCCTGCGATGTCCCCCGCAGTGTCCGCGGGCTGTGTCCTGTTCAGAAGCCTCTCTGTGCCAGGCTCCGTTCCCTGCGAGCGGCGCGACGCACGGGGGCGGAGCCTGGCGGCAAATTCAAAAAAATGTAAAAAGCATAACACATACAGTACTGTAATCTTACAGATTACAGTACTGTATGACATCATTTCACATCCCATTTGTCCCCAGTGCTCTGGCCCATGCCCTGCATGCAGTTTTATATTGCATATACTGTTCTTTCTGCCTGGAAACTGGAGATTGTCCATAGCAACCAAAAAGTGTCCCTTTACGTCAAAAATGGCTTTAGACCAGCTAGAAAACAGCGATAGTAAATTAGAACACTTGCAGAATTGAGCGATAGTGAATCGTGTGGAAATTTATTTTATTACTATTTATTTTAATTTTTTTTAATTATTATTTTTTTTTTATTATATTATAATTTATGTTTTTGTGTTTCAAACTTTATCATACCCGGGATATCTACTAGACTCTTGTTTGGACAGATTTAAGTGTGTTATTGTTAAGAATTACAGTACAATATATAACGCCAAATTTCCATGCAAAATAATTGTACCGCTTTCAGCACCTAAAATCCGAAATAATCATACCGCCAGGGAGGTTAAGCTTTGAAAATGAAAACTAGAAGCTGCTTGGTTGCCATGCACAACTGCTCCAGTCTCAGTAAATTCCACTCATTATGTTATGCCATGCAAAAACAACAGTGTTTGACTCAAAAAAACACTTCCTTTGCCTATTTTTATCCAAAGGAGTTCTATGGTCACAGCATCTACATTCATTTTATAACACTAGCATCAGTTGATATCCACCTCTTATAATGACTCCTTTCCACCTGGCTTGGACTTCCTCACAGACTCCATTCCGGATGTAATGCATAAGACAGGGTTTTCTATATGACATTACTATGCTATAGCTGGCTGACACTGCCCTGAGAGGAGAGAGGCTCCATGTGGCAATGGGGTACTGGAAGGAGAGGCAGGAGCACATATTTGATACATTGTCTACTTTATGATAAAGAGATATTTGTCATTTTGTACAACCTAAATGTAAATGTTTTTAACCTGACTTTAATAAATTGTTTTATGGCGGAGAACACCAGGGGGTTGAATTACTGAAACTGGAGAGTGCAAAATCTGGTGCAGCTCTACATAGAAACCAATCAGCTTTCAGTTTTTTTTTTTGTCAAAGCTTAATTGAACAAGTTTAAGTTAGATGCTGATTGGCTACCACACACAGCTGCACCAGATTTTACACTCTCCAGTTTTAGGCCACTTTCATACAATTGGCCCACTCAGATCCGTCTGTCCATTTTTCAGGCGGACGTGAGTGGGCCATCCATTGACTTGTATGGGCAGGCGGATGTCAGCGGAGATGCCATCCGTCAAGATCTGCTCAAAACAGATGGATGGCGATACGCTCGCCATCCGTCCAGCAGATCGGATGGGATCTGATGAAAACGGACACGCAGTCCATTTTAATCCGATCTGCCCATAGAGAGCAGGAGGGCTCTGACAGGTCCGTCCCTCAGGATCAATCCCCCGCTGAGCTAGCGGAGCCCGTCCAACGGATTTGCCCCGTGTGAAAGGGGCCTTAGTAAATCAAGTCCAATATCTGTTTGCTTGAGGAGAGAGCTGCATTCATTGTGTACTGTGGAGGAGTGGGTTTGGAGCCAGGTAGAAAGGAGTGATTATAACCGGAGCTCTGGAGTGCTGATGAGGCTGATACTGACCTCCTATAACCTAGAGGTCCAACATCTCTTGTGAGCTTTGTGTGACACTGGGTGTTGGTATACAGCAGTGATTAAGGAGGAGATTGCATAAGATTTGCATAAGATATGGATGTCACTGGGTATGGGAACACGAATGCACATTGAAGAGTTGAGTGTCTTTTGCACTGAAGCATTGGTCTGCGTATTTTGTATGGTACAAGATGTCACATTTTTTCCACAAATAATTGTTACATATGGTTTAGCAGTGTTAATTTTGTCGACTAAAACATTTTAGTCGACTAAATGAATACTATTTTAGTCTACTAAAATATGACTAAAACTAAAACAATTGAGAAGACTAAAATACGACTAAAACTAAAATGGAATTTTAGTCAAAAGACTAAAATGTGACTAAAACTAAAATGGCTACTTCAAACTTAATGCTGACTTCAAAATGAACACTGGTCTGTAGTGCATGTTCATACCTCAATACCATAAATAATAACATATTAGATTTTTCACTCCAGCAGTATATAATGAGTTTGGATTACAATTTAATTAGATTTTAGATGACTAAAATGTACTGGAGATTTAGTCAGCTAAATACAACTAAAACAATTGCAGAAGACTAAAATGGGACTAAAACTAAAATGCCATTTTAGTCCTAAGACTAAGACTAAAACTAAATTGAAATTCACTGCCAAAATTAACACTGTGGTTTAGTGTCTAATTCATAGTAGATAAGCGCTGCACATTATTTTAATTTTTTTTTTTAATGAGAGGGAATTCAGACATCAGCTGCATGGATATTATACCGTTTTTTAAGTCTTCACAAAGTAAATTGACAAACTTCAGAAACATTCAGATTAATATAGAGTAGGTAAGAAATTATGGAAATACAGAGTGTAAAGTAATATATGATTTTACATTTTGACCATAGATACGCTTCAACTGGTTAAACTCCTAGAGCCCCACATAATCATTAAAGTGGAATTCCAGGATCTATGTTCAGCTTCAGCCCAGTCACATGATCTCCCCTGTGTCAGTCAGTGCCGGATACAGGAGAGAGCAGTGCTCTGATAGCTGGCATGCCTGAGCAGTCTATGGGCCATCCATTGTTGGTGGTCCCTCCTCTCCACTGAAGCTGCTGCTAGCTGACACAGGGTAGCCGATCACATGATAGTGTATATATATATTTGCATCTTTCTTACACAGAGTGGTTAGAATAAGTGTTGGAAGGGGGTTAGGAGCAGTTTTAAGCTTAGATAGTTTTATCCCAGAATTCTACTTTAAAGTACAGTAAAAAGAGTAAGAAGAAAATATGCAATAATTTAAATAATAAGGGCCCAGGCCAGTCTTTTAGATGTTGCCTCCTTCAACTATCTTTCATGGGCTTAGAGTGATATGATAAAATTGTGCAGCATTGCTCTTAACACTTCTGGAGTATGTACCAGGCAAGTCAGAAGTGTGAAAAGGCAAAAGCACTTGTGCTACTGTAAGAGGATTACACCTCTCGCTCTTAAGACTGAGAAGAAGAACCTGACTCATTCAAAGTACATTCATTTACCACTGGTCATCTTCACCTTACATCACATTCTTCAAGACAATACATATCGGGAACAGGTAAAAGCTGTCCACCCCATTTTCCCCCCATATAGGTCTGTGCAGTAAAATGCACATGGTAGTACTCCCAGAAAACACCCTTGTGATGGTGTAACTTCTGATTGGTTTCTATAGATTAGTGCACTTCCTCTTTACACAGCTTATTGAAGGATTCATTTTCACTTTTGACTGCAATGTATTTTAAAATGGCCTAAAACCTTGTGCACTGTCCTTGAGTTAAATTGAGGAGTCTAATTAGTCCTCCCATTTCTTATCTTGGGTTACAGAATAATCAACATTTATGTTGTAGCGATGGGAAAGTGAGAGGGATTGAATAGTTTAGCTAAAGAAGACTTGGCAGGGCTAACACCACTTATTCCACAAAAAATGCTGTGTGTTGACAGCCCAGATCAGGGCAGGTCGATAGGTATTTTTCTATACTTGCTGCATTTTTCAAGGGATAAAACATAGGGAAATGTGAATTTATTGCAGAGATGTACTGCATATGCTATTTTGCCTTGACATATGCTTTAAAGCCACACACACATGCACACACTATATTGAGTTTATTCAATAAGGCACAGATCTGTTTTCAAACAGTAGTAGCCCAAAACAGGCAACCAAAAGTAATTTTTCACTGTTTTGAACAAAACTGAACCTGTGTTTACCCTCAGTCATCTCAACCTTAGGCAGACATGGAAATCAGGCAGCTAAAATTGCATGCACATATAATTACATACCTTGTAAAGCTGTCTAATGTTTGGAGCTTTTAGGAGAATGCTGGATCACTTTAAGCTAATTGATATGCCTCTTAAGCCTCGTACACACGATCGGATTGTTGGCCAACAAAACCGTGGGATTTTGTCCAAAGGGTGTTGTCCCGAACTTGTCTTGCATATACACACGGCACACAATTGTTGGCCAACAATCATGAACGTAGTGACGTACTATGTGGTTTTTTCAGCTCTTTAGCGCCACCCTTTGGGCTCCTTCTGCTAATTTCGTGATATTAGAAGTTTGGTGAGTGTTGATTCGCGCTTTTCACTTCGCACTTTTCATTTGGTGCTTTTCAGTTTGGTTCTGAATGGCTGTTGGTCAAGTTATTGTTATTGCTTTAACATTATTTTTTTGGTTGAATAATGATTTGATTTGGTTTATTTTCTATATTTTTGGATGCATAGAATGCACTTTTTGGTTAACTTCTATTGGCAGATAGCATGTCTAATTTTGTTTTCTTTTTTTAATGCACAATAAAAAAAATTGAGTAGAATAATACTTGGCTATGTGTTTTACTTCAAATGACAGTTTGGGAGTAGGCAGTTACATTTTAAAAAATACAATGTAAAATTGACAAGGGACACCAATATAGTTGTAGCTTTGATCTTAAAAACTATAGGATAATGGTGTTGTGGTAATTTGCCCAAATAAAAAAAAAAAAAGCATAATAATATTATTCTTGATATCACTAGAAAAAAAAAGCCTTTGAAAATTTGTTTGCAATAACTCCATCAGTATCACCAGCAAAGCAGCTTCATTATTATCCCATGAAATAAGAAGAGAATTGTGCGCTGCATTTCAAGATTTTATAATTTGCCATGTCACGAATGTTAATTCTCCATTATAAACACTAGTTTACAAGACCGACCAATTCCGGCTCGTCCTTGCTTCCGAGCATGCGTGTTTGTACTTTGGACTTTTGTCTGACGGACTTGTGTACACACACTTGGAAAATCTGACAACACACATTTGTTGGTGGAAAATTTGAAAACCTGCTATCCAACATTTGTTGGCGGAAAGTCCGACAACAATTGTCCGATGGAGCATACACAAGGTTGGATTTACGGCCAACAGCCTGTCATCGAACATTTCCCGTCGGAAAGTCCGATCGTGTGTACGAGGCTCAAGCTTTACTATCTTTTAAATGATACCATTGCTCTGTCGGCTACTTTACTGATTAAAGCTAATTTAGAATAGATTTAAAGTAACATTCAAGACTATTAAAAGCCCAACTGAACTTTCAGATATAATCAGTGAAATAAATTTCAGGTGTATCAAAACAAAGGCGTGCAAAGTCTCTTAGTTAATTTTCTTTAGAAAACAACCACAGCCTGAGGGGACCTGTTCCCTGCCAGCATGCTGCAGGCAAGGAAACTTTCTGTATGGAAGCAGAGGTCTCTCTGCAACGGTCTGCCATAGTACCAGCTAGAGCTCTCCAATCACCAGGGAGCAAAAAATAAAAGAAGCACAGCAGCTTAGTGGTCAACACTTCTGTCTTAAAGCATTGTAGTCTTTCATTCTAATCCCAGTCGGAACACTAGCTGAACAGAGGTTTCATGTTTTCCCTGTGCTTATGTGGGTTTTTCTCTGGGCACACTGGTTTTCTCCCACACTCCAAATGCATGCTGGCAAGGTTAATTGGGTCCTGTCTAAATTGGCCTTAGTATGTGTAAATGTGTGGTGGGGACCTTAGGATGTAAGCTCCTTGAGGGCAGGGACTGGTGTGAATGTACAGTGTTAAAAGTGCTGTGTAATAATATAAAGTAATAGTAACAGTTGTTTGATCGTATTGTGGTTCACCACGTTGGAGGTCCTTAAAATTTCCGCAGAACACTTGGTGGAGAAAAATAGTTTATTCTAGGAATCACTTGATTCAATTCATAGTCTGCCTAAAGATTTTTTTATATTTGCTTTAATGTACCGTTCAATATAAAGAAATGGTGTCTTCGGTTGGGATTTTTCCGAGTTTGATAATGAGTGTTTATTTGGCATGTTTTGTAGAGTTAAGAGCTTCTCTGCAGCATGCTGGCATCTCTTCGGAAAGACTACTACTTTCACACAGAGAGCATGGTTCCTTCTCTGCAGCATACTGGCAGGGAAGAGGCTTTTATACTTGTGGCTGTGGCTGCTTAAAAAAAAAAAATTGCACATCTTTTTTGTGTTAATGTCTACTGGACTGTATTTAGCAAATTTAAATTTAACCTTTTCAGTAGTTTTTTGGAAAGCTGAAACACCTAACAGTTTCTTATATCTCTCAAGGTTTCCAATAGAAGGAGTTTAATTAATAACCAGTAGCCATTAGAAGAGATAAATCTGTTGGATTCTCAATTTATATTATATGTTATTTATTATTTATATTATATTATGCAGGAACCATAGGTGTGAACAACCTATTGCATTAGGGTGTGCTCCCCAAAGCTCAAACACATATGCGTGTGTGTGCATGTGTGTATACATACTGATGGTGTCAGTAGAGCAGTGGACAGTGGCAATAGGGCAAAGATTGGTGTCAGTAGGTTTTATTTTTTTTCACAATTTTATTTTTTTTCACAATTTTATTTTTTTTATTATTATTATTTAATGTTTTTAGGAGCTATATTAGAGGGCTTTGGTGAAATATCAGGGGTCTAAACAGGGGGGATATGCACCACATGGGGCACGCCCTGTGCTCATGCCTATGGCAGGAACGCAAAATAAGAAGACAATGGTGGGGAACAGACCAAGGAACTATGGCAAGGGCAAAATCTCCAATGGGCACTCCAAAAGATATGAGTTCAAGGGACATCTCAGCCCACCAGATGCCGCTTATAACAAAATATCAACTTCAGGGGTGGACTGGCCCTGCAAAACACACTGGAGATCTCACTTGGAAGTACTCACCCCAGAAGAAGGAGTTGCCGTCCAGCCTAGCTCCGCTGTGGCCGTTCTTGTGTCCATTAAGGTCTCTGCAAGGAAGAAAAAACATTTAATCATTGGGAGTTAGGACACATGGGCACAGCCTGTCCCTTTTGGGATTGCACCTATGGTTTATCAATTTAGTTCCACACAATATAACACACAATGAAAGTGATTTTCACATCATTAGCCAATCTGCAGTTTATTTTCACAGTTTGATAAAATTACATATTTCTCACCGTAGCTGCCTCTTATTTTTACTCTCAGATCTCTGCTGTGTCAACCCACTGAATTATATTAAGCATAGATAAATAAATGACTAGTAAATATGAAGAGAACCCATCACTTGTGCTCATTAATGCCAGGTCAATTATGCAATATTCGTTTTAAAATTCACTAAAAATAGATATTTGGCATTTTCTCTGAAAGAACAAGGGACAATCTGATATGTAAATCTGTATACTGTATATATCACACTCGACAACCTCACCAAACATATATTTGTACTGCTTTCCCTACTAGAGAGCATATCCTGTGTAGGCATACAACATACACAGCCGCCTGTATTATGAGAAAACACTTTTGTTCCTGGTTTCTATCTATTTAAGGTGGATGTAAACCCTTACATATACCCAGTGAAGTGACTGGCTTCAGGTGATACACAAAGATGAAACAAATTCTCCTACATATGTTGTACCTGTTTTATCTGCAGATTTCTCTTCTCTGCATCCATCTGTAGTCCTGGATTTTAAAGCTCGTCTGAGTTGTCAGAAAAAAGGGGGCAGAGAGCTGAAATTACACACTTCAGAGCTCACTGATGAGAGCTCTGAGAGCTGATTGGAGGGAAAAGATACCTTTCCCTCCACACAGCACACAAAAATGGAGCTGAGGCTGTCAATCTGCTGTAGCTCCCTCCCCTGTCACCATTATTCTCTTGGTGTCAATAAAAATTGATAGAAGTGATTCAGCAGACAGAAATTACACTTAGGGGTTGATTTACTAAAGGCAAACACACTGTGCACTTTGCAAAGCTCCAGAGCTTGGTAAATGAGGTAAAGCTTCAATTTGCAAGGAATATCCAATCACGTGCAAGTAAAATAAAAAAAACAGCATTTTTGCTTGCACGTGATTGGATGATGGAAGTCAGCAGAGCTTCTGCTCATTTACCAAGCTCTGGAGCAACTCAAGTCTATTTGCTGTTAGTAAATCAACCCCTAAGCAGTGGCGTCGCTGGGGGGGGGGGGGGCAGGGGTATGACACCTGTCGCTAACACCACCTGCTGCCCTACACTGATCTGGACTGAAGCCACCTCCCCCTCCTCTCTGTTTACATCCACACAGGAGGAGCCCGAGAGACATACACCGCTGTGTATATCCGTCCGCGCTGTTCTGAGGTCTGTACACTTTACTATATGTAGATGGACATGTGCAGGGGGGGCGCTATGGGAGAGAGGGGTCTATACTGATGGAGGGGGTCTGCACTGAGGGGGGTGTCTATACTGATAGGGTGATCTACAATGAGGGGGGTGTCTATACTGATGGGGGGATCTATACTGATGGGGGGTCTGCACTGAGGGGGGTCTATACTGATGGGGGGGTCTGCACTGAGGGGAGGTCTATACAGGCATACCCCAGTTTTAAGTACACAATGGGGTTTATTTACTAAAGCAGGAAAGTGCAAAATCAGGCTCACTTCTGCATAGAAACCAATGAGTTTCCAGGTTTTATTACCAAAGCTTAATTGAACAAGCTGGGATTAGAAGCTCATTGGTTTCTATGCAGAAGTGAGCCTGATTTTGCACTTTCCAGCTTTAGTAAATAAACCCCATTGTGTACTTAAAAGTGGGGTATGCCTGTACTGATGGGAGAGTCTGCACTGAGGGGAGGGTGTCTATACTGATAGGGAGAGGTCTACACTGATGGGGGGTCTGCATTGAGGGGGGGGTGTCTATACTGATGGGGGGGTCTATACTGATGGGGGGTCTGTACTAAGGGGGGTGTCTATACTGATGGGGGGTCTGCACTGAGGAGGGGTGTCTATACTGATGGGGGGTCTGCACTGAGGTGGTGTCTATATTGATGGGGGTCTGCACTATACTGCCTATACTGAGGGAGGGGGTTCTGTACTGAGGGAGGGGGGTCTGTACTATACTGCCTATACTGAGGGAGGGGGTTCTGTACTGAGGGAGGGGGGTCTGTACCGATTGGGGGGGGTGTCTATACTGATGAGCGTGGTCTGAACTGAGGGGGGTCTATACTGATGGTGGGGGGTCTGTACTGAGGGAGTGGGGGTCAGTACTGAGTGGGGGGGTCTGTACTGAGGAAAGGGGGTCTGTACTTAGTGGAGGGGGTCAATACGAGGAAAGGGGGTCTATAATTAGTGAGGGGTGTCTGTACTTAGGGGGAGGTCTATACTGATGGAGGGCGGTCTGTACTTAGTGAGGGGGGTCTGTACTGTGGGGGGGATGTGTACTTTGTGGGGGGGTCTATACTGAGAGAGGGGGGTCTGTAGTTAGTGGAGGGCGGTCTGTACTGAGGTGGAGGGTCTGTACTGAGGAGGGACTATAGTTGGTGGAGAGGGGGTGACACCAATTTTTTCCACACCTGATGACATCAACCCTAGTGACGCCACTGCCCCTAAGTGCTCTTAATTGAGACAAGTATACATTATAGAGGGATACGATTACAACCACTTTAAAGCTGAATTAAAGACAAACAGCTAAATACACACCTATACTGATGGGGGGGTCTATACTGATGGGGGGTCTGTACTAAGGGGGGTGTCTATACTGATGGGGGGTCTGCACTGAGGAGGGGTGTCTATACTGATGGGGGGTCTGCACTGAGGTGGTGTCTATATTGATGGGGGTCTGCACTATACTGCCTATACTGAGGGAGGGGGTTCTGTACTGAGGGAGGGGGGTCTGTACTATACTGCCTATACTGAGGGAGGGGGTTCTGTACTGAGGGAGGGGGGTCTGTACCGATTGGGGGGGGTGTCTATACTGATGAGCGTGGTCTGAACTGAGGGGGGTCTATACTGATGGTGGGGGGTCTGTACTGAGGGAGTGGGGGTCAGTACTGAGTGGGGGGGGTCTGTACTGAGGAAAGGGGGTCTGTACTTAGTGGAGGGGGTCAATACGAGGAAAGGGGGTCTATAATTAGTGAGGGGTGTCTGTACTTAGGGGGAGGTCTATACTGATGGAGGGCGGTCTGTACTTAGTGAGGGGGGTCTGTACTGTGGGGGGGATGTGTACTTTGTGGGGGGTCTATACTGAGAGAGGGGGGTCTGTAGTTAGTGGAGGGCGGTCTGTACTGAGGTGGAGGGTCTGTACTGAGGAGGGACTATAGTTGGTGGAGAGGGGGTGACACCAATTTTTTCCACACCTGATGACATCAACCCTAGTGACGCCACTGCCCCTAAGTGCTCTTAATTGAGACAAGTATACATTATAGAGGGATACGATTACAACCACTTTAAAGCTGAATTAAAGACAAACAGATAAATACACACCTAAAAATACATACATGCTTGCTGTCTCACCTGCCTAAAGATTTGCATTTTTGTCCACCCCGTTCTAAGATTTACACAGCCCTGCTAGTTTGTATAGCCAGCCTCAACTTCCTGAAGACGGCCCATTTGATTGGCTGAAACGCGCGTAGGGGTTGGTCTGCAACATCGTGTCATCACGACACACTTCCAGTCCCGGAAATCAACCAGTAAACCGCGGCGACGGCATACCACTGCAATTGCGCGGATTTCCTAGGAACTTACCTGCTGTTCACACTGGGTGTCAGGTTTACAGGCACCCTTACATGTGAGTTTAATTACTATGTTTTATATATGGAATAAATGTTTTAAAAATGTTGCTGCGCAATGAGGCTTTTTCTGTCATTTGCATGAGGAACATCTACCCCAAACGACACTAATATATGGAGGAATGAGGCTCTCTTTATCATATCCAGTCATATGAGGAAGTATTGATCCCGAACCACATCAGTCCACAGAAAATCCACGGGGACTGCCCCACATGCGTTTTTGACCAAACTAGAAATAGTTGGTCCATTTGGAGGGGTGAGTTCACATCCATGTGGGGGCACTGTCCTGTGAGCACATATCAAGCACTTATCAAGCATGGATTCACATCCACTTTGTAGAGCACGAGCACTTTAATTGGGATTTGGAACTTTTTATTGCTTCAAGTTTATTGATGTTTGCAACAAATCTTCTGTATGGGACTTTCTAGCGATTTTTTAAAAACGCACCAGGTTTCAAATGTGATATCTATTCAATCTTTGTGGCACTCAGCGTAAATGATCTGCATAGGACTTTTTAGCGATTTTTCAAAGTTGCATCAGTTTTCAAATGTGATATTTATTTAACATTTGTAACACTTAGCACGGTATATTTATTTATTTATGTATAGCCAGCCTGATGACCTAACTTTTCTACACAGAAGTTAAAGTGGGAGTAAACTCCCTTGGTTGATTTTACCTATAGGTAAGCCTATAATAACTCCTACCTAAAAGGTACAGTAAATTTATCCTAAACTCGCTGTTCCCTTAGAAGCCTGTGCCTTGAACAGCGGCTCCCGCATGCACAAATGCTGGAAAGCTTTGCTTTAAGGTTTAATGTTTTTTTTTCTGTGCAGAAAAAAAAATGGGTAAAAAACTCACTGAAGCTCACGTGAAAACTAATGTAACCGGATGTCTCTACAAGTGAAATCTGCGTGTCAATTTCCATCAGTTTTTCTGCACGTATAGTGTGATGGAGGCCTTAACGTTGATCATAATGTAGCTGCAAATTTAATTATGTCTTTCATCTTCTTCACCTACGTTCTTTATCCTTAAGGCAGACCTTCACTCAAAAACAAAACACCCCAAACACTTTTGAATTTTTTTTTACACGGAGCAGGTACGTTTTATGACAGGAACCCACTTTCTCTTATGTCACCCAGGCGAGAATTGTGTTACTCACTTTGCCTCCTCCTCACCCGCAGCCTCCTAGGACACATCACATGTCCCAGGAGGCTGCAGGACCAATCTCCCTGTGCAGCACAATCTGCATAGTGGGGAGCCGGGTGTGATTCCTCAGGAAGTCACAGCCGGCTACCAAATCCAACATGGTGGCACCATGGATCCGAAGTGAAAAGAACCGCTTGCGGGAAAACAGAGCTGGACTCCAGGAACTTCTAAATAGCTATTTTTTAAAAGGTTAGCGGCTACAGTATTTGTAGCTATTGAGCATATATATGTATATTTTTTAAAGATTTAAGTTTTTATTAAAGAAGCCTTACCTCTATAGGGCATCAAACAAACAGTGGCTTCCACAGTCAATTATTGCCTTTCATCAATGCAGCACTTTAAACCTAATATAGTAATAATGATTGGTGGGCATCAAATGTCTTGTAAATATGTCGCCTTCAGACTGGTGGATATTTTTTATAGACCACTATACTTAATGGTCTTCCGGTAAAATACTACACTGAAATTTTACTGGAACAACAGTCCTCAAACTAACTGATTGGATTAGCTTCTCTAAGGTTAAAGCTGGAAGGTAGTATTTTATAGATATTATTTATACATCTTGTCTTGGTATTAAAAAAAAAAAAGCAGAAATCATTATTCTGGGGAATCTAAGAAAAGGTCGGGGCTCACCCTAAATATGCCCACAATGTTTTATTATTTAGTCTCTTATGTCAGGCAGTCTTAGTTGCAAGAGGTCAAAAAAAGGGACCGGAGATGTCAGCTTTGATGAACTGATAATGTAGGAACAGGCTGAGTTATGGATTTCGATTATGGCTGGCGAGGAACAGAGAATTATGGTTCAGTGACTCCCATTTCATTATCACTCCGCACATCACTAACTCCACTCTCTTCTCTTTCCATCACTAGGGATGAACCATATCGCTCCGATGAGGTCCGCGTGAACTATTATCTCAATACAGCCACTTTCTGCACATCAGCTTCATCTTAGAAAAAATAATCATCATCTTTAATATACCTAAGCCAAGTTTTTTTTTTGTAGGTGTTAACTCTTTCTATTTTCCTTATATTGTTACATCACTCTCTGATTTTTTTTTTCTTTGGAATAGCCACTAAGGCAGGCCATACGGGATTCATTTTCTTTCAACCAGTGGGTTACACAAAAGAAAATGTACTGATTCCCCATCCACACCTTGGAGGTGAATCCCTCCCACGGAACTATTGTATTCTGACAGCGGGAAGGCTTCCCCACCATCAGAATACACTCATCGGCCCTGACAGCTATAGTTGGAGGCACTGATTCGGCAAAAAATTTCCAGCAGACTGATTGATCGAGAAATCAACTTCAGTACAACCAGCCTGCCCATAGATGGATCTAATTTTGCTCCGGTCCCTGCTGAACCGGCTGAATTTCGATCCATCTATAGCCAGTAAAAGCACATCTTCATGAAACAATAAAATTTTACAGGTACAGTATTTTGTTCTTCATAATAAGTTCATTAAAAAGCCATGATTCCCAATCCTCTTTTTAAACAAGATCAAGAACATCCACATCAAAAGGAATGCTTTGTTAATAGAACTTTGTATGCAGAGATCTCTGCGTCAGCAGATGGCTTTATTGGGAAACAAAATGAAAATTCAGGCAAGCGCATATGTCACTTTACAGCAGTGTTTCTTAACCTTTTTTTCAGTCAAGGCACCCTTTAAAATTCTGCAAAATTCGAGGCCCCCATTCCCAATGTAAATACTAAACTAAGAGTTTTACATAATGCAGCAATATCCACACATGTAGGACACCCAACATAGAGGTGATTTAATCTTTCAAACCAAATACACCTTAGCACACTGGTACAAACTAGTATTCTGATGTTTCTCTTCTCCCGCAGTTTCTCCCCCATGACCCCAGTGCTGACAGAGGGGAGCAGGAGAGAGGCAAACGAGGATTATGTGTAGGCATATGACGTCGTCCTCCTTATCAACCAATGACGTCATTGGTTGTTAGGATGCCGACAAATGTAATGCAATGAAAACCTGTGGCTTTTTGTAACTAAAAGGCAGGCTTGGTCCACTTTCTAACTTGTATACAATTTTTGGGCATTTTGCCAAGGCACAGCACCCTGGTTGAAAAATGCTGCTTTAAAGGATATCAAAATTGAAGAAAATATAAATTGTTATAAGTAATTTTTCATTTGCTAGGATACATAATAAAGGAGAAAGGTTGTATACAGTGGCTGCTGGTGCCCAATTTTTTTTTTTTTTGGGGGGGGAGCGTTAAAAAAAAAACAATCATTGCCCCCCCCCCCGTTCGTTTGGTCGGTCAGTCGATTGGTCGGCACCCTGAGCTCACCCTTTTTTGAAGACACTTAAAGCCTCAGGCTCTAAGCACATGCTTCAAAAAAATAAATAAATAAATAAAAAACCCATAGAAATCCATGCATCTGGCACCCTGCATGTAGATTAGGGGCCAGGCTTATGGATTGGGGGGGTGGCCCTAATGAAGCGCCCGCCACTGGTTGTATGACATGTACAGTTATGCTTTAAAAGTAGGTCCGCATTCAAAAATAA
Source organism: Aquarana catesbeiana (assembly GCF_042186555.1). Classification (NCBI taxonomy): domain Eukaryota; kingdom Metazoa; phylum Chordata; class Amphibia; order Anura; family Ranidae; genus Aquarana; species Aquarana catesbeiana. The sequence continues at coordinate 124,756,584 of NC_133327.1, forward strand.
ACATTTTCTAGGGTGCACTGTTCTCCAGATTCCTTTCATGTTATCATTTCAATACAGGTCCAATTTAAGGGCCCTCTCACACTATGTGCAGTGACTGACATATTTCTGCATCTGATCAATGTCAGTCACTACAAGGGCACATAGAAAACAATGAATGATCAGTGTAAGTGCTCTTTCACATGGGTGGCCGGGTAAGGGGTTCAGTAAAAACAGGCAGCTGGGGCAAAGTTTTATCATCCAACCAAAGTCTAACATTACAGCCTGATAGGACTGTACACATGCGTAAGCCGGCTGTGACATTTTTAACTCGAGCTACACTCACTCATTAAGATCAATGGGGCTGCACTGTAACCAGGAGCCAAATGCTTGGCTCACAGTTGTGCCCCGATCCTGCAATGTAAAATTGCAGTCTGGAAATTGAGAAAATGTAAACAAAAATTTAGTCATCAGGGAATGGCCGTAGCGCCTCCTGAACACCTGTCAACCACTACTTTACCACTCTCTGGAAAGCGTTCTACCGCTAGCAGGAAGCTTATGTGCAGTGCACTGCCCCAGTTTTGATCATTTCCCTCCACTAGGTTCACCCTCTCCATTCCACCAATACAGTTTTGTTACCCGTCTTGGAATTGCCCTTTAAAGCTGAACTTGTGGTATGGTCTTTATTGCATATTGCATAGTTACATTGGTCCAGTTTGGCACAATGTACAGTAAGTATGTATATCTCATACCTGAGGGACAACTGGGGAAGCTGACAATCACTGTGGTAGTCACCACAATCCTCCAGGTCCTGTGCTTTTTCTTTACACTGACAAACGGGAGTCGCCATTCACAAAATGCCTTGTATTTTTTTTAAAAAATATACAATATGTCTTCTGATTGGATGAGGTAGAGATTGTGATTCTCCACCTCGTACAAAAATGAATCAATAGCCGTTGGAACTGTGGCTCACATTGCTCAATTCCCAATCTTTGGTTTCGCTTAATTGCCTTTCAAATATGTGTTCTGTACTTTGAGCTACAGTATCATCCGGCCCAAGCCACCTTAAACATTGCATTGTTTACATGTAGACTGTCTGTACTGTACCTGCAGAGCAGGACTGAGAATATTTCAATTTACTTCTTTCATTTATGTTCCATAGGCCATAAAAGATGATTTGTGTACTGCAATACACTCATACACTCATAGAATTGACACAGCATCAAAGAACATTCAGAAAACTGTAAATGGTTTGTTTTTGCTGCTTTATGAAGTTGACAATAGATAAGGAGTGTCCGGTCCGAAGTCCATTTGATAGCTTTATTACCACTACGGCTTACCCCGTCTGGCCTCTCAGTGTGACACCTTAGTGTGATTTCAGAATATCACTGCTGTACTAAGTGCAATATGCACCCCGAATAGATTGTGCTCCTGCTCCCATCACCATGCTATGTGTGGTGTTCACAAAGCAAATGCATTTCTTCTTCACAGCTGGAAACATTATGACCTGATGTTATTGCTAAATTGGTGCACAGAGACATGCACAGTGGTAGCCGGATACTCGAAGAATCATCAGTAACTTATTAGGTTGTGCACTTGTACTGTACAGTGAAGGAAAACAACAGATAAAACACCTATTTCAGTTGAACAAATAACAAGCCATAAAAAAAATTGGTTACTTGTACCTGTCTTTGCATTTGAAGGCATTGTTTGGTCCAAAACGAACGGTCAATGTTAGATTTCAGGCCAATATGACCCAAAAATGTTCTGCATAGCTCCCAACTGTCCCTGATTTCGAGGGGCTGTCCCTGATTTGGAACAAAGTCCCTCTGTCCCTTTTTCCTCCTCATTTGTCCCTCATTTTGATCTGATCTATAGAGTTGTATATAAAATGTACTATTTATCTTTCAAAAAGTGTTTCCCAGTGCTAAACCTTTCATCCAAATCCTAAATTGCTGCATTTGTAAATTTGAAAAGCCGATATAAAGGAACAGTAGTGGTAAAAAAAAGCCCTTGTGGGTTTAATTAATCTTTTTTTGAGGGTTAATTCTTCTTTAAGGGGTGTCCTAGGCCTTCATACTTCTGCTAGTAGGTGTCCCTAATTCCCATCTCAAAAAGTTGGGAGGTATGTGTTCTGGACAGCACTAACTATTGCAGACTGTGTAATCTGAGCTAAAACTAGACAGACCGAAACCAAAATCAATAGTGCAGCATTTGGGAACTGGAAGAAATGGAGTTTTAAAGTCCATTTTCGGGATAATGGTAATCCTCCTTCTATCACCCCATCTAAACTCGCTTTTTACCCAATGTTGAGGTCATATGACACTGCAGTCCCAACCCCCGGGTCTTCTCTTCTCGTCCTTCATGGACACTTCTTATTGGCTATCTCTGAATCAGAAAAGGAGTGACATCAGCACAAGGGGACAGTAGGAATGGCTGGTATAGGGACCATCTGCAGTGCAGAGTTAGCCATCCCCAGTATGAGGAAACTTTACCTGACCAGAAACTTAGACCACAGACTTAGATGCGTGAAACTTGCTAAACCATTAAAGCACAAAAAAGCACAAAAAAACTTTTAAGATGCATCGGGGGGGGGGGGGTAGTAGGAAGGGTGTGGAAGGGGGTGCATATTTTGCCAGGAATGAGGCTTCAAACTTCATTAAAGAAATAAAAAAGTTCATATTCAAAACAAAAGAATGTGTAGACATTGCATTATTGACTGGACTTCCCTTTAATGTTCTTCTTTTTAATAATTCATATAAATGCTCATTATCAATGCGCATTGATATATGAACTATCTTTGAAGATTTCATAAATATATAGGGCGCATACACAGAGCATGTTTACTCATTACATCTTCACAGTTTGTTTTTGTTTAGTAGTGCTACACAGTGATTTTGTATTGCTGATCCCCTTATCTCAGTGTATGCCCAATAGGCAGGCTTTATCTGATTAAAACCAACAGACTGCTTGAAATTTTAAATTACAGTAAACACACGCAATGCGCTTGGCAGACACTGGCCATGTAATTCCCTACCTAAAATTGACCATACATGGAGCAAATGCCATTGCCTAACATCCTTTGATTGAAACATCAGGCAGAAAATTGATGGCTAAACGATCCAATCAGATGCAGGCACTGTTCAGGACAGTGTCAGATGTCAGAATACAATAGTCACAGTGAGAGGTTCCTCCATCTGTGCTGATTAGTGTGAATGAAGGAATTTGTTAGATTTTTTTGTTCAGCACACAGGCTTTGGGTGCATGGCCATTGGTCAACTTAAGCTTTACATAGAGATATTTATCTAGGCAAACATGTTTTTTCTTAGTAAAGTATCGTTTTTTAATAATATACTAGGCCACTTTACATGGTGCAGCATACCAAAACGCACAGTAGCCAATCACAAATAAGCTGTAGGTAACTTAACCGCACTAAAGGGGCTGGGATTTTGATTTGTTTTCCAGATTTTTTCCTTTGAATCCCAAAAAACACATAGCCATGCAATTAAAGAATATGGGATCCCAACATTTCATATTCCTGATATGTGCCTGCTGTACCATGTACTTGTATGAAAAATATCCTGTTCTCTTGGCATTGCTTCCTTTGTATAAAATACCTGGTGATCCCACTAGTCCCCCTGTTTTCTATTTCAAACTGACCACGTTGGGCATAGAAGCACATCCCTCCCCGTGTGGTCAGTTTTCTGGTCTGCTGGGAGCACAGGTTGCCTGTATGGTCAGTATTATTGAGCAGCACTGCACACTCAGTGTCCGGTATGAACACTTCAGCCTCAGTGCTGCCCTCCACCATGGCTGTAAGAGTGCCACCTCATGGGTGGGATGACCTTGACCACAAAATGGCACTTCATTCAGCCCTATGCTCTACCGTGTGTTTCATCTGTGTGCAGTGTGGTAACATATGTTGAAGTGTGGACATGCTGCATTTTTACGCAATGCACCTCAACACAGTAGCATGGTGTGAACAGGGCACATAAAAACAACTGATTTCTATGTGCCCTTATGCTGAGCCTGCATTGATCTATTTAGTGCAGCTCAACTGATATGTTGTGAAAAAACTTTAGGACCTCACAGCTCTCAAAGCATCATATGCTTCCAACGTTAATAAAACAGATTCATGCACCTGCTACGGTGCATTAACATCACAATGAATAAGCCCCACACAAAAGACATTGCTGCATAGGTGTACAATTTGCTGGATATTCCTGCATAAAATAGCCTTCTTATTCTTGCTAAATTCCCCCCATATCATAAAAGTGGGTAATTTGTGGCTATCCTAATACCCACAGACAATCGTTCCTCAAATTTCAGCATCAAGCCATTGTTAGGAGTTGTTGAATATGGCAGAAAAAGACAATAAATGTCCCCTCCCTTCTCCTGATTCCCTCTCTGTCTTTGTAGGCTCCCCTATTCCTCTGTGCTGCCAGAATGGGGGGGTTACAAGTTTCTTCCCTCCTTTCTCTGTCTCTATCTAGAACTGCGGCTTTCTTTATCTGAGCTGCTGAGCAGAACTATAATACACTGGGGATTAGTGTAAGCAACATTTACCTGTCACACAGCTCTGCTCCTGCATGACAAATGAGGGGTTTTACACTGCTGCCTGTTTATCTTTAACAATTCTTTTCTGTCTGGAGCTGTCTGTGTCCCCCACCCCTCTTTCCATTATCTCCTTCTTTCTCCTCTGGATTACAACAACACATTAGAGTGCAAGCTCATCAAACTAGCAAGAAAGCAAAAAAAGCACAGCTCTTCCAGGCTACAGACAGCTCAGTATGTCTCTAGAGTATGCAAACTGTTTTTATGTAGAAAGAAAATATCTAATACTTTCTCATTTCACATTTCAATATACAGTATGTTAGGATATACGCATGCTTAAAGGGGCAGTTCTTCTATTTCAGTCTTAGAAGGATGACTCTACCATTGAATAAAGTAAGAAGATTGTCCAACTAGCCATAGATGAGCAAATATCTCCCTGATAGTCGTGTAAATATATGCGTATTCTCACATGACTGCTACGAACACCTTACCAGTTACTCGCCCAATAGTGACAAGAGATGTATATGTAGCATTTCTTACCTTACATTATTTTGGCCCAGGGGAAAATTTCCCTTGTGGAAGAAATACCGTTGACTTGTTATTACTACTGTATGAAATGCTCCACTAGTGACCTGACTGTAGTGGAGAGCATTACTTGCTTTCATTGCTCCATCTTTGGATAGCCTAACTCCCACTGAAAGCAATTAGTAAGTTGGAGTGTCAGTTATTGTTTAGAATGGAGAAGGAATCAGTGGTGGGACTGCTTTATGAAGGCACCAACAGACATAGGTAACAATGATAATTCTGCAGTGGGACATCATCATATCTGTTTACATCCTTTTCTGTGCATGTCGGCATCGCCATGATGACATTATCCAGCTTGAACAATGCCCAAAAAGAGGGATAAGGGTGCAGGTTTCTGACCGATCCAGGAACATTATCCAGTGTCAAAGGAAAAGATTTCCCCATGTGGGGGAATCGAAGGCCACCAAAGCAGGGTGTACATACGTACTCAAGCATGTTTGACTCCAAAAGTCAAGTTTGCTTGAGTAATATGATTAATTCATACTGTGTTGAACACGGTTGAATGTACCATGCCCTGGCCCATTTAGAGGTAGCCTGTGGCACCGTTCAGTTGTACTCAGTACGGCACACCTATATTTAATCACTGAATTGCACCAGAGAACAGACCTCTCATAGATTACGGAGCACTTACCTGGAAGCTCGGATCACTATGGTCTAGATCAGTGGTCTCCAAGCTGTAGTCCATGGGCCAGATGTGGCTCTTTGCTTGCCTTTATTTGGCCCTTGGGGTACTATATCTCTCACTGACAATAATGATGACTCACCACCAACAGTGGGTCATAATTTCTTCAACATCAATGGGGCACTATTCCTCCCACTGACAAAAACCATGGGGCACTATTCCATTTTAGTGGGCACTATTCCCACCACTGACACCAGCGATGGGGCACTATTCCTCCTACTAATACCAACAACTGCTAACTACAGGCACTATGCACTTTTTGTCACTCCCACTGACCACCAAGCCTGAGGCAATGTTTACTCCCAGTGATGCTGGGCATTTTCTACCCCCACTGGCCAAGGTCCAGCCTCCCTAAATTTTAAAGGACAGTACACTGGCCCTTTGCTTGGAAAGTTTGGTGACCCCTGGTCTAGATGGCAGAGGTGATGGTGTAAAGCATGCTCGGGACTGGCACAATGTGAGGGGTCAATCATACACAGGCACAGTACAAGGCAACTGTGCCTAGTAAATAAGAGAAGGAAGTGACCCTACAAACCAATGTAACATCTCCCACTCTACGACTGAGCCTTGTAGGAGGATAAAACACCACAGAGTGAGACACTAAACAGAGGTGGACGCAAGCCATAAAATAAACTGTAACACAAGGGTACTCAGGTGTATCCTTTATTCCAAAAATATACTATTGTTTGTATTGGCTTCAAACCCACACTTGCTACTGTGCTACTAAAGTGCTAGAGATTAACTGTTAATGTTATCTTCATATTTAAAACAAATGTCTCTTTATGAAGTAGCAGTAGCATGTAGTAGAGAATAATTGCACATTTGGAGCACTGGATGGTCATTAGTGATTAATCACTAATACATGTTACTTCTCTATCTCAGTCAATAAGGAGCCATTTGTTCTATATGTATAGTGATCGATCGCTACTGTGAGATAATAATTACAAGTGGTTTTAGTAGAGCAACCATGCCTCTGAAATTGACTGTGCGCACAGGCCAATGGTCTATGTCAGCCATTTGCACCCAATGGTTTGTGAAACTTTAGCATTATCTAGAAGTTTCTAGGTGTTGAACTGTGGATGACTGAGGTCCCATCTGATGGTGCCTACATAGTTCTGGATCCAACACCACTTTGCAGAGCCAGCTGCACAATACTAATGATCTTTTTAGTTGTTTGTAAAGGTGGCCTACTGACCACCACTGTAAGCGGGCATTTTTAAGGGGACTACAATGTACTGTAAGGGGCATTCTTCCCAATGACCCCTCAGGAATTCCTTTTGGTAGGGGTTGCCTGAGACCTGAAAATTATTTTATGGGTTCCTCTGGAGTAAAAAGGGTTAAGAAAGGTTGATTTATGTAGACACAAAAAAAGAGGAAAGTGCACCAAAAATAATTGATTTATGTAATATGTAAGGAGCAGTCTGGTTGAATACATGGCTCCAATTTTGTCTGGTTCTTGTCAAAATTTGAGCTGCCGTTGGCCAAAGGCTGATTTTTGTAAAAGGAGCCAGGTGGAAAATTGTCAGCTTTCAATCAGATGCAGTCACTGTTTGACTCCTTTCACACTAAGGCAGTTTTCAGGCAATTTAACGCTAGAAATAGCACCTGTAAAGCGCCTGAAACCCACCTCCCATTCATTTCAGTGTGACTTTTCACACTAGGGCAGGGCGTTAGGAAAAGTCCTGCAAGCAGTATATTTGGGGTGGTTTGGGAGCACTGTATTTAGCGCTCTTAAAAAGCCCTGCAAATTGAAATGATTGGGCAGCGCTTCCAAAGTGCCTCAAAAAGGCCTTTGGAAGCGCCGCAACATGGGTGCTTTTAACCCCTTCTTTGGGGTTAAAAGTGTCCCGCAAACGGCCGAAAGATGCCCCTTAAACAGGGCTAACGTGGCCGTGGCCCCAGTGTGAAAGGAGTCTTTGGATATTCTGACAGCTGTGGGTGCCGGCTGTCAGAATACAATAGCTGGCAGACACGATTCCTTCATCTGCATTGTTTAGTGCAGGTAGAGAAATCTATTAGGTTTCTATTGTTCAACAATCTGGCTGAACAAAAGAAATCTATACGTGTATGGCTACTTTAATTCTTTCTGGGCTCACCCCATTCACTATACAATGACAGCAGACCTAACATTAAGAGTTAGGGGATGCTCTTAAAGCATCATTGGGGCACTTTTTTTTTTTTTTCCGTTCAAACCTGTTTACCTATGACATGCTGCTACAAGGCCACACACATAGTCAGTTTTTGAATTCTTTTATACGTTCCTGACTGGTAAATCCGTGGCATTGAAAAATATTGTTGTGATTATGTAACTAAGCCTGTCTGGAGGCAAAACTAAAAACTTTTTAAGAGTTGCCAATGCTGATCGCCTTCCAAAATGGCAGCAAGTACATTCAGAATAAAGTCAAAACTCATGACCTGCACATTTGCTCCAGGTCTGTGAATAAGAAAGCCATGATATCATTGGATTGGTAGGAGAGCCAAGTGCCTAGCATTTTCAGTAGAATATTCACATTTTATCACAGACTTTTCATAGATACAGTATGAAGAGTAATCCTATCTATTAATTCTCCTATATTAAAGCTGCTTCGGACTTGCCAAATTTTAGCATTTATCTTTCATTAACAATGTTTTAATTTTACTGTAGCACATAAAAATCATAAATTGATATATATAAGTACCGTCACTGATCTGGAATTCTACAGTAACAATGTGTCCCTGTGTGTTTGTCTGCCCTGTCACTGGTGGCGTGCCCTTTCTCCGATCAGGGTTGTCTCAGGTCAGACAGGGCAGCTAACATTACTTGACACAAGTCTGTTGTTTTGAAGGCGGAATATGAAGACAGATCAATGACAGAAGGTCCTGCAACCATAACATACAGAGATATTATGTGCACTGCACCGCCATATGGCTATATTAATTGAGGCAATTCAAGGAGATGGAGCAAGTTTATGAACAGAAATGATTCAAATTACTTATGCCATATTAAATGTAGGGGAATAATGCAATCCCAGGCAAAGGTTTCTAAAACAGGTTGCCGAAAAAAAAAAAACAGACAGTCTATCTTGCCCACAGAAAAAAAGGCAGGGAACATGATTAGCACACTGGACATGACTTCTGGCACATTTGGCCCTTTATTAATCCTGATCCAATATGTTATATGTATATCTCTCCTTACTTTCAAAGGGCAGCTCTGCCTCCACCCCCCCAAAAAGAGAATTGAAACGGGAAACATAGGACAGATAAAGTGTATCTAAACTCAAAACCAAAAATTGTATATATTGTGGATTGCATCCAAGTTTCCTGCAAATTTTTACTGAGCTTTATAGAAATGTATGAACCATTGCTTTCCCAATGGTCACTGCAGGAACAGCGGAGTCCCCATGGTAACTTTTCTAGGTGATTACACAACTGTGGCTATACATTCAAATGATGGAAACCTTACTATGAACCAATTAGAATACATATTAAGCCAGAGCCAGAGAAAACTAATCAAATCCTATCACTGATCATTAAAAAGTGTATTTCTATAGTCGGCTATACAAAACCAATGATCACAAAACAAATTGTAGCGCAAGATGTTGGGGAAGAGACTGTTCCATACAAATTCATTTTAGCCAAACTTCATTAAATTATCATCATATCCAAACACTCCCATTTCCACTGAATGCATTTATTAGGTTGGTCCTGCCAATAATGGTTATCTCTAAGCCAGAGGCTTTCATCTTTCATCTTTTTATTAGGATAGACCTACCAACTTGCTGCATTATTTTATGGGTAATTAAAGCTCTGTACATTTCTTTTGAGGAAATGTGTGTATGTTTACAAAGAAAAAAACTCTAACCAATAACTTTTCCAAAGTTTCTGATGGAAGCGCTGTTAATTAAACTGGAATTCAAGCCATACATGGATTCAGGTGATTCAGCAAGAACTGAACGAGTTTTGATCCATGTATGGCCATTGCAAAATGTCTGCTCGATCAGCGCATGCAGCCAATAGGCTGCACTGTTGGTCAATGTATTCTTCCTTGGCTGAAGACGATAGGGGGGTTTACTTACACTTTAAGCCAGCCATAGATGTATCAAAATTCAGCAGGGACCAACCTAATTTCAATCCACATATGGGAACAATGGTTGTACAGAAGTCTTCCTAAGGATTGACTTCTGTACAACCATCCTGTCGGATAAATGCCATTCTAACAGTACCGCCGGCTGTAGTCAGCTGCACTGATCAGTGTATTCTGAAGATGGGGAAGCCTCCCTACTGTCGGAACACAGTCATGAGTGGATGGGGGAATCAAGTTGTTTTCTTTTGTTCAAACAGAATCATGTATGGCCAGCTTTAGTATCCTAAACCAGAAAAGTAAAGTAATTGTATCTCTGCCATGTATGCTTAATGTACCTTTGTGTATAATTTTTGTGTATTGGTCAAATGTAGTAAAAGAGACTCTGGTTTTGTGTTGCAGAACAGCTATTCCCAACATACAGAAAACCTTGTATTAAAGAAGTTAACACCAAGAAGTCTGATCTTATAGAACGAAAAGAGAAAAGGGCACTAATGGCACATTCATCATGATGTACACTCCTAATAAATGTATGTGGAGCTGCATAAAGAAAAGGATTTCAGAAAACTCACTTTGGGGTAATGTCTTTCAGCCTTCTGATTTAGCAAAACTGCAGTGTTTGCTGGATAGCATTAGTAGCTCATTAATTGATTTTACCTGTTACTTGGAACTGTTCTTTAAATCACTTTTCCCCATTTCCGAGAGACCGGGCTCCCAGCATATCCACGGTATTTTGTTTAAAACATCACTCATAAGACTTAATGAGCCAAACTGTCTCTAGCTATACTTTTATCTTCAATTTATTAAACACAATGTACAAATTTCCTTCAATGTGAGGAAGTATAGAGAAATTTGTGGTTTAATGTCACAAGAATTTTAATTGGGCTCTTGGGACTGCCGCATAAAACAACTACACTGAAAATTGGTGTTTTCTAGGTTCATCTCTCAACGCCACACAAGCGAGCCAGACTATCCCATGATACCTTACAAAAAACATTGAACACAACTGTTTGTACCGTTAGATTGCTTTTCTCTAAAGAAATAATGTACTTGGAAGAAATGAAGACTGGCAACTGGCAGTAAAAAGAGCACATGTTACCATGTCTAATCTGTACACTAGGTGCTATAAAAAGACAAATGTCTTGTCTTCTATTCTGCCCTGTCCATGACACTCCACCGAGGTTCAGGTTTACATAGATTAAAGCTAAATAAGCTATAAATTGTTAACCGTATAAATTTAAGACGTAACAATTATTAATTAACTAATTGTATTTAAGGGACTGTATAGGCCAACTATGTGCTCAACGTACATCATTTTATATACACTTCTTGTAACACTCACAATAACATTTCCTGTAACCTTACCCCTCACATATCTCCTTCCAATCCTAATACTAACCCTCACAATAAACTTTACTCTAACCCTAACACTAATCTTCACACTTCCCCTCCTTGTGACCCTTATACTAACTCTCACACTAAACTTCACTCTAACCCTAACACTAGCCTTCACACTTCCCCTCCTTGTGATCCTTATACTAACCCTAACACTAGCCTTCACACTTCCCCTCCTTGTGATCCTTATACTAACCCTCACACTAAACTTCACTCTAACACTAACACTAGCCTTCACACTTTCCCTCCTTGTGTTCCTTACTATTTATTCAACCTTCACACTAATCCTTCCTGTATTCCTCAATACTAACACTCACACTAACTTGGCCTCTATTTCTAACACTAACCTTTCTTGTAATCATAATCATCCCTCATACTACTCTTCCTGTCGTTCTAATACTGGTCCTCACACTAACCTTACCTCTGACCCTAACGCTAACTCTTCCTGTAACTTTGACCCTCTGTGTAACCTCAACACTAACTCTTACACTAAACCTCCCTGTAATTCTAATACTAACACTCACACTAACCTTGCTTCTAACCTCCACTGTTTTTGTAACCCTAACCCTCACACTGCTCCTTCCTGAAATCCTAATAACCATCACACTAACCTTGCTTCTGACCCCAACACTAACCCTTCCTATAATCCTAAGACTAACCCTCCCTGTAATTGTTATACTACCCCTCACACTAGCGATACCTCTAATCATATCACTAACCCTTCCGGTAACATTAACCCTCTCTGTAATCCTAATATTAATCCTTATACTAATCCTCCCCGTAATTCTAATACTAACCCTCATACTAACCTTGTCTCCTCCCCTGACACTAACCCCCCTGTAACCCTAACAGTAACCCTCACACCAATCCTCCCCATAATTCTAATACTAGCTCTCACACTAACCCCCCTGTAACCCAACACTAACCCTTACACTAAAAATCCCCATAATCATAACACTAAACCCTCCCTGTAACCTTAACACTAACCCTTACACTAATCCTCCTCATAATTCTAATACTAACTCTCACGCTAACCCTTCTTGTATGCCTAACACTAACCCTTACACTAAACATCCCCATAATAATATGAATTTAAATCTATGACAAAGCTAGCTTGAAGCAACTGCAGCTTTGAGAGGCTTTTATTTAGTTTTAACTTCGCTTTATTTTGGAGAAATTGCAGGTATGAGATATCGACACACACACACACAGGGCATCTGCCAAGCTTCCTTAAAGCTTTAAATTAGCAACACCGGAGGATCATCGAAGCACCACAGAAGCATCAAAAACACATAAAAAAAACATGTTGAAGCGGTAGGTGCTTTAATGTGTTTTGAAGTTGAAGCAAGTCTAAATAAGCCCTCACACCAATCCTCCCCATAATCCCAATGCTAACCCTCACACTAATTCTCCCTGTTACCTCAACACTAACCCTAAGCGAATCCTCCACTGGGATCACTTTTTATCTGAAAGCCAGCTGCCCTTCCTCCATTCAGTCTGAACTAGATTCTGGTTTGTCCAGATCTACGCTCCTGTAGACTATCAGTTTCCGGGAAGTCAATTCTTTTTTCTTCTGGGCAATTTACTGAGTGTGCGAACACCGCAGCGGGTCCCATCCGAATTACTGTTCCTACTGTGGTCATCTGCAAGCTTAGAGGCCTTGGCTGGGCTATAGCCACCTGCCTTTTAAGCTTGCCGTCCGGTAAGCTTAATCTACAGCTACGATGGTTGGGCACTTTGTTTGTGTGTGCACACTGCAATGTTATTATGACCCTTAATGTTCTCAATGGACTTTTTTGTCTTCATGTCAATTGTGGACTTATTTAGCACCATTTTTTAGCGCAGCTTCCCCAATTTTATAGACTTTTTGTGTTATCGCACTGTATGCTGCTGCTTCTTACTAGTGTATTTAAGAATTTTTTCAGCGCGGTATCTTCTTTTGTTTATACTAACCCTAAGGCTTCAGTCAAACTAACCGAATTTGAAATTGTGCGCCTTCACTTGAAGTTGCACATGTCATTCACATGTCAGTGCTACTTCAGGTGCAGCTTGAAAGACATCTATGCGACTTCATGCACAGATGTCTACGCAAGTCGCACCTGAACGAGCAAAAGTGCAGGAACTACTTTCAAAATCAGCGCAACTCCGATGGATTTGGAGTCGCACTGATTTGACCGCTTCCATTACAGACAATAGGGTGTGACGAGTCGCACCGGTGTGATGGGGGCTAACTCTAAGCCCCTCTTTAGTGAATGTAACCCTAATGTTTGCGCACTTCCCTCTCATGAGCCAGGATTCACAGTCTCTTACTTGGCTATAAATGGTTTGGTATAGTTTGCAGAAAGAGCTCAGGCCTGATCATATAAAATGCTCCCTGCACATCATATTGGGAAGAATGCTGGGTTTACAAGCATAATTACACCACTATTTCTATCGTGATATTGACAACCGCACACCCCTAAGAGACAGGGAGCCGAGGAAATCAATCTTTCACATGTAATTGTTTTTTGCTGTGTATATTATTGACTCTGTAGAGAAGGCTCCGGAGAAAAGGCCTGTACACAGATCAAAGCAGAGCCAGCATCCTCTGATCCGCAAATGTTTACAGGCCACGTTTCTGTCAGAGTGCTTCTCGTATTGCCTGGTTACTGCATGGAATGAGGGGATGATGTACACCACCAAGTAGGTGCTGAGCACAGATGCCGACAGTCATCAATCACTTCGGAGATTGTGTAAAATTATACTGCTTGTCTTGTTAGAGGTATTAATCACATTAGGCCTCTGCACTTCTCTTGTGAAAATGCTCTGCTGGCCCTGTATCCAGATCCTTTCATTGAAGACAAACGATTCACAACTCATAAAGTGAAGATCTGTGCCTAAGCAGCATCCTGAATGATTTACCTGAAATTCCTCATGAACAATAGCAGTGCACTTCCTGGCAAGTAAGTGTGCCTAGGCACTCCTGTTCCCACAGCCTCATAGCTGTATACGTATCTACTGTTGTGGATGAGCTTGGATTTGGGGTCGTCTTAACTTGTTCTGACTGAACCCAAACCCATTCTTCTCTGTTGAGAGCTAGTTCACAATATTGTTGCTCTCTAAAGATCATATCACTGCAATCGCTCTTCAGAAAGCATTTGACAGGCAGTGAGGAGACATCGTATTGACTCCTTGCCACCTGCTTTAACCCCTTGAAACCCATACTAGCAAGCCACAGACACGTGCATTGCAAGCGGTTGCTGGGCATCCCCATTTAGTGGAAGGGGCTGTGTGCAATGAGCCTTACTGTCCAGTGAACACAACAGTGAAAATAATTTTTGTGACATATGTACATGCCACTCTGCTGCCTTTGCAGCTAATGGGGGAGTGGTTGGGGGGGGCAGGGGTTGGGAGGGGGCAATAGAACGATGGTTCAGCCTCTACCACTAGTGTAAACAAGGCCTAAGAGGGACTGCTACCTCTGACTGCTAGTCTCACATGATGTAGTGTTGGACTTGGTGATGTCACTACTGTGCTGCTGGCTGCTTTCCTTGCTGGAGGGGAAAGTGCACCTGGGGACCTGCACACAAGCATTGTTCTGTTTCTACTTCATCAATTCTGTGGATTTTTTGCTTTCTGTACATTTTCGACAGCTTCTTTATCATTGCCCAAGAAGTCTTTCGATCACCAGGGGGCAGCTATGAAATGAGGTTGTTTTATGGTCCAGCTTCTCCCCTCCTCCTCCTAGGCATCCAATAGGATCGCCTTTCAGCCAATCGGGTGACCGGTGTCAAAACTTGCTTCCTGATTGGCCGGGAGGAGGATTAGTGTTACAACAGTGAACTATCATTCACTATTGTAACACACCTGGGTGGGCTGAGAGCGCACTCTCTGCGACCTGAGCCTACCCTATGTTGAAGTCTATTAGAGCATCTGGCTCCAATCGGTGCTTCAAAAAAACAGTTCCTCCTCGTTGGAATTCATGCCCCGATGTCCTGAAAGAGGCCGGACACATGGATAGGGGATGGCGGCAATGGACGGGGGGGCGGCACCCATAATGAATGGGCCGCCCCTGGTAATGGGTAAATGATCAGCTGCAGGGAGACCACAGGTATTACTGGTGATTAGTTCTTTGCACTCTGCCTGCCTTTTCTGGGCACACTTGCCTGACTGTACTGATGATTCTCAGACTTCAACACATTCAGAGCCACTGACTTGAAACAGACATGCAGCAAATAAAGTCAGAGTGAAGTCAGGAGTCCTGATCGACATGCTTGTTCCAGGTCAGCGACTCCGAATACGGAAAACATTGGATCAGCCACACAACAAGCATTTTCCGAAGTAGAAAACTACAGTGGCAGCCTTCAGGTTTTCTAAGCACCAGTTTTTAAAGCTGTATTAAACCCAAAAGCAAACATTTTTTAGGCTTTCTTTCTTTCTTCTTGTAGCACCCTGGGGTTTAGTCAGGGAGCTCCTCACCAAATTCCTTGTCAGGAGTAGCTACTGTAGAGTCAGTGAATCAGAGAGTCCAGTGAGAGACTAGGAGCTCAAGGTGCTGAAGAGCTACAAGTGGACATTGTAGCGAAGCTGAGACAACTGTTGAACTTTGTATTAGGAAATGTTAGATACTGTTGCCATAGGAGACAGCAATCCCTCACGTGCAGAAGTGGCACCTTGCTGGGGCCTTTCCCTGTACGGCTGTCCTCCTATTGAAGTCTCAGAGTCTGCCAATTGAAATTGTAACTACTTAAGGGTGTCCTGTCCCTAACCCTCTTTCCCTTGCAAAATATAAAAAGGACTGTTAAAAGAAATAAAACCTCTTTTGCATCCAAGAACTGTCTGGTGCCCAATGAATTTCACCATCTTTGCACCCACTATGCCTCACAACCCACTACATATCGAAGGATGTCAGCTATCTTTGGCCTTGAAGGTTCTCATTAGACTGATAGAAGTAAAATACTTTGCTACATTCTATTTTCATCAGGTGATCTGGCCAGTAAATCTATTGTTTTTCAGAAGAACAAGCTCTCTTCCAGATTTATCAGTTACATGGATGAGACAAACCATTCAACACTGACAGGGGGGCTTACAATAATCAATTTTTCTTTATTCATGAGAAAACTTTATCCTATAAGAAAAGGTGCCTCCTGTGCTCATTCATCCAGAGCACTGGTCTCCAAACTGCGGCCCATGGGGCTGGATGCAGCCCTTTGCCTGTCTTTATCCAGCCCTTGGGGCCCTATTCCTGCCATTACTACTAGGCATTATTCCTTCTGCTGACACTAACAATGAGGCACCACTCTTTTCATTGACACCGATGGTGGGGCATATTTCTGCTTACTGACACCAAAGGTGGGTCCCTTTTCCTTCTACTGACACCAACAGTAGGGCATACTTCCTTCCACTGATATATATGTTGGAACACTCCCACTGATAGCAATGATGAGGCACTGTTCTTTTCACTGACACCAATGATGAGGCACTATATCTTCCACTAATATCAAGGATGGAGCACTATTCCTTCTCCTGCTGACAACCGGCAATATGTAATTTTTTAGTTTCACTGATTACCAAGCCCCAGTCTATTTCTACTTCCACTGGTCACAGTCCGGCCCTCCTATAATCTGAAGGACAATTAACTGGCCCTTTGTTTAAAAAGTTTGGAGACCCCTGATCCAAAGCATAGGCACTCTAAGGCCCCTTTCACGTGAGGCGGATACGTCCGACCAGAATCAGCCTGCTCAGCGGGGGATCTCTCCCCTGATCCCCACTGTGCAGGCAGATGACAGATCCTGTCCGCTCAGCTATACAGAGCGGACAAGGGCAGATCCTGTCCGCTCTCTTCTATGGGGCAGTTGGATGGGAACAGACTGCATGTCTGTTTCCATTCAATTGTCATCCGATCCGACCCACTGGACAGATGGCGAAAGTATGGCCATAAGTCTGTTTTCAGTGGATTTTTTCAGATCGGATGCCAGGCAGGTGTCAGCGGACCCATGTCCACTGACTTCCACCTCCCCATAAAGGACAATGGGTGGCCTGATCAGGTCCACCTGAAAAATGGACAGGCCGACCCGATCGGTCTGATTGTGTGCAAGGGGCCCAAGACAAGAGGTGTGTTGCTGGGCAGATCACCAGGTGGAAACTGAGGGAAAGAAGCCTAAAAAAGAATGCAGCCACCACATCTAAGGAATGGTAAACTGCAACATGAAAAACATAATATAAATAACCTTGTACTATAAATCTTGCTTCTGTGTATAATTGGTATTTAGGGATGTACATGGGGGCAGCCCATTACATTACTCATGCAGGCTCCTCTATCTACTTAGTAAGTGTAATGCTTCTCTCATGGTGCTAATCTACCAGTCAGGTCCGTAAAGAAATAAAATCTAATAAATCATTGTGTGTATATTATGGATACTATTTCTGTAGTTCAATGTAGGGATATACAGACAAATCCAAACCACAATGCAATATAAATACAAGAACATAAATTATCTAAGGAAATACTGTATGCAAATTCATGTTCCTTATAAATTTATCACACTGAAAACCCCTTTTAATAGCAGTCAGGTTTGACCTGCTGGATATAATGCACTCTCTATGTGGTTGGGATTCTATCTCAATATGTGCTAATGACTAAAGTCAGGTACAGTATACGTTAGTAGAATGTCCAAGGAAAATTTGTACAAAAGTTCTTAGGAGACCTCGTACAAAACAGAACATTCAATTGTCACTTGAAAGATTTAATTTGCTTTTAACATTCAATTTTGGAATGATTGCAGTTTTCCAAACTAAAACCAAATACAATGTAAGAAATTTGTGCATTCAAGAGCAATTCTTCATCCTGCTCCTTTGAACTTTCTCATCGCTACAGTAAAAAATGTACATTGACCCCACTATTAATTAGAAAAATTAATTTTCATTATTGAAAACCACTAAGGAGATAGATAGATAGATAGATAGATAGATAGATAGATAGATAGATAGATAGATAGATAGATAGATAGATAGATAGATAGATAGATAGATAGATAGATAGATAGATCTCTTTCTCTTTCACATAAAAGTTATCCTGGCAGCGGATTCACAACGGGATCACTTTTAGAGCCAGCGGGAGAGGTCCCCCCCACCCCCGCCGCTTCCCGGTCGTCTCTGGGCTTACCGGACCTTATGGTTAGCCCGGAACCACTCCGATGCTCTCTGTGGCTGAGAAGGAAGCCGAGTGAGGGTGAAATAGCCCCCAGTCGGCTCTATGGCTTTGGAGGAACAGAGCGACGTCCGACGTCACTTTTGCATTCAAATGGATTTTTTTCATGTCTTAAAGTCAAAATTTCTTTTTTTTTCTTTTTTTTTTCTTTGAGTTTTCTGGTCAATACAGCTGATGATCATCAATTTAACCCCACTAACCATTAAAAAATTGAAAATGTTCAAACAAAAATCTACTAGCTTATGAGCAGTTTTATTAGTTTAGCCAGGAGGATCATACATATTCAAACCTTTTGTGAACAGGAAAGATAGACAGACAGGAAGAGATATATACACATAAATGAGTTATTTTGAGATATCTCTGCTGCAAAACCCATCAGCGCCTGTATACCTGTTTTGGATTTACATGGATCAGTAGATAGGGCACAGATAGATAGATAGATAGATAGATAGATAGATAGATAGATAGATAGATAGATAGATAGATAGATAGATAGATAGATAGATAGATAGATAGATAGATAAATAGATAGATGTTTTTAATTGATTATAGCCACACTCAAATATTCTAAGAAGATAGATAGATAGATAGATAGATAGATAGATAGATAGATAGATAGATAGATAGATAGATAGATAGATAGATATAGACAAATATAGATGGATGTCTTTAATTGATTATAGCCACACATACGTTTTCTAAGGCTATCCGAGCCGACGGTCTATTGTAGAAAGATGGAGATTTGAGCATGTAACCGCATGCAGAATGTTCAATTACACAGACTGTTCCTTTTCTCTCCCTCTGAATTTATGCGGCACTAAATGATGGAAATATACAGGCCTTAATTCAATATAATGTAGATTGTATTAGAATAAATGTGCAAAAATTGCAGCAGCGTTCCGTTTGCAATGCACAGGAGACGGGGAAGAGCGAGATGAGCTGACACAGATGCCTAGCTTTTTGGCAGACTTTCCTTCATGAATGTCTTCCTTTAATTCCAAGAGCCTTTGTTACAACCATCTGTTCCCTTCCCCTAATTAGGATGAGGACAGAAAGCGGCGCTCACAATTACACCAGTGTGAAGTGCTGGGAGGCAGCACAATGCCGTGCCTGGTCTTGGAGTCAGTATTTCTTGTGTAAACAGTAATCTGGTAATAGATTACTGATAACTGATAGGTAATTACCAGGAAATACACTGCTTATACAAAAAAGCCTGCGTGAGTGCAGCCAACGGCTCCGATTAGACACCGCCAAAATCATTTTTGTCCTTTGGAATCAATCAGAACACAACAGACTAACTTTTACTGCTGCCTAAAAATCTACGATGAAGAGCAACGTCTTTCCAATCTTTTATCCCAACGGTATAATGGCATGCATTTTTTATTTTCTATAGACCTTTAATATTGTATAGATATGTGTGTTAAGAATAAAATAGCTATAGGCAAAACATGCAGCCCCACAGACACCTAATTGTAGCCCCCCCGGCAAAACAGTTTCTACTTCTAGGCCTGATTCCCAACGCAACTCATTAAAAGCTGACACACATTCAGTAGGCGGTCCATGGCTACAACTGTTGTACAGCCTCATAATTACTTTAATCAAAAGTAAAAATTGGTTCATATACCAAGGCCATGCAAACAAACATGTAAAGTGCTGTAATTCACAGCTACATATCCTATCTTATTTTCCATGTGTGAGGAAGGATGCTTGGATGTTAGCATACTTTGTATATGCTCCACTTTATGAAAGCGGATCTTCACTGCATCTGAGCACCACAAACCAAAACCACAATTTATTTATTTTTAATATTCAAATTAAACTCCCCCTTCCATGTCTTTATGCTTTATCTTGTTGAGGAATCACTTTGAAAAACACCCCCTAGCATTTCTGGCAGTGCCCATTTCAAGTAAGGGCAAATGATTCATGTAGTATTTACTCCCTGGAATTCATCTGCCCTTAGCGCAAGCATGCATGTAGAAGAGTGTGTTTAGCTGAAAAAACCCTCCTCCCCTCCTGAAGACTCCTGGGATGTATGACATCATTTGCCTAGACAAGAAACCAGGAAGAAACTGAAAAAATGTAAAAGACAAGTTTAAAACTAGTAAATATGGTATACTTTTCTATCTATTTACTAATGCTAGCAGCAATTTAACGTAGTACTAAAGCCGCACATTTTTTATGATAATTTATGATAATTACATGGGGCTTGGCCAACTAAGCACAGGGCTATACGTGTTTTCATTAGCAACAAGAAGCATTTACAATGAATGGCGTTCAAAAATTACGCCTCTAGCCTGTTCTGCACCTCTTTAAGCAGCTATCTAAAGTTGGTTGGGAGTCCTCTTTCCCGTAAGTTAACATCCCAGCTCTTTGTCTCAGACATTAAACATCTGCAACTAGGAACATTTCCCCATCCCAATTATCATTAATTTAGACTTATACGACAGTAAAAAGTAAATATTGTTAACATTTCAAACAAGTCAAAATGAACAATAAGCCATAAAATGTACAATGGGTCAAAACCAAAGTGCCCAAGAATTTTAACCCAAGCATTTGAGTGCATCAGGCTAGCCTGTGGTGATTCATCAAAGTGTTCAGAATATGTTTCATCATGGCACATACGGAGTTCCACAAGTTTTTTAAAATTAGCCACATTGCAATGTGCACCCACTGTGTTTGGCTGCATATATGGTGAAATTCCTTAAGTAAGTACATTTTTCTCATTAATCTTCCCCGCAACGTCCGTTTGCGGATGCCTAGGTGACTATGTCATCAGCCTGGCCCAATTGACTTCTGGGATATCTATGTCATTGATCCCAGAAGTCGCAAGATTTCCTGACCGTAACAAAGCATGCCCGCAGTGTCATTACTGCGCAGGTGCGAGATCGCGAGGTGCATGCTGGGTAGCCAGCTGCACAAAATCCAGGAAATGAAGCCAGGCCAGCTTCAGCTGCCCACAGCCTTCATGGCCGCAACCGGAATTGACGGAGAAAAGATAAATCATCATCTAGTAATTCTTATGTGAACATACAGTATCTCTCAAAAGTGAGCACACGCCTCACATTTCTGTAAATATTTTATTATATCTTTTTATTTGACAACACTGAAGAAATGACACTTTGCTACAATGTAAAGTAGTGAGTGTACAGCTTGTATAAGAGTGTAAATTTGCTGTCCCCTCAAAATAACTCAACACACAGCCATTAATGTCTAAACTACTGGCAACAAATGTGATTACAATTTGAGCAATGTCCAAATTGGGCCAAAAGTGTCAATATTTTGTGCGGCCACCATTATTTTCAAGCACTGCCTTAACCCTCTTGGGCATCAAGTTCCCCAGAGCTTCACAGGTTGCCGCTGGAGTCCTCTTCCACTCCTCCATGACAACATCACGGAGCTGGTGGATGTTAGAGACCTTGCACCTCTCCACCTTCCGTTTGAGAATGCCCCACAGATGCTCAATAGGGTTTAGGTCTGGAGACATGCTTGGCCAATCCATCATCTTTACCCTCAGCTTCATTAGCAAGGCAGTGGTCATCTTGGAGGTGTGTTTGGGGTCAATATCATGTTTTAATACTGCGGACCAGTCTCTGAAGGGAGGGGAACATGCTTTGCTTCAGTATGTCACAGTACATGTTGGCATGCATGGTTCCCTCAATGAACTGTAGCTCCCCAGTGTCGGCAGCACTTATGCAGCCCCAGACCATGACACTCCCACCACCATGTTTGACTGTAGGCAAGACACACTTGTCTTTGTACTCCTCACCTGGTTGCCGCAACACACGCTTGACACCATCTGAACCAAATAAGTTTATGTTGGTCTCGTCAGACCACAGGGCATGGTTCCAGTAATCCATGGTTCCAGTGTGCTTGTCTTCAGCAAACTGTTTGCGGGCTTTCTTGTGCGTCATCTTTGGAAGTGGCTTCTTTCTGGGACGACAGCCATGCAGACCAAATTGATGCAGTGTGCTGCATACGGCACTGACAAGCTGACTCCCCTTACCTTCAACCTCTGCAACAAAGCTGACAGCACTCTTTCGTCTATTTACCAAAGACAACCTGTGCATAGGACGCTGAGCATGTGCACTCAACTTCTTTGGTCGACCATGGCGCGCCCTGTTCTGAGTGGGACCTGTCCTGTTAAACCGCTGTATGGTCTTGGCCACCATGCTGCAGCTCAGTTTCAGGGTCTTGGCAATCTTCTTATAGCCTAGGCCATCTTTATGTAGAGCAACAATTCTTTTTTTCAGATCCTTAGAGAGTTCTTTGCCATGAGGTACCATGTTGAACTTCCAGTGACCAGTATGAGAGAGTGAAAGCGATAACACCAAATTGAACACACCTGCTCCCTATTCACATCTGAGACCTTGTAACATTAACCTCCCTGGCGGTATGATTATTTCAGATTTTAGGTGCTGAAAGCGGTACAATTATTTTGCATGGAAATTTGGCGTTTTATATTGTAGGTCTGTAAATCTTAACAATAACACACTTAAATCTGTCCAAACCAGAGTCTAGTAGATATCCCGGGTATGATAACGTTTGAAACACAAAAACATAAATTATAATATAATAAATAAAAATAAATAATTTTAAAAAATAAAAAAAAATAGTAATAAAATAAATTTCCCCACAATTCACTATTGCTCAATTCTGCAAGTGTTCTAATTTACTATCGCTGTTTTCTAGCTGGTCTAAAGCCACTTTTGACGTAAAGGGACACTTTTTGGTTGCTATGGACAATCTCCAGTTTCCAGGCAGAAAGAACAGTGTATATCATGTAAAACTGCATGCAGGGCATAGGACAAAGCACTGGGGACAAAAGGGATGTGAAATCATTTCATACAGTACTGTAATCTGTAAGATTACAGTACTGTATGTGTTATGATTTTTACTTTTTTTTTAATTTGCCGCCAAGCTCCGCCCCCGTGCGTCGCGCCGCTCGCAGGGAACGGAGCCTGGCACAGAGAGGCTTCGGAGGAGGACGGAGCCCTCGGACACTGCGGGTGACATCGCAGGATCCCGGGGACAAGGTAAGTAACGCCGCCCCAGGATCCTGCAATGCGATCCCGAGTGTGGCTCGGGGTTACCGCTAATGGGACTGAATTTTAACCCCGAGCCACACTCGGGAAAACCGCCAGGGAGGTTAATGAGTCACATGACACCGGGGAGGGAAAATGGCTAATTGGGCCCAATTTGGACATTTTTACTTAGGGGTGTACTAACTTTTGTTGCCAGCGGTTTAGACATTAATGGCTGTGTGTTGAGTTATTTTAAGGGAACAGCAAATTTACACTGTTATACAAGCTGTACACTCACTACTTTACATTGTAGCAAAGTGTCATTTCTTCATTGTTGTCACATGAAAAGATATAATAAAATATTTACAAAAAATGTGAGGGGTGTACTTACTTTTGTGAGATACTGTATATCAGGGATAGGCAATTATCGGACCTCCAGCTGTTGCAGAACTACAAGTCCCATGAGGCATAGCAAAACTCTGACAGCCACAAGCATGACACCCAGAGGCAGAGGCATGATGGGACTTGTAGTTTTGCAACAGCTGGAGGTCCGCTAATTGCATATCCCTGCTGTATATCCACTGCAGTTATGGTGCATTACAACAATCTCAATGATGTGATTAGGATCATTTTGGCTAGGAGACTGGAACCCCATTTTATAAAGACCACAGATGAGTAATCCTAAGTTAAGAGAGTTTTCTGATTTTAGTAAAGGTGGATTTTTTCCTGGATAGCCACATCCATATAAAAACAGCCTTCATTAACTGCCTAGAGTTGCGTAAAAAAAAAGTAATCCTCAATTTAGCCTTAAACTGGCCAGCTAAGGCTGTGGGCAGCACAGTGGCTAAGTGATTAGGACTACCGCCTGGCAGCACTAGGGTCATTGGTTCGAAACCCAAACTCATGGCACTCCGTGCCTAAAGGTTGCATGTACTCCCTGTGCCTGCAAAGGTTTCCTCACACATTCCAAAGACATGCTGGTAGGGTATTTGGCTCCTGTCTAAATCACTCAGTGAATGAGAGTTAGGGACTTTAGATTGTATGCTCCTTGTCAGGATCTGTTTTATAAACTGGACTTCTCTCTATAGATCAATACTGGAAAAGCAACAGCTGCTATGTTTATGACCAAATACCTAACTGGCCACACCCATATTTAAACCTTATGCCTTAGATTGTACGGATTTAGAGAGCAGGGACTGGTGTGAATGTACACTATATACATAAAGCACTGTGTAAATTGGCAGCGCTATAGAAGTACCTGTAATAATAAATAAATCAGCCGGGAAGGTGACTTAGAGGGGACATGCTGAACTGCTGCAGAGAAACCACTATTCTCACAAAGAGTGGTCCTTTTCTGCCGCGTGTAAAGCACAGGATAATTCACTCAGGCCGTAGCTGCTTTGTTAGGAAAAAAAACTGTAAGACTTTGAACAGCTTCAGTTTTGATGCATAATCTGTTTATTTAGCTAAACTAAATTACAAGTTTAATTAATGAATAAGAAAATCAGCAGAATTATTGTTTATAAGTGCCAGCAAAGATCTATACTGTTCATTGAATTTTTTTTATCTAGGTACATAAAGTATTAAAGGGGGCAGTCAGGCCCACCTAGGGATCTATTTGTCAATGTTTTCCCACAAAATTTCCACACCTTTCATCAAAGATGAACACAATTCTCCAAATGAAAGTTGTGGGAATCTTCGGGGAAAGTTGTTTGACCTGTGGGTAAAAACATTGATAAGTTGGCCCCTTGGTGATGGTCAAAAGTTGAGATACATACAGTGACCCTGGGGGCATTTTCCCCTTTGAACAGCCTGCTAAAACTTGTGACGATGAAACATGGTGAATCTGAGCTGATATTAGGCACTTTCAACTTGTTTTGGGTTTCTGTACTATTTACTAAATTATAATATTTGTGAATTTCTATAAGATCACTTGCAGACTGTGATAGTCATAACTCTTGAATGAGCGAGAACTACATGAAGGTGCTGGTCATCTCCACATGGATGTATGGCCAACTCTTAAGAACTGGACTTATCTCCATGAATGGATACTGGAAAAGTAACAACTGCTATGTTTATGACCATCGACCAGAGTAGATTATACCAAATACCTAACTGCCCACACCCATATTTAAAGCAAACATTTATTAAACTTCAAATACACCTGACATCATCAATGTAAGTCCAAAATGATGAAGGCCAAGATCAAATTTACAAATTAAAGTGGAACTATACCCATTGATATAACGATTTTAAAAAAGTTTGTTCAAGGCATGCCAAGAATCTTACACATTTGCTTGTGCCCTCAATCATCTTTGCCTCTATTTGATCTGCAGATGCCATGGTGCTGCACATGTGATCAGTTATGACACCAGCCTTGACAGTTCAATTGCCTTGAATTTAAATATTTTGGGAAACAGTTAAAGCAGAACTAAACCTGTTCGATTTAACGGTTTTTCCCAAAACTTCCAAGGCATGCCGTGTCACAGTTGTATGCACTCTCAACCAAACTGTCATGCCATCAAATGACTGGTGTCATCACGAGTCATGTGTGAAGCACCATGGTAATTGCAGAGCCCTAATGAAAGTTACGTGGGCACTTATATATATATATAATATATATCCAGTTAATATCAGTTGGTACACCTAGATGCCTATTATCAGTTGACTAGATGGAACTTTAGTACAGGAACATTTTAAGCAAAGCAAAAACCATTCACAGCGATCATGTGTCCTTGGGGAGAAGTTCCACGTGTCTCTGAGCTGCATGTGTTTCTAGGTAGACTTGGCATGTGCCGCAGGTCCGCATTGTGTTTCTGGGCAGATGATGTCTGATCATGTGTCTCTCTATAGATATCTTTCTGATGCATTTACATCCCTCGTCCTCCTCCTCCTCCTGGCTGTAGATCAACAAACATGCTTTACAACACTAGATTCAAGGCCATTTCTTTGGCAACTTTTGTTTCGCAGCTGCTTGTCGCTCACTTCACATAGAGACTGAGCACAATTCATCACCCATTATATATCTTCACCTTCTGCTCCCCGAGAATTCCCAGTTGTATGAATGGCTATGTTTACTAAACAGTGTTATTTGTTTGCCATTTCACGTGTCTGCTCCTCATAATTAATGAAATGAACCAATTCTTTATGGCTTTTACTGACAGCCAAAATCAAGCTACCTTTCCATTCATCCATGAGTGGAATAATATGGGTCATTTGAGCTTGCTACAATACAAAAGGGTTTTGGATCATTAATTTCCAAACTATCCAGCAGTTGGAAGACAGGGTGTAACTACAACTGGTGCAGAAAGTGTAACTGACAGTATGGGTTTACTCCTTCCCATTATTTACCAGCAGTGCCCTGACATTACATTCTGTACAGAGTAAGACCTAGGGGTCTACTGATAAAGCAGTGAATGTGACATTCACCAAACATTCACTGCAGGTGTATATTTCTGTTGCATACAGCTTGAATTACAGTGATGGATTTGCCTGCAATGAATGGTTGGCGAATGTCACATTCATTGCTTTGTAAATTTGCCCCTTAGTGTATATAGGTTGAAGTATGTCAAAGGCTTTGTGTTTTCAGGAAGATTGTCTAGCACTCAAGTTGCTTTTGCCAGGTTCACATTCATTTGTATAGGGCAGTGGTCTCCAAACTGCGGCCCTTTGCTTGCTTTTATCTGGCCCTTGAGGCATAATTCCTGCCATTGACACTAACAACGGGGCAGTATTAATTCCGCTGACACCAACAATGGGGCATAATTCCTTCTACTAAAAACAAAAATGGAGCACTATTCCTCCCAACGACACCAACTGTTTATCCACCTAATACCAAAGATTGGCCATTGTTTACTTCCACTGGGCCCCCCTAAAGTCTGAAGGACAGTAAGCTGGCCGTTTCTTTAGAAAGTTTGGAGACCCCTGGTATAGGGGAATAAAAGCAACATATGAGAAAAGCGAGCGAACATTGCGATCCCATTCAATCACTGCATTCCAGATCCTTTATAGTGTTACTTAACCCAAAACAGCAAAATGAGTCTGTTTTTATTTGCAGTAAAGCATGCTTGTTATATTCACTGTGAACTTAAGGGGTTAATCCTGTGCCCTGTTCACACCTGAATGCAACCTTCGAGTGAGCTGCAGTGTGGAAATCTGCAACATGTCCCGCTTACCCGCAGCTCCATTTCTAACCTGTGTTTCAGCAAACTGCAACTGAGACGCGATGCATAGAAATTAATGAAATATCTCACTGTGACATTTCAATGGTGTTTTAAAAAATGCAGTGCTCCTCCGGCCAGAACAGACATTTCCCTAATAGTAAAATGCAAACCAGTCTAAGGACTTATTCACACGAGCCTTGAAGAGGGTCGAAGTGCGTTGGGTAAAAATGCAGATGTGCTACGTTTTTCCACATTGGACCGCAGTTCACCTAAAGTCACCGTTGGTTACTGCAACAAAGCGTGGTCACTGGAAAAATAAATTAATTTAAGGAGAAGTACAGCTAAGGCTCATTTGGTTGTACTTCTCCTGTGGATCACAGGAGTGCAGCTCGTTCTGCATTCCTGTGACCCGTTTTCAGCAGACAGCAGGCTGAAGCCTGCTGTTGGCTGATGTCACAGAACCTGTCCAGGCTTGGGCAAGATCGTGTCAATAAAGTTGGGATCCACCCACAACCCTGGACTGACACCTGGCTCGGCCTCTCAGCGAGCTGCTGGGAGCCTGAGCCAGCCGCTCCCGTCCCCTCCGCAGCCCAGAGCTCCAGTGAATGCAAGGGGGCGCAGAGCAGAGAGCTGTTGACTGACTGAGTGATCAGTGATCTTTGATTGCTCAGTTCTCAGTCTTAGAGCCAGCGGGGGACAGATGCAGCTTTAGACTGATGCTGCATCCACCTAGGTAAGTATGATTTTTTGAAAAAGAAAATAGAATTAACTTCTCTTTTAAATATCATTCTGTGACATTTCAGTAAAAAAAAAAAAAAAGTGGGCCTGTGTTGTACCCAAACAAGGCACTATCTCCACCTCCTGAACCCAATGGAAACCGGTCTCAGTTCATTTTAGCACGTGGGCTGGTGTGAATGAGCCTTAAATGGGCTCGGAGAGCAGATTTCACTATCTGCTTTCTGCATCCATGTGTACACTCACCGGTGTTTCTAAACCTTTTTACAATCAAGGCAAGTCAAGGTGCTGCATTCTGGTTCTAATATTCTAACTAATTATCACATATATGGCAACCAAATGGGCGCAATGTGTATGAAAAGGCATCACCATCCACTTGCGACAAGGGCAGGATGATATCTAAATACAATCTTGTGCCTACTTATTTCTCATTAGATATGACCTCCTCATGCTCTCAAAGGAAATAATTTAAAAATACCTCCAGGGATATGCCTGGATGTCAAGGGTCATTCATTAACATTTACGAGTCAGGTAATGATTCTCAAATTCACCTCAAGTCATGTTCTGATTATGCAGACACATTTTTCCTCCAAGGACAGGAAACCAATCTTTAGGGAACAGGGAATCAGTTGTACAAGAGTCAAACTGTATTTAATGCCAAACCAATCAGAGCAGGAAGCCAGGAGGAGATCTCTCTAAAGTGAGGAGATATCCACTCTCAAGCAGGCTTTAATCAGTTAGTTACTAACAGATTCTGCTATTCACGCAAACAAGCCACTGGGGCATTGTATTCTGAAAGCACCCAATGCTGTCACAATACACTGATCAGTGATAAACAAACAACTACTGTCAAAGTGGAGGAGCCCACACAGTGATCAAAATCCGACGGATCCTTGCTGGGTGAGCCACATATTGATAAGTGTATGGTCAGCTTTAGACAGCTGTCATCAGAACAGTTTTTTCTATTGACTGATTCCTCACCCCCTGTTCCTCTGACAATTTAAAAATATTGGATTTCCCATTACTTTCTGTACTGAAGACAATGGTCACCTGGACAAGTAGAGAGGGGCCTGCCCATTCTATCCAAAACAAAAAAAAAAAAGCTGGCTTTACATATAATCATGCAATAACCTAGATTAGAAAATAAGGATATGGTTGGACTTTACTGGTACAAAACAGGGCAAACACATAAATGTATGAAAAAAGTTAACACAAAATTTATTATGCCGCGTACACACGAGCGGAATGTCCGGCAGAAAAAGTCTGACGGAAGCTTTTCATCGTCTATTCCGATCATGTGTATGCCTCATCTCACTTTTTTTTTCGAAAATTCTGACAGACCTAGAAATAGAACATGTTGTAAATATTTCCGACGGAACCAATTCCTATCGGGAAAACCGCTCGTTCCGACGGACCAAAAACGACGCATGCTCTGAAGCAAGTACGAAACGGAAGCTATTGGCTACTGGCTATTGAACTTCCTTTTTCTAGTCCCGTCATACGTCACCGCGTTCTGGACGCTCGGACTTTGGTCGGACTTTGGTTTGACTGTGTGTAGGCAAGACCGCTTGAATGGCATTCTGTCGGAGTTCCGTCGGAGAAACCTTCGGAGTTTATTCCGACGGCAAAACAGGTCGTGTGTACAGGGCATTGCAGGTTTAAAATCACATGAATGCCGGCCGTACACGGTTCGAATTTCGAAAGAATTTTCTTTCGAAAATTGTATCTAAGAATTTTCGTACGAATTTCACACCATTAGTGGGCTGCAGCAACGGCCGATTTTCGTGCGGCAATCAAATTTGAGGAATCGGACATGTTGGAAATTTTTAGAAAAACGAATGATTTTCTAATCAATGTTGGGAGAATCGTGCGAGAAATGTAATAAGAAAAGAAAATTTATGGAGAGAAAAGAAAATTCCCAGCCACGAAAATTCTTTTCTGTAGCAATATGAGGTGAAATTGAAGGCTTGGTTGGCCGAATTTCGAAAATCAATGGTGGCATCATCATATCACAAAAAAAGAGAACTTTCTGATTTTGAAAAGAAAATTTGTTTGAAATTCGACCATGTATGGCCTGCTTAACATTCCATATCCAAGCTAGAAAGCCAGGAAGAACCTCTTTTGTGATTTTAAGGCCTCATGCACACAGGGCGTTTTTTACTGCTGTGTTTAGCAGTGTCAGACTTTTTTTTTTTTTTTTGTTTTTTATTAGAGGCCTTAACCTGTAATAAACTTTGTGTTACCTTTTTTATTTTATACGTTTATGTGTTGGCCCTCTTTTGTACCAGTAAAGTCCAACTATATCCTCTTTTCAAATCTTGATATAACCTATGGATGTGGTCCACAATTAGCAGCCTTATTTTGTAGCGCTACACGCAAAAATCAAACTGTGTGTATGCAACAGAACAAGTCCACATAGCTAGCATAACACGATAAAGATCCTTTTTTTTAAAAAGCAAGGTATTTATAGATGAGTCCCTTTGAGAATTGCGGAACTGGTGGAAAATACAGCGCCCGATCCTTGTGTTAAAGCTTTGTGATTGGAACCTAATGTGAGGATTAGTAGTCCATCTGGCCAATTGTCATTGGACAAGGCAACCAAATTATGTTTATGGCCATCTGATTTGCAGCCAATTGCAACATTTTTTTTTTCCAGGAAACATTTCCTCCATAAAAGGGAGGCATTCTTTTTGTTTAATCCAAAAATATTGATGACAGAATAAAAAAAGCTTGTCCAACAAGCATTTGAAGGGTAGCATCACGCCCGTCAGTGCAGATGGAATTTTTCTACAGGTAAGACTAGCAGCAGGCAGGGCGTCTGCTGAGTGTATAAACATGCATGCGCAGTTTACATGAATGTATATATTTATGTAGCAATTGTTGAAAAGAGCTATTGTTTGCATGTCAGAGCTTCCAAGCTCCATCTCATGGGGTACCTGTAGTACATTCAGCGGGGGTCTACATTATCTCTAATTTGTTTATGTTGCCTGGGTTTGATTTGCCTGTATTCAGAAATGACAGTAAGACAATCTTCTGTCCACAGCAGGGATGCACGAAAGAAAGCTTTTTAATGTGCACTTGTAACATACAGGAGATCACGGCTACTCTATTAGAAAACACAAAATCCAGCGTATTCCATTAAGGAGGATTAATTCACCTATTAAATGGACATCCCAGACACATTTTTTATTTTAATTTTGAAGAAAGTGGGAAAGAGTCAGAACATCATTAAGGTTTTATTCTTTGCATGCACAGCAATAAAAACCAGACAGGGGTTTTAACCCTTCTGTACTCTACCCAAGACATTGGAGGGGGTTATTGGTTGGCAATGGGCTGGGAAGAGCTATAGACTACTAAGGGAGATATTTACTAAAACTGGAGAGTGCTAAATCTGGTGCAGCCCTGCATAGAAACCAATCAGCTTCCAGGTTTTATTGTCAAACCTTAATTGAACAAGCTGAAGTTAGACGTTGATTGGCTACCATGCACAGCAGCACCAGATTCTGTGTGCACCAGTTTTAGTAAATCTCCAGCCTGCTCGCAAAAACTTTTCATTTTGAATAGAATAATGGAGGGTTATGACTCCTGTCAGTTTTTTGCCATCTCATTGGGGAGATTTTGCTTCACTTCCTGTCTTATAGCCAAAACAGGAAGTGGAAGTTTTGGAAAATTAAGGGAATCTCTTGGGGACCCCCTGTGTCCCCACTGAAAGATTTCCCCTCTATTACTGTTCTGATGTCAACAAATATTTGGGATTATCTTTTATTTTCACTTTCAATGATAATGGTAAGCAGGACAAGGGTGAATCTCCCTAACAGGGACGCAGACAGCAATACAAACTGGCAGGTGTTCAAATCCCTCTGCACTCTATACAAAACAAAACAAAGTTTGCTTTTTTTTTTTTTTTTACATAGAATTTTCCCACAAAAAATGTACAGACTAGGTCTAGTCTTACATGTGAATGGGCTCTATGATGCAGTTCACATGGGTGGCTGCAGGATGGTAAAAACAGGTGGTTAATCTGCATTTTTACCACCCTACGATCGCCCATCTGCTGCTTGGTCTGTTTACATTACCGTGGCTGTGATGTAGCAATTTTAACTCGGCTTGTTGAGTTTGGCAGACGGTGCCGCTTGCTAAACTCATCCAGTTGGGACCATGCTGCAACCATGTGCCCAGCGCACAGTATTTCAATGTACAATATGCCTTGAGATGAAAAAGGTATTCATGTGAGGCTGATGACGCACGGGTGATTTTTCACAGTGATTAATCGATGCCACAAATCGCTAATGCCAGCGATTAACAGCGATTCATAGCAAAGATTTAATCTCTAGAATTGCTGCCCATTTGCTATGGCATGTGTTCTGCTCCCCTTCAGTGATTTGTAGCTATGCACAGCAATTGTACCACAGAGCCAAAACGCTGAGGAATCTCAATCCACAAATCGCTGTAAAAACTTCACTGTTAGCAATCCCAGAAGATCATTATAGTAAGAGAATAGATAATGTAACAAAACTGGATGTGGGTGGGGTAATCCTTGCAAAAAAAAAAAAACACCTATATGTCATCAGTACCATCTAACCACTTGCCTACTGGGCACTTTTACCCCCTTCCTGCCCAGGCCAATTTTTAGCTTTCAGCGTTGTTGCACTTTGAATGACAATTCAAACACACTGTAACACTGCAACACTGTACCCGAACACAATTTTTATCATTTTTTCACACAAATAGAGCTTTCCTTTGGTGGTATGTAGCCTCCCTGACAGTATTCCCGAGTGTGGCTCGGGGTTAAATTTCAGCACCATTAGCGGTAACCCCGAGCCACACTTAGGATTACATTGCAGGATCCTGGTGCGGATTTACTTACCTTGTCCCCAGGATCCTGCGATGTCCCCCGCTGTGTCTCCTCCGAAGCCTCTCCGTGCCAGGCTCCGTTCCCTGCGAGCGGCGCGACGCACGGGGGCGGAGCCTGGCGGCAAATTCAAAAAAATGAACAAACCATAACACATACAGTACTGTAATCTTACAGATTACAGTACTGTATGAAATTATTTCACATCCCTTTTGTCCCCAGTGCTTTGGCCCATGCCCTGCATGCAGTTTTATGTTATAAATACTGTTCTTTCTGCCTGGAAACTTGAGATTGTCCATAGCAACCAAAAAGTGTCCCTTTACGTCAAAAGTGGCTTTAGACCAGCTAGAAAACAGCAATAGTAAATTTGCAGAATTGAGCGATAGTGAATCGTGAGGAAATGTATTTTATTATTATTATATTATTATTTTTTTAAATTATTTATATTTATTTATTATATTATAATTTATGATTTTGTGTTTCAAACTTTATCATACCCGGGATATCTACTAGACTCTGGTTTGGACAGATTTAAGTTTGTTATTGTTAAGAATTACAGGCCTACAATATAAAACGCCAAATTTCCATGCAAAATAATTGTACCGCTTTCAGCACCTAAAATCTGAAATAATCATACCGCCAGGGAGGTTAATTACCACTGGGTTTTTTTTTTTTTTTGCTAAGTAAATAAAGACCAAAAATTTTGAGGAAAAAAAAACTTTCGTAATTTGTAAAAAAAAAATAGCAAAAACAGGTCATTTTTCTCCTTCACTGCTGTGCACTGATGGGCTGCACTGATGAGGCGGCACTGATAGGCTGCACTGATGAGGCAGCATTGATGGGCACTGATAGGCTGCACTGATGAGGCGGCACTGATGGGCACTGATGAGGCGGGACTGGTGGGCACTGATGAGGCGGTACTGATAGGCTGCACTGATGAGGCAGCACTGATGGGCACTGATAGGCTGCACTGATGAGGCAGCACTGATGGGCACTGATAGGCTGCATTGATGAGGCGACAGTGATGGGCACTGATGAGGCTGCACTGGTGGGCACTGATGAAGCGGTACTGATAGGCTGCACTGATGAGGTGGCACTGATGAGCACTGATGAGACGGCACTGGTGGGCGCTGATGAGGAGGCACTGATAGGCACTGATAGGTGGCACAGCTAAACGGCACTGATAGGTGGCACTGATGGGCGCTGAAAGGCGGCAGTGATGGGCACTGATAGGTGACATTGATGAGGAGGCACTGATGGGCACTGATTGTCAGCACTGGTGGGCACTGATTGGTAGCACTGGTGGACACAGATTGGCAGCACTGGTGGGCACCTTAGGGACTGCACTGATTATCAGTGCCGATGTCCCTTTTAGAAAAGCCAGTGCAGACACTGACAGAGCACGCCGCCCGCACCCTGCAGCCGGCACGTCCGATTAAGGAAGGCTGCCACATGACGGCCTCCTAGAAATAGCCATCTGCGCTGTAGCCATCATTCGGCTATAGCACGGTCGGCAAGTGGGTAATTTGTTTTTATTTTGAAGTTTAAATACAC
The DNA here is from genome assembly GCF_042186555.1 of Aquarana catesbeiana. Lineage (NCBI taxonomy): Eukaryota > Metazoa > Chordata > Amphibia > Anura > Ranidae > Aquarana > Aquarana catesbeiana. The sequence goes on from NC_133327.1 coordinate 124,791,350, forward strand.
TTTAGGCCTCATGCACACTGGGCGCCTTTACAGCTGCTGTTTTGGGCGTCAGGCGCTTTTTTTTTTTTCTACAGCCATTAAACTCCCCAGCCCGTTATCCTCAGGGGTTGATTTGCTAAAGGCAACTAGACTGTGCACTTTGCAAAGTGCAGTTGCCCTCTGCAGGTGCAACTGCTCCAGAGCTTAGTAAATAAGGTAAAGCTTCACTTTGCAAAGAACACCTAATCACATGCAAAGGAGAATTAAAAAAACAGCATGTTTGCTTGAATGTGATTGGATGATGGAAGTCAGCAGAGTTTCTGCTCATTTTACTAAGCTGTGTAGCAATTGCTCTTGTAGACTGCACAGTCAATTTGCCTTTAGTAAATCAATCCCTATGTGTCCATGCACACATAGGCTTTTATCAGCCTTTGAAAAAACACAAAACTGCTGTGTTCTAAGAGCTGTAAAAATAGTGTAACGCTAAAAAACGTGGCAAAACTCGGTTATCCGACGTTTATGAGTGTTCAAACTTTTGTGGGAGTATAGTTTTGCTAAAAAAGCAGACACTGCAAAACTTGCATTTTTAACACAGCATTCTACAGCTAATGCTACTGGCATTTTTATAATGGCCAGTTTGCATGAGGCCTTAAATGAATTCTAATGGCAACAGTTTTCATTAAAATACGGCTCCCGCTGCTCTCAGTGTTTCCTGTCAGACCAGGAAGTGAAGGAGCGATGCTGCAAATGGGATAGTGCTGGTTTGTAAAAGAAGGTGGGTATGTATCATTTTGTTTCTTTTACCCTGAATTTAAAAAAAAAAAAAAGTTATAAAATAATGAAATAAATCAACAACAATTAATCATCAACAACTAACATGATAAATGGTAAAGTTGTCATTATTTTAAATGATATTAAATGCTACAGAACAAAGTCCATTATGTTTTATGAATTGCCTTTCTGAAACTCCTTCCTGTATAGAGCTCCCAATACTTACTCCTACACTTTATTTAATTACAACCAGCAGTGAGCTGTCTCTCTACATGTATTTATTCAATGTGATGTAAATTTCTATACATTACAAAACTAAGAACCAAAACGGGAGTACAAAAGAAAAAAAAAAATCTCACTGCTATCATTATCTTTGTTTATATAAAACACAAAACAGACACAGGACTTTAGGCAGATTGCCACATGGCTTTCAACACAAACATTTGTCATTATGAACAGAAAAATCCCTATCATGGTAAAACAAAAAAAAAACAAAAAAAAAATGAATATAATATGATAACACATAACAAGACAATAATATTTATGCAGCACTTTTTTTTCTAAAACTCTCAAATTGATGTTTTTTGAGGGGGGGGGGTATTTTCTGGTAAAATGAGTTTAAATATGTAATTTGTTGTTCTTTGTATTTGTGTTTTTTTCCTTTGTGCAGTTAATTATTATTATGTAGTGTTGCTTTAATTTTTTTTACTCCTTTTTTAATCACTGCCTCCAAAAATGCAAAAAAAAAATGTTCTGGCTCAAATATGGGTTCAGGATAGTTAAAAGGAGCTTTTATGTTTCAAAAAAGCTTGATTAAGCTTTGAGATAGTATGCAGCGAACATCTGCATAAGACATGAGTATAAAAATATATCAAACAAAAAGATGGCGTGAGGAGTACCCAACACCATTACTATTCAAATACAAAAACTAATGAATAAAAGGAGTTTTTGAAGTCTGTTGCACTCTTAAATATCACAAATAAATCGTGTTCCCAATAGCAAAACATATAAATTCATCAAAAAGCAGTGCTAAATCTTAAAAAAAAAAAACAATATATGTGAGTAATCCACTAATAAATGTAAAGACAATATATAAATATACAAAAAACATTTTTCAATGCCTGCATAAATAAAAGAAGTGAGCAATTGCGAAAAAAACAAAACGTGTTAAAAAGTCCAAAAGGATGTGAAAAAAACATATACAAATGGTCAAATACACTTATTAATAGCCTTTGACCACAATCCTACAAATGTATACTACTTTCCCAGTGGGATTTCTCCAGCGATATTATATATATGGCAAGAAATAAGAAAAATGCATGCCCATTGTGTAATATGTAAATGCAAAGTTTATTCAAAAGTCACTAAAAAGTACCTTGACAAGATGACCAATGGTACTAAATATTACACTTATAATGTGGGCAGCAACAGTAAAAACTGCAAATGGCGGGTGTAAAAGACTAGTTTCCAAAGCAGGTTAGATTTACGGTACCGAGCTCCAGACTCCAGTTGGTGGGCATGCATGGGTGATGACGTAACTTCATAGCCACACCCAACACGTTTCGTCAAAGAGCTGACGTCGTAGGAAGATTGGCCACTCTTAAATACCACCATTCCAAGTGACTCAAATTCATTTAGCCAAAATAGTGAAATGTTATTAAAATCTCCCAACTTTTACTGCTATTTAGAAACATAGGACTGGCTGCAAACATTTTACAAACAGGCAGCAGACTTTTCCTTTATTTTGATCAATGTATCCCCTTAACCTCTTTGATATTTTGCATAGTAATTTCTCAGCTTAACTGGAATTTTCACAAGCGATTGAACTGATTATTGCTTGAGATCATTAGGAAGCACATAAACAAATTCAGAGGGAAATGTTGAGGCAACAGCTGCCAAACAGGTCCAGCATGCTGAGTCATATCCACAAGGTCCAATCGGAAAATAAAATTTAGAAGGAACATTAATCTTGCATTTTTTGCAATCATTAACAAAAGACCTCTTATTTTCTCTGATTTTGTCTGTGAAACATACCATTGAAAGTGGTTATCTGTTTGATCAGAGAAAAAAAAATTCCTGTTAATGTCAGAAATTCAGAACTGTCCTGTGCACATTTCTGGGCTAATGTAATAAAGGAGTTGAGAAACTTCATTCAATACATTGAAAAAATGAATTATCCAATCATACAAAAAGCAAAGATTTGTTTGCTTCTTTTATCTGCACATGATTGTATATCCAAAGTAAACAGGAATTTGTTTTCACATGACTGGATAACTGTTTAGTGAAGACACTCAACTCCTTAGTAAACCACCCTCTTCCTATGGTATTTCATAAATCGGGGGTCTCCAAACCTTCTAAAGAAAGAGCCAGTTTGCTGTCCTTCAGGCTTTGGGGGGCCGGAGTGTGCCCAGTGGGAGTAAACAATACCCAATCTTTGGTATTAGGGGGAGAAATAGTCGGTGTCAGTGGGAGGAATAGTGCCGAATTTTTGTTGTCAGTGGCAGGAATTATGCCCCATTTTTGGTGTCAGTGGCAGGAATACTGCCTTAAAGTCTGGATAAAGGCAAGCAAATCGTCACATCCAGCCCCAGGGTCACAGTTTGGAGACCACTGTCATAGACTTTATTTAGCCATCCCAGTTTTTAGCTTGGGCTGCAGAACAATTAGTCCACAAAATGTTGTGTGTTAGGCCTCATGCGCACTTCAGCTTTGAAAAGCCTATTTTACAGGCGTTTGATGTTTTTTGGGTGGTTTCTTGCCGCTAATCTTCACTCTATGTTAGCCTATGTACCTACGCACACATGGACGTTTACTAGAGTTTAGAGGCAGAAAATAAACATCAGTTGCGCATTCAAGAGCGGATCGTTTTGGCTAAAAAAAACACCAAAATGCACCTAAACAAGTGTAAATGCGTGTAAACATGCCTAAACACTAGGCGCATCTAGGCACATTTTTGAAGCCATTTTTCTCGCACCAGGAAAAAAGCGTTTAGATGAGCCCCAGTGTGTATGTACCCTTAAGTCATCAAAACAATAAGTGGGACTTGTATGTTCAGTGGATATATGAGCTATATGCAAAGGCATATAGTTCTATCCATTTACACAATAAATAGCAATATTTTTAACCCTTCTTCATTAAAGTGAAGACTTGGTGAGACTTGTGCTGGCAACACTCCACCAGCAAAGCCATTCATTGAGAAGATCAGTGTACTACTGTTTCTCCTCCCCCAGCTCCCCAAGCCCCTTATTCAGCTAAGAACAGAGATTATCTGTGTAAAACAAGGACCAAAAAAGTTAAAAAAAGTATTCATACCGCCTTGAAATCTTCCACATTTTGTCATGTTACAACCAATAACGCTAATGTATTTTATTGGTATTTTATGTGATAGACCAAAACAAAGTGGCACATAATTGTGAAGTGGAAGGAAAATGATCAATGGTTTTGAATTTTTTTTTTAGATAAATATCTGAAAAGTGTGGCGTGCATTTGTATCCAGCACATTTCGCTGCAATTACAGCTGCAAGTCTTTTTGGGTATGTCTCTACCAGCTTTGCACATCTAGAGAGTGATATTTTTGCCCATTCTTCTTTGCAAAATAGCTCAAGCTCTGTCAGATTGGATGGGGAGCGTCTGAACAGCAATTTTCAAGTCTTGCCACAGATTCTCAATTGGATTTAGGTCTGGACTTTGACTGCACATGAATATGCTTTGATCTAAACCGTTCCATTGCAGCTCTGGCTGTATGTTTAGGGTTGTAGTCTTGCTGGAAGGTGAACCTCAGCCACAGTCTTAAGTCTTTTGCAGACTCTAACAGGTTTTCTTCGAAGATTGCCTGTATTTGGCTCCATTCATCTTCCCATCAACTCTGACCAGCTTCCCTGTCCCTGCTTAAGAAAAGCATCTGCACAACATGATGCTGCCACCACCATGTTTCACGGTGGAGATGGTGTGTTCAGGGTGATGTGCAGTGTTAGTTTTCCGACACATAGCGTTTTGCTTTAAAGCCAAGATGTTCAAAGTTGGTCTCATCTGACCAGAGCACCTTCTTCCACATGTTTGCTGTGTCCCTCACATGGCTTCTCGCAAACTGCAAACAGGACGTCGTATGCCTTTTTTTTCAACAATGGCTTTCTTCTTGCCACTCTTCCATAAAGGTCACATGTGTGGAGTGCACAACTAATAGATGTCCTGTAGACAGATTCTCCCACCTGAGCTGTGGCTCTCTGCAGTTCCTCCAGAGTTACCATGGGCCTCTTGGCTGCTTCTCTGATTAATGCTCTCTTTGTCCGGCCTGTCAGTTTAGGTGGACGGCAATGTCTTGGTAGGTGTGCCATACACTTTCCTTTTTTTAAGATGATGGATTGAACAGTGCTCTGTGAGATGCTCAAAGCTTAGGATATTTTTTTATAACCTAACCCTGCTTTAAACTTCTCCACAACTTTATCTCTGACCTGTCTGGTAGGTTCCTTGGCCTTCATGATGCTGTTTGTTTACTAAGGTTCTCTTAGAACCTTAGGGCTTCACAGAACAGATGTATTTATACTGAGATTAAATTACACACAGCTGGTCTCTATTTACTAATTAGGTGACTTCTGAAGGCAATTGGTTCCACTAGATTTTAGTTAGGGGTATCAGAGTAAAGGGGGCTGAATAAAAATGCAACCCACACTTTTCACATATTTATTTGTAAACAAATTTGAAATCCATTAATCATTTTCCTTTCACTACATAATAAAGTGCCACTTTGTGTTGGTCTATCACATGAAATCCCAATACAATACATTTACATTTTTGGTTGTAACATGACAACATGTGGAAAATTTCAAGGGGTATGAATATTTCAAGGCATTTCAAGGCACTGTAAATACACACAGACACACACACTTTTTTAGCCTTTCAATTGTGTTTTAAACTGAATGGGTTATTTAAAGAGGAGTTCCACCCAGGGGCTCCATTAAAAAAAAAAAAAATTAAAAGTCAGCAGCTACAAATACTGCAGCTGCTGACTTTTAATTGGACACTTACCTGTCCCTGGGTCCAGTGATGCGGGGGATCGAAGCCCCGCTCGTCCCCCCCCCTCCGCTCGTCGGCGCCGGCATTTCAACTGTGGGCGCCGGGCTGTGGCTCCACAGCCTGGCACCCACTGCGCATGCACGCGCGGCGCCGCGCGCCGTGGTTGGCCGCTCAATCACCTGGGACCTGTAATGGGTTCCAGATGATTGACAGGAGAGAGGGAGCAGAGCCGAGCCCTTCCTGTGCCTGGAGGGAAGTGATGTCACCAGCCCTGGCAAAGGAAGAGGGAGACTACGAGGGACCACCTAGCAACAGGCATTTAGAGGTAAGTAAAAAAAAAAAAAAATATTCAAATTTTTTTTTTTTTTTTTTTTTACAATTTTTCAGTTAGTTTTGTTTTTTTGGGTGGAACCCCACTTTAACAAGGTAAGGGTTCACTTTAGGTACTGCAGCACATATATTTTTTAAAGGAAAGCCATATTCTACTTAAAATCTATTTTTATGCTAAGAAAAGCAAGGTAAAGCAATTATTCACAATGGCAAGCAAATTGGCATAAACAAGGACAATCTACATAGCAAAGGAAATATTTTTTCAGCAGGTTATGGTCATTATAGAAGCTTAAAAGATGTTGGTCATTTGTCTAACGTTCACCTAGATTTTCTACATCACTACACCCTGTAAACTTTCTGCTCCATGAAATTTGTCTAAAATAACCTAGACTGTCACAGAATAGTGAAATTAAGAAGATCCGACTTAAAAGGCATAGACTAAGTGTGGTGTGTCGTCTTCCTGGCATACTATGTCTATTTTTAATTTCCCTTCTGTCTTCCATACCTAATCCCCAAGTCTCATCCAGCTTTCCCGTTTTCACACCACTACGGCATGACCCAACGTGAGCAAGCAGTGTTAGGGCCAGCTCATGCGAAGAAAACCAATCCATTTATCATAATCCCATCAGAAAGGACACTGAATATAAGGCAGACACATGGCAGGGGAAAGATTAGCAGAGGGCTGGGCTGGAGGTACACATAGAAAGAGGAGTCACATACCAAAACTGCTACTTACTATACAAAGGAAGAATTAAAAGAAGAAAAGAAAGGGCTGAAAGGGATCTGATACAAAAGGGAAGCAAGGGAGGAAAACAGATGTGGGAAGGGGACACTAACCTACGTATTAGCAGAATTGTCACACGGAAAGACAGAGGACCGCAATCAAAAGAGCCCCCTGAAATACTAAATCCCCTCCACTCTATTCAGGCCAGGGAGTGGTTGCTTGGGAAAAGTCTTTGGTTTGGTATGAAGGGTATTGTACTTGGTTGGTATTCATGACCCTGGATTAAGGATTAAGGCTAAATAGGTGGAAAAATGTTTCTTCAGCATTGGCATGAGTGTTTCCTCTGCGGCCACATATGTCTTATTATTTCTGAAGCTCATAAAAATACAATATTCTATTGGAAATGAAATTATTATTTGCAAAAGCAAAGCTTAAAGATAAATAGATCACGTTCAGATCTATCCATGTTTGCTTTTGTCCGTTTTTTAAAAAAATGTATTGTAGCACGTTTTCATTATTCTATTTAGTAATGCAATATTCTATCAAGCTATTGAGATATTGCACAAATATGCCTAATTTTTCAAACCGCAGAGAAACGCAACACAGAGATCTGAACAGCCTCATTGAATAACATTGCTTCTTATGACAAATGCGTTGTTTTGATTTATAATGCACGTGTTAAAATTTGTAAAAAGGTGTGAGCTGGGCCCTAATGTGAGCTAAAATAAATGATATTACAATAAAGCCCATCTCCAACAAAAAGTTTCTTAAGTTTTTACCAAAATATGAGTGGTGTAGATGACTTTTGTCAGGTATTTATTGCCATCTTTGAACCCATTAGGAGGATTTCCCTGTGACAGCACAATGAGAAATAAGGGAAGAAAGACTCCAGCAGCATTGTAGATATTTGAGAAATATTCTAAAAACTTTACCCATATGCCACATGTGTCAACACATAGCAACGTACCTCTTTGGAAATCAGCGTAGTGATTTAATTTGGCCAAGAGTTCTGATGGAAGTGAATACTGAAATGTATGAAAATCACCCTACTGCATTTAAAATACAACAGCACTCATATACTAGCTCTCCCTACTCCTATAATGTTTACCAGAGATGCACTAAAGCAAGTCTCAAATGGAAATGATGAAGCTCAATGGCTGAGAGGGCCCTCTGCTGCAGCATCAGCAGCATAGCTGTGCCATCTATGAGGCCAATTAGGCTATCCTTATGCATAGACGTAGCCACTCATCCTAATGTGATAGGCATGCAGGTGCAGGTAAGCGGCTCACCTGCACCCACATGCCTGTCACAAATGGAAGAACGGCTGTGTCCGTGCAGCCACTGCCCCGCATAGACTTAAAAGAGAAGTATGGGTTTTCGTTTTTTTCTGATTCATACTTACCTCGGTGGATGGAGCATCAGACTGATGCTGCATCTGTCCCCCGGCGTCTGTACTGAGAACCGAGCCACTGAACATCGTTGATGGCTCGGTTCTCACAGATCCCCGAGTGGAGAGATGCTGCCTGTCAGTCAGCATCTCTCCTGCTCTGATCCTCCATGCTCATTGGAGCGCTGATCTGTGGAGGGGCAGGGGGGCGGCCATCTCATCGTCTCGCTGAGCCGCTGAGACTGCCATTAATCAAGGCAGCTGGCGGATCCAGACTTGGGAAGTTGGGATGACGCGGTGCCTCAATGGATGGCAGTGATGTCAGCGGAGAGAGGACTTCAGACCGCTCTCCGCTGAAAACGGGTCACAGTGGTGCAAAATGAATTGCACTCATGTGACCCAGAGGAGAAGCCCAGATTAAAAGCTCAGGCTGGACTTCTCCTTTAAATAAAAACCTGGCAATTCAAGCCACATAAACAAATGTGTACAGTGCTGTGTGAATGAGGTCTTACAATTGCAAAGATGGGGGTACTACTGAGCAAGTGATCTGCTGAACAAGGGGTCTAATAAGATGGGGATCAGCTGAACGAGGGGAATAATAAGCTGGGGATCAGCTGAACAAGGAGATTAATAAGCCGGGGATCTGCTGAATAACGCTACAGATGACCTGTGAATCTGATGAACAGGGGTACTAATGAGCTGGGGACTTGCTGAGTGATGGTACTACACAAAACAACCATGCGAACCGGTTGCAGTGCAGTTCCTAAATTGGTGCATGCATGACTTTGGTGCAATTTGAGCCTATTCAAAATAAATGGGCCTTGATTGCACTGCAATCTACACAGTAAGCCTGGTTTAACACTATAGTTTGCATGTGAATCGCACAGGAACTGCACTGCATTCCTGTGCAATTCACATAGGATTCTGTGTGGTGTGATTTGAGCCCATTCATTTTAATTGGGCTGAATCGCACCAAAGAAGTGCAGGCACCTTTTTTTGACCAACTATGCGACCTGGTTCAGATAAACACTGCGTTTGTGACCTTCTTTTGGGGAGTTGTTAATTTTGAATTGACACCTGCAGCAGATCAAAAACACAGTGTGATTGCAATGTATTTCCTGCACCACATATGTATGAACCAGGGGTAAAACAGGGCCAAGATATGCCACTGAGGGCAGCAGAAAGTCCAGCCTGGCTCTGGCATTGGCAGATATGTTGTGGTGCCAACTGCTGTATCAGTAAGCCAGTGAGCACCACAACAAGCTTACCAGTGCAAGGCAGGACTGTCAGTAAAAAAGCAATAGAAAACTCAGCGTAGCCTCAGTCATCTGTCAGTAATATAAGGAATGCAAAATTTAGCCCAGCAGCTTCAATCACTAACTTTGCCAGTTGTTACACAGAATCACAGACAGTCTCTCACTGACTCACAAATACCTAGTATGAACAGCAGAATGCCAGCAGCAGCACAGCAGTGGTAAGTCTGAGGACTCTCTCTGAGACTCTCTGAGACTTGGCCAGAAGTTAAAGAGGGGCATACCTGGACAGGACAGCAGCATCCATTTGGGGGGCCGGCGGCTACACAGCTCTGTACAAGCACTCTGCGCTCCAGGGCCCAGGCAAAGCTCCTCTCCCAAGCCCAAGGTGGGAGTGGCACTGCAAGCCAACGGGAATACAAGGTGCAGAGAGCAATGGGCAGGACTACATGCACTGCCGGCTCCCACTGTGCTCAGTATGCTGCCTGGTGATAGATCTGTCAGCCTTCAGCCCGAGCCCAATAGACCAGCTTGGCGGTGTACCACAACATGCATGCGGGTATGCCTAATGATCTATTTCACTTGCTGCAGTGGCATTATTACACTCTGTGTGCCACTGACTGCAGTGCTGCCTGTAGCTGGTGCCATGTGCGGCTGCAGAGCAGGGACACCTTGCATTTCATTTTGGCCCTGGGGGGTTGAACACCCCTGACCCCCCCCCTTATCTACGCCCCTGCGAAAGCACATCAAAAAAGCATGTTGAAGCGGTAAGAGCTTTAATGTGTGTTAAAGTTGAAAAATGAGTCCTAATAATCCTGCTTCAGAATATAGGACCTTTCATGGTTCATATGTCTGAACAATGTATACATCTAGATTGGCGTCCTTTGTGCTTTACTACAGAATGATTCAGCAACAGACATGCAGCTAGTGAAGTCGGGACTTAACCTGAAAACATGTTCCAGGGTGGTGTCTCACAAGCCAGTGAATCAAGGATGAGGATGACAACCCCTGAGCTTGCACCTCAGCAGATTCCACCTTTGTGCCGTGACAGCTTCCTTATAACTATTTGATTTGTCGGCCTCTGAGGGTTCTTCTGCCATGTGAATTTGGTGATTCTCTAATCAGCATGTATGATAGAACCAAAGAAGAAAGATAAATCATCAGATGGGTAAAAGGAGCTGACATACCAGAAGATGAATGAGGAAGGTGAAGAGGCGGAACGAGTGGGAGAATGAACACAGCGGCAGATAGAAAATGGAATAAGAAGAAATGAGGGCAATATGGGATGAATAACTATGACAAGTCTGCTTCCTTTTAAACACATGAATTAAAACCTGGCTGCAAACACAGGAAAAGATACGACTGTAATCTATTCCACAGTCATCTGAATGGCGGGAACATACTCCTGTAACATCCGGGAGCCCACTGCTGTGTTCACATGTGCAAACTATGCGCAAACCCAAACACGTCATCTCTGTCTGTCACTTCTCACTTCTCCAAACCATTCAGAACAAATATCATTTTGGACATTTACTTGAAGAAAAACGTTCGGTGCAAATTTTTTTAGCAATATTTTCCTGAAAGATTTTAAAAAAAGATTTTTCAATAAATTGATTAGTGTATTCCATAAACAGATCTGCAAATGCTCCCTCTAGTGGTCATCTGTATATCAGGCATTGGGATAAGCATCCTCACTTAGGCTGGATTCACACCTATGCAGTTTTAGTGCTTTTTGCATTTTGCAGATTTGCACTACAGCCCATTTAACATGGTTTCCTATGGAACACGTTCTGTAGTGCAAATATGCAAAATGCAAAAAGCACTAAAAATGCATTGGTGTGAATCCAGCCTTAGGCTGGATTCACACCTGAGCGTATCGTTTTCAAGCCTGAAAGTCACGCATTTTTACAGCGATTTTGCACAGCTGAAAAGGTCACCGATGTAAAAATCAGTAAAACGCCTGTAATCTGCCTAAAAAAGAGCTCCTGTACTTTTTTGAGCTTCAGGCGTGTTTTGCTTCAGACAACAGAATGCTCAGATGTGAACAGGCGCCATTGAAATAAATGCGATTTTGCTTGTTGGGCGTTTTGGAACTTTTGAGATGAGCTGAAAACGCTCAGGTGTGAATGGGCCCTTAGGGCTCGTTTATGCAGCCTGCGCAAACGAGCCCTAAAAAAGTATACACAAGTGTGCATTGTGTAGGAGTAGTCAAGGGTGGTGCAATGTGTTGTTACAAGGCATCACACTGTTTACTTTCCTTAACTTTACTGAAGTGTCACAAGCCCATACAACAAGTCTACAAATGATTTATTTGATATTTATTTTAATTGATTTATAAAATGCACTTTTTATCTATCAAAAAGTGTTTTTCAGTGCCAAACCTTTCATCTGATTTCTAAATTGCTGCATTTGTAAATTCCAGAAGCCAATACAAAGGAATAGCAGTGGTAAAAAAAGCACTTGTGGGTTTAACCAATCTTGTATTCTGACAGCAACACCCGAAGCTGTCAGAACACACTGATCAGCAGCTGCAGGAATGGCCACACACTGATCAAAATTCAGCCAGATCCTACAGAACCAGACAAATTTTGATTAGTGTATGGTCAGCTTTACGGTGCTTTGTAGCTGTGTGTGGAAGAACATGCATTTTACCCACAACAATGCAGCACAGATGTTTTATTTATAAGCTTTTGCTGGGCATGTTGAGGCCTGCACTTGAGGCCACCTATATCACTAAGGCCTCATGCACACGAGACGCCGGTGCAAACTCTGCTGAACACATGTTTTTAAAAGCTGAAACCAGCGTTTAGAAACGCCCGTTTTGCCGTGTTTGCATGCCTCGTTTAGCTGCGGTTTATCGCGTTTGCGTCTAGAAGCGTCTGCAGAGCAGAGAAGTGACATTTTGCAACCCAAATTTGCGGCCCCGTATCTCGGGGCCACTTGGAGCTAGGAACCCCAAATTTGGTGTGCTAACACAGTACTAGCACTACAACATATCCAAATTTGGGGTTTCTAGTACCAAGTGGCCCCGAGATACAGGCCCCAAAGTCGGGTCGCAAAATGTCAAGCACTTCTGCAGCAGAGAATGACATTTTCTGACCTGACTTTGAGGCCCCATATCTCGGAGCCACTTGGTGTTAGGAACCCCAAATTTGGATATGTTATAGTGTTAGTCCAACTGTTCACATCTAAGCATTCTGTTGTCTGAAGCAAAACACGCCAGAAGCTCAAAAAAGTACAGGATCTCTTTTTTAGGCAGATTACAGGCGTTTTACTGATTTGGGATGAGTGGCAGTGCTGGCGGGGAGTTGGGATGAGTGGCAGTGCTGGCAGGGAGTTGGAATGAGTGACAGTGCTGGTGGGGGGTGGGATCTATGGCAGTGCTGGGGGGAGTTCTGATCAGCCAACTTAGGTACTCTTGATCAAGGTCATCTGCTGATCTGAGAACTGTAGTGGGGACTTTTAATGGCAACTATAATCACAGACAGTGTTACTCACTGTGTCTCCAGCTCTGTGGTGTCTCATAGCAGTGACACCTAAGCCAAAATCAGGAGATAGGGTCTCCTCCAGCCCCTCACACTTCACATTCCTCACCAGTCATCTGACCTCTAGTCCCTGTCCCCCAGCCATGCCTTGAACTGAATGGGCGGCTGCCAAGAGGCTGAGTGTTCGGCCGCGGGCTCCAGGAACAGCCCAGCTTGGCGGCAACAGGCCCCAGGGAAAAACCCTGCTGGGCAGCTGAGAAAAGGCTGGGAGTACGGTGCAGGCTTCAGGAACAGTCCAGGATTCGGTGACCCCTAGCAAATCGTCATTCGACCCCCGAGTTGAGAACCACTGCTCTAGAGCTTAGTAAACAAGGGGAAGCTCTGCCGACCATGTTTTTTAATTTTTCTTGCATGTGTTTGGATATTCTTTGCAAAGTGAAGCTTCAACTCATTTTATAAGCTCTGGAGCAACTGCATTTGCAGAGAGCTACTGCACTTCCAAAGTGCACAGCCTATTTGCCTTTAGTAAATCAACCCCACCGGCTGTCCACCAAAAGATGCAATAGGGTTGATCGCCTTTTCTCCAAGTACGATCTGCTGGATTCAGACTGAACAATTATCTTGCCTAGAGATGACCATGTAATAGAGGAAGCAGCTGTGTATAAGCAGTTCAGTAGATGGCAGTGCCTCACAGAGTGCTGGTGAGTCTAACAATGCAGAATGTGTTTTTTTCCATTGAAATTCAGGTAATTATCCTATTTAGCCAATAACAAATACGTCACTACAACTAAAATAATAGTGAGCCTAAAGCAAAAAGAAGCGAAACAAATAAAAGAATTTGCTTTAAGCTATTAAAAGCGCTAAAAAGGCTGGGTTTTTAATGACTTCATTCATAATACCTACTATTAAAACACCATCCCCAGCTAGCACAGTGGGTGGCCTTCCGATGCACTGTATGGAATGGAATCGCTTGTTTAATCACTGATAACAAGCAAGTCTAATTCCGTCTTAGGATCCAACACCCCAAAAAATGAAATGAGCCAAAGTTTTCAGTGGAATCTGAGCCTGTAACGTTCTATTCCGGGAAGCAAGCAAGAAATGTACTTTTTTTTGCAGCAGTTGTTTGAAATATTAGGTATTCTGCTCTAATAGCTGTCTTATAATGACAAAAATTATTCGGCAAGGATGTCACAAATGCTTTTTTGTTTGTCTCGGCAAGTTATAGGTCAAACCATTAAAACTTTTTGGGCTGTAAACAGCTGCCGCCATGCTGTTTGTGTCAGTCATTAGCAGTGACACTTGGCAGCTGGGTCCTCATTAGCAAACTGTGAGATGAGGACGGCTATGGACAGCAAAGGAAATTCTAGAGCCGCTTCCATCCCTATCCATTAACCTTTCTTAGGGTGACTAGAAGAAAAGGTAAACGTTGCAACAGATACACACCTATCCTCTCAAGTGCAGCGCAGAGGTCTCGAGTTGGGATTGCTGCTGGAATGTACTAAGGGGGGGGACTAGAATACCACACTGGGAATAGCAATCAAGTGGGCAGAGCAGTGGTGTAGTGGTTAGCTCTTTCACCTAACAGCAAAAAGGGTCACTGCTTTGAATCCTGACCACGACACCATCTGCCTGGAGTTTGCATGTTCTCCCTGTGCCTGCGTGGGTTTCCTCCGGGTACTCCGGTTTCCTCCAACACTCCAAAGACATGCTGGTAGGTTAGTCAGATCCTGTCTAAATTGGCCCTAATATGTATGAATGTGTATTAGCAACCTTAGGTTGTAAGCTCCTTGAGTGCATGGATTGATGTGAATGTACAATACATATGTAAAATGCTGCGTAAATTGACGGTGCTATATAAGTACCTGAAAAAAAAAAAAGTGTGTATATGCAAATACTGGAGTGCCAAAGCCAGAGTCAATATCCTGCTTGTTAAAATAATGCTTGCTAGACAATCCACACATTCTGTAATTATGGGATGTGCACTGATAATGAATAGGAAGAAGATTCAGCGGGTAAGTTGGTGTAGAATTTATTGTTTTCTTTCCCAAGCATAATGGATTTTGACATACATTACTCCTTTGTATGTCTACCTTAGCAGAGTTTATTGGAATATAACCTTTAGGCCTTCTGCACGCGGGCTTCTGTAAATTAATTTCGGCACACTGCCCTCACCCCCCCAAAAACATGTGTTGCGTACAGCTGCCCATAGACATAAACAGCTGTGTTATTTTCTTTGTCCCCCCCCATGGGTTGCTCCCCTCTCTGGATTATCATTTTCTCCAAGCATACCTTCATTCCCACCCCCTTCCCTTTTCCTTTCCCCTCCCCTTTCTTTCCCCTTCTCCCCTCTCACTACCCCTTTCCCTTTCTTCCCTCCTTTTTTTTTTTTCTTTATTGTCCCTTCGTATTTTATTTCACATAATTATTGATAGCTGCATTTGTCATTTATACTGTACTGTTTATATATTTATTATTACTATTATACAGGATTTATATAGCGGCAACAGTTTGCGCAGCGCTTTACAACATGAGATATATATATATATATATATATATATATATATATATATATATATATATATATATATATATAATATATATATATATAATGTTTCAAAGTCAGCGCTGAGTGTCTTCAATTCATTCCTCTAGCCATGCTCAAGCGCGAATTCCGAAGAAACAACTTCTTGTGAAAACGTGTAAATAAAGAGTGCAGCGCTAAAAATATACTTGCAATATATAACACAATGGATGTAACAGGTGCAAAGATTAATACAGTGCATTCAGTGCAATCAATAGTGTATGAGCAATATAGGAAATCAATAGCAAAATATTGCATAAAAAAAGAAATATGCACAAATTTTAATAAAAGCATGTACTAATTAACCACTTCCCGCCCGCACACGTCATATGACGTCCTGGGCTTTGGGCGGGTATATCTGAATGATGCCTGTAGTTACAGACATTATTCAGATATTGCCGGTTTCAGCCAGCGAATCTCTACACCATAGGAATGATCATAGCGGCCGTTCCGCCGCTTGATCGTTCCTATGGGAGGCGATAGGGGACGCCCCCCCCCCCTCCCACCGCCCTCCGGTGCTTGCTCCGACTCACCGTTACGATCGGTGAGGCGGAGAGCGGATCCGCCGGTGCCGGATGTAGATCATAGAGATTTCCGGTGGACCAGATGGTCGCCGGAGTCTCTATGATCATCGGAGGCCGGGCGCGATGTTATGACGTCACGCCTGGCCTCTCCATTCAAAAAAATGGCACCGCTTCGGCTGGGAAGCAGTGATCTTTTTTTTTTCTTTTTTATTTCAGGCTTCCCAGCCCAGTGGTGAGATGTGGGGTCTTATTGACCCCATATCTCACTATTAAGAGGACCTGTCATGTTATATTCCTATTACAAGGGATGTTTACATTCCTTGTAATAGGAATAAAAGTGATCAAAAATGTTTTTTTTTTTTTCAAAAAAGTGTCAAAATAAAAAAAAACTAAATATAATTATCAATAAATTTTTTTTTTTTTTTTAAAGCGCTGCTGTCCCCATGTGCTCGCACGCAGAAGCGAACGCATACGTAAGTCCCGCCCACATATGAAAACGGTGTTCAAACCATACATGTGAGGTATCGTCGCGAACGTTGGAGCGAGAGCAATCATTTTGTCACTAGACCTCCTCTGTAACTCAAATCATGTAACCAGTAAAAAAATTTCAAGCGTCGCCTATGGGGATTTTTAAGTACCGAAAATTGGCGCCATTCTACGAGCGTGTGCAATTTTGAAGCGTGACATGTTAGGTATCTATTTACTCGGCGTAACTTCATCTTTCACAATATGCAAAAACATTGGGCTAACTTTACTGTTTTTTTTTTTTTAAACACAAAACAGTTTTTTTCCCCAAAAAAACGCGTTCGAAAAATTCCTGCGCAAATACCATGTGAGATAAAAAGTTGTAACAACCGCCATTCTCTAGGGTCTTTGCTAAAAAAACATATATAATGTTTGGGGGTTCTATGTAATTTTCTAGCAAAAAAAATGATGATTTTTACATGTAGGAGAGAAATGTCAGAATTGGCCTGGTAAGGAAATGTATGAACAGTATAGGAAATCAATAGCAAAATATTGCATAAAAAAGAAATATGCAAAAATTTTAATAAAAACATGTACTAATTAAAGTGTCATCAATTGTGCAAAACCTAAAATTTAGCTAGAGATGAATTTCAAGCATAAATATCAGTACAATATACAAAAAGGGTGCAGATCTCCACAAAAAAAATCGTATGGGACTAAAGTCCATCGCAAAACTGTGTTGAAATGATGATCAAACACCCAGCTGTGTGACACCAAGGGCTTTTTTTCAGCGGGAACGCAGTTCCGGCACCTCCAGCACTGAATGTATGTAATAGCATGGGGTGTGGGGTGTGCTGGAGGGTCTATTGATGTTGGCTGCTGGGGGATCTATTGTCACTGGTGGGGGGTCTGATGTTGTGTGGGGGTCTATTGTTGCTGATGGGGAATCTATTGTTGCTGGGGGGGTCTTATGTTGCTGGAAGGGATCTACTGTTAAGGGAGAGGTCTATTTTTACTGGCTGCTGGAGGATCTATTGATGCTGGCTGCTGGGAGATCTGTTGCTGCTGGGGGGGGTCTAATGTTGCTTTTGGTGGATATTTTGTTACTGGGTTTGATATTTTGTTGCGGGTGGTTCTCTGTTGCTGCAGGGAATCTATCGTTGTTGGGGTGGAGTCCATTGTTGCTGGGGGAGTCTATTGTTGTGTGGGGATCTATTGCTGGGATTCTATTCCTGGCTGCAGGGGATCTATTTTACTGCTTTTCTTTTTATCATTAACATGTTCCATACAAATGATTTAGCACCACAAAATGATACTTGGTTCTGTATTCTCTAAAAGGGGCAGTACTGGTAGGTGGGTAGTGGGGGGAATCAAGGGACGGTGGTCACAGGTGGGTAGGGGGCAGAGACAAGGGGTGACTCAGACGGGGGGAGTTCCTGCACCTATTCTCCGAGAAAAAAAGCCCTGGTGACACCCATCACCAAAGTAAAAAATAGAGGCTTACCAGAAAGCCTGCGACCTCCCTTACTCAGGGAGGTCATACAGCGCTTGACTGGATCTCTGATCTTGCGAAACATGTCAATTTGAAACGCTTGTAGAGTGCTATAACGTTATGTCACTTGTCTGATTCCATGTATTTGTTTTGTTTAAACTGTTTTTTAATGAGATGGCGCTACCTTTTAATAAGAATTTAATAAATATCCAGTTTTATGGCGTTTAAGCTTTTGTCTTTTTTCAAATTTTTTTTACATTTAATGCATAACTTTACTTTTGTTGAGAAAAAAACATTCCCCTCTGGGTGATCTATATACATTGCAAGGAGTATAACAACCTTTGTTGCAGATTCCTACCTTTTGTTGTTCTGAAGAAATCCCTGTTTGTTCCCCTGTGCCCCAGTGCTAAGTGAGTCTACTGGGAGTGATTTCATAATTATCAGTCAGCTGTGCACCGCAGAGCACTAATGAGGAAAGCTGCTGGGTCTGCATCCCTTTAGACATGTTCCTACTGGGAGTATATCACCAAAAATGACATTTTGTTTTGCAGGGGATGCCTGAAATCTGACTTGTATCTTAGGCAGACTTCTGGGAAAATTGGTGAGCCAATCACACAAGCAGGAAATTATGTTTCTGGGGGGGTGGTCAGTACACACTCTGTTACACCCCACCTTATATTGCCGCACAGGAAATGGACTTAAACACAACAGTCTCCATTGAACAGAGAGATTTTATGCTCTATTTTGTACATAAATCATCCATATCCTCTAGAATACAAGAATCAGAATGTAAGTTGATGACTAGGTGGTATAGATCACAAGAGAAACTGCATTGTATGTTTCCAAATGCAGACCCTACCTGCTAGCGTTGTGGAAAAGATAGGGGAACGCTCGTCCATATTTTCTGGACATGCCATGAAATACGCCCCTACTGGCAAAATATATGTATTATAATTAAGGATCTTACTGGCCTAACACTTGACCAGAATCCAGCAGCCTGTTGACTACATCTTAGTTCTCTCTCAAAAAGTAAAGATCAACAATCAGTGGTGAGGCATCTTTTGAATGCAGCTAGGGCTTGTGTGCCAACACATTGGAAATCCCCAACCCCCTCCTACTATAGGTCAATGGATCAGAGCGGTAAATTAAATCATGAGAATGCAGGAACTTACAGCATTTTTAAATAAGCAAGAAGCCTGCTTCCATAAAACATGGTCGCAATGGATCAACTTTACTTTGTCTACAAAATATCAGGTGCTGGTTGACCATTGATCTGTTTGGTTACAGCAGCTTTGGAAAGTATGGCTATTTAGTAGATGTGATATGAGAGAGGAGACTGAAAAAGGGAGGGGGAGGGAGAGAGAAGAGGGGGGGTTTCCCCTCTATCCCTCTCTTGAAGGGGCGAGGGGGGTGGTCGGAGGGTGTAGGGGGGTAGAGGAGGGGGAAGAGAGATGGCAGACCAATGGAATTCTGCTGTGTATCACCACAAGCGATACAAACCTATTGAGGCATGGACCCTAAGACCATAAACGCTGAATTTCTAAGTCAGATAGAACAAAGGTAACCAATTTTAAAACCTTTTTCTTTTTGGATGACTAGGTAAAGAAGGAAGTTATTTAATTGTTACTTAGGATATATAGTCTGTTTTTTGATTCTATGTATTATATTGAGCTTATGAATGCCCAATAGGTGCTGTTTTGTATTTCAAGCCTTTGAAATTGAATAAAGATAAAAGTTGAAAAAAAGAAATCCCTGTTTATTCCTCTGTGACCCTGTGCTGAGTGAGTCTACTTGGAGTGATTTCATAATTATCAGTCAGCTGTGCACCTGCAGAGCACTAATAAGGAAAGCTGCTGGGCCTGCATCCCTTTAGACGTGTTCCTACTGGGAGTGTCTCACCAAAAATTACATTTTTGTTGCAGGGGATGTCTGAAATCTGACTTGTATCTTAGGCAGACTTCTGGGAAAATTGGTGAGCCAATCACACAAGCAGGAAATTATGTTTCTGGGGGGGTAGTCAGTACACATTCTGTGTACAGAACAACTCCAGGTAGCCATATTGCATTTTGAGAAAATACAGCGGCTGCAGATTGAAAAGGAAAGGTCATTTTTATTAGCATTCAAATACAATATGACTTTTGTCGCAATTATATACACTATATTATTTTTTCTTTATTTGCTATTTTTTTCCCCAACGAATGTGGAGTTACCCTTTAAAGTCCTAAAGTCCCTATTTTCCTTGGGAGGTGAAGGGTTGTGTTGTTCCTCATTGGTCCCCCCCCCCCCCCCCCCCCCCCTTTTCTCTTTATCTGTCTCGCGTGTGTTACCCCTGGTCACACACTAAATTTGAATAAATAGTTGTGCATGGCTGCATATGCTGGTGCTCATGTAAGCATTAATATAGTGCATAAGCCTGTATGCTATACTTTTGTTTATGGGCATATACTCCAATACAGCCCATACAGCCATTCATGTCTATGGGCAGCTATAGGCAACACCTGGGCTTTCTGGTTAGGGAAAATACACCTGAATTTACATTGCACAAGCCCACACATCCTTGTGCAAGAAGCCTTGTTATTATTGTTCATATAGAACCTGATATAGAGATGTGCAAGCCCAATGCTAGCATGACTCTTCTGAACTTAAATCATGGAGCAGATGCTGCTCTTAATTAACAAAAGGGATGCTTCGCCTTTGTTAATTAGGAGCAATGGGTTCTCTGTTCTTTGGCTGTCACAAGTACAGCACACAGTTCAGAGAATAGAGAGTTGGAGCTGCATGCTTCGATCTCTCTACCCATCCCTGCCCCCTGTTCAGCTGAGAGCAGGAGGAAGGAGGGAAATTGTTTACCCTGTAGGCTCTGCTCGTGTAGTGTAAATACAGCATGAGCAAAGTGAGGGATGACAGCTGATGACAACTCACATCCCAAATGACAAGGTTGCACCTGGGGGGAATCTGCAGCAGTTTTCTATATGTAAAACTGTCATGTTCCTTCTGCTAATCAGGTGCTGACCTGCCCTAGTTTCTATTTCACTCCAATAGCAACTGGCACAGGCGGTGCAAATAGAAGTGAAACAGGACCCTCTGCACTAATAACCTGGTGCACACCACTTCTGACAGTTTCCTATGCCATTAGAATGACACAGAAATTTTAGTTAATTCTCCTGAATGTGTTTTATTATGAATAAACAATTATTATTTAAAGCGGATGTAAATCCATAAATTTAACAGTTTCAAAAAACAGTTATATTCCCGGCATGCCGGGAAGGCTAACTGTCATATTTGCTTGTGCCCTCAACAAAGCTGTCAAACCATCCAATGGCTGAAGTCATAACTGATCATGTGTGCAGCATCATAGCAGTTGAAGATCACACAGAAGCCAAGATGGCAGCTTCCTTGGATGAAAACGGTAGGAGGGTTTACTTCCACTTTTAAAGAGCTAGCGTGCTCGCAGTTATTTTAGAACTTTGGCTTCACTTCTATAAACAGTGTCATAGACACCATATTGAATTCTGTTGGAACTTCACACTGAAAGTGTCAGTATTTGAGCCAGATATATCAATGATGTCAGAGACCAGTATGTGGTCACACTGGCAGGCGACCAAGGAGTTTTGTACTACAGGTGGGCAGTGCCTGTTGGAGAACTGAGAGACTAATTCCTCATCAGGTCCACTTTGCTTTTTATTGACAGTGATCGGTACTGAGCAAATTTCATAGCTGCTGTGGCTGAGGAGACTTGTGCCCTATCAGGTCCGCCTCCCCGTGACACATCATTTCCCAAGTATGGGCATTACCAAATTTGGGTAATGACATCACCAGTATGCCCAGCCTCTTTGATTATGGTTAGTTTTTTTTTCTGGGGAATTTCCTTGCACAGACATGTCCTACTCTGAGCCCCAGCACACCTCTGTACGCCAGATCAGAGCTGGTCTTAAAGTAGAACTATAGGCAAAAGTTTTTTTTTTCATCGGACAGTTATTATCTCTATCAGATTTTTTTTCATCATCTATGTCCCGTTGTGGAGATTTCCCTTCACTTTCTGTCCCATAGCCAAACAGGAAGTGAGAGAAAATCTCTGCAAATTAGGTGAATTCTTTGGGGACCCCCAGGTCCAGAACTAGTGTCCCTATCAGAAGATTTCCCCTCTATTACTGTTCTGGGGACAGCCCAAAATTTAGGATTTTCTTTTACTTTCACTGATAATGGTAAACATGACAAATAGAGAGGGTGAATCTCCTTAACAAGGGCACAGACAGCAATTAAAAACTGACAGGGGGTCTAATCCCTCTCCACTCTATTCAAAACTGAAAAAAAAGTTTTGCCTTTATTTATACTTTAATTACCGCCAGTTTCCTAATTTGCGAACTGGCAATAATTCTTTAAAGTATAAGTTCACCTTTTTTGGAAAAAAATGAAAAGGTGAACAAACACTGTACACCCTCCCAAACCCCTGGTCCCCATTGTATTTACCTCCGTGGGTGGTGAGCTGTCAGTGCCCATGCAGCTGTTGCAGTGGCCCAGGGATCTAAAATTCCTGCTCCTAACCCTCTTCTTTCTGTAGCCCTTCTGGGAAGGATCAGAGACAGTGCTGACCAAGCAGAATTACTCTAATCCATCCCCCTACAGAAAGAAGAGTGAGACGTGTGGGGATTGCAAATTGCTGGACCGTTACACCAGCTACATAAGCACTGATAGCTCACCGCCCATCGAGGTAAGTACAGAGGAGACCTGGGGTGGGGAGGGTGTACAGTGCTAGTTTTAACAGTAAAAACCACCTTTTCATTTATTTAGTTTCTTTAGCAGTAAAAAATCACCTTTTCATTTTTTCTGAAAAGGTGAACTTACACTGGGTGTCACTGCCATAGCGAGGTTCTGAAAGAGGATCTTCAGACTTAACAGAAAAATGTTCCGCTTTAATGTAGCTAGAACTACATTAATTTTTAATACATATCGGTAATGTTACCAAAACTGGACCAAGTGCATGCACGAATTAGCCGCAGACAGTTTTAAGACGAACTACCACCAGAAAATTGTCACAAGGCCTGGTGCACACTGTTGCGGTTGGCTGCGGGGGGCTGCCATTCATTCTTAATGGCAACCTCACGCATTTAAAAACGCAGTGTTTTTGCAGGTGTGGAATCCGCTGGGAAATCCCATGCTGCAAAAGCACTATGAAATTTCCCTGCCGCTGTGTTTTAAAAATGGTGCAGGAACCTTTTTTCTGCATGAGACGCAGGCATAGCAGCCCATTCCAATGAATGGGCTGCTGTGCCCACGCAAACGCGGCTCGCAGAGCCACAATAGTGTCAACCAGGTCTAAATGCGTTACTGAATCCCCCAGAATATCTCTCTTCTGCATTTAAAATCATTCCTTACATGTTTTTACATTCAGGGCTAAAGTCAGCTTTAAATACCAGTAAGTGTTATTCTTACCTATTGCTAAGCAGGCATGCACTTAAAATATACCAGACGCTCGGTCCACTTTGTGCCGTACGTGTTTTTTGTACAGAAAAGATTGCTGGTTTCCAGAAGCCGTGTTGGAATTCTGTTCTATGCTCGATTTACATGTAATTATTGTTTGGCGGAGTGTACAAGGTGCCATTTCTCTATAACAGGGCTTACTTCTACATCTCTGAACATGCCGAATAAGATGAGGAGCAGGAACCAATAAATATAATCCAAGGAGCAAGCGGGTGCTGCTGACCCAGCAGGCTAACATATTATGAGTTATCTGCAATAAAGAACGCTAGGATGAGATGAATATAATGAAGGGGGGAAAAAAATGAACATTCAAAGCCAACCTGAAATTATTTTCTTGTTAATGTTGTTGGTCAGGTTGTATATTACTCTGAGGGGAAATGTAATCAGCTCTCAGGTAACCCGAGTCTGATACATTCATTTCCTGCTCCGCATGCTAAGTGATTGCGAATCTCCCACTTCACCATCTTGTTTTGTAATAGCTCTCATTTTCACAGTTCCCTCCATTTATCTCCATTCTGCTCTTTCGGCAAGTTCTGTCAGTATGCAAAGAAAGTTTGTCACAGACAGAGATTATGAAGTGGCAGGAGCAATGATTGTCCTATTAGTTTGTGAGGAATGTGGCCATCGCTCATTTCTTGGTTTCTCATTTCTCAGATTCTTGTCCTTATTTATAATGTACCTTGTTCACTTAGGGGTAGGAGCCGTATTGTGGACTGGGCCCGTATTCATGAGTGAGCAGCGTTGGTTTATTAGAAATGCAGAATAATGCTAGAATTTATCGTTGGCATTACATTGGCCTAATGACTAAAATGGTACATTTGTTGCTGAGCAGATCAATTTAGATCATATGTGTGTGTAGATTCTGTAAATCACCATATTTATAACATTGTATTTCTGAGGGCACATTCCCTTCCCTCACAGGAACAGGTAGGTAAGCCATTTTTTTTTCATCCCATGCAAGAAATTTCCCTTCCCTTTCAGTCCCGTGGACACAACAGTAATCTCTTTTCTCTTATGTGTCACATTTTGTGGGTTTATGTTTGTGTAAGGTTTAGGTAAAAGATGTACTATATCCTTTTTTCGTAATGTACACAACATCTTATAAAATATTTAAATACTAAAAGAAAAAAAAAAAAAAGGAAGAGGAAAGCTCTCCATAGTGAGGTAAACACCCTGTCAGGGCTCATGTACACAGCCGCAAGGGGGCCATAGAGCAGTGTTCCTCAAACTGTGGCTCGGAGGCCTAGTGTGGCCCTTTGCTTGCTTTTATCAGGCCCTTGAGCCACTATTCCTCCCACTGATTTGAGACACTATTCCCCCACTGACACCAACAATGGGGCATAATTCCTACGACTGACACCAAAAATGGGGTACTATTCCTCCCCCTAATATAAGGATGGGGCACTGTGTACTCCGACTGACACCAGAACAATTTCTCAATGACCAAAGTCCGGCCCCCCTAAAGTCTGAAGGACAGTAAACTGGCTCTTTCTTTAGAAAGTATGGAGACCCCTGCCATAGAGCATGCAAGAGCATACAGAACCTGTGAAAAATCTTCCTCAGGAGCTCCTGCACTCAGCTGCCTATAGAAAGCAATGACAGGATGCGGCTGTACACAGGGTTACACTCGCGGAAATCAAGCACTCGCGGAAATCAAGCTCTGGACACAGACGTTCTGCATCCTGGGTTGTATATCTGTCACATATTTAAGTACTAATGTATACTCATGTACAGCCACATTGTGTCATTGCTTTCAATGGGCAGTTGTGTGCAGCAGCTGTGGGTCACAGGGAAGACTTTTCGCAGGTTCTACGGTATATTATGTTGCATGCTGTACAGCCCCCTTTTCACCTCACTCCCACTCTGTGGCTACATAGGAAATGAGAGGTAATCTTCACAAAGGGGTAGAGATAATACAAATGTACAGTTGATCTGAACTCAAAATGTGAAGTCTGCTGTGATATGGGAAACATTTAGAATGGTAAAGCTAAAAATGATTTTAAAGTCTTTTTTTTTTGTTATTGTTAAACATGTTATGGAAAAACAAAGGTGAACCCGCGCAACAGAAATAAATTAAAGTATAGGACTGCTGCCTCCACAGAAGCAATCACCACCGGGGTGGAAAAAGCTGAGTGTGAAAGAAATGTTTAAGTGTGGGTGTGGCGCAGTCCTGATTAAGAATAAATGTGAAAATGTAAAAATAAATAAAATCCTATGACATATATAATGCCTCTATGCTATTATACTAAATACCCCTGTGAAAAAGAAAGTTTCATGCTAAAGGTGCCAAATGGTAACAAATGACCAAATGAACATGGACAAAATTAACAATAGACAAATACATCAGGAGTGAAAATTTCTTCCATACATGAAATTTGTGTGGTCCACTCTAACATATGATAGCCAAGACATACATGAGTGGATGCATAAGGGAATGGGGGGGGGGGGGGGGGGGAGGGGAAAAGAAGCAAAACCAGATAAATGCCTCAGCTGCAATAAGAAATGGTGTTGCTGAGGGTCCTTATAAAGTGCATATGTGAAAAATAATTGATTTGTGTGTAACGTGGCAATGGTAATTTTAAATAGTCCTTATGGATATTGCTGACAATTGAAATTTTAAATAGACAAGTGTGTTCAAAGCCGTCTTCTAGTGTTTAACTTCTTTGGTGACCGTGTTGTTATATCACGTGCTCTTAATGTGCAAACACTCACCAGCTTCCTTAATCCCTGCAGGGGTAACAGGCAGTCACAGTCTATGCCACTGTGCAGCAGTCCTTGGCACTCTCAGGATCGGGATGGCATTAGGACATAAAAAAGACGAGGGATGCCCATAGCGAAAAAAAACCATTAAAAAGTTTTATTGAGAAAGATGACAGAGCGGTACTCACATATTGGTAGCTCATATAAGGCAAAAATGTCATCAGTAGAACCGTCAAAATCAAATCCTGTGTTCCCTGGGAGATGATACAAGACGTAAGTATAGGCCACGCCCTACACGTTTCGTCACTGGACGTCTACGGGAGACGCTCCCGTAGACGTCCAATTCTTACAGAAGACTTTATGGCATTACCTCCTGCAGCACCAGATGTTCAGCAACAGGAAGAGGACTGGGCACCCAGGACAGAGGATTTCTATAAGATCCACATCATGGGACATACTTATATCAATAACAATCAAAACAAATATCTGAAATAAGGGGGATGAAACCCCAATGATCGATAATGAAAAAAATGTATAATTGGAAATATGTAAAAATAAAAATAATAATAATAAACATGTGTAAATGTCTAAAATTCTAAATTCCAAATGCAATAAACCCAGTGACTGGTGATAGGCATCCAAACAAAATCCATGTAAATGCAAGTGAAAAATGAATATGAAATCCAAGTGAAAAATAAATATGAATATGAATATCAAGATGTGATAATGAGTCCCATCATTATCACATCTCGATATTCATATTTATTTTTCACTTGGATTTCATATTCATTTTTTACTTGCATTTACTTGCATTTTGTTTGGATGCCTTTTACCAGTCACTGGGTATATTGCATTTGAGCAAGTCATGGTAAATAAGTGCTGGGGAAAGATCAGCTGCAGGGAGACCACAGGCAATACTGGTGACTAGTTCTTCACCTTCTGTCTGTCTTTTTGGACACAGCTGCAGTGTTCAGTTTCTCTATAAATTTGGCTATTTTTGCAATAACTTTGCAATTTTAAGGTTACATCATTTTTCACAGTTAAAATTTTTTCGGACTAACAAACACGTAATTTGAATGAATTAACAAGGTATAAATTTGTTGTCTCACATTCCTTTTTTAATTAACTTGTGTTATACTCCACTTATAAATTAAGAAGATATTTATATTGACTTTGCAGTACTTGGTGATATTCCAAATCTACAGAATACCTCAAAACCTTCTGAGATGGGAAAGTGGAATGTATTTAGGGTCTGAATGTACACACCTCTTCCACACCCCTGATCATCATAATGAAATGAGCACTGACAGTTAAAGTGTTACAGTAATATGAAAATAGTTCATCCGCCCCCACAGTGCCCACAGCTTTATAAATCTTCTTTTTACATTAAAATACTGCCACTATATACCTTTTTGGATTATCTGTATACCACAGTTACATGATGAAATGGACAGTTTCTCCAGTGCTGAGAGTTCAGGAAGGAGGAGATTTTCACTGCAGCCTGTATACACACCCACATGTGTGATGTCAATATCATGTGACCTGGCTAGCTCTGAGAACAAATGTTCTCTCCAGCATAAAGTACACAACTGAGCATGTGCAGGTCTGCTACCTTGCCTGTTAGCTGGCCTTCCCCAGATAGACAGTGCAGAAGGGGAAGGATCTGTGCGAATAGGATAAAGCAGCCTTTTTACACAATGCAGAGGATAAACCCCTTAGAATCCACAGTGAGTATAACAAGCATGCACAGACTGCATATACAGACTGATTTTACTGTTGTAGGTTTAGTAACACTTTAAAGTTAAATGCTAGGCAGATATAAATGACATAATTGAATGCAGCTCTGTAATCATTAATATTTTGATAAAGCGGAGTTCCACCCATTTCTGCGTTTATTAAAAGTCAGCAGCTACAAAAATTGCAACCGCTGACTTAAAAAAAACAAACACTCACCTGTCCCACGGTCCAGCGATGTGGCCATCCAAAGCCTCGCTTCTCTCCTTCTCCTCTCCGCAGCGCCGGCATTGCAAGTGTGGGCACCCGCTGCGCGTTCTTAATAGCTCGGCAATCTTCTAGGACCTGTGACGTGTCCCAGAAGATTGCAGGGAGGGAGGGGGGAGAGGAGAATTTCTGCACGGTGCCACGGCGCTATGAGCAGAAGTGGGAGCTGGATACTTTTTGGGTGGAACTCCGCTTTAAATACTGTATATATTTTTAATGCATCAGTGTAAGTATCTGAATCTGGTATCAGCCTCTGGTAGTCCCTGTACAGCAGGGCTGGAGTGTGAGAGGAAGATGCTGCACAAGCAATCAGTTCATGCTGACAAGAAGCATGCTAACAGGAGAAGAAAGCAGACTGACAGAGGGATGGGCTCATCGCTGTGCTGCTTCTCCTTTAACTGTCCAGTCACAGGCAGGGGTGGGTCCAGGGCCACCTGGGCCCAGAGGAAGTGAGTTGGCACCACGCCGCTGGAGGGCTTAGTTTTAAGGTAAGTATATCATATTCACATTATGCTATTATTTTGCAGGATAAAGTTTTATTTTTTTTTTTTTTATTGCAGCGGTTTACTACCACTTTAAGTGGATTCCCCCCAAGAAGAGACATTTAACAGGAAATATAGTTACAATATACAAATCTTTAAATGGGAATTGCATCATTGGGAGGAACCTATTTAAAGCGGGGGTCCACCTATCTATCGTTTTTTTTTTTTTTGAGTTCATTCACAAAATTTTCTTCTCAGCATTATATACTCACATATTGTGTGTAATAAGTCCGCCTGTGTCAGATTTCGTCGGAAAGAATAACTTATATTATTCACTGCAGGCGGTTTCCATCTTCATTGTGGGCATTTGAAGTCCACAAGCATTTATTTCCTTGATGTGGTGAATGCTGTGCTCCCAGCATTCACCGCTCATTCCCGCACATGCTCAGTGGCATCCTGGGAAGCCTGAGACTAGCTCCCAGGAGTCTGGGAGAGGCTAGAAACACGCCTACTCCCACGGGAGGAGAACCAGGAAGTGCAAAGAAGAATAGAAAAATAAAAAGTAATTACGGCGATTTAAATTTTTTTAAACAGCATGTCAGCATCTAGGCAAGGAAGAGAATACATACAGATATTGTTCAAAATTGGGGTGGAACTCCGCTTTAATCTTAGATCTCTAAAGACGACAAGTGACCACATAATAAAGCTGGAAGAGAAGCAGTTCAGTCTTAAACTGTTTAGGGGTTTCTTCACTGTTAAGACCTCATGTACACTGCTGCTGGTAAATGGACACTTAGGAGCAGTTGGGCGTTGGACGTTTTTTTCAGTTGCCCCTGAACTCTCCTCTGTTATCTCATCATCAGTACATGTCCTTTATAGTCGTTTCTAGGCAGTTGAGTTTAGAAGCATTTTTTGGAACGCAAAAAAATGGGTTCAGAAAGATTTTCAGAGGCATTTGAAGCGCCAAACACCTGTAACAGCTTCTAAACGTGGTAACTCGTGTTTAGCAGCGTTTCGTGTACAGACTTTTTTTTTGTTAAAATAAAAAACATTTTTTTTTTTTTTTTACAAACGCTTCTAGATGCAAAAGCGGCTAAAACGCGCCATGTAAACGTGGCTAAACTGACATTTTTAGACGCAGGTTTCTTGCTGTCAAGTTGTTCAGGAGAGTTTTAACAATGTCCTGTGTACATGAAGCCTTATGCCACATACACACGGACGGAATTTCCGACAACAAATGTTCGATGTGAGCTTGTTGTCGGAAATTCCGACCATGTCTAGGCTCCATCGGACAAAAATTTGAGAGCTGGATCTCAAATTTTCCGGGAAAAAAAATCCGTTGTCGTAAATTCCGAGCGTCTGTACACAATTCCGACGCACAAAATTCCACGCATGCTCGGAATCAAGCAGAAGAGCCAAACTGGCTATTGAACTTCATTTTTCTCAGCTCGTCGTACATGTTGTACGTCACCGCGTTCTTGACGTTCGGAATTTCCGACAACATTTGTGCGACCGTGTGTATACAAGACAAGTTTGAGCCAACATCCTTTGGAAAAAAATCATTGTCGGAATGTCTGATCGTGTGCACGCGGCATTAGAGTGGAAGGGATGGGGAAAACTCCCTTCTACAGTTGGTGGTGTCAGCGGGAAGTTTAGATGAGTGCAAAAAACTTTTAGATGCGTTCTTAGTGAAGACAATGTAGAGGAATAATGGAAATGGCAGTGACATAAACACACAAACTCTCCGGTTGATATGGATGAACCACTGTTTTTATTCATCCTTACCAACTATGTAACTATGAATGTGGTTTTCATTCAGGAAAGTCTACCCCAAAATTGAAAGTTAAAAGCATGGTTTTTGGAAGCACTGTCGAACAACATTTGTCAATTCCTTGTGCTGATGAGATTATTTTTACAAATGTTCATTCAAAAATCTGCTAGTGTATGTCCAGCTTTGGATAAGATCATATCACACTCAGATATACAGGCTGCTGTACTTTCATGTCAGTGCTGCTTCATCCTTCTTAGCCCTACAAAGAATATCCATCACATCTTTACCCAGCTGATAGATGGATCTGTGCTAGTGATGAGAGATGATGAACCGCTGACCTGCATCCATCTTCCGCACTTCCCTCTTCTACAAACAGCACAAACATCCGCTTTCCTGTTTATTGTTACATGCAGCAGAGCAAGGAACGTCTATAAAAACCTACACCCAACCTCCGCTTCCACCTTCACAAAGACAGAGCAGAGAAGTTTTCATTTATTTGTGAAAGTCACTCTGGCAGCAACAGTGAGCCGTTGGCAATAAATACGTATATTGTTTATATAATCAGATGCAGTAATACTAAAAACTGGCGACATCGCAAACAATGAAACAATGCAAAAATAAAGAACTATTTTGATTTTGTTTTAAAATTGGTCCAAGCTGGATAACATTTAGTTTGATAAATCACTGGGCATCATATAGAACTGCTGTTTTCTGAAATATCATTATCGTCTTTTTGTTCTCATTCTTTTTTTCTTTTTTTTTTTTTGCATCTCAGTGCTGTTGATCTTCCCCGGCCACTTCCTGTCTACATGCGCTCACTCCAGCATCAGCTGCACATCACGGTTCTGGAGCGGCTTCCTGACAACTGGAACCCAAAATTGTGTAATGTAGGTTAGCACATCCACCTGTGGTCTCATCTAGGGGCACATGTGAATTGGTGACAACGCAGGATCACAGATCGGATTCCCCCTGTAACAGGAAGTGCCTAAACAAGGACTTCCTGGCAGGATCACCAGGAGTTATTTTTAAGGAAACTGCAGATAACAAAAGATTGAAAACAGCTATTGAAATTATATTAACATATTACAGCTTATATGAGATTTTAGAACCCAATAACACTACGTACAGTGACGGGCACCTGATCAACGCCAGTCACTGCAAGGGCCACAAAGTTAGTGGGATGTGCGTTGTGGTGCAAAAAAAAAGCTACGCTTTGCAGGAGCACACTGGCTGGCACCACACAGAAACCTGAATTGAGTGTAAAGCCGACCATACACTGATCTAATCGGCCAGTTCAGCAGGGACCAGATGAATGTCGATCAGTGTGTGGTCTTTACCTCTCAACAGAAGTTCATAAAATTATTTGACTTTTGTTGAAGGACATGTTACAAATGTTTCTCGATCAGCATTTGCGGTTAGTAAGCTGCAGCAACTGATCAGTGTATTCTGACGACGGCACCCATCACTGTCAGAATTCACTGACCTGGTGGGATGGATTCACACAAACGAGATGGATGCGACTACTTGTTTAAAAAAAAAACGAACCAAGTACATCCTCATTATTTACACTCTCAATAAAGTTTTAAAAAAAATGTAAACAGTCCTGAAACAGCCAATCACATCACCCCCTCTATGCCCACCCCACCAGCAAAACGGCCACAAGCCCTCTTGTATACTTTATGGATCCTAATGCAAGAAGATTTGGCTTTTAAAACTTCACTTGAAGCACATATGCATATTTTATGTGGCAGAGATTGATGACTTTAAATATTACAGTCTTTGAGCATGATAAAGGTAACTGTAAAAATATTAATAGAAACATAGTTGCCCATTTTAAATGATAGCACAGGTAAATAAAATGATGTCTAGGATGCTGCAATTACTAAGTGGCTGCTGATGTACAAGTATGTTTGGCCATGCCCCTCCAAGAGCCTGGTATGTTTGAGGGCATAAAGGTGCAAGGGGATTCAGGGGTGGAAACTTGCGTGTGAAAGCCAGCAAAGGGGCAAGAAAAAGCAAAGTCAGACAGCTGGAGGAGAGTAGAAGACAGTACTTAAAAGCACAGCACAGGAAGCAGGAGGTTAGTAAACAGAAGGAAGAACTAAAGAGGACCTAGCTCAAGCTTAATGCAGCCCCCAAACACCAGAAAACACAGGTATGCCAGCCTGCATGATGAATTCAAAACACACTGCATTTTTTTGTTTATTGAACATTATTTTGTTAACAATAAACTTGCCTTTCTTCTTCTTCCTGTTTCTCTGGGGCACTGGTGATGTAGCCAGTGCCTTCCAGCTGCCCTACTGGGAAGGTTACATCACCAACGCCTTCCAGAAAGTTCTTATGGTCAACCTGCAAAATCTTTCAAGATCTCACAGAAAATGCCATTTTTGTTTATATTCTAATTAAGTTTTAATTAATTAACAAAATCTCAAGAAAAAGGGCTTTATTTTTAATGCAACACTTATACGTTGCAGTGGCTTCAGCAACTGGATACTGGCTGGCATAGACATGTGCACGCTGAAATATTTCGTTTCGGAATTTCGTTTTCGTCCGAAAAATAAATTTATTTAGTTACTCCCGAAATTCGTTTTTATTTATTTCGTTTTTCATTAAAAATTGCATTCGTCCGAAAATCCAATTTAAGGTCGAATCTGTCATTGAAGGCTTATGGTGTCTGTCGAATGTTCAAAGAAGATTCAACGGAGCAGCTAAACTGTACAACGCCGTATAGTTTACCTGCTCCGTCGAATCTTCTTAGAACTTTCAACAGACACCATAAGCCAAAGTACGTGTGTAACCTCTTTGGTTACAATCAGCCAATAACATTCATCATCATCATTATTTTTATTTATCTTTTCTCCCCTACGTCGAATCTTTTCTCCCCTACGTCGAATCTTTTCTCTCTATGTATAATAATCTTGGACTAATAGAGTTAAGGTTAGGCACATTCGACCACAGGTTTGATGGACACAGATTGTTATTGTCATCATCATGTCGAATCTCCTATCTATATCGAACTGTTGTAGCAACGAAAATGAAAATAAAGCATTTGTTTATGTCGGATCTTTCGTTTTTCGGATTCTGCACTTTCGTTATCGTTTGTTAAAACGATAACGAAAATACCTGAAATTCGGACGAAAATGCATTTGGACGAAAATGAATGCACATGTCTAATAATGATGCGATGTGTAAACAATAACAAACTGCATCAGATTTCATATAGGGCATGCACTGTGCAAGATCTGCCACAGATGTCATCAGTGGGCTGGCACAGATAACAAGGAAGAAGAAACTGGTCATTGATGATTGGATGCAGGATGAACAAGTGGGAGTGTGCAAAACAAATACAAAATGAGCATATACCTAAAGGGAAAGAAGCCCATAGATTATGTGATTGCCTGCTTCCACCATCAACACAGTCAGGGTTGATGGGAGGAATCCCTCTCACAGTGCTATTGTGTTCTGCCGGTGCAGGGGCGCGGGGAGCCTTCCCGCAGGCAGAACACAATGATTACTGCTAGCGGCAATAGCCGCCGGCAGTAATCCCATATAACAAATCCAACAGGCTGGTTGTACCCAAGTTGATAGATGAATCAACTTGTGTAAAACCAGCCTGTCCAAAGACGGATCAAATCAGGTTTGAGTTATCTATGGTCGGCTTAGGTCTATTCGATTCCCTAAAGACATTTTATTAGTGCTGGCGGTTTATTACGGAAGAGGCGACAGTCAGCTTTAAAAGCTTCATGAGATGAAAATGTTGAGTGATAAGTAAATGTGATCAACACAGTGGACCTTCTGTCCTATTAATCTATAGCAGAAGGATAGGTGTGCAGCCTATTATTCTGTATAGCAGGTGTGGGCACTTACGTGGGACAGCGGGATGTAAATAATGACACTGTTCTTGGCAGGTCATGGTGGTCAGCTTGCCACAATACTGCACCTGCCGTCTTTAATGTCCTTGAGATTTTTGCTGCAGAAGCTCAGGAACAGAGGTGGCCTAGCACCTTAAAGTACAACTTTCTTGTATTACTTATTTCTGCTAACACAGACAAAATTATTTGTGGCAAAATAACAAATAATAGCATGTGACTTCATTTTTGGCTAAGTTATTACTTATATTTAAGAATGAATTGGTTTACTGGTAACAAAGAAAAAAACAAAAAAAAAAAAAAAGATAATGACTTGTCAAACTTTGTGACAGTAAAAAATTGCCTTTATTTAGATGAAATTAATCTTCGGCTGGTTCTGTTTCTTCATTCATCAATCTATAACACAAGAAAAAGGAAAAAAAACACAAATTCATCAAATATTTTTTCCCTAAAACATGCAGTGATTTATCAAGGCTAGGCTCGATTTATCAAACAGTACAATGGTTTACAAAATGTGAGGTAAAAAGGAGTGCTGACGACCCTCCGCACACTGGCCGCCAAGAGATTCATGATGAATACTCGAATCTGAATCTTCGGAAACATCTGTCAAAAAGTCTGCAATATATTTTGTGACAGTAAGGTAAAAAAAAAAATGGTGTTACAGCTCGGATTTATCATGAACATATTGCTGACAAATCCCACAGCTCTTTACAGAGTTCATGGACAATTTAGGTTTCATGTTTGATGTGATTGTAGCCGTATTTTTCATGTTTAAAAAGTAGGTAGGCTGATACACCCATTGGTTTCTTATGTTTCCCACGGTCACTGCTGTGTGGTGTCCAGAAACCATGGAGAGTCCCACTCCTCTTGCTGTAGTGTCACAATCAGTGGCAGCCGCTCCATTAGGGGCGCAGGGGCGCCTGCCCCCTAGTCCATGCGCCCGGCCCCTAATCTACATGCAGGGCGCCAGACGCATGGATTTCATTTTTTTTTTTAGCACATGATTAGAGCCTGAGGCTCTAACTGGCTTTAAAAAAGGGTGAGCTTGGGGTGCAGAGCATTGGGGGGGGGGTCTCTGTGTGAGCTAGGGGGGCAGGTTTGTTTGCCCCCCCCCAAAAAAAAATATTGAGCACCAGCCGCCGCCGGTCACAATATAGGCCTATTGCACACTAGGCGTCAAATACACCACTTTTAAGGATGTTTGACCCCTTTTCTTTTCCATGCACACATGCAGGCGTTTATAGGCAGAAAAAAAACCCCAGGGCCAGCACGTTCAACAGGAGTGTATTGCTGCAAAAAAAAAGTCTGATGCGCTTAAACGCGTCTAAATGCGCTTAAGAGGTAGGTATGTTTAATGATTAAGCATTCATTCATTTCAATAGACAGAATAAATTATTATTCTGGCCAATGAAATGAATGAATGCCAAAATTCTTGACGTGCCCGAATCCGTCTAAACGTGCCTAAATGCGTTTGAAAAAATGCAGCTTCAGGCACATTTTTGATGCTGCTTTCTCCTGCCAGGAGAAATGTGTTTAACCGCTTCCCGACCAACCACCACAGTTATACTGCGGCAGGTTGCCCCCCTGCGCGAGCCGTCATAGCTATAAGTCGGCTCGCGGGGTCGGGATAGCAGGCAAGGGCGCGCCAGCTGCACAGCAGGGGTGCCAGTGCTCGTGGCCGACGGTCGCAAGCGATCGTGAGCAGGAGAGACAAAACAGGGACGAGTGTGTGTATACACACACTTCCCTGTTCTGACAGGAGTGAGAGATCGTGTGTCCCTATTAGCTAGGAACCACGATCCATCACTTCCTCCAGTCAGTCCCCTCCCTCTTCAGTTAGAGTCACCTCCCAGGGAACACAGTTAACCCCTAGATCGCCCCCTACTGTTAACCCCTTCACTGCCAGTAACATGTTTACAGTAATCAATGCAATTTTATAGCATTGATCGCTGTATTAATGTCAATGGTCCCAAAAATGTGTCAAAATTGTCCAATCTGTCCGCCATAATGTCGCAGTCATGATAAAAATCGCAGATCGCCGCCATTACTAGTGAAAAAAAAATAATAATAAATATGCTACAAATCTATACCCTGTTGTGTAGACTTTTGCGCAAACCAATCAATATAAGCTTATTGCGATTTTTTTTTACCAAAAATATGTAGAAGAATACATATCAGCCTAAACTGAGGAAAAAAATTGTTTTTATATATTTTTTGGGGATATTTATTATATCAAAAAGTAAAAAATAATGCGTTTTTTTCAAAACTGTTGCTTTTTTTTTGTTTATAGCGCAAAAAATAAAAACCGCAGAGGCGATCAAATACCACCAAAAGAAAGCTCTGTTTGTGGGAAAAAAAGGTCTTCAATTTTGTTTGGGTACAGCATCGCACGACTGCGCAATTGTCAGTTAAAGCGACGCAGTGCCAAATCGCAAAAAGTGCTCTGGTCAGTAAGGGGGTAAATTCTTCCGGGGCTGAAGTGGTTAAAAGAGTTGCAATATACACAAGGCCTTATAAATTCAAAATGGAGTGGGGCAGACATCATAATATTATCTATGGCAGGTGTATACAACTGATTTATAAGAAGTGGAAGATTTAAAGTGGAAGTCCAGTCTAAAACTAAAATCTCTAAATCTATTTGCAGGCACAATCTAAAACTAACCTATCTAGCCCTGTAAAGCAAAACTATGCTATACATACGCTTTCTGAAGCCAATCCAATCCCACGCTGAGCTGTCAGCGGCGGCTTCTCTGTGTAGGCGGGTGCAGAAGAGGCAGCGACAACTATGGAAACTCCATAGTAACTCTATGGGTGACGTTACTTCCCAGGCATTTCACATCCGTTGTCAGCTGTGTACTACACAGAGCTTCCGCCGCTGGAGACCGGACTGGATCGGCTTCAGAAAAGGTATGTATAGCGAGTTTTGCTTTACAGGGTTAGAAAAGTTATGCCCTGTACACACGGTCAGATTTTCCGATGGAAAATGTGTGATAGGACCTTGTTGTCTGAAATTCCGACTGTGTGTAGGCTCCATCACACATTTTTCATCGGAATTTCCGACACACAAAGTTTGAGAGCAGCCTATAAAATTTTCCGACAACAAAATCCGTTGTCAGAAATTCCGATCGCGTGTACACAAATCCGACGCACAAAGTGCCACGCATGCTCAGAATAAATTAAGAGACGAAATGGGCTAATGCCCCGTTTATAGTCCCGACGTATGTGTTTTACGTCACCGCTTCCAGAACGATTGGATTTTCCGACAACTTTGTGTGACCGTGTGTATGCAAGACAATTTTGAGCCAGCATCCGTCGGAAAAAATCCATGGATTTTGTTGTCGGAATGTCCGATCAATGTCCGACCGTGTGTACAGGGCATTAGTCTTAAATTGTGCCTTCAAGTAGATTTCAAGATTTTTAGTGGACTTCCACTTCAACTCTTATATCTCCCCAAAATTCAGTATTGACGGATTCGCCCTTTCAAAGAAAATTCCAGGCTTTTATAGGGAGATTACTGTCTGGATACACGCATGTTTAGGTCCTACACGTGCATATGTTAAAAGCTCAGAAATACACAGTATTTACTGAACCTCTTAATGCCGGCGCCTCCCGGTCTTTTAAGAGGTTTATGACACTGAGGAGGAGGGGTGGGGCTTAAGAGCACATGACCAGCGGGATTGGCTGTCACGGCGATCATGTGATCCGAAAACTTTATGAGCTTTCGCTTAGGCGCCGGTAACTGTGTCGGGAGCGCGCAACAGAAATTGCAAACAGCATTTCATGCAAATATGCGGCCCCCTGGCACCAAGGGTTTAAAGTGTCACTAAACTCTCATCATAAAAAAACTATCAATAAATGCTGTATTACATGCTATTCATACTCGCTCAGTTACTATGAGACTGAAAAAAACCTGGTTGAGCCTGTTTCTCTCTAGTTCCCCCTTCTGTTCATAACCCCAATTCAGCTAGGGATTTTGCAGCTGTGGTGGCAACTCTGCACATGCTCAGTTTTCAGTGAGTTTGTATGCTGAGCATTTCCTCCCTACCAAATCTGAGCAGCCCATCTGACTATAGGGTCACGCATGTGGGCGTATACACAATGGTAAATGACAGCCCACTTCCTTCCTCCTCCACTAAGCCCACTAACTAGCTAAACACAATGGGGGTGGGATATTACATGTAGATTGATAGAAGCTTCACCTCCCTCTTATTCTAAGACACAGGCTGGAGGGGTGTGACACAGCCTGTGAATGGCAGAAATCTACCTACACCATGTTATTGCCAAAAAATAATAAAGATTTAATTTCAAATATATATTTGTATGACAATTTAAAACAATTTAAAACAGTTTATGGATATTAATTATTTTTACTCTGTATTCCAAAAAGGCTATTTTTTTATTTTATTTTGAACACGTGAATAGCCTCAAAGGACTAGGAGCTGAGTTATGTGACAGCTGTATATCAATAAGGATAATATTAAAATAATTACAGCGCCATCACCCACATGCAGAAATAGAAGGGACAATGTAAATGAAACCATGTGTGTTTAATATCACTGTAAAGTAAACCACTCAGGAGAGAAATGAGGGGGTGCAATTGCTGACCCCCTGCTAAACAAGCTGGTTGTCTGGCTACCATATTGATCCACTGGCTCCAATATTCTCTTTATCACTGACCTGGACAAGCACGCAGTGGCCTCTTGTAGTGATGCAAATTAGACAACAAGCATTTTCAAAAGGGCAGTTCAACAATTGCAGCCGCCATATTTCTCTTATGACTTTTTTTAAGTGGAGATCTATTTTAAAAAACACATCCTGACCACGCCTAAGTCCAGTCCACCTCCCACCAAATAAAAAAAGGAGGCAGGTCCATGAAAGCCTGGGTTCCGAAGAGGTGGGTTGAAAGCTGTTGGCCATCTTTCAAACTAGAAGAATGAGAACAGCTCCAGATAAAACGTGAGATATTTATTTAATTAAAATATGAAGTATGGTGAAACTTGGCCTAAAATGTAAAGGACATTTCTGGAAAAGGAATGTAAAGGATATTACAGGAACCCATGTTCACTTCACACATCTAAGTGTGGAGATATGTGAAAAAATATAGAGGTATAGAAAGAACATTTGAAGTAAACAAAGGTACACTTCATTACACTTTAAAGCAGGACTTCATCCAAAAGGGGAAGTTCCGCCTGTGTGCCTTCTCCCCCTCCCTCTTTAGATTTTGTCACTTTCTTTTTTGGGGAGTGGAGCGGGTACCTGGTTTTTACAGGTACCCACTCTCACTTCCAGGTGGATTGCCGCAGCGTTCTGAGCAGAAATTCACCCCTCCCTTCCCCTGCAGCCTTTTGGGACATGTCACAGGTCCCAAAAAGCTGTGGGACCATTCACAAAGCGCAGCCCGGCTCGAGAATGCACAGGGGAAGCCAGCCCACAAACAGCCATAGCAGGCTTCCCAAAGTAAACATGCCGGTGCCTAGACCCAAGGTTCAGGTGAGAACCACACTGAATTCCTGGACAAGTAAGTGTCCCATTACAGTATTTGTAGCTGCTTTAAATTTTTGGTTTCTAGGATGAAGAACCGATTGAGTAAACCAGGCATGTGAGGATGTGAGCTACAGGGCCACATATTAGCTGTTCTTTTATTGGCAAGGAGGTAAATGTTTACTGGTTGTATTTAGCAATTTCATTCACTCCTCCTTCATCCACTTTTTCTTTTAAAAGTATTTTTATTGTACATTAGATCTGCACTTTTCTTTAATAAACCCTAAATATAACCATTAGCATTTAACCGACCTACTAGTCCAATAATGCTTCAAATTCCGCTACAGGGTAGTGAAACTTTTGTTTTCTAATATCCCGTCTTCCAGGATCCCCACTGATGAAAGCCTTTCTATGAATTCTCCTTCAGGCTGTCTTCAAAGTAAAGGATGCAAATTCCACCCAATTCTGAAAGGCTGTTAAATAAACAGAAGCCTTTAGCTGACCTCACCTCTGTCATCACCTGTGCATCACACAATGTCAAGCTCCGAGGAACTGATCAGCCTATGACAGCTCAGACAAAGCCATCCAACACACAGGAAGCCCCAGAGGTGGACACGAGTTCAAACTTTTCAAGAATGTTCTCATGAACTTTAACTTTTTTCTATGTGGTACCCAATTTGATGGAATGAAAGAGGGATTTAGCTTATTAGAAAGAAAACTAGATTGCTAATCTACTATCTGCAAAGGTCATGGGATTTTTTTTTCTCACACATAACTATAATAAATATGGTGAAACTACAAAAGGTATCTTTAAATTAGGTAATCAAATACTCCTATCCATAATGCTTAATAATGTGAAGCAAGAATTGAACTCATGCTGTTTGAAAAGACTGTTCACGTTCTGTGAGCTCTTGAAAAGGCTATGTGAAAAGAATGTACAAAAATGTGATTAAGCCATCACAATGAAACATCTGCTGGTATGTGCTATTTTTGTAACAATAACTATTTTATTGCAACCTACAACACAAAGAATGAAACTGTTAACATTTTTTTTCTCAGTTTCAAACAATTATTATTTAAAAATGAGAAACACCACCCTCCCTTCCTAATTATAGTATAGTGTTGGGAGTCCCTCCCCTGAGACCCCCCAAGCCTCGGTCTACGCGCTTTCTCATAGTGTCGCTTTCTTCTACTACTACTACTGTGCAACCAAGAGTCTCTGAAACTCTCCACCACCAGTCAGAGGTTAATAATTGAGTAAAGTGCTGACAGCTCTATAGGGAAAGAATCAACTGATCAGGAAAGCTGTTTTTTTGTGCTGTATACCCCCAACCTGAGAAAGGTGTCACTTGGAGCATCTGGCTGAGACTTCAGGGTTGCTTTACTAAAGGCAAGTAGACTGTGCACTTTGCAGTTGCTCGAGAGCTTAGTAAATTAGGTAAAGCTTCACTTTACAAAGAATACTCAATCACGTTCAAGGAAAAAAAAAAAAACAGCATTTTTGCTTGCACATGATTGGATGATGGAAGTCGTTTACTAAGCTCCGGAGCAACTGCTCTTGCAGAGTGCAATTGCCCTTTGCAAAGTGCACAGTCTATTTGCCTTTAGTAAATCAACCCCTTCATGTCTAAGCTGGCCACAGACTGATTGGATTTCAGTGTGTGCCTGTCCCTGCTTGACCGAAGTCCCTTGTTTCAATGACTTTTGTCAAAGGGACATGCTGGAAAACATTTGTCGATCATCAACTACAGCTGCCAATCAGTGTATTCTGCCAGCAGTGAGTACTGCTGTCAGAACACAATATCCCATCAGTGGATCCCCCAGATGAAGGCACGTGATCCCTGTGCTGAAGACGCGTAGGGGAGGGGCAGGACGGAGCTACACAGACAAGCAGAGGATTACACACCGCACCGCATGCCATATGTTTGTTCCTGTATCCCTGTGTATTACACTATGGATAGGATGGTGCACTGACGCACCCATACCTTGTGAGTACCCTCCTGGAGGGAAGTGGTTTTATATTGTTCAATAAATCTCTGACGGTATCACGCTATGGAGTTTCTTTCTTTCCTACATATGTTACCTTTGATGGTTATCTGAGAGAGGTGCAGATCATTCCCAACAGATCCTATATGAGCCCAGGAGTGGCTCTACTGCGTGTATAGACACTGTTTAATCACTGTGTCACACGCTCAGAGGTGAGCGCATGAGCAATTGGGGGTCACTGGAGGGCACCGAAGCATGCCGTTATTTGCACACCATATAGGAAGAACATGAGGAATGCCTATATATTTTTTTTGGACACTAATTTTTGCACTTTATATATCATATTTTATTGATTAATTTTTATTGAATTGTTGAACACTTTAATATTTTTTATCATCACTTGGATTTTTTCACGTTTTGCATGTTGCATGTTGTTATATTTATATATATTTATTCACTTATTTTCATAAATGAATGGCACTGATTATTGCTCACGACATTTAATATTGAATATTTTTTAACGTGATTTATTTGACGCTACGATATTTTTTTGATGTTATCTATATTTTTATATAACGTTATTTATTATTTTTTTCTAGCGCATACACAATTATTTATTTTGATTTTGCTACAATATAAAACGCCAAATTTCTATGCAAAATAATTGTACCGCTTTTAGCACCTAAAATCTGAAATAATCATACCGCCAGGGAGGTTAATAGGGTTAATGAATAGGTATAAAAGGTGAAAGGTTTTTTAGTAGTACTAATGCCTAGTGTAAAACGGTCAAAATGATAGTACTTGGGTTTACACTATAAAGTGCCACCATATTTAACCAACACATATTCAGAGAGGTGAGAGGAATTATTTTATGCAGGTCATGTTGTGTTGCAGAACAGGACAGGGCAGCAGAAAACCCTCCATCACAGGTGATGAGTTGGCCATCACTGCTCTAATACATTGTTCTGTTGTCTTCACAACATAAAATACCTGATGCTGTGTCCCTACCATTGGTCATACACTATACAAGCTTTGAATATCTTGATATGACTGTTTTTTTCCAAAACAGACAGGCACTAACACATTTTTATCTGTGATGAAAGTCTGTGGAATTGCAGATATTTTATGCAAATCAGATTTTAGGAAGTAAGCATCATTCCTCTAGTACAATGGTTTCCTCCTGAAGCTTCTCACAGAACTGACAGCACCATTCTACAGTACCTAAACTTAGAACTTTAGAATGCTAATTTAGACAGAAGACTCTTTGGGCTTCGGAACACAAGCTACTTAGTTATTACCTTTCTGATACAGTGCAAATGTAAACCAGTGGCAGTTACAATTGCCCTCATTTGTCAAGGGTCTAAATAGGAACCATTTGTGTTGATCACAGTAACCAATCAAGATTTGACATTTCATTACCCAAAATGTGAATTACAGAAAAATGTGAATGTTTTTTCTGATAACTTAATTCAGATGTAATTTTTTTGTATCCTTAGACCAAAAATTCTGTCCACGAAACTGTGCATCACTCAGCAAGCTGATGTAAGTTTAAGGCATTAAACTATTCTGA
The DNA here is from genome assembly GCF_042186555.1 of Aquarana catesbeiana. Taxonomy (NCBI): domain Eukaryota; kingdom Metazoa; phylum Chordata; class Amphibia; order Anura; family Ranidae; genus Aquarana; species Aquarana catesbeiana. The sequence continues at coordinate 124,834,695 of NC_133327.1, forward strand.
TTTTTATTTATTCATCTCAACAACACAGCACAGAGTACAATTAACATTAATTAATAATATAATATTAAGTAAAAACTCATATGAAACTGTTTATTATTCAGTCAATAAATATTTGAATATGGGTGGTTGGAGTTGCTTAAATATTTAAAAGCTAGTTAGGTAAGCAAGAAGCCTTGTGGGCCCAGAGGACTTCAATTATCAAATTAAGAAAGGTGCAATGTAGACAAATGTTTTTTTGGCATTGGTGCTCAATACGACTGTCAATTAGACTTAATGTTTAATCATTCCTGTAATTTGTCATGTAGCCAGTGTAAAGCCCCGAGCAGAGGAAGCTGCAAACTCCATCCTTGACCTCCCTCCCCTTTCTTTCTGCTGGTGTCGCAAAAGTTAAAGATAAATTCCTGCTTCACTTCTCAAACAACCCCAGGCGGACTGAAACACAAGTCAACCAGGGACACGTGAACTATATTTTTTTTATACAAATTTGTTCTCAAGTCATCTGTAAATAACGTATTGCAAACATTTATGATGTAATACCTTAAAGAGAACTCAATCTTTTACCTGATTTTCACAATTCCCCTCCAACATTTTGCAAAACCATTTTAGTATAGGATTTCAATTATTTGCTAATGCACTCTGTACGTCTTTCTTATATGACAAATCACAGGTCATGTTGTCTCTGCTTTGCTGGCTGCAAATATCATAGCTGATAACAAGCTATAGCTGACAAAAACTTGGGCAGTTCAAACTAAGCATGCATAAGCAAATGGCAAAAGTTGCCATCACGAAAAAACACATATCAACACAATCAGTGCATCCAGAGCTATAGGCAGCTGGAATGATATGCAAATCTCAACTTTTCCTTCAAATGTTGACTTTACCCCTCCAGCCCCCTGATTGGTTCTTTAATGTAATTGGTCCCTTCAATGACCAAAAGTAATACAAGAGAATAGGAATTGTAGAAGAGTGACTACATAGTTTACTGGCTGCACAGAAATATATGTGAACCAAAGATAGAATACTAGAGAAAATAACTTTTTAAGGGGGAAACAAGGACTGTTTAACAAGGACAGAAGGGAAACAGAAAGGTCTTTACAAGAAGACACAATTTTGAAGGTCTACATCCAGACATATTTCTTCTCTAAAAGCCTTGTACAGACAAATGCACTGTTTTTACTGATGTTGTTCATTTAATAAAATTGTATATATCTTTTTTATATTACATATTGTTGTCTTCAATGATTTGCACCTTTAAAGTCCCATATCTCCTATATGTTTTGTTTTTTGTCCAAACGGGATGTTGGTGCCATATTTCATGTAAACTCTGACACTGATCTCTGACCACATAATCTACTTTGTACAGACACATGTTTTATAGCAGTATACTAGCTCTTGTAAGAAGATAGGCTTGTTTGTACCCATATTCAATGTTCTCTTTGGTAGGGGTGTCTAAAGAGGATCCCCAAGATAATCTGAAGCTGTTTTAGCATATTTAAATCCTTTGGATGATCAAAGCATTCATATTTATCACCTGGATAGAAAGTAAAAAGAAATCTCAAACACGGACCATTAAAAAAAAAAAAAAAACACTTTTGGGGAAGGCTGTAAACTCAATGAGCTTTTTATTGCTGTCCTTATTTCCACAGGAGGTTTTTCCTCACTTTCTGCCTCCATGGCAACATTGTCACCAGGATAGGGCATATTGGGAAATCTTTCTGAAGAGACATAGATCAAAATAAAACTGACAGAGGTTTTAACTATTCTGTACTCTAAAATGTTTAGAGATACAAGTTAAGGAGTCAGTTGACATCACGATGGCCCTTTTCTGATCTTGCATTTTTTGGCTGGACTGGGTGACAACCCAATGACTATGGGACCGTGAACACCAGACCCAAAAAAGTGTTCCCAGTGAACCAAGTCATTAAGCAAAACTAAAAAAAAAAAAACATGCTCAACTGCCACTATTTTTTATAGAGTCAGAGGTATATCCACACACTGTTCTTCTCTTCCATTTCACAAAACAGGTGCACCGGGGTCTACAGAGCTCTTGTGTAGCCTCCCTGGCGGTATGATTATGTCAAATTTTTTTAATGTCAAAGCTGTACATTGTTTTGCATAGAAATGTGGCATTTTATATTGTAGGCCTGTAGTTCTTAGTAATAACACGCTTAAATCTGTCCAAACAAGAGTCTAGTAGACATCCCAGGTATGATAAAGTTTGAAACACGAAATCATAAATTATAATATAATAAATAATTATAAAAAATAATAATATAATAATAATAAAATGAATTTCCCGACAAATCACTATTGCTCAATTCTGCAAGTGTTCTAATTTACTATTGCTGTTTTCTAGCTGTTCTAAAACCAGTTTTGACGTAAAGGGACACTTTTTGGTTGCTATGGACAATCTCCAGTTTCCAGGCAGAAAGAACAGTATTTATAATATAAAACTGCATGCAGGGCAATGGACAAACCACTAGGGACAAAAGGGAGGTGAAATGATTTGATACAGTAATGTAATCTTACAGATTACAGCGTACTGTATGTGTTATGTTTTTTGTTACTTTTTAATTTGCTGCCGGGCTCCGCCCCATGCATCGCAACGCTCGCAGGGAACGGAGCCCGGAACACAGAGCATTGGGCGGATGATCCAAAGGACACAGCAGGGGGACATTGCAGGATCTAGGTGACAAGGTAAGTTACCTGGACCAGGATTCTGCAATGCAATCCCGAGTGTGGCTCGGAGGTTACCACTAATACTGAAATTTAACCCTGAGCCACACTCGGGAATACCGCCAGGAGGGTTAAAGGAGAAACTGCCCATAGGATGTCTAGCATCTTTTGCCAGTCTTTGAGTCAAAGTGTACATAACCAAGCAATTTACTTCAGCAGATCTGACCTTTTTAGATAAACTGCTCTTATTTGTTTATTTGTCATGTGTACTAGATAAAAACACTGCCCACACATATCAGTGTGACTGTTCAAAATGGGGAAAAAGGACACCCCTCTATGTCATAACTGTTAGGGGGCTGATGCAGATATTATAGAGGAGATCTGGATTTGCCCTATGGTTAGATTATTTTGGTCTCAGATTATGGAGTTTATTTCACAGAACTTTGAATTCTCAATATTTGCAACCCAAAGTAGTGTCTATTTGGCATACTGGTGATATGGATCTTGGAATTTATGCTAGGAAGACTGTAGTAATACACTGGATTTCCACAGCACCCTTGGAAATTACTGCCTGGAAAAGACTGGTTAATATGGTCCTCCCTCTATAAAGAATATCATATGAATCCAGAGGTTGAACTGATAAATGTAAGATATGGGGGAGGAAGGCTAGGTATCTTGAGGGGGGGCTAGGTTTCGTGTTTAACTCTTGTGAGCAACCTTCCATGCACTCTACAACCTAACTGCATTGGCTACACCATTCTTCCCACTGATTCCTATGTCATATGGGTTCTGTTAGACCAGAAATGCATTCATATAGAAGGTGGTTTCTCCCTTTGTCAATGTTTATGGTGTACTAAGAAAACCTCTACCACTCTTCTTGTAAGGTTCTTTTTGGAAGTTTTTTTGTGCCTACAGGTCTTAATCTCATTACCTAAATGTATGAATCCTGCCCTCATATAATGCTTTTACAGATTTGTTTTTGTTGTACTACTGTTCTGTATGATGTGGATAACTGTACCATGTAACAGTGAACTTTGATTTATTAACAAAACTGATTTATATAAAAAAAGGAAGTACTGCCCACAACTGAACAACAGCTGTTAAGCCTTTAGCCCCCACTCACACTGAATGCGACTTTGAAATTATGTTACTGCAGAGCAATTTCAAAGCCGCTGGTCAATGCGATTTCATGTGCAGCTTGCCGTCATCTGTGCTATTTCATGCACAGATGTCAATGAAAGTGGCACATGAAGTTATAGTGCAGGAACCTTTTTCATAATCACGGCAATATAAACAGTTCCATGCCCGGCAATGGGGTGCAACTTTTCATGAGATTTGGAACTGTCAAATCACATGACAAATTGCACCGGTGTAAATGGGGGTGTAACGGAAAATTTAACTGAATGGCAAAGATATCATTTAGAAAATTGTAAAACCAAAATTTATTCTTCATGTGATCCAGATGTTTGTTTTAGGCGTTGAATATTTGGATTGTTTATACTCAGCACAGCCACTTGGGTCGATAACCTTGATTACCTATGTGGCTAGCTGTAATTTGCAGGAACAATAGGAGTTTTGTTGGTTAATAACATACCAGGCAATGCGCCTTACCAACGGTTCCTTCTCTGCTGTTATATAGTAGAATAACAGAGAACTGGTTGAATGTTTCTATCTCTGTCACCCCATTTTCAGGCACCTTCCCTGCTATTTGACTGCTTTATACACAGTCTGTAATGAGTCTACGGGCATAGAAAAAGGCCAAAGATTATTATTGATTTGTCTAGAAAGGTTGCCTCTTTTAAAATAAATAACTGTACTTCTGTGTTACTGTTCCCATAATTTGGCTCCATGTTTTAGGTAGTTCCATTCTGCAAAGTTCTTACAAACAACTATGCTGCAATCCATTAAACAGGCCAGGGCAAGTCTGAATTAATACCACACAGAGCCATTTCTAAAAGGTCTTGGTGGCTGCAAATGAGGGATAAACATTCCGGAATCTTGGGAATGTCCCTCCACCACAAATAAAAGAAAGGATTAAGAGATGGGAGGAATGTTCTGAGTGACTGGCATCTCTGTTTGAGTTAAGAAGGCCACCTGTTGCAGATTAGCATGGCGGAGCTTAACTGATTTGATATTATCATAGCATCTCAAATTGGCCAAAGAAGGGTTAAAGAAATCAAAACGGATAAAACGCAAAATCACTGGGGGTCTTTCGTTCCAGATTAACAGGATCATGCACAACCCAACAATTATTTCAGAAAGTGAGAGCCCTTTGACAGATGGAAGAACACTTCTTCCCATCATAAAGACACTTGACATTGGGATGAGAGCTTACACATCTTGACCAAAACACTGTCTAATAGGTCATGCATTTATTGTGCAAGGTTTTCAGAGAAATTCACAAGTTTACACTAGTTGTTCTTTTTGTTCCAAAAAATAAAAGACTGCAAGGTTGATTTACTAAAACTGGAGCGTGCAAAATCAGGAGCAGCTGTGCATGGTGGCCAATCAGTTTCTAACTTCAGCTTGTTCAATTAAGCTTTGACAATAAAAACCTGGAAGCTCATTGGTTTCTATGCAGAACTAAACCTGATTTTGCACTCTTCAGTTTTAGTAAATCAAACCTTTTGCTTGCTACCTTAATGCTCGGTATATCATTTGTTGTCTAACTTGCATTTCCAGTTTTACTGGAACACCCCTCAATGCTTTATTGTCATTTTGCTAGAAGCTGGTTCCAGGGGCAGTTGGCCTTCTCAAGGAGCTATAAAAGAAGGAGATCACTATGTTTTAAAGAAGATAGGCAACATGGCCTCATGATAGAACTGAATCAATCGGTATGAAACAGTAAAGGAAGGTGAGGCAGGCTGCCTTTAACATCCCCAGGCAGGGGAGATTCCTTCATCCATACTGTTTAGCGTGGATTGGGGAACCAAACCTGAAGAAGAGAAACCTAAATTGTGTAAGGCTAGCTTAAAGCTATACAAGTCACACAGAGTATAAATACTAATTTAATGGTTGTGTGTCAGTAAGACCTTTCTACTTTTTAACTTTACTAAATGGAGGGTGCCAATGAGTCAGTTACGGGAAATGAAAAGCATGATAAGCAGTCATGGAATATTTCACTTGTAATTATCAAGTGATTACAGAAAGGATTACATATGTCTTTAGGTAAAAATCCCCCTTAAAACTGGTTGGTAAGGAACACCCATCAACATATTCCACAGTATGCTGGGTAAATTCCTTTCTACATTTCATAGTATCTCTCAAGTATACACGTATGCATTTCTGTGTACTTTAGTACATGTACAGTAAAAAATATGCAGAAAGCATATGACACGCAAAGACACAATTATTTAAGTCCTCTTCACTCGTGTACACTGGGAAGCTGAGTACTTAAAATGTATTTTATATGCCTTTTGCAGTGAAGTAAATAGCAACCAATGACCATCTGTAATAATCTGAACATATAATCTTGAGTTATTAAAATAGCAGCAGTAATGTCAGGCTATAACTCCCTCCAGTCTCCTGTCTCACTTCCGCGTTAATAACAGACACTTGGTGAGGCTGCCATATAACAAAATGCTGTAAAAAAATATATTTTAAAACTAAAGGCTTTGTTAATTGACAGTTCCACCCTCCTTTAGCACATCAGTGTCATTTAACATATCAATGTCTATCAGCCCTGGGTTGAGGCAGAAGACAAGTCAGCCTAAAAGGGTGCCTTACAGCCTTATGCAGGACTCACATTTCTCCCAGGGAGAGAATACAAGCAAGTGACAGTACACATGCTTATCACAGAGCTATAAGACTGCATTATTACACCAATATAGGTGAAATATCAGATTCTTACAAATACCCCTCCCTGATCGATCCCCTTTCAGAACACAAATAGGGCCCGTTAAAATGAATCTAAATGCAATATATATGCATATTTAATGAATGTGCTTAGTTGCATGAGAACACTTCTGAAATGTAAACCATATGACAAAAGTACAAATAAAACATATGTATTGCTATATTTTTTTGTGGTTTTGGTACTGGAAATGCAGTCATATTATCTCTTGTATGCATATGGGTGGCTTACATGTTCTCCCTGTGCCCGTGTGAATTTCCTCCAGGTGCTCCAGTTTCTTCCCAAACTCCAAAGACATGCTGGCAGGTTAATTGGCTCTTGTGTAAATTGGCCCTAGTATGTGTATGTATGAATTAAAGTTAGGGACCTTACATTGTAAGCGCCTTGAGGGCAAAATATATATTATATATATATAAATATATATAATATATATACACACACATATACACACACACAGTATATCTATATAAAAAGCTGCGTAAATTGACAGCGCTACATGAGGACCTGCATTAAATAAACAAGACATATTTGTAATGGTAATTAAATCTTTATCATTAAAGTGTAAGTTCACCTTTACAGAAAATGTGTAAGGTGACCTTAAACTGGACCCCCTGCCAATTGCCCTCTGTCCCGCTGTACCAGAGTTCCACGATCCCCTGCTGTCAGACACCGGGATGCCGCCTCACCGGTCTGGGGAATTGAAATCCCTGTGGCTTAAACCTTTATCTATACCTCTCAACGTGTACAGAAAGGAGACATTCTAATTGGTCAGCACTATCACATGGACAGCACTGACCAATCAGAATTTGTCTAGCTTGTCCTGTCAGTGCTGCGAGGAGAGTAGAGCAAGCTGCGGGATTTCAAATCCTCAGACCAGTGAAGCAGCTTGCCCGTGTCTGACAGTGGGGGATTTGGGGATTCTGGTACAGTAGGACCAGGGGGGATGGGGTCCAGTGTAAGGTCACCTTACAGATTTTCTGTAACGGTGAACTTACACTTTAAAGTCTTTAATCACTGCTACTCTGCCTAAAGATACTCTTTAAAGTGGATGTAAACCTACTCTCATCATTTCTAAATTGCTTCCATAGTGCTGATCTATAAGGATATACATGCCTCCTGCATGTATCCTTACCTGTCAAATATCTCCCCTTTAGCTGTTTGGAGCCCTGCAATACTTGGGATTCTGTGTGCAGGTCTATTGTCCAGGGTTCAGTGGGCGGAGTCATGACGTCAGTAGACTCCCCACCCACCTCTACACTTCCCTTGGCCAGGCATCGATATTTCTTACACTGAACTTCTGATGATCTCGTGGATTATGCCCCATGATCATCTAAACATCCAGTCAAAACCCAGGAAAGTCACCACATGACTTCAGCATGCCCAATCATGCTGAGGTGTGGAGCAGCCAATCCTGTGAGAGCTGGAGAAGAAAGGAGGAGAACATGTGAAGTACACAGAATGCCTCTCTCACACTCATGCATGAGATAAGAAAATGACCTGTCACTCACAGCAAGGGGGAGAAACAGACACCTATTTCTCTGTGTGTCCATTTTTATCTCACTGAAGAAAGATAAGAGGATTGCTTAGAGCTGAATTAACTCTTCGTGGCAAGACTGGCCCAGATGAAATGACATCCTCTGCTATAACAGATATGAGTCTTAGTTAAAAAAATTTTTTTGGAGGTTTACATCCACTTTAAGCATATGGACACTTCTCTAACAAAAGTAATTTCTAAGGTGGTTCAGTGACATCAATTTTGCATATAGTATTTATTAGGGCGGCACAGTGGTGCAGTGGGTAGCACTCTCGCCTTGCAGTAAGAAGGGTTGCTGGTTCGAATCCCGACCACGACACTACCTGCCTGGAGTTTGCATGTTCTCCCTGTGTCTGCGTGGGTTTCCTCCGGGTACTCCGGTTTCCTCCCACACTCCAAAGACATGCTGGTAGGTTAATTGGATCCAGTCTAAATTGGCCCTAGTATAGGTATGAATGTGAGTTAGGGACCTTAGATTGTAAGCTCCTTGAGGGTATAGGGACTGATGTGAATGTATAATATATATATATATGTAAAAGCGCTGCGTAAATTGACAGCGCTATATAAGTACCTGAAATAAATAAAAATAAATAAAATAAAATATTTTGCCTTGTTCCTGCATGCATAAACTTTTGAAGTATCCATTAGCATGCTGTCATTAGGGAAACCCAGTTGCATCTTTGAAATGTTCTCTTCATGGGTATAGGTATGCATCTTCCCATTGGTGCAGGTGTCCCAAAAGACTATTACATATTAAATCCGGCAAAACATGCACCCAGCACTCCCCCCATGGGCTCCGGCTGCCCCTCCCTACTTGAAGCATAGGTTTTTTTTGTTAATTTGCTATGCTTGTTTAAAGCATCCTCATAAAGATAATTAATGTATGACTTTACTATGTTAACTGCTATATTAATTGCACAGACTGAAAACATGTATTCCATAAAGGCTATACTATATGACATGTTGGCAAGTCGGAGAGATTGAGTGCTGAAATATTATTACTTGGTAAGGATCCAAGCAATTATTTTATCATTTTCCAGGAAAATGTGGCTACTGGGACTAGGTATGATATGTTTTGTCTGATATTTTTCTTAAGCCAAGCAATATGTCATCTTCCCTTCATGTTAATGAATGTAAAATAGGTCGTTCTGCGAACAATGAATTATACTAGCATGTTTTACTGAATGTTTATGAGCAAAATTGAGTTTGTGTGATTTCTTTAAAGTGTATATAAACCTAAAAACAAAAATGTAATGTATTAAAGCTTATCAGTCCCTAGATGTATAGGCTAAATTTGTATTCTTTTTAAGGCTGTTGTCCTTATTTTTTGTTGATCTGGCCAGTAACACACTTCATGTCCTAAGGTGACAATGCTCACTCATCTTACTATATCTGTAGAGAAGCAGCGTTGACACTTTAGAACTAGACTACAGAACACTCCTCTCCTTTTCTCCATAACATAGTACAGGGCTGTTCCATAGTCCTTAGGAATTGCTGGGAATGATTTAACTGAAAGCATCCAGGCAGAAAAGGGTGCCTTAGAACAGTACCTCAATTGTTCTCAGGTAGAATTAATTCATAAGAGGACCCAAAGGGGGTGGGGAAGGGTGTGTGTACAGACCGGGAAAGGACTATCTTTCCCAGAGTGAGAGCCAGAACAACAAGCTGAAGGCCAAAGCAACAGTGCTGCAACAAAAAGTCAGGAGGTGGAATGTGTGCTTTTGGAGATATTCTGACTAACCCCAGTGAGGGTACCACCCTTTGGGGGGGAAGTTGACAAAAGGAAATACATCATTTTTTTAATGTAAATATTGGCGCATTTTCTTTGTGCTAAATCAACGATGACATTACAAGTTCTATATATTGTTGCATGAGCCACGTCAAATCCCTTAAAAAAAGAAACAAGAAAAAAAAGAAACAAGTTTATATTATTGTCTGATAGCATGTGTCAAAATAATCAAGCACTTGTGTCAATGTTTCATATTAAAAAATGTTCTAAAACGTACATTATTACCCCAGTGGTGTTAATACTGTAGTGAGGGTGCAGCAGCATTACAAGAGAGGTGGATGTTGTAGTGGGATTTTTTTTTAACTCAGGTACAGATACTTGTCCTCTGTTAGTCATTGATAGCCAGTTCAAGAGATAATATGTAGCTACATAGAGACTAGACAGACTCAAGTATCTTGATTCAGTTGATCTGGTTTATTTTTTGGTGCTTCGGTTTAAAGCGGAGTTCCACCCACATTCTTCACTCCTCACCATGCAGCACTAATGTGCATCCTTAAAATGAATTGGCAATTTATTTCTTTTTTTTTTATATCCACTTACCTGATTTCTGCCTATATCTAATTTCACTTCCTCCTCTAGGGGGCCGTGGCCGCAGATGTAATTTCCGGTTTTGCATTGGCTCCTGGGAGATCTTGGTCAGCTTGGCATGACGGCTATGGAAATTCTTGGCCAGCTTGGCATGGAACGGCCCCAGTAACATTTAACATTGGCGTCTATGGAAAATCTTGGTTAGCTTGGTATGGCTGTGCCATGCCAAGCTGACCAAAATTGCACCACACTGCACATGCGCGAGATCAGCAGGTGCAACCTGGGTAGCCAGCATGCACAGAATTCAGGAAGAAGGACACTGTGGCTTCAGGTGCCCACACTGGAGATGGCCGCGCTGTGCAGAAACAACTTAAAGTAAGAAAACAATGCTGCACAGATAGAAAACTGAGCATAGTTTACAGCATACCTTTGTTACATTGCACGAGGAATGAGTATTCTAGGGGTATTTTTATCTTAAGAGTCATATTTCGGACAGAATTCTGCTTTAAGTACACAGACTGACGTATTTAATGTAGGTTTTATCAAGATATGAAATTGACCAATCAAAGAAATATATGGTAACAGCAAGCATTGAGTTAATTGTCATGTGATCACGGTTCATCAGAAAGCTATCATGAAAGGATGTTTATTTCTAGTGACTTGACGTGCCATTCAAAACTAGTGTCCAGATGCTGATTTTCAGGAACTGTTCTGCCACAGGTTCTCCAAACATAAATTATACGTTTTGGTAAGTCAACAGAATTATTTGCAATGTTGCAATTTGCCAAGTGTGCATGTAAAGGATTAGAATTCTTATAATGAGGCCATTTTGTCCCTAAACAGCCATCTTGATTTTGCCACCTCAATGTGTATGGATGGACAGCACACTGCTATCATGCAACAAAGTAAATTTTGTTTGATTTGTTGTGTCATGCAATTTTTTAATTAATTTGACACATAAAATAGTAAATAAGTGTGCTATAAAAAATGGAGCATCTTTCTCTGTTTGCCAGTCTTTGTTCATTCTTTATTGTTTTGTACATTTATGTTTGAAAAAGTGGGCATGGTGGAACCCTTAAATAGGCTGGATTTGACTTTGGGAAAAGCTTTCCATTTGGAGTGACTCCTCACAGTATCCTTTAAACTGTGGGATGCCTCTATGCATTTATGTGTATTAAACACCTATGATACTATTAGTAATTAACCAATGCAATTATTATGATCCTGGTTATTTTATTTTCCTTTTGAACTAATGACATACAAACTTTATTCACACAATGAGAAAAGAGACGTGGTGAATTGACGGCTTTGTAAAAGAACTTGAAAAATGAATTATGATTCTAAACACTAAAGTCAATCAACCTATTACAACTTTTATCCCATCAAATCCCTTTTTTGTGCTTTGTGGCTCGGAGCTGTTTGTTTTATATTGGTACTGTCCTCTGTCTCTGTTGCGTGAGGATGTGTGGGTGGCAGTGTGATGTTTTCCTTGTTTTGACTGCTCTCAGAGGAATTTTCAGAATTCAAGGGGTAAAATAACTGATGAGCCTCTGCTATGTCTTGGATTGTTCTTGTCTAAATCTTCAATGTAATCCTTTCGAAGAATGATGTGGCATTAGACGTTCTACAAATCAGTATCACTTTTCCAAAGTAAAGCTAAGTCTTTGCAGATGTTTTTTTTGTTTTTTGTTTTTAATTGCAATTAATTCTTTAGATTTGGCTTTTTTTTTTTTTTGTGACTAAGATCAGTTCACCAAACCTCAAGAATCACCCGCCACCTGGTTCTTTTGTGTTTCAGGTTCCTTGATGAGAAAATCTCTGTACTAGTTTCCAAGTAGGCCTGTCCTGTCACAGCCAATACAAAGGGGTCTCACTCCTATTGTCAGATGTTTAATTTCACAATACAATGAATACAGTTTAAAGACTGAGAAGTGAAGAATGGTCAACATAGTTATTATCTCACAAGGAAATCTTTCACCTTGATTTTGTACATTTTAAGATGCCAAAGAAAAAAGAAAAAAAATAAGCCAATTCCACTTCTAGATTCAATATATAGCTAACTGACCCTTTAAATTAAAACTCTATGCCTTGCTGGTTCAGTTAGTATTTTGGAGGAAGCCAACCCATGTGCATTACTCAAAAATAATTAGGAGTGTAGATAACTGGCAAACCTCCAAATGGGGCCTCGAAGGTAGGTACAACCCTACATACAAGGTTCTGTAATTACCTTCCATCACAAAGCAAATGATTACTTTTCATAAATATATTTAATTATTTAAACCTGTTTGGCTACATGAATGAACTCAGAAATGTGTACGATTAAAGAAAGAATTTAGCCCAAACTTTTGTTTTTACAAAAACATAACCTCTATTAACCACTTCAGCCCTGGAAGGATTTACCCACTTCCTGACCAGACCATTTTTTGTGAAACAGCACTGCGTCGCTTTAACTGACAATTGAGCGGTCACGCGACGTTGTACCCAAATGAAATTGAGGTCCTTTTTTTTCCCATAAATAGAGCTTTCTTTTGGTGGTATTTAATCATCTCTGTATTTTATTTTATTTTGTGCGCTATAAACAAAAGAAGACTGACAATTTTGAAAAAAAAAACAATATTTTTTACTTTTTGCAATAATATCCAAAAAAAAAAAAAAAACATTTCTTCATCAGTTTAGGCCAATATGTATTCTTCTACATATTTTTAGTAAAAAAAAAATTAATAAATCGCAATAAGCATATATTGATTGGTTTGCGCAAAAGTTATAGCATCTACAAAATAGGGGATATATTTATGCCATTTTTATTATTTTTTTTACTAGTAATAGCGGTGATCAGCGATTTTTAGCAGGACTGCGACATTACGGCGGACAGATCGGACACTTTTTTGGGACCACTGATATTTATACAGCGATCAGAGCTAAAAATAACCACTGATTACTGTATAAATGTCACTGGCAGGGAAGGGGTTAACACTAGGGGGAGATCAAGTGGTTAAATGTGTTCCCTAGGGAGATGTTTCTAACTGTGGGGGGAGTGGACTGACTGGGAGTAGAGAGAGATCGCTGTTTCTGATTACTAGGAACAGCAGATCTCTCTGTACTTCTCTGATAGAACGGGGATCTGTTTACATTGACAGATCCCCGTTCTGGCTCTCTGAGGAATGATCGTGGGTCGCCGGCAGACATTGCAGCCACCGGCCACGCACATCGGCTCTGACGTCACGCACCCCCTATAGCTCATAAAGCGGCCAACATACACCTACGGTGGTTTGCGCAGCCGTGCCAACCTGCCCCAGTATAATGACGGCGGCTGCTCGGCAAGCAGTTAAAGGGTAACTCCACTTTCATGGGGAAGAAAAATTGCAAATAAAGAAAAAATAATATAGCGTGTACGATTGCAACACAAGTCATATTATAATTGAATGTTATTAAAAATTATCTTTCCTTATCAATCTGCAGCCGCTGTAATTTTCTGTCAATGCAATATGGCTACATGGAGTTGTTCTGTACACAGAGTGTGTACTGACCACTCACCAGAAACATAATTTCCTACTTGTGTGTTTGGCTCACCAATTTTCCCAGAACTCTGCCTAAGTCAGATTTCAGGCATCCCCTGCAACAAAAATGTAATTTTTGGTGAGATATTTCCAATAGGATCATGTCTAAAGGGATGCAGACCCATCAGCTTTTCTTATTAGTGTTCTGCAGGTGCACAGCTGACTGATAATTATGAAACCACTTCCATTAGACCCACTCAGAACAGAGGCACAGACAAATGCACATGGATTTCTTCAGAATAACAAAAGGTAGGAATTTGCAACAAAGGTTGTCATAATCCTTGCAAAGTACATCGATCACCCGGGGGGGGGATGTTTTTTTCTCAACAAAAGTGGTGTTACGCTTTAAGTATTTTTTGCTTAAGAGCACCAAACAAAGACCTGAGAGTCCAAACACTTTTAATATTGATATTTGCTCATAAGGAGATAACACAGAACAGCCAATGCATTTTAGGAGGCTCAAAGATCTCCCCTTTCTTCAGGGCTCGAGCTTGATGGAGAGATTGGAAGCCTCTAAAGTGGCACAATCAGCAGGGTTTTTTGTTTGTTTTATAAAAAAAAAAAAAAAAATCTGAAAATCTGATGTAACAAAGATCAGTGGATCAATTGATCAGCATGTATTTATTGCTGTCTGTTTCTCCATCTTGTCACATAGACACAACAGGAAGTGAGAGAAGCATTTACGCCTTTGACCTTTAATCTTGGAACAGGTGTCCTCACTGTTTTTTTTCGCATTTTTTTTCTTTGGAAAATTCACTTTCTGTTCAGTGAGTTTACCTAAAAGAGGACACAGATATTATATTAAACCCCAACAGTGGATCTAGTCCTACTCTACCTAACCTCCCCCCGCCCCCCGAACAAAAAAAAAAGTCTTGGCTGGAGTTTCCTTTTAAATAAATCATATATATATAACCTAGCTCTGGAGTGTGAGCTCTTTGTTCACTCATGGAAAACAAACTTCTAAGTGCCTATCCTATTGTAGCTCAACATATATTAGAGCACTTGCCAGCAAAGTACTCCAGAAAACTTTCAGCAGCATCACTTATTTTCAGGGGCGTCACACAAGCGCCTTGTCTGAAATCAGACATGAATTGTAGCCAATCGTTGAGTAATACACAGAGATTTGTATGTACCCAACAGAACCCTTTAAAAACAACATAACAAGCCGTTTAGGGCTCATTTTAAGACAGGGAAATTGTGTGCTTCATAAAATTTTACTGGTGTCATGGTCTGCGAAAGCTCAGCTTGTAACTTTTGACGTATAAACTCTAGGCCAGACCCTCATATAATAGCAAGTTATAGCTGTGTTGTGTGTGTATGTGTAGATGGCAAGTGCAAGGCGTGCTGACAGACACTCTGCAGGCTCACAGCGGTCTACCTCTGGGAATAGCAAGGTCTGAGCACATGGCTCACATCTCAGGAAGTTCTGCACTAAACGTAGTGTTAAAAGGGAGTTTCCGAGTATATTGAGTTATTGTATAGCTCTAGGTCATGCACAAGCAAATTCTGTACTGCTTATGTCAATTAAATCCCTTTGATGTCCCACACAGTGTGCAGCCAGGGTCAGCCTGTGTTATTCAATTATTGTATCCAATGTAAAAGGTATCTAGTACTTGTTGAACATACTAAAACCAGAGCCCCAGCCTCAGGGGAAAAAAGAAGTGAGACATCCTGGGCCTGACTTTCCACAACAAACAGCACAAGGCTGATTTATAGAGAAAAGTACATCCAGCTCTCTGCATCAGTTCGGCCATATAGCTTTCTTACCGCAGCTCTGTACTCATAACACAATAGGGGCTTTCTATAAAAAATAGAGCAAAGGAAGGATAAACGCTGGTGTACCCAACAGAAACCAATTTATTTGCATGTTCATGCCTATAAAGAGAGAGAGCTGGAATCTGAATGTTTACTATACTATATGTACCATCATTACTCACAAAAATAAAAGAAAGCAATGGTTCCCACCAGCTTCCAGTGAGCATATAGGAACCCTGTTCCTCTGTATAGCATTGCAAATGAAGATACAACAGTAAAAGAGGAGAATACATACTCATCTCCTCTCAATGAGCACCGCTTTGATCCTGAATATATGGTACTCATGATATAGAGGTCAGCAGGAAGAATCAGAGTGAGCTGCAGTAGGACCCATGTGATTGTCACTACTGAAAATGTCCGTATCTCTGTGGACTCGGGGAGGGTTATTTCTTCACCATCACCCTCCCTAGTTCTCATTGCTGGTACTCATGATATAGAGGTTAGCAGGAAGATTCAGAGTGACCTGCAGGAGGACCCATGTGATTGTCACTACTGAAAATGTCAGTTTCTCTGTGGACTCGGGGGGACTATTTCTTTCTTCACCATCACCCTCCCTAGTTTTCACTGCTGGTACTCATGATATAGAGGTCAGCAGGAAGATTCAGAGTGACCTGCAGGAGGACCCATGTGATTGTCACTACTGAAAATGTCAGTTTCTCTGTGGACTCGGGGGGACTATTTCTTTCTTCACCATCACCCTCCCTAGTTCTCACTGCTGGTACTCGTGATATAGAGGACAACGGGAAGAATCAGAGTGAGCTGCAGGAGGACCCATGTGAATGTCACTACTGAAAATGTCCGTATCCCTGTGGACTCGGGGGGACTATTTCTTCACCATCAGAGAAGTGATCAGAGAGGCAGGAAGCAGGTGTATCTTAATTTGCAATGTTCAATACAGTGACATTGCCATGTTAAAGTTGAATTAAAGGCAGATTTACTATCTTATTTGAAATATCTAAACTGCATGTTGTGAAAAGCATCAATGATCACTTCTTAATCCCTTGAAAGGGGTATATTACCAGTTGCATATATAAATCTGATGCTCACCAGGTTTCAATAGTTTTATAGCAGTATTGTCAGTGTTTATATGGCGTTCCAGATGGAGTAATCCTTAGGGGTATAGTCTGTGGCTGTAATAGCTGGATGGTGATGTATCCATAGAAAGGAGTATTAAGGGTTAAAAAAGGAAGGCAGCCATCCTTCAGAGTGTGTCCAGAACTCTGCAAGACATGTAAGGAAAAAACAGGGAGGGGGAGGCGTCGACCTGAGTGTAGTATTAAAACAATGACTTTAATAGGATAAGATTAAAAACAGAACAAGATTAAAAACACTTACAAGATGACAGAAGATGCATGCTCGTCAAAGTGCAGTACTTTACTTTGACGAGCATGCATCTTCTATCATCTTGTGTTTTTAATCTTGTCCTATTAAAGTCATCATTTTAATACTACACTCGGTCGGCGCCTTCCCCTCCCTGTTTTTTCCTCAAGTTTTATAGGTATGGATGGGGGGGAGAAAAATATGGAGATAGGGGTTTTGCGGCGGAATAAAGAAAAAAGGGTGAAGGGGAGGGGGGAGGGTTCAGGAAGGCATCCAAAGAGGCATTTTAATATTTATTAAAGCAGCAATAAAAAATCAAACTAGGCACTGTTCAGTTTAAGTCATATGTGCTAGTATGCATCGCATACTAGTGCATTATGGCAGACTTACCTCAAATAAAGCTCTCCAGCGGCATGCTGTCATCGCTGAAGGCACTTCCATCTTCACCCAGTCTTCCTTTCGGGTTTGCAGACTTCAGCGATATGAATGGCTGAGCCAGCGATTACGTCACTCCCATGCATGCACGCAGGAGTCACTGTTTCTGGCACAGCTCTGAAGGAATGGCACGGGTATACGCCGGTGATGTCACCGGCTGCATCTAAGGTACATATCTCCTAAACGGTCGTACGTTTAGACGATATTTACTGTACCTGTACGTAAACCTTATTATAGGCTAACCTATAGGTAAAAATGATACAAGAGAGTTTACTCCCACTTTAATGTGTTGTTTCCACTGTTCTGTACCAAATCTTCCTTCAGTTAGGAAGGCTTGGGCACATTACGTTCCACCCAAAGCCCAGTAGGATCGAAAATTTGGATAAACGATGGCCAATGAAAGTGGAGTTCCACTCACTTTTACAACTCTTCAGCATCCCTCACTAAACTGTGCACTGTAAATGAATTGGATATTTTTTTATTTTTTTTCTCAGCACCTACTGTATATCTGCTGTATTCATTTTTCACTTCCTCCTCCCTGGCCGTGGCCCATCGCATCATTTCCTGTTTGCGATGCCTTCTGGGAAGGGGTGCCAACTTTCTCTGACACTGCCGTTGCTATGGAAACCTGACCTGAAACCTATTACACTGCTTGTGCTGCACTGAGCATGTGCGAGATCTGCAAGGATGAGATCCAGGAAGAAATACAGTCTAGCTTCAGATGCCCACACTAAAGATGGCCACGGCCTGCTGTAAGTTTATAAAATAACAAACTACTGCTATAAACTAACAAAACAGACCTTAGTTTACAGACTAACTTTACTAGAATACATTAGGCTTGTGTATTATAGGGGTATTTTTATTTAAAAAGTATCATTTCGGCCGGAACACCACTTGAACTTTGTACGTGGTCACAGTGGGGTTGATCTACTAAAACTTGAGAGTGCAAAGTCTGGTGCAGCCGTGCATGGTAGCCAATTAGCTTCTAACTTCAGTTTGTTCAATTAAGCTTTGACAGAAAAACATGGAAGCCGATTGGTTTCTATGCAGAGCTGTGCCAGATTTTGCACTCTCCAGTTTTACTAAATCAACCCCCCTATGTCTGCGACCATTTGTCCACAGAGTAAAACAAAAATTTAAAAAAATCAAAAAACACTTTAAATTCTAAATATTTCAGTGCCACACAGACACAAATGGTCAAATCTATGATCGTTTGCACTACCAGTATGGTTGAGTGCATGTGTATTTCAATTTCTAAAGAGTTTACAATAAGATGACCACTACATATGTAGTTGGACAAGGAGGCTGAGCGTTACTTTCTGAAATGCAAAGTGTTAAGTGCTTAAGTAGAATCAGCCTTTTCTCCCACTTACATGCTGCCTATCAGTCAATTACAGCCTGAAAGGGTATAATTGAATTTCTCTTCGGCAGAAGAGAGGCAAAGGAAGAATGAAATTCACAACAGTTTCTAGCTTTCTGCCGTGCTTTTTCATGTTGTACTGAGCAAAGGCAATTATCTTTGTATCAACAGGACACAACTGGGTACGATAATGAACCAGCTCAAGCCTCAGGGCTAAAAAAGTTTGAGAATAATTCAACTGAGTGGAAACCTGCGGTAAGCAAAAGACATTGTAGTGACCTGCCTAAAACTGCGATAGTCCATTACAGAAGGAAACAAGCTCTTCATTGTACTTTCCAAGTACTATGCAAAGCGTAAAAAGAAAGGTTCATATATACATGTATATATGTATATAGTTTATATTTATATCACTACTTCCTGAGTTATCGCTAACATTCACAATATATCAGACCTTTACTGCCACTATTTACATAGGAATACTTTCTATACTTTCTAGATTTCTATTTAACAGCTCTAAAGTACAGAAATATAGTACATTAAAAAGAAAAAATGAAAGGCAAGAACATGGTAGAATGTACTTATAAGTATTTGTATCCTATCAGTGATGTATAATAGTACTTCTAACATGAGCAATTAAATGAAGTTATAAATAATTGGATAAGTAGAACCAAGAACAATAGCAAGCAAGCAGTCATCTACTAGTTACAAACATTTTTTTATTTATTTATGTGCATTTCTGAAATATTTCTTGCACATGGGCACCAAAAACTGATTTTGCTGATCTGACTACAGCCATTCACTTACATTCACTGGGCGACTTGAAATCGGATCCAAAGTTGCCCCTGTGTGAATGAAGCCTTCCTGTACTACTTCAATCCGAATAGAAGGCGACTTGTACCCATTGCTTTCAATGGAAGTTGCCTCCAAGTCTGATCACCGTTCATACTGAGGCAACTTTACAGGAAGCAGAAAGGAAACAGAAAGTAATTTACTCCACTAAACAGCCAGCCCCCTCCTTCTTACACACAGCTGATAAGCTCTGATTGGCCACTTGTAAAGTTCCCTTCCCTGTAAAGTTCCCTGTCCTGGAGGCGACTTCAAGTTGTGTTGTAAGTTGCCCCAAGTCGCGCTGTGATTCATACTCAAGTCGTGTCCAAATTGCCTCCCAAAGTCGCACTGGAAGTCGTGTTGCTCCTGTGTGAATGGGCTCTTAACTAAACAAGTTAGAAGCTGATTGGCTACCATGCACAGCTGCACCAGATTTTGCACTCTCCAGTTTTAGTAAATCAACCCCATAGACTTTTAGAAGAGTCCAGGAGCAGCAGAGTTTAGAGGCAGCCAAAGCAGAAGTACCACCTTTAGGAGAGGGCATAGAACGCCAAACGTGGCTAAACACACCTAAGCGCTTGGCATGTTCAGTACTTGAGTGCTTATTTATTTCAATGACCATAATATATTAAAATTTCCTGCATCGCATAGATTTTGCAGGCAGTTCACACTGCCCTATGCGAACTGCTGCGGGTGTCAATAGAAAGTTAATGACACCCCCAGATCGGTTCACATCGCAGTGCAAAGTGTGAATTCGGACAGGAATCAGATCGCATGGGTGTGAACACCCATGCGATCTGATTCTGGTGTGGACCAAAAAAAGGGTCATGCATGATTTTGGTCTGAATGCGATGCAAATTCAGCCATGCAATCTGTAGGGCTGAATTTGCATCACACAGACATCGCAGCAGCAGTGTGAATCACATGCGATGTCCGACATTGCGCTGGTGTGAACCGGCACTTAAAGTAAAACTTTACTGGCCCCTTTGAGCAAGCACACTTTTTTTGAAGAAAAGACATGCTATAGCTAACTGTAGAAAGTACAGGCCGGTAACTCGACAGCTTCTCCATAGAAAATATTTATTTAAGCATTATAGCAGTAACATCATCCAAAAATTCTGACGCGTTTCGGCCTTAGGCCTTCATCAAAAGCATAAAAATATGATATTAAAAACAGGTATATATAAGGGAAGCAGTCCTTGTGAGGTATGAAGGGCAAAATTCACTTAATTAAAAAATCAACCCATTAATTGGTTACAGGTGGAGATGACCAGACCTGGGCCAAAAACACACAAACACAGTGGGTTTCAACAAGGAACACAAAATTTTAACCATTACAGTCCCACTGATACAACAGTGGAAGATTTACAATAAAAAATCATTAAAGAGGAAGTAAACCCTGATTGGTTTTACTTCCTCTTTGTTTCCCTGCAAAGGTAAAGCATAATGGGCTACTATGCATTGCATAGCAGCCCATTATGTGTCACTTACCTGAAACCGAAGCCTGCGATGTCCCCGCTGGCTGGAAGTGTCCATCTTCAGCCCTCTTCCTTCCGGGGCTGTGAACTCTGGCTCTGTGACTGGCCGGAGTCGCATGACGTCACTCCGGCATACATTGGCGCATGCGCAGAAGAACTCATTGTACGGGGAATTGTAAATATCTCCTAAACTGTGTAGGTTTAGTAGATATTTCCAGCACCTACAGGTAAGCCTTAATCTAGGCTTACCTGTAGGTGAAGGTGGTTGTACATGGTGTACAACCACTTTAATTGCTAAACTTAGAACTCAGATCATTATTTCAAAAACAGGATAACATCCATCCTATTGTTGATACCGAACAGCATCCTGGTATTTAACGTGTGTATCCACCACACCTCCCGTTGGAGCAGGGTGCGGTGGGTATCCCCCCTCTTGTAGACCATTTGACATGTTCTAAACTAAAGAAAAAGTATCAAGGTTACCCCCATGCACTGTCTTGAAATGTTTAGATACATTAGAAATATTTTTGGCATTTGGATTGACAATGTCATTATAGTGTTCAGAGACCCTGATTCGTACGTGGCGAATGGTGCAACCCATGTACTGTATCTGACAAGCACTACATTCCACTACATAAACCACTGATTTAGAGCTGCAATTAATAAAATGTTTAAGAGTGTAGGTTTTGCCTGTGGAAAAAGAGGTGACAGTTTTGTTTTATCTGTGTCTTCTGCATTGTCTACATGTCCTGGTGCCACAACGAAAAGATCCAGCGGTACTTAGCCATGTCCGTGGGGGCTGATGAGGATGAAAACGGCTAGGGGATAGGATAGATCCCAGTGTGGGAGCCCTTCTACTGGTAAAAACTATAATCCTGTTATAAAATGTCATACAATGTCTTATCCGCTTTTAGAATGGGAAGGCACTTTTTGATAATTGCTACAATTTGATTATACTGTTTAGAGCAGCGGTCCCCAACCTTTTCGGAGCCAGGGACCGGTATCGCGCAGCCAATTTTTCCAGGACCGCGCGTGCGCACGGGGGGGGGGTTTGGGGCATTGTTGTGGTTGGTAGTGATGGGGGCTGGGTGATACTGTTGCCACTCACTGATGGGGTTTTAACAGGAATTTCTGTGCAGTCAAACCTCTTTGCTAATGATCTGTATTTACAGATCATTAGCAGAGAGGTTTGACTGCACAGAGACTTCTATGGAAACACTATCAGTAAGTGGATTACTGCACAAAGCTCACTGAGCATCTCAGATCAACCAGGCTCCTGCATCCATGTGTTTGTTGTGCCCTGGGGCATCAGGAGGAGAGCAGCCACCACTTATTGAAAGGGGGCTGAGCTTCACTCGCTCACCCCCTACTGTATGGCAATTGAATATAATAGCTCTTCATTTTTAGCCACTCTGAGTGGATGGTGTGGAGTGGCCTGACTGCAGGGTGTCTCCTGCATGGTCCATTATGAGACCTCCGTGCTGCTGCTGTAGCGTCAGAGCCGCCGCTAGAGGTCCGGGGTCGGCAATGGTGATTTGGTCTCTGGCGCCATTTTGGGGAAGACCTGCTCTCATGAAGAGGAAGAAACTAGAACGTTTTTGATCTGCAGTGTGTCTTGCCAGTCTCCCACCCCACGGCCCGGCCCTCAACAGGTCACGGACCGGCTCAGGGCCGCGGCCTGGGGGTTGGGGAGCCCTGGTTTAGAGTAAGTAGTAACAAAATGTATTTAATTTCTATTGCAATGGGACTGTCTTTTCATACTAGCATGCTATCTCTATCCTTTTCTCCGCCTTCGCCTCATTAGTCTTTCTGAGACTACAGTACATTCTTTCTCATAATCTTCGGGATCAGAGCAGTTCCTTTTTGCTCGCACGAACTCCCCTACTGGTAATGCATGTATGGTATGAAAGGGGTGACAACTCGTAGCAAGCAGAAGTGAATTGCCAGTACATTGCTTTCTGAAGGTTTTTGTAGTTACCCTGCCACTGTCGATGTGTCCTGTAAGTGTTATATCCAAATAATCAATGACTGGACTCCAAATTCAAATGGTTGTTATTAAGATACTGAATAAAAGAATCTATCATAGAGACCAGGCCAATCCACACCAAGGCCAGGTCATCTATATAGTGACAGTATACCAGTCAATATACACTCTGAAAGGATTATTATGTGTGAAGAGAAAGCTAAAGCTAATAAACAAGAATAAGCATCCTTATTTTCAAAAAGTGAATTATTTTTAGTTGAGTCCAATGAAAACTGAAAATTACAGTCACATGGTTGAAAACAAAGTGCCTTAGAATAAATCAATCATCATACATCCAGTTTTCTAGGTATCCACATAAAGCACTCATTAAAGATCTACACTTCAGACTGCTAAAAGCAGAAATATGCTTTTTTTGTAAGCTAGGAGAAATCGGCGTTGTGCTTTCTTTGTACAGAATGCCACTAACATCAGGGAAGGAAATTTCTTTTATGCACTTGATCAACAGCAAATAACAGACATTTTTAGGTAGAAAATTATCCAAGGATAAATCTTTTTAAAAATCAAAATCACAACCTGCTGGACTCCAAGGAATAACCAGACTGCAAAAGTGAAAGGTCCAGCCGATCAATGTGTGCCGTGTACACTAGACTTTCTCTATTTATCATTAATTCATTCACCTTCATCCATTTTACCGTATTGTGAATGCCGCAACACGGAACAAAGCATGACCCAGGTTTATGGCAGGCCTTGGGACACATAAGGCATCCATTGTGTTTATCATTGTTTGCCAAGCCTGTTATCTGACTAGCGGTGTCCACCTCACTACATTTATTATAGTCACATCTTAATTAAACCCCATCAGTTATTTGACTTAAGGTTGTAAAACACTTTGTAACAGCTCTGAAGATAAACGGCAGTGGCTGCAACTGAGGTTTATTTATTGACTTGCTGGTTTCATATAAATATTGTTAACAATGTTTTACAGGGACTGTTTATTATATAATGTGTCCTTATTTTTTACATTGGTGTTCAGGCCTCATACACACGGCTGCTCCTAAACTGTCCTTTTTGGGGCTTTTGGTGTTTCTTGCCTAAACCCCTGAACTAGGGTTGCCACCTTTTCTTCCAGCAAACCCGAACACTTTAGCGGCCTGGCACACCCTTGGGTGCCCCAAGGAGAGTGGTAATGCAGTGTGCATAGTGTGCCACAGCAAACGGTGCGTGGGGCTAAATTGCTCTTGCTGACATCATCTGCCCCCCAGTGATGCTAAACCTGCCCCCAGAAAGCCGCCCGAAGCTCCAGGATGGCAACAAATTTGTGTGTGACCATCTTGGTTACTTGGGGAGCCACAGCCTGGTCTGAATAATGTGTCCGGGTTTCAGCCTGAACCACATTACACATTATTCAGACTGGGCTGTGGCTCCCCAAGTAACCAAGATAGTCAAACACAAAGTTGGTGCCATCCGGGAGCTTCGGGCGGCTTTCTGGGGGCAGGTTTAGCATCACTGGGGGGACAGATGATAATTCAAAACCCGGACTGTCTGGGTTAATCCCAGACAGGTGGCAACCCTACCCTGAACGCAGCTCAGTAAAAGCCTATGGGGTTGATTTACTAAAGGCAATAAGACAGTGCACTCATTGCACTCTGCAAGTGCAGTTGCTCCAGGGCTTACTAAATGAGGTAAAGCTTCACTTTGCAAAGAATACCCAATCATGTGTAAGGAAAATAAAAGAAACAGCATTTCTGCTTGCACATGACTGGATGATGGCAGTCAGAAGAGCTTATGTTCATTTACTAAGCTCTGGAGCAACTGCACTTTGCAACGTGCACAGCCTATTTGCCTTTAGTAAATCAACCCCTATGTGTTCATGCACACAGTGGGGTTGATTACTAAAACTGGAGAGTGCAAAATCTGGTGCAGCTCTGCACATAAACCAATCAGATTAATTTTTTTTTTTTTTTGTCAAAGCTTAAAGCGGAGCTTTACCCAAAATGGGAAGCATGCGCAGTAGGTATCCAGCTGTGAAGCCTCAAGGCTTCACTGCCACTTTCCCTTAGTCAAGATGGCGGCACGAGTACCCGATAGCCAATTGAAAAATGGTCTCGGTTGAGGATACGACTGGTTTCATGAACAGGTAAGTGTCCTAATATTAAAAGTCAGCAGTTACAGTATTTGTAGCTGCTGAATTTAATTCTTTTCTGAAGGACCCTGGAGCTCCTCTTTAACTAAACAAACTGAAGTTGGAAGCTGATTGGCTACCATGCACAGCTGCACCAGATTTTGCACTCTCCAGTTTTAGTAAATCAACCCCATAGACTTTTAGAGGAGTTCAGGAGCAGCAGAGTTTAGAGGCAGTCAAAGCAGAAGTACTGCCTTTAGGAGAGGGCATAAAAATGCCAAACGTGGCTAAACGCACCTAAGCGCTAGGCACATTTAGCACTTGAGCGTTTATTAATTTCAATGACCAGAATAAATTAAAATTTTGGCCATTGAAATAAACACCCAAACACCAAATGCTAACCTGGTTTGAAAAACACAGCTTAGGTGAGTTTTTAAGGGTCATTTTCTCCTGTCAGTTGAAACAGCGTTTACAATAAACAATGTGCATGAGGCCTAAAGAAGGTAAATTGAAGTTTTTCTATTTTCCTGCCAGGCAGGATAGGGAATGTAAATACAAATGTACCGTTAAAGCATTACCATTGCCAACTGTCCCTGATTTCTAGGGACAGACCCAGGTTTTCATCATACATTGCTGCAAATGGCCCTTACTGACCACTTTAAAGCTGGACCACTAGGACCATGTCAAAGCTGGACTCCAGGCAGATATAAAATAATATAGATTATTAAATATTTACATGTATTTTATTAAATGCAAGTAATGTACGCGCATAAATATGACTTGGTTTCAACTTTCTTTAATTTATTGTACAATAGTAAAATTTACTGAAAAGAAACAAACTGACAGAAGAGGACAGCAGAAAGATGACCTCTTCAGGCGTATACTGCTCCTTTACTGTTCAATGAACAGGCTGGAGGCAGAGTGGTCTCAGCAGTGTTTTGTCTAAAGAGAAACGTCAGTCCCTCTTCCAGTTTGTTCCTCCCCCTGAAGCCACTATCTTAAAAAATACAGTGTCCGACCTTCAACGGTAACTCCACTTTTGTGGCAAAAAAATTAGCAAATAAAGAAGTATTATAATATATACAAAAGTGACACAAATAATAGTGTAATTGAATGTTATTCAAAATTACCTTTTCTTTTACTCTGCAGTGCTATAATTTTCTATAAAATGCAATGCAATATGGGTACCTGAAGGCGTTCTGTACACAGATGGGATACAGAACGCCCCCCAGAAATGTCATTTCCTGCTTGTATGACTGACTTACTGATTTTCCCAGAAGTCTGCACTAGGATACAAGTCTGATTTTGGGCATCCCCTGCAACAAAAATGGCATTTTTGCTGAACCACTCCCAGAGGGAAATCACATCTAAAGGAATGCGGGCCATGCCACTTTCCTCATTAGAAACTTACAATAGCTGCCTTTAACGTATTTCACCTGTGTTTTATATTTTTCCCTGGAGTTCAGTGGAATGCAATTTCATTAAGAAAAATAAATTATTATGTATAAACCCCAATGGTGTCTGCTTTTCAACAATGAAGGTTTATTTTACATTTACTGTTAGGGTTGCACCGATACCGGTATCTGTGTCGATACTAAGCATTTGCACGAGTATCAGTACTCGTGCAAATGCGCCGATACCTGAAACCAATACTCTTTGACTCAGTTCTTTCAGCTGTCAATGGGATTCCCCCACTGACAGCTGAAATAAATAAAAAAAAGCCATCAATTATCGGTTGTTAAGGAGCGGGGCTACCACATCCTTAACAACCGATGACTCATTCATGTGTCAATGAGGTTCCCCTGTTGACAGCTGAAGTGTAAACAAAGTCCCAGCAATTGGAGCTGTCAAAAAAAAGCAGCAGGGCAATGTTTATCAACAACATTGCTCAGCCTCTGAGAAAGATAAAAAGAAACATTGTTTATTTTTTAATCTTTCTGTTTATTCATCTACAGATCAAACAGATCAAAGGAATTAACTTCAATCTGCAGATGACGTCAGTTTAAAGCAACCTGTCAAATAAGAAAAATTGTAATTATTAATTTTTTTTACAAATGGTCCTCTATTTAACCCTTAATTTACTCTAATCAGCCTTAATTAACTCCTTATTCTCCTTCTCCATTTAATTATTATTTTCCTGCTGATTTTTTTTTTTTCACTTCTATTTTATAAATTATTAATAATTAAAACTTTTTTTGTTTGCTTTGTTCGTTAATATTTTTACACCTTTAACATATATTTACACGTTTCACATTGAAAAAAGTGCAAAATTAAAAAAAAAATAATAATTTATTTAATTTGCAAATTACTTTCCAAATGCTTTGTACCATTGATGATATCTGAAGTGTAAACGAAACAGTTGTGGTGGGTATCGGTAATTGGTAGCGGCGAGTACTAAAAAAAAAAAGCATTGGAACTCACAAAAAAAATGGTTACGGTGCATCCCTATTTACTTTGAATAGGTGCCAAAAACATGATGGTAGTTTATTAGCTTTGGGCTAAAATGATGTTAGTAAGTGTATGTTTTAGACTCACTTTCACTGTTTTTATTTGTGAATAGCAATTGTTGCTTTTTGGATACATTGTTATAACTGTTATCTACACACATTCACTCATGACTTTGTTATTTTGTTGCGAGCTGCGCTGCACTATATATATGTTTTATTTGAGATAAGTGAGTGAGAACACTTTTAAGTGAAAAGTAGCAACTACATTTATATATATTCACTTGGGTATATTTTTAGAGATCTATCATTTATTTGTTTGCGCTGATTGAGTTTTTAAGTTTGTGCGTGATAGTTATAGGGACATTAGATTGTTAGCACTTTGGGTCGGGACATGTTTGAATTTCCTGTGTGCCCTGTAACAACGCAGGATGAAATGTAAGCATATTTGCTCACTATTTCACAACAATATAAAACCTACCAAGAATTGAGTAGATTTGATTTATTATTCCATCCAAACATGTGGCGTCCAGAACGTCTATAATAAAATAACATAAGCGTTTAGGATCCACATCTGCCTACATGTCCGGTGTGCCACTAGCTCCAAATTGTATTAACCGTTCTATACCAAAATAAACACTATAAATTCCCTATTTCCTTTAGCTGCTCTATTTTTTGCTGGACCGGGTCTGGTTGCACATTATAAAAGATATCACTAACTGCTAGTAAAATATACACATGCCATGGTGATAATGCATGGTGCTAATATTCCATGTGTTACTCAGTGATGTAGTGGGTTTCCCCATGACCCAATAGTGTCTGGTAGAGCTACACTGCAATAAAAGCCACCTGTTTGTTAACAAGGGAAAGTAAACAAGGATTAGGCAGGCAGTGAAAAAAACACAAGACAACATTAGCTCTACATAATCCATCCAAATGCAACTTAATCTTCTTCTGATATTTTGTACCTGTCTTCAGAGGGAATACGTGTTCATTAAGAGGGATTATAGTCTTCTTCTCGTTATGACTGATGCAAGACTGAAATTAGCTCCTCGGTCATCATCTTGCCAATGGAAAAAGTGGCAAATAATGCAGTCTTCCCCGCAGCCAATCTTTACAATGCATGATGAAATATAAACTTAAATTAATACCCCTTATTCTTAACTTATAGGCATTGATGTAAATGGTAAAAGGCATTTATATAGGTATGAGGCAGTTTGGAGTAGGTAAAATAAGTTCTTAATCTTTTTAAAAATATACCTTTTTTGAAGAGTAACATTGAAGGGTACAGTAAAAATAAAAAAAGTTATGAACCAAAA
This sequence comes from Aquarana catesbeiana, assembly GCF_042186555.1. Taxonomy (NCBI): domain Eukaryota; kingdom Metazoa; phylum Chordata; class Amphibia; order Anura; family Ranidae; genus Aquarana; species Aquarana catesbeiana. The sequence continues at coordinate 124,863,737 of NC_133327.1, forward strand.
CCATGGTAGCCATCCAATTATCTTCACAATGGCACTAGCACGTAGAGAAAAAGTCGAATTCTGTAGAAGAGCAATTTATTTTTAACAAAGCCTCACAGATGACACCCCTGTCAGACTAAGTTATACAGAACTGGAGAAGATAACATTTAACTTATAACTGTTGCACAAGTTATACATTGCTTTCTTTAGTAAGCGTAACAAAATCATTAAAATAAGAAGTCTGTGAAGGTTTTCATTTACCCAGGTCATTGTACAGCTAGTAGTAGTTAGTCACATTCGACTGGACTTGTTCTGCAATGTTGAGCATGTTTCGTAGCTTCTCCAAGCCACTTCTACAGTTCTAAGTGGGAATTTAAATAACAGAAAACTGTAGTATGCCTTATCAGATCATTATCAAAGAGAAGAAAAGGCGCCGCTCACCAACCCAGTGCATTAGTATGTAGATGAATGTGGGAACGTCGCTCCCCTGACATGTTTCGCCTCACTCACCGGGGCTTGGTCACATAGGTCAGCATTGCAAGTTTCATTTGGATGCCTTATCAGATCTTAAAGGTGAGAACAGGCTATGGACTACTAGGAGCTATAACCTGATCTTATGTCTTCCAATGGGAACTTTACAAAAGAGACAAAAAAAAGGAACAAAACAGAGTTATTGCTCTTAGTTAATCAGATTCCTTGTTAAATTTTCTAACAAAAGGAAACCTGTATTCCCATATGTTAAAAAAAAACACCCAGATACCATAAGAGATACAAAGGCAGGCTGCAGATCCTTATGGTTGCATTCACACCTGAGTGTTTTCAGCTCATAAAAACACTCATCTCAAAAGTTCCAAAATGCCCAACAAGGAAAATCCCATTCATTTAAATGGCCTTGTTCACATCTCAACGTTCTATCGCTTGAAGCAAAATGCCTGAAGCTCAAAAATTTCATAAGCTTCTTTTTGGACAGATTACAGGCGTTTTTCTGCTTTTTACATTGGTGACCTTTCGACCTGTGCAAAATCACAGCAAAAATCACGCAACTTTCTGCCTGAAAAGATACGCTCAGGTGTGAATGCAGCCTAAGACTGATCACTTTAGATCTTCTGGTTCAGTGACCTCTTTCTTGAGAACCACCGGAGCCACTCTTATTTCCAGTAAATATAAATAGAGCACAATGTAGCTGAACCAGCAGGAGATCAATATACAACTTTCAAGATCAAAAAATGCCCTTTCCACTTCTGTGACCCTGGTATTACTATTGAGTAAGACTCCCCATCACACTTAAATTGATTGTAAACAATCACCTTGTAAAACAACCCAGTCAGTTTAAAATGGAAATGAAAGGTAAAACATGTTTATATGTGATCCCTTTGTTCTTAGCTGCATAAGAACTAAAGGGGAGGAGAAGCAGCAGCACACTGAGCATACCAGTGAATGGCTGTGCAGCGGGGGGCGTGTCAGGACAAGTCTGATCATTGGAGGAAAGCACACTGAGTTCCCAGCATAGCTAGAGAACTGACCACAGTGTGCTCTGCTGCTTACTGTGGTCAGTTTTTGAGAGGACAGCAGAGGGACTGGCGGGAACACCAGTGATTTTACATAAAGGAAGCAATACAAAGAGAACAGAATAATTTCTCATACAAGGACAAGGTACAGCAGGTACATATCAGGAATATGAAGTTTTGGGGTAACAAACGCTTTAAAAGCCAACAGGAAAAAACAGGAGGTAGTGAGCTTATTATTAATTAGAAAGCTGTGTTGTCGACAAACAAGGTTTTGGGGCTCACAGGGAACTCTTTAAATCAACCAAAAACAGGTAAGCAGACACCTGGCAGTGCTTCTTTATGGTCCTGGGGCACTTAACAAGGTTAGACATATCCCCAAGTTCCCTTTAAGCCTGTAAACCATGATGGAAAAAGTTGTGTTGTATGATGGATATGTTTGCTACAAAACTGATTGTGGGGTGAATTAGGCAAATGTTCATAAGAGCCTATTTTTTTTACACATTTAGGGGTAGATTTACTAAAACTGGAGAGTGCAAAATCTGGTGTAGCTGTACACGGTAGCCAATCAGTTTCTAACCTCAGCTTATTCAATTAAGCTTTGAAAAAAAAAAAAAAATGAAAGCTGATTGGTTTCTATACAGAGCTGCACCAGATTTTGCACTCTCCGGTTTTATTAAATCCACCCCTTAGCAACTCCAGTTATGCAGTTTTTGGGATGGTTTTGGTTTTGAATGTTTATCTATTCATAGTTGAGATATGATGCAGTTTTGTTAACATGCAAATGGGTGTTCTAGAAAAGCAGGACAAGAGAAATCGTGTGGATGAGAGGTGGTGACCAGAGAGAAAGAAATTTGTTAAAAGAGTAAAGGTTCCGCACAGGTATACTCATATTATATCTAGAGACTAAGCTGGAGGTACAAGGAGATGCCAGTGTTCTTGAATTGATTTGACTTATACCAGATGCCATCTCCATTTAAATCAAGCTGCCTAAAAAAATGGGTCCTGTCATAACTTAGGATTCGGCACAATTCTAAACTTTCTGTGTCGAGAGACCAGAATCTTAGTTAAACTTGTGACAATAACAGTCACCATGTCGCCATACTTCCCAATGCAGCAGAAAAGAAAAGGTTTGTCATTACAACTGCCACCTCAAGGATCATTAGAATCTATTGATTGCCACTTAACAGTTAGCAGACTTGATTGCAGTGGAACTAATAAAACTTTTATAGCTAAACAAAACATCTGAATACATGAATGGAAAATGATGCTTAGCTGTCCCACAGCACAAGGAATCACATCTGTAGATAGGCAGTTGTTCTGTAGGACAGGCCCTTCAGGGAGAATGGGTTTTTTTGTTGTCTCACTTCCAGTTGGTTTCCCCTCTTGTTTCCCAGCTTCTGTGTTACAAAGAGGCACTGCTGTTGTAGCTGAGATGATCGTATCCCAATGGACCATAGCCTCATCTTCCTGTTCCGACACTGGCTGAGAGCTTAGACAGATGTCCCCTAGTCCAGGGACATAGGTCATTTTTTTATTGCTGAGAACTTTTTAAAATTTCAGATTGCCTACATGCACATTTTCCCAATAGATCGAACACTAATATTTTTTTAGAATGCTGCAATTACAGGTAGGTATTACTTATACTGTGATGAAGTCATGATGTAAATTGTACGTATCACCTATAGCAACATTTTCCTAAAAAATCTTCTGAACAGTACATCTCTTGTATTAGATGCTGCACCTTCTCCCATTACGCATGCAGATCAGCTGTGGGGTGGGGGCTCCCCACAAAAAACGCTGGCCCCTCGATCCCCATCCACCTTGCTTTTTGCATGACTGCTGGACACTACAATTGTGCACTCCCTAGTGGCGGCTCTGGGCCATTCAAACTGCACATATGTGCAGTTTGCTCTCTCCTCTAGCTAAGCTCAGTTACTGCAGCTGGAGAAGGAAAAAGCAAACTGCACATGTGCAATTTGAACAGCCCAAAGCGCCCACTAAGGGTCGTACATTTGTAGTGCTCAGCCTGTCCCGGAAACTGCAGGGTAGAGGGGGATTGAAAGGATAGTGGTTTATGTAAAGAGAAGGTGGTGCAGCAAGCTTCCTCTCAACTAAACAAAGTTTCCTGAAGCCATTTCTCTTTGCAGCTCAATTGGTTGCAGGTACTCTGACATCATCATGTGCAATGCAAAGTATTTTGTCTTTTTCTGTTCCCCCATGACACAGGAAAATGGAACTCTTTTTAGGGGTGGGGTGGGTGGGTAGGATGGCAAGAGCCTTTTAACCATTGCAGTGCTAGGAAAGTCCAGAATTTAGCTTTAAAGAAAAAGTATGGCCAAAAGCAGTTTGCCCTACTCCTCCTATGGATCACAGGAGTAGAGTTTGTTCTAAATAAGACCTAAATGATCATTTTCAAGTTCGTTCTGCACTCCTGTGACCCATTTTCAGCTGACAGCGGGACGTCACTCAGGTGGTCCAGAATGGGGAAAGATCCTGACTTTATTGTAGGGATCCACCCAGATGCCTGGACTGGCAGCTGGCTCAGCCTCTCAGCTGCACTGCTGGGAAACTTAGCCAGCTACTCCCTTCCCTCCCCAGCCCAGCGCTCAAGTGAGCACTCGTGGGGCAGAGAGCTGGTGATTGCTCAGAGCAGAGGTTAGAACTGAGCAATCAGCGGTTTTTGATCTCTCAGTTCTCAGTGCTGAGGCAGCAGGTGCAGATGCAGCATCGGATCAATGTTGTATCCACCTAGGTGAGTATAAGTTTTATATATATATATATATATATATATACCCCATACTTCTCTATCACTGGCAATAATCAGTGTACAACCGCTGGGGGGAATCACAGTTGTTTGCGGTTAGCTTTGTCCAGAAAGCATGTACAATTCAGCAACAGGCACCTGTAAATAGACATCCAAGGTGTTACACGCAATTAGCAGCAGACAGTTTATGCCCAGGGCTGCTCATCTGTGATCTCTGCAGTGACTGTACACTAATTTGTGGCGATATATAGCCTTGTGAATAAGACCTAAATAATCGTTTTCAAGCCGACATGATATTGTAAAGCACATTAGATTCCAATTAGCTACATAACACAACACAATGAACAGAAAGCACCTGAATACATATTCTTTTGTCGTATACATAGTAATAGAAGCTGCCCATTGTTCTATATAAAGTACAGACAATCTCTGTCTAGGAACAGATATAAATTATCTTGTTCTTCTTGAAAGTTTAATGAGAAAACTTGCAAAAAGGCTTTGCTTGTAACGCCAACTGTCAGCTTGTTTTATAAACGACGTGAGTTAGTAAATTTCCTCGGCAATCGTACAGTAGATCTCTTTCTCTTTTAAAACTGCTTTACAACATGTCCTACATGTCAAAATGCATCTCCTTTATCTAAGGAAATGACTTGCCTCTGGTCTAATGGATGGGAAACAGTCACTGACTCACCCACTGGGTGTTCATGTGCAGTTTTCTTATCGACTGATTCCTCTAAAGGACAGGTGCTGAGAGTAAGTGTACCCACAGACAGACAGATGTTTCACCGAAAAGGATGAGCATTATAACATGTGACATCCATGAACCCATGGGATTTGCTTTGACATGCCCTGGATTCTGCCAACAGGTACATTTGCCACATCTACTTGTTAACATTTGCAAAAAAGGAAGGCTAAGCTTTTGTTACACAGAGATGATCTAATAATTCAAAGATGGAAGCATTATTATCACCTTCTAAGGAAGATTTACATGGCCCGATCCTCTATCTAGTGCTATCCAAGCTTGGACAGGACTGGGGGTGAGAATGTGTACGGGTTGAGAGAATTCTTTGAAACCAACAGGTACCATAAAACATTTATATTTTGAAAATATTGATGTTTAAATTGGCATTAGCCTATGGGGGTTATTTAGGAAAGGCAAATCCACTTTGCACTACAAGTGCAAACTACAAGTGCAAAGTGCACTTGAAACTGCACTGAAAGTGCACTTGGAAGTGCAGTCGCTGTAAATCTAATGGGGTAGATCTGAAATGAGGGGAAGCTCTGCTGATTTTATCATCCAATCATGTGCAAGCTAAAATGCTGTTTTTTATTTCCCTTGCATGTCCCCCTCGGATCTACAGAGACTGCGCTTCCAAGTGCACTTTCAGTGCAATTTCAAGTGCACTAAATCGTAAATAACCTATATCCTTCTTCTTAAAAAAAACAAACAAACATCCATACACATTCATTATATAATGGCCTTATAGTATATTTTTTTTTATGAAATGTTTTCTTACTTTTCTTTTTCCCCTCAAAACTTGTTTGTTTGTTTGTAAGGAGCAGTGCACATTAGTTGTGTTTATATGCACTGTTCTATGCATTCCATAGGCCATAGTCCCTAGCCCATTTTAGAAGCGAGCAAGAGAGAGTGGCTATGTTCCTACATACAATGGGACCATGAAGAATGAATGTAGCCACCCTCTAACAGGAAGTCGGATCACAAGAGCAAAAATAAAAAAAGTAATTTGGAGATTTGGAGGAAGCTGAGAGCAACATTTTTTTAGAGTTAAAACACATGTTTATACACATCAAGAAAAAAATAACTGGGGAATAATTAAATATATTTGGAAATCACACGTGACATTTTGACACTTTGCATTATTTTGAAACATAATAGTAAGTTTCAAACTGCTGGCGCTATATAAATACTGTATAATGATAAAAATAATAATAATAATAAGTATAAGTGCTACTTAGCACCACATGGGACCAATTTATCATAGGGACATTTTGTGTTTTCCAGTTGTTGTGCTGCATGTACAGGTTTGATCTATGGCTTAACTGCTCCCTCAGAAAGTACAAGGCATCTGATGTTAATAAATGTTCATCTTGCTTTCTTTCCCTTTTTTTTTAACCTGATAATCCTGAAAAAAAAATACAATTCCTGTCCTTGGGTGGCCATGCCCAATGTATCTGGGGAGGGAGCCCATTCATACCAGCTGCAGTGGGACCGAGTTGGGAGGCTATTCCAGCGCAGTCCCACCGCAAGACAAGGCAAAATGCCTTGCCTCCTGTGTGCCCCGTCCACACCACTGCAATACGTTGGTGTGCGGGCACAGTGCACTAAAAAAAAGTACTGCATGCACTTTTTTTTCAGCGCAGCGCGAGGCACCACCTTGCACCGCGTGGAGGCCAATTGAACTTTATGAAATGTCTGTATGACATTTCAATAAATTTCATATGAGAAAAAAAAAATGGGAACAGCGCGGTGATCCCGCCAGACTGCAGTGCACACCAGACTCTGTGTTACAACACAGCGGCTGGTGTGAATGGACCCTAAAGGTTTTTTTACCTTAATGCAGTCTATGCATTAAGGTAAAAAAAAAAAAAAAAAAACTTCTAATGCCTGTTCCCCCACCCCTAAACACTTTCCTGAGTCCTACATCAACCCAGTGCTGTGTTCGGCTGCATTTCTTCTTTTCCCTTTCCCTACTCTCACAGGCTGCACTGATAGCAGCAGGAGCCATTGGCAAATAGAATGTTCACTTTGCAAGGAGAAATTCACATTGGAAAGAATACCAAATCACGTGGAAAGAAAAATAAACAGAATTTTCTTGCACATGATTGGATAATAGAAGTCCGTAGACCTTCTATTATCTCATTCAGTAAGCTAAGAGAAAATTCCCTTGCAAAGTGAACAGCCTATTTGTCTTTAGTAAATCAACCCTATTGTGTCATCAGACCAACTACCAAAGCCTAGGGCCAACTGGAAGGTGCCTTGGGTGTGATTTATGCTTATTTAACAAGATAAGGAATATGTGCAGACTCCTGAATTCAGCCACAAGTGTTTGGCCTCTCTCCCTGACCAGCTCAGAAGACTGATGTGACAGCATCAGGGGGTGAAAATGAAAAGGCTTCAATGAATGGAAGAACTTCAAGGCATGTGACAGTGCTAATTAGTATACTATCCCCAGGGCCCACAGGGGGCCTTCTATTACTCCAGCTCAAATACAGTTCTTCTCTCAGGAAGCCGGCTACATATTGCTCTGCCTGCCAAGAGGTCAATAGTGCCACTTTCCTCCTCTCAGGATGAGGGTCTCTCTTGTTGGCTGTGTCATGTTATTGGAAGGTGAGGGATGTTAGCGAAACAAAAAGCAACATGTCAACACACCCAAGTCTGAGGACATTTTACTGGCACGCTCCGGAGGTCGAAAATTAGCAGAGTTCAAAGGGCTCTAGTCTGTTAGATAATTCTGGACCCCAGGTGCATCCAGATAACATCAGGAAGGATTGGAGGAAAAGAAAAACAAGCAGGCTTTCCTGTGCTAGAGAACAGAACAAATCCTGGCCTTCCCTTAGATTCATCATCTATTATAACTTGGGGCTGAGACGGGATACATCTGAGACAGACTCCAGCTGGCCCTGTTTGTGACTGAAAGACGAGAGGAGTAAATTATTGCATTACCATAGCAATTGCAGGCACATGCCAGCACAGAAACTCAACATAACTGCAGTGGAACAGCACAGGGGTTGATGGGGAATCATAAACATATCACTAGAGCGCCTTAGGATTATTTACTGCCTTTTATTTACAGATACAATACAACCACATCTCAGAGCACGGTGCCAAACCCACAAGAATACCGCAACGTCATACAACTCTGAGTCAAATATCTCTTTCTTTTCCAAGCCTCCAAAGGTTCTGTACACCACAATTATACCTCACCATAATTACATAAATTGAGAGAAATGCAATATTCATACCTTCAAATAATATAGAACACAATGAGGAACACCACAAAAACACAGGCAAGGGTTCACTCCAAATCAAATGGTACTACAAATATACTTTATTAGAGCAAGTTGACTGCTAAGTTCTTTAAAAACATTGCAAAATTGCAAACCTGGCATATTTCTAAAAGGAATGCAGTAATCTGAGGTACACCACAAATATACCACAGATTAGAATTGAAATTAAAATACGACTGGGCCTACAGCTGACCGCAGATATTGGTGGTTGGACATTAGGTAAAAATCAGACTGTTAAAAGATGGATTTACGCCCCAATGTCAAATACACAAGCACCTTCATATTTTACCCAATGGAAAGAATCAACTGACTGACTATTTCCAAGCTTATTGAAAGATTAAGGTCATATGATATCTGTAGATACCTTTATTCATGGTTATAAACGTGAACAAAAATTATGTAAATATCTGCTGTGTGATGGACAAACCTGCCACATTTTTTCTCCTTGATTTAACAAGTACCACATGTTTAAAACTTGTTCTCTTTCCCACAGAGAAAAATAATCAGCAATCTTTCAAAGATATTTTCCAACATGTGATACGGACCAACACAGAAATGACTGTTGTTGTTCCTCCCTTCCCCTTTCCAATTCTACTCTAAGCCCCTAAAAACTGATTTTCTCAAGTTATTCTGGAATATGTTTAATCACTTGTATTTCTTTGCAGTTTTGTTCAACAATTTCAACGTGACAATTAATTTTACCCTTATTAAAACAAAAATTGCAGATTACTGTTTTTGAGGAACATATTTGAATCGTAAGGAAGGGTTTTTACAAAATTGGGTATGACTTTGCACAATATGTATAAAGGAAGAGTTTTGCAGTGGTACCTTATAATGTCCCAAATTTTCGATTCTAAGTACACTCAGAGATTACTTCATAAAAAAGGTACATATTCTCTTTGGCACAGATAACCAAACGATAAATAATGTTGTTGCGGCTCAATGAACAAATGCGTACCAAAGGCCATGGGGTTGATTTACTAAAGTTTGGTTCACACTACTGTGATGCATGTTTTTATTCAATTTGCAGGGCAATTATGTAGTGCGACTTTGGTTGCATTTTGGATGCGGTTTGCTTATTCTATGTGGCCAAATTGCACTGTAAATCACACCAAGGTAGCACAGGAACCTTTTCCAAAGTCTATAATATATAAAGTATGTGTTAAAGTGCCCGGACAAAACAAGTTTCCAAGAGATACTTATGGAATTCTTTTAGATAAAATGAGTGAGAAACAAAAAGCACTTTAAGCATATGCTTCCACAATTACAGAATAAATGCATTAAAGCAATATACGCCAATGAGCCTTAACGTTATGACCACTGACAGGTAAAGTGGATAACTTTGATTATCTCCTTGCCATCGCATCTGAAAGTGAGTGGGATATAATAGAAAGCAAGTGAAAATATTGTTCCTGAAGTTGATGTCCTTTGGCAGGCGTAAGGATTGGAGCGACTTTGATAAGGGCCAAAACATAATGGCTAGATGATTGGGTCAGGGCATCGCCAACTCTGTAGTTCTTGAGGAATGTTCTCAATCTGCAGGCTGTCAGGACCTACCAAAAGTCGCCAAAGGAAGGAAGACTGGCAAACCAGCGACAGTATCATGGGTGGCCAAGGCTCATTGATGCATAAGGGGAGCCAAGGCTGACCTGTGTAGGCCAATCCAATAGATCCCAAATTGCTGAAAAAGTAAGCTCAAGAGTAGCTCAAATTACTGAAAAAGTTAATGCTGGTTCTGATAGAAAGGTGTCAGAACACACAATGCATTGCAGTATGTTTTGTATGGAGCTGCATAAACGCAGATCGGTCAGGCTATCCATGCTGACCTGTGTCCAAAGCCAAAAGCACCTACAATGGGCAAGTATCAGAACTGGACCACAAATATAAGAATGTGGTATGGTCTGATAAATTCAAGAATGGATTGAGAAACACAACAAGAAGTTTGAGGCTTGGCCTCCAAATTTTCTAGTTCTCAATACAAATGAGCATCTGGAAAAACAAGTCCGATTCATGGAGGCCCCACCTCACAACTTACAAGACTTAAAGGATCCGCTACTGATGGTTTGGTGCCAGCAACCACGGGAAAACCTTAAGAGGTCTAGTGGAGTCCATATCTTGACAGGTCATGTGAGTTACATAGTTGGTAAGGTTTAATAAGACACCAGTTCATCCCGTTCAACCTGTGTGGGTGTGAGTGTGTATGTATTTATGTCTCTACAATTTCCCATATCCCTGTATATTGTCTTTGCTAAGATGCACATCTAAAAGTTTTTTTTTTTAAATTATCAAGGTAGGTGATAATAATGTTATGGCTGATCGGTGTAAAGCTATTAACAGAAGTCATCCATGTGTCCCTTTACAGAATGGAACAGGGTGGAAAAACATACAACACAACATCAGAACATCATGTTTATCTCAGAGTAAGACAGACATATATTTGAATATCATGCAAGAGTGCCATGATATCAGCTCAATTATAAACTAGAATATTTTGCTAAACTGACAATATTAAAACCACATCACTACATGCTAGAACAGCACAGCCATACACATAATTTTCCGCAAGGTTGAGAAGGATACAAACACATTTCACTCTGTCAGAATGACAGGGACACAGCCACATGTCACTATACCAGGATAGAATGACAGGACTGGAACTAGATATACGAGGAATAGAAAACAGTATATATCAGAACAGCATATACAAATCAATATCTTTACACACAATTTGTATCACAGTAAACCAGCAAAATTCTGGCAAAAGGGGCCATACATGTAAAATAAAGAACAGCCGAGGAGGACTGTACCTTACTTAAAGAATATGTAAATGCAACACTTCATATTCCTGATATGTGCCTGTTGAACCATGTACTTGTATGAAAAAGTATTCATCAGAATCTGCTCTCTTTGTATTGCTTCCTTTGTGTGAAATCCCTGATGTTCCTGCCAGTCCCTCTGCTTTCCTAATAAAACTGACCACACTAGACATGAGAGCACAGAGTGGTCAGTTCTCTAGCTATGCCTGTTCTCCTCCAATGATCAGATTTGTCCTGAAATGCTCCCCTGCACAGCCCTTTACTGGGAAGATCGATGTGCTGTTGCTTCTCCTCCCACAGCTCTTATGCAGCTGAGGACAGAGGGAATGTGATCACTTAATAAAAAAGGGAAAAAGGGTATTAATATTTTTTTATATCTATACACAAATGTTTTGCCTTTCATTTCTTTTTTTAAAAGTGAATAGTTTGTTTTACAAGGTGATACACACCCTCAGCAAAGATACAATGTACTGTGGGGACGGAAAGTATTCAGACCCCCTTACATTTTTCACTCTTTGTTATATTGCAGGCATTTGCTAAAATCATTTAAGTTCATTTTTTTCCTCATTAATGTACACACAGCACCCCATATTGACAGAAAAACACAGAATTGTTGACATTTTTGCAGATTTATTAAAAAAGAAAAACTGAAATATCACATGGTCCTAAGTATTCAGACCCTTTGCTCAGTATTTAGTAGAAGCGCCCTTCTGATCTAATACAGGCATGAGTCTTTTTGGGAAAGATGCAACAAGTTTTTCATACCTGGATTTGGGGATCCTCTGCCATTCCTCCTTGCAGATCCTCTCCAGTTCTGTCAGGTTGGAAGGTAAACGTTGGTGGACAGCCATTTTTAGGTCTCTCCAGAGATGCTCAATTGGGCCATTCAAGAATAGTCACAGAGTTGTTGTGAAGCCACTCCTTCGTTATTTTAGCTGTGTGCTTAGGGTCATTGTCTTGTTGGAAGGTAAACCTTCGGCCCAGTCTGAGGTCCTAAGCACTCTGGAGAAGGTTTTCATCCAGGATATCCCTGCACTTGGCCGCTTTCTTCTTTCCCTCGATTGCAACCAGTCGTCCTGTCCCTACAGCTTTCATGTGTCTTGCACTAAGGAGAGGCTTCCGTCGGGCCACTCTGCCATAAATCCCCGACTGGTGGAGGGCTGCAGAGATGGTTGACTTTCTACAACTTTCTTCCATCTCCCGACTGCATCTCTGGAGCTCAGCCACAGTGATCTTTGGGTTCTTCTTTACCTCTCTCACCAAGGCTCTTCTCCCCCCGATAGCTCAGTTTGGCTGGATGGCCAGCTCTAGGAAGGGTTCTGGTCGTCCCAAACGTCTTCCATTTAAGGATTATGGAGGCCACTGTGCTCTAAGGAACCTTAAGTGCAGCAGAAATTTTTTTTGTAACCTTGGCCAGATCTGTGCCTTGCCACAATTCTGTCAATGAGCTCTTCAGGCTGTTCCTTTGACCTCATGATTCTCATTTGCTCTGACATGCACTGTAAGCTCTAAGGTCTTATATAGACAAGTGTGTGGATTTCCTAATCAAGTCCAATCAGTATAATCAAACACAGCTGGACTCAAATGAAGGTGTAGAACCATCTCATGGATGATCAGAAGAAATGGACAGCACCTGAGTTAAATATATGAGTGTCACAGCAAAGGGTCTGAATACTTAGGACCATGTGATATTTCAGTTTTTCTTTTTTAATAAATCGGCAAAAATGTCAACAATTCTGTGTTTTTCTGTCAATATGGGGTGATGTGTGTAGAAATCCAGAGGGTCAACAATGCCCTTCTGCAGCTGCATGCCTCCCTGTGTCCTGTGCAGCCTACCTGTATCCTGTGCATGTGTACTGTGTCCTGTACATGTGCATGTGTCCTGTGTCCTGTACATGTGTATGTGTCCTGTGCATGTGTCCTGTACATGTGTATGTGTCCCTGTGTCCTGTACATGTGTCCTGTACATGTGTATGTGTCCCTGTGTCCTGTACATGTGTCCTGTACATGTGTATGTGTCCCTGTGTCCTGTACATGTGTCCTGTACATGTGTATGTGTCCCTGTGTCCTGTACATGTGTCCTGTACATGTGTATGTGTCCCTGTGTCCTGTGTTCCTGTGTCCTGTACATGTGTCCTGTACATGTGTATGTGTCCCTGTGTCCTGTGTTCCTGTGTCCTGTGTCCTGTACATGTGTATTTGTCCTGTGTGCATGTGTCCTGTGTGCATGTGTCCTGTGTGCATGTGACCTGTGTGCATGTGTCCTGTGTGCATATGCAGCCTACCTGTGCTGCCTCCCTGTGGTGATCTCCGATCAGCGTGTGATAATACACTTCAGCGGCCATTCCACTGTTCAAAAGCCACGCCTCCTCCTCGTCTGTGATAGGCTGACCGCTGACTGCTGAGTGTTCTGCCTATCACGGACATTCTCTCATTCTCATACCACGGACGAGGATGAGAGAATGTCCGTGATAGGCTATACACTGACAGCTGTTCAGCCTATCACAGAAGAGGAGGAGGCGCAGCTTTTGAAAGCTGGAATAGCCTCCGAACGAATTATCACACGCCGGCCGCCGTCTGCCTGCATGACACGCTGATCATGCAGACAGACAGCGGTGACCCGAGTATAAGTCGAGGGGGGCACTTTCAGCCCAAAATAAAGGGCTGAAAAATTCGACTTATACTCGAGTATATACGGTCAATGATTTTAGCAAATGGCTGCAATATAACAAAGAGTGAAAAATGTAAGGGGGTCTGAATACTTTCCACCCCCACTGTATGTTTTTAACTTTGTTTAGAGAAAAAAGTTAAAAGTAGCATTTAAACTTACCAGATGTGACGCTAGCCTATATCTGCAAAAAGCAATGTGGTCTTGCAGCGCTTATGTTCAGCATGCATTACTATCTACAGCCAATATCTGCATTTGTGTAGGTTCGACGTGTGTTGTTGTGTATTAGACTCATTATAGTACAAGCTATTTTACATCTGATCCAGGGACTGATCATAATGAGTCTTAATATTCCAAGAGCTTCAAATAACTCAGCACCATAGAAATACGTTGAATGCATAACCTTTTCTCAGAACCTGTAATTTGTGTAGGAGTAACACACAGCTCCACATATTAAGAAAGGGTATAAAGCCTTCAAGTCTTGTCTTATTCTCTTACTACACTATCTTATTGCTAAAGACCACAAGTATAAGGTTATAAAGAAATAAAGGCCTTTTTCCACCTTGGGTGGGCCTTGGAAGAGCTTGACCACCAACAGAATTATTACAGGTCTCCAGGTATGATAGGCTTTCCTCAACTCTACCTTGAATGGCTAGGTCACTCAGCCTAGTACACACGATGAGAAAAGCAGACAAAGCAATATCGCTTTTTTGGAGCGATCGTCTGATAATCTGATCGTTAGTACACAGCTTTTGAGAGCCGATCACAATAGTTCATTCAAAAATATCTCAAGGGACAAGCACGGACATTTTTCTCATACAATAACAGGACAAATGGTTTTCGTGTAAAAAAAAAGTTGTGTGACCAAAACGACGCATGCCCAGAAACGAAAAAATAAAAATACATTACAATACAATATATTTCTTGTGAAGTTGTATTCTGTCTTACAAGAATTTTCGTAACTTTAGTAACCTATTAATTTTTGATATGAGACAAGCATGCAAAAAAAATAAGTATTATTCCTTCGATATTCTTATTGTGTGTACTAGGCATACCAGAGTCCTATTGAAGTCTATCTCTGAATTACAGCCCTGGCAAGGAATGGATCCAACTTTCTGAATGCAAGCTGAACAATGATTACCTAAACTATCAGAAGAATGGTAAACATTTAAAATACCAGGCATAGGCGTGCGCAGGGGGTGTGCCAGGTGTGCCTGGGCACACCCTAATCACCTACTTCCTGATTCCCCCTACTGCCAAGGCTTCCCCTGTGTTGGCCCCCCTGCCCCGCAGTGCTGATGGCTTCCCTCCTCTCTCCCCAGCTGATGCGGGAGATGTTTCAGGACTGAGGGTGGGGGAAGAGGGTAGTAAATTTGTCATTTACCAGTACCTTCCTTGTTCATTCATAACTGAAGCATAGTAAACTGTGTTTAATGTGCTTCAGTTTATGCATAAACAGAAAGCCGCTCAGCACAGGGCACTCATTCATTTACTGTCCCGTGCAACTGAGGCTGTAGAGAAAGGCATGTATGTTTGAGCTTTGGGGTGCACACCCTAATGCAATAGGCTGCGCACACCTATGATACCAGGCTAGTGATTACCTAGGTGCTGTATACCAGGTTCCTACCCATGACTTTGTTTATCTTCCTAAGCACTCTAGGAGCCCCCTAAGCTGGGGGCATCAATATGAAATGATGGACTTCAAGGCCAAAAAGGTACATGAAGGCACCTCTTGGGTCTGCTTACATATTTGTTTCCTACACTGGTTCACTTTAATCCTGTTATGATTTTCACATAAAAATCCATATTATTATATTCTTCCTTTTTCATTTATAAGGCTCGGTTCACACTACTGCGACCAGAAAGTAGCGCAACTTACAGTGCGACTTTGCCAGGGGTCTTCCTGGCGATTTGCTGGTAACCTGACTACTACTTTGATGTGACTTTTTATCGAGGGAAGAGCTACAGGGCAGAGAATTTCTGTGTAATCTTCCTGTAAAGTTGGATCTAAATCACATCAAAATAGATGAGGATTCCAACTTGGAGGCAACTTCCATTAAGCACCTCACCCCCTGGAAGATTTGGCTGCAGAATGCCCGAGCCATTTTTTGTGATTCGGCACTGCGTCGCTTTAACTGACAATTGCGCTGTCCTGCGACGCTGCGCCCACACAAAATTGATGTCCTTTTTTTCCACAAATAGAGCTTTCTTTTGGTGGTATTTGATTGCCTCTGTGGTTTTTATTTTTTGCGATATAAACAAAAAAAAGAGAAAATTTTGAAAAAAAAAAAACAATATTTTGTACTTTTTGCTATAATAAATATCCCCATTTTTTTTTTATTTAAAAAAAAGCAAATTTTTTCTCAGTTTAGGCCAATATGTATTCTTCTACATATTTTTGGTAAAAAAAATCTCAATAAGCGTATATTGATTGGTTTGCGCAAAAGTTATAGCGTCTACAAAATAGGGGATAGATTTATAGCATTTTTATTATTTTTTTTACTAGTAATGGCGGCAATCTGTGATTTTTATCAGGACTGCGACATTATGGCAGACACATCGGACACTTTTGACACATTTTTGGGACCGTCTACATTTATACAGCGATCAGTGCTACAAAAATGCACCGATTACTGTAAAAATGTCACTGGCTGGGAAGGGTTTAACACTAGGCGGCGATCAAGGGGTTAACTGTGTTCCCTAGTACGTGTTTCCAATTGAAGGGGGAGGGGACTGACTAGAGGAAGTGATGGATCGTGGTTTCTAGCGAACAAGAACACACGATCTGTCACTCCTCTCAGAACAGAGAAGTGTGTGTTTACACATACTTGTGTTTACACGTCCCTGTTCTGTCTCTCGTGCTCGCGATCGCTCGTGGCCGGCAGTCATCGCGACCGTCAGCCACGAGCATCGGCACCCCCGCCTGCTATCCCGATCCCGCGAGCCGATGTATAGCTATGACAGTTCGCGGGATGGTGCCGACCTGCCGCAGTAAAATGACGGCAGCTGGTCGGCAAGCGGTTAAAGTCTACGGGCACATGTACGGATAGAAGTCGCCTTGAAGTAGTGCAGGAACCTTTTCTAAAGTTGGAGCGATTTCAGTAGTGCTAATTAAGACAGCTCTCATTGACTAACATGAGATTTCACGTCATGCAGATCCCAAGTTGCGGCAGTGTGAACTGAGCCTGAAACATCCCTTGTCGGAGCCAGGGCACCAACAATGCCGCACAAACCCCTTAGCCACTGCATTGCTGATAATAAATGTAACAGGAGCAATGCCTTATCAGCTGAAACGGTTTACCCACACTCAGCATTACCCTACATCACCTCGCTATGCTGGGTATTCCAACACTTTCTGTTTTCATAAATCTTTTTCATATTTCCTGAGTAGTAGAGGCCCATGGGACCGCCAGACACCTAGTAATTGTTATATGGACCTCAAGATAAACATGCTTTGTTTGAACAGTTCACAGGAAATCTTTAAAACTATCTGACCTGGATGTCTGCAATGTGCAGGGCTGAAATGCTTACTTGACATTTCTGCTTTCTACTTAGCACAACCGCTCAGAAATCCTAGCCAAATAATTCTTAAACCTGTGGAGGCATTGCGCTATTTAAACATAACCTGTCACCAATCCTTTCCTCTGATTTGAGAGCTCCTTGACGTCCCCAGTCTGAAAATCTAACCAGTAAAAAAAAAAAAAAAAACAGTAATTTTAAAGATTGATGCTGTTTCAGCGAAAAACTGGCTGCTGCTGGTAGCATTCCCCTGAACGCTGTTTCCCAGACCTGCACAGGTATAATTATTGTTTCTCACAAAAGGCAGTGACATCACCAGAGAGCGAGAATGAAAGTCTTGTTTATCTGCCATATCGCCTCCCCAACAGCCAGGATTGTTTCCAGAAGGCCTGGACAACGAATGGGTCTCCAGTTGTTAAAGTGGAAGTCGAGGCAAAATGATTTTGTCATTAGTAGCAGTCCTTACCCTAAGTGCTCATTCACGCCAGCCATGTTGGCTGCCCAGCGCAGTCCCCGCACATAGATAAGACAGTATGAAAAAAGTGGGACAGTTTGCTTTTTTATGCAGAGCAGAGAGTTGTGATACACTACGCTGCACTGCAATGTGCTGCAGTGCATAAAACAATGTTATTGTGTTAATGTTATTTTATGATATTGTTATAAAGTTAAAAAAAAATAGTACAATGTACACAATAAACACCAGCAGGTGTGCATTATGCAGAACATAAGACGCACCTGCTGGTGTGAATGAGCCCTTTATCAGCATGCCAGTTTACATTATTGCTTTGCAACAAGATTGTACCACCTCCCCACCCCTTTAGATTGTAAGCTCCATGAGCTTCTATTCCTTCTGTATTGAACTGTATTGTAATCGTACTGTTCTCCTTTATATTGTAAAGAGCAGTGTAAACTGTTGGCAGTATATAAATCCTGTATTATAATAATAATCAGGCACTATGGGGTTCAGTTACCCAAGACAATTAGACTTTGCCATTTTGCAAGTGCAATTGCACTCTGCAAGTGTAGTTCCTCCAGAGCTTAGTAAATGAGGTAAAGCGTACCCAATCACATGAAAGGAATATTTAAAAAAAAAATGCATTTTTGTTTCCACATGTATGATGGAAGTAAGCAGAGCTCTCCTTCATTTACTAAGCTGTGGGCTAACTGCACTGGCAGAGTGCAAATGCACAGTCCATTTACCTTTAGTAAATCAACCCCTAAATCCCAGTTCTGTTCGGTTCACATGTGCAGTACTCCCCACTGCCCCTCTGAAAAGAGATCTGCAAGCGTTTAGAAGGCAATACTACCACCCTGTGAATGCCTTTTATTTTCCAGCTGAAGGGGAATTTTTTTTAACAAAAAATGTTATTTAGGTTTTCCAAAAACAAACAGATTATAGCGGATTAGACATAGTTACAGACATCTTTCAAAGTTTTCTTACATTCCTTAACAAATGTAGGTTTGACAGTAAAAAAAACACAGTATGTTAACAAGGACATTGCATCTATCCCGAGTGGGTGTATAAGGGGTCACATTGATTGCCTTTAGTCCATAGATTTTAATCCTACATTCTCAAAGAGAGATACAGAAAATTATTGGTGGGGGAGAATTTATATCTGGTAACGTGGGCAGTGGCCCGTAAGCTTCAGTCAATAGTGCCTTCACCCATGCTGCCCAAATCTTCCCAAATTTTTTAGGGCAATTTCTTCCCATGTATGTCATTTTATATAATGGCAATGCCTTACTTACCAAGGACTGCCAGAGCTGTCTGGTGGGTGGCTGAGGTTGATTCCATTGCAATAGGATTGCCTTTATAGCATATAATGTGGCGTAGAAGATAAATAGTTTCTTCCCCCATGAGACCTCTAGAAAGTCGCAGATACCCAACAAAAGAGGGATCGGGCTATATGGGATCTTCATGTTCCCAATAGAGTTAATATCAGCAAGTATATTGTCCCAAAATTCCTTCACACCAGGGCATGACCAGACCATATGGAAGAAATCAGCGTCATCCGAGCCACACCTAGCGCACCTCGATCTATCACTGAAATCCTGTGCTGCAACTGTGACTTCAACAGCCGAGTTTGACAGGTTACATAGTTACATAGTAAGTAAGGTTGAATAAAGACAACAGTCCAGTTCAACCTGTAAACCAGTGGCGGGCCATCCCCCCATCCATGCATGCAGCACCCTAATCCACATGCAGGGTGCCAGACACATGGATTCCAAAGGGTTTTCTTTTGAAGCATGTGATTAGAACCAGAGGCTCTAACAGGCTTCAAAAAAGGGTGGAGCACTGCACCCCGAGTCCACCCAGTTGTGTGACAATAGCGAAAGAATACTCGCTATTGTCACACTGATTGTCCACCCAGCCAATCAGGAAGTGGGTCAAGTTTCCTGATTGGCCGAAAGGAGAAGTGATCCTATTGGCCTAGGAGGAGGAGGGAGGAGACGCATGGCTGGAGGAGAAGCAGGGAAAGCCCGACCGACCCACCCACCCACCAGCCGCCACTGTGATCCGAGGGATGGTTCACCTGCAGCAGCTCAGCCACATCCAGCATTTCCTGGCTTGGACAGGGGAAGGAGAAGGAGGGGAGATCAGAGTCATCCCAGGCGGCAGGACATCTGCCTCCTATGGTAAGGGGGCCTCCCGCCTTCCCGTCCAACCGTCTTCCACAGGAAGGGGGGGTTGGGTGTTGCTGGTGTTCCCGATGTTTCCTGCAATCATGTCCCTCTCCCAGGGGGGGCCCTCCCCCCTGCATCTCCCACCCTGAGCCACCACTGCTGTGAACTGGTGGTGCCATCATTGAAAATTGACATGCTGGGTTAAAATTGCCTTACTGTAAAGCTTAGAATCGCAGCTGCAGCAATTTGTACTCGCCTAAGAGGCTGCCATGTTAGTTTGGAGATGGGCAATCAGGAAGCGGTAAAAATGTGGATTAAACTCCTGCTTTACTGCCCATGTGGACCCAGTCTAATGGCTTTTCTGGTGCCCTACAATACATTTTCAGTTATTCTGCCAATAGTGGGACCCTCCAGCGATATCAACATCTCTCCATCCACCTATATGGACTAATTACTTAATACTTGCCTGCGTGATGTCCCCTGAATATTTTATAGAGTAAATCTCCTTTCTGTGTTACGTGACTCTATCACTGTTACCAAGCTGGGTCTCTAAATCCCTATTCCTAGGCTGTACCTCTTAAAGCAGCAGAGAACTAGAATGCCTTTAGGGAACTTTTAAGTGGCCCCAGGCAGAGGAACCATAGCTCATACAATTCTTCCCCTTAAACCTGAATGCTGGGAAGCTTGATAACAAATCTGAACATACATGGACCATATACCTAATTTCTGCAAAGAACGACAGGAAACATCACTGACAGATGTAGCTTAATAGGATTACATTTTATATTTTTCCTAAATGGTAGACGTGATTGCTCTTTAAAGAGAAAGTCTTTTCTATATCTTCTTTTCCAAAAACATGAGAGATCTGCTTAAAATAAATAATGGGTTCTGTGTAATTGATAACAATAGACTCCCTATAGTCTATAATACCGTGAAATACTCACAATGCCTCTGGCAGCCAGGGGCCATAAGATCTTTTTGAGAAGGCTGTGAGAGTTTGGGAGCAGCAGTCTGAACTTTAAGATGGCCACATCATCTAGTTGGGGTCTTACGCTACTTAGCTGTTGGTAGATCTAAGAAACTGTACAATCAGAATGTAAGGTGTGTGGCTAGCTTTAAAGATAACTGCATTTAAGTAAGCCCATGATCTAGTATTCAAATGAGCAAAACTAGCCAAATCTGAGCCAAAGTGAGCTCCTAAAAAAATCAGCTTGCCCCAATTTCATATACCCATATAGATAACTTCAATTAGTTTTTCTACTATACCTTTGATTTTGGCTAGATTACTAAACTACTAAGATTTTTGGGATACTTTATGATGTTCCCGAATTCCTTGGACTAAATACAAAAAGTTAAAAAAGGCTTTTTACTATTTTTTTTTTCGACCGGTAGATATTATATCTTTTAATCAGAGTGGCACATTGCACTTTTACATGGTCCTAGCAATCATGGTTCTGTGCCTAAAGAGAAGTCAAAGAATCTTTGGTGAGAGAAATTGCTCACTAATGTCTAATTGCCATCCAAAGTCAGCCTCAGCTATGGCTATGTTATTAGCTAACCAACTACACAATTCATGAATGCACGGCAATTATGTTGTGTACAAAAAATCTGAGATCTGTATGTGGCCCTTGGGCTACTAGTTGTGAAGAACCGAAAGATGCTAAATGTCAGAGCTGTTTGCATTTTTTTTTGTTCTTTGGGCACCATTCATCTTTATTTTGTGGTAATCCTCAATTGCGATCCTAGCCACAGGAGCCCATAAAACAAGCATGACATCTCTGACAGCACAATGTTTAATGAGCATCAGCTTGATTCTGGTCCAAATGTACTATGAAAGGCTTCACATGACTTCCTCTCTGCTCTTCCTCCCCCCGTTCATTATTAAGTATATCAATTTCCTCCCACCTGATATTAACCCATGTAACGCTATCCCATGTCCTCCTGATTGTCTCTGTAGATCCCTGTACAGCAATTAGCACTCTTAAAATCACGATTGGCGATGAGGCAGGAGCCTCACGGGAAAGACGAGGAGATTTCAGGTACATTTGTCTTGTATTAATGGTACTCGTAGACTCACTGAGAAAACCATTACCAGTGATCTGAATCCAGGCCAACACATCTGTATATGTACTAGGAACACACTGTATACCCCATTTAGAAGGAGGATTAATGTGCCTAAATGTTCAATAAAACATATGGGAGTAAGTCCTGCTGCAGAGAAAATATCATTTCTCTCTATATTTGAATCCATTACCATCTATGGGATCATACACAGCTCTCTCAAGTTAAAATGACATCTAAACAATAAATTCCAAAGAAAAAGCACCTCTAGAGATGGAATGGATAAGCTGAATAGCAAACTATTAAACATGACTTTAAAGAGCCATTAAAGCTAAAATTCAAAGTGAATTACGGATACATTTGATAAGGGTGCCAAAATGCTGGACATTCACTTCTGGCTTTGTGACCTTTATTCCCGCAGACAGATAGTGTCGGCAACCTCCCCTGAGCCAAAAATGTCTAATAATTTGAGACACTGAATTGCTACATAGCAAATTTTAAATTGCAAGTCAGGACAAAATAAATTGCATGTTCTTGCAATATACAGTATACCCAAGATTTATTTCTTTATAGACCCTGCACAGAAAAATACCCATACAGCTGCCAGAAATGCAGCTCCCAATTTCCTGTTGTAGACTAATACCACAAGGGATATTATAGAACTGAATTTTTTTTAGAACTGGCACTGGGCTTGCCCAGTTTGCTAAACTACTGAATCCTTCCCTCTCCTTATCTCCACAGCATAGAGAATAAGGTTTTGTTCACAGCTGCAAGTTCTTTCTTTAACCCTCCCCACTTGTATGGGCTTGGGACCAGCATGCAGAATGTGATAGCCAGTTTGTATACACATACTGGAGTCAGTTTAGACAGGAGCCAGAAAACCTACCAGCATGCCTTTGGAGTGCGGGAGGAAACCAGAGCATCTGCAGGAAAACCAAACATGGAGAACATGCAAACATGCTGATCGTTTCCTGACCAAGATGCGAACCAAGTACCTCAGTGCTGCAAGGCAGAGATTCTAACTACAAAGCCACAGTGCTGCCCCAGCAGCCTAGGGTCCACACGTCATAAGACCTCGGAAGGGTTCACAGCCCTGCATGAGACGTGATGACACCAAGGGACATTCATCCGCCGTTGCATAGGGGAGCGCTGTATGCTTAGGCGCTGCGGATCAGGTAGTTAAAACTGTTTCTCATCTCCCTTAAAGTTTTAATAAACCCATGACCCTGCATGCACTATATCTGGTCTCCCACAGTACACAGAACATGGAAATGCAATTATTTTAGTAAATATAAACTGCTAATACCTTTTCTCATCAGCAGTATATAGCAGTCTTGTGACTTCTATCAGTGTCTGGGTTAGGGTTGCCACCTGTCCAGGATTCACCTGGACAGTTCGGGTTTTGAATCATGTGTCAGGGTTTTAATCCACCTGAAACCCGGACACATTATTCAGACCAGGCTGTGGCTCCCCAAGTGACCGAGATAGTCATACACAAATCTGTTGCCACTGTGGGTGGCTGTTTGGGGGCAGGTTTGGCATCACTGAAGGGTGGGGTGATGATATCAGCAAGGGCAGTTTGGCCACACCCACTGGCACACTCTGTGCACTACATTACTACTCTCTTTGAGGCACCCAAATGTGTCCCAGGTCTTTTATAATCCTATAGTCTTTACTGCAAAAAAAATAAAAAATTGCCCTGTGTTCGGGTTTGGCTTGAAGAAAAGGTGGCAACCCTAGTCTGGTTAAAGCTTGTAGGAGGAGTTTTCATTTTACTCTGACTGTCCTATAGGGCTGCAGGACCCCTGATCCTCTGTCTGGACAGTGCCGATTGGCCCTGTGCTGATCACATGCTCCCTCCCAAGGAAAAAAAAATAACTCTCTAGCAATACACATAAAACTATGTGCAGAGTGACTCCAAAGGCTTTGTCTTATCAGGAGAGGATTAACTAACCCCTTAGGGTCCACAGTGAGTATAACAAGCATGCTTTACTGCATATACAGACTGATTTTACTGTTGTGGGTTTAGTAACACTTTAAGCCTAGTGCACACTACTGTTTGTTTTTTCGTTCAACTCAGCAGGGCTGAACGAAACAAAAATTGACAGCTCAGGAGGAGCCGCTGTACTAACTATCTGATGCTAGTACATCAATCTCCCCTGCTGTTCTATTGTGTTCTGACAGGGGGACGGGGGACAGCCATTGGTTGAGAGCACTGATCGGGAGCCAATCGGCAGATCTTTTTTGGTCATGCCCCTGTTGTTCCTCTGTAGCCAGATGCAGCAAGATAAGAGAATGAATGGATACAATACAAGTTGGTGCCCCCCAATAGATGTGGTGTCCTGTGTGTAATTCAACTCATGACTTTTTACAGCTCATGCTTTTTCATAACATATATATTACAAACATAATGTTTGCATTGGTTGATAATATGCTAGAATATACAAAAATTAGTGTGGCACTATATATTGCGCCCAAATCAATGGAAACATCTGTGCATGTGACTAAAAGGAAATTAAAACACACAATGAAGGGACTAGTGACACTGAATCACTAGTTCTCAGTGACAATAATATTGTGAGTATAAACCACTCATACACAAACATTGATACATGTAATGCAAAAAATAGAGAAGTGAAACACAGTGTGAGTTCACAAATAATGAATACCAAAGTCCAAACAAGTGCATGAAAAAAGAGGAATCAGCTTCCAGACAGGGTGTTGACATGTATTCCAGGTGAACCGATTAAATGCCTGTATACACTTCAAGGAATTCCCACATAAGAAGTTGGGTACTCTTACCGGATACGGTGGACACACATGCTGTACAGCAGTGGGTCTAGCAAGATCTGAATCCTTGGTTCCTGGTGGTTCAACGCTGCAAAGATGCCACGCTGGATGGGATGACTGATCTTGCGACTCCACACCATAAGAGGAGACAGCAATGGAAAACCGACAGCCAGGTTGATCCAAGGAACGATAGTAGGGGGAAAATGGTCACCTGATTTGTAGCTCAGCTGAGCGATCCTCACAGGCGATGTTGGGCTTGAACTGCAGCTTCTGGTCACAGGACCTTTTGCTCTGTTCTGCTTTTCTTTACTCCTGTGTGCAGAGGGTCCGATACAAGCTGAGGATCCTGTCCAGGTAAAACTGGAGCACCACTGGGTGTGCTGGGGGCCCTGCTCTGTGTCAACACCCTGTCTGGAAGCCGATTCCTTTTTTTTCATGCACTTGTTTGGAGTTTGGTGTTCATTATTTGTGAACTCACACTGTGTTTCACTTCTCTATTTTTTGCTTTACATGTATCAATGTTTGTGTTTGAGTGGTTTATACTCACAATATTATTGTCACTGAGAACTAGTGATTCATTGTCACTAGACCCTTCATTGTGTGTTCAATTTTCTTTTAGTCACATGCTCTGATATTTCCAATGATTTGGTCGCATTATTTAGCCCTACACTAATTTTTGTATATTGTTTTTGACTTTGTTTGTTTGAGTGTAAGCAGCTATTGTGGTTTTTCTTGTTGATTTTGGTTTAGCACAGTATTTTTTCCCTCCTTTTTTAAATATGCTAGAATAAGCTCAAATTATTTTCATGGTATATTTTGCAACTCTGTGTAAGGTACCCTTTAATTATAACCGCCCGCAAAAAAAAAAAAAAGTTTAGCAATGCCACGTGAAAATGTACCCTGAATGATCAACACACCAGAAAGACACCTCTGTGCATCCATTTTACGCTTGACTCTTCTAAGCACAATGGGAATAATGATAAGTCACAGAAAATTACAAAGAAAAAAAGGCAAGCAAAAAGATTATTTTTTGACCTAGTACATAGTCCTGCCGTGTGAAGGGTTGTTCCGTGCCAAAGAATGTTTCTTTTTATAAATAGGCATCTTTATCTCAACCTTAAAAGGTGTGTGCCTCTCAGATCCCCACTGCTTTACGCAAGGTTGCTGTCGGAGTCTTAACAAACGCAACATATGTTTCAAGAGCAGCTAGTGCATTTAATGAAAGAAAGCCTGAGGAGCAAGAGAAAGGAGGAAGGCGGAGGAAGAAGGAGAGAAGGGGGGGTGGAGGAGAAAGAGGAAACTTTATGGGGTAAGGACAGAGGAGAGGAAGAAGGAAAGATGGGGGGGATGTAATGGAGAGTGAGAAAGAGAGACACAAAAAAGAGAGAAAGAGAGAGAGAAAATGATGGGGTTAGAAGATGAGAAGAGGGCTGGAGGAGAGAAAGAGAACATTTTAAAGGACAGAGGAGAACAGGAATGGAATTGGGGTGAGGGGGGAGAGAAAAGGAGCGAGAGAGGGAAGGACAGAGGAGAAGAAAATGGAGATCAGGGTGGTGAGAAAACATTATGGGGTATGAACAGAAGGGCGGAAGAAGGAAATACGGGGGCTGGAGGATAAAGAGAATGTTTAGAGGTAAGGGCAGAGGAGAAGATGAAGGAAAAAGGAGGGGTGGAGAAGAGAGAGGGAACATTATGGGATAAGAACAAAGGGGGGAAGAAGAAAAGAAGAGGGCGGAGGAAAAAGAGAATGTAAGGACAAAGCAGAGGAAGAAGAAGAGAAGGGGGGGGTGGAGGGGATAGACAGCATTATTATGTTAAGACAGAGTGGAGGAAATGGAAGAGTAGGATGGGGGATAGAGGGAATGTTATGGGGTCAGGACAGAGGAGAGGGAGAAAGAGAGAAGGAGGTGGAGAAGAGAGGAAGAATGTTATGGTGTTAGGACAGAGGGGAGGAAGAAGTCTAAAAGCAGAGAAGAGGGGAAAGAGAATGCTATGGGGTAGAGACACAGATGTGCAACCCAAGAGGCAACAAAAGAGAACAGGAGAATGGTAAAAATGCAAAAGGCCAAAACAAAATACATACAAAAAAAAATACAACTTGTGGAATTTTAGATTCAACAAACTTACTTGGAAGCTAACTTATGAAAACTGGAGCAAATAAAAGTGAAGTTGCTGCAAAAGGGCACCCAATCAAAGTCCAGATTTTATTTTCTATCGCACCTTAAACAATGGCAGCTAAAATCGGTTTTTGCTGTTTTGATCTGCTCCATATTTTAAAATCAGGTCTTAAAAATTAATTTACCAGATATTTATTCTACCATCTAGTTATCAGCCAAAACTTTCATACACGTCTCTCCATTCCCACCTGTCATTAGGAGGGTAGTGCACTTTTGTAAACAGGTTCTCCTGTTTTTATATATTACATTACACAGAATCCAGCAGGAGGTTTGTGAAACTCATGAGTACTTTACATTGTGGTCACAGGAGGTAGGTCTGGGGAGTGGGCAAGATCTTAATACCTGTGACCAAAAGTGTTACAAGGGGCAACTGAATGATTCAAGCTGCCAACTTCCACCCAAATCCAATATTCTGTAATTACACTTGGGTCACCCATTGGATTAACAACACCTGTTGTGGCAATTACAGTCATCACAGGAAGCAATTGTTCTCTAACTGATCAATCTCAGGGGAAAACTAAAAATGGATTTTCTTAGAAAATTGCTACTGTTCCTTTAAGAAGATGCCAGCATCAAGGATGTCTGCTCAAGGTTTCAATATGCATGCCTGGCCAAAACATGCATATAAATTTATGTCTTGCATTATTCAGAAAGTTTCACCATCATATAATATCTGTGGGAAACTTCAGAACTTTAACTGCTGGGGTCCAAGAAAAACAATGCACTGTATACACTGACCTATGGGGATGATTTATTAAAACTGGAGAGGGCAAAATCTGGTGCAGCTGCGTATGGTAGCCAATCAGCTTCTAACTTCAGCTTGTTCAATTAAGCTTTGACAAACCTGGAAGCTGATTGGTTTCTATGCAGAGCTGCACCAGATTTTGCACTTTCCAGTTTTAGTAAATCAACCCCATTGTGTAGGTATAGAGATGATTGGAAACATTGACCTGCTGTAACAAATGGCTTATAAACTCCAGGAATATAATAAACACTTAAAGTGTTACTAAACCCACACCAGTAAAATCAGTCAGTATATGTAGTATGCTTGTTATACTCACTGTGGAACCTATGGGGTTAATCCTCTGCATTGTGTAAAAAGGCTGTTTCATCCTGTATGCACAGATCCCCCCCTTCTTGCATTGTCTCCAAAACCTGTCTGGATAAGACAGAGTTACTGGAGTCAGGCTGCACATGCTCAGTTTGGTGTGTATTGCTTGAGAGTTTTCTTTTCTTGGGAGAATGCATGTGATCAGCACAGGGCCGATAAGCACTGTCCAGACAGAGTGTCAGGGGTCCTGCATCCTAATAGGTCAGCCAGTGCAGAATGAAAACTCCCCCTACAAGCTTTAACCAGGCACTGATATAAGTCACAAGACTGCTATATACTGCTAATGAGAGCACATAGTTTGGTGTGTATTGCTAGAGAGTTTTTTTTTTTTTTCCTTCCTTGAGAGGTTGCATGTGATCAACACAGGGCCAATCAGCACTGTCCAGAGAGAGGGTCATGGGTCCTGCAGCCCCATAGGACAGTTGGAGTAAAATGAAAACTCCTCCTACAAGCTTTAACCAGACACTGATAGAAGTCACAAGATTGCTATATACTGCTGATGAGAAAAGGTATTTAGCAGTTTATATTTAATAAAATGATTGCAGCTCCATGTTCTGTGTACTGTGGGAGACCAGATATAGTGAATGGAGGGTCCTTGACTTAGTAACACTTTAAGGTAGTTATTTATACACAAAAATAAATTAAAATGTATCCCCTGCACAGCAAGACTCAGAAGGCTAACATTAGGAACCAATCAGTCTTTAGTCTAGTGCACAACGCAAGGGAAATATGCATGTATTGCAAAGATATACTGTGTTTTGTTTTTTTGCCCCACTTGGCTCCGCATTCAACCTATGAATCTCATTAAACGTAAATTAAGGAACGAGAATATTTCCTATTTCTCTATAGAGTAATGGTGAACCCAGTCATCAGAGAATTGATTTTAGATGTTGGAAGAGACTACAACTTTTCAAATAATGTTAATGGCAGGATGTGCTATTTCATCTGTGACCACAAGTTAACATTTTATGTCTCATTACATGTTAAGTATTTATAAATCACACTGTGTATTGGGTGAATTATGCCTGAGCTATATCCTTGTATTTAACCAACAGCATTATCTGGAGCTTTCCTGTTTTGTGGGATTTGGCAACTCAGCTACAGGTACCTGACCTCTGTTAGTCAGTGATACCCAATTCAAAAGATAGTATGTAGCTACATAGAGATCAGACTCAAGCATGATACGGAAGCTCTTCTCATTTTAATTTGGCACATTCACAGAATAAGTATACAGGTATGTAGGTTGTGTCAAGATATAAAATTGACCAATCAAAGCATAATATGACTACAGCAAGCACTGAGTTCATTGTCTTGTGATCATGGTTCATCATAAGAGGATTTTTATTTCTTATTACTTGATTGCCATTCAAAAATAGCGTCCAGATGTCAAATTCCAGGAACTTATTTGCCGCAGGTTCTCCACACATAAATTATACTTTTTGGTAAGTCATCAAAATTATTTTTGCCATATGCCAAGTGTACATGTAGAGGAAAACACAAGCACAGAATACAATTCTTATACTCAAGCCATTTTGTCTCTATCGGCCATCTTATTTTGCCAACTCATCTGAATGGCTGAATGTGATTAAAATTGCGCCACCATTGTTGGGCTCAGCAGCAATTTTAGCAAAATTAAATGGCATCTTCCATAAAAAAAATTGTAAAAACTGAACAAATATCAATATCCCTCTTTACACAAATTAGATTTTATTGATTGAACAAACTTAAAAAAAATGAGAAATTCAAATTTAGATATTCAATTTCCCAAAGATAAGAAGAGAAAATGGAACATAGGAAATGTTGATTGCTTTTACTTAGAAACAATAGCTGTGTACCATGGACATGCCTGGTGAATATTATCAGTGTTGTTATTACAGGACAAAAATTCACTGCTAAACTGTATAATTGTGCATACATAGACATCGAATCTACTCAATTCCAGGAAGATGTGAAGAGTCAGGAGTATGTCTAAAGACAATGTCACATTAAAGCAGAAGTATAGCCAAAGCTAAAGCCCGATGCCAGCTGACGTCACAGACCCCATCTAGGCTCTGAAAAGATCCAGACCATATGGCTCAGACAGAGCCATTGAGAGCCTGAGCCAACCGATCCTGTCCCCTCTACAGCATGGCGTTCTAGTGAGCGCTGGAAGAGCAGAGCAGAAAGCCGATGATTGACAGTTGCCAGCTCTCTGCATGCTGAGAACCTAGAGCTGAGCGATCAGAGGTGTCTGATCGCTCATTTCTCAGTCTTAGAGGTGGCGGGGGACAGCTGAAGCTGGGATCAGTGCTGCAGCCGTCTAGGTGAGTATGATTTTTTGATTTTTTATTTTTTTCAAAAAGCCTTACTCCTCTTTTAAAATCAGAAACCTATGTATCCTGATAGATACGGATTCCCAGCAATTACATTGATGCCTGCCAGATGCTTTCTAACCCCTAATAACAATTTAGAAATGTATACACAGAGGCCCTGATTGTAGTTTTCCATGCATATATCTATACCTCTTCTGCTACTACAACTTAAAGTGCTTATGACTTGGTAACTATAGCATAAGGGATGTAGGACTGCAAATTTTACTAACACAGGGGAGAACACCGTGTCCCTAGGTAACATGCCACTATGGTCACCAGTCCCGCAAACAGAAAGACTGCAGCACATGGTAACTATACGGTCTCATGCACACTGGGCATTTACCAAACTCCTCTTAATGCCTTTACTGCTGCCTATAGCCACTTGGGTGTTCATTGATTCCATTGGCCAGAATATTAATTCATTTTGGCCATTTGAATGAATGAACACTCAAGCGCTAAACCCATCTAGTGTTTAGGCATGTAAAGATTTTGGTGGGGTAGGGTTTGTGTAATTGTTAAATAGGATTGGTGCATTTTGAGCATGCCTTTTCTAGCCTGTGCATTTCGTTTTCTGATTGTTTCTTCATATTCAAACCAAACTTTACTGAACACCCACACCTTCTGCACAGGCTGAACCTA
Organism: Aquarana catesbeiana; assembly: GCF_042186555.1. Classification (NCBI taxonomy): domain Eukaryota; kingdom Metazoa; phylum Chordata; class Amphibia; order Anura; family Ranidae; genus Aquarana; species Aquarana catesbeiana. Next base: position 124,894,774 of record NC_133327.1, read on the forward strand.
AGGCTTCATGTACACTACTGCTGGTAAACGGACGTTTAGGAGCAGTTGGGCGTTTTTTTCATCTGTATAAATATAAATATATCGCTCACAAACACAAAAACGCCGTTCCTGGCGTGCGTTCCACGGAACTGGAAGTGACATCAGTGATACCGGAAACAGCGTCTGGCTATTGACGCTATTTCCGGTATCACTGACGTCACTTCCGGTTCCGTGGAACGCACGCCAGGAACAGCGTTTTTACACCCACAGCTCCATGTTTGAGGCTTGTTTTATCTTACTTTTTGTAAGTACCCACTCCCTTTTTACAATAAAACCTTTTTTAATGGTACTTCACTATCAGTTCTCTTCTGTTTTTACTTCTGGGTACCTGTTTTTTTCTGGCTGAGAATCTTCATAAAGGAATTCTGGACCTGATGACCTATCACCATATCCACCATCCCAGGATATCTTTACCAAGCTTTAAATGACCCACCAGACTGAAAAGCTGGAGGTCGTTCTGATCTGGTGAGTGGGGATACATGAGGGGGTGTTGCACACCTGAATTTTTCAAAAGCACCTTACATTTCCTTCACATTGGATTGGAGCACCTTTAGTCACTTTATTTGGACGTTGTTTCTTTTTTAGTCAACATATTTTCACTCATTGTGTTTGTGAATGCAATATTTATATTTATGTTTTTCAAGTGATTAGCACTTTGTGTGTAGCAGCTGCATTTTGTATTTTTTATTTTATTTTCATATACTTGTTTGATACACCATTAGCGTGAGTGTATATATTTAGTATATATTTTCATGTTTTTTTCAGCTGCCCCTGAACTCTCCTCTATGTTATCTTATCAGTACATGTACACAGGGTCATTTATAGTCCTTTCTAGGCAGTTGAGCTTAGAAGCATTTTTTGGAAAGCAAAAAAATGTGTTCAGGATGGTTGTTCAGAGGCATTTGAATGCCAAATGCCTGTAACACCTTGTAAATGAGTGTAAATGCGTTAACTCGCGTTTCGTTTACAGGCATTTTTAATGGAGATTCATTTTTGACTATTTGAAAAAAATACCATGTAAACGCGGCAAAACTGACATTTTTAAACTATGTAATAGATGCGACCTATCACAACATACTACACATAATTCAAGCAATGACTAGCCTCCATCCCTAATATGTATACAACAAAAAAAGAGAGAGGAAATGGGACTTTATATGAGGCAAGTCATTGGATAGTTTATTAAGAAATAGCAGATTTCATTAAGGAAAGTATCAATCTGTAATACAGGACACGATCCGGTGTAAAACATTTGCATAAATATGAATATAAAACAATTGTACAGAAGAAGGTACAGAGTAATAAATAAACATCTTAATTACAAAAGGACACTCATCCATTCATAAAAGTTCAATGAACATGATCGATTTTACATGGTAGACCAAAATTGTTTAAAGCATCAGTTTGATATAACTCGACGCACGTTTCATGGCTCTTGCCAATCATCAGGAGTAAGATGCTCTGAAAGTAAATCAGTAATATCTATAAGTAGGGATATCCTTTAAACGGAGAAACAATCTCTCAAAAATAAAGGTGTGTAACTTACAGTGCGATCAAATGGTGGCGCCCAACCTAGGATCCAAAGGGAGAAGGGGGACAAGGATAATTATCTCACCCGGGGCTGAGGTGAGGAATCCCATCCAGGCCAGAAAACAGCAGCCAGGTGAGGACCAGGTGACCATGTCACAACCATGTGGTTCTGGTGTGTGCTTATCAGTCCATACTGCTCTGCAATGGTAAGAAAATGACATCATGTGAAATTAATGTGTGTAAGTAATGAGTGGAGCCTATATCAGTAGGTGAGTGTAGTGATGAATGGTGTTGTGATAGAGTGTATGAACTAAAAAACAAAGAAAGAACCCCGCAAAAATAAAATAAGTGTGTGATTGTGTCCAAAACAAAAACGAATAATGGGCTGTGTAATGTGAAAGCTATAACCCAAAGAAATGTAGTGACAAGTATGAAGCAAATAAAATTACCTTGTGTTTGGGTCTGTGACTGGAGATATAACTGCTATCCTGCTGGTGTAAAAGGTTGATGTGAAATGGTCAGCTGGCCAGCCTGAGCAGCTTATATCAGGCATAGGGCGGGTCCCCACAAACACCATGAGCCCCAATAGGATGGAGAGAGGGAGTGTGCACAAAGCCCAGGCAATTAAGTGCACCAAGCAGAGCATCAACTCATGATGCCGATGCATAGGAGGCAAGGCCCCAGCCCCCCAACCTGTATAAGGAATATGTGGGGGGGAGGGGAAAAGACTGCCATGCATCGCAACCCCGGGATCAGACAAAGCACCCCGTCACCCCCACGCCCCCCGATAAGGGGGCCCATCCATGGCCGAACAAGGAAGCACACTATATTGATCCCATAGTGTCAAATTGCTGACAAGGAAAGCCTGAATATAAAATTATAAATGTATATAATAATATGAAGGCATTGGAAAGATGGCTCATTTTAAAGAAAATCAGAATATGGAGTTATAAATGTGTGATGTAATATGAAGGTATAAAAAGGAAAATCTCATTGAACAGGAAATGTAAAGGAGGGTAAATAATAAAAAATAAAATAATAATAAGGTGTGGTAGGTCGCTGGGAAAGTGGGTATTTTCTACCCTAATTTGGCAATGTAATAGATGCAACCTATCACAACATACTACACATAATTTAAGCAATGACTAGCCTCCATCCCTAATATGTATACAACCCAAAAAAGAGAGAGGAAATGAGACTTTATATGAGGCAAGTCATTGGATAGTTTATTAAGAAATAGCAGATTTCATTAAGGAAAGTATCAATCTGTAATACAGGACACAATCCGGTGTAATACATTTGCATAAATATGATATATATGGGGGTGACGGGGTGCTTTGTCTGATCCCGGGGTTGCGATGCATGGCAGTCTTTTCCCCTCCCCCCCACATATTCCTTATACAGGTTGGGGGGCTGGGGCCTTGCCTCCTATGCATCGGCAGTTTGGACTGATAAGCACACACCAGAACCACATGGTTGTGACATGGTCACCTGGTCCTCACCTGGCTGCTGTTTTCTGGCCTGGACGGAATTCCTCACCTCAGCCCCGGGTGAGATGATCATCATCCTTGTCCCTCTTCTCCCTTTGGATCCAAGGTTGGGCGCCACCATTTGACCGCACTGTAAGTTACACACCTTTATTTTTGAGAGATTGTTTCTCCGTTTAAAGGATATCCCTTCTTATAAACATTACTGATTTACTTTTAGAGCATCCTACTCCTGATGATTCGCAAGAGCCATGAAACGTGCGTCGAGTTATATCAAACTGATGCTTTAAACAATTTTGGTCTACCATGTAAAATCGATCATGTTCATTGAACTTTTATGAATCGATGAGTGTCCTTTTGTAATTAAGATGTTTATTTATTACTCTGTACCTTCTTCTGTACAATTGTTTTATATTCATATTTATGCAAATGTATTACACCGGATTGTGTCCTGTATTACAGATTGATACTTTCCTTAATGAAATCTGCTATTTCTTAATAAACTATCCAATGACTTGCCTCATATAAAGTCCCATTTCCTCTCTCTTTTTTTGTTGACATTTTTAAACGTTGTTTACTATCTGTCAAGTTAAATCATTCAGGGGAGGTTTTAAGATGTCCCGTGTACATTAAGCCTTAGCTGATCTCTGCTTCAGAAATGGTGTGAACACAATTCTGCCTAATCAAGGCTATGATGGTTGGAGGTCATCTGTTGACCCAACTATGGTGTGCGTGAGACATCTATCCAGCTGTATCTGACTCACAGCAGTTCTATGGGCCAGCTGTTTGGGCACCAGGTCTGATTCACTGGGGACGCCTTTTCAGTGGATTTCTCTTGGCTATTTTTTTTACAATGTAGGTTGTCAGGTCTTTTCTCAATCCTCCATTTGCACAGCCTTGGAACCAGCTGCCAGAATGCCATAACAAGTGCATAGCCAATTTGTACATACATACCAGGGACAATAATCTGCCAACATGTCTTTTGAGTTTGGGAGGAAAGCGGAGTACCCGGAGAAAACCTGCTAAGCCCCGGAAAGCTTAAGGAAAACATGCAAACTCAATGCAGATAGTATCCTGGCCAAGATTCTTTCTAGAAAATGTTGTCATCTTTATTAAATCAATGAATCATGTTCTTCCTATTTGTATTCTTTCCTTCACATTGTACATCTTTCCTACAAGCTGTACTCTGCACTTATGGCGCAATAATGGAAAGAGAAAGAAGCTAATGGAAGTGCGGTCTCATTTAACACGCAGATTGCTACTTGTGCCTCTTTTGAAATGAAACCATGCAGAATAAGTGACAGGTGCAAAAAGACTACTTCTACTCAATGAGGCATAAGATGGCTCTGACACAGCATAAACACCATCACACCCCCTCACATGTCAACCAAGGGAACTCTTTTATACCTTAAAAAATGCACAGCGACTATCTATTGGGGGATGGAGAGAGGGCATTGAACTGGCTGTATATTGCCAAGGGAAGGAATGCATTGTGATTGATAAATGCTGCCGTGGAAAGAGAAAAGACCCTACATTTACTAACTAAGGCCATGCAAGGTCATTCTCTTCTATTACCTCTACTCCGTTTCTTTTAATGGGAAAATACGAGGCTGGTGAAGACTGCATAATGTGAAATATTTTAGGCTGTGAAGTACAGCAATGCCTTATTAAAACAGAAGGTATTTAAATGAAATCACTTCCATCACAAATCCATAAAACAAGGGGTTTTATCCACAGTTAAAAATAGTGGGTAGAGGCATACACATTTATCCTTTTTGTTCCATTGTTCAGATGTGAATTGAGCCATGTATCCAGCTTGCATGCAGCTGTATTTGTTAGCTTAGATATAAGCCATAGAAACTACCATTTCTAACTCTATGGCTGAGTTCGCATGGGGCGGCAAATAGGTGATAATAACTGGGAATTGATCCACGTTTTTCCTTACAAAGCAACATGGCAGTCACTAAGGTTCATTCACATTTGGGGTGTGGCAAATTTTACTTGGCATGTCACATTTTGGTGCCCCTTAAAGTGATGTTAAAGGTGGAATAAAAAAAAAAGAAATAACAAACATGTTATACTTACCTGCTTTGTGTAGTGGTTTTGCACAAAGCAGCCCCAATCCTCCTCTTCCCGGGCCCCCCACTGCCTCTCCTGGCTCTTCCTCTTCTCCGACTACCCCCATAGCAAGCTGTTTGCTATGGGGGCACTTGTGGGTGCTTGCTCTCGAGCCCCACTCTGTGTGTCCATAAGACACACAGAACGGGACTCAGCCTGCTCCCTCCTCACTGGCTGTGATTGAAAGCCACAGCAGCCAATGGCCCCCACAGCTGTCTCTCAGCCAATGAGGAGGCAGAGACCTGGGAGAGCAGCCGCTCTCATGCACATCGGGCTTTGGTAAGTATTGGGGGGGGGGGCTGCGGAGGAAGCTGAATACTAATTTTTTTTTTTTTTTATCTACAGGCAAAGAAGTATGTAAAAAACCTAAGTATGTAATAAACCTAATGTAATTGCAGTGTAATCATGGGGTAACCAATCGGCATGTTGTTGCAGCACGTTACTGCAATGCAATATGCCCCTTGGCATCAGTAAAAACAGGGATTTACAGCATCGCCTCCTGAATGCCTGCAAACTGTCGCTCAACTTCCTCTGAGTGATACCACCACCGATTCAGAGGGGCGGTAAACTCCAATGCCAGTGTGAACTAAGCCCAAGAGCTATGGGGAGCAAACAGTAAATCTCTAAGGAGACATAAAGAAACAAAGGCGAAGAGCCTCTTATAGAATATGGTGAAACAAAGCAATGGATGATTTATTTTGCATGCACAGTGAGAGCCGGTTCACACTAGAAGCGGCACGACTTGCAGGTCGCCTCTTCTGTATAGAAGTCTATGCAAGTCGCCCCAAAGTAGTACAGGAACCTTTTTTCTAAGTCGGAGCGACTTGCGTTGCTCCGATTAGAACGGTTCCATCGTACAGAACGGGAGGCGACTTGTCAGGCGGCTAGGTCGCCTGACAAGTCGCCCCCGTGTGAACCGGCTCTTAGTGGAGCCATGAAAATCATTTCATTATGTCCCTATGACCAACTGTGCTTTCAGAACTGCTGATTGAGTTCTTTTTGGTTTCTTTTGAACTACCTACCAAAACATTATTATTTTGTATCATATCAGCTAAAAAGATAATTGGTGTCATGTCTATGGCTGTGCCGTGTGGCCTAGGAACTTTGCAGGCACCAACAGATGTGAGGTCAAAGTGAGGCCACAGCTCAAGGAACCCCTAGGAACCCCTGAAAGAACCATAGGGCTCCACAGAACCCTGCTTGAGAATGGTTGATATAATGGTTATTTCTCATTATGAATCTTTATAGAAAGTCACTGGAGGACTGTAACGTTTCACTTCTAGTATCACTAAACCCACATCATTGAAAACTATCAATTAATGCTGTATTACATGCTGTTCCTGCTTACTCAGTATGAGATCCTGCTGTTCTCTATCTCCCTTCTGTCCATGTTCCCAATGCAGCTAGGAACTTTGCAGGGCAGTGTTGGCAGCTCCTGCACATGCTCAGTTCGTAGCGAATTTCTTTGCTGAACATTTCCTATCTATCACATCTGAGCAGCCCATGTGACTATAGAGCCACACATGTGGATGTATACACAGTGCTAAATGACAGCCCACTCCCTCCCTCCTCCTCTATGCCCACTAACCAGCTAAACACTTTGGAGGCGGGTTATTACATCTTGATTGATGGAGGCTTCACCTCCCTCTCATTCCAAGACACAGGTTGTTGGACAGCTCAATCCTCAAAAGAGCAACAGAGACACCTTTTGATAGCAGCACTGTCAATCTGGTAAACATGTACAGCTAGATGTACTAGCAAATTTAGATGAACTTGACTAGCAAGTTAAAGTCGAACTCTTGCTAACACTTTTTGAGCAGTTAACCTTTTTAGATAAATATTGATCAGTGTAAATACCCCCATCAGTGTTAAATTATTTGTTTTGACCCTCTAACTGCCACATTTCCTGGACAGCTTGGCCTGTTCAAAGGGAGTTGAAAAATACCAGACCTACTGGCTGCATCACCAAATGAAAATAAAGGAAGAAAAAGACTAAAAGAAAAAACAAATGCAGCTACTTCTACTGCTTTAACAATCCCCTAATTGTTTTTGTGGATGTACTTTAGCTTTCAAGTACTTTAACTTTCAAGTTAAAGTACAAAGTTAAAGTTTAATTTCAAAATTATCCAGAAGAATGGGATTCTGTCCACATTTTAATCAAAAGCTAAAGGGCTGTACCAGAATACCTAATACTCCCTGACTTAATCACACCTTGGACCTTAATGCAAAACACTTTAATCCTGCAGAGTGATGAAATATAGAGTAAGAGCCTGCAGTGTATTGGGGAATTCCATAGCACTCAGACACAGATTTCTCTCATTTATCAGAAACACAGTGTTCCCCCCTCTGTCTCCCTAAGCCTCCCCATTCGGTGCAATCTGTGTGTGCATTCTGCTGGGAGATACAGCTCTTCCTATGAGCCGCTCTTCTGTATTTCGAGACAGTTCCATGATTGTGCAGCTGTCCTGACTTAGAGGAGGCAGAACACAAAGAACATACAATTAGTGACACTGACCCAGCTTGTACCAATGTACTTTTGGCTAAAATGTGAGTGCTGTCCGCTCTCCAACACACTGAGTCTCTATGGCCATTTTCAGGCATTCCTATTACTATTATTTTGAATACAGATCAGAACTGGCCAAGTTCTGAAAATAAAAAACATACATTTCTGGTATAATAATATTCTCTGGTGCCAAATCTAGTCTATCATGTCTACCGAGATGTTACTGTTCTAAACCATGCTCCCATCTTCAACCCAACAAGCTTGAGGCCAAACCAAATACATGAAAGCAATGTAATCTTATCATCACTAGCCCTTTGTGCGGCGTGAAATAACTCATTACGTTCCAAAATCATTAATGTAAACAATTTAACTAAGCAAAAGCTCACTTGGTTGTTTTGGGAAAATTGCACATTCTTGAATAACAACTATGGCTTTTTGTTGTTTGTTTTGGATGGAGTGGAGATGACTTTTGTCTTGTCAAGCTTTACTGAAGTTTTTATTCCATCAAGACATTAAGTAGTGGAAAATCAGGATGAAACAAGCCACATTTTCAGTAAAATTCTTGAGGGTTAGAACCTCTGTCAGGATATTATAATTGCCTCAGGTTCAGTTCAGGTGAAAGCTGCTCCTGGGCTGTCAAAGGGTATAAGATGTTAGGTGGCATCCCCATAATGGAAGCATGGACAGCAACACAAATTTGACCGAGGTATTTACTTTATCCAAGTCTATTCAAAACTAAAATAAAAAATTGGTTTAAGTAGGGGATTTATTACATAAAGTGCAATTTTATAAAGTGCATTCAAAGCAGACCTTTACCTGAAAATTACACGCGTCACTAGAGCTGCACAATTAATCGTCAAGAATCATTATCGCGATCTTGACTAAAGTGTTTCACAATTCTTTCTATGCAAAGAATTCTCTCTGCTCTTCTGAAGCCACAGCCTTCAAAAGAAAGGAAGAGAAAAACTGGGCAGTCTGCCAAGAATCAAAACATTCTTTATCAGTTGAACTTAAGTATAAACATTTTATCAATTTGTCAATGGAATAGACTTTGGGGTATTTACTAAAGGCAAATCCACTTTGCACTACAAGTGCACTGCAAGTGGATTTGGAAGTGCACTTGGATTAGCATTCGCTGTAGATCTGAGGGGGACATACAAGGCAAATAAAAAACTGAATTTTTGCTTGTACATGATTGGATGATAAAATCAGCAGAGCTTCCCCTCATGTCAGAGCTTCCCCCCAGATCTACAGCGACTGCACTTCCAAGTGCACTTGTAGTGCAAAGTGGATTTGCCTTTAGTAAATCAACCCCTTTGTGTGTAAGTGAAAAAAGTTTAACCACTTAAACACAACCTTTTTCTGACATTTGTTGGTTTCAAGTTAAAATAATTTTCATTTTGCTAGAAATATACTTAGACCCCCAAACATTATATATATTATTTTAGTAGACACCCTAGAGAATAAAATGGTGGTTGTTGCAATATTTTATTTCACACGGTCTTTCAAATGCAATTTTTTTTTTTTAAATGACTTTAATGAAATAAAAAAAAATAAAAAAAACTAACCAGTAAAGTTAGCCCATTTTTTTTTTTTTTTGTGTATAAAGTGAAAGATTTTACATTGCGAGAATCGTGAGAATCATGAGAGAATTGTGATCTTTTTATTCTAAGCAAAAAAATCGTGATTCTCATTTTGGCCAGAATCGTGCAGCTCTACTCGTCGCTATTTTCTTCTACCTATAGCTTGTAGGTGCGGACTTAATTATCGCATAGTCGGGTAAAGTTCCTCTTTAATAAGGCCCTGCAAAGTGCACTAATTCACAGTAACCAAACAGAAATGATATTTTATCAAATTTAATATCAATTCAAGAATTTGCTTTTAGAAGGTCAGTGTTGCTACCTATTAATAACCATTACAAGTTACTACATATCATAGAAGTCATTGAAATGTAAGTTCACTTTTAATAATGGACCTTTACCCTCCCACTAAAGCCTCCCTCGTCACTTGTAGATATACATTTCCTACAACACACAGCCTTACTTGTCCAGGTTCAGACAATGCTCATAGCCCATGGCTACATCACACAGTCTTGTTGCCCAGGTCCAGACAGTGATCAAAGGTCAATCCTCATAGGCATAGAAAGTGCTCATAGGCCATGGCTACATCACACAGCCTAGCTTGCCAAGGTCCAGACGGTGCTCCTAGGCTAATGTTCACAGTTCCATACAGTGCCCATAGGCCATAAATACACCACACAGCCTGCCTTACCCAGGTCCAGACAGTCCTCACGGTCCAATGATCCTAGGTACAGACACTGTTCATAGGCCATGGCTACATCACTCTCTCTGGCTTTCCCAGGTCCAGATAATGCTCAAAGGCCATGGCTACATCACGCAGCCTTCCTTGCTCAGGTCCAAACAGTCCTTATAGTCCAATGCACCTACGTACAGACACTGTTCTTAGACCATAGCTACATTACACAGCCTGACTTGCCTAAGTCCAGATAATGCTCAAAGGCCATGGCTACATCATTCTGTCTTGGTTTTCCCGGGTCTAGACAATGCTCAAAGGTCATGGCTACATCACACAGCATGGCCTGCCCAGGTCCAGACAGTGATCAAAGGCCATGGCCATATCACACAGCCTAGTTTGCCCTGGCCCAAACAATACTCTTTGGCCAATACTCAAAGATTAATACAGTGCTCATAGGCCATGGCTACATCATACAGCCTGGCTTGCTGAGGTTCCAGACAATGCTCATAGGTCAGTGCTCAAAGATCCATACAGTGCTCATAGGCCTTGGCTACACCACACAGCCTGACCTGCCTTTTTTTTTTTTCACTCAGTGCTCACAGGTCCAGACAATGCTCATGGGCCAAGACTACATAACACCGCCTGGCTTGCCCAGTTCCAGACAGTACTCGTAGGCCATGGCTTCATAACACAGCCAGGCTTAAACAGTTCCAGACAGTGCTCATAAGCCATGACTTCATAACACAGCCTGGCCTGCCCTTGTTCACACAGTGTACTAGTCCATGGCTACATCACACAGCCTGGCTTTCCCATGTCCAGACAATGCTTATAGGTCCAGATATTGCTCATAGGCCAATGCTTATAGGCCACCAATACTTTCTATAGAATACCACGCAATGCATACAAATAAGAGTATGAAAAGCAGCGCAGGCCCAGAAGAAAGCTGGAGCACTGCCTGTCCCTTGGCGAGCCAGTGTGAATTAGTAGTGTTAGAGCCAGTGCTGACTGACATCAGTCTGAGACACTTCTGAGATCATTGAGAATTCACTGCAGGTGCAGTTGACATGCTTCAGCTGCTTTTACATTCCTATAGACTTGTATGGGAAGAAGCAGTTCTGATGAAGCGGACCTGGTGGGATGGAGAAAGACCTCACTGAAAAAAAAATGATCTTGCTCTATTAAAAAAAGTGCACTTTTAAAACACCCTTTGACCCTTAATATGCCAACACAAACCAAGTTGGTTGGCTAATGAAAGTTTTCACCTTCTTGTCTTCTGCTGTCTTTAAGGATCTCAACTGGGATTCCAATTCCACCAGTTCTCATATGTGTCTACTGCCTGGTAAAGCATTTTGCAGAGTCTCAACAAATATTATAGAAAGCTTCCATTGGATGTACATAACCTGTAGACTAGTTCATCACGGCAAGCAGAGATAAGCTAGGAAAAAGCACATATAAAAAGGTACACCAGCCTCTTTCATGTTGTACTTGCTCATAGATGCATCAACAAGGCTTGTTCTGTATAGAAATGATGATTATGGGAATTCTGGCATTGGAACAACCAGGTATGACCAACAACCTGGTAATAATGTTAATTATTATTTATATCTCAAAGGTGCCTACTAGTGTACAAATAAAGCTAGCTGATCATTATCCTCAGATTTGGACAACAAACTTTTGAAACCTTTCTCAGATTCTTTACTCTTACTCCTATTTGCTGATAGTTCTGTGTTTTTATTATTCTTATTTTTTGTTATTCCTTTTTCCAGAAATGTTTTTTCCCTGCAGACTTTAGCCTGTAAATGTTTATGGGTCAGATATAATTAATAACCTGCCAACATGTTCCAGCTGTTAAGAAAAGCACGGCTCAGTGTTGTATTACCCCAAGGCATTTGTGAAACGGGCTCCTACTTTTCATAATCACAATATAAATAAAATCCCCTGAAGGCATGTGATATAATAAAACCAGAATTGAAAACAAATATCCCTTAATCTGGTCAAAAAAAAAAAAAAAAACACACCAAAAGAAAAATAAAAGATTTGGATTGAAATCTCAGCTACATAGGAGTCTGCTTCGGTTTCATTACTACTGCACATTTACTGCGTCTGAGAAAATCCAATGCATGGCCCCAGGCAATGCTTATGGTAATGTGGACCATGTAACACCCTGTACTGCTAAACCCCATTTCTAACACCAGATACACAAATCCAGGCTTCAGCTGTGAACACTGGAGCTGGGGAAGTGAAAAAAAATTGGGGATTGCCTATAGGAACCAGATTTTCGCCCTCATTTTTTGACCTGCATAGAACATGGATTCTCACTGGCAGCTCTAGGCAATGACTTTACTTTTGCTCACTCTTATTTTCAGGGATCTGTCCAGGTCACAAGCCTTTTCAATAAGCCAGCGTAGAGCACAATCACAATGGACAAAAAAAAAAAAAAAAAACCCACCGCAACCAGATTTCAGATTCCTCTGGCTGATCAGGGAATGATGAGTGACGATTGGCTTGTTGAATAAGCCCCAGCGCATGGTATATGTTCTCTACAACCAAACACCATTATGATTCCTTTGGCTGTTTAGGAAAACCTGAATGATGATTGGCTTGCTGAATAAGCCCCAACGTGTGGTATACCTTCTCTACAGCCAAAGACCTATAGAAAACCTATAGAAGACCCATATGTTCCATCACCATACCCATGCTACTAGCAGACACAGACGCAGAAACGTATTTATCAAATAGACTGGTAGAGTAGGAAGTGCTGGGAATACTGTAGGTCCTATAAGGTGAAATAACTACAGTGGGGAAACCCATTAAAAAATTAGTGTAAATGCATTAAAAGGGGAGTGTTTATCACATACGAGAAGTGCGAGGGACTCACACAACATAGGAGAAGTGACAGACTGCTAAATGATGGGAGAGAAAGAACAGGGTTTTTTCAGGGAAATAATGGGAAGAAAGATACAGATGAGACATAAAAGACAGATTAAAAATAACAAATTATATATATATATATATATATATATATATATATATATATATATATATTTTTTTTTTTTTTTTTTTTTTTTATAAATGTACATATTTCATATTTGCCTAAATAGAATGATCTAATTTATTTATAATATATATATATATATATATATATATATATATATATATATATATATATATATATATATATACCCCTTTAGATTGTAAGCTCTCATAAGCAGGGCCCTACTAACCCTCCTGTATTGAATTGTATTATAACTGCAATCTTGTTTATTTTAAAAGGCTGCGCAAACTGTTGGCATTATATAAATCCTATATAATCATAATTAATCATATTATATATATATATATATATATATATATATATATATATACACACACACACATTCATAAATATATATACTGTGACGCAAACTACTGGCACTATATAAACCCCATATGATAATTATGTATAGTGTGCTGAATGTACCTACAAGTGTTATTGGTTAGACATTCCAAATCTATGATATATTTGTGAATACAATGTATATTCTGTGGAAGGAACCCTAGCTGATTAGACATCCAGAGAAGGGGGCAGCTTGGCACAGCTGCAATGAGTGACAGCACAAAGTCCCGTGACAGCGGAGCGGGTACATGGTGGTGTCTGTGGTCACGCTCAGCAGCCTAGACACCCAGACTCTCAGCAAGTATCTATCACCCCCATCCTCCACCTCCCAGCCATGCCCTGCTATCCCCACCATCACCCTAGGCTGCTTTTAAAGAAATTCAGCACTGCAATGCAGCTCCATCCTTTTGGCAGAGGAAAGTGGATAGGAAAACAGAGGACATGTAAGCTAAGGGAATGGATATGGGAATAGGGGGGGGGGGGCACCACCAGCTTGGTACCAAGACAGGTGCCTCCGACGCCAAGTGAGAATCTATAACCATCTGTAGGACAGAACGAAATCTATCAGCCAAGACATTTTGCACAGGCTAGAAAGCACACATTGATTTAACACTAACAGAAGGGGCCATTTATCTTTCCCCACTGAGACACAAGCGACACGTTTGCACCTCATTTTCGTAATATATCTATTTAATTAGTTCTCTTGCCATGGAAAGGCAATCTCACCAACCTGACGATATGGGAATCACAAAGCTCCCTATCTATAGCGATATGGTAAAGAGTCAGCTGGTGAAAAGGACATTTATTTTTGTTTGGGAAAGCAGAGGGTCTCCATGTAGCCTCTCCATCTGTCACCAGAAAACTCATACAAATGCTGTCCTTGTCATGTACAGTCTATATAAATGTGGATGTCTGTCTGATCCACAACCAACCTCTTGAACTTGAGTACCTTGTTGCTTCAATATAACAGGTGCTTCCCTGCCAGAACACATCCTATTGAGAGGAGAGCTTAACTTTTATAGCGGTGTACAGCGTTTTGCTATCAATCTCTATACAAGGCATTGCTGGACCTAAGAGCTCACAATTTAACCAATATAAGAGTTATTTAAAGACTGCAATCGGTTCCCCAGCCTGTCCACTTCCATCAGAAGCACAAGGTATACCAGTTGTGGGTTATCAAAATCAGCATACAACCCTAGATATATAGTAGTGCTCAGATCAATTTAACCCTTACAGCACCAGAACAGCAGGCTTACCTTCTACTGCTTGAACTTGCCAAATCAGAGACAGGAGCAGCATCCAATTTAGTTCCATTGTGGGATGCAGAGGTTACTTTTACCACCCAGCAAAATGATGAGAAGAGCTATATATATAAAAAAAAAATCCTAGCAATAATAAAACTGAAGCCCAGAATCTTCAAGATGCTCCTTTGGAAAGAACAAGCTTAAATCCTTATTAGGTGGCATAGGATTGTCCAGTCTTGCTGCAGCAGAGCATCGCTCAGGTCCCAGGATGGAGATGCATATTCCGGCACTGCATGCATGGATGTGATTGCAGCATGCATGACAGCGAAGGGTTGGATGTGTGCACAGGGTAGCAGAGGATGAAGGCTGAGTGTCAGTGTGCACAGGATAGTAGTGGATGCTCCCAGGCTATGTGTGCATGGTGTGTCTGGATGTGTGTGTGCATGGTGCTGTGGGGTGGGCTGGGGGGGGAGGGGGGAATCTCTTACAAGGATATCCCAGGTTCACATTGCAAGCAGTAGTAAAGTGTTGAGCACTGAGTCTGGGGAAGGGGGGTGAATGATCACCCCCCACTCTACACAACTCCCCTCTTCCAAATCCACCCGTGTGCCCCCCCTCCTCTCCCATCCTGTCTGAAATCTACACACCCCTCACACCTCCCAGCCAATCAAAGAGCACAAGAAACACTCACCCCCCCCCCCCCCCCTTCCCCAATCAATAGGAGCCCCTCCTTCCCCCTGCTATTGTTGAAAGAAAATTACTTACATTGACCTGTAGAAAGAAAGAAGCACTGCTGGCCTGGTCTGTGCGGCACTGCCATCTTGTGGCCGATATTCATAATTGCAGCCATAGTTTCGCTGCCTATGTAGCAGGTGGGGGAGAAGGTAACGTAATGTTCTCCTATAAGGCATCGTATAGAATACTGGGAGAATGATCGTCCGTTTTTGTGTTTTGCATGCTAGTCTCATATCTAAAACCAATAGGTTACTAAAGTTGTGAAAATTCTTGCACGACAGAATACAACTTTGGAAGTGATGTAATGTGTTGTATTGTATTGTAATGTATTCTTTCATTTCTGAGCATGCGTCGTCTTGGTCTTACGATTTTTTCAGACAAATACTGTGCTGATTAAACAAAAATCGTTCATTCTGGTATCATACAAGAGAAGTGTTTTTCCCTTCAGATAATTTCTCATGAACTGTCAAAATCTGTGTACTAACAATCAGATTATTGTACGATAGATTCAAATGCGGTATTTTTCCTCTTATTTTCTCATCATCCTAGGCCAGCCTTTTTTAACCAGGGTGCCCAGGCACCAGTGACCCCCGATCAGCCAATTAGTCAATCGTCCCACACCACTTCAAGGTCATGGGTGGCTTCCCCACTACTTCTCCTCCTCGTTGGCTTCCCAGGGGGTTTCGGCAGCTTTCCAGCTGCTTCTCCTCCTCTGCGGCTTCCCAAACGGCTTCTCCTATTGGCCAACCAGTCACTTCTCCTCCCGGCCAATCAAGTCTTAGGACCTGATTTCTGACTGTCCAGGAGAAGAAGTAGGAAGATATTAGCGAATATTAATTCACTAATGTCACATAAGTGAGTGGGCTTGAGGTGCAGTGCTCTGTGCCCCGAGCCCACCCATTTTGAAGCCAATTAGAGCCTCTGACTCTGATCATGTGCCTCTAAAAAAAAATTAAAACAAAAAAAACATCAAAATTCTCCATGAGCTACTTTGCCATGTTTGTCACACGTAGGGCAAACCATTCAAGCTAATGTGCAGCGCCCTACGCTGTTGCATGAAGAATGCACTGAGAAAACGCATGCTAGTGCGATGTGCTGGAGTGAATGGGGCCTAAAGGAGATTTACGATCAAATTGTGTAATGTATGGTCAGTCCTAGGCTAACCATACACTATACAATCTGATTGTACAATCTCCTTCAGATTTACCATCAACTACAGTGAGGGAAAAAATTATTTGATGCCCTGCTTATTGACAGAATAACAACAAAAATATCCAGGAAAAACACATTTTTAAAAAGTCATACATTGATTTGCATTTTAATGAGTGAAATAAGTATTTGATCCCCTATCAATCAGCAAGATTTCTGGCTCCCAGGTATCTTCTATACAGGTAACGAGCTGGAATCCCCAGGGCTTGGAATACACCGTGCAGCATGCAGTGAATTGTGGGGCACTTGGCGTGCGAACATCCCACCGAGTGCCTCGCAAATTGCAGAGCCTCACTGAGCATGCACTGGTGATGTCTATTGTAAATGTGAATCTCTCCTAAACACTGCATGTTTAAGAGATAATCATTGTACCTACAGTTAAGCCTTGTTATAAGTTTACCTGTAGGTACAAATGTAAAGTGATAGTTTACTACAGCTTTAAGTCAAAAGAAAAAAAAAACAGATCAGCATAAGAAGACGGCACAGTGGTGTAGTGGGTAGCACTCTTGCCTAGCAGTAAAAAGGGTCGCTGGTTTGAATCCCAGCCATGACACTACCTGCCTGGGGTTTGCATGTTCTCCCTGTGTCTGCGTGGGTTTCCTCTGGGTACTCCGTTTTCCTTCTGTCCAAAACTGGCCCTAGTATACACTATATTAATGTGAGTTGGGGACCTTGGATTGTAGGCTCCTTGAGGGTAGGGACTGATGTGAGTGTGTGTGTGGAGCGTTGCGTAAATTGACAGCTCTATATGGGTAGCTTAAATAATAATATAATAGATGAGCATCTCAATGAGACACAATGTACAGGGATAGGGACAATTGAAGACATGCACCCACACTCCCTCAGGATGGACTTGTGTCTTTATTCAACCTTACTAACTATGTAACAAGAGAACTTACTTACAGTCAATGATGCTGCTTGCTGGAGCTTTAGTTGAACTCTTCTGTCCTTCAATGGCCCCCTACTCCAACCGCAGTAATCCTCCTGTGCAATGGGATTAAAAGAGACAAGGGATCTGTCATATGCACTCATCAGGAGTGTCAACTATGCCAGCTCTTTCCGCCCACCTCCTCTATTGATAGAAGCTGTACTATAGCTTCCATGAATGAAGAGCAATCTATATATTGGAAGATGTGTGGATGACTGAAAGGTCCATCTCCTCCATTCATAGATCATGTTTCATTCATAGAATCTATAGTGTAGAGCTACCAACAAAACAGGCACTGAATGATTTGGTCCCCTGGCTTCCAGTGATAAAGACCCTTTAGGCCAGTGATGACGAACCTTGGCACCCCAGATGTTTTGGAACTACATTTTCCATGATGCTCATGCACTCTGCAGTGTAGTTGAGCATCAAGGGAAATGTAGTTCCAAAACATCTGGGGTGCCAAGGTTCGCCATCACTGCTTTAGACAATACCATACCCTCTGAAACACCAAGCCTGGAGCAAAGGATGTCTATTTGGGTAGCATGCCCAGCAGAGGAAATATCAGTGACAATAAACATAAATAATAGCAATTAACAGTTGCAGTAATAATTCACAAGCAAGATATTATCAAACCTAATTTTACAGGGTACCTGAAACCTGGCTCAGAGGATCAAAAACCACACCCCGTAGGCCCTGACTTATGGGGGAACCCTAATGAACAGTGCTAAGCAATGCGATCAGTGCATCTCCACTGCAGTCATGCCACTGCTTCATACTGCATACAAGCTGCTGCGTGGTAACGCAGCTGCTGGTGTGAAAAGACCCTTAAGGGCTAAAAGTCAAAATCCCTCCTCATTCTCTCCCACTGGCAAAATGTATACCTGCTGAAGCTCCAAAATGTATTGGAGCACTCGTGAACAAAATTTTTGTAATTCCAATCGGAAGGGAAACAATCAAAAATCTTCAATCAAATCCCTAGGGGGCTCAAAAGGGGTAATACTGTGTCTTTAGATAGAAGATCAGCAAAGATGGTGGCCAGCAGCCTCTCACTACTATGATAGTGGCTCTGGTTACTGCTGTATCAAACCTGGGTGAAACTTCAGATATTCCTGTAGCGCATCCCCTGTAGGAGCCGCTGGCAAATAGGGATCCCCCACCCTGCACAGCCAGGCACACCAAATTTCCCACAGGCTCATTGAGACAGGAAGCAGTCCATGCAGCTTTGTTTTCCTTTTTTTATTTAGGGGTTTATAACTTGGATGGGGATGGGATAATTATGGGATGCTCACTTGACTGATATAAAGTCTTCAGGGACACTCAACTATATACACTCACTGTGTACACTTCTCTTCCTCCGGCACATCACTTGCTTGCAGAAACACTCAGACCCAGCTGGAACACTGTTTGGAGGATCTGACAAGGCACTCAGCCAGATCCAGAATGAACCCTTTACAGGCAGGGACCACAGGCTCCTTTGGTGTGTAGAAAAATTTGCAGTGTCCAGCTACATTTCTCTTGTGGCTACTGATCCCAACACCACCTCTTCAGGCACTGACAGCCCACCTGATGCAGCTGCCCCTTTCTACTAGCCCTCCTGGCTAATCTTCCCACAGTCCTCTCTTACTGTTTCACTCACCTGGATGTCTTCTCCCTGGAGATCTCCCGGATGTACTCGCTGGCTCCTGCTGTCCTCACATCTGCTCCCATGCCACTGGACAGGACTCCTCTGTGTGTTGTGAGGGGATCCCTCCTGCACCCGAGCCTCAGGCCCGAGGCACCTCCCAAAGACTAGAGGGCTACCCTCAAGGGCCATCGACAGCTTCTTCAACACTTCATCTTCAGCTTCCACCCAACACCACACTGCCCCTGCTGGGCTGACCCAGAGTATTGAAAGGTGCCTTCCCCCCTGCCAGCCCATTTGGCCGGGGATTGGTTGGGGCCCTCATGAATACTCCAGGCAGCTCCTCCTAACCTCCCTCTCATTCTTCAGGAAGCTTCTCCAAGGTTCCAGCAAGTAGGGGGAGATGCCAGAGGTGCTGCCTGATGAGTCACCCAGCCTCCCTGAGTCACTCACCCTGACCCAGATTCAAAACACAGGCTTGGCTGCCAGCCAAGCCAAACAATTTACCTACACTGCAGAAAAACCTATCACACTAACACACTAAGCTAGAGGGTGCTACATTCCAAATGCAAAAGTTCTCTCTCGCAGCTCGCCGGGTCAATCCATTCCAAAACACAGCCCCTGCAAACACTCATGGATCACTCTGGCAACAGCAGTCTCTGGATAAGTGTAGTAGTGCGTATTACATCAGCGCTCAGTAGAGTCAGCAACAGGCCTTACACAGCACCCTTCTTTTTGTAAACTGACCAGAGCCGGGCTTTCCAGTCCTTTTCTTCTTCTCTCTGGCACCATTCTCCTGGGATTTGTAGATCCACAAAGTTCTTCCTAAACAGGGGCTGCCTCCAAAGAAATACACTCCACACAGTTCCATGCAGGTCCCAGCAGCACACTGTTCCGCTCACTGCAAGGGTGGGCTTACCCCATGCTGCAGCTATAACCAATCACAGTCCCTTCTCTTCTGGTGAGTTGGTGGATGTGGCTCTCCATAGAGGTGGTTGTAGGCATGCAACCTGTGACAATATCTGTGTCTCTCCCTCTCCTCTTTCCTTGCACAGCCAGATAAAAATAACACATAAACTTAAAAGAAACATGTATTAAAGTATAGTGGACAGATAGTGAGCAAAAGTAGAGGTTACCTTCAGTAAAAATCAGTATTTCCAGAGGTATACCCAATCCATACTGCACTCTATACTGTACTTATTCCAAACCTAGACCGCACCTATACCAACCCTATACTGCGTTATACCGAACCTTTAACGCATCTAAACCCCATATACCTTGTACCTGTGCCAAGACTATACTGTATCTATCCTGCACGCAGGTTAACTAGGGCTGCCATTAAGTGCCCCCATGTTCTTAAAGGACCCCAACGAAAGCCAGCAGAAGAACATCACAAAGGACTTCCCCTTCCATAATAATTATTCAGCACCATTTGTTCATCTGCCCCCTCCACAACCATTCTCTTTTCTTTTGGAAAGTTCATACCCAGGTGGTCTAGGACCAAGCTGAGTTAATTGTTACTGCTGAATATAACTTGAGCTGCCTTTACCTCTGGAAATACTGATGATTTTTTACTAAAGGTAACATCTACAGCGCTGGTTTCCTGGTGTGAAACAAAGACTACCCATCTCACACCTGGAACAATGCAGAGTTGTTCTAAGGGGCGCTCAGCCATTCATAGGCAGCTTTGTATTCTGTGAGTCGGAAAGCATAACATCATCAGCCCACCAATCCAACTCAGCCATTTAGAGGAAGCTGAGGGGGGTGATCAATGAAATCAAACCATTACATGCAATGCACTCACTGCCTGTGTGATGCACTTTCATCCTGCGGGGAAAACTTTCTTCCACCAATAGCAGCAGACTTGCACTTGGCATCAGTGAGTTTAAAAGGTTAAGCGCACTTTAACCACCTCCATGCCAGTATGTGCGCTCATGTGGCTAAACATTAGGTCACCTTGAAGTGTCCACTTTACAAGAAAGGGTCATTTGTGAGGTGTTCGTCCTGTCCCGGCATTTTATTTGATATATTTTACATTACAATGTATGGGGAAAAGATTGTTTTCAAATTTTCCCTTTTTTTTTTGTTTAGATCCTTTAGTAAAAACCCCAGTTTTTTTTTTACATACCATGAAAAGAAAGCACATGTGGGCCTATTGTTATATGAGCGAGTAATTGTCAGTCAAACTATCACAGCACTGGAAACTTAAAAATATCCTGGTAATAAAGGGGTAATACAGGCTGGTACTAACGTGGTTAAGAAACTTTTCATCTCTGCATTTGCTAGTTACTGCACGCTTTGTTAATGAAAGCTTGTGTGTAATTGTTAAAAAGGCAATGCAACAATTATAGCCATAGTTTTCATCCATAACGAATAGAGAAGGTAAGGCCCAGGTCTCATCTGTGATTAAGCATGTGAGGCCTTTATGAAATAAAATGGGGAAGTGCTGATGGAGATACACAATTGGGTTACATGGTATTATTGTATTTGCAGCATTTCTCTGCCCTAAACTAACTGTAATGATCCACAGAAAATCTTTCCTAGATAGACATTCTTGCCGCTTAGCTCTGAACACATGATTAGACAATGTATGAACGTGTCTGAGCTAATGCAGTCAATGAGCTGTGAAAGTGAACATAAAAACACTTTGGATCATTTAGTATAACCATTTTTGACATTAAATAGGATTTTCGCTAAAAGAAAAGTGTGAATGGAAACTCAAGAACTTAACAAATTGACTCTGTGAAACTCATTCAGTACTGTAATACTCCATCCTAGTATTGCAGCTAATGTTACTAACATGGGCCTCTGGCCAATATCATTTCCTATACAAGCAGCAGGCTAGCTATTAATTTAAAGTGAAACTCCACCATTACAGCCCAGAAAATAAAAATCATACATGCTCCCTATGTACTCATGAATTTCATTTCAGTTTATTTTACAGTAGCCTTGGGCTTTTATCATCTTAATATCTTTCTATGGCACTAACTCTATGACATTTATGATTCTGGAGTTCTGTGACTGCTGCTGAAAATTCAAAAAATGAGATTTCCCTACATGCACGGCTTCTGTCTTAAAGGCTGATGTGATGTGCACTGTATATGACCAGTGGGTACAGTCTGCGTATGCCCTAAAGCTGTCCATACAATATACCATCTGATTGTACAATCTCCTTCAGAGTTATCAAAACAATTTAACATGAGGGCAAGCCTAAACGATTCATTAAATTTGTAACAATTTAGGCAGGTCCGTGGGAAATATAGTTGATTGTAAAAATAAAGGAGATTGTACAGTTAGATTGTACAGAGTATTGTCAGTTTAACAATTTCAATACAGAGCACTTTCGCCCCCTTCCTACCCAGGCCAATTTTCAGCTTTCAGCGCTGTCGTTTTTTTGAATGACAATTGCGCGGTCATGCAACACTGTACCTAATTAAAATGTTTATAATTTTTTTAGACAGATAGAGCATTCTTTTGGTGGTATTTAATCACCACTGGGTTTTTTATTTTTTGCTAAAAAAAAACTAAAAAGACCGTACATTTTGAAAAATAAGTAATATTTCTCCTTCACTGATGTGCGCTGACAAGGCTGCACTGATGGGCACTGATGAGACGGCACCGAGGGGCACTGATGAGGTGGCACAGATGAGGAGGCGCTAATATGCAGCACTGATGGGCACTGATATGCAGCACTGTCGAGCATGGGTAGGCAGCACTAATTGGCACTGATAGGTGGCACTGATGGGCACTGATAGGCGGAACTGATGGGCACTAACTGGCATCACTAATGGGCACTGATTGGCATCACTGATGGGCACTGACTGGCATCACTGTTGGGCACTGTTGGGGCTGTACTGATGATCAGTGCCCTGATTAACTGTGCAGGTCTCCCCTGTGAGAAAATGCTGCTGATTGGCTCTCCTCTCTTCTCACACTGTCAGTGTGAGGAGAGGAAAGCCAATAACCGCCATTTTCTTGTTTACATGTGATGAGCTGTGATTGGACACAGCTGATCACATGGGTAAAGAGCCTCGTTATTGGCTCTTTACCGAGTTTGGGGATGCACTGTGTCTCAGGCACACAGCGCGCCACTGATCACCGTGCTTCATGCCAGCGCAAGCGCAGCGAGAGTGGGACAACATCATATGACATCGTCCCAGAACGAGAGAGCTACCCTCCCACTGTCATTTGTCTATACGGTGGGTGGGAGGTGGTTAAAGGCATAGTTCATGTTTCCCAAAAAATTGCCTAAGCTGATAAGGGGTGGCTGTAGATAAAAACAAGTTGTGCATCTTTGACCAAGTTGAATAATGCCCTTGTTATGGGTGTAGGCCATTTATGTACCTCATGAAGCCTGACTGGAAATCCTCTAGGATGCTGCCAAGGAGGTTGTTAGGAGAAGACTAGCTGTTACTGTTCATCTTCACCATCACAGGAGTGAGCTCGTTCTCTGATTAAAAGCCTTTCACCTGCACTTTCTCTGCCCGGATGCAATAACAATAACTCTGAGCTCAGCGTTTGAGAGCTCACTCCTGTGACAGGGAAGATGAGCAGTAACACTGAGCTTCACTTAGGAACATTCTAGATGTTTTCCAGTCAGGCTTCAGGAGGTACGTAAATGGCTTACATCTGTAGCAAGGTAATTTTTCAACTTAAGTCAAAGCTTTTTTTTTTTTTTAATAACACTTTAAGCCTTAGGGTGTCCCTAGCAGCCATTTTTTTCTGTGTATGTATCACTCATGTTAAGCAGGACACTATGACAAGCAGGAAGAAGTCAACTGTGGGAGCAATAATTAGAAAATGGAAGACATACAAGACCACTGATAATCTCCCTCGATCTGGGGCTCCACGCAAAATCACCCCATGGGGTCAAAATGATCACAAGAACGGTGAGCAAAAATCCCAGAACCACACGGGGGGACCTAGTGAATGACCTGCAGAGAGCTGGGACCAACGTAACAAAGGCTACCATCAGTAACACACTACGCTGCCAGGAACTCAGATCCTGCAGTGCCAGACGTGTCCCCCTGCTTAAGCCAGTACATGTCCGGGCCTGTCTGGGGTTTGCTAGAGAGCATTTGGATGATCCAGAAGAGGATTGGGAGAATGTCATATGGTCAGATGAAACCAAAGTAGAACTGTTTGGTAGAAACACGACTCGTAGTGTTTGGAGGAGAGAGAATGCTGAGTTGCAACCAAAGAACACCATACCTACTGTGAAGCATGGGGGTGGCAACATCATGCTTTGGGGTTGTTTCTCTTCTCTCGTGTACATGAAAGAATGAATGGGGCCATGTATCGCAAGATTTTGAGTGCAAACCTCCTCCCATCAGCAAGGGCATTGAAGATGAAACGTGGCTGGGTCTTTCAGCATGACAATGATCTCAAACACACCGCCCGGGCAACAAAGGAGTGGCGTCGTAAGAAGCATTTCAAGGTCCTGGAGTGGCCTAGCCAGTCTCCAGATCTCAACCCCATAGAAAACCTTTGGAGGGAGTTAAAAGTCCGTGTTGCCCAGCGACAGTCCCAAAACATCACTGCTCTAGAGGAGATCTGCATGGGGGAATGGGCCACCATACCAGCAACAGTGTGTGACAACCTTGTGAAGACTTACAGAAAATGTTTGACCTCTATCATTGCCAACAAAGGATATATAACAAAGTATTGAGATGAACTTTTGATATTGGCCAAATACTTATTTTCCACCATAATTTGCAAATAAATTCTTTCAAAAATCAGACAATGTGATTGTCTGGATTTGTTTCCACATTTTGTCTCTCATAGTTGAGGTATACCTATGATGACAATTACAGGCCTCTCTCATCTTTTTAAGTGGGAGAACTTGCACAATTGGTGGCTGACTAAATACTTTTTTGCCCCACTGTATGCATATGTTTATCCTATTCGTCCATTCTTATGTAGCACAACTGATGCCACACATATTGTATACTGTACAATGATAATGTGCATTATTTTGATTGTGTTAAAACCCTTGAAAAAACAATAAAATATATGTGAAAGAAAAAAAAGGAAAGACAACATCAGGTGCACACTAGCGTTAGTAATCAGGATCAAGTAAGCAAGAAAAATAATTGGTTAAATTGTATCTATTGTGATACAATATAGAGGTATTGAGTACTCTAGTTCCATCTAGTGGCCTAAGGTGCCAGCACCAGCACTATAGATTTCTGTACAAAAAAGTTTTACTATCTCTTACTGATAATAAGTATATAGTGTGTATGATATATGATTGCAATTTACTGTAGCAAGAATATTTTCATCCACCTATATATAAACTGGATCATAGAACATTTTCCTTACATTTCCTATACCACTTTATCTGACTCCCTGTCAGTAGTCCCTTTAGTGCTTGATACCAACACAGTGTGCTAATTCAGCCATCTTCCCCTATATGGTAAAGTCTCTTACACAGGTGAACCTCAATTAGGCCACAGGACCTGCTAGATGAAGGTCAGGGGTGGCAAGGTTTCTCTCTCTCTCCGATGTGTTCCCCACTGACCACCCAGGCAGTTCAGTGCTGCAGAGGACTCTTTCTCCTCCTCCAGCACAGCAATACATCTTGCTGATCAGGGGTGTCCAGCTCTCATACCCCAAGAACCCTGGGCCCCACCCACAGCTGGCATATAAAGGGCACTGACTTCACCCTGTAGGCAGGTAGTGGTTAATGCTGCCCTAGCTGGGAAGGTTGAAGTTAATTGTGTTTCCATGGTTTTTCTTGGTGGGTTTTCTTGGGTCCTGTGTGCTAAAAAAAGG
The DNA here is from genome assembly GCF_042186555.1 of Aquarana catesbeiana. Lineage (NCBI taxonomy): Eukaryota > Metazoa > Chordata > Amphibia > Anura > Ranidae > Aquarana > Aquarana catesbeiana. Next base: position 124,920,594 of record NC_133327.1, read on the forward strand.
CCCAGACCCTACGGTTCTCCTCGGCCGCGTTCTGTTTTGGTCTGTCCTTTTTTACTAAGGGACCCTTACCCGTTGCCAAAGTCTGAATTTCCAGTGCCATGCCAAGGATGGAGTTCGATACCATCAATGGACTCAACCAGTAATGGACTTTTTCTTATCCAGTTCTGCTGGGACAGCCACAAGCCACTAGTGATGTTAGGAAAAAGACTGCTCTTTATTTCAAACTGTTATCTGTATATGTCATCATGTTAATTTATTCAAGTAAAGCGTTTAACCTTTGCTTTTGCCTGGTCTGGAATTGCTCAAGAGGTGTAATGCAAGTAACCAGAACATGTAGTTACAGCTCGGGTCACTAAACAAACCGAGGCATGAAGTTAACATAGTGCAAAGTAAAAGCAGATGGTTACCAAGGGTAATGAAGGTTTCTCTAGCAGCCTGAAGTTAAGTGTGTACATGTAACAGGCAAGATAGCCTCTTGCAGAGAGGGAGATGTTGTCGGCACTCCTTCAGCAGTGATCCATCTCCCATAGCAACAGAAGCAGATCTACACCGCCGGAGCCCTCATCCTGTACACAGGTATGGAAGAGAAAGAGTTAGGTGCATGGGGGGATCCTACACCATTGCTGAAGTGAGGTAGCGGTGATATGGTGGACAGGGGGGGAGGGTAAGGGCTCTGTGTGCCCCTCCTAATTGCACAAGTGATCGTGGTGATGTACAGTAATATAAAAAATGTTTATTAGAGATCAGTCATCTGTTCAAGTAAAGGTACCTCATGTGTATGGCAGTGACCATGTACAAAGTGCCTAGCATAGCCCAGAAGAACCCACCCCGGGGTAGGCCTCTCATGTGACCCATACTTGGTGCCCAAGGAGGAGGGAAACATGAAAACATGAAGGTGTGATGACCAATCACACCACTTTCCCTACAACCTACTGCATCACAAGGAGAGACAATAAATAAAGGGGCACTACACCTGCCAACAAGAGTGTATAGTAGCGTGGGTAATTCTGAATTTTTTGAGTTAACATCTGATGTGGTGAATTAAAACCCAGAGTTGAAAACAGGAGGTTATAACAGGGGTCATAGTACCTATGTAGTGTGAGTACCTGAGTGTTGCCTGAGTAGTGTGTGTGGATCGTTAGTACTTGTGTACTGTGTACTTGTGTATTGTGAGTGCACGTAGTTCTGCGAGTGCACGTAGTTCTGCGAGTGCACGTAGTTCTGTGAGTGCATGTAGTTCTGCGAGTGCACATAGGTCTGCCTGTGTATTGTCTTGTTGAGCACCTGTGTATTGTCTTGCTGAGTATTAGTGTCAGGAAGCTGGTTGTTAGGTTTTTTGGACAGGGTATAATCCCCAATCCTCATTAAATTTAATAGGTACGATGCCCGCGGGTGTGGAGAGGCGACTCGTTGTACATCTTGCGGCATGTATGCGTTCCTTGATCATCCGATCGAGGGTGAATACTGCTGTGTAAAATGTAAGCACATTGTTTCCCTGGAAGCCCAGGTTCTGAATCTGGGGAAGCAACTGTCAGCACAGAGAAGACCCTCCATACTGAAGGAGAGTCAGGAACGTACACTGCAGGTGCCGGCAGAGGCCAGCACAGAGGCGGGTGGAGACAAAGAGGTGCAGGCACTAGGAAAGAGTAGATGGGTGACAGTCAAGAAGGGTAGAGGGGGAAGTGCCAGGGAGGCCGATCCAGGACTGGAGCATCCCAATTAGTACGCTCCATTGAGTGACATTGGTGAAACCAGTCAGGGACCAGCACTACTGGAGCTGAGAGACTCTCCTAGTTGCCTGGGGAAGAACTTCAGTGAGAGTGGGGGGGAAGCGAAGGGAAAGGAAAGACAGATTCTGGTGGTAGGGAACTCAATTCTTAGAAGGACAGAGAGGCCAATCTGTAACAAATAAAAAATGAAAAATGCAGCGCTAAGAGAATATAACAACCCCGGAGATCCCTCAGGGGTAGATATTCAAAAGTGAAATGATGAATGATTAAATAAATACACATTCAAAAAAGTCAAAAAAGTGCTCAGTGCATAAATGAGAACAATTAGATAAACTCATGTGGACTGTTATAGAGCAAAATACCATGAACAAAAGGAACATACAGTGGGGACGGAAAGTATTCAGACCCCCTTAAATTTTTCACTCTTTGTTATATTGCAGTCATTTGCTAAACGTTCAATTTTTTTCCTCATTAATGTACACACAGCACCCCATATTGATAGAAAAATACAGAATTGTTGACATTTTTGCAGATTTATTAAAAAAGAAAAACTGAAATATCACATGGTCCTAAGTATTCAGACCCTTTGCTGTGACACTAATATATTTAACTCAGGCGCTGTCTATTTCTTCTGATCATCCTTGAGATGGTTCTACACCTTCATTTGAGTCCAGCTGTGTTTGATTATACTGATTGGACTTGATAAGGAAAGCCACACACCTGTCTACATAAAACATTACAGCTCATGGTGCATGTCAGAGCAAATGAGAATCATTAGGTCAAAGGAACTGCCTGAAGAGCTCAGAGAAAGAATTGTGGCAAGGCACATATCTGGCCAAGGTTACAAAAAAATTTCTGCTGCACTTAAGGTTCCTAAGAGCACAGTGGCCTCCATAATCCTTAAACGGAAGACGTTTGGGACGACCAGAACCCTTCCTAGAGCTGGCCGTCTGGCCAAACTGAGCTATCGGGGGAGAAGAGCCTTGGTGAGAGAGGTAAAGAAAAACCCAAAGATCACTGTGGCTGAGTTCCACAGATGCAGTCGGGTGATGGGAGAAAGTTGTTGAAAGTCAACCATCACTGCAGCCCTCCACCAGTCGGGGCTTTATGGCAGAGTGCCCAGACGGAAGCCTCTCCTCAGTGCAAGACACATGAAAGCCTGCATGGAGTTTTCTAAAAAAACACCTGACGGACTCCAAGATGGTGAGAAATAAGATTCTCTGGTCTGATGATTTAACCATTCATCATTTCTCTTTTGAATATCTACCCCTGACGGATCTCCGGGGTTGTTATATTCTCTTAGCGCTGCATTTTTCATTTTTTATTTTTATACACAATATATCTTATTGTGGATGCTGGCTGCTGGTTTTTTTATATTAGTAGCGCAACTTTTTTCTTACACACATTGTACAATCTGTAACAAAGACCTGAAGCGCCAAACTGTATGTTGTCTACCGGGCGCTCGGGTTCGGCACATCACGGATCTGGTGGTCAGATTACTGGGAGAGGCTGGGGAAGACCCAACTGTCATGGTGCATGTTGGCACCAATGACAAAGTCAGAGGCAGATGGAGTGCCCTAAAGAACGATTTTAGGGACTTGGGAGCTAAATTGAGAAAAAGGACCTCCAAGGTAGTATTCTCGGGATACTACCGGTACACCAGAAAGGCAGAGGAAGATTAGGAGAATAAACAAGTGGCTGAAGAGCTGGTGTAGTAAGGAGGGGTTTGGGTTCCTGGAGGACTGAGCTGACTTCTCAGTCGATAACCAGTACTTTAGAAGGGATGGACTGCACCTAAATGAGGAGGGTGCAGATCATCTGGGAATGAAGATGGCCAAAAAGTTAGAGGGTTTTTAAACTAGGCGATGGCGGGGAGGGTCCAGAGGTAGAGATAGCCAGCGTGGAACATATTCCAGAGGGTAGTATTGGGGGCATTAGTGGTAGGTTGACCAAAAGTATAGTAGCAAGTCCTAGTTGCAATCATGGAACACCCAATAAGAGGATAATATGAGACCGGTCTAAACTACGTGGCATGTTCATCAATGCCAGGAGCCTGGCGGACAAGATGGGTGAAATAGAGATACTGTTGTACGAGGAGGATTTGGATTTTGTGGGAATTTCAGAGACCTGGTTCAACAGCTCTCATGATTGGCTGGCAACCATTCAGGGGTATACCCTTTATCGCAAGGATAGAGAGGGTAAAAAAGGGGGAAGGGTATGCCTATATATCAAGAATAATGTACAAGTGAATGTGAGAGATGACATCACTAAGGGAGCTAGGGAGGAGGTGGAATCCTTATGGGTAGAGCTCCAAAGGTATGAAGCTAAGGGGAAAATAATACTAACTTGAGGGAGGAAGAGGAGACAGATCTCCTATCACAATTTGGATTAGCAGCAAGGATGGGAAGTGTTATCATAATGGGGGATTTTAATTATCCAGACATAGACTGGGCGGAGGGAACCACGCATTCATCTAAGGCTCGCCAGTTCCTAAATGTCTTGCAGGACAATTTTATGGGTCAGACGGTAGACGCACCAACTAGAAATAAAGCGTTACTAGATCTACTGATTACCAACAATACAGACCTGATCACGAATGTGGAAACACGGGGCAATTTAGGTAACAGCAATCACAGGTCAATTGGCTTCAGTATAAATCACACAAATAGGAAACATAAGGGGAATACAAAGACACTGAATTTCAAAAGAGCCAACTTCCCTAAACTACAAACCTTGCTAGGAGGCATAAATTGGGATTAAATCTTAGGAACAAAGAACATGGAGGAGAGATGGGTTTGCTTTAAGAGCATATTAAATGAGGGCATTAGCCAATGTATCCCATTGGGTAATAAATTTAAAAGGGTGAACAAAAGTCCTGGATGGCCTAACTCCAATGTAAAAATGCATACAAAAGCTAAGAAGGCATTCAAAAATACAAGGTTGAGGGATCATCATCAGCACTCAGACTTTATAAAGAATGCAACAAGAAATGTAAGGGTGCAATAAGGGCGACTAAGATAGAACATAAAAGACACATAGCGGAGGAGAGCAAAAAAAATCCCCAAAAATTTTTCAAGTATGTAAACAGTAAAAAAGGGAGGACAGACCATATTGGCCCCATAAACAATGAGGAAGGACATCTGGTTACAAAGGATGGGGAGATGACGAAGGTACTGAATGTATTCTTCTGAATCTTCATGAGGAAATCGAGGGGCTTCAGTAACCAAAACTGCAGTGTTTATCCTGATGACCCATCACAGGAAGCACCTCCGTGCTTAACAGAGGACATAATTAGAATTAGACTTGGGAAACGTAACATTAATAAATCACCGGGACCAGATGGCTTGCACCCAAGGGTACTTAGGGAACTCAGTCAAGTAATTGCTAAACCATTGTTCCTAATTTTTACTGACAGTTTACTGACTGGAATGGTACCAGCTGATTGGAGAAAAGCCAATGTAGCACCAATATTTAAAAGGGCCCAAAATACATCCCTGGGAATTACAGACCAGTTAGCCTAATATCAATAGTATGTAAACTCTTGGAGGGGATGATAAGGGACTATATACAATATTTTAGTAATGAAAACGGTATCATTAGCAGTAATCAGCATAGATTTATGAAGAATCATTCTTGCCAAACCAATCTATTAACCTTCTATGAGGAGGTGAGTTGCCATCTAGATAAAGGAAGGCCCATAGACGTGGTGTATCTGGATTTTGCAAAAGCATTTGACACAGTTCCCCATAAACGTTTACTGTACAAAATAAGGTCCGTTGGCATGGACCATAGGGTGAGTACATGGATTGAAAACTGGCTACAAGGGCGAGTTCAGAGGGTGGTGATAAATGGGGAGTATTCGGAACGGTCAGGGGTGGGTACTGGGGTCCCCCAGGGTTCTGTGCTGGGACCAATCCTGTTTAATTCGTTCATAAACGACCTGGAGGATGGAGTAAACAGTTCAATCTCTGTATTTATGGATAATACTAAGCTAAGCAGGGCAATAACTTCTCCGCAGGATGTGTAAACCTTGCAAAAAGATCTGAACAAATTAATGGGGTGGGCAACTACATAGCAAATGAGGTTCAATGTAGAAAAATGTAAAATAATGCATTTGGGTGGCAAAAATGTGAATGCAATCTATACACTGGGGTGGAGAACCTCTGGGGGAATCTAGGATGGAAAAGGACCTGGGGGTCCTAGTAGATGATAGGCTCAGCAATGGCATGCAATGCCAAGCTGCTGCTAACAAAGCAAACAGAATATTGGCATGCATTAAAAGGGGATTAAATCCAGAGATAAAACGATATTTACCCTGCTCTACAAGACTCTGGTTCCGGCCGCACCTAGAGTATGCTGTCCAGTTCTGGGCACCAGTCATCAGGAAGGATGTGCTGGAAATGGAGCAAGTACAAAGAAGGGCAATTAAGCCAATAAAGGCTTGAAGGACAACGTTGTGACGTCACAACGCTGATTCTTCTGCCTATACGCCGCCAACTATACAAGGATGCGGTTCATACTTGCGCCTTGTAAACGAGTCTTGGAGCGCATGAGGTTGTACAACCATGCACTCCATTACACTTATTCGAAAACGAGGCTTGCAGCGCATGCGGCCAGCGCCATCTTGTGTATACCGGGAAGTCGCTCTTATTGAACGGCACAGCGGATTGGAGCCACAACTTAACATGGGGGTCCCTCAGTATATAAATAGGCAGTGTATAGAGTGGTGTGGCACCCCAGATGATGTCCCTTAGGACAAAACGCGTCGGGTCGGACTGCTGATACTACTGACACTGCCATACCTTTTATATTTTAAGCGCTGTTTTTTCTTCAGAAATGTGAGTGTTTTTATCTTCAATAAATGAGCTTTAAGCCCTTTATGCAGTATTACGCTATGTACTCTCATGTTTTTTCCATATATACTCTGGATGCCTGATTGGATTTGTCCCCTTTGCCATATACATCCTTGCAAGCACCTGGGTCTCCTGGATTTGCGTTTATGCTATACAGACACCATTCTGGATCCCCAGGTTCACAAGCTTGATTGACTCAGTGGGTGTACACCCACCTGAGTCCAATCTGTCCGGTAAGCCCCCATTTTGAGCGGTGGTGGATCTTCTATCAACACTTCTTATAAAAATTTTTTTCACTTTCTGGTGTTATACACCTCTTAGGATCTTACTCTTCATGGACTCATTTATCTATAACTCTAATTATAAGTGCGTCACAAAACATCCTGTGTATCACGGACACAATTTTTATGATTTAGAAAGTTCATCATATAATTTCACACACTTATGAATTTTATGTACTGACCTATATCATCCATTGTAAGATATGTATTAATGCTATATATCATGTATTTACTTGTTAGCGCTGCACTTTTCTTTATTTAAGTTTGCTCACAGGATTAGATCACTTGTATGTGCTAGCTGCTTACACACATTTGTTCTTGACAGCGCGATATTTCCACATATATTTATTTGCTCAGCTTTTTGATCTACTAATATCGCTGCAGTCACACATACCACTTGGGTTTTCTATTCTCAAATGGATATTTTTGACTACAGAGCAACAGTTAATACTGAGGGTGTCTTTACAATAACTAACCATGATACCGAAATAGGGGGCCTTTTTTTATGTTTAAAAAATACCATGACTTCTGAATTACATCTTCAATGGGATGTAGCCTTCCTTGAACAATATGTATCAGAAAACATGGTTCCCAGAAGTCTGCGGTGGGAGGTACACCCACAACAGGGTGATCCTGGTTTAACTACTTTAACAAGATGGGCATTAAATTGCTCGGTTTCCTTATCATGAAAAAAACCAATAGACTTCAAATTCTAGATAAGGAGATCAAGGAATTGAAAGACAAACTTTCATCACACAAGAGCTCCTCAGAGTACGGCTCTCTCTCCTCTAACCTCCAGCTACACCTGGAGAAAGAAGACAGAGACCAAAAAAACAAAAAGCACAAAAAGTATTCCAGGGATGTTGGGGATTATAAATCAGGGACAGTTTTCAGGTGGCAGACAACCATCATACCTACCCCTCACCCTCCCATTGTAACTAACCAACCAGACATACAACCTAGTGAAAACCAGGGAAATACTAACCAAGTTAATACTGGGCGGCCGAGACTTCCATCTAGACCCAGGATTAATTCTCATGGCAACAGGGAAGGTCCACCCCCCCAAAGGGGAGGACATCCCAGATATTACACCCCACCCCATACATCCAGAGGTGGTACGAGTAATCATAACACAAAAGGACAAAGAGGAAGATCTAAGGGCAACCAATATGAGTCCAGGCCACCCTATGAACAGAGTAATAGGGCATATACAGACTCTCCTAGGAGGTCTAACCATCAAGGTACACCATATACTTGTGATTTCCATTACTATAATCGTCCCCCCATTAATACTCAAAATAGGTTCGCTCCCCTTTATGACAATTATGATGACTATCGAGGTGAATACACAGGAACTCACTATGGCCAAGATCAATACGGCCACGATTTTTCCAATAAGGATTTTCATCAGGTCAGACAAGGACCTCAAAGGCCCTTAGACCCAAGAGAGGGTCCAGAAGGGGGAGGAGAATCCAGGGGAAAAAGAAAAAGAGTGTAACAGGCCAAGGAGTATTTAATTTGAGTACCAAACAACTAACCAATGTGGAGCTGGCCATTCTTGACAAAGGCCTTAAGTTTGCCCCCCCTAAAAAATTGGATAAATTCAACACGTTCATCGATATCCACAAGTTCATTAGAAAAATCAACATCCAGCGTTATCTTACTTCTAATACAGCCCCCCTATGGAAAGGGCTTCAGGGACAGTACATTCAGGCCTAGCCCACCCTTCTCTGTTTAGCCCTCCTGTACCAACTGCCCCTGCAGTCACTATTTTTAAGGATTTAATACTTAAGGATTTAGCTAAACTACCTATCAAAAAAAGTTATAATCAGTCTATGAACATGAAGGGTTTCAAATCATTATGTGATCAGAAAGACTTGATTGTCCGCCCAGCGGACAAGGGGGGTGGAATTATTGTAATGGATAAATCTGATTACATTTTGGAAATGTACAGGATCCTGAGCGATCAGGATACATACACAGAATTACCTCTGAACCCTACTAATCGGTACAAGAAACATTTAGTTACACTGGTCAATAAGGGATATGATAGACAGATATTAAACAAAAAAGAGAAGGCTTATCTGATACCCAGGGCACCTAGGATTCCCATAATTTATCACTTACCAAAAATCCATAAGGATCCCCTGCATCCACCAGGGACACCCATCGTAAGTGGTATTAACTCAATAACATCCCGTATCGGCTGTTATATCGATTTTTACCTACAACAATTAGTTAAAAAAACACCATCATACTTAAAAGATACAACGGACACTATTAGACGGTTGGAGGGCATCCATTTAAAAGGAGACTATCTGCTGGCCACGGCAGACGTGGCATCACTTTACATTTGCATTCCTCACAATCTCGGTATTGAGGCAGTTACGCACTTTTTAAATAGGGATCCATCACTTACCGATACCCAAAGACAATACATTGTTGAGTTATTAGAGTTTGACACAACACACAATCATTTTTGGTTTAATAATACGTTTTTTTTGCAACATAAGGGCGTAGCAATGGGGGCTAAATTTTCCCCCAGTCTCGCAAACCTTTTTATGGCCAAGTGGGAGGAGGATGTCGTCTGTTCAGAACATAGACCTTGTCTGATCTTTTGGGCCAGATACATAGACGACATCCTCCTCCCATGGGACGGCCCTCCTAAATCCCTTGAGGACTTCTTCTCATTTCTTAATTGCAATGATAGGGGAATTTCCTTAACTCTTGAATATAGTTCTACCAAAATAAATTTTTTGGATTTGGATATAGAGATTAGCTCTCGACAACTCAAGTTCCAAACTCATTTCAAGACAACTGATCGTAACAGCTTCATACCCACTGACAGTTGCCACCTTAAGTCCTGGCTGAGATCAGTCCCTCGCAGCCAATTCTTAAGGCTGCGAAGAAATTGCAGTAGTACTGATGTGTTCCAAACGCAGGCATTATCTTTGAAGCAAAGGTTCTTAGATAAGGGGTATGATTCAGTCACACTCGAATCAGAAATACAATATGCTATGGAATTAGATAGGAGATCACTACTGACCCCTAGAACTCCTCGCACACCCAATGACACCTATAAATACTCTATGATGACTTCTTTTTCAACCCAGCATAGAGACATCAAAACTATTGTAGATCGCCATTGAGAAGTGCTGAGAAGTGTTCGTGTCCTAGGCAATATACTACCTGAAAGACCCAAAATCATTTATAGAGGAGCTCCCTCTATACAAAATAAAATTGCTCCCAATATAATTGACCCCCCTGCACGCCCTACCTTTTTTCATGAGTTAGGTTATTTCCCGTGTAAAAAATGCACAGTGTGCCAATATAACAGCAATGGTAGATACAAAACACTTGAATTTCGATCAAATGTGACTAATAAAATCTACCCAATAAAAATGTTTTGTACGTGTGCAACGAGGTACATTGTATACCTTATTACCTGCCCATGTGGGAAACATTATGTGGGTCGTACCACTCGGTCCTTTTCCACTCGGGTAGGTGAACATGTGGCAAAAATAATCGGGGGAGATACCAAACACACTGTTCCTAGACACTGCAGACAGTATCACATTTGAGATCTGTCGGGATCACAATTCCTCATTATTGATAGATATGTTCTCCCTTGGCGTGGAGGGGCTCTAACCCGTGGTGTATCACAGTTAGAAACTTACTGGATATATGAGCGCCAGTCCCACTCGCCATTGGGGCTCAATGTCGAGTGGGACATTAACGCCTTCATTAACCAGTCCTAAAATACCATTGCCTTCTCATGTCTGCCTCCCCCCCCCTCCTTTCTTGAACCGTTATTGCTTTAATTTTTCAGTCCAATCTGAACATCATCTAGTATTCATATTATTGATGCAATGATCTTAGAATATGCATCTGTTATTTTGGTCTATATAATCTGTATTTATTATGCTAGACCTCCATGTTGGACTGTGGTTCCACATATATTTTTTACATATTTTTTATAATTTTTATTTTTTATAATTTTTGTACATTTTTTATATATATATCTTTTCATGGATAAATATTTTTCTAATGCTACCTATTTTGGAAGCTAGGTTTACTAATAGGTATGGCTCGTTATGTAAACTAGATACATATATGGCCCATTAATATATACGTTTATGTTATCCATGAATTAATATGGAAGGGACAGATTTTATCTACTGTCCACTCTGTATACACGACCCTGTACATAACAGTTTTTATATATTTTATACATTTATCTTATATACACATTCTTCAACAAGACTTTCCGCATTGCTTAAATTCCCAGATTAGTGTCTTGTTGACAACTTTGAGTCATCCCCTGTGTGCGTTCCACTTGTCCCCCGTTCACAACGAGGCTTGAAGGACAACGTTGTGACGTCACGACGCTGATTCCTCTGCCTATACGCCGCCAACTATACAAAGATGCGGTTCATACTTGCGCCTTGTAAACGAGTCTTGGAGCGCATGAGGTTGTACATCCATGCGCTCCATTACACTTATTCGAAAACGAGGCTTGCAGCGCACGCGGCCAGCGCCATCTTGTGTATACCCGGAAGTCGCTCTTATTGAACGGCGCAGCGGATTGGAGCCACAACTTAACATGGGGGTCCCTCAGTATATAAATAGGCAGTGTATAGAGTGGTGTGGCACCCCAGATGATGTCCCTTAGGACAAAACGCATCGGGACGGACTGCTGACACTACTGACACTGCCATACCTTTTATATTTTAAGCGCTGTTTTTTCTTCAGAAATGTGAGTGTTTTTATCTTCAATAAATGAGCTTTAAGCCCTTTATGCAGTATTACGCTATGTACTCTCACGTTTTTTCCATATATACTCTGGATGCCTGATTGGATTTGTCCCCTTTGCCATATACATCCTTGCAAGCACCTGGGTCTCCAGGATTTGCTTTTATGCTATACAGATACCATTGTGGATCCCCACGTTTACAAGCTTGACTGACTCAGTGGGTGTACACCCATCTGAGTCCAATCTTTCCTGTAAGCCCCCATTTTGAGCGGTGGTGGATCTTCTATCAACACTTCTTATAAAATGTTTTTCACTTTCTGGTGTTATACACCTCTTAGGATATTACTCTTCATGGGCTAATTTATCTATAACACTAATTATAAGTGTGTACCAAAACATCCTGTGTATCACGGACACAATTTTTATGATTTAGAAAGTTCATCATATAATTTCACACACTTATGAATTTTATGTACTGACCTATATCATAAGAGACATAAGAGAAGAGATGCTTGAGAGGGGATATGATTTCAATTTATAAATACCGTACTGGTGACCCCACAATAGGGATAAAACTTTTTCGGGGAAGGGAGTATAACAAGACTCGTGGCCACTCATTAAAATTAGAAGAAAAGAGGTTTAACCTTAAACTACGTAGAGGGTTCTTTGCTGTAAGAGCGGTCAGGATGTGGAATTCCCTTCCACAGGTGGTGGTCTCAGCGGGGAGCATCGATAGTTTCAAAAAACTATTAGATAAGCACCTGAACAACCGCAACATACAGGGATATTCAATGTAATACTGACATATAACTACACAGATAGGTTGGACTTGATGGACTTGTGTCTTTTTTCAACCTCACCTACTATGTCTGAGCTCTCCAATGCTCTTCTATGACGCTGTATACTTCAGTTTCAATAGCTGGACGGTCTCTCCTTCTTTAATACAAGATACACACGGGCCCCTGTTTTAGATATATTTTGAAAGATGTAAAAGAGTAGGTATTTTAGCTATTTAATTGATTAATTATATATATACTACTAGCTGCACCATACATTTTGTGCTAGAGCTTTTTGTATTTTCTCTACTTTTCCATCGTTAACAATAAATACCTTATATTTTCTACTACGGGGATTTTGTATATGAGGCCTACCAAATCAAAGGTACTTTTTCATTACCATTTTGCTGTTCTCTCAGTTTCTTCTATGGATGGTTGAGCACATGCTTTTTAATATAACACGTTCTAATGCGTTCATGTAACATTTCTGTTTTTAATTAGAATATATCTCATTTCAGACAGTGAGACTTGCTCTCTGTTTTTCTTTTGTTATGCTTTTGAACCTTGATTGTGTCCTGAAGAAGCCTCACGGCGAAAAGCGTAGACGCACAAGGGCTCACTGTACTGACTGTATCAGTTTTCATGCTTTTTATCTTTTTTTTGAACACTGTGTTTGTACAAAGTATTTTTTATAATAAATTATATATATATATATTTTCACATCTCCATTGTTTCCATGCCTAAAAAGTCCGATTTCTGGCTACTCAAGTAGTATCCCCTTCTTTGTCTTATACTAACCTCATGCACCAGCTTGATATGGGACTACAGAAAGGATACTCAGAGTCTGAGATTGTGGAATCTGTAGTCAAGGCCATAAGTCCTGATTAGAGTCTTAGCGGCATGCTGGAAATGAAGAATGAGCTGACTGTAGTGCAACTGAAAAGTATCCTAAAAAGTCACTATAAGGAAGAAAATGCTTCAGATTTGTACAAACAGCTGATTAACATCTTACAAAACAGCAAAGACACTCCTCAGAACATTCTGTTTAGAGCCATTGAATTAAAAGATCGCCTTTTGTTTGTTTCACAAGAAGAAGGTTCAGATGAACGCTTTGGGACTGTGCTAGTAAAGAAAAAATTCCCAAGGTCAGTAGGTACTGGACTGAGAAGTGACCATATCAAGTTTCAACTAAAGCAATATTTAGATGGCCTTTCTGTTTCTGTTGAGTTGCTCAGAGAAACAATAAATGAAGCGACTAACATGAAGATTGAAAGGGAGCAGAAGCAAAAGAAATCGCTGGCCAGCAAATCGATGAATCTCAGCGAGTGCCAGTCCAATACTCTACATTGTACTCAAGAACCAGTTGCTATTACTAGCACAGCTTGCACAGTACCATTGCCTCAACCACACGTGAGTAGTCAAATAACTCAGCAACCCCTAAATACTAAACTTGATTTTGAGAAGATGATACTGCAGTTGCAAAAAGAAATGTTAAAAATGAAAAAACTTCTTCAAAGTTTAGGGGATATACATGACCATGTATTTAAAGGGCCTGCAGCAATTCTGAGAACAAGAATAAGAGGTTGTGAGTATTGTGAAAAGACAGATCGGGGAACCACATGTGACCATTGTTTCAAATGTGGTCAATCTGGACATTTGGCAAAAGGATGCAGAGCAACAAAACAGAACAGTGATTTGCTCAGGCATATGCAACAAAGAACATGTGAGCAAAAACTGTTGCAGATAGACTGTTTAATGATTTTGTCTTGAAATTTGGTTTTCCAACCAGAATTCACCATGATATGGGTAGAGATTTGAAAAAGCAATAGTTTTTGGCATTGGGGAAGCACTGCCATATCCAGAACTCTCATATAACTCCATACCATCCAGAAGGGAATGGACAAGTTGAAAAGTTCAATCGTACCCTATTATCCATGCTTCGTACCTTGTCACCAGAATCAAAAAGGGACTGGAAAAGTTCACTTGCAAAGGTAGTACATGCCCATGATTGTACTCAGAGTGAAGCTACAGGATATTCTCCTTTTTTCTTACTGTTTGGAAGATCTCCAAGACTACCCATTGACAGCATGTTTGACACTCCAGTCAATGAAAATTACAAAACACACTCTGAATATGTGAATACATGGACAAAGAGAATGACTGAAGCTTATGAAGTTGCTTCAAAAACAGCTATTCAAGCTGCGCAAAGAGGAAAAGAACATTATGACAAGAAAGTTCATGGTACTGAACTAATAGCTGGTAGTAAAGTTCTTGTATGAAACCTTACTGAAAGTAGGGATGAGCCAAACACCCTCCTGTTCGGTTCGCAGCAGAACATGCGAACAGGCAAAAAATTTGGCAGAACACACGAACACTGTTAAAGTCTATGGGACACGAACATGAATAATCAAAAGTGCTAATTTTAAAGGCTTATATGCAAGTTATTGTCATAAAAAGTGTTTGGGGACCTGGGTCCTGCCCCAGGGGACATGTATCAATGCAAAAATATTTTTTTTAAATGGCTTTTTTTTCAGGGGCAGTGATTTTAATAATGCTTAAAGTGAAACAATACAAATGAAATATTCCTTTAAATATCATGCCTGGGGGGTGTCTATAGTATGCCTGCAAAGTGGCGCAGTTTTCCCTTGTTTAGAACAGTACCACAGCGAAATTACATTTCTAAAGGAAAAATTGCCATTTAAAACAGATTGCGGCTGTAATGAATTGTCAGGTCTCGGAAATAGAGATAAAACACATTTAAAAATAGATCATGGGATCCCCCCCTGTCCATTACCAGGCACTTTGGGTCTGGTATAAATATTAAGGGGAACCCCGAACCATAATTAAAAAAAATTGCATGAGGGTCCCCCTAAAATCCATACCAGGCCCTTCAGTTCTGATATGAAAATTAAGGGGAACCCTGTGCCAATTTTCTTTTTTAAATGATGTAGGGGCCTCCCCCAAAATCCATACCAGACTCTTATCTGAGCACGCAACCTGGTAGGCCGCAGCGAAAGAGGGGGGAGAAAGAGCGCCCCCCCTCCTGAACCGTACCAAGCCACATGCCCTCAACATGGGGAGGGTGCTTTGGGGTAGCCCCCCAAAGCACCTTGTCCCCATGTTGATGGGGACTTGTGGGGGTCTGGGGGCGGGGGGGCTTATCGGAATCTGGAAGCCCCCTTTAACAAGGGGACCCCCAGATCCCGGACCCCCTGTGTGAATTGGTAATGGGGTACCATGTACTCCTACCTTTTCACAAAAAAGTGTCAAAATGGTAAAAAAGACAAGAGACAGCTTGGGACAAGTCCTTTATTAAAAAAAAATAAAAAAATAAAAATGTCCCACGATGTAAGTTCACGCCGCCCACCAGACCGAAAAAAAAAATCTGCAACTGATCCGCCTCCTGCCGACTGATACATCTTCTCTGTGACAGTTCTTATATAACTGAGGGCGGGGCCACCCGCTGACGTAACCGGATGACCCCGCCCCCTTTGACACCATGGGGGCTTCCCCATGGCTTCCCTCTGGCGTCAGAGGGGGGCGGGGTCACCCGTTTATGTTACCAGGTGGACCTGCCCCCTCTCACGTTGGGCAGTGCGAACTTACATCGTGGGACATTTTTATTTTTTTATTTTTTAATAAAGGACTTGTCCCAAGCTGTCTCTTTTTTACCATTTTGACTTTTTTTGTGAAATGGTAGGGGTACCCCATTACCAATTCACACAGGGAGGGAGGCCGGGATCTGGTGGTCCCCTTGTTAAAGGGGGCTTCCAGATTCCAATAAGCCCCCCCCCGCCCACAGACCCCAACAACCACCAGGCAAGGGTTGTGGGGATGAGGCCCTTTTCCCCAGCAACAAAATTTTGCATTGATACATGTCCCCTGGGGCAGGACCCAGGTCCCCAAACACTTTTTATGACAATAATCGCATACAAGCCTTTAAAATTAGCACTTTTGATTTTTCATGTTAGTGTCCCATAGACTTTAACGGTGTTCCGGCGGATTCCGAATTTGCTGCGAACACCACATATTGTTCACTGTTCGGCGAACAGGCAAACATCGGGCTCATCTATAACTGAAAGATGAGGTCCTGGAAAATTAAGATCCTATTGAGAAGCTACCATATATGTTGTTCTTAAAAGGAAGTGTGAAGATAGTCCAGTGTATGAAGTCAAACCAGAGACTGGAAAAGGTAGAACAAGAATCCTACACTGCAATTTGTTATTGCCATGTGACTATTTAGCTGTAGACCAAAGTCAGAAAATGCCAGAAAGACCCGGTACAAGAAAACAAGAAAAATGTCAAAGTACCACAAGACAGCTCACACAGATCTCTGAAGATGACTCAGAAAATGAATCTGATAATGAACAAGAGCATTGGAAAGCTTTCATTTCTGTTACTCAAAGCAGGGGCGTAAATAATGGGGGGGTCAGGGGTGTTCAAACCCCCCAGGGCCATAATAAAATGCATGGTGCCCAGGAGTGCGCATGCGCGAGAGCTCCGTGATGGCCGCTTAAGCCCGGAGCTCCGCACCACCCGACGAGCGGCATAACCCCAGCCACAGCCAGCGGAGGACCCACCCGAGCCCTCCCCCCGCTTGGGGAACAGCAGGGGCACACGGTGAGATGTCCGGCGCACAGGCTCGCCGAGATTTAGGCCCGCAATTTGCAGCGGTGGCGGCGGATGGGTGTACTAAGATGGCCGCCGGCAATGACTCAGCTAGGCCTCACTCAGCCACACAACACAAGGGACCAGAGCAAAGACCCATACTCACCCCCCCGACTCTGATCTATGCCCAGGCAGCTCAGGGAGGCCCCAGCACGCTCCAGACTGGTCATCAGGGCCTGCAGCAGCATCAAGCCTCACAGGGGATTCACAGAGAGACACACAGCAGTGAGCAGAGGGAAGATGGCGCTTCTCCCACAGACGTACCCCCTCAACCCCCCTCATCTGCAGGCACCCCACCTGGATACTCATTTAAGGACATCTCTGCTATCCAAGAAGATCTCTTTTCCAAATGTTCTGCTCTTTTAGAGCTAATACAGCCTCCCAGATCACTAATGCAATTAAAACGGACCTCTCTAACCTGGGCTCTAGGATTGAGGCTATGGGAGACAAAATTGACCACACGGTTGCCAGAACCAACCAGAATGCCGCACATCTCCAGACAGTCCAAGAGCAACTGGACACAGCCCTATTAAAGCGGGGGTCCACCTATCTATCGTTTTTTTTTTTTTTGAGTTCATTCACAAACTTTTCTTCTCAGCATTACATACTCACATATTGTGTGTAATATGTCCGCCTGTGTCAGATTTCGTCAGAAAGAATAACTTATATTATTCACTGCAGGCGGTTTCCATCTTCATTGTGGGCATTTGAAGCCCACAAGCATTTATTTCCTGGATGTGGTGAATGCTGTGCTCCCAGCATTCACCGCTCGTTCCTGCACATGCTCAGTGGCATCCTGGGAAGCCTGAGACTAGCTCCCAGGAGTCTGGGAGAGGCTAGAAACACGCCTACTCCCACGGGAGGAGAACCAGGAAGTGCAAAGAAGAATAGAAAAATAAAAGGTAATTACGGCGATTTAAATTTTTTTAAACGGCATGTCAGCATCTAGGCAAGGAAGAGAATACATACAGATATTGTTCAAAATTTGGGTGGAACTCCGCTTTAAGAATCGATGAACTCGAGAACAGGTCCAGGAGGTACAATTTCTGAATAAGAGGCCTCCCTGAGTCATTTACGGATATCCCCCTCACGGTGCAGGACTTTATCTCAGAGCTCATCCCTCATATCCCGCCACACAGGCTAGAGCTGGATAGGGCTCACAGGGCCCTGGGACCCCCGAGGAAAGACGGCTCCCCAAGGGAGGTAATAGTAAAACCGCATTTTTATGCGGTCAAAGAGGAGGTAATGAGACAATCTCGTTTGAAGCCTAAGCTCCAACATCAGGGTCACCAAATCCAGGTTTTTGCTGACCTGGCTCAGTCCACCATACAAAGGAGACGTACCCTCAAACCCCTCCTTTCGGTCTTGATGGAACGAGACATCAAATACCGTTGGACATTTCCCTTTGCCGTGAAGTTTTCATTACAAGGCAAGACCTATGCTTTCTCCAACCTCCCGGAAGGTGAGAGACTGTTCCTCTCCCTCAAACTAATCTCCCAGGAAACCCAGATGGAACTTTCCTCATCTTCTTCGGGTTCATCCAAATGCCCCCCTCCAGGCAGCCCAGTCTCCCCTCTCTGGATCAAGGGCCCTTCTAAGAGGAGTAAGGACGGAAGACCTCCATAACGGAGCTTGAAAGTCCCCTTTTTATATACCCAGACCTTCCATGGTCATTTCTGTTCGGGACTGTTCCCCTCCATTGATTGAGCTAATGCTCACCCCTCTAATCTCACGGCCTAATCGGGGCCTTGGACACAGGACACTTTATTACCACTAAAGCCTTGACACTGCCTACCGTTGAGGATCACCGAAGTGAATCGTCTACGGAGAACTGTCCCCGAGTTCCCTCTGCCTTTTAGAAGCGAGAGAAAGGTTTCTTCTCAATCCGCACTGAGAATTAGATCACTGAAACTTCGGTTCTTCATAGTACTCAGTAACCATTTCCTTTCCAGATCCAGGTTCATGGTCGTAGTTAGCCCAGGGCTAGTGGCCATTCATTTTTATTTCCTTTTATATTTTTCTTGAATGTAATTATCGTTCTAAGGTTACAGTTTAATTTTGCATTGAATACGATGAAGATCTTAGACTACGTTATGCACAATTTCTGTCACAGTTACTTAGAAGTAAGGGTCCGGGGTGGTACCCTTGCACCTCCTCTCACTTTGAGGGAATCCAATGTGCTCCCGCGAAGTGAGACCTCTCTCGCCCACTATGGACGAGAGAAGATTTAAAATGGAGACTAACCGCTGCCCTCCACGGGTCCTGCTAGAGGGCCCTTGACATTGTTGTTGTTTCTTTTGTTTACTTGTCTCTCTATCTTGCTCTACTCTTTCTCATCACTTTTTTCTCTTCTAGCTGGCCATCTGGGGCTGCCCCGGAACCTCCAGCACACAGTTATAGGACGGATCCGCATCCCTTCACCCTCTCTATGAATACACACCAACACAAGGTAGGTGGCTGCTGGGCCGGTGATCACTTCCCCCTCTGTTCCCATGGCTGATTTATTGTCTAAGGGACTAGATCTCAAGGTGGCTTCTCATAACGCTCAGGGGCTCAATTCTCCTAGGTAAAGAAGAGTAGCTTTTGACCATTACAAATCCCTCAAACTAGATGTAGTGCTCCTGCAGGAGACACACTTCCCGATTCGGTACAGTCCCAAGTTCCTACACTCTTACTACCCATCATTTTTTCTGGCCAACGCTCCAAACAAAACCAAAGGTGTCGCAGTACTTTTTTCTAAGAACAGTAAATTTACCCATATTTCTGATCTTAAAGACCCAGAGGGAAGGTTCATTCTTGTAAAGGGCACTCTGGAGGGAGTACTATACTCCATAATCTCTTATTATGCCCCTAATAAGGGTCAAGCAACCTTCTTCCAGAACCTCTTTGCAACTCTCAACCCCCTCCTGGAGGGCAAAGTCATATGGGGAGGGGACTCAAATGTAGCGTTTGACCAGGGCCTAGACAAAAATAATCCTCTCAAAGGAAGACTAACACGCCCCACAAAATTAAGCACCAGAATAGCTAAAATGATTCACTCCCAAGGTCTGGTAGATATTTGGCGGGAGCTGAATCCCACAGGCAGGGACTTTACACACTTCTCCTCTCCCCACCAGACCTACGCAAGGATTGACCACATACTCAGTCCGACTAACCTCATCCCCCTTTCCTCTAAAGCTAAAATTTTATATATAGTCTGGTCGGACCACTCTCTGGTCCTCCTGACTTTGAAAAATGTCCTGTCGCGGAGCAGGGGCTCTTAATGGAAACTGAATGAGTCTCTCCTGGGGGATCCAGTTCACGCCAAATTAATAGCAGATGCTATCAAGGAATACTTCAGTATAAATAATGTGGGAAACATCTCCCCTGAAACCCTGTGGGCAGCCCACAAGGTCTCAGTCCGTGGCGAGCTCATTAGATTAGCCACTCAAGTTAAAAAGGAGAGGCTGATAGACATTCATAGACTAGAGCAAAAATGTATTACTTTAAAAATCGAACACAAAAAAAACCCGTCTAGGGAACTTAATGGAAAATTAGATGCGATCAGATTGGAACTCAACCTAGCTTTAACGGCAAAAGCCGAAAAATACATTAGATGGAGCGGAGCAAAATTTTACTGTCACAGGGACAGAGTCGGGACGATGCTAGCCACAAAACTCTCCCCCAAGTTCCACTCTCACACTTTCCCCAAATTGCGCATAACGGGCCAACCCATCTAAAATCATGAAAGCCTTTCACGAATTTTACTCTGAATTATACAAAACCACACAAAAACTGAGAGACATATCGATCGCTTCCTTTCTCTCGAATCTTCAACTGCCCTCTCTATCCAAGGACCATAGAGACCTTATGGAGGAACCCTTTACCTCTGACGAGATAAGGGAAGTTATTAAAAACCTTACGACAGGTTCGGCTCTGGGGCCGGATGGTTTGTCAGTCCCTTACTATAAGAAGTTCGGAGATATACTGGCCCCCCATATGGCAAAATTTTTCAACTATAAGAAATCAGGCTCTCCGATGGATCCCCATCTGAACACGGCTTTCATAGCAGTTATTCCCAAACCCAATAAGAACCACGAAGAAGTAGAGAACTATAGGCCCATTTCCCTAATCAATAATGATCTCAAGATACTCACTAAAATCTTAGCCAACCGTCTCGCCTCCTTTATCAAGCAGTACGTCCACAAAGATCAGGTAGGATTTATCCCGGGGAGGCAGGGCCCAGATCAAATTAGGAGAGCGGTGGACATTGTCTCCATTCTCCAATCCAATTGGGAGGGGGGCCCCAAACAGGCAGGAATGCTGTTGTCTTTAGATTTGCATAAGGCCTTCGACTCGATCAAATGGCCTTACCTTTTTTCTCTCCTGGAGAGCTGGGGTTTCGGGGCTGGCTTCTTAGGGACTTTGCGATCCCTTTATTCCAACCCGGCAGCAGTAATCCGACTACAGGGCCAATATTCCAAACCCCTTCAAATAGCGAGAGGGACGAGACAGGGGTGTCCTCTCTCCCCTCTGATTTTCGCCATGGCCATAGAAACACTTGCGATAGCGATTAGATCAAACCCAAATATTCACGGCGTATCCTGTGGGAAACAAGTCCACAAGTGTGGGCTCTTCGCTGATGATATGCTCCTTTTCATAACGTCTCCTACCACATCACTCCCTAATTTGTGCAAACTACTGAAAGAATTCTCTAGTATCTCAAGCCTTAAGGTCAACTATTCTAAATCATTGGCTTTAAATATCTCCCTTCAGACAGAAACAGTATCCGCACTTCAAAGCTCCTTTGACTTTAAATGGAATGACCAATGGATAGATTATTTAGGAATTAAACTTACAGCTAAAACGGAACAATTATATCCCTTAAACTTCCCTCCAATGTACCGTAAGTTAGCGTCTGATCTGGGAACATGGTCCAAGGGAGAGATTTCTTGGTTGGGCAGAATTCATGCAGTAAAGATGACACTTTTGCCCAGACTCCTATACCTATTCAGGGCCATTCCGATAAACATTAACAAGGAACACTTATCCAAATTCCAAAAAAAGATCACCAAATTTATCTGGGGGGGGAGAGGACATAGATTTCAACAAAGAACCCTATTCCTTCCTAGAGCTCAGGGGGGCATGGGGGCTCCTCAACTCTTCTGGTACTTTCAAGCTGCCAGGCTAGCCCAACTCTCCACGGTATACTCTAATGCCCCGTACACACGGTCGGACTTTGTTCGGACATTCCGACAACAAAATCCTAGGATTTTTTCTGACGGATGTTGGCTCAAACTTGTCTTGCATACACAGGGTCACACAAAGTTGTCGGAAAATCCGATCGTTCTAAACGCGGTGACGTAACACACGTACGTCGGGACTATAAATGGGGCAGTGGCCAATAGCTTTCATCTCTATTTATTCTGAGCATGTGTGTCACTTTGTCCGTTGGATTTGTGTACACACGATCTGAATTTCCGACAACGGATTTTGTTGTCGGAAAATTTTATATCCTGCTCTCAAACTTTGTGTGTTGGAAAATCCGATGGAAAATGTGTGATGGAGCCCACACACGGTCGGAATTTCCGACAACAAGGTCCTATCACACATTTTCCGTTGGAAAATCCGACCATGTGTACGGGGCATAAGGCAGAGAAGCCAGATTGGATTCAGATAGAGAGACGGACAGCCCCCTCATACACCCTGAACTTTCTCCTCTGGACTCCCCCCAAACAGAGACCCCCAATACTCTCCCCATCTCTATCTCAATCATTTCACTTATGGGATAACCTGAGAAAAAATCCGGCCCTAATCTCGAGATGTCTACCACTAGCGCACATCTTTAATAATCCTGATTTTGCCCCTGGGTTGGATACCAAGGCTTTTCGTTGGTGGCTGGACAAGGGACTGTACCGAATCGGACATTTTTTCACGAATGAGGGACCAATTTCCTTGGAACTAGGTGTAAGGCTTCTTGAAATTCCGAACTCAGAGCGTTTTAGATTCCACCAAATAAGACATTTCCTCTGCCAACTCTGGAGAGGAGGTACTCCCTCACATAACGCCTTTACGCCATATGAATTATGGTGTGGTTGCTCTTTGGAACAGAGGGGGGGGATCTCCGTTATCTACCAGTCACTTGCCCTCCACACCCAAAAGACTCCTTATATGCTTGACTGGGAAAGGGAACTTGCCATTGAATGGGAAGCCTCTAAATGGAGAAGCTCCTTTGACAGAGCCTTTAAAGGCATCAAAAATATTTCCTTAATTGAAGGAAGTATTAAGGTTATGACAAGATGGTATTTTACCCCTGCCAAGCTTTCCAGAATGTTCCCAACAGCTGACCCCAAGTGTTTTCGTGGGTGCCAGCTCTTGGGCTCAATGGCTCATGTCTGGTGGGAATGCCCTAGACTGAGGCCCTTCTGGAGTAAGATATTCTCTCTGATCCGGAAAATAACGCAGATTCAAATCGCGAAATCCCCGGCCATAGCCCTTCTCAATGATAACTTGCCCAAGACTCCGAAGCATTCACGTAAACTTATACACTTCATCTTCCTAGGTGCAAAACTCACCATTGCTAAGGCTTGGAAACAGCCCAAAGTCTCAGTGAAAGCAGTAATTCGTAAAATTTCCTGGATTATGGCCCAGGAGAAATTAGCAAGCATTCTAGACGACAAAAAAACGCAATTTGAAGCTATTTGGGAGCCTTGGGCACAGTTCGTTGGTATCTCTCTCATACCCGGAGTCCAACCCCAAAACTAAAAGTGGACAATTTGCGGGGCGGGGGCCCCTCCAGATGGCCGGCTAACCTTCCTTTCTTACTTTCCTCCCTTCTCTAATTCTCTCCTACTCTTCTAGTTCTAGTTTCTTTTGATTGTGTTCACCCGCTGGGGGAGACTAGGACAGATCCTTCTGTAAATGATGTAATGTATCTCTTGCACAGAGATTCTTAGTATCGGGACAAATACCTGATTTTTGTTTTTTGTTTCACACAGAAAGTTTATATCCCCAGTAATTAATATGAAACGATATTTTGGACCCTAGGACTTTAAGACAATCGCAGGAGAAGGGAGGCGCGGGGGCTCCCCCTGTGCACAGCATGATCCCTTTTGGGGTGGGTGGGATCCCCTAGGGCCTCTCTAGGAAATGGTCAATGATCCTAGTGGTCCTTCCTTATATATGTTCCAGTAATAATTTAATAGGTATTGATCCTCTCTGCAATACTTAGACAGTTTTCTTTAGCCTTCTCACTGTTAGCTTTATATCCCCCTCAGGGGTTTGATGTTTAAAAACTGATGTAACATGATCTTTTGATACAGATTCAATATTCTATTTTTTGATGTTTCGGAAAACTAATAAAATATTTTGAAAGAGAAAATGCATGGTGTCCCTGCTCTGCAGCCGCACATGGCACCAGCAACAGGCAGCACTGTAGTCAGTTGCACACAGAGTGTAATAATGCTGCTGGAGCAAGTGTAATAGATCATTAGGCATACCCGCATGCATGTTGTGGTACACCACCAGGCGGCCTATCAGGCTCAGGTTGAAGGCTGACAGATCTATCACTAGACAGTTGACTGAGGCTAAGCTGAGTTTTCTATTGCTTTTGTTACTGACAGGCCAGCTTGGCACTGGCAAGCTTGTTGTGCTCATTGGCTTACTGATTCATCAGTTGGCACCACAACATGTCTGCCAATGCCAGAGCCAGGCTGGACTTTCTGCTTCCCTCAGTGGCATGCCTTGGCTCTGTTTTACCCCTGGTTCATACATATGTGGTACAGGAAACGCTGTGCTTCCTGTGCGTTTCTGCACTGCATTACAATCACACTGTGTTTTTGATCTGCTGCAGGTGTCAATTCAAAGTTAACAACTACATAAAAGAAGGTCACAAACACAATGTTTGTCTGAACCAGATCGCATGGTTGGTTTTCAAAAAAAATGTGCCAGCACTTCTTTGGTGCGATGTGGTGCGATTCAGCCCATTCAAAATGGACTCAAATCACGTCACACAGAATCGCATGTGAATTGCACAGGAATGCGGTGCAGTTCCTGTGCAATTTACATGCAAACTATATTGTGAAACCAGGCTTACTGTGTTGATTACGATGTAATCAAGGCCCATTCATTTTGAATGGGCTCAAATCGCATCATGCATGCACCAATTTTGGAACTGCACTGCAACCGGTTCGCATGGTCATTTTGTGAATGCGATCTGGTGCAGGCAAACACACTGTTTTGCAACCTTACCTTGGGGTGTCGTTAAACCCTTTACAACCACTTTTTGCTACAGATAAGCCTATAATAAGGCTTACCTATAGCTACCCAGGATATCTCCTAAACCTGCACGGTTTAGGAGATATCCCCTCTATCAGCATGTGCTGATGTCATGACGTCCGTGCCATTGCTTCAGCTAGTATGCCGTTACTGGTGGCTCCCGTGCGCATGCGCGGGAGTGACGTCATTGCGGGGGGGTTTACAACCACTTTGAGATAGCAGTGACGCCCACTGCAGATTGCAAGGGGGTGCGATTTGAATGAGGCGCATGAAACGTGCATGGATTGAGGGTTTCCATCATTGTAGTGTACCTCCACAAATCTCCTAAGCAGTAGTGTGTTTATCCTCTGCCAGTGCAGGCAGGTGTGCAATTACACACATTCTTGCACCCGTTTAGATGTGAACCTAGCCTAAAGAAAAGTCAGAGTATTCAAGGCTGGTAATTTTTCAGTTGATTGTTTTTTTGTTTTTTTTATTATGTGATTAAATGAAAATTAAGCTAATGTTAAGCTAATGTTAAGCTAATGATTGCCTATTACAGTGCACCATCCTGTGGTAGGCAGTGCATTCCCCCCCCTTTTTTTTATCTGTAAAAGTTAAAAAAAATCAGAGAGTGCTCTGACACAACACGGTGCACTTTGCACCATAATAGCCAACCTTACTGAGAAGGTGCAAAGGGCACCATCTTCTTGTAGGTAGGCAGCACATTCACTTTGAACCTATTAAGTTGGGACACTAATACTGGACAATAGCCAACAGCGTTCATAAAAACTGGAAGAAGGAAAAAACTGAAATCAGCTTTGATTTTCTAAAGGACCTGATAAAATACAATTAGGATGTGATTGCTTACTAGGGGCAACACATAGCGCAATTTATTTTATGTAGCACTGACCCCTGAAGGAGCTGCTGGTTTAAAGAGGAAGTAAACCCTGATGTGTTTACTTTCTCTTTGTTTCCCTGCAAAGGTAAAGCATAATGGGCTACTATGCATCGCATAGTAGCCCATTATGTGTCACTTACCTGAGACAGGAGCCTGCGATGTCACCGCTGTCCCCTCTGCTACGGAGCGTCCATCTTCTTTCCGGGTATCGTGGCTCCAGGGCTGTGATTGGCCGGAGCCGCAATGACGTCACTCCCGCGCATGCGCACAGGAGCCGCCACTAATAGCATATCGCCAGTAGCAGCGGCATGCTCAGTGCGCCTGCGCGCAGCTGTCCATGCGCCTTAGACAGCGGTGCCTGTCTTTTTGCAAATATCTCCTAAACTGTGTAGGTTTAGGAGATATTTCTTGGACCTACAGGTAAGCCTTAATCTAGGCTTACCTGTAGGTCAAAGTGGTCTGTAAGGGTTTACAACCACTTTAAATTGGGCTTACTGTTACCTCACCGTTCCACCGTATCCGTCACAGGGGTCCCATTAGAAGAATGTTCAATGATGTCTACACCAAACACTCAGTTTCTTTTTCTCCAATTATTTTATTTAACAAAGTCAGATAGAGGGATGGAGGGTTAAGGGAAATTCAGGTACCTGGTATTTCTTCAATCCAGAGGAGAAACTGTTTCCACAACTGGATATAGCAATCACCGGATAGGCCTCTCTCACTGACCTAGCAGCCGATGCGATGCTCGGTCATAGTCTCTGCCACAGACTTGAAAAATCACATTACGGTCATTACACAATCCTCTGCCACAGGATGGTGTAACCAAACTTTTGCAAGATTAAAGCATAACTGCACAGTACCAGTTTCTTTCAGCCGATCCGGCGATACTGTGAGGTAGGTGACCCGGGTTGCATCCTTCAATTGAGTTTCCAGGCTCCTCCTGAGATACCAGCACACTTTGCTCGGTCACCTCCAGAGAAGTCGTCCCCTGGTTTCCTTCAATCAGTCGGCTTCTCCCCGCAGGCAAGACAGCACAGGACCACCCTCTGGATCAATAGGCCCCAGAACTCTGGGCCTACTTCTTCAATAACAAAGCCTCGGGCCAGCCGGCCCTGAGGCAGCAGAGCTGCCACGGCACACCTTGGGCCAGGAGGGCCTTCAGGTTGGGAACAACGAACCCCGACAAATTGGCGCTTGTACGTTAAGTACCCTTACCCAGAATGCACAGTGCGTGAACCACTGCCACCGGGCTGTTTCTGAGTAAAAGGGGTACCCAATGCATCCAGCCTGTTGCATTTCCAACAGTTACCCGTGGCTACAGCGACACCCATGGCCAAGTGGAAACTGACACAACCCAGCTGAACTGGTACAGAAACCAGCGAATTTACCATAATTAGTCTGAGCTAAACTACAGCTTCAGACAAACTTAAATTTACATAGATAGCACCTGCCCATGAGGAGCAGGCGCTACATTTATTTTAAAAGACTTTTACTTAGTACCTACTGCTGAACCCCCCCAGAACAAAAAAATATCTACGGCCCTGACTCAAAGTGACCACATAAATGCAAATACAACATATTTGAATCCAGAAGCTGAAAAGTTCTACCCCTGTCACTTAGAAACAAGTGAGGATGCTACAGACACAGCTACAGAAGACAATCCTGTAAGTGATATTGAGCAAACTGAATGTTCATCAGGAAACATGGAAGATGACATTTTATCAGCAGAAAACTCAGTAGAGAGTGTTGAAAGTGTTGCAGATAAGCAAGAGGATGATTCAGATTCACTACAACCAAGCAGAGACAAAAGACAACCAAAGATTTTGACTTATGAAACTTTGGGTAAACCAAGTACTATTACCAGAAATCCATGTACAGGTCATAGACTGTAGTCATGCATTACCTATTTATCCTAACTGGTATTTAGGTCCAGAATGTTTTGCTGAAGAATCTACAATTTGGTAAAAATTGGTTATGTGCATTGTTCCAATGTTTATTCACTGTGACATTGTGCCATAGTTATTCAGCTACACAAACATGTTATATGTTACTTTTGTTTTCATAAGGATGCATTTCCTATTACAGATGGTAAAGCAAAAACAGTTTAGGTACTGGAACTAGATTACAGAAAAAAAAAGGTTGACTGGAAATGAACATGGAAATGGAAATGGAAAAGGAAAAAGAGTAAACAAATAATGATATTGGTGGAAACTATCAGCTGACATTGCCAATGTACATTTAGTCTTCTGCCATGCGCAAATAAGGAAAGGGACAAAAAGAAGAGTATGTCCCCTAGTTCCTCATCATCTTTCATTTACTTACAGTAACTTATACAAATATGTGTGGAATGGGTTTACTAAACAGTTTGCTGCACTAGCAAAAAGACATCGCCGGGTACTATAGCGCGCAATGGGCCAAGTGAGAAGCTGTGACTTAACATCGGGAGAAGTTGTCACAGAGAGGATGTTTCCTCAAGCAAGCCAGATTGCTACTTACATATGACTCCTTAAAAATACTGCATAGTTGCCAACAGTCCCGATTTGCCCGGGACAATCCCGATTTTGGGACCCTCGTCCCGATTGGAGAGTGTCCCGAATCGGGATTTTCCATAAGGAAAATCGGGAATGTTGGTTTTTTTATTTTTTTTTTTTGGAGCAGCGGGCTCCAGCAAAATGGCGACCGGCGCCGCCGCTCTCTCTTCCTTTAGTGTTCAGTGGAGAGGGGAAGGGGCCTCGATCCGTGCAGCCAATGAAGCGCCTTCTTTAGCTGCACGGCCCCTCCCCTTTCCACTGAAGCGAGCAGAAGACACGGCGTCGTCGCCGTGTCTTGCTGAAAGCTCCCAGCCCCGTACTGCGCAAGCGCTGCGCCTACGCAATACAGGGGGTCCTCCATTGCCAAGTGGAACTTTCTCGGCAGAACACCGGCCGCTCCTGCACTGAGTGGGGGCCGGGCTGCACTAACTGAGGGGGGGCTGCACTAACTGAGGGGGGCTGCACTGAGGGGGGGCTGCACTAACTGAGGGGGGGCTGCACTGAGGGGGGCTGCACTAACTGAGGGGGGGCTGCACTAACTGAGGGGGGCTGCACTGAGGGGGGGCTGCACTATCTGAGGGGGGGCTGCACTGAGGGGGGGTCTGCACGAATAGAGGGGGTCTGCACTAATAGAGGGGGGCTGCACTAATAGAAGGGGGGCTGCACTAATAGAAGGGGGCTGCACTAATAGAGGGGGACTGCACTGAGGGGGGCTGCACTAATAGAGGGGGGGCTGCACTGAGGGGGGCTGCAATAATAGAGGGGGGGCTGCACTGAGGGGGGTCTGCACTGATGGAGGGGATCTGCACTGATGGAGGGGGTCTGCACTGAGGGGGTCTATACAGACTCTGGCGGGGGCTCCTGATGCAAGGACAGACTCTGGCGGGGGCACCTGATGCAAGGACGGACTCTGCTGGTGGCACCTGATGCAAGGACTGACTCTGCCGGGGGCACCTGATGCAAGGACAGACTCTGGCGGGGGCACCTGATGCTAGGACAGACTCTGCTGGTGGCAGGCGACGTGGCTAGTGACACGCTCAGGGATCCCACTGATTCGGCATTATGGTGAGTTGAATGATTTAATTTTTATATTACAATGTAATAATAGAAATAATGCGCTTCAATCATCCTGACACCATAACAACCATGGTGCCGGGATGATTGAAGCGTTAACACCAGGCGTTTGGAGTATCTTTATCTGCTGATTGTTAAACTTTCTAGAATACACATATTTCTATTGTGTAGGATCTGGGGCTGCTGTCCCGTCATTTCCCTCTCCCCCTTTCCTTCTCCCCCTTTCCCTCTCCATCCCTCATTCATCTCAGACTCTAACCACACCCTCTTGAGCCACGCCCATTTAAGCCACATCCACTTTCACGTAAGCCATGCCCACTTTTCACACAAACCACGCCCACTTTTCCCGTAAGCCACACCCATTTTTTGCTGCGACGCGCTTCGCGCACCGCACTTATGTTTTTTCTAAACCACGCCTACAAATGCCCTGCCCCCTAATTATTGTACGGCTCCGCCTACAGCCAAAAAAGTGTCCCACATATTTTTTTTTCAATGTTGGCAACTATGAATACTGTAAGACCGCAAGAAAACTATGCTTTATCATAGCCCATTTGCTTATGTTGAAGACAACATAAAATTTTGTGGGGGAGAGTGTAAAGGATGTATAAAAATAGGCACCCCTCAAAAATAAAGCTTATATTATACAGTTTATATGATATATCGAGTTGCAGCAGCAGCCTGGAACCAAAATCCTGCTCTGAAAAGGGGACACATTTCCTAGAACACTGCCTGTACAGCAGGTGGGAAGGATAATATAGTAACTTGTTTCTGGTGGGAACTTTCTTCAGTTGCACCCTGTTTCCCCAGAGTAATGTATGTCCCATGTGTCTTGCAGGTAAGAAATATCAAATCCAGGACCATAACTAGCACTAAAATCATTTAGTGAATGTTCCTGTGACATGTAAATGCTGCCACAGTGTACTATAATAACAAACTGTATGCTTTTTATTGTACTTTTGCAGATATATATTCCTAGCGTACAGGACATGTGCTATTTGAGACTATATGTGCACAGTTTTATGTATGTTTGCTGTACTTTATCATTGTTTTGTTCAGTTGCACCCTGTTCTCCCAGAGTAAAGTATGCTATCTATTAACCAACCCAATTTCACCCGCCCCTATCGCACTGTGGAATTTATTTATTCATCATATGTGCAACAGAGGCACTTGGATCGTCCCTGGGCACTGCTGCAGCCGCAGCTCAAAGCGGCCCCAGGGCAGGCGGCCTACCGGGAATTTTCCCGGTATCCCGGCAGACCAGTCTGGCCGTGGGTACAATTTGCAATTCAATAAATTGATGGTTGCTCCTACTAGTATTTACTGTAATTCTGTAATGGTTTGATATCACTTTCCTTCAGCTGTAATATGATAAGATGTGACATTAAGGGCTGATAACATTTGACATTCAATACATATAATATAAATGTTTTTCAGAAATGTACCATTATATATTGTATCTAAAAACATACTATATGTAATTCACATGGTCTTACCAATACTTTCCTTGTTGCATTGTATCATATCTGTTAATAACAAATAAACCTTTATTGTGAAAAAAAAAAGCCACTAACCGCTTGTGAACAACAAACCGAAACCAGAAGTGACATAATCCTTGACACTGGTTTCATACACCATAGAGATGATCAGGGAATGGGAGTTCCTCCTTCACCACTATGGTGTGCTGACGACGGGCAGTGATGGGGGGAGTTGGGCCCTTACACCCCCTGTAAAAGTGATTGGATGTCCGTATACCTGCTAAATCCTTTTTTTAATTATAGTGCATCGCTGTCGCCATAATAACCATTAAGTCCACTAAAACCCGGGGACATACAGGTATGTCCATTTGTGGGAAGCGGTTATGTCTTTTTTTATGATTTGGATAGAGTGGAGAATAGCTAGAACCTGTCAGGTTTTTATGCCCCCCCCATGTCACAATTAGAGAGATTCACTCGCTATAGTTGTCTTGGTAACCATTGTCACTGGAACAGAAAGTGATATAGAATCCAAAATCTTAGAATTGTTATAGAACAGAAATAGAAGAAATCTTTCAAAGAGGATATTTGTTGAGGTGACAACTGTCCAAGAGCATTTCCCTTTACTTTGGAGAGATTTCCTCTCATTTCCTGTTGTGTCTATAAGACAGGAAGTAAGACCATCTTCCCTATGGGACACAGATGGCAAAGCAACTCATTTAACCCTTTCCTACTGTATTCAAAACAAAATGAAAAAGTGTTAGCTACATATATACTTTGATTAATGCAATAACAATTGGACAGACTCATTATAGGGTACACAGCTTCAGTTTCAGAGTCCCAGCAGATAAAGAGTTCATTGCTTATGTGTCAAACACAAGCCTTCCAAGCCAAATCTGGCCTCCAGGCTATTTCATGTGGCCCTTGCACCTCTCCTGACTCCCCTTGTCTCAGCTCCCACCTTGTCTCAGCAGTCGCAGCAGAGAGGAGAACAGAACTCCTCTGCCAGGTCCTGTGCTTCTATGTTCAGCTGCAGAGAGGCTTGTCTCTATCCCCACCTCGTTTCAGAAGTCGGCCAGCAGAGAGGAGAACAGAACACCTTCTACAGATCCTGTGCCTGTGTGTGGAGCCACAGCACCCCCTCGTCTGTCTCACACGCTCTCTTTACAGACACTGCAGCTCACAGTGGGAGGGTTTCAGCAGCAGAGGCAGTGCTGTCAATCCAGAAAGCAGTGGGCAGGATTGGTTGTGCCAGGTTCTGATTGACAAGCTACAGGCTTGTGAATTAGCTGTGATAATGCTGATAGCCACATCCCCTGCATCATTTGTTTCATCCCACTGTAGTGAAAGCAGGCCCAGACTAAAGGAGAATGGCAACTCTGCTCTCAATTCAGGATGAGTGCAGCATCATTGCCACCCCATCACAGGAAGCTGCATTGGATGAATTCTCTGGTCAGATCAACATGTGTTTGTAAGTGAAGATGTGCTTAAAATATAATACTGTAGCACATACATTCAGGTCCATAAATATTGGGACATCAACACAATTCTAATCTTTTTGGCTCTATACACCACCACAATGGATTTGAAATGAAACGAACAAGATGTGCTTTAACTGCAGACTTTCAGCTTTAATTTGAGAGTATTTACATCCAAATCAGGTGAACAGTGTAGGAATTACAACAGTTTGTATATGTGCCTCCCACTTTTTAAGGGACCAAAAGTAATGGGACAGATTAACAATCATCCATCAAACTTTCACTTTTTAATACTTGGTTGCAAATCCTTTGCAGTCAATTACAGCTTGAAGTCTGGAACGCATAGACATCACCAGACGCTGGGTTTCATCCCTGGTGATGCTCTGCCAGGCCTCTACTGCAACTGTCTTCAGTTCCTGCTTGTTCTTGGGGCATTTTCCCTTCAGTTTTGTCTTCAGCAAGTGAAATGCAGCTGCTCAGCTGTTCCATGGCCAGGTGTGTGTTATTCCCTCATTATCCCATTTACAAGGAGCTGATAAAAGGTCCAGAGTTCATTTCAAGTGTGCTATTTGCATTTGGAATCTGTTGCTGTCAACTCTCAATACGAGATCCAAAGAGCTGTCACTATCAGTGAAGCAAGCCATCGTTAGGCGGAAAAAACAAACCCATCGGAGAGATAGCAAAAACATTAGGTGTGGCCAAATCAACTGTTTGGAAAATCCTTAAAAAGAACGCACCGGTGAGCTCAGCAACACCAAAAGACCCGGAAGACCACGGAAAACAATTATACTGGATGACCGAAGAATTCTTTCCCTGATGAAGAAAACAGTTGGCCAGATCAAGAACACTCTCCAGGAGGTAGGTGTATGTGTGTCAAAGTGAATACAGAGGGTTCACCACAAGATGTAAACCATTGGTGAGCCTCAAAAACAGGAAGGCCAGATTAGAGTTTGCCAAACAACATCTAAAAAAGCCTTCACAGTTCTGGAACAACATCCTATGGACAGATGAGACCAAGATCAACTTGTACCAGAGTGATGGGAAGAGAAGAGTATGGAGAAGGAAAGGAACTGCTCATGATCCAAAGCATACCACCTCATCAGTGAAGCATGGTGGTGGTAGTGTCATGCCGTGGGCATGTATGGCTGCCAATGGAACTGGTTCTCTTGTATTTATTGATGATGTGACTGCTGACAAAAGCAGGAGGAATTCTGAATTCTGAAGTGTTTCGGGCAATATTATCCGCTCATATTCAGCAAAATGCTTCAGAACTCATTGGGCGGTGCTTCACAGATGGACAACGACTCGAAGCATACTGCAAAAGCAACTAAAGAGTTTTTTAAGGGAAAGAAGCGGAATGTTATGCAATGGCTAAGTCAATCACCTGACCTGAATCCGATTGAGCATGCATTTCACTTGCTGAAGACAAAACTGAAGGGAAAATGCCCCAAGAACAAGCAGGGACTTAAGACAGTTGCAGTAGAGGCCTGACAGAGCATCACCAGGGATATAACCCAGCGTCTGGTGATGTCTATGCGTTCCAGACTTCAGGCTGTAATTGACTGCAAAGGATTTGCAACCAAGTATTAACCACTTGCCGACCGCCTCATGCTGATATACGTCAGCAGAATGGCACGGGCAGGCAGAATCACGTAACCTGTACGTGATCTGCCTCCCGCGGGCGGGGGGTCCGATCGGACCCCCCCGGTGCCCGAGGCGGTCGGCGTTTGTCCCCCGACTATCGGAGGTGAGGGGGAGGCCATCCATTCGTTGCCCCCCTTCGCGATCACTCCCAGCCAATGGGATCATTCCCCTGCCTCTGTATAGTACACAGAGGCAGAGGAAATGATGTCATCTCTCCTCGGCCCGGTATTTTCCATTCCGGCGCCGAGGAGAGAAGACTGCAATGTGAGTGCACAAACACTACACACAGTAGAACATGCCAGGCACACAATACACCCCCCTTTACCCCCCGATCCCCCCCGATCACCCCCCAATTAATCCTCCCCCCCTGTCACACTGACACCAAGCAGTTTTTTGTTTTTTTTTCTGATTACTGCATTGGTGTCAGTTTGTGACGGTTAGTGTGGTAGGGCAGTTAGTGGTAGCCCCCTTTAGGTCTAGGATACCCCCCTAATAAAGTTTTAACCCCTTGATCACCCCCCGTCGCCAGTGTCGCTAAGCGATCATTTTTCTGATCGCTGTATTAGTGTCACTGGTTACGCTAGTTAGGGAGGTAAATATTTAGGTTCGCCATCAGCGTTTTATAGCGTCAGGGACCCCCATATACTACCTAATAAAGGTTTTAACCCCTTGATTGCCCCCTAGTTAACCCTTTCTTCACTGATCACTGTATAACCGTTATAGGTGACGCTGGTTATTTTTTATAGTGTCAGGGCACCCGCCGTTTATTACCTAATAAAGGTTTAGCCCCCTGTTCGCCCGGCGGTGATATGCGTTGCCCCAGGCAGTGTCAGGTTAGTGCCAGTACCGCTAACACCCACGCACACACCATACACCTCCCTTAGTGGTATAGTATCTGAACGGATCAATATCTGATCCGATCAGATATATACTAGCGTCCCCAGCAGTTTAGGGTTCCCAAAAACGCAGTGTTAGCGGGATCAGCCCAGATACCTGCTACCACCTGCGTTTTGCCCCTCCGCCCGGCCC
This sequence comes from Aquarana catesbeiana, assembly GCF_042186555.1. Classification (NCBI taxonomy): domain Eukaryota; kingdom Metazoa; phylum Chordata; class Amphibia; order Anura; family Ranidae; genus Aquarana; species Aquarana catesbeiana. Next base: position 124,956,019 of record NC_133327.1, read on the forward strand.
ACCCAGCCCACCTAAGTGCAGTATAGATCGATCACTGTCACTTACAAAACACTAAACGCATAACTGCAGCGTTCGCAGAGTTAGGCCTGATCCCTGCAATCGCTAACAGTTTTTTTGGTAGCATTTTGGTGAACTGGCAAGCACCAGCCCCAGGCAGCGTCAGGTTAGCACCAGTACTGCTAACACCCACGCACGCACCATACACCTCCCTTAGTGGTATAGTATCTGAACGGATCAATATCTGATCCGATCAGATCTATACTAGCGTCCCCAGCAGTTTAGGGTTCCCAAAAACACAGTGTTAGCAGAATCAGCCCAGATACCTGCTCGCACCTGCGTTTTGCCCCTCCGCCCGGCCCAGCCCACCCAAGTGCAGTATCGATCGATCACTGTCACTTACAAAACACTAAACACATAACTGCAGCGTTCGCAGAGTCAGACCTGATCCCTGCGATCACTAACAGTTTTCTTTTTGTAGCGTTTTGGTGAACTGGCAAGCACCAGACCCAAGCAGTGTCAGGTTAGCGCCACTACCGCTAACACCCACGCACGCACCATACACCTCCCTTAGTGGTATAGTATCTGAACGGATCAATATCTGATCCGATCAGATCTATACTAGCGTCCCCAGCAGTTTAGGGTTCCCAAAAATGCAGTGTTAGCGGGATCAGCCCAGATACCTGCTAGCACCTGCATTTTGCCCCTCCGCCCGGCCCAGCCCATCCCACCCAAGTGCAGTATCGATCGATCACTGTCACTTACAAAACACTAAACACATAACTGCAGCGTTTGCAGAGCAGGCCTGATCCCTGCGATCGCTAACTGTTTTTTTGGTAGCGTTTTGGGGAACTGGCAAGCACCAGCAGCCTAGTACACCCTGGTCATAGTCAAACCAGCACTGCAGTAACACTTGGTAACGTGGCGAGTCCCATAAGTGCAGTTCAAGCTGGTGAGGTGGCAAGCACAAGTAGTGTCCCGCTGCCACCAAGAAGAAGACAAACAGGCCCGTCGTGCCCATAATGCCCTTCCTGCTGCATTCGCCAATCCTAATTGGGAACCCACCACTTCTGCAGCGCCCGTACTTCCCCCATTCACATCCCCAACCAAATGCAGTTGGCTGCATGAGAGGCATTTTCTTTATGTCCTCCCGAGTACCCCTACCCAACGAACCCCCCCAAAAAAGATGTCGTGTCTGCAGCAAGCGCGGATATAGGCGTGACACCCGCTATTATTGTCCCTCCTGTCCTGACAATCCTGGTCTTTGCATTGGTGAATGTTTTGAACGCTACCATTCACTAGTTGAGTATTAGCGTAGGGTACAGCATTGCACAGACTAGGCACACTTTCACAGGGTCTCCCAAGATGCCATCGCATTTTGAGAGACCCGAACCTGGAACCGGTTACAGTTATAAAAGTTAGTTACAAAAAAAAGTGTAAAAAAAAAATATATATATATATAAAATAAAAAAAAATAGTTGTCGTTTTATTGTTCTCTCTCTCTCTATTCTCTCTCTATTGTTCTGCTCTTTTTTACTGTATTCTATTCTGCAATGTTTTATTGTTATTATGTTTTATCATGTTTGCTTTTCAGGTATGCAATTTTTTATACTTTACCGTTTACTGTGTTTAATTGTTAACCATTTTTTTGTCTTCAGGTACGCCATTCACGACTTTGAGTGGTTATACCAGAATGATGCCTGCAGGTTTAGGTATCATCTTGGTATCATTCTTTTCAGCCAGCGGTCGGCTTTCATGTAAAAGCAATCCTAGCGGCTAATTAGCCTCCAGACCGCTTTTACAAGCAGTGGGAGGGAATGCCCCCCCCCACTGTCTTCCGTGTTTTTCTCTGGCTCTCCTGTCTCAACAGGGAACCTGAGAATGCAGCCAGTGATTCAGTCAGCTGACCATAGAGTTGATCAGAGACCAGAGTGGCTCCAAACATCTCTATGGCCTAAGAAACTGGAAGCTACAAGCATTTCATGACTTAGATTTCGCCAGATGTAAACAGCGCCATTGGGAAATTGGGAAAGCATTTTATCACACCAATCTTGGTGTGGTCAGATGCTTTGAGGGCAGAGGAGAGATCTAGGGTCTAATAGACCCCAATTTTTTCAAAAAAGAGTACCTGTCACTACCTATTGCTATCATAGGGGATATTTACATTCCCTGAGATAACAATAAAAATGATCAAAAAAAAAAAATTAAAGGAACAGTTTAAAAATAAGATAAAAAAGCAAAAAAATAATAAAGAAAAAAAAAAAAAAAGCACCCCTGTCCCCCCCTGCTCTCGCACTAAGGCGAACACAAGCATCGGTCTGGCGTCAAATGTAAACAGCAATTGCATCATGCATGTGAGGTATCACCGCGAAGGTCAGATCGAGGGCAGTCATTTTAGCAGTAGACCTCCTCTGTAAATCTAAAGTGGTAAACCTGTAAAGGCTTTTAAAGGCTTTTAAAAATGTATTTATTTTGTTGCCACTGCACGTTTGTGCGCAATTTTAAAGCATGTCATGTTTGGTATCCATGTACTCGGCCTAAGATCATCTTTTTTATTTAATCAAACATTTGGGCAATATAGTGTGTTTTAGTGCATTAAAATTTAAAAAAGTGTGTTTTTTCCCCAAAAAATGCGTTTGAAAAATCGCTGCGCAAATACTGTGTGAAAAAAAAAAAATGAAACACCCACCATTTTAATCTGTAGGGTATTTGCTTTAAAAAAAAATATATAATGTTTGGGGGTTCAAAGTAATTTTCTTGCAAAAAAAAAAAAAATTTTTCATGTAAACAAAAAGTGTCAGAAAGGGCTTTGTCTTCAAGTGGTTAGAAGAGTGGGTGATGTGTGACATAAGCTTCTAAATGTTGTGCATAAAATGCCAGGACAGTTCAAACCCCCCCCCCAAATGACCCCATTTTGGAAAGTAGACACCCCAAGCTATTTGCTGAGAGGCATGTCGAGTCCATGGAATATTTTATATTGTGACACAAGTTGCGGGAAAGAGACAAATTTTTTTTTTTTTTTTTTTTGCACAAAGTTGTCACTAAATGATATATTGCTCAAACATGCCATGGGAATATGTGAAATTACACCCCAAAATACATTCTGTTGCTTCTCCTGAGTACAGGGATACCACATGTGTGAGACTTTTTGGGAGCCTAGCCGCGTACTAGACCCCGAAAACCAAGCACCGCCTTCAGGCTTTCTAAGGGCGTAAATTTTTGATTTCACTCTTCACTGTCTATCACAGTTTTGGAGGCCATGGAATGCCCAGGTGGCACAAAACCCCCCAAATGACCCTATTTTGGAAAGTAGACACCCCAAGCTATTTGCTGAGAGGTATAGTGAGTATTTTGCAGACCTCACTTTTTGTCACAAAGTTTTGAAAATTGAAAAAAGAAACAAATGAGAGCTGCAAAATACTCACCATGCCTCTCAGCAAATAGCTTGGGGTGTCTACTTTCCAAAATGGGGTCATTTGAGGGGGGTTTGTGCCACCTGGGCATTCCATGGCCTCCGAAACTGTGATAGGAAGTGAAGAGTGAAATAAAAAATGTACACCCTTAGAAATCCTGAAGGCGGTGATTGGTTTTCGGGGCCCCGTACGCGGCTAGGCTCCCAAAAAGTCCCACACACGTGGTATCCCCATACTCAGGAGAAGCAGCTAAATGTATTTTGGGGTGCAATTCCACATATGCCCATGGCCTGTGTGAGCAATATATCATTTAGTGACAATTTTGTGCAATAAAAAAAAAAAAAATGTCACTTTCCTGCAACTTGTGTCACAATATAAAATATTCCATGGACTCAACATGCCTCTCAGCAAATAGCTTGGGGTGTCTACTTTCCAAAATGGGGTCATTTGGGGGGGGGGGGGGTTTGTGCCATCTGGGCATTTTATGGGCTTCAAAACTGTGATAGGTAGTGAGGAGTGAAATCAAAAATTTATGCCCTTAGAAATCCTGAAGGCGGTGATTGGTTTTTGGGGCCCCGTACGTGGCTAGGCTCCCAAAAAGTCCCGCACATGTGGTATCCCCGTACTCAGGAGAAGCAGCTAAATGTATTTTGGGGTGCAATTCCACATATGCCCATGGCCTGTGTGAGCAATATATCATTTAGTCACAACTTTTTTGTAATTTTTTTTTTTTTTTGGTCATCATTCAATCACTTGGGACAAAAAAAATTATTATTCAATGGGCTCAACATGCCTCTCAGCAATTTCCTTGGGGTGTCTACTTTCCAAAATGGGGTCATTTGTGGGGGTTTTGTACTGCCCTGCCATTTTAGCACCTCAAGAAATGACATAGGCAGTCATAAACTAAAAGCTGTGTAAATTCCAGAATATGTACCCTAGCTTGTAGACACTATAACTTTTGCGCAAACCAATAAATATACGCTTATTGACATTTTTTTACCAAAGACATGTGGCCGAATACATTTTGGCCTAAATGTATGACTAAAATTGCGTTTATTGGATTTTTTTTATAACAAAAAGTAGAAAATATCATTTTTTTTCAAAATTTTTGGTCTTTTTCCATTTATAGCGCAAAAAATAAAAAACACAGAGGTGATCAAATACCATCAAAAGAAAGCTCTATTTATGGGAAGAAAAGGACGCAAATTTCGTTTGGGTACAGCATTGCATGACTGCGCAATTAGCAGTTAAAGCGACGCAGTGCCAAATTGTAAGCAGTGCTCTGGTCAGGAAGGGGGTAAATCCTTCCGGGGCTGAAGTGGTTAAAACGTGAAAGTTTGATGGATGATTGTTAATCTGTCCCATTACATTTGGTCCCTTAAAAAGTGGGAGGCACATATACAAACTGTTGTAATTCCTACACCGTTCACCTGATTTGGATGTAAATACTCTCAAATTAATTTAGGAATTAATTATTTTTAACCCCAATAGTCCTGATTGGGGTTATGTTTGTTTCATTTCAAATCCATTGTGGTGGTGTACAGAGCCAAAAAGATTAGAATTGTGTCGATGTCCCAATATTTATGGACCTGACTGTATGTTGGTCATGGACACTGCAGTTTGTTTCCTAATATAATACAGCTTGCCACTGCTGGCACAATAGATACTCCAGAACACTGTTATCATATAAAAAGACTTGCAACCAACAGATCTAGCATTACTAAAGCTAGGTTTGCCAAAACTTTCCATTCATGCGTAGCACCCGTCACCTACCTTTATGATTTTCAGCAGCCAGACTGGCTAAATGCAGTGACATGTTCCTAGTTGACTCAGGAAGTGGCATTGGATATCACTTTATAGCAGATCATATTGTAGCACTACCCCTGTAGAAAAGTGGAGGCACCAACCTTGCGCATTACCCAAGTGATGTTTATTGGTATACAAAGAAAAGATATATATACACACAAACAAGTAGGTCAAAAAATTTTCAAAGTCCACAATGGACACAAAGCAACCAGGTGACCTGGTTGTTTTGTGTCCATTGTGGACTTTGAAATGCTTTTATGACCTACTTGTTTGTGAGTATATTTCCTTTCTTTGTATACCAATAAACATCACTTGGGCAATGTGCAAGGTTGGTGAGCCCTCTTTTTTTGTCTTTTCTACAGTGTTCCATTGGGTGTCCACTGACCCTTGGAGGGCGGCAAGGTCTGTGCATTTACTGGAAGACATAGAAATCCTAGGTGACATCTACTGCCTTCACATCACTTTCGAGTGCAGGAGATTTTTTTTTTGTTTGGTAGCACTACCCCCCGTAGGGGTTGCAGATGTCAAGGTTCCCCACTGCTACACAGCCAGTCACACAACAGCTTCAGCTTTCATCTGAACAAAGTGAACAGCATTTGAACTTTGTTTTTGTGTTTTTATTAGGGGATAATAACTTGGAATATAGGAATTATGGGATGCCCAACTTGATAGTGACAAAACCAGGGACAAATTCCTCCCTATATACAGCTTCAATTGATCCAATGTACAACTCCAATTGATTCCTCTTTAGTAGCTAACAGTCTTTGTTAGATCAGCAACAGCCCCTTACAGGCTAGGAAGTTACTTTTTGAAAAGTAGGTCAATGTGTTGTGAACTGCATCCTAGAGTACCTCCAACTCCCCTATAGACATTGGTCCCAGCTCTACCATTGCAGGAAATACTAGCCCACCTAGCTGCCTCTTCACCAGCCCACCTGGTTGCTTCCTCACCAGTCTACCCGACTGACCCTCTTCACCAGTCTACCTGACTGACTTTCTTGAAATCTCTCAGGGCAAGGAACGGAAGAATTAAGCACACCTCTCTTCCATGGAGACCTGCTACATGTGGCAGTCTCCCCCCTTGTAGCTTCCTGCACAGTGCTATAGTACTCATACTGTCCTTCTTGCTCCCGCTGCTTCTCAGGGAAGACTCCTTTCAAACTTCTCCTGTTGTCACGATCCTCCCATGCCAGCACCTGAGCCCTGGTCCGAGGCAGAGCACCCCGCAAGACTAGTGGGTTCGCCTCAAGGGTCACTGACAGTCTCCTTAGCCCTGCATCTCCATCTTCCACCCGACTCCCCCGCCAGCATGACTCAATCATATTTAAAGGCTCACTTAGTCCACTGCCAGGACCATCTCCTGGGGATTGGCTAAGTGCCCTTGAATATGCAGAACAATCCTTCTAGCCTCTGCCCTCCAGCTTCCAGAACGTTCTCCAACAACCCAGAACCAGGGGGAGGCACCAGAGAGCTGTCTGTATGAGTCATGCAGCCCTGATCTAAAGTAAACCCATGACACAATTAAAGACTCACAGGTTTAAGCATGAGTCAGAATATACATTTCCCTGAGCTTACACTAGTAGCACACTAGAGGGTGCTATAATAGGATACATGCACACCACTACATTTAGAATTGGACTGTTCACCTGAGATCATTCTACTGAGTATGAAAAAAGTCAGTGGCAGTGGTTACGTGAAAGCACTTTTCCACCAAAAAGCAAAAGATTTGCAGTTAGGAGGCAGGAGATGCCCTGCAGCACTCAGACAGTTCTTGTTTCAGGCATTTCATTCACAACACAAATTTGTAAGCAGATAACTCATTCAGAGATAGTGAGTTATTTCATTTGGGTAATTTATTCATCTCACCCGGGCAGACCAAAAACTGACATTTAAAAGTATACTTGTCACAGACCTGGGCAATTAAAACTAAAGAAATAGAGGAAAAATGCATAAGCAGTGGTTACCTTCAGTGCAAGCTTTATGTGAAAATGATCAGTAGATTAGGCGTGGACTGTATGTGTCTGCAGTAAGTTGAAGTATGACCCAGTGTGTTCTGTGAAATAAAATCAGAATCATATTTCTCCTCTAAATAACCTAAGGAACAGAGAGTTGAGAGTAAGGCCTCTTTCACACGGGACGGATCCATGATGATCCACCCCGTGAACATCCACTTGCTCAGCGGGGATCGCTCTACCGATCCCCGCTGAGCAGGCAGTTGACAGGTCTGTCTCTGCACAATGTGCAGTGACGGACCTGTTAGAGCGCCGCTCTCCCCTATGGGGGATCGGATGATGACGGACCGTAGAGTCCGTCGTCACCCGATCCGAAAGAGGATGGAAAAGAAGGTTTTTCCTCCTTTACACTTTTTCAGATTGGAGCGGGTCGGATGTCAGCGGACATGTCACCGCTGACATCTGACGCTCCATAGAGGTCTATGGAGCGACCGTTCAGGTCCGCCTAAAAAACTGACAGGCGGACCTGAACGGATCGTTCGTGTGAAAGGGGCCTAATACTTTTAATGGCTAACTTCAGTTGACCTCACAGAGAGTTTTAAAAGCAAAGGGCCCCTTTTAGTGGTTTTCCCAGCCAGAAGAAATGTCTCTGTGCCTGCAAAGTGTCTTATTATAATTTCAATTGCAGTTAGCCATTAATGATAGTTCAATAAGAAAAAATATGCAACGCTTACTAATAACGCTCAGAGGTAAGTAAATATGTGAAAGCAACAACCATACCAAGAGACAACAAGACCGGAACTCCAGGTATTGATAATGTCTATACAATTGATCTTCCACTACATTGTGCAATTAAAGGTCACGAAAAAACAGTATTGCATCAAAAGATGAAATATCTAAAACAGGAGCAAGTCCTATATAATTAAACAAAATGTGAATAATCAGTAGCTGTTTCTAAATAGCCCATAAAATGTGTAACATGAATAAATATCAATAAATGATCCAATGAGTGTGAGAATAACTGTATCCACACACCATAAAGCCTAAAAGATCTTCAAAATCCACTGCTCCAATAATAATAAAAATAGGTACAAAATAATGTGTTTCCCTAAAAAAGACGAATGCACATAAAGTAATCAGTGCAACATCCAAAAAATAAAACAAATAAATAACTGGTGGATAATTATGTGTAGCAAGTGAAGCACAACTAAATTCATACACAGTGCAGCATAGATATACAATTAAGATTTTCAAAATCCACCACTCCAAAGATATTAAACATAAATGCGAAAGAATGATGTTAAACTATAAAATTACAGATGAAAGTGAATGCAAATAAAGCAATCAGTGTGGCATCCAAAAAAGAGTGTACAAGTGAAAAAACACAGCATAAAGTGCAACATCAGTGATAACACAGAATGTGAATAAAATGATACTGTGGCTAAAAAATAAAAAACAGTCTCTTCATTAATGATAGTTGTTAATATGCTTGATATTTTGACAAAAATTGTGATTCTGGATCTAGAAAGCAATGTGGCAACATTTTCTAGATAATTCTTTAAGGATATCACATTCCAAGAACAAAAATGTAACATATTGCAAATAATAATATAATGTAATATATTGCAGCCTACCAGTCCGTAGCCAGGTATGATTATGTCAGATTTTTGTGTCTCAAAGAGGTACATTGTTTTTCATAGGCCTGTAGTTCTTAGTAATAACACACTTAAATCTGTCCAAACAAGAGTCTAGTAGACATCACGGTTATGATAAAGTTTGAAATACGAAATTATAAATTATAATATAATAAATAACTATAAATAATTATAAAAAATATTAATATAATAATAAAATGAATTTCCTCACAATTCACTATTGCTCAATTCTGCAAGTGTTCTAATTTACTATCGCTGTTTTCTGGCTGGTCTAAAGCCACTTTTGATGTAAAGGGACACTTTTCGGTTGCCATGAACAATCTCAAGTTTCCAGGCAGAAAGAACAGTATATATGATGTAAAAATGCAGGCAGGGCATTGGACAAAGCACTTGGGACAAAAGGGATATGAAATGATTTGATACAGTAATGTAATTTGCAAGATTACAGTGTACTGTATGTGTTAAGTATTGTATACTTTTTTAATTTTGCCGATGGGCTCCGCCCCCATGCATCGCGACGGTCACAGGGAACGGAGCCCGGCACACAGGACATCGGGTGGAGGACACAGCAAGGGGACATCGCAGGATCCTGGGGACAAGGTAAGTATACTGGACCAGGATCCTGCAATGCAATCCCAAGTGTGGCTCAGGGTTACCACTAATGGGACTGAAATTTAACCCCGAGCCACACTCGGGAATACCATCAGGAAGGTTAAATGACACCTTATCATTTATTTTGTCGGCAGTAAATACCTATTTGATCTTGGCAGAAATGCAATGTTTTGTCACTTTCTGTTAATTAAACTAAAATCACAAACAATGTTATGTTTCTTACAAGCTAAATTTAAAATCCCCCCCCCCACCCCTTCTCATATAATGGGGATGAGGAGGAAGATGTTCAAAATCAAAACAGACTAGTTTGACAAGCATGACTCTCGCCACTTGATGGCAGCACAGTCCTTTGCCAAGTAAGAATCAAACTACAATGATACGCAATCTCTGTTCTATCACAAGCTTAATTGCTCTGTAAATGTTCCATTAGAAAAGTGATAAGCCTGAGGTAGAGGGGGATTACATAACATAGGTACTATAGGATGAACACACACATCTCTGTATAGTGGTAATCTTAAGGCTGGGTTCACACTGGAGAACGCAGCGGCTCACAGCAGGATTCCGGTGCGTCTCCATTCACCATTTCAGGTCCGATTTCAGCCCAAATATTTGGCTAAATTCAGACCTGAAACGTACCAAAAGACACACAGGACTCCTGTGCAATTCGCACCAGAGCTGCTGCGGAGATGTGTAAACCGGCTCCATAGAGAGCCAGTCACAATCTTCTGCATGCGAATTGGATGCAGGGAAACCCACATTCAATTCACAATAAGTGTGAACCCAGCCTTAAAAATCATGATTTGTGTTCTCAAATATTGGCATATAATAATCCAATTTATGTTTTATGATGAACTGATTCTACACTGTTTCTGTTGAGTTTTAGCCATTTAGCTAACATGTGGTAATCTAGGAACCCCTTTGCTTTGTCTGTTTGTAATGCAGGAGAGGTATCTTTTTTTTTTTTTTTCGTTGCATGTGATTGGGTATTCTTTGCAGAGTAAAGCTTACTGATCTCTAAAGCAAATGCCCTTGCAGAGTGCAACTGCATTTGTAAAGTGCACAGTCTATTTGCCTTCAGTAAATCAATCCTTATGTATCAAAGCCTTAGATCCCATGCACACTATTAGATTTTCTGCAGATTTTTGTCTTCAGATTTACCAAAGCCATATAAGATGAGGTCAAACCTTAAGAGTTTCAATTTGTATGCAATCAGGCAGGCCCTTGTACTACATGGTTTTGGTAAATCTGAAGACAAAAATCTGCAGAAAATCTAATAGTGTGTATGGGGTCTTAGGCTGCAATCACACCTGAGCGTTTCGTCTTCAGGCAGAAAGTCGCATGTTTTTACCACGATTTTGCACAGGTCAAAAGGTCACCAATGTAAAAAGCAGAAAAATGCCTGAAATCTGCCCAAAAGCTGATGTACTTTTTTGAGCTTCAGGCGTTTTTCTTCAGGTGACAAAACGCCAGGCGTTTTTCTTCAGGTGACAAAACGCTCAGATGTGAACAGGTGCCATTGAAATGAATGGGATTTTGCTTGTTGGGCGTTTTTCAGGTGTTTTTTCAGGCTTTTTTTGGGCGTCTTACGCTCTGAAAACGCTCAGGTGTGAATGCAGCTTAAGTGCAGTTAAGGTCACAAACAGAAAAATCAGCACAAGGGACAGCCAGTAGGATGTGTCCCTTATGATAATCCATTGTCTGTTCCTGAAAATCTGTTCTGTTTGTGATTTTGGCTGCACGTAGAACAATTACCAGTGAGATTCAAACCTGTCTTGGAAAGTTGTATTTCACTAATAATCATATCTGAGCACTTTCTGGAACTGACCAGGCAATTTCAGAATTTCAAACCAGTTGCCGGCCCCCTCTAGGCCACCATTCTGTAATGTTTTGTTAACATACAGGAAGCATGCATGATTTTATTCTTGTGAGTCATGTATGCAATATTCTGCAATGACTGGCTGGCTGCATAAAGAGGACAGAGGGAAGGAGTGCTATCTTGTGTAGGAGTCGGGTGGAGTACTCTGGGTCTCTGGAAGCATCTCTTTCCTGATCAGGGTGAGCAGAGGCACTGATAGAAGTGTGGAGGGTCTGGGTTAGCCAGCTAGAGACATGGGAAATGGGTCAATTACCTGGTAGGGGATAGGTAAGTGTCAGCCAGGTGCACTGTCTGTGTCACTTGAATGTTGTGTGCACATGGTTCCCACCTATCCACTATTGCAGTGACACTGTCAGTAGACTTGGTTGCCATCTACAGGTAACATTGTTAGTGTAACTGGAATGGCAGGTAAGTGGGAGCTAGGTGGACTGTCAATGTTACTAGAATGGTGTACACACAGTGCACTTGGCTTCCACCTATCTACCATTCTGTAGACTCGGGAACTATCATTTAAAGGATAAGTTCCCCTTTTAGAATAAAATAATAAACGCACATTTTTTTGCAGGTAAAAAAATGTGAATTTATTATTTTTTCCTTTTGGAACCTTTAAAGCATTGCACCAGCAATCAGCAGATTGCTGGTGCCATGCAGGTCACCTTCAGATCTGTCAGTATATCTGTTTGTTCATACATCCTGTACAGGCAAGCAGGTACACTGCTACTACACAGCACCGTGGTAGTTCATTGAGAACTACAAGCCAACTCCACACCTCACTATCTTGGAAACCAAAAATAGGGTTACCAGTGCCATGGTTCACGCCAAAACAGAAGCAGTTCTCCTAGACAGGGTCAAAAATTTTGAACGCCTTTGGAGACCTTGGGTCGACCATTTCCTCCCTCCCAACTTTGATAACGCTTTACTGTTACCCTGAATAGCCCTATGAATAACTCTGCCTACTCATAGGGTACCAGACCACTATCTCCCCCCCCCATGGTGAACTCCCTCCTTGCCCTCCACCCCCTTCTTCTCAGCTGCCCCCCTCTTTCTCCACTCCCCTCTTTTTGGCTCCCTCCTCTCTTCTTTCTTCCTCTCCTTTCTCCTCAACTTTCAGCTATTCTCCTCCGCATGCAAATCTTTCAGCTCTGATCAATCTATTGGTCTATCTTACTGGGACTGGACATTCCCCCCTACCTACAATCGCTCTCAAATGCTTATACTACAACTCAATCTTTCTTAGTTCCAAAGACTCTTAGACATTAGTCTGTGAGACAACTATGAGACAACTCCAACTGGAGTCCCCGGTAATCAATCTTGGTTCATAGGAATCATATTGGTTCCTGGATTTCACCTACCAACATCCTACTAAGTGTCCAGGAAACTTCTTCCCATACTGCTACCACAGGGAGGGGGGGCAGCAGCTGAAGCATTGGGAGCATGTTACATATTAAAAATGGGTGGAATACAGTCAGGTCCATAAATATTGGGACATTGACACAATTCTAATCTTTTTGGCTCTATAAACTACCACAATGGATTTGAAATGAAACTAACAAGATGTGCTTTAACTGCAGACTTTCAGCTTTAATTTGAGGGTATTTACATCCAAATCAGGTGAACTGTGTAGGAATTACAATAGTTTCTATATGTGCCTCCCACTTTTTAAGGGACCAAAAGTAATGGGGCAGATTAACAATCATCCATCAAACTTTCACTTTTTAATACTTGGTTGCAAATCCTTTGCAGTCAATTACAGCCTGAAGTCTGGAATGCAAAGACATCACCAGACGCTGGATTTCATCCCTGGTGATGCTCTGCCAGGCCTCTACTGCAACTTCAGTTTCTGCTTGTTCTTGGGGCATTTTCCCTTCAGTTTTGTCTTCAGCAAGTGAAATGCATGCTCAATCAGATTCAGGTCAGGTGATTGACTTGGCCATTGCATAACATTCCACTTCTTTCCCTTAAAAAACACTTTTGGTTGTTTTCGCAGTATGCTTCGGGTCATTGTCCATCTGCACTGTGAAGCACAGTCCAATGAGTTCTGAAGCATTTTGCTGAATATGAGCAGATAATATTGCCCAAAACACTTCAGAATTCATCCTGCTGCTTTTGTCAGCAGCCCCATCATCAGTAAATACAAGAGTTCCATTGGCAGCCATACATGCCCACGCCATGACACTACCACCACCATACTTCACTGATGAGGTGGTATGCTTTGGATCATGAGTAGTTCCTTTCCTTCTCCATACTCTTCTCTTCCCATCACTCTGGTACAAGTTGATCTTGGTCTCATCTGTCCATAGGATGTTGTTCCAGAACTGTGAAGGCTTTTTTAGATGTTGTTTGGCAAACTCTAATCTGGCCTTCCTGTTTTTGAGGCTCACCAATGGTTTACATCTTGTGGTGAACACTCTGTATTCACTCTTGTGAAGTCTTCTCTTGATTTTTTTACTTTGACACACATACACCTACCTCCTGGAGAGTGTTCTTAATCTGGCCAACTGTTGTGAAGGGTGTTTTCTTCACCAGGGAAAGAATTCTTCGGTCATCCACCACAGTTGTTTTCCGTGGTCTTCCGGGTCTTTTGGTGTTACTGAGCTCACCGGTGCGTTCTTTCTTTTTAAGGATGTTCCAAACAGTTGATTTGGCCACACCTAATGTTTTTGCTATCTCTCTGATGGGTTTGTTTTGTTTTTTTTCAGCCTAATGATGGCTTGCTTCACTGATAGTGACAGCTCTTTGGATCTCATATTGAGAGTTGACAGCGACAGATTCCAAATGCAAATAGCACACTTGAAATGAACTCTGGACCTTTTATCTGCTCCTTGTAAATGGGATAATGAGGGAATAACACACATCTGGCCATGGAACATCTGAGCAGCCAATTGTCCCATTACTTTTGGTCCCTTAAAAAGTGGGAGGCACATATACAAACTGTTGTAATTTCTACCCCGTTCACCTGATTTGGATGTAAATACCCTCAAATTAAAGCTGGAAGTCTGCAGTTAAAGCACATCTTGTTCGTTTCATTTCAAATCCATCGTGGTGGTGTATAGAGCCAAAAAGATTAGAATTGTGTCGATGTCCCAATATTTATGGACCTGACTGTATGTAACATGTTCCCAAACGTGAACTTATCCTTTAAGCCTACCCCACTTCCAGGCCACACCCATTATTCAGCACGACACAAATTGTCCAGTTAAACCCCTCCTGTCCACATTCTCAGGAGTTAAGATTTCCAAAAGTTCCCAGGTATGTTGATGATAAGCAGAAAGTAAAATTAGGGAAGTTACAAAGAACAGACTTGAGTAAGCTGGATTCTGACGGCAGTGGTTTACATTTATCTGACTTTAACACAGCTGCAATGTTTACTAGTTGACACTACAAGGTCACTAAAATACACTAAAGTGACTCTGTCGCTTCCAGACTAAAAAAAAAACAAAACAAAGACTGGTCCCTACAAAGAGTAAATCCTTGGCAATTGTACCAAACCTTTGCAGTGCAAGGTGGTTCCCCATATCAAATCCTACATAACTGCAGGACATAGTAGTAATGTAGGGGTTGGGTAGAGAAATCATTGACCACAGTGACCACGGTAAGAGACCAGGCATCTGACACACCAGAAACCTTTTTTTTTTTTAAGACTTTGCTGAAAGCCGTAAAGCTTGAGCACAGATGAGTTTGGTCTCACAACCAACTGCAAAGGTAGGTACTCATTGGGGTTGATTTACTAAAACTGAAGAGTGCAAAATCTGGTGCAGCTGTGCATGGTAGCCAATCAGCTTCTATCGTCAGCTTGTTCAATTAAGCTTTGACAAAAAATAAATAAAAAATGGAAGCTGATTTTGTCAGATTTTGCACTCTCCAGTTTTAGTAAATCAATCCCATAGTTTTCTATTTGTGGGCTCATTCTTTGGATTTTTTTTTTAATAAGCAGGACTACACATCAGTACATTTTTGGTTGTAATGCCACAAAAAAAGATGAACACAAACTTAATGGAGAATGCCCATTGTAGGATTCAAATCCAGGACTCAATGCTACTGACTATGAGTCACCTGTAAAGCTAGTGCCTCTAATTGGTGCTGCAGAACGGAGCAAAGGGTGCATATAGGAGGAAATGTAAGCTTCTAGAAGGTGATATGAGTGTTATTTACGAAAGGCAAATCCACTTTGCACTGAAAGTGCACTTGGAAGTGCAGTCGCTCTAAATCTAAGGGGTAGATCTGAAATGAGGGGAAGCTCTGCTGATTTTATCATCCAGTCATGTGCAAGCTAAAATGCTGTTTTTTATTTTCCTTGTATGCCCCCCTCAGATCTACAGAGACTGCACTTCCAAGTGCACTTGCAGTGCAAAGTGGATTTGCCTTTAGTAAATAACCCCCCATGTGTTATAAGGTATTTCAGCTTGCCTCAAGACGAGAAATGTGTGAAATATATTTCATTGGTAATATTGTAATCACTGCTGCTTAGAAAGAGCTCACAATGCTGTGAAATGATAATAGTCATTAACAAATGAGTAAAAAGAAAAAAATAGTCATAAAATAGATGAATTTATAGGTTGATATATTTGAAAACCATGGACATTTCTGAGGACAATTGTAAACAGAACACCTGCAAATAACAAACAATAAAAAGACTATAACTGTACTGTCATGAAAGCAATAAAGTACTATCAAAAAGCGAATGCAATTTGTAATCTTTTAGAACACCTCCCCAGATGTGGAAAATGTCAAACTAGGAAGATGATGCTGTGTTTTGCTCTCTCCCACTCCCCATTATTGGTCACTGAGATGTCCCATTAAATTACAAACCCAATAGAAAGACATGAAAGTTGGGGGGATAAAAGCGGAGTAAAGTACCATCTTCTTAGTTCATATAATAGACTGGCCTCAGTTTCAGGTTTTCTAAGTTACAAAGATTACAAAAAGCATGAACAAGACAATCTTGGACTTCTAACTTTGAGAGTACAGATTTGCTTAAAGTCCAGCCAAAACAAATCTTTCTTTTTTTTTTTTTTTTTTTAGTTTCAGATAGAGTAGGGAAGGATTAGGACCCCTGTCATGTTTTTACTACTCTCTGGGGCTGCATTACAGAGATACACTCACTTGGTGTCATAATGACGACAATTTCACCAAATAGATAGTAAGTGAAAATTCCAACAACATCAAAAGCAGAAGTAAGCTTGCTTTTCTATAGGGTAAAAGCTGTCTAGAAACCATGGCAACTTTTTAATGCTGTCTGTGTCCCTGCTATAGAATTTACCATACTTCCTGTTTGAGGAAATTGTTGCCACTGATATAATAAGGGCTTGTTCACACGGGTGGCCAGAGAGTGGTAAAAGCAGGCACAGTTTTACTATCCACCTGACCATCTACCTAAACAGGGGCATGCGGCTGTTCTATGCAGAATGTGAATGAGGCCATTCTGCAACCACCCTGCAACCATGTGCAATGCTCTAATACTTCAACTCTAAAACCACAACTAAGAAAAAGTTTTAATTGGACATATTTTAATGTGGAACTATGCTTTAAAGTGGTAGTAAACTCTCTTTTTTATGTTGTACCTACAGGTAAGCTTACAATAAGCTTACATTCAGGCCTACCTATAGGTACAGCAAATATCTCCTAAAAGTGCACGGTTTAGGAGATATTTACATTGGCAATAGCTGATGATGTCACCTGCGCATGCATAATGACGCTTTACATTAAGGGCACACAGTATGCCGTGGAATGCAGAGTACATCACTGTGGCCATTCAAATGGCTGGAGCCGAACACTGGGTGAAGATAGAAGCGCAGGAGAGCCTGTCATAATGTGCTAGTATGTAGTACATACTAGCACATTATGAGGACAAACATACAGATGACCCAATTTTTTTTTTGTGTGGCATTTTACTACCGCTTTAAAATGTAAAAAATTGCGAACAGGCAGCTCTTTCATTACAGAAGAGACATACTATAGGGTCTATTTATAAAGCAGGGGTTGTGACTTTTAAAACGATTCACTTGTGGAGAATCGATTAAGCAATCACATTTAAAATGCTTGGACATGGACTTTTGATTTTCCACTAGAGAATGTTCCCATTTTCTTCTTTGTAAATAAACCCCTATGTCTCTTCTGAAATAAAACCTTTTTACTTGACTGTCTGCCATCTTCTTCAGATTGTACACTAATTTGCACATGTGCAGCTCAGTTTACGCTCTCAGCATTGTAAACAATTGTAAACAACAAACTACTGTATACATATGTTGGAGTTAAGTTATCCAGGCCCAGCCAAATGAGATGGGCAAAGGTTGTGAAAGCATAAGGTAAAGATGCTGATGCAACTGCAAGGGGAAGTGAGAATAGTTTCAGTTTATTGAATAAAAAGGGAAAATTCTCTGTTCCCCTATAAGCAACTAATCAAATTCCAGCTGCCAATTTTCTTCTACTTCTTAGAAAATAATACTTCTGACTGCCAGATATGGGTGACATAAACATTTTGATCATAAGCTATTAAATAAATACACTCTTTCCTTATTCATTTAATTACCATAAGCACTGGTAATATTTTGTGTATCTTTTTGTCATGTTATATAATAATCCTTTCAAATAATTCTTAAATTGACTCCCATGTTTCAAGATGAAAAATATTGATATAATATGGCATGGAAAAATGTTAATTTTAATAAATAATATAAAAGAAAAATGTTGTAATGTTCATTTCACGCATTTTGTTTAGTCCAGTCTCCTATGTGATACTGAAGAATAAACGTCCAGGTCTCTGGATTTTCTTTAGAACTGACAGAGACATACATGTATTGACAGTTGGCTGTACTGCATGTGCCTTCCCAGTAACCGCTTTCATTGAGGACCAGAGGGAAGGAATCTTTCCCCTTTACACACACTCCAGCTACATCTGGAATCTGCAGCTTAAAGAAAACATCACTGTCCTTGGGTAGAACGCCCTCTAGGGGCTGCACCAGTTCATAGCTTTCAGACCAGTCTGTATACACCAATGGAAACACCGGCCATTTCACAGCCGTATTGGTACAAGTGATGAGATAGTTACACTGATGTTTGTACATGTTACTGTTCTTAGGTATAATATTTACATGTAAAACATAAGTTCCAGGCTGTGGGAGGCGGACCTTGATTTGCACATTGCCTTGTGTCTTTGTTTGGAAGACATGTCTGTGCACCATTTCTGGCATAATTTCAACATCATCTGAATGTAAAGTGGGAAAAATGCTTAAATCTCGCAATAATGCAAAACTGACAACACAACAACCATCTTCAGTATGAATCGTTGGGCTTGGATGTGAGGACTGAATAAGCCCAGCCTTCTCTGTCTCTGGATTTGGGCCCACAGGATTATGAAGACTAGAAGGGAATGGAGGCCATTTTACCTTGGAGTTTGAACATGTGATCAAATAGTTGCAAATATAGCCAGCAATTTCATCATATATCTGAAAAACATATGAGCCTGCACGTGGAAGACGCACACTGAACTCCAGTTTCTGCTTCTGTATGGTCTGAAGAATATACATAACATTGGGTGCAATTTCTAGATCATCCGATTTTAAGCTGGCCCTGAGGTTTAATGCCCGGTCTGTGGTGAAGGTAATGGTAAAGCATCCATCCTCAGTATTGATGACTGGCTCCAGATGTGAGGGCTGGTGCAGTCCAGCAGTTTCTATACCTGGGTGTGGACCTACTGGGTTGTTAAGCATTCTAGGAAATGGTGGCCATTTTACCTTTGGGTTAGAGCATCGTATTAGATAATTACAGATTAAGCCCTTATTTTCACCAAATATCTGGAAAACATAGGAACCATATAGTGGAAGGCGGATGTTAAACTCAACTTTATCCTTCCCTGTTCTCTGCATAATTTGGTTCGTTTTAGCAGGCATTTTATCAAACTTCAAGCTGCTGCTAAGCTTTAGTTCCCCATTAGTTTGGAAACTAATAGTGCAAAGTCCATCTTCCTGGTGAATGATCGGGTCCGGATGTGAAGGGTGAAGAAGGCCAGCTTTCTCTGTCTCTGGGTGGGGGCCAACAGGGTTGTGAAGTACTGCAGGATAAGGTGGCCATTTTACCTTGGTATTTTGACAAATTATTAGATAATTACACAGGTACACTGTCACATCAGTGTTCTCAAATATTTTGAGAACATAAGTGCCAGCCTGTGGAAGATGGACACTAAACTCCACCTTCGTGTCCTGAACTCTTTGCATTATATGGTTCGGAATAGATTTTACTTCATCAGATCTGAGGTTGGCTGTGAGTCTCAGCTCCTTGCCTGTGGTAAAGCTTAAAGTACAGCATCCATCTTCTGTGTAAATGATGGGATCTTTGTGTGATGAATGATGAAGACCAGACAATTCTGACAGCCAGCTTGGACCAGCTGGGCTATGAAGACACTTGGGAATCTTCATCTTGTTGTCCACCATTTTACAGTCTATTCTGTAGTCCACCACCAACTGGTAAGCTTCTTCTAAATCTGGTCTTTTGGCATAAATTTGTATAATCTGTTGCCCAGTCTTTGAAGGATAAACATCAATTCTGGCTTCATGCTCCATCAGCCTTAGCAGACCTTGATCTTCTGTTTCATTTAAGCTGAACATGTACAACATCTTGTGCCGGCTCTCAATGGTAATGGTAACTTTTCCTTTATCTAAATAGAGCAGACATAACATATATTTAGTTATCCACTTGAAAATATGAAGGCACCTGCATTGTATAATGCTGGATGCAAGATAAACAGCAAAAAATACAGTTGAAATATATATATATATATATATATATATATATATATATATATATATATATATATATTTTTTTTTTCCTCCCACAACTTATAACTGGACAGTAAAAAGGGAAGCAGCACCCTGATGGGCTCATCTCTGTGTCACACTGCTCTCTCCTTCTTCTTCCTGTATTTCCCCCTTTGAACACATGAGCACTGCAGCACAAGTGATCAGCTCCATTGCATTAAAAATACATTTAATAATGTATTTGTGAATATAGAGCTGCATTAATGTGCCCCCTTTACATCAGTATGGAGGCCAGATTGAAAGTGACTCTATCATGAAGATACTAGTTGCCTAGCTGTGTGTAACTAAAATACCTTTTAGTCAGATATGGAATAAGCCATTCAAACATGAAAATGTTGTATTTACTGGTAGTTCGAACCTGCCTGCTGTGCTGTTTTTATTTCCTTGTATTATTTATCTTGTTAGCATTTATTTGGTGGTGTTGGCTGCTCTTTAAGCTATATCCCTAAGTTTGCCATTGTTCTTGGCCCTTACACCTAAATGTAAGGCAAACAGTAAATAAACACAAATGAACCACATATACAGTGGGGAAAAGAGTTATTTGATCCCCTGCAGATGTTGTGAGTTTGCCCATTTACAAAGAAATGAAGGGTCCATAATTTTTATCATAGGTGTATTTTAAATGATAGAGACAAAATACCAACCAAAAATCCAGAAAAAACACATGATACAAATGTTATTCATTGAGTTGCAGTTCATGATGTGCCACTGTGATGGCACTGTGTACATGGTGTGGCACACGCCCAACTGAGGGAACTACATGTGAGTAACGAGTTTAAGGCTCCGTTTCCACTAGTGCGACTTTGGACACATAAAGTTGCATGACAAGTCACAGCCCATTGATTTCAATGGCAAACGTTTCCATCTATGCGACTTTGAAAAAATGCCTGGACTACTTTAATGCAACTTTTGATGCGACTTTGATCCAGAGTGTAGAGTTGGATCAAAGCTGCACTCTAAATTGCACAGCTTTCGAGTCGCACTAGTGGAAACGTAGCCTAGGGCTATAGTGAGACTTTGGAGTGTGGCTTTGATGCAACTTTAAGTGTAGCTTTGATCCAACTTTACAGTCTCTGGATCAAAGTCGCATCAAAGCATTGCAGGTACCTTTTCAAAGTCGCTGATTTTCAAAGTCACATATATGGGAACGGGTGCCATTGAAATCAATGGGCTGTGACTTGTCATACGGCTTTGGACACATAGTTGTGTGACAAGTCACGTTTCCACTATTGCAACCACAAAATTGCACAATTTAGTGTGCGACTTTGATGCGACTTTGAGTGCAGCTTTGATCCAACTTTACATTCTCTGGATCAAAGTCACATCAAAAGCTGCACCAAATAATTGCATGTACCTTTTCAAAGTTGCTGATTTTCAAATTCGCATAGATGGGAATGGGTGCCATTGAAATCAATGGGCTGTGACTTGTCATGTGACTTTGTGTCCAAAGTCACATGACAAGTTGCACTAGTGGAAACAGAGCCTTAGTGTGTTTCCTGTAATCCTGTAATATGATCATTGTAGACTGTGAGCTGAGACTCCAGAGCACTTCCAGCTACACTGTCAGTCCCCCCCCCACCCCCCGTGTCCAGCTCTCTTCTCCTGTGCGGGATCCTATGATCAGCTCCTTCCATCCTGTATACGCCCACTGGCTACACAGGAACAGTGTCCCTCCCAGGAAGTGATGTCACTAGCTTTCGGTAACCACACCCACTGGCTGATTTTAGTCTCAGAAGGAAGTAGATTCAAAGTCATGTGACGGCACTGGATTCTGAAAAATAAAGGTAGAAAAACTTGGATTTTTTCATTTTGAGACATAAGACTGAACTTAGCTCACATTAATGGTTGCAGGGTGAGAATTTAAGTGTTAAGGTGGACTTCCACTTTAAGATTTCTTGGCTATCGCTTGGCAACTTGAAGTTTCAACTCCCTGCATAAATTTTCCATAGGATTAAGGTCTGGAGACTGGCTAGGCCACTCCATGACCTTAATGTACTTCTTCTTGAGCCACTCCTATGTTGCCTTGGCGCTATGTTTTGGGTCATTGTCATGCTGAAAGACCCATCCATGACCCATCTTCAGTGTTCTGGCTGAGGGAAGAAGGTTCTCATCCAAGATTTTACAATACATGGCCCTGTCCATTGGTCCCTCAATGCGGAAAAGTCAGCCAGTACTATGCTTGACTGTGAAGATGGTGTTCATAGTCAGCATTTTTCTTCCTCCAAACACGGCGAAACAAGTTGATGCCAAAGAGCTTAATTTTGATCTCATCTGACCACAGCACTTTCTCCCAATCTTTCTCTGAATCATTTAGATGTTCATTGGCAAACATCAGATGGGCCAGTACATGTGCCTTTCTGAGGAAGGGGACCTTGCGGGCGCTGCATTTTCTCATGATCATGCTTACCCGATGATGCGAGATCACCAAGCTTCTTGCTGATGGTCTTGTAGCCCATTCCAGCCTTGTGCAGGTCTACAATCTTGTCCTTGACATCCTTTGACAGCTCTTTGGTCTTGCCCATGATGGTGAGGTTTGAATAGCAGAAAGAGATTCTGTGGACAGGTGTCTTATATACACATAACTAATTGTCCTTAGGAGCACCTTCTTAAATTGACAGGACTAATCTGTGTACCACATAAGCACATTAGCCAGTCTTTGGGAGCCGGACTTATTGTTGGTTGGTAGGGGATCAAATACTTATTTTACTCACTGAACTGCAACTCAATTTATAACATTTGTATCATGTTTTTTTTACTGGATTTTTGGTTGATATTCTGTCTCTATCATTTTAAAAACACCTATGATAAAATTTATAGACCCTTCATTTTTTTGGGAAGTGGGCAAACAAAATCTGCAGGGGAAAAATAATTACTTTCCCCACTGTATAGAATCTATTTCACCTGTCAAATGATTTTCTGTATTTCTGTCCATCAAGTCCTGCGAATTACATAACTCTGGCAGATAGTAGGACTAGGCTGCTGACTGGACTTTTCTCTACAGTTAAAGAGGAAGTAAAGTCTCTTAAAAAAAAAAAATACACTCTGCAAGGCAAAGGCATAATGAGCTAGTATGCATAGCATAGCCCTCGTTTGCCTCCTCCGACGGCGCCATCTATCCTGGAGTGACTTCCGGGTATCGCGGCTCCAGCGCTGTGACTGGCCGGAGCCGCAATGACGTTACTCCAGCACATGCGCGCTGGTGCCGCCACTAACGGCATGATCGCCATTAGAAATGACACGCTCAGTGAGCCTGCGCCCGATGTCTACAGCAAATGCGCCGTAGACATCGGTGTCGCTATTCCTGCAAATATCTCCTAAACCTTTTAGGTTTGGGAGATATTTCTTGCACCTACAGGGCACCTACAGGTAAGCCTTAATCTAGGCTTACCTGTAGGTTAAAGAGGTTGTAATGGGTTTACAACCACTTTAAGAACTAAAGCTTGATCACCTCCCTCACCCCAGTCTTTGATTGGACAGTGACTGAAGAGCAGCAGCCACCCATCCCTTTGTCACTTTGCTGTCTCTTCCTGTCAGCACATGTGCATTTAGCACACCCGATTGGCTCCAAGTGCTGTTCCTCCCTTCCCAAGTCAGAGTTCTTTTATATAATGAATTAGTACAGGAGGCTGACACCAAGAAAAATTCAGATACATTCATATAAAACATCACAGCTTCACCTCAAAGCTACACCTCAAAGTTGTAGAACGTCTTTAGTTCAACACATTTGACTAAATATCAGTACAATGCATACCTCTCAACAACCAATACAGCAAAAGTAATAAACATAACAGAAAGGGTATAATGCACTCCACAAATGTTTAATTAACTACTTTTCGACCAACCGCCACAGTTGTACTGTGGCAGGTTGGCACGGCTGCGCGAATCGGCATCATTGTACGTCAGCCACTTCAGGAAGCTATAGAGGGCGTGTGGGAGCCAATGCGCGTGGCCGGCAGCCTTGATGTCTGCCGGCCACCTGCAATCACTCCACAGAGAGCCAGAATGGGGATCTGTCAATGTAAACAGACATATCCCCGTTCTGACGGGGGGGGGAGATCTGCTGTTCCTAGTGATCAGGAACAGTGATCTCTCTCCTCCTCCAGTCAGTACACTCCCCCCACAGTTAGAAACACCTCCCTAAGGAACACTTAACCCCTTGATCGCCCCTAGTGTTAATCCCATCCCTGCTAGTAACATTTATACAGTAATCAGTTGTTTTTTTTTTAGCTCTGATCGCTGTATAAATGTCACTGGTCCCAAAAAAGTGTCCACCACAATGTCGCAGTCCTGCTAAAAATCACAGATCACCACCGTTACTAGTAAAAAAAAAATGATAATAAAAATGCCATAAATATATCACCTATTTTGTACATTTACTTTTGCGCAAACCAATCAATATACGATTATTGCGATTTTTTTCCCAAAAATATGTAGAATACATATTGGCCTAAACTGATGAAGAAATTCGTTTTTTTAATTTATTTTTTGGATATTTATTATAGCAAAAAGTCAATAATATTGTTTTTTTTTCAAAAATTGTTGGTCTTTTTTTGTTTATAACGTAAAAAATATAAACCGCAGAGGTGATCAAATACCAACAAAAGAAAGCTCTATTTGTTTGGGAAAAAAGAACATAAATTCTGTTTGTGTAAAACGTTGCATGACTGCGCAATTGTCAGTTAAAGCAATGCAGTGCCATATCGCAAAAAATGGCCTGGTCAGGAAGGGGATAAATTCTTCTGGTCTGTAAGTGGTTAATCACTACATTAGATAAAAGAATCTACATAAATAACTCAAAAAAAAAAATAACCCCCACCATAAAACTGACACCCAGACGAAGCTCTCCCTTAAACGAAATGCATAGATGCAAGACAGTGGCCCAGACTCCCCTACTATGCAGTTTATTGCTGTCTTTGTGGGAGCTTTTTACTGCTAGTCCCAAGGTCCTCTAGTGAGTATGCATAACTGTGGATTACCCCTGGCCATGTGTGTTTTTCAAACAAAAGATCTGCTGTTTTTTACGGTGGGGGTTTTGCATTATGCTGTTTTGGGGTCATGTATGCCGATTTTTGTATATTATGAAATCAATAATTTAAAGTCCATACATGGAACTGTCTGCTGTTTTTCTTTGAAGTGCACAAATTCAGGTACTAAAACCAGTTGCATTAAAATGCACTTACGTTTCTTAATGAATGCATAACTGCATTAATCTGTGTTTTAGTATTTGCTAGGAGGCATTAAAGTGAACCTGCAACCATGATAAAAAGGGTATACACAAGCCTCACCTATTCCTAAAAAGGTTGAGCTTCGCTCCAACCCTCCCACCCCTAAGCCTCTTTGGTGGTCAAGGAAATGCCCATTACATTAAAGGACCAATTGTGGGACTAAGAAACATAAAGGGGTTAGGCCAAACTTGACCCTCAGTAGAAATTTTGATATTTACATACAAGTTCAGCTATCTCTTTATCTACTGCTATTTTTGACACGTGATTTTCCCTCAGACCACCTTTTATCATATGTTTAGCTTGAATCACACAGGTTTGTTGTAGGTTTTATTTTGAAGTGAACTTTGAACTTTGCAGTCAATAGAGCTGCCTAAGAGCAGACTTTTCACAAGATATAACAAGAGACACCCAGCAAATTAAATTCAAAATACTAACTACAACATACAAAGCCATTCACAACTCTGCCTCCAGCTACATCACCAATCTTGTCTCCAAATATCACCCAAACCAGCCTCTTCACTCCTCAAAAGACCCCCTGCTCTCAAGCTATCTTGTCTCTTCTTCCCATGCTCCTCTCCAGGAGTTCCCAGATCCTCTCTCATCTTCTGGAACTCGCTACCTCAATCTGTCCAGCTATCTCCATCTCTGGCTGCCATCAGGCGATCCCTGAAAAC
Organism: Aquarana catesbeiana; assembly: GCF_042186555.1. Lineage (NCBI taxonomy): Eukaryota > Metazoa > Chordata > Amphibia > Anura > Ranidae > Aquarana > Aquarana catesbeiana. The sequence goes on from NC_133327.1 coordinate 124,982,041, forward strand.
TCAACTCTTCAGGGAAGCCTATCATGCCTCTAACTAATCTTTTACCATTTCCTTTGGCTCATTCCCACAGTTACAAATGGTTGAACAACTTGCCCCACCCTATTATACTGTAAGCTCTTCTGAGTAGGGCCCTCTTAACCCACCCTCTTGTATTTTATTGTATTATAACTGCATTGTCTCCTTTTTATATTGTAAATCGCTGCGTAAACTGTTGGCGCTATATAAATCCTGTATAATGATAATAATAATCTTTGACTCTCTTAAAGTGGAACTTTACCCATAACAACGTGATAAAAAAAAATATTTAAAACCTTTAGCAAGGAACATACATTCCACATTAATCAAATACCAAAATTAGTGTGTGCTGCAAATTGCCTCTAGCATTGCTCCTGTTTCTTCTTGCTGGAGGCTGCCATTTTGCTAAAGCCCAGAACCCCTGAGCTGCAGTAAATCTTTAGGCTGTCAGCAGATCGGCCTTTACATTTCGGCGAAGTGTCAAAAAATATAGAACAATCGAGCATGTACCGAGCAGGGTGAGACAGTGTATTACTGGATTTTAAATAGTATAGGGACTTTTTTTTAATGTTTTACATACCCTGTTTCCCCGAAAATAAGACCTAGCATGATTGCCGGTGATGGCTGCAATATAAGCCCTACCCTCCAAATAAGCCCCAGTTAAAGTCCTTGTAGGTCTTAATTTCAGGGTAGGGTTTATTTTCGGGGAAACAGGGTAGGGCTTATTTGGGGGGTAGGGCTTACATTGCAGCCATCACCGACAATCTCGCTAGGTCTTATTTTCGGGGAAACAGGGTAGATATACCTGCAAAAGGGGCCAACCTAAAGTGATCTAGCAGGACCTAATTTTCTGACTTAAGTTCCACTTTAAACTAGTTTCACTTTTTTAATGGGGACCTGATTGACATTCTCCTGTCCAGTCAGAGTGGTCTCATATGTTTACTCATGTGTGTTTCATCTTCCCCTTGAGCCCATGTCACTCGCGAGATCCACAATACTCTAACCACTGACAGGTCTGACATTTTATAGTAAAATCATAAAAACCTAAAAACTTACCTGTTTCTATAACAGCTATTTCAGGCTGAGCGGAAATCAGCCCTAGGTTATAAAAATGACTTTTGTGGTGCACAATCTGTTGAAAGTCTACGCGGGTCACTTTTGGATCCAGTAGTTGACAGTCTGCTTGTTCTGGATAATGTTCCCCAATGAAGAGAGCCGGATGAGTCAGGAAATAAAACTCATTGTACCTTCATGAAGGCAACAGAGAAGAGTGACATACATTAGATAATATAAATGAACTAACAGTGGTCAATTGATACAAATATTGCCCCAGTAAGAGAAAAACGTATTTAACATAGTCACAACAGAATCAGTGCATGGGCCTGTGTCAACAGACTTTTGTTTGGGTCATAACTACTTCACTACCCATAAAGTTCTTTGTGAATCCAAACACAGATTGAAGCAAGTACAATGCAGAAAGAGGTCAACTGCAGGTCATACTGACCAATCATGTACAGCATATGGTCATTTTTCGAACACCCAAACAAGATAATCTTTTTGTTGGCTTGAATGCACTCACAGATACCAAATAATCTTTGTCTGATCATGGGTTAGATAACAAGAAAAATGTTTACACTACATTCACAGAGCTTCAACGTAAGGATAGGGATTTTTATTTAAGCCGTGTGACTGTAATGTCAAATCTCATCTTAGAATCACCTTTAATATTTTGACATGAATCCTATAAATACACTGAATGCTTACTGGAAAGTGAACTTGCTTATGCTCTCCTCAACATGACCAGCGCCCCATGTTGTGTCCAGCAGATGCCATCTTCCTTCTAAATACACCATGTTCCATGTGTGGTCTGAATCCCAAGATATTGCTTGCCCTGCCTTGTATGAGGTTCCTTTGGAAAAGCCGTTGATTGTCTTGCATTGAATAGCAGCAAGGCTAAAACAGAGAAAATTTACTTATTAGACACCCATAAAAACATCAGTTATGTCTACATGCACATTTCACTCTCATATCAAATCATTTTATAACCTGTCTGTTTAAGGAAAACTTCTGGTAGATTTTTTTTTCTCGTTTTTAAATGAGAAAAGGTTGGGATTTTTCTGGTCACCCCACTGGGATGATTTTCCCTAACTGTGGGGTTGATTTACTAAAGCTAGAGAGTGCAAAATCTGGTGCAGCTCTGCAGAGAAACCAGTCAGCTTCCAGTTTTTTTTTTTTTTTTTGTCAAAGCTTAATTAAACAAGCTGAAGTTAGAAGCTGATTGGCTACCATGCACAGCAGCACCAGATTTTGCACTTTCCGGTTTTAGTAAATTAACCCCTGTGTGTTTCAGCCGCTCCTCTGTGACATCAGATCAAGAAACGAGTGGAAGGATGGACAAGGACACAAAGAAGGTTCTGACCATAAACAATTTTTTTTTTCCAATAAAAGTTTTTATTTAGCATAGAAATCATTATAACAAAGCACATGACATAATCAATACAATCTTACTAGGCATCTTATTTTACCGCTTATTCAGTTTGTGTTTAATTCACACCATGTATTCAGCCCTAGTTATCATTTTAATCAGTTACAATCATTAACTAGTCCATAAAAACTGGGTCCATCAATATTCACAGTCTTTTAATTTATATGATCCTTTGTTACAATGTTAAGTATTTTTGTAAGTGTCTTATATATTAGTATTAGTAAATCAATATAGATAATTAATAAAATAACCAGAGAAAAAGAAGAGAGAAAGGAGAGAGAGGGGGAGGGGTAAGGGTATGGGGATGGGAGGTTTTGGCTTGTAGCTGCTTATCTGAAAGATAGATAATATCATTCAATCCAGACTATCTCTGGTGTATTCTCTGTCAGGCCCTGAGAGTAGGTGTAAGACCAAGTCATCCTTATTTAACCATTCTGCATCTTGGCAAAATCATCTGAGTATTTAAAGATGAACCAAGATTTCCATAGTTTATGAAATTTGTCTGTTATTTCTGATGCCATTGCCACTGTCTCCTCCATCCTATAGAGTGAATCAACCTGAGAGAGCCATTCTGTTAATTTAAGAGTGTGTGTTGATTTCCAATGTCTTGGAATTATGGTTTTTGCTGCGTTTAGCATGTGGCGTACTACTGATTTTTTGTACCTACTCAATGAGTAATTGGATAGATGTAACAGACAGCATTCTGGTGAGAATTCTAGTTCAGTCTCTGTTATAGCATGAATCTGTGCACACACCTCGTCCCAGAAGTTACGTATGTGCGAACATTCCCACCATATGTGCAGGCATGGTACCCGTCTCAGCCCCGCATCTCCAACAGACATCGGTAGCCTCTGGGTACCATGCATGCAACCTGGCTGGGGTAAAGTACCAGTTTGTCAGAACCTTATATGAGGTTTCCTGAGTACCTGCGCTAATGGAACACTTGTGTGCCAAGATACATGCATTCTCCCACTGCTCATCCGTAAAAGATTTTTTGAGAGCAGTTTCCCACTCTTTTTTATGTCTGCTCGGTTGTCTGTTTTGATTGGTCTGTAACCAACCATACATCAGAGAGGTTGCTTTACTCACCTGCTCTCCAGTGATGAATAATTGTTCAAACCTAGTTTGTTCTCTCAAAAATTGCTGTCTGTTAGCAGTGCAATGTACGTAGACCATAAACAATTTTTACAACTCCCCCATTCCCAAATGGGGACAGAGACAACGACAAAAACTTAGAAGTGGTTCTAGCCCTTCCACACTCTATCCAAAAGAAAAAGTTTGGTTGGGGTTTAAGCCAATCATACTTGAATAACTTCTGACTAGAGAAAAATTTGTTTTGCTTCATTACGGATTTTTTTGTTAAGTTAATAATTTTGTTTCGTCATATTTGTTATGTTAGAATGATTTGTTTTTGGAATTTGTTTCGTATATTCAGATTTCTTTCATATATTTGTTCTTTTCAAATTGATTTGAAATTCAAATTTCAGAAGACGGACATATTCTATTTTATTCTATTCTAATCTAATCTATTTTATTCTATTCTTTTATTTTCCATTCTATTTTATTCCTTTATTTTCTATTCTATTTGTTTAGTTATATTCTATTATTTTCAATTGTGTTTTATTCTATTGTATTATATTTTTTTCTATTATTTCTATTCTATTCTTTTATTTTCTATTCTATTCTTTTATATTATATTCTATTTTACCCTATTCTATTCTTTTCTATTTTATTAATTTTATTTTCTATTCTATTTTATTCCCTTTTATTCTATTCTATTATTTTCTATTCTATAAATCAGCCTATGTAGAAATCGCTATCGTATTTCACTTTTCTACCTTATTGTATTCATTGCAATATGTTTCCATTTCAAATAAATTTTCGAATTTGAATTCATTTTCAAATTCAAATTCATTTTGTAATTTAAATTCAGTTGATTCGATTCATTATAATTTATTTTGGATTTGTTGAAATTTGTTACTTTTGTGATTGGGAAGTTCAGATGCATCAGAATCTCGGAATAATGAAAATTTAATTCGAATTTCAATTTGTAAAGAAACAAATTAGACATGTCTGCTTCTGACCTACTTATGCCAAATCCACAGCATCAGTATCCATCCAGGGCATACAAAGCATGAAAAGGTTCGATAAAGCATACCTAACTGTACTGCCAAATACTGTATCTGTCTCTTTACCAGATTTAATTTAAACCTGGAGGGTTATGACAAGAGGTAATAAGTATGTGCCCTCATTTATATTTAAAGGAAATGTATAGTGATTGTTGTGTACAGAGAACTGGATTACTCAAAGAGTAGAGGTTCCACACTTAGCAAGGTCAGTGTTCACTTCGAAAAAAGTATATGTTTATTTAACATAGTAATTAAAGTGAAGCGATTTTTACTTTGAATATCCAATCAGGTGAAAGGCAAAAAAACAACAGCACAGGACTGTTGCTTGCATAGGATTAGACGAATAAAGTGAACACAGCTATACCTCATTTACTGAGCTTAGTAAATATTTACTTTACAAATTTAGCTTACATAGTGAGACTGGTTTACCCAATGAGTTGCGAATCTTCACTCGGTGACTTGACTGAAAATTACCTTCAATTATCCAATCATGTTATAAGTAAATTCCTGTTTTTGTATTTCATCTGTACATGATTGGATAATTGAAGTGAATACTCACTGCAATTAAAGGAATTAACTCAAATTAAAGATGTATGTAGTCTGGAGTAGTAAACAAACATATTCACCTTGATATTGCAGTAAAGCTGTGATGCTGCAGCTATCCCCCATCGGCTCTAAGACTGAGAACTGAGGGATCACAAACCACTGATTGCTTAGTTCTCAGTCTTCTCGCAGTGGAGAGCAGTGACTGTCAGTCACTGCTCTCCACTCTGCCCCTCCATTGGGCACCGTAGCCTTGAGCTGGGGACGGGGTGGGTGCAGCTGGCTTTGGCTCTCAGTCACGGGCTGAGAGGCAGCAATTAATCAGGCAGCTGAGTGGATCCTGAAAAAATTGTCAGTATACTTCCAGAGTGTGTAGCAGCCCTGTGATGTCAGCCATTACTGGGCTTTAGCCTGCTGTGGCTAATTCTAGGTCACAGGAGAACAAAAGTAAGTGCACTCCTGTGGCCCAGAGAAGAAAAGTATGGCCAAAAAAGCTGTGGTCATACTTCTCTTTTAACCCTATGAAGAGTCTCAGCTCATTTAGTAAATTAGCCTCATTAAGTTCAGGCATATTTTTATTGATAGTTTTTCCTTTCTAAGCAGGCAAAAAGTAAAATGATTTCCTTTTTACTGCCTGCATCTACAGCTGTTGTGAAAATAGGCCTGATAGCAGAATTGCTAGTACAATAATCACCCCCTCACTCTCTACTAGCACAGACTGGACCTGGATGCAAATCTAGCACCCTCTAGTGTTCTATATGTAAATAGTTTAGTTGTTAGAGTAGGAGAATTGGCTTGGCTGAGAGCCAGGCCTAGGTTGTGAATCTGGGTCAGGTTCAGTGACTCAGGGGCTGGATGACTCATCTGGCAGCTCTCTCTGGCACTTCCCCCTGGTCTAGAAGTTGGTAGGAACTTTCAGAACTGGAGGGTGGGAGTGAAAAGGGGCTGCCGTTTTTATGAGGTCCTCAATCAATTCCCAGCAAAAAGGGGCTGGAAGGGGACAGGCCACCTCATAAATAGGTATGAGCCATGCCAGCTGGGGCAGTCCATGGAAGATGGAGATGGAGTGCTAAGGAGGCTGTCGGAGGCCCTCGCAGGGCACCCCCTATTTCAAGAAAAGAAGAATGACCCCTGGACGTCGTTCATCTATGGTGTCCTACTACGATGAATGGAGTGGCGACCTCAGACTGGACTCTGACCAGACCATGCCCCCAATGTGTTTCACTCCGCCCCCCCCGGAGCTTAGTCATTCACCTCTGCATCATCTTAACTAGTTGAGTCATTTTTTTCCATCATTAATCAAATATGTAAAATTTTGGTAACTTCTGTGGGGGCGGAGTGAAATGCATTTGGGGTGTGGCCTTGTCGGAGTCCAGGCTGAGGTTGCCACTCCATTCATCGTAGTAGGACACTATAAATGTGCAATTTCCAGGGTCACCCTTCTTTCCTTGAACTCTTGTAGGAGCCAAAATGGGCTCCATCCTCTCTCAGCACTCTAGCTACATGCCCCCTCCCTATCGAGCCTGAGCGGCACACACACTTTTCCCAGGTCGCAGGGTGCCCTCCAGTCTAGGGGGGTGACATCAGGTCTGGGGCTCAGGTGTTGGAAGGATCCTGCCATAACACACAGGAAACCCTTCCTGGAAGCACGAAAGCAGGGAAAGAGGACAGCGGGAGCAGGTCAGAACATCCAGGAGTTCTCAGAGAGTCAGCCAGATGAGCTGGTGCGTGTCAGTCTGGAGGACTGTGGAGAGAATGTCAGTTTAGAGGACTGTGGAGAGAATTTATCCTGGAGGGCTAGTGAAAAGGGCCTCTACAGCCAGGTGGGTTGGCAGTGCCTGAAGAGGTGGTGCTGGGATCAGTGGCCACAGAAAGGAAGTACTAGGAAAGTGTGAGCTGTGTTACCCTGTGTTTTTCAGCGATACGGGCTGCGAGTCCCTGACCGTAATGGGCCCTTGCTACAAAATTACTACAGGGTGACATAGCTAGGTTCTGCAAGCAGATGAGTGCTAGAAGAAGAAGAGGAGCTGTATATAGGACTGTATATAGGAGGAGTTGTCCCTGAAGTTTGTTTGAAGTCAAGTGGGCATTCCATAAACTCCCATCCCTATCCAAGTATTATCTCTCAATAAACAAAAAAAAGAAAGTCACAGGCTGTTCTTAGACTCTGGAGTGCCTGTGGAAATTCAGTGTGACTCGTTGTGCAGGGTGGGGGATTCCAGTTACTTACAGCCCTGAAGGGGATGCACTACACAAACAATCATGAAGGCATTGCTGGGCTTTCTTATTAGGCAATACTAATCCTTTAAGGCAGTAATAACTTTAAAATGTCATCCTGCAACAGAAAAAAATGTTTTGAGCTTATAAATATCTAAAGTTGTATATAGTTAAGCATACCTTTTAAAAGACCAATGAAGGTAATTTACATATTAACATAAGGAATACACATACAGTAGATCTAACAAAGATGGTCACATAGTTAGTATACATCACCTGCACATGCGTTCAAACAGTGAGCAGTACCCAGAAGAGGTCCCTTTCCTGGTTTGTAGGACAACATCTGGGTCAGGTGATACCAGAGCTTTATTCTTTAATCCTGCTGTGTCATACTCTGAGAGAATCAGAGAGAAGAGATATATGTCAGACACACATTTTATGTATGGATTCAAGCTTAACAATTTTGGTAAATGTTATTTATTAAATAAGAAAAATTCTATAGCTATCACGATTCATTTCCAATGGAAAATGAAGTATTTTTTTCCCTCCCACGTACCAATATGATGGCAGATCCAAATCCAAAAAACTCTTGTTTTCTCCAGCTCTGTGTTAGCTTCAAGGGTAAGTTCTTTCACTAATTGTTCAAGTGTCCCATTGGCATTGACCTAGTGTCAGACGTAGACAACATAAGTAAAAGAATTAACTAATATGGGTTAATTTACTAAGAGCAAAAAAGTTGTTCACTTTGCAAGGGAATTGTCCCTTACCTTAGTGAATGCAGTGAAAATGTCATCTTGCAAAGAATACCTAATCACGTGCAAAGAAAATAAAAAAAGGACAGTAGGGTTAATGTACTAAAAACAAATCCACTGTTCACTTTGCACTCTGCAAGATAATTTTTCCAGCGTTTAGTGATTGTGGTCAAGCTACACTTTGTAAGAATACCCGATCATGTGCAAGGAAAAATAAAATGTTTTGCTTGCACATGATTGGATGATAGAAGTCAGCAGAGCATCACCTCCCTTGCAGAGTGCAATTTATCTTGCAAAGTGAAGTCTATTTGCCTTTAGTAAATTAATCCCATGTTTTTTCTTACACTTGACTAAAAGATGGAAACCAGCAGATTAGACATTCACTAACTTAAGGTAAAATTTCCTAGCATAGTGGAGATGAGCAGAGCCATTATTAAAAAAAAAGGGCAAAATTAACCCCCTAGGCAGACACTTAATAATATAATAACATAATTCACTTAAAGTGGATGTAAACCCTCACATATACCCAGTGAAGTGAACAGCCTCAGATGATACACAGAGATGAAACAAATCCTCCTTTTTACGTTTTACGTTTTACATGTATATCTGCTGTCTTCAGCTTGCTATATTCTTTAGAAAGTGAACAAATTGTTTGATATTTTTTCTTCCTGTTCAGCACTGGGTGTGGATTCTTGGCATACACTGTGTGACAGCTGATTGGAGGAAAGGCACATCCCCCCTTCACATAGGCAAAGGAAGGAAGGAATGTGCAGAGCTGTGCTGTGACTAGACCAGCTCTCTGCTAATCTATTTATAGCACCCACCCCGACACAAGTTTCAGGCTGGTTTTATGTCGGTTGTCGGAGAACTTGTCAGAAGTTATCATGCTGATAAAAGAGTAACGAAACAGCAGAAAGACATGGGTTTTAGGGCTACGAACAGAGATAAGAAAACACTAAAAATATATGTGCTTAGATCAAATTTCATGAATCAGGTTTACATCCACTTTAAAGTATATCTTAAGGTAAAACTATTGTTTTCATTTTGGGTAAAGTTGGGAGGGTTAGATTTTCAAGTTTTTATTACTGTTTAAAGTAGAATTATCGGCAAAACTTTTATTTTTTTTTTGGATAGAGTAAGAGAGGGTAATAATTTAGATTAAAAACAAACACGGAATCCACTTTCCTGGGTTGCCAATAGCAACAAATGTTACTGATAATCACCAATTCGTCAGTGAGACGGGATACCTCCAAAGCTCAAAAAAGTCAAAATGTAAAGAAAAGAGCAATGGAACAAAGTGATGTCCCAGAGGAGAGCTGTAAGGAGGATCAGCCACGGAATGTCAAATTGAAAAATAGCTTTATTGAGTTTACAAGTGTAAAATATGACCACTACAAATATTGAATAAACATAGCAGTGGAACCATCCCCCCAGTGTACCCAATAATAAAAACACATACAGAAAAAAATGACAATGTTGTCACAATATGACGCCAACCACAGGGCCCCACTCATACACACACATGCAAGGACCAGCTATGAAGGGAATGATGCTGCTAGCAAAGAAAAAGGGGCAGTGCTTTCTCTTGATCCTGAGTAATCAGTAGTCGCTAACTACACATACTGCATGTCCATGTATCAGACTTGTGTAGTTATAGTGTAGAGAGTACCAGTGGTAGTATGACTGAGTGGGCATGAGACAAATTGAGCCGGACATAAGAGGATAAACTGGCTGTATGGCATACTATGTATGCATGCGTGAACTACACAGTTCCTTGTACCAGTATGGCATGTCAAAACAATGCTCAATGATGGAATAAGTTCACTGGGTATTAACAGAATGTTGAGGGGGGAACAGAGAGGGTTGTGAATGTAAGTTGCCTGGAGGCTCTCACCACTACAAGATCATGGCTAAGAGAGCCGTAGTAATTAGAGTCCGTTCTCCTCGAGATTCAGCCTGTAGTTAGACGCTGGTATCAGCTGATGGATAGACACTGGTGTGGTTCGTCAGCGTGTAGCAGTCTGATGTTTAATGTCCATCCTCTAAACATCTGATCGGAAGTGAAGTAAGGTGGCTACGGAGGCCCACAGGTGGATGTGAAGCAAGCGCGTCCAGTCATTCTGATTGGAAGTGGCAGTTTGATGTTAGCTTGCACACTTGCTGGAACGCATGATGGAACATGGTGGATCGTGGGGCTGGGTTGGCGCTGCCTACGTTGTAATAACCCCTGTAAGATTTTTTTTTCCACCATCTGTGTCCCATTGCAGAGATTTCCCTTCACTTCCTGTCCTATAGCCAAACAGTAAGTGAGAGTAAATCCCAGTAAATTAAGGGAATTTTTTGAGGACCCCCACCCTATTGGAAGATTTCCCCTCTATTACTTTTCTGGGGACAACCCAAAATGTGGGTTTTTCTTTTATTTTCACTTTCAATAATGATGGTAAATTGAAAGGGTGAATCTCCCTAATGGGGGCACAGGCAGCAATAAAAACTGACAGGGGTTGTAATCCATCTCGACTCAAAAAAAGGGTTTGCCCTTACTTATACTTTAACTGAGCACTGTCTGGTAGTCAATTCCGCAACTGCCATTTGAAAATGTTTATACCCAGAAATTAAATTACAAATTATTTGCAAAACATATTTTTTGTGCATTTCATTTTTAAACTGATCCATATGGTGATATCCCCAACTTTTTGTTTTACCTATTTCTACTTTCATATGTCCATAAATGTACTTTGCAATAAAAATATGAATCTATTGATTTGTACCTTTGCAGCATGAACGTCCAGCTTTTCAAAGTTTTTCAGATCCACCTGCAAAGACTTGAGATTATTTTTATCCCAGGGGTAACCTATTTACAAAAAGAACATTATATAATTATCACATGAGAAACCATGACATATGTTACTGACTATGCTTATATATGTAAAATGTTTTTCTTACTGTATGTTGTAGAATGTTTTTCTTGCTTCTGCTTGTGTTGAGAGGTATTCTTATTCTTCAGACTCAGTGCTGTATAAGAAATGCATGTTATATTAGAAGTTGATTTTAATGTCATAATATGACATTTATTATTATATTATATGCACACATCAAACAAAAGTGAAATATTTCTCTGGCTTATGTCTGACAGCCATCAAAAGTATATACTTAGCTAAAGAAAAAAAATCCAGTTTCCTTAAACACTGATACACAATAAGTTATTACTGCTTAAGCCAAAATTAGCCATTTATCTTCAATAAAATTCACTCTGTCCTGAGGTCAAACCATAGGCAGGTCTGGCATTGATTATTGCATCCCCAGGGTTTAATGCACTGAGAATTTCATTGCTATTTAAATATTTTCTCAGAGTGCTATCCATGCAAAGGGATGTCAAAGAATGCGGGTTTCTAGGGACCTTTTCACGCAGGCTGTCCGATCAGGTTTTACTACAGAATACTTTATTAATCCCAAAGGGAAATCGGGAACTTGTTACAACAAAGACACACTTAACAAAGACAACACAAGATCACAACAATAAACTGAACAAGATGCAAAAGCATAACAAAATTACCAATAACAGCCATTAACACCAAATAACAAAATGAAAACTATACTACAAATTAAACATCTATACAATTAAAATACAACATAGAATAAATAACACAAATTAAAATAACTGACAGTTAAACTACCAAATACAAATAATACACCACTTTCTCTAACACCACCCAAATAATAATCAACACAATACCAACATACTATAAAAACAACACAAAATCCTGATCATAAACCAGAATTAAATCTTCACCTACAGCCCTCACAGAAAAGAATTATATACTGTATCTTGATCGCCACAGGCAAAAATGATTTCCTGTGTCTCTGTGGTGCATTGTTGGTATAACAATCTGTCACTGATGGTACTCCGCAGACTGACCAGTGTATTGTGAAGTGGGTGGGAGGAGTTGTCCAAGATTGAACATAATTTGAACAACATTCTCCTCTCCAACACTGTTGTAAAAGACTCCACCTCCAATCCAACGACATCACTGGCCTTGTGAATCAGTTTGTTGAGTCTGTTGGTGTTGGACACCCTAAGCCTGCTTACCCAGCATACCACTGCATACAGGAGAGCGATGGCCACCATAGACTCAGAAAATATCTTCAGCTTCGTCCGGCAGATGTTAAAGGACCACAGTCTCCTCAAAAAGTAGAGGCGGCTCTGGCCATTCCTATAGAGCACCTCAGTGTTCTTGCTCCAGTCCAGCTTATTAGCTATGTGCACCTTCAGATACTTGTAACTCTCTACTATCGTCACATCTACTCCTTGGATGGAGATTGGGGTCACTGGTGGCTTCCTCTTTCTGAAATCCACAAACAGCTCCTTTGTCTTTGTCACATTTTGGTTCAGATGATTAGCCTCACACCATGTGACAAAGTTCTCCACCACAGCTCTGTACTCAGTCTCTTCCCCATTCCGGATACATCCCACTACCGCAGAGTCATCAGAAAACTTCTGAAGATGGCAAGACTCTGTCTGGCAGCTAAAACCAGTGGTGTAGTCAGTAAAAAGAAAGGGAGAGAGAACTGTCCCCTGTGGAACCCCAATATTGCTGATCACCCTATCTGTATCATCAGTACCAGCCAGCAGTATAAACTAGCATTATAAGTACCAGCCAGAAGTACCCGCCAGCAGTACCCACCATCCATACCAGTCATCAGTACCAGTCAGCAGTATAAACCAGCAGTACCAGTACCAGCCAGAAGTACCCGCCAGCAGTACCAGTACCCACCATCCATACCAGTCATCAGTACCAGCCAGCAGTATAAACCAGCAGTACCAGTACCAGCCAGCGGTACCAGCCACCAGTATCAGTACCAGCCAGCAGTACCAGTACCCACCAGCAGTACTAACCAGCAGTGCCAGTCAGCAGTACCCACCAGCAGTACCAGTACCCGCCAGCAGTACTAGCCTGCAATACCAGTCAGCAGTACCAACCAGCAGTACCAGCATCTGTCAGCAGTACCAGCCAGCTGCAGGAATCCTGAGGAAGAAGTGAAGATTGAGGTCAGTTGAGGAGCAGGTAAACCGCTGTGCATCAGTGTGAAAGCAGCCTTAGGCCCCATTCACATGATCGGTCCAATCGGGTCCGTCTGTCTTTTTTTCAGGTGGACTCAAACTGACTCTCCGTTCACGTCTATAGAGCGGCAGATGTAAACGGACTCGTAGTAGATGATAGGCTCAGCAATGGCATGTAATGCCAATCTGCTGCTAACAAAGCAAACAGAATATTGGCATGCATTAAAAAGGGGATCAACTCCAGAGATAAAACGATAATTATCCCACTCTACAAGACTCTGGTCCAGCTGCACCTAGAGTATGCTGTCCAGTTCTGGGCACCAGTGTGTACTCCAGATGTACTGGAAATGGAGCGAGTACAAAGAAGGGCAACAAAGCTTATAAAGGGTCTGGAGGATATTAGATATGAGGAAAGGTTGTGAGCACTGAACTTATTCTCTCTGGAGAAGAGACGCTTGAGAGGGGATATGATTTCAATATACATATACCATATTGGTGACCCCACAATAGGGATAAAACTTTTTCGCAGAAGGGAGTTTAACAAGACTCGTGGCCACTCATTAAAATTAGAAGAAAAGAAGTTTAACCTTAAACTACGTAGAGGGTTCTTTACTGTAAGAGCGGCAAGGATGTGGAATTCCCTCCTCCCAAGAAACTATTAGATAAGCACCTGAACGACCGCAACATACAGGGATATACAATGTAATACTGACATATAATCACACACACAGGTTGGACTTGATGGATTTGTGTCTTTTTTCAACCTCACCTACTATGTAACTATGTAACCCATACCTCCGAACCGTCCCAGATTCCGTGGGACCTTCCTGCGATTTGTAATCCCGGGGTCCAACGGATGTGGGGCTGGAGTCCTGGAACCCAGGGCTGGAACAAGTTCCAGCCCTGGGCTCCACTCCAGTGGTATCTGCAATGGGTGCAATGTGTGTTCTCACACACAGCACCAAGTGAGGATTTTTGGGAGAATATCTGGTCAGAAATCTCTGCTCTTCCCCCCCTCCTCAATACAGTCACCAATTGTTAGGATCGCCGGCGTCCCAGCAATTGATGACATCATTTGCAGGCCACTTCTCAGCTCCGCCCCCCTTTCGGCTCTCGATCCTGCCTCTCAGCGGTCCCCATCTGAGCTCTCTGCGCTCCCCATCATGTCTCTCAGGAGCCCCAATCCCATCTGCCAGTGGCCCAGATCCCTGCCGCATCTCAACTGCACTGATTCTGACTGTCAGTGCTCCTGAAAGGTAAGAGGAACTGAACTTTCTCACACGGAAGCACTCCACGTGCTTCTGTGTGTTAGCGCCAAGCACTCAGGGGGGACATGGCCCACATTTGCTGGTGGGTGCCCTGGGTCCTGGCGCCACAACTGCCTGCATTGCTGGCAGGTGTCTGCATTGCATTGAGGTGTCTTTCCCTGCCTTTCAGGACTGTAGCATGGAGCCTAGTGAAGTGCTTTGAAATTCCTCCTCGGCTCCATGCTACAGTCCTGACACACAGCACTGTGCCTAAAAAAGCACAGGGATTCACATTAATCTGCATTTCTGAGAGCTGGATGGGGCACTAGAGGAGGGATGAGTTTGTGAGAGAGCTGGGGGGGCATTAGTAAGAGGGGGGATTGGTCAGAAAGCTGGGGGGGCATTAGAAAGAGAGGAGGGGGGATTAGTCAGAGAGCTGGGAGGCATTAGTAAAAGAGGAGTAGGAGGATTGGTCAGAGAGCTGGGGGGGGGGGGGGGCATTAGTAAGAGAGGAGGGGGGATTTGTCAGAGAACTGGGGGGCATTAGTAAGAGAGGAGGGGGGTTGATCAGAGAGCTGGGGGGCATTAGTAAGGGAGGAAGGGGGGAATTGGTCAGAGAGCTGGGGGGCATTAGTAAGAGAGGGGTGATTGGTCAAAGAGCTGGGGGGGGGCATTAGTAAGAGAGGAGGGGGGAATTGGTCAGAGAGCTGGGGGGCATTAGTAAGAGAGGAGGTGGGAATTGGTCAGAGAGCTGGGGAGGGGGCATTAGTAATAGAGAGGGGGAATTGGTCAGAGAGCAGGGGGGGCATTAGTAAGAGAGGAGGGGGATTGGTCAGAGAGCTGGGAGGCATTAGTAAGAAAGAAGGGGAATTGGTGAGAGAGCTGGGGGGGGCATTAGTAAGAGAGGAGGGGGAATTGGTGAAAGAGCTGTAGGACATTAGTAAGAGAGGAGGGGGGAATTTGTGAGGGAGCTGGGAGGTCATTAGTACGAGAGGGCTGGGGGGCATTAGTAACAAAGAAGGGGAGATTGCTGAGAGAATTGGGGGGCATTAGTAAGAGGGGAGGGGGGAATTGGTGAAAGAGCTGGGGGGGCATTAGTAAGAAAGAAGGGAAAATTGGTGAGAGAGTTGGGGGGGCATTAGTAAGAGAGAGGGGGATTGGTCAGAGAGCTGGGGGGGGGCATTAGTAAGAGAGGAGGGTGGGATTTGTGAGAGAGCTGGGGGGGCATTAGTAAGAAAGAAGGGGAAATTGGTGAGAGAGCTGTGGGGGGGCATTAGTAAGAAAGAAGGGGAAATTGGTGAGAGAGCTGGGGAGCATTAGTGAGAGAGTTGGGGGGCATTGGTGAGAGAGCTGGGGGGCATTAGTGAGAGCTGGGGGCAATGGTGAGAGAGCTGGGGGCATTAGTGAGAACTAGGGGCATTAGGGAGAGATGGGGGCATTGGTGAGATAGCTGGGTTTTGTTTAACCACACCCCTTAGGCCCCTCCCACCATTAAGACTTTGGCCACACCCACATTTTGCCATTACACGCGTTCCCAGCTCACTTACTCCCTGAATTGTCCCTCATTCTGAAGTTCAAAAGTTGGGAGGTATGTGTAACCTACTATGTGTCCGTTTACACCCGCCTAGATGCAATCCTTCTGTCTGGGCGGATCTGAGGACCCTTAGGGTAGAGCGGGTTGCATCCGTGTCTGCTCTACATATGCAGAGTGGACACAGACCTGCCATCCCCCCTTTACGCTCATTGTGGCCCGCGACCGGTTAGCAAGTCGGTAAAGTGGCCCTTGCTCCTCAAAAGGTTGGGCACCCCTGCTGTAGAGGATGAGGATGATCCTTTCCTCGAAAAAGTTGAGTACTGTGGATCATGACTTTGCAAACTGGTGGGGGAACCCAGCTGCTATTGCTGTACATACGGTAAAAATGATGGAGACTGCTGTTGGTGAATTAAATTGGGCTGTACAGGCTTACTGGAGGACATGGACAGAGAAATCTGATGATGATCGTAAAACTGAGAAGCTATTTGCTGCTGAGTGAGAGAGCCCAGTTGCTGTTGCTGACTATAAGGAGTACTAAATCAAAACAGCTGTTTTACAGTGAAATTGGGCTGCACGGGCTGACTGTAAGGACACTGGGACCAAGAATTCAGATACTGGCCATCAATCTGATAGCCTAATTGCTGCTGAGAATACTGAGACTGTATAGATGTTTGCTGCTGCCAGCAAACCTATCAGTTTTTGAGGCAGACCTGACCCGAAACTCCATGCAAATATATGAAGAGGGACAGGCAGATTACATGAATGTGTGTCTGTTTACATCTGCCTGCCTCATAGTCCATCCAGATCTGGAATCAGAGGTGGCTCGATGTAAAGGGATTGGAAGTAGTCTGATGTAAAGTCTGTTTACATCCAGCAGCCCTGACCCAGAGTCCCTAGAAACACTTCTGAATGTCTGAACTTTGTAAACTTTCTGAACTATGAATTACGCACAGGACTATAAATACCGCCTCAACCACTGTCCACCATGCATATATATATATTTATTACCAAAAGTATTGGGATGTCTGCCCTTGCATGCACATGAACTTTAATGGCATCCCAGTCTTAGTCCGTAGGGTTCAATGTCTATTTCATCCCAAAGGTGTTCTTTTGGGTTGAGGTCAGGACTCTGTGCAGGCCAGTCAAGTTCCTCCAACCCAAACTCACTCATTCTTGTCTTTATGGACTTTGTTTGTGCACTGGTGCACAGTCATGTTGGAACAGGAAGGAGCCATCCCCAAATTATTCCCACAAAGTTGGGAGCATGAAATTGTCCAAAATGTCTTGTTATGGACTCCTTAAGAGTTCCCTTCACTAGAACTAAGGGGCCAAGCCCAACCCCTGAAAAAAAACCCCACACCATAATCCCCCCTCCACCAAATTAATTGGACCAGTGCAAGGTCCATCCCAGATAGCAAGGATAACTTGCCACAAATTTGTGGCAGTCTTGAATTGTATGTCTGTTAACTTGCTGTACATTTTCATTGGCATGTTGTACACTTGCAGAGCACTTGAAGCACAAGTTCTAGTTGACACTTTTCTAATTTGTAGCAAATTTGCATAGGAAGTCTCTAGCAAGAGCATAGTTGCAGTGGTGAGTCTACAGCAAGAGCTCTGCAAGTCTACAGCATGAAAATTCAGCCACAGTGATCCCTGTAGTGGGATGACTATTGCACAACATAACTGAACCAAAATTTGCATAAGAATTGCAGAATGTTTGCAAAGAGAGTTCATCTGGAGTTATGCAATGCGGACTTGCTGCAATTGTGCAACAAACTTGTAAAGCTTGGCTAGTCTAGCAATAGCTTAGCAAGTCATTTTCAAACTTGCAGCTCAATTGCTTTCTATCTGGGATAAAGACATGGAAGAGCAAGTTTGGGGTGGAGGAACTTCACTGGCCGGCACAGAGTTCTGGCCTCAACCCAATAGAACACCTTTGGGATGATTTAGAGCGGAGACTGCGAGCCAGGCCTTCTCTTCCACATCAGTGCCTGACCTCATAAATGCGCTTCTGGAAGAATGGTCAAACATTCCCATAGACCTGCTCCTAAACCTTGTGGACAGCCTCCCCAGACGAGTTCAAGCTCTTATAGCTGCAAAGGGTGGGCCAACTCAATATTGAACCCTACGGACTAAGACTGGGATGTCATTAAAGTTCATGTGCGTGTAAAGGCAGGGGTCCCAATACTTTTGGTAATATACAGTAATATATATATATATATATATATATATATATATATATATATATATATATACACAGTATATATTATATCAACCCCCAGAGGTAATAAAGGAAATTCCAGAGGTCAGGTGAACACTTAATTGCAGGGTAGGATTCTTTATATGTAGTGAAGTGAACAGATGGGCGCCAGTCTCTCTGGAACAGTTTAGAGAGTGTATTCAGGCTCAAGCTGAGCTCTCTCAAGAGAAATAGTTAGGGTCACAGGATACCCCAAAAACTGTTTCCACTCATTCAGAAAGGACCTTTAAGCTGGGACGAACATTTTGTATATTAGGACAGACTGAATAGCAGCAAAAACCCTACTTATAGCCATACAAAAAAAGAACCTTTAAGCTGGAAGGGCACCATGTATTTTTTTCAGCTTTAAGCAACTGCAGCTCTACACTCACTTGATGAGCCACTAGACTTCTTGCAGTGTTCAGGCATCACCTTGCTCTTTGGAACGCAGAAAAAAAAATTCTCTCTGGTGCTCCAATGCAGAATTCAGCTTCACTCCACCTGGACAGCACATCCAGCTCAGCAGTGCAAGCTTTAGCCCACATTCACACTTTAGCATTTTTCTCCTCATTTCCGTACTGCTTGTTTAGAATTCATAAATATTTGAGTGTGCAAAGCCTGGGTACAGATTTACTTTAAAGTGTGATAGTGTGAGGCCCTGCCACTATGGAAATTGATATAGGAATGACACAAAGTTTAATGCAGAGTGCAAGTCCTTGACATGTTTATTGTGAGAGGAGAAAACTGTGTTTTCAGCTTTCTCTGGGTTTTGTAATCCCAGATTGGGGTCTAGAGCTTGAAAGCTTGTGAGTATTTAGTGTTTCTTTGTTACTTTGTATCTCTATCTATTAAACGGTTTTGCACCAGGGGCCGGTGCCCTCTGTCTCTTTCTTTGTATCTTGCAGCTGTCAGTTTTTTGCCGCTGGTGGATGGGGCAGCATGGCACAGTGCACACCACACCAAGTTAACACCTTCCTTGGCAATCCATAGAAAATTTAAAGATTATCTAAAACACCGCAAGACCATATCCATTTTTTGTGGAACTTCTATTATAACAAACTTTGCCTTTTTGCTTTTATCTCAAAGACTTCCTGGACTTTAGCGCTAGTATGTTGCATTATCCACCATTTAATTAAAAAATGTCCACGACAGGTGTCAGAAATAGGACAAGTGCAGCAATATCATCACTGGAATCCCAAGATAAATATAAATTTGATAGAAAATCACTAGGATAGAAAACATGATGAAAAGCTAATATGTGCACAACCAACAATAATGCTAAATGAATTGCAATAAGTAAGTAACTTACTTAAATCTGGGACTGGTTTATTTCCTTGACTCTGTATTTCTTGATCGGTAATTGTCATCTCATTCTCAACTTTAACTGTAATAAAAATAAAATTTATTACAAGTAGCTTCAAACTTTATTAGTTAAACTGTGTGTGCGTCTACATACAGTATATACCAGTGCACATCAACCGTTTAGGCCTCACGGACCACTAAACTTACAATTTGGAATCCTGTGGACAGCAAAACATAAATTTTACATGCCTTATACACATAATGCTCTGGCTCTCTGCCCCCCTCCCCCTGGATTATATTGCTGCTTTATACACACAATGCCCTGGCTCTCTGCCCCCCTCCCCCTGAATCACATTGCTGCCTTATACACACAATGCCCTGGCTCTCTCCCCCCCCCCCCCCGATCACATTGTTGCTTTATACACACAATGCTCTGGCTCTCTGCCCCCTCCCCCTGGATCACATTGCTGCTTTATACACACAATGCTCTGGTTCTCTGCCCCCTCCCCCTGGATCACATTGCTGCTTTATACACACAATGCTCTATTTCTCTGCCCCCTCCCCCTGGATCACATTGCTGCTTTATACACACAATGCTCTGGCTCTCTGTCCCCCTCCCCTGGATCACATTGCTGCTTTATACACACAATGCTCTGGTTCTCTGCCCCCTCCCCCTGGATCACATTGCTGCCTTATACACACAATGCCCTGGCTCTCTGCCCCCTCCCCTTGGATCACATTGCTGCCTTATACACACAATGCTCTGGCTCTCTGCCCCCCTCCCCCTGGATCACATTGCTGCTTTATACACACAATGCTCTGGTTCTCTGCCCCCTCCCCCTGGATCACATTGCTGCTTTATACACACAATGCTCTGGTTCTCTGCCCCCTCCCCCTGGATCACATTGCTGCTTTATACACACAATGCTCTATTTCTCTGCCCCCTCCCCCTGGATCACATTGCTGCTTTATACACACAATGCTCTGGCTCTCTGTCCCCCTCCCCTGGATCACATTGCTGCTTTATACACACAATGCTCTGGTTCTCTGCCCCCTCCCCCTGGATCACATTGCTGCTTTATACACACAATGCTCTGGTTCTCTGCCCCCTCCTACTGGATCACATTGCTGCTTTATACACACAATGCTCTGGTTCTCTGCCCCCTCCCCCTGGATCACATTGCTGCTTTATGCACACAATACTCTGGCTCTCTGCCCCCCTCCCCTTGGATCACATTGCTGTCTTATACACACAATGCTCCGGTTCTCTGCTCCCTGCACTCTGCATTACACTGCTGCCCTACACAGACTCATCATTGGATCTCACCTCCTTATCCAGCCATGTGCTCAAGCTCTGTGTGCCCTCCCACAGTCTATGATCAGTGCTGCCATTAGAGGTCTCCTCCTTTTTCACCTCCCGTGCTCTGCACTACTCCTGGCGCCTCCCTCTGAGTTCCCAGTATCCGGATTTACAGAGGAGGCATCAGGTATCAATGTGCGCTGACAGTATTGATTGTCAGTGCGCTTTGAGAACAACACTAGAAATAACATTGGGCAGTATACATCTGCCACAATGTTGAATTGCAGCAGGACCCCTGAGGACCACCAAAATTTTCTCATGGACCCCTGGTTGGCGGCTGCTGGTATATAATGTATAGACTACATATACAGTATATATATACTATACTAGTCCACAGAGCAATGGAAGAGGATGGCCTGGTCTGATGAATTGATGAAGAATGGTTTGAGAAATACAACAATTCATTTGAGGTGTAGAATTGGCCTCCAAATTCTCCAGGTCTCAATCCTATTGAGTATCTGTGGGATGTGCTGGTAAAGCAAGTCCAGATCATGGAGGCCTCATCTTGCAATTTACAGGACTTGAAGGATCTGCTACTAATGGCTTGGTGCAAGATACCACAACATACCTCCAGAGGTCTAGTGGCGTCCATGCCTCTCCTTGACCCCTCAACAGATTATGGTGGGTGGTCATAATAATATGGCTGAACAGTAGTGTTCTATATATATATATATAGATCTATATATTTATATTATATACAGTATATTCTAAAAGCTTAGCTTTATAGGTAATCATTTTCCAATGTAATGTATTTTGTGGACAAAACAATAGCGAGGTCTTGCTCTTTGTTAGTCAATCAAGTAAAGTGAAAACTTTACCCTGAAAAATACACCGTTGCAAATACACTTTTTAAAAGCTTTCACTTCAAAAACTTTCCCAAATAATAGTATTACTTAAATTCCAAATGTTCTCCTTTGTGAGCAGAGTAAGTTGTACTCAGTTCCAAGTTGTATGTGTTTAGTCATAATTAATGTTATTTACTGTTTAGTTACTCTCATTAACCTTTGAGACTTTATAGCAGTGAAATGTCAGGAATGCGGTGCAGCTGAAATCTGAACCTGCGGCATGGACAATCATTAACCTAGACTTCACCTGTTTGTTTTTAGCAACCACATTGTAAGGTGCTGCTGGAATAGGGATACTTTGAGTCACCAGTGAGCTTCATGTTACAAAACAAGTCAGAGGATTAAAGCAGGTTATTTTATAAACCTTGAAAGTCAAGTTTAGATGTTGTTTGGGGGTGGTGTTATATCTGATCTTTATAGGGAGTGTATAGTCTTTAGTTATAATTTGGATGCACATTAAAGGGATCAGATACTGTAAATATAAATACCGTGCTTTAATATATAAAAATGTTTTCTATCTATAGTTTGTAATTATATATTATGACAAGCAGTCATAAAAAGGCAAAGAAATGGTACTGTCCAACCAGGGTGGTAGGATTCCAGAGGAAGTTTGCATTTGACAAGAGTTGGATCCCTGTCTATGAAGGCTTTGGAATGTAGTCAGGGAAGGAATGGGTGGGTTCCCTGACCCCCTGTCTGCTCCAGTTTGTCTATGGCCAAATCCACAGGTAGCTTGAGAGAGAGAGAGAGCTTGACCTGGGTATGTAGACGTAACCGTACTGTAATATTCATACATTCCTATAAAAAAGGCTGTCTATCATTAACCCCAAAGCCGGATGGCCTTTCCATTGGAGTAAATTGAGATGTGGTGCACATGCTAAAAACCAGATATAGGAGCAAGTCATTAGACTTCTGTCAAGCAGGAGCAGCTACACATGGATCGGTCCCCGTTGGACCGGCCAAATTTCAAACCACCTGTATAAGTCATTTTGCCTATTTGTGTTTCTGTTCAAATTGCTTTAATGATTGTAGGGCTAACATATATTATTACCCTAGATTTAGCTTTTACAAAGCACCCTCTCCTGCAAATTGTGCAGGATGGAATTTCTTGCCATTTTTATCCTTATATTGATAACCACATTTGTCTGAGATTTCTCACAATATGGTAGAGTGTTTAATCTGTTAGTTACTGTTTTTGTATCTAGTGAATAAACCACCTCACTATGCCAATTCTAACAATTAACATTTCTTACTTAGCAATGGTTCTGTAGATAATATCTGCATCTTACAAACAGTAAGGTTTTATTGAATCTCAGTACCTTTTGTAGTAGATGGTAACTTGGCATTGGTGTTTTCGGTAGCAGTTGCTGAATCCACTATGTCACCTAAGAGGGATATTATATTACTATTAGGACAGCCTTAAAGTGCATTCATTTTTCAGATAACGATGTTTAGTATGTTTTATACCCAATAAAGTTTAACGGAAAACACCAGTTTTGTTAATAAAATGATATAACATGTAATTGGCACACAGTTTGTTGTGTATTGTTAAGCAATTATTAGGTACCTTTCTATTTCAATCATCGATTTGTTGGGATTTAAGTTCAAGTTTGGGGAGGTGCAGAGTTCACCCTGAACTCTTGCTGTTCATGAATCAGGCAAACTAAATGGTCTGCCCGAACTACCTGCTGCTACTGCATTCATTTAGTGGCGTTATTACTATCGCAGCTAATTGACAATTTCCTGCTCTGGGAGCCATAAACATCATTGGTGCCTAAGGCTTGTTTTATATCATCAATTTTCCCATTGGAATCCCATGTGACGTCAGTGAATAAAGATGGTCAATGTCAGACAGCTGGCATTCATCAGCTGACCAGCCTACTGTCAATAGTCAGAGTGGCAGAAAAAGATCACCATGCATGGGTTGTCATTAAGTAAGAGCTCAAGGATCTGTCCAAACACAAGTTCAAACTGAATTTTGGTTGTTTGGGCATTTAGAGGTGGTAGGAGTCAAACATCATGCATAGTAGCAGTATTATTTTCGCTATTACCCTTGACAGGGCAATAGCTGCCAATGGTTATTAAGAAGGCCAGTGGAAGCAGGCAACACTGAGTCCTTAACAGACACTGAAGTCCCTGGCCCATTCACTTACATTGTCGAGAATCCCCAGCTCTGTAAGTATAAGGGCGGGGATATTTAAAAAAAATGGCATGGGTTTCTCCCCAAATCCTCACTAGTTCCGATCACACTGGAGAGCCCAGGAATGGCGGTGGTGGGAGAAGGGCCCACTTTTGCCCTTTAAAAGTGATTGGGTGCCTATAGTGCCACGCAGATCCCTTCTACAGGAAAATCAATTTCCGACTGCAAATTTTGATACTGGGACAGGGCCACAGTTGCAGCCATGATTCTGGCATCACCTGCCTTTACATGCACATGAACTTTAATGGCATCCCAGTCTTAGTCCGTAGGGTTCAATATTGAGTTGGCCCACCCTTTGCAGCTATAACAGCTTCAACTTTTCAGGGCAGGCTGTCCACAAGGTTTAGGAGTGTGTCTATGGGAATGTTTGGCCAATCTTCCAAAAGCGCACTTGTGAGGCCAGGCACTGATGTTGGACGAGAAGGCCTGGCTCGCAGTCTCTGCTCTAATTCATCCCAAAGGTATTCTATCAGGTTGAGGTCAGGACTCTGTACAGGCCAGTCTAGTTCCTCCACCCCAACCACACCCATCCATGTCCTTTTGGACCTTGCTTTGTACACTGGTCCAAATCATTTGGTGGAGGGGGGGATTATGGTGTGGGGTTGTCTTTAAGGGGTTGGGCTTGGCCCCTTAGTTACAGTGAAGGGAACTCTTAAGGCGTTAGCATACCAAGACATTTTGGTCAATTTCATGCTACCAACGTTGTGGAAACAGTTCGGGGATGGCCCTTTCCTGTTCCAACGTGACTGCGCACCAGTGCACAAAGCAAGGTCTGTAAAGACATGGATGAGCGAGTTTGGGGTGGAGGAACTTGACTGGCCTGCACAGAGTCCTGACCTCAACCCGATAGAACACCTTTAGGATGAATTTGAGCGGAGACTGTGAGCCAGACCTCACAAATGAGCTTCTGGAAGAATGGTCAAACATTCCCATAGACACACTCCTAAACCTTATGGACAGCCTTCCCAGAAGAGTTGTAGCTGCAATGAGTGGGCCAACTCAATATTGAACCCTACAGATTAACGCCACGTACACACGGTTGGATTTTCTGACGGGAAATGTTGGATGTGAGCTTGTTGTCGGAAAGTCCGACCGTGTGTATGCTCCATCGAACATTTGCTGTTGGACAAATGTTTGATAACAGGTTCTCAAATTTTGTGCCAACAAAACTTTGTTGTCGGAAAGTCCGATCGTGTGTACACAAGTCCGTCACACAAAAGTTCATGCATGCTCGTAATCAAGCAGAAGGAGTCGCACTGGCTATTGAACTTCCTTTTTCTCGGCTTGTCGCACGTCTTGTCACCGTGTTCCCACATTCGTAATTGTTGGCCAACATTTGTGTGACCGTGTGCATGCAAGACAAGTTTGAGCCAAGAACCTTTGAACAAAACTCCACGGTTTTGTTGGCGGAAAGTCCGATCGTGTGTACGCGGAATTAGACTGGGATGCCATTAAAGTTCATGTGTGTGTGTAAAGGCAGGAGCAGTGATTAAATAATCACTGCTCCTGACTGAATATAATTTTTTATTTTTTTGTTTGGTACAAGTTCCCCAGGGTAGTGCCCACACCCCCATGACATTCTTTTGACAACCCCTTGCTTATAAGCCTAGAAAATAGCCATTTTTAATTTGACAGATTTGCCTCCTATCAGTTACAGTGGGGTTCAGGTTTGGCATCTGAACTCCTTTGAAGTTTGCTGAACCCTGCTTTAACCAAACCCATGGCAGTTCAGCTCATCCATAGTCATTGTATTTGTGTCATTCATTGTAAATGATCACTGGATCTTCATCACTGGATGATGCGATAGACACTAAATTTACACCATGAGACTTTTTTCTTTTTTTTTAATAACAGTGTGTGTGCCTATTTACTACTTAATTTTTTGTGAATTTGTAACCAGTGGTACTATGTAGCTCTTATGTCCTGTATACACGGTTGGACATTGATCAGACATTCCGACAACAAAATCCATGGATTTTTTCCGACGGATGTTGGCTCAAACTTGTTTTGCATACACACGGTCGCACAAAGTTGTCGGAAAATCCGATCGTTCTGAACGCGGTGACGTAAAACACGTACGTCGGGACTATAAACGGGGCAGTAGCCAATAGCTTTCGTCTCATAATTTATTCTGAGCATGCGTGGCACCTTGTGCATCGGATTTGTGTACACACGATCGGAATTTCCGATAACGGATTTTGTTGTCGGAAAATTTTATAGCAAGCTCTCAAACTTTGTGTGTCGGAAATTCCTATGGAAAATGTGTGATGGAGCCTAAACACGGTTGGAATTTCCAACAACAAGGTCCTATCACACATTTTCCATCGGAAAATCCTATCGCATGTACAGGGCATAACTCATTCATAACCAGGGTGCTAGATATCTAGGGGCTCCCTTATTTTAAATCCTCCCTCACAAACCCTCACAATAACAGGGCCAGGGTTGTAGGGAAAGGCCCTTGTCCCCATGAACATCGGGACATGATGCCTTGCCAAGGAGGACCCTGACAGGGTACACTCCCCATGTTTACCAGGAGGCCCACTATGGTTCAGGATGGAGGGGCTGCATGATTGTCAGAAGTAGGCCAGGTATAAGAAATGTCCTTTAGCAGCAATGTCACTTTTGCTGTAATATGTGCTACAGGAATGCCACTTTACAGGTAGGTTTAAGACATTCCCAAGTATGTTATTTAAAGAAGTTGTGTTTTTTAATGTTTCATTTTATGTCGTTTAAAAAAAAACCTGCTTTCTGCTGAACTATAGTTTTATAATTTTTTTTCGCATTTGCATTTGCATTGGTGCATGTCCTTCCTGTTGGTGTCCAGCTACCCATGCCCTTTTTTGACAGTCCCTTGTCTATTAGCCTTGAAAGTGGCCAGATTTGATTTTCAGGATCTACCTCTCACTGACTTCAATGGGATTTGTAATTTGCAGATTTTACATTGAGTTTGTCAAACAGCCCACAAATAGAACCCAAGAATATGTGCCCATCCCTGGTAGATAGGATTCCCCACAATGCTCACCCCTCCTGCTCTTGTTCTAAGCTCACTACTTATTCCAGAAGTCTGAATAGAAACTAACTTCATACATTAGACATCCTCAGTAACATTCTGCATTTTAAAGACTTTTTTAACATAACATTGGGACTGATTATGTGATTACAGAAGACTGCAAGTTAGCACTAACTTTTAGCGAATGTATCTCAGTAGTTAACTACTTCCTGCCCAGCCTATAGTACAATGACAGCCGAGCAAAAGCACTGCAATGCTGAGTGGACGTCATATGACGTCCTCCAGGCTCTTGCCTCCTGCTTTCATTCATTGTCTCCTGCTTTCATCTTTTTCACCTCTCCATAACAGTACAGTGTTACTATGGTAAAGCTACACTGCTCTGGTCACAGTATGTAAAAAAAACAAAAAAACAAAAACAAAATAGTAAAAAAAGAACAAAGTAAAAAAATATATATATATATTATTTTCTTTTTTTTTTTACATACTGTCCCCAGTCAGTATACCTGATCACTGACAAACCAGTCATATGGTGATGCTATACTGCTCTGATGACAAAAAAAAAACAAATTTTGACAAAAAATTACAACTTCAGAAAACTCACCATTGCCCTTATTAAATACCTTGGGGTGTCTAATTTCCAAAAAGGGCCATTTGGGGGATATACACTGATTTGGGTTATTTTTACCAAAGAAATGTAGCAGAATAGATTTTGACTCACATTAGGAAGAAAAGTTATTTATTTTCAAAATTTTATAACAGAAACAAAGATAATGTGCTTTAAATACCACTAAATGAAAGCTCTCTCTGTCTAAAAAAGAATGATAAAAATTTCATTTGGGTACAGTGTTACATAACTGGCATTCAAAGTGTGACAGTGCTGAAATCTGAAAATTGCAAAGGTGGAGGTATATAGGGTGCTTCTATAGGAATGGAACCTCTGGATATCCTGATTCTCTAGGCTACCTTCCAAAGGGATTAAGAACAATTGCAGGATGCACAGAGGGCACTTGATCAGCACTCAGAGATACAAACAAACTCGAGAGATATAAATAGAAAGAGAGGTGCCAGAAGCAAGATGGCCAACCAACTTCCAGGATTGGAGCACATGTACCGGAACTGATGTCAGAAAGGGGTGGCTACATGTTTCAGAGCATGTGAAGGTCCTTTATCAAACCTGAGCCCCAGGACAGGACAGGCTAATGCCTTTCAGTGTCAATTTAAGTTCTGTTATAGTCATGATACATTATAAAAACTGGTGCAGCTGAACTGGAAGTTTTTTTCATGTTTAAATTTAAAAAATACATGTTTTCTAAATATATAAATACATATTAATGTATGAATGCCTTTACTATCCACTGAGGCAGTCTTATTTGACAGAGGAATGGAAACACAGATGGAGCTTAGTCTCTAAGTCAGGAAACGTCAATAACAAAGAGGAACAAAATCAGTGATTTCTGACCAGTAAAGGTTCACTCAAACTTGCAGGAATATAAGTCACCAACAGATAACTTACCTGAGTCCCTTTGTTTTCCTCCATCTTCTTCTTTTTCTTTCTTTTTTAAACCTATAAACACAACAAAATAATGTTTTAATATAAGACTTCAAGAGTTGTATGAGCTGTAACTTTCTGCATGTTCTAAATTGTAAAAAACTAGCGTTTTAAGCTCCTGTTCTTTCATAAATTACAGAAACCAGGCCAAACCAATATAGATCATGGGTTCTAAGCTTTAAAATCTGAGAACCCAAGTAAGAAATATTTTACCATACTGGGACCTAAGAAGGAAAATGCCATGTCCATATTAAAAAAAAAAAAGAACACACAAGCAATAATTAATTTACACTACACAAAAATGGCAAGGGCCCCAGTTTATAAATACCCTTTGATGTCAGGTGCACATGGAAGAGCTTTGCACAGCACAAACAAAAGTTTTCTCAGCACACTTATTAGCTGGCACTGTCTAAAAATATGCGTTGAAAACAGGTTTTAGTTGCACACATTTACAAATATATGTGCAAGCCTCTGCATTTTACCTCTGAATTCATAATACATCATGTTGGAGGTGGTGGGGTGGGACTGTGCATTAGAACCTTTGCAGAACAACCTTGCCTAAACTAGTGGTATAAAACTAGTTAGCCAACCACACCTACTATCTTACGGGCGGATTGTTCCTCAAACGACTTACCCTTTCACAGTTGAAACCATGGGCATCCGCAAGGGGGCAAGGGGGGGTTGCAAGTGCCCCCCCTGGAATCAGCAAGCTGTCCGCACATGGACATTGGTGTCCATGAGCGGTCCTTGCAGGGTCCGCCGCTGACTTTGTTCTGAGTCTGCTCTGCTGACTGTGGCTGCTCTCTGACATCTGACTCACTGTCTGAGAGACTGTCCCTCCCTCACCCCTGATCATCCCATGCCGCAGCGCTGCAGAGACAGCAGTTCGGCAGAGGCATCTGTCGGCATCTGGTGCCTCTTCTATAGTTCCAGCTGGAATTTCAGGTGTGCTATTGATATCACTCTGTCTCCTGGTCACTCCGAGTCCTGGTAGCCTGCGGCCTGTGGGATTCACAGCAGTGCTGCAAGATCAGTGTCACTGGGCACAATATGAGACAGTAGCAATTGTATGGCCACAATAGGAGTTATATGGATGCAATAAGAGTTTTATGGACACAATAGCATCTTTATACAATTGTGCCCATATAGTTGCACAATAGCACCTATATGGGCACAACAGCATCTGTAAGGGCACCGTAGCAGCTTTATGGGCACAACAGCATCTATAAGAGCACAATAGCAGCTATATGGGCACAACAACAGCTATATGGGCACAACAGCACAAAGATGCTATTGTGCCCATATAGAATTTAAAATCTCTACTAGCTTAAGCCAATGCTGCACCATGCAGCACCAAGTGTATTTTTTTTGTAATTGATCGATTGCCTAAATGTATGTTTATTTATACCTTCACTTGCTGTGGTCACAGCATATTTTGCATGGTTTTACATGTGGCTCAGATCGCCATGGCAAAACCAGGTACACTCTCCCCCCCAAAAAGCGCCAAATGTGGCAGTGGAAGGGGAAGGGTTAGCACGCTTTATGTTATAATGACTAAGCCCCCCCTCCATGACAAAAGGGGCAGGGCATGGGTGACCTTAAAATGATGCCCCCCCCCCAAAAAAAGTTTTGCGGATGCCCATGGTTGAAACACTGGGGTTGATTTACCAAAACTGGAGAGTGCAAATCTGGTGCAGCTCTGCCTGGTAGCCAATCAGCTTCTAACTTAAGCTTGTTCACTTAAAGGGGTTGTAAACCCTCATGTTTTTTCACCCTAATGCCTCCTATGCATTAAGATGACAAAACTTCTGTCACTGACCGGCCCCCCAGCCCCCTCGTTTTACTCACCTGAGCCCGTTCGTTCCCTCAGAGGAAACGTGCTCTACCTCTCTGTCCGGGGTTCTCGGCTCTTGATTGGATAGATTGATAGCAGCGCAGCCATTGGCTCCCGCTGCTGTCAATCAAATCCAATGACGCGGGCACCGGGGAGGCGGGGCCGAGTCCGGCATTCTGTGTCTATGGACGCAAATGCTGGACTTGGGAGCTCGCCCGCAAAGTAACCCCCAGGGAGAGCACTTCTCCTAGGGGGTTTGCCGATGCGAGGAGGAGCAACGAGCCTATGGGGGACCCCAGAAGACGATGATCAGGGCCACACTGTGCAAAACTAACTGCACAGTGGAGGTAAGTATATGTTTGTTATTTAAAAAAAAAAAAAAGAGTTTACAATTCCTTTAAGCTTTGCCAAAAATCTTGGAAGCTGATTTCTATGCAGAGCTGCACCGATTTTGCACTCTCCAGTTTTAGTAAACCAACTCCACTGTTTTTTTGAAGCTTTCTATCTTACTTTTTTTTGTTTTTGTTTTCATGCTGTGAGTGTTTTGTTACAAATGTGTCTTTTAACTTGTTAAATGTAAGACTTTCATTACTAAGAACATAGAATAGACTGCATTAGGAACTTTTCTAAATTTCCTAAAGTAAAGTAAAGCTAAAACAAATAAGATCTTGTCTTATGCCGCGTACACACGGTCAGACTTTTCGACCGGACTTGTCCGACGGACGCCGACGGACCAAATCCGGCGGACAATCCGATCGTGTATGGGCTTCACCGGACCTTCAGCGGACTTTTCCAGTCACAAATCTGACGGACTTTAGATTTGAAACATGCTTCAAATCTTTACGTCGTAACTCCGCCGGACCCAGAAATCCGCTCGTCTGTATGCTAGTCCGACGTACAAAAACCCACGCTAGGGCAGCTATTGGCTACTGGCTTTCAACTTCCTTATTTTAGTCCGGTGTACGACATCAAGTACGAATCCGTTGAACCTTTGTGTGATCGTGTGTAGGCAAGTCCGGTCGTTAGAAAGTCTGTTGAAAGTCCGCAAAAAGTCAGTCGAAAGTCTGTCGAAAAGTCTGTTGGACAGGCTGTCGGACTTTTGTAGCTGAAAAGTCCAACCGTGTGTACGCGAAGCGGCATTAGTAGTAGACATTTTCAACTATTCCTTCCTCACCTCATAGTCTTGCCTAGGTAAATCCCTCTGAACCAGTTCCTTATACTTGTCTGTGCTTTCATTCATAGTCAGTGTGCTGTCACTCACCAATGATCTGCTAATTTGCACTTGGACACAAAATCAAGTGGCAAACCATTCCAAACTTGTCCGCAGTTCAATTTAAGCTTGACCCATCTATATGTCAGGAGTTTTCATGTATTATAATACACAGTATGTGGAATAAAAACTGTCAGCTTTGTCCAATTTAACTTTTTACTGTTCCAAAATCCAACCAGCACTACAAAATGGCCACAGAGGATGATAATTTTGCTGCAATGGGCAACAGAAATAGTACCTATTTTACCCTCTCCTAATAGCATCCTTACATATGAAGTCCAGGGATCGTATTTAACTGGACAATACAAATAACAGTGGCTTGCAATAACTCATAGCAACACATTGGAAATCAGTTTTAAAGAGCCTGCTCAAAGCAGGTTTCAGACTGGATGTCAGGGAACGCTACCCACTATTGCTTGTAGCACCATGTTATTACATATGTCCTTGACATATGTCCTATCTTTTAGTAATCACCTGGGCAATAAATTCCTTAGTGATCAGATAATGCTACTCCTCCCTTTTGAAAAATTAAAAGTAAGCAGCTACAAAAACTGTTCTCACCCGGCCGTTTTCCTCACCAGGCAGCTAAACTGTTCTCACCCGGCCGGTTTCCTCACCAGGCAGCTAGAAAAACTGTTCTCACCCAGCCAGTTCCTTCACCGGGCAGCTACAAAAACTGTCCTTACCTGGCTGGTTTCTTCACAGGACAGCTACAAAAACTGTCCTCACCCAGTCGGTTTCTTCACCAGTCTTTGGTCCCCTGCTTGGTTATTCTAACTGTGGGCAGCTGGCTGGCTGTGGCTGCTTGTCGAGCTGTACTATCTGAATGGTCCTGCAGCTTTCTGGGTCCTGTATTGTGTGTCAAAAAAGACTGCAGGGTAAGTCCTGCTTTAAATATGGAGAGAAATATGGAGAGCACAGCATGGTCAATTTTCTAGCTGTGCTGTGGACTGAGCCTTCTCTCCTCTATTGATCAGACTTCTGCTGACACAACCCCCTGTACAGGCATTCACTGGGAAGATCAGTGTGCTGGTGTTTCTCCTCCCCCAGCTCTCTAAGATCCTTATGCAGCTCAGAACAGAGGGTATGTGATAATTTGAAAAAAAGAAAATAAAAAAAAAGATATTTATAATGATATATATATATACTGTACACACAATTTTTTTTCCTTTTATCTCTATATTACACTGAATGGTAAGGTGAGGCAATGTTAAATGAATGATAAAAAATTTTTTCATGCCAATATTGATCCATAGCTCTTCTGTGGAAGCCCCCTGTAGCCACAGTGAAAATAGACACTTCATTGCCAATGAACAGTTTTGGCAATTGGGCAAAATTTCAATAAAGTTAGTGAGTCTCACTGATGGTAAGCCCTATCCCTTTCCTGAGTAGCCCTGTTCCCTGCACCTGCTGTTCAATAGCCACTGTGGAAATGTGATGAGAAATGTTTCAACTGCCATTTCTGTTAACAGAAGACAGGAACAGCAGTTTTCATAAAACTAAGAAAATTCAATTTCTAATGAAGCATTAGAATACTGTCGATGATTTCAACGAAGCTAATGCATAACTTTAGAAAATTTGTTTTCCCTTTCTTTTAATTTCATCTTGTATTTCATATCTAATGCCCTGTACACACGACCGGTTTTGCCGTCGGAATAAACTCCAAAGGTTTCTCCAACGGAACTCCGACGGAATTCCGCTCAAGCGGTCTTGCCTACAGACGGTCACACCGTCAAGAACGCAGTGACGTACAACACGTACGACGGGACTAGAAAAAGGAAGTTCAATAGCCAGTAGCCAATAGCTTCTGTCTCATACTTGCTTCAGAGCATGCGTTATTTTTGGTCCGTCGGAACTGCATACAGACGAGCGGGTTTCCCGATAGGAATTGGTTCCATCGTAAATATTTAGAACATGTTCCATTTCTAGGTCCGTCAGAATTTTTGAAAAAAAAAAAGGTCCGATGAGGCATACACATGATCGGAATAGACTGTGAAAAGCTTCCGTTGGACTTTTTCTGTCGGACATTCCGCTCATGTGTACGCGGCATAAGACAAATTCTGAGTCCTAAACACTCTAAACATATTCACTGATCTTACCAGGCCATTCAAGAATAATTATTTTTATTGTTTATTTCATTTCAAAATTACTTTAGAAATAATTAATACCTTACCATTATTATTTATGTATTTACCAGTCATTGCCTCAAACCCCTACCAACCTCCCTTTCTGTACCCCTAATATAAAATACGACACAGTAAGCTACTCTTCAGTTATTACTTTATAATGTACACTTTAATAAGTCTTTCTGATTCTTTGTAAACTGCCATGTTTATCCAACCTGTCATACTTTGATATTTGCTAAGTAGTCATTATGTAAACTGTTATAAACTTACAATAAATTTTGATTGTGAAAAAAAATAAAATAAGAATACTGTAGCTGCTCACTTATATTGTGGGATCATCGGATTTTGCCCAACTGCAGTATAGCCACAAAGGACTACATGCAACACTGTGCCAGACTATACTTGCCATTGCATACTATTTGATTTAAAACAAAAGTAGACTCACCTCAACTCATTAATGATAAACAGTACAGTAGCACAATGACAGAGTTGCTGGAGTGTTAAACTTCCATAGAGGGATTCACATTGAAACAATGAAATGCCAACAAAAATAACCTAAATGTACTGATGCATTTTGTCTTGTCTGGAGTCAGAATTTCAAGATTTTTATTTTATTTTTTAAAGCTTTTTTTTTTCAGGTAGAATGTAAAATTCTGGTTAATTTCAACATATCTTGTCTACTTTTTAAAAACATTTGTACATTCAACAGTCCTAATTTATTTACAGAGCAAAAAAATAAAAGTCTCAGGGTGGGGATGCAGTTCTGGTTGGGTGATCACAGCCAACATATGGCCTATGAAGCACTAGTTATAAATTACTCCCAATCTTCCAAGAGTTATATTTAGTTACTTTATAAGTGCAAATATAGCTGCACAGTACAACACACTCTAATGTGACAGATGGAGATTCACAGTGATTTGGTGTTAAGGAATGTACAATCTGTAACAATAGTGCCTGTCAAAGTATAAGTCAATAAGAATGTCGCCATAGAAGACTGTTACAGCTTGTATGCTCATTGAAGACAGCCAACTCATTTTTTTCCCAAAGGTAATAATATCTGGGCAGTATTTCCTTATGAAATCCTATAATCAATATTGCTTTTGATATTCCATGCCTTTATATCAGCATCATGCTCCTTAACCCTTTAGAAATAAGTGTTTGCTGCAGTGGTTTACCTTAAAGCCCAACTCCTGGAAACGTAACGTTTTACTTTGCAGTGGGGCTGTGCCCAAAACTGCAAGGGTTGATTTCTCATTTAGGGTTAGGGGACATAGACGATTTTCTGTGCTTCCAAACTGGTTCACATAGCATTTTCTAAAGGTCTAAGGTCCTGACTTTATCAAGACAATTGCAGTCCTGCACTGGATATGATGATGCAGAGGGACAGTCCACTGATAGTGAGTGGGCAAGCTCCATCTGCCAGAGGAGCAGAGGATCAGGCAAGTAAAGTGCTTTTACTCTCACCTAAGCCAAAATAAGTAGTTATTCTGCACATCACCACTGCAGAGAGGGTTTTTAGATTTCCTGGAGTTGGGCTTTAACTGCTCCGTGTTCTGAAATAAATGCAATAAAGTGGTTATTAAGCCTAAACATTTTTTTTACTCTAATGCATTCTTTGTATTAAAGTGGTTGTTAACCCACTATACTATGATCATGCCATCCTCTCTGTCAGTGGTGGCTGTTGCTCAATAATTTGGGGGAGCGACAAACCAAACCCCCCCCGCATGCGTGGGAGACGGACATGAAGGGGGGGAACACTAGGA
Organism: Aquarana catesbeiana; assembly: GCF_042186555.1. Classification (NCBI taxonomy): domain Eukaryota; kingdom Metazoa; phylum Chordata; class Amphibia; order Anura; family Ranidae; genus Aquarana; species Aquarana catesbeiana. Next base: position 125,017,520 of record NC_133327.1, read on the forward strand.
ACACCAGCAACACACCACCCCCCCATGTGGAAGATGGATGGACGGGAGGGCGGAAGACCTCCTTACCTTAGGAGGCAGATGTCCCGCCCGGGATGACACTCCGATCTCCGCTCCTCCTCCCTCCCCTGTCCGAGCCGGGGAGTGCTGGATGAGGCTGAGCTGCTGCGGGTGAGCCATCCCTGGAGACAGTGGTGGCTGGTGGGTCAGTCGGTCGGGCTTCCCCTGTGTTTCCTCCGCCGGTGCATCTCCTCCCTCTTCCTCCCTCCTCCTCCTAAGTCAATAGGATCGCTTCTCCTTTCGGCCAATTAGGAAACGGGTCTCAAGATGTGCCACTGCTGCCCTCTGTTATTTAGTGCTATCTGTACTTGTGCCTGTGTTATATAAACAAAATACGATTATACCGTTTATCAGAGTGGCTCCCGAAGCCCACATGACTCCTTGGCTTTCTCCTCTGCCTGGCTGACAGCTATAGTGGGCAGGGTCAAGCACTGCCGCTGACGTCAGCTGGGGAGGAGAGAAAGCCAAGGAGTCACGTGAGCGCTGGGAGACACTCTGATATAAAATATAATGAGCATTTTTTTAATATAACACAGGCACAGGGGCACATAGCATTATATAACAGATGGGATGGGATGATTGTGGTGTAGATATGATTGCAGTGGGGGGGAGGATCGTGGAGTGGACAGAGCTGAAAGGCAGGGAGGGGAGGGGGGAGGAGGAAACGGACACAGGAGAGCAGGGCTGCGGATGACAGAGACACATAAGCTGACCACGATGTCAGGGCTCAGCAGCCATGATAAACCGTGGTCTGTTTACAGGGGGGAGTGTATTGTCAGGCAGGATCAGCCAGGCATTTCAGGTGTTACAGGGGGCCAAATTACACAGCACAAGCACTATGCTGTATAAAATGTTGTAAGGGAACAGGATATCTTTTTTTTTTAGGGTAACAAAGGCTTTAAGGTAAACATGTTAAGGTAGTAATATCCCTCCTCACCTCTTCCCCCTGGTATACTTACCTGAACCTTCATTCAATCCAGCACCATGCCCATCTGCAGCAGCTCTCTCCCCTCACTTCCTGGTCTCACAGGCTTTGCTAAAGGGAAGCAGGAGCCATTAGCTCCCGCTGCTGTCAATCAAAGTCAGTGACAAGGGAGCGAGGGGCGAGCTGAGCCCTATTGTCTGTGTCTATGGACACAGGCATCAGGGCTCTGGAGCGAGCCTGCACGAGTGCCCCCAAAGTAAGCAGCATGCAACAGAAAGGAGGAGCTAGAAGCGTCAGCAGGAGGACCTGAGAAGAGGAGGTTTAGATAAGTATTAACCTGTTTTTTATTTTTGTTAAAAAATGTTTTTGCATTTCCAATCATTTAGAAGTAAAAATGTAGTCTTCTTTCTTTTTTGTTTTAGGGAAAGTAAGGGAAAAAACCCTATTAATATTTAATTGTGTCTATGTGCCACTTTAGGAAGATCTACCTTTGCTTCCTGTCCCAAAGACATGACAGGAAGTGAGTGGAAATCTTTTTAAAAGTCTATAGGGTTGATTAATTAGTAAAGAAAAATGCTCACATGCCAGTGGTGCTCTGTTTACTTCAAATACTCAATCATGGACATTAAAATAGACATTATCTTTGCACATGGCTGACTGATTGACATGGACAAGTTTTGTAAGGGCTAAGGACATTCACTTCCTTTAGTTAATCTACCATTAGCGGGCAGGTGGCTTATTGAAGACAATGTATTGTTTTCAATAATTGTTGGATAAAGACATTGAGCCTCTAAAAGCTCCATCTATTGGATATTCTACAAATCTTAAAATTGATTACATTAACAAACATATGGAAGGGTAAGCTTGTAAAAATGCTGGGCGTGTAAAAAACAAACTCTTTTTGAATATTGGACATAGAAGGTGCACCCAGAAAATTAAATCTAGAGGCATTGTACATACGTAGGGATTAATCATCGGGAACCCTCTGTGTTGCAGGAGAATAGGCTGTAACAACTGTTGCAGATTTTATTGATAAATATTGTTCATTGTAACAATATCATTGTTCCAATGTAGTTTAATCAATGCTTTGATCTACACGTTAGCTCTAGTAACCTCATAAGTGAAAAATAATATTTATTTTTTAAAAACCCCATATTTTTGTTTAACATTTTATACACACTTAGGTAATCCTATCTCTAATTAATACCATCCTCTCCTTTTACCTTTGGCTATTTTTTTTTTTGCAATTTTTGTATGCATCTTTTGATTGCCTCATTTGCCTTCTATATGTACGTATTACCTCTGTATCAGAATTTTTCAGAAAGTTTCTGCCTAATCCAGTGGCGGCTGGTGCTCCATTTTTTTTGGAGGGGGGTGGTGGTAAAGAAACCTCCTCCTCCTCCTCAGCTTCAAGGTGGCTTCTCCTGCGTCTCCGCCTCCTTTGCGTCCCCAACCCACCCTTTTTTTAAGCCAATTAGAGCCTCTGCCTTTAATAATGTGCTTCTGAAAAAAAAAAAAAAAACCCTTGGAATCCATGCATCCAGCACCCTGCATGTAAATTAGGAGCCGTGCGCATGGATTAGGAAAGCGCCACCCCTTATGGATGGGCCGCTACTGGCCTAATCAATCAGCCTATCACTGAAATTGATGAAACTGCAATGGTCTATGAGGGGTATACAGATGCGGGTGCTGAAGTGGTTTAGATAAGTGTTGTAATAATAATTTAAAATAGGTGCCACATACTATGGCAATTGCATTTTACTGGATTTTTCCATAATATGTTTTATTCTCACTGGTTGCAGAATATGTTGTATTTCTGTGCACAACGTACATTTAATGGGGAATACCAAATTCAATTTCTCTTCTTGGGAGAATAAAACTGTCATTTCACTGTTGATGTACTTTTCTCAATGCATAGAATTTGTAGATAACATACTGGCTAACAAAAAGGTAATTGCAAAGGGCAGTGATATTGTACAAGGGGCAGTAATCCTAATCCATGGAAACAAATAAGATTTCACCATTAGTCATCTACGAGCAGTCACAATAATCAAAGACAATGCTGACTGGTTAATATGGACTGCATATTTTCAAGTGCACTGTTAACATTGATCTTTGGCTTGATGGAGATAGGGCTGCCACCTGTCCAGGATTCACCCGGACAGTTCGGGTTTTGAATCATGTGTCAGGGTTTCAGTCCACCTGAAACCCGGGCACATTATTCAGACCAGGCTGTGGCTCCCCGAGTAACCAAGATAGTCATACACAGATCTGTTGCCGCTGTTTTGGGGCAGGTTTGGCATCACTGAAGGGTGGGGTGATGATGTCAGCAAGGGCAATTTGGGCACACCCACTGGCGTACTCTGTGCGCTACATTACTACTCTCCTTGGGGCACCCAAATGTGTCCCAGGTCTTTTTTAATACTATAGTGTTTACTGCAAAAAAAATTGCCCTGTGCCACAAAAGTGTTCGGGTTTGGCTTAAAGAAAACGTGGCAACCCTTGATGAAGAATAGAATATATATTTATAGTTGTTAGTTCGAATCCCAACCACAGCACTACCTGCGCTGAGTTTGCATGTTCTCCTTGTGCCTGCGTGGGTTTCCAGCTTCCTCCTACACTCCAAAGACATGCTGGTGGGTTAATTGGATTGGTCCTAATATGTGTATATAAGCATTTCATTTTGACACTTTTAAATCTGTTTCAAAATCAAATGCATATTTACACATATTAGATGGTAAGCTTCTCGAGGGCAGGTACTGATGTGAATGTACAATATAATACAGCATTAAAGTACTGCATATATTGTCCACGCTATAAAAATTCCTGTAATTAAATAAATAAATTAAATAATCTCTCTATTGTATATTACAGTATTGGGTTACTTTTGGTTTCTCCTGCTTCCATTATCTAAATAAAACCCTTTAACTTTGCCCGCCAATGACCAGATCAATATAACTAAATAGCTGTCATACCAGTATGTACAGTATAAGGGCCCATTCACACCAGAAACTGCACATAACTGCGTGTTTTTAACTGCAGGTTTAAATGCATTTGAATGTGTTCTGTGCTGCATTTATGGTGCATTTTCCTTTACACTTTTGGGCTTGGCTTTCTTGGCTTAAAGGGGCGCAGTGCGGTGCGTTTGAAGTTCATTTAAAGTGTGTTCCCTGCACTTGCAGTGCAGAAAAATGCAGCATGCTCTACTTTTTTTAACTACAGTGAACTGCACTGCAATGATGTGGACTATGTTCATAAGATTACCTTGATTTTGGGCTGTCAGTGCAGTTGGAGTGCAGTTAAAAAATGGCTTGGTTCACACCTATACAGTTTGCTTTTGATCTGTTTCTGCAGTGCTTTTTGCGGTGCATTTTGCGTTTTTTCATGCATGTTTTTGATGCATTTATGATGCGTTTTGCATTTTTTCATGCTTTTTTTGGCCAATTTGTTGTTGGATGGATCAAAAAATGCAAGTTGCAAAAAAATTGTGGCAAAATCGCTGTAAAATCACAGCAAAATTGCAGCAAAAATGCATTTCATGCTTTTCTGCAGCTTCTCCTTTGAAGTCTATTAAACTAAAAACTCACCGTTTTGCTTTTAAAAAAGTCCCTGACCCTTTTCAAAAACACAGCAGCTGAAAAAAAGCTTAGATGCGAATTTGTCCCAAAGGAAACCATGTTTAATGGACTGTAGTGCATTTCTGCAAAAAGCATTAAATAACGCCTAGGTGTGAACCGAGCCTAAATGAAGAAGACCTGTACAGTATGTAGAGGGGATCTACGGAAGTAACACAGGTTGCATTAGACAACATACTACAAACCAGTATGTAGACAAGTACTCACATAGGCAATACACACACAGGTAGATGGGCAGCAATGGAAAGCACACGATTCCCAGTAATATCTTCTGCCATGAAGAGAGACGATGGTGCAGTGCCATAGTGCATGTCAGCCAGCATGAAATTGTCTACACTCGGTTTCCTGGTTTCTAACTCAAGTTATTTACAGCACGAACTTTAAACTTCATTGTGAGTTAAACTTCATAGATATGAAATACATATGACGTAAAGTCAACACAGCCCTTTTTAGTCGTCAGCTTGGGTGTGCTCATTTGACCTTTAGTTTCACTGATTAACTCGTAGACCAAACTCCTCTTTTTAGTGTGTAATTATCTTATAACAAGATAAAAAAAATCATTTTTTTATTACTACAAATTAAATAAGATCTGAACTTTTACTATGTTGAATGTTTCTATATTGTTTAATATCCATTGTCCTGACTTGAGCAAAAGGATATTCATGTAAGCACTGTACATCCTTTATAATAAATGCAGAGCAGGAGTGACATCAGTGCAAAGGTCACTTGATAACACTTCTACTAAACAAAACCTTTAGAAAAATACCCATTTATGTACCATGCTTACATAACGTATGAACATGACTTCATACTGAATCTGAACCCCATTGAAGTCAATGTTAATGTCAAGGTAAAAAACAGTAATAGTCATGTTTTAGGCTAATAAGCAAAGGACTGTCAAACAAATGGCATGGGGGGAGGGCTGGACACTGGCCTGGGGGGGGGGGGGCATGTACCAAAGCAAAAATTAAAGAGTGAATTTCCAATAGGCAAGGAGCAATTTTTTAAAAAATTGAAAAATTCCTTTAATCGCTTGACCTCCGGAAGGCTTTACCCTCTTCATGATCAGGCCATTTTGTTCTATTTAGCACTGTGCTACTTTAACTGGTAATTGCGCGGTCATGCAATACTGTACCAAAATGACATTTATATCATTTTTTCACATAAAACTATGCAACACTATACCTATATGTCCTTTTTTTCACACCAATAGAGTTTCCTTTTGGTGGTATTTGATCACCACTGGGTTTTCTTTTTATTATTATTTAACCGCTTGCCCCCCCGCTTTAGCCCCTGGGAGGGCATACATTGATGTCCTCCCAGAATCCCGCTCCCGCACGCCCCCTGGGGTGTGCACCTGGGTATATCTCTGGACCCGGCGCATCACGGATCATGTTAAATGGCCACTGGTAGCGGCTGTTTACCACGTGATCGCTCCGTCAAATGACGGAGTGATCACTTGTAAACAAACCGGTGTCACGTCTGGTTCCTCTCTCCCCTCTCTGTACCGATCGGTACAGTGTGAGCGGAGAGGGGAGAGATCGGTGGCAGCAGCGCTGTGGGCTGGATCTGTAGTGCCCACAATGCTGATATGTGCCCATTCCAGCACTCAGCCATCCATACTCAGCATACTCATCCATCCATCCATGCTCAGCCATCCATACTCAGCATACTCATCTATCCATCCATGCTCAGCATACTCATTCATCCATGCTCAGCCATCCATGCTCAGCATACTCATGAGCTTCGAGTTCAAGTCGAACCCATGTTCGACTCGAACATGGCATGTTCAACCGTTCGTCGAATTGCGACAGATATGGGCCATTCGCGACAAATTCAGCGGCGCGTCATGGCCCATAATTCACTGCGGCATCGCAGTGCATTGCTGGCTGATGATTGGCCAAGCATGCACTATGACCCACATGCTTGGCCAATCACAGCGCCGTCTGTACAGAGAGCCGTAATTGGCCAAAGCCAGGGTGGCTTTGACCAATTATGGCTCAGGGGGTTTAGTACACGCCCCACACTATATAAGGCCGCCTGCACTTCGGCCCTGTGTAGTGTGTTCCGGCGATGAGAGAGAGATAGAAAGAGACAGTATAATTTGATTTAAGTTAGAGAGAGTAGGCAGGCGAGTCAGTTAGCTGCACTTACAGTGTATTGTGTATATGTATATGCACCCTAGGTGTTTTTTATATATATATATATATATATATATATATATATATATATACTGTATTCAGTTTAGCTAGATCTGTTCCTGTTATGCTCTTCCTACAGACAGGCAGGCAGTTGTTTTTACAGTATTTACAGCTACCTGAAGAAAATTGCTGGTGATCCTATTAGTACCGCAGGCAGGCAGCTGCAGTATTTACAGTTAGTGTAGTGCGTGCTCTGCTCAGTGTGCACCTAAAGCTACCTAAAGAAAATTGGTGGTGTTATTCTGATCCTATTAGTACCGCAGGCAGCTGCAGTATTTACAGTTAGTGTAGTATGTCCTCCGCACAGTGTGCACCTAAACCTACCTGAAGAAAATTGGTGGTGCTCTTCTGATCCTATTAGTACCACAGGCAGGCAGCTGCAGTATTTACAGTTAGTGTACTGCGTCCTCTGCACAGTGTGCACCTAAATCTACCTGAAGACAATTGCTGTTGTTCTGATCCTATTAATACCACTGGCAGGCAGCTGCAGTATTTACAGTTAGTGTAGTTCATCCTCTGCAGAGTGTGCACCTAAAGCTACTTGAAGTCAATTGCTGTTGTTCTGAGCCTATTAATACCACAGGCAGGCAGCTGCAGTATTTACAGTTAGTGTAGTGCGTCCTCTGCACAGTGTGCACCTAAAGCTACCTGAAGACAATTGCTGTTGTTCTGATCCTATTAATACCACAGGCAGGCAGATGCAGCATTTACAGTTAGTGTACTGTGTCCTCTGCACAGTGTGCACCTAAAGCTACCTGAAGAAAATTGGTGGTGTTCTTCTGATCCTATTAGTACCACAGGCAGGCAGCTGCAGTATTTACAGTTAGTGTACTGCATCCTCTGCACAGTGTGCACCTAAAGCTACCTGAAGAAAATTGGTGGAGTTCTTCTGATCCTATTAGTACCACAGGCAGGAAGCTGCAGTATTTACAGTTAGTGTACTGTGTCCTCTGCACAGTGTGCACCTAAAGCTACCCGAAGACAATTGCTGTTCTGATCCTATTAATATCACAGGCAGGCAGCTGCAGTATTTACAGTTAGTGTACTGTGTCCTCTGCACAGTGTGCACCTAAAGCTACCTGAAAAAAATTGGTGGTGTTCTTCTGATCCTATTAGTACCACAGGCAGGCAGCTGCAGTATTTACAGTTAGTGTACTGCATCCTCTGCACAGTGTGCACCTAAAGCTATCTGAAGACAATTGCTGTTGTTCTGATCCTATTAATACCACAGGCAGGCAGCTGCAGTATTTACAGTTAGTGTACTGCATCCTCTGCACAGTGTGCACCTAAAGCTATCTGAAGACAATTGCTGTTGTTCTGATCCTAGTAATACCACAGGCAGGCAGCTGCAGTATTTACAGTTAGCGTAGTGCGTCCTCTGCACAGTGTGCACCTAAAGCTACCTGAAGACAATTGCTGTTGTTCTGATCCTATTAATACCACAGGCAGGCAGCTGCAGTACCTACCTGAAGAAAATTGGTCGTGTTCTCATACTAATAATACTACAGGCAGGCAGTTGATTCTGCTAGCTGCAGTATCAGTATATATTTACATCCCAGCTTTGTGCAGCTACATCTCACTGCAGGCCATTAGTATGTCTGGAAGGCCAACCAGAAGAGGCAGACAGTCACAAGCCAATAAAAGAGGGCAAGCAGGCTCTGTGTCTAGAGGCAACAGTGCTGGTCGTGGAGACGGTGCATCCTCTTTAGCACATGGCCGTGGAACACGCTTGTCCTTTTTTTGGCTGGCCATGTTGAGCCGCAACATGCCGAAGACTTGGTAGAGTGGATGACCAAGCTGTCCTCATCCTCTTCATCCTCTCTCACCCAGGCTCAGGGTACTTTGTCTGGCAAAGCAGTTGCCAACGCAGCCTCTTCCCTCGGCTCAATGGCATCAGCCACCCCTTCCCTAGCCCCACCTTGTCCTCCTGAGGAGTCCCCCGAACTGTTTGACCACAGTGTTGGGTACATGCTCCAGGAGAATGCCCAGCATTTTGAAGGCTCCGATGATGGTACCCAGCTAGAGGAAGGCAGTAACGTGAGCACAGAGAGAGGGGGTGCCCAAGAAGGACAGCAATCTGGCAGTCATGTTCTCCCAGCTGCAGCATACTGCCAGGTTTGCTCCAGTGATGAGGAGGGAGGGGATGATGCGGTCACTGACTCCACGTGGGTGCCTGATAGGAGGGAGGAGGAGGAGGAGGCAGATCACCAACGAGGCAGGAGGGCCTCCAGGGGCCAGCTTAAGGGCAGCACACTGACTGCATCACACAGCAGAGCTCCGCATGTGCAGGGTGCTGCTGTCTCTGCGCGTTATTCCAAAAGTTCTTTGGTGTGGGCCTTTTTTGAGACACGTGCATCAGATCGCACTGCTGCTATTTGCAACATATGTCTCAAGCATATCTCGCATGGCCAAAACATCACCCGCTTGGGCACCACATGCTTGACCAGACATATGTCGACCTGCCATGCAGTTCGTTGGCAAGCATACCTAAAAGACCCACACCAAAGAACAAAGAGGACCTCTCCTTGCTCCTCATCAGCTGGGATCTTCAACTCCACTATACCTTCAGTCCTCTCTGAGACCTGCACTGAGAGGAATGAAGGTGTAGAATTTGGTGTGACACAGCCAAGTACTTGCGGACAATCTGCTATCGGTACACCGACGTCAGATTGTACTAGGCAAATTTCCCTGCCCCAGCTGCTGCACCACCGAAAGAAGTTCGCTCCCAGCCATCCACATGCCCAGTGGCTTGGCAAAATTGCTAGCACTTCAACTGCTGCCTTTTCAGTTGGTAGACTCTGCCCCTTTCCGTGAGTTTGTGGAATGTACGGTTCCTCAGTGGCAGGTTCCCAAACACCACTTTTTCTCGGAAGGTGGTTGCGGCTCTCTACAAGCCTGTGGAAGGCAATGTCTTGGCCTCGCTGGACAGGGCGGTCAGGTGCATTTTACCACTGACTCATGGTCCAGCAGGCATGGACAGGGACGTTACCTATCTTTCATGGCACATTAGGTGATTCTGCTGGCAGCTGGGAAGGATGCAGGACAAGGTGCAGTAGTGTTGGAGGTTGTTCTGCCACCATGCCTCCAAAATGCTACTACTGGTGATTCTGATACACCTCTCTCCTCCACCCCCTCCTCTTCTTCTTCCTCCATGGCCTCTTCCTGTGCTTTGTCCTCGGAACCAGCAGTGCTCCGTAGGCATTCAAGGGGCTACGCAAGTACGCAGGCCAAAAGATGCCATGCGGTGCTTGAGGTGGTGTGCTTGGTGGACAGGAGCCACACTGGGGCAGAGATTCTGTCAGCTCTGCAGGAGCAGGCTCAGAGGTGGTTGACGCCATGCCAGCTTAAGGCAGGAATGGTGGTTTGCAACAATGGCACCAACCTCCTCTCCACCCTCCGACAGGGACAACTGACCCAGGTGCCCTGTTTGGCTCACGTCCTTAACTTGGTGGTGCAGCGGTTCTTTGGCAGGTACCCGGGCTTACAGGATGTCCTGAGGCAGGCCAGGAAAGTCTGTGTGCATTTCTGCCGGTCATATAATGCCAGTGCTCGGCTGGCTGACCTCCAAAAGGAATTTAACCTGCCCAAGAACCGCCTAATCTGTGACATGCCCACCAGGTGGAACTCAACGTTGGCCATGCTGCAGTGGCTGCACACGCAGCAGAGGGCCATCAATGAGTACCTGTGCGACTATGAAACCAGGACAGAGTCAGGGAGCTTTGTTTTTTTTCCCCATGCCACTGGACCATGATCAGGGATGCATGCACTGTCCTGTCACCATTTGAGGAGGCCACGAGGATGGTGAGCAGTAACAGTGCATGCATCAGTGACACTGTCCCTCTTGTCCACCTGTTGGAGCACACGCTGCGTGGAATAATGGACAGGGCACTTGAGGCAGAACAGAGGCAGGAAGAGGAGGACTTCTTTAGCTCCAAGCCCTCTTTATCCAGACAGTGTTCTTGTGTGCCCGCCGATCACACAGGAAGAGGAGGAGGAGGATTGTGTCAGCATGGAGGTGGAGCCTGGCACTCAGCATCAGCAGCAGTCTTCAAGGGATCATTTTCAGTCCTAAGAAACCCATGGACTTGTACGTGGCTGGGAGGAGGTGGCTGCAGATCCGGACCGAATGCCTCAGCAAACCTACGCTGCGTTCAGACAATTTTTTAGTCCGCAGCCCCAAGGTATGATCGGTTCCAGCAACCATCGCCAGTGTCTGTTTTACATGGTGCAGGAATACCTAGGGGCAAGATCTGACTTTTCCCACCGAAAATCCTCTGGGTTACTGGGTCTTGAGGATGGATCACTGGCCAGAGCTTGCACAGTATGCAATTGAGCTACTGGCCTGTCCTGCATCCAGCGTTCTTTCGGAAAGCACATTCAGTGCTGCTGGAGGCTTTGTAACCGATCACAGGCTATGCCTGTCCACCGACTCGGTCGATTGACTGACCTTCATAAAAATGAATCAGTCTTGGATCACCACCAGCTACCAAGCACCTGATGCTGATGTAACCGAATAATTTTTTTTGAAATGTCAGATCCCTTCAAGACTGCCTATGCTGATGCTGAGTGACTATCCTGTTATGCTGAGTGATTATCCTCTTCCTCCTCAATGATCATGCTGATAGCTTGTAAGAACATTTTCGGTTCTGGGCGCCGCCTCCAGTGGTTAAGGCCCAGTTTTTCAGCCCCTGTTTAACAGGGGCTGAAAAATTGGGCCTTGGGCACTGGTGCCACAGCACTGCAACCCCTCACAGATACTCTAGTTGGAGCGCAGGAATGAGCCCTGACCTCAACCCGATTGAGATGCTGTGGCTTGACCCCAAGAAAGTGATTCACACCAGACATCCCAAGAATATTGCTGAACTGAAACAGTTCTGTAAAGAGGAAGGGTCAAGAATTACGCCTGAGTGTTTTGCACGTCTGATCTGCAACTACAGGAAACGTTTGTTTGAAGTTATTGCTGCCAAAGGAGGTTCAACCAGTTATTAAATCCAAGGGTTCACATACTTTTTCCACCTGTGCTGTGAATGTTTACATGGTGTGTTCAATAAAAACATGGTAACATTTAATTCTTTGTGTGTTATTAGTTTAAGCAGACTGTGATTGTTTATTGTTATGACTTAGATGAAGATCAGATCACATTTTATAACCAATTTGAGCAGAAATCCATATCATTTCAAAAGGGTTCACATACTTTTTATTGCAATTGTATGTGTAATTTATGGAATAATGGCGCTCCCTGCATGTTGGGCCTCTGTATGTGGCCACACTATGTAAAAGTCTCACACATGTGGTATCACCATACTCCGTAAGAGTAGTATAATGTGTTTTGGGGTGTAATTTGTGCTATGCATATGCTGTATATGAGAAATAACCTGCTAATATAACAATTTTGTGAAAAAAGAAAAGAGAAGAAAAAATCTTGATTTTGCAAAGAATTGTTGGAAAAAAATTACAACTTCAAAAAACTCACCATGCCTTTTACTAAATACCTTGGAATGTCTACTTTCCAAAAAGGGGTCATTTGGGGGGTATTTGTACTTTCCTGGCTTGTTAGGGTCTTAAGAAATGAGAGCCGATAGTGTGATCAATTTTCAGAGATTGGCACCATAGTTTGTGGACTCTATAACTTTCACAAAGACCAAATAATATACACCGATTTGGGTTATTTTTACCAAAGATATGTAGCAGTATAAATTTTGGCCAAAATATATGAAGAAAAATTACTAATTTGCAAAATTCTATAACAGAAACTAAGAAAAATGCATTTTTTTTACAGAATTTTCAGTCTTTTTTCTTTTATAGCGCAAAAATAAAAAACCCAGCGGTGATTTAATACCACCAAAAGAAAGCTCTATTTGTGTGAAAAAACGGGACAACAATTTCATATAGGTATAGTGTTTCATGACTGAGTAATTGTCATTCAAAATGTGAGAGCACCGAAAGCTCAAAATTGCTCTGGTTAGGAAGTGGGTTTAAGTGCCCAGTGGGTAAGTGGTTAAATTAAAAAATACTGAAAATTTTGAAAAAAACATATTTTCTATTTTCTGTTATAAAACATATCCAATAAAATCAAATGTCTTCAAAAATTTAGGCCAAAATGTATTCTGCTTCATTCCTTTGGTAAAAACCAAACTTTGTGTTTGGGCACACTACATTATTGGGGACACTATTATAGTTCTGATCGTGATCAAGATACTAATTTGTATAGACACTATACTAGTAATGGCGGTGATCAGCGACTTATATTGTGACTGTGGTAGTGTGGCAGAAAATCTGGTGCTAACTGACACTGACTGGGAGAGACACTAACTGGCTTACTGACAGTGATCAGTTATAATACTGTACACTTTACTAATGACACTGGCTGGGTGACAAGAGTGACAGGAGTGACCAGGAGGGCAATCAATGGGTTAACTGTGTGCCTAAGGCTCCATGCACACTGGGCTTAAAAAAAGTCTGTTCTCTTGGTAGTAAAAAACGCTAATATAGAGCATTTTTTGTACAAAGTTTAGAAGAGTTTTACGATTTTTCTGCCAGTGAGCTCCAATCAGAAACGCGAACCAGATGTTTTTTTTTCCTGCCTCTAAACTAAGAGCTCAAAATATGCCTGTAAACGTCCTAATGTACATGGACACATAGGAGTTGATTCTACAGGCAGAACACAAAACTCCTGTAAAAGCAACGTTTTTTAAGCCAATGTGCATGAAGCCTGATGCCGCGTACACACGAGTGGACTTTTCGACCGGACTGGCCTGACGGACCGAGTCCGGCAGACAATTTGACCGTGTGTGGGCTTCATCGGACCTACAGCGGACTTTTTCTGTTGAAAATCTGACGGACTTTAGATTTGGAACATGTTTCAAATCTTTACGTCGGAACTCCGCCAGACCCAGTTCCTATCGAAAAGTCAGCTCGTCTGTATGCTAGTCCGATGGACGAAAACTGATGCTAGGGCACCTATTGGCTACTGGTCATCAACTTTCTTATTTTAGTCCGGTCGTACGTCATCACGTGCGAATCCGTCAGACTTTGGTGTGATCGTATGTAGGCAAGTCCGTTCGTTGGGAAAGTCCGCTCGTGTGTACGCGGCATAAGAAGTGTATGCAAGTGTATGTGTGCTGCTTTTACTTATAGATCTGGCTGGAGTATCTCCTTGTTTTCAGTTTTAAATGTTAACTGAAAGCAGGGCTAAATCCAGCCAGAATCTGTGTGTGGTGTTTACAAGCTCACAGATCTCTGTGCTGTGATTGGCCAAAGCCGATCAGCAGGTATACAACCAAAATCATTAAGCAAAGTATGGGTGTGTTGCGTTGCCTGGGGGAGCTGCCTGCCAGCAGTAAATGCACATGCCTGGGAGATTCCACCCTGCCTGTTACATGGTTTATCTGTGCAAAATACATGACCTGCTATAGCAAAACTGGCATTTACAAAGAAAAAAAATGCCTCTAAAATTGCCATCAAGTAATAGCTTTGGCCATTTTACTTCTGGTTGTAACAAAACGGCCTGGAGATCCCTTCATCTATAGCAGACCCATATCGTAGATGAGGTTCTAACGTAGATACATAGACATTAATGGGGGAGCCACACAAAAAAAATGTATATGGTTCTCCCTAAAAATACATACCAGACCCTTATTAATGATGAGGGTCTGGTATAAATGCAAAGGGGGACCCCATGCATAAAGAAACAAACAAAAATGGCATGTAGCCCCACAAATTCCATACCAGACACTTATCTGAGCATGCAGCCTAGCAGGATGAGCTTGCCTTCCCCTCCCTAAACTATACCAGGCCACATTCCCTCACTGGGGGAACCCCCTGGGAAAGTACCTTGTCCATATATTGATGGGGTAAAGGGTCTTTTCCCTTCAACCCTGTCCCACTGGTTGTGAGGGTCTATGAGCAGGGGCTTACTGGAATCTGGAATATGCCCCTCCCCATGCAGTTGAGTAAGGGGTACATAGTACCTATTCATTAACTACAAAAGAGTAAACAGTAAATAAAGACACTTATACAGTTTTTGACAAGCCCTTTATTCTTTATTTTTAAAAAAAGGCCCACATTTTACATCCATTATCAATTACATCATCCAGTGATGCAGATCTATGCTAATCTCAGTGAACAGTGCCTACCAAAAGGAAAAAATCCCACCAACCGACATACATGTCGAATCTTTTATATCTTCTTTACATGTATATAGTTCACATTTACATGTATCTTTTTCAAATATTTAATAATTGATTTTAAGATAAACTGTGTATTCACTATTGATTTCTTTCATGCTCAATCTCTTGTACACGTTACCACATATGAGGATCTTAGCCTAAATTCCTTGTTTGACTATGCCGTTATTCTCCCAGTGCAAGTATCAAATAGTGGGATGAATGGCTCCAAATGTGGTGAATACCAGACAGAATAGTGCCTAAATGTCACTTTTTTTAATATATACAGCATATAATTCCAACCTTTCTCCATGTGGCATAGTTGTCAGTAGATTTCAAGTTGACAGCATCCTCCTGCTATGCATATAACCTGTTTTGGTTTGAAGGCTGCCAAATTTCACACTGGACTATGGGAGATATGAAAACAGATGACAAGGGAGACCACTATAGCCTGATGTGCTGCTATCATATTAAATACCTGCAGATACATCCACTTATATAATCAGATTTCAGCAAAAGATAGGAACTAGTATATGGTAGTCAAACATTAACCACTTGCCTACTGGGCACTTTTACCTCCTTCTTGCCCAGGCCAATTTTCAGCTTTCAGCACAGTCACACTTTGAACGACAATTGTGCGGTCATGCAACATTGTTCCCATATGAATTTTTTTATCATTTTATTTTTACACAGCTTCTTTTTGGTAGTATTTAATCAACACTTTTTATTTTTAGCTAAACAAATGAAAAAAAAAAGAAAATTTTGAAAAAAAAAAAGAAACATTTTTCAGAGTTTGTTCTAAAATGTTGCAAACAGGTCATTTTTCTTCTTCACTGATGGGCACTGATAGGTGGAACTGATGGGCACTGACGAGGCGGCACTGATGGGCACTGAGAGGCGGCACTGATTGGCGGCACTGATAGGCAGCACTAAAAGGTGACACTGATGAGGAGGCACTGATGGGCACTGCTTGGTAGCACTGATGGGCATTGATTAGCAGCATTGGTGGGCACTGATTGGCAGCCCTGGTGGGCACTAATTTGCAGCACTAGTGGGACTGCACTGATAATCAGGACACTGATAATCAGTGCCCTGGTTATCAGTGCTGATGTCCCTTTAACATAAGCCGGTTATCGGCTTTCTTCTCTCTGCATGCTGTCAGCATGAGGAAAGAAAATCCGAAAACTGTCTTGTGTTTACATCCTGTGATCAGCTGTCATTGGCTGACAGCTGACCATGTGGTAAAGGGCCGCTGTGATTGGCCCTTTACCTCGATCTGTGATCAGCTGAGTCTGAAGGACTTGGCGATCACAGAGTGCACCACAGGAGGACGTCCATGGATGCCCTCCCAGCAAACTAAGCCTGCGCTGTAGCCGTTGTTCGGCTATAGCACGGGCAGGAAGTAGTTAAAGGAGAATTATGTACAAAGTTTTTTTTGGCCATATTTCTCCTTTGCATCACAGGAGTGCAGTTTGTTCTGCATGTCTGTGACCTGTTTTCAGCTGACAGCTGGCTAAAGACGTCATTCAGTTGGTCAAGGCACAGGAAAAATCACGACCGCATGGTCGGAATCCACCCAGATGTCTGGACTGGCACCTGGCTTAGCCTCTGCCAGCCCATCCCTGCAGGGGAGAGCAGAGAGCCACTGACTGAAAGTCCTCTTATTTAGATGTTTTGAAAATTCGAGTTGACAGTATTATTGTCCAGTTAGTTCAAGGAAAGATGAGGGTATTATAGCTCAACTCTCTTGGGATGCCGTTTGACTCTGCCAGCAGGAGGTCTGTGTGACAGTGAGCTGCTGTTAAGTTGTGGCCTACACAGCAGAGAGCTGTTCAGCTATACCCAGTGGGACCTCTGTGGACAGCATCGCTTCTTCCCTGCAGCGGACCAGAGGGTGTTCCAGGTCATCCAGAGACACCTGCACTTCAGGTCCAAGTAGGCCAAAGCGTGGCAGGGCGGATCCCCTTTCCCAGAGCCAGGATACAGAGAAAAGTTCCTGATAGAGTCTTCTTCATCATCTACATCGTTTCCAGCTGTATGTGGGTCCAAAGTGGTGAGCAGGCATAGCTCATCTAATTGCATTAAGACACTGCTTTCAGTTATTCAGTTCAGCTTAGTGGTACTTGTAGTGCCACTGGAAGTCAGTTCTTATACTATAACGAACACTGTATACAGACATATCTGTTCTTGTTGCTTTACGAGTATCAATAGTGCCACAGGATACAGATTTCATACTGCTTGCATTTACAGTCCCTCTGGATACAATACCTTTCCAGCAAGCAGTCACTGCCCCACCTTGTGTTTAGCTTACACAGGAAGATCCAGCATTCTCTTCTGGCTAAGTTCATATCAGCTCAAATGCTTTGTTCTACCATTCAGGATTACAGTTTTCTTAAAGTGCTAGCTGAAGACCACAAGATTCATCTTTACTACCGAGTTACTGTTAACCCCCTTTTGCTCTCCCTTATCCTTTCACAACAGACTGTTGTTGCCTAATAAAGGTGATCCTTCAGGTAGCTGGACTCCGTTTAGAAGGAGCCAATCAAGCCATGGTTATAATTGTTCTTACTAAATGTTTGTTATTTGCCTTGTGGGCCTGTGGGTTGAGGTACAGGGAGGAGAGGTTTGACACAGCTTAAAAGGGTCAGTCCTCTGCCTCTCTACTACCCGTTCACATAGATATTAATAGTACTCGATGAGGTTCTGTTGTGTTTACCTGCACTGTGTTTCCCTGAATCATTAACAGTAATTTGTCACCTAAACCAAGATTTTCATTTGACGTACATGGTTATGATATATATATATATGTATATATATATTTTTTTTCTTTGTGTCACTTTTGTCTCCGTAAACATACCTTCTGGTTTACCACAGTTGTGTTTCCTCTCTACTGCTGTGTTTCGCACTAATATTACCGAATAGGTGTGCCAGAAGGGTTGGGACTGTTCTTGGGTTTGAGAGGCAGAGTACAGAACCAAATATACATTAAGCTGCTCATCCAGTGGTAGCACTACATGTATTTTAAGGCAAAATAAACATATACCGTACATCTCTTTAGTACACACACATTTTCCCATATTTTATGCTGTTAAAAATATTGCTGATACAAAAAATCCCTGTTGATTTTAGAAATTTTTTAGAAATCCAGTGTGTTCCTAACCTCCTGTTTTAGGCTGCCAACACAGTGCTTTTACTGCACTGCAATACAAGGTAATGTTGTCACGTTGTACAAATCAACAATGGCGCGCTGACACTGCCATCAGCTTACAGTCCACAGGTAGTGTGCATCCTAGGATGACCATGATGTTCCTGTATAGGTGGTTACTCAGGGAGTGTTTCCACTGTTGTGTGCCACATATTATGTGCTTTAATGCTGTCTCAAGTTATTGCATTATGATATTAATATAATGGTTTCTACTGATACCCTGAGCGTAGTGTGCTGCCACTACAGCCTGTTTATTTTGTACCTTTGGTAAGTTCCTCTCTTCTTTTTTATCTCTAGTTAGTATAGTCTCTATGGTATATATGTGAGGCGCTCAGGCTGCTAGGAAATGTAGTCCTGTGTCTCCTGCTTTGAGGGTCTTTGGGGGGGGGGGGTGGAAAGGGGGGAGGGGGGTAAGTATTTTATATTTTAGCTACACTACCACATATATTTGCACTTTACTTCATCCACACACAGACTAAACTGGAGGCTGGCCAGTCAAGCAAATAGATTCTCTGTTGTTGCTTTGCCCATAGACCTTCTTAATGATCTAATCTGCATGTCCAACCTGTTACCTCACACACCTGACACTTTATTACCCACTTAGTGGTGGCTGATGTTGCACATAAACCACCCCCTCCAACAGGAGACTCTATCCCCATACGTAAGCTCCAATGGGCGGAGTGAAATGTGTTGGGGAGCGTGGCCATACAGGGGTCCAGCCTGAGACTGCCAACTGTCTATACACAGGTCTTGTTCTGATGTGCGGCTCCCAGGATCTTCTGCTCTTAACTGTCATAGTATAGTCTCTAGCTAAACATTTCCTGTTCCTTTATGCTTGTGAAGAATAATCTCACTTTTTTGCAGAGCCAGGATTTAGGGAAATCATTGTCATCTCACACTTCAAAAGACTGGAAAACATCCATTGTATGTATTTAGCTAAAGTAAAAAATTATGTTGGATTCAACTTTGATGTCTTATTGAAGAGTTAAGCGGTAGTAAACCGCTGACCCCCCCCCCCAAAAAAAACCCTGCAAGACAATAGTATAATGTGCTAGTATGCATCGCATACTAGTACATTATGAAATACTTACCTTAGAACGAAGCTCCCGCAGCTTGCCCTCAGGTCACTGCTGAGGGGGCTGACATGTTCCCTCTGCATTTCTTCTGGGTTTGTGGGCCCCAGCACTGTGAGTGGCTGGAGCCGTGATGATGTCAATCCCACGCATGTGCGCGGGAGTCCTCTGTTCCCGGCACGAGTCGTCGGACCTTCAGCGCACATGGGCCACTGATGTCAGCGGCTGCATGAAGAGTGAATATCTCCTAAACTGTGCAGGTTTAGGAGATATTCATTTTACCTACAGGTAAGCCTTATTATAGGCCTACCTGTGGGTAAAAATGACCAAGTGGGCAATACAACCGCTTTAAGCTGTCTGTGGAATCTGCTGAATCATCAAGTGACCATACTGCCTGTACAGACTGAGATCTAAGGATGCATAAAGCAGCATTTAAAAACAGGACAGTCACCATATGACCCGAAGTCTACAAACTGTCCAAAAAAAAAGTCCACCAGGTAAAAAAAAAAAAAAGTAAAGTGGTTCTAAATGCAGAAAGTTTTTTTTTAATCTTTTCAATTTTTTTTAATCTTAATGCAATCTATGCATAAACAGCCCCCCCCCCCCCATTTTTGTACTTACCTGAGCCAGATCAGTGATGTGTTTGAGAGCAGCAGCTCTCTCCCTCCTCATTGGCTGAGAAACAGCAGCAGGAGCAATTTGTTCCTTCTGCCAATCACAGCCAGTGAAAAAGGAGGGGAGTGGGGCCAAGCCACAATCTATGTGTCTTATGGACACACATAGCAGGGCTCAGAAGCAAGCACGTACAAGTGCCCCCCAAGCCAGGAGTGCTAGCGGGAAACCCGAGAAGGGGAGGATCGGGGCTGCTCTGTGCAAAACCATTGCACAGTCCAAGTAAGTAAAAATATTTGTTATTTTAATTTAAAAAAAAGAAACATTTGAGCATTTACAGTCACTTTAAAGATTGTCAAAAGAAAAAGAAGAAACAAAGACAACAAAAGTTATTGCAACAAATGAAAGTTAAGGCACTTTTCATTTTTTATTTTAGGCTTAGTTACAGTTTAAGCACACATTCTATTTTGAAGTTAGAGGCATCATTGGTGTGGCCGACATGATCAGAATGTAAAATTGGTTAGACATTATCGACAGAATGGGTTATCAAGGCATATGGGTATGACTATGCTGGTAAAATGTAATAAAGATTATGTGGTACCTTTTATCGAGTTAGATCACTTTGTTTTGTTTGTTTTTACTTCGTATTTTATCAAGTAATACCAAGTGTTAGGTTCACTAACATTTTTGATCATAACAATGATATCTTGTCTATCAGCTGTACTGCATGTCCCTTCCCAGTAATTACTGTCAGAGAGGGCCAGAGGAGAATCTTTTTGCCCGTGAAAACATACTGCAGCTGCATCAGGAATGTAAAGCTTAAAGGAAACATCAGTATTTGCAGGTAAAATTCCTTCTAACGGCTGCACCAACTTATAGTGCTTGGCCCAGTTAGAGTATGTCAGTGGAAACACTGGCCATCCTACTGCAGGGTTGGTACATATAATGAGATAATTGCATAAGTACGTATAGTTACCGTTATCATTTTTATCAGTCTTGATAAAAACCATTAAAACATAGGTTCCTGCCTGAGGAAGGCAAACATATATGTCCACTTTGTTCTCTTCCTCTGTTGTGAATACATGCCTGTTCTCCATTTCCGATGTCATTTGTACTTCATCAGATTGTAAGGTACAAAAAAATTGTAATTTCTTCTTCAACGTAAAATGTATAGTAAAGAAGCCATCATCCGTATAAATCACTGGATCTGGATGTGAAGGCTTCACAAGCCCTGCTTTTTCAGTTAGCCTGTTTGGTCCTACAGGATTATGGATGCACTTTGGAATCCTCATGCTGCTGTCAATGTGTTTGCAGTCAATTCTGTATTCTATAACCAACTGCAAATTTTTTTCAGCATCAGCTTTTTGGGCAAAAATTTTAAGGAGATGCTGACCAGGCTGTTGAGGATACACATCAAGCTTCATTCCATTGTCCAACAATATGAGTATACCAGGACTTTCTTGCTCATTGAGTTTGAAAAGGAATTTCAGATCATTGCAGCTCTCAATGGCAATAGAGACTTTTCCTGTCACTAAAGATATCACAAAAGTAAGACAATTAAATGGGTAAGGCATGGTAATTTAGCAGTTTAAAAAAATCTACACTGTAAGGACAATATGTAATAAATTTACACCATTTCTATTAAAACTGGGAAACAGAATATAAACCTTGGTGTAAAGAGTT
This sequence comes from Aquarana catesbeiana, assembly GCF_042186555.1. NCBI lineage: Eukaryota > Metazoa > Chordata > Amphibia > Anura > Ranidae > Aquarana > Aquarana catesbeiana. Next base: position 125,039,076 of record NC_133327.1, read on the forward strand.
ACGCAAATTGTTGGCGCTATATAAATTCTTATTAATAATAGTAATAATAATCATAATAATACACCAGTGTTGGATAAGAGACATTCTACCTAACTAGAGGATACTCTGGTGGACCCTGACTCTACATTGCCCCTGAATAATTTTTGTCATTCCACTAAACCTGAAAACTGACTTTATTGCTGTATGTTATCACGTTGCATTCTAAATTAGGTACAACCAATTAAATGTACAAATGATAAAAAACAAATGTTATTATTTTTATTCCTGACTTTAGGTGCACACTGTAGCGATGTCAGACATTGCATATGATTCGCACCCGCACTGCGACGCAGATCACATGCGATGTCTGTGCAGTGTGAGTTCAGCCATACGGTTGCATGGCTGAACTCACATTGGATTTGCATAAAAAAAGATGCAGGGACTTTTTTTCCCCGCACTGGAATCGGATCACATGGGAGTTCTCACTGCAATCTGTGAAACGATCCAGGGGTGTCCTTAACATTGTATTGATACCTGCAGCGGTTCCCAGTGTGAACTGCCTATGGCAGAGATCCCTTTCGGGAACCGGCGCTGAAATTGCATTGGTTCCCGCATCGCTACAGTGTGAACCCAGGCTGAGAGTTTGAAGACCTGTTCATACTGATGTGGCAGAGTAGCGTGGAGTAAACTGTGCATTTTACAATATGTAGTTACATCACAGGTTAATGCACAATCCTCAGTGTGTTGCCACGCCAATTACCTCCTGTTCTGCATGTGAACAATTTTTAATTAAAAGTTTTGGCTAGAGATAGACCAACTAACCTTTAAAGTACAATGAAAGTCGCCTGTATGACAGTCTAGACAAGTTACAAATCCAGTTATTATTTGATGCAGAAGTCTGCAGAAACAAAAAATGCAGAAACAAAAAATCTTCCTTTTCCTTCCCTGACGGAGGCAAACCCACCTTCATTCATCCTATTACACCCCCACTCCCCAACGCTGCAGCTCACAGTTTCAGCAACAGAGTCAGTACTGTCAATCCAGAAAACAGTGGGCCAGATACTGATTGACAAGCTTCAGGTTTGTTAATCTGCAGTAACAATATCAATAGCCATGCCCCCTTCAACATTTTTCATCCAGCAGTAGTGCAAATAGGCAACACCTACAGTGTCTTGAAAAAGTATTCTTACCCCTTGAAATTTTCCACATTTTGTCATATTACAACCAAAACTGTAAATGTATTTTATTGGGATTTTATGTGATAGACCAACACAAAGTGGCACATAATTGTGAAGATGAAGGAAAATGATAAATGGTTTTCAGTTTTTTTTACAAATAAATATGTGAAAAGTGTGGCGTGCATTTGTATTCAACCCCCCTGAATCAATACTTTGTAGAACCACCTTTCACTGTAGTTAAAGCTCTTTTGGCTGTGTCTCTACCAGCTTTGCACATCTAGAGAGTGATATTTTTGCCCATTCTTCTTTGCAAACTCACTCAAGCTCTGTCAGATTGGATGGAGAGCGTCTGTGAACAGCAATTTTCAAGTCTTGCCACAAACTCTCAATTGGATTTAGGTCTGGACTTTGACTGGGCCATTCTAACACATGAATATGCTTTGATCTAAACCATTCCATTGTAGCTCTGGTTGTATGTTTAGGGTCATTGTCCTGCTGGAAGGTGAACCTCCACCCCAGTCTCAAGTCTTTTGCAGACTCTAGCAGGTTGTCTTCTAAGATTGCCCTGTATTTGGCTCCATCCATCTTCCCATCAACTCTGACCAGCTTCACTGTCAATGCTGAAGAAAATCATCCCCACAACATGATGCTGCCACCACTATGTTTCACAATGGGGATGGTGTTTTCAGGGTGAAGTGCAGTGTTAGTTTTCTGCCACACATAGCATTTTGCTTCTTAGGCCAAAAAGTTAAATTTTGGTCTCATCTGACCAGAGCACCTTTTTCCACATGTTTTCTGTGTCCCCCATATGACTTCTCGCAAACTGCAAACGTGACTTTTTATGGCTTTCTTTCAACAACGGCTTTCTTCTTGTCACTCTTCCATAAAGGCCAGATTTGTAGAGTGCACGACTAATAGTTGTCCTGTGGACAGATTCTCCCACCTGAGTTGTGGATTTCAGCAGCTCCTCCAGAGTTACCATGGGCCTCTTAGCTGCTTCTCTGATGAATGCTGTCCTTGCCGGTCTGTCAGTATTTTTTGACAAGAAAAATATTTTATTCAGATCTTTACAGTACAAGTGATGCAAATACACAATTTGTCACATGAACAATATTATACAAAGTGACAAAGAAACCATCATTATTGATATCCATAGGATAGATGGGAGCAAAATCCTTATATCATATTAAATATTAGTACAGTAGTTAGATATTCCAGTACAATTTCCCAGGAAGGTCGCGTGGGGGGGGGGGGGGGGTAGTAGAAAAGGAGAAGAGGGGCCGGTCTGTCAGTTTAGGTGGACGGCCATGTCTTGGTAGGTTTGCAGTTGTGCCATATTCTTTCCATTTTGGGATGATGGATTGAACAGTGCTCTGTGAGATGTTCAAAGCTTGGGATATTTTTTTATAACCTAACCCTGCTTTAAACGTCTCCACAACTTTTTCCCTGACCTTTCTGGTGTGTTCCTTGGCCTTCATGATGCTGTTTGTTCACTAAGGTTCTCTAACAAACCTCTGAGGGCTTCAGAGAACAGCTGTATTTATACTGAGATTAATTACACACAGGTGGGCTCTCTTTACTAATTAGGTGACCTCTGAAGGCAATTGATTCCACTAGATTTTAGTTAGGGGTATCAGAGTAAAGGGGGCTGAATACAAATGCAACCCACACTTTTCACATATTTTTTGAGCAACATTTTTTAAAACCATTTATCAATTATGTGCCACTTTGTGTTGGTCTATCACATAAAATCCATTTACATTTTTTGGTTGTAATATGATAAAATGTGGAAAATGTCTGTTGGTATGAACACTTTTTCAAGGCACTGTACATGGGAATGACAACTCTGCTCTTAATTCAATAGCAGTGCAGCATCGTTGCCACTCCATCACAGGAAGCTGCATTAGGTGGATGTCACTGGTAGGCTCAACAGGTATTTGTGTGATTTTTGCAGGAAAACTGTAAGTGCAATTGTTCTTATATTAAAGTGCTGCAGCACATATTTTTAAAGGCAGGCCATAGTTCTACTGAAACTAATGTTTCTCTTACACCTAATCTAACTTAAAATATTACTAAAGTCTGAATTTCTTTTTTTAATTAAAATAACAAACATGTTATAGTCACCTGTTCTGTACAGTGGTATTGCACAGAGCGGCCCTGAACCTCTTCTTTTCGGGTCCCCGGTGGCGATCTTGGCTCTTCCTCTTCCTTCGTGTGTTGCCATAGCAAGCCGTTTGCTATTGGGACAAACAGTGCGTGTTTGCTCGCGACCTATGTGTCTATGGAGCCGGGCTCCATAGACTTACACAGTGGCCCACCCCCCACTTCCTTTTCAATGCAGATTCAATTCCTTTTGATTGACAGCAGCAGGAACCAGTGACTCCTGCTGCTACTCGAATGCTATGTGAAGAGGAAGGAAGGGAAGAATAGATGTGGCCCTACAAAGCGCTGATCTCTTCTCCCCTCTCTTCCCCTTCACATAGGGAAGGAGGGGCACAGGGAAACTGAAAAAGTTTTTTACCCTTTTGCAAGCAACATAAAAACATTTTTAGGTTCAGTATTACTTTTAAATGAAACTCCGGGAACTTCAACATATGTTAATGCATTGCATATGCTTAATGGTCCCTTTAAATTTAACCTTTACTAACTTACCTTAGCTAGGTTTAGGCTGTGACATTTATTGGTTAAGGTTAAGACCTAAGACTCCATAAAAGTCAATTAATCTAAACCTAGCTTTTAAACATAATGTTAGCTCTTTCAACTCCAATATTAATGCACATTTGTGGTTTAACATATTTTCTTTGAAAAAATTACATTGTATTTTGATCCTTTGAGGAGTCTCGTTATCTATCTCGGTAGTAAACCGCAGTTAAAAAAAAAAAATGGATGAATGGCCGAGCCACAATGACGTCACTCCCGCACTGTTTACTGCACGGGTATGCCGTTCTTTCAGAGCCGGTGATGTCACCAGCTGCTTCTAAAGTAAATATCTCCTAATTTTTTTTTCTATGTTAATTTGTATTATTTGAGCTTACTATATATGCAGCACTGTCACATTCACTTGATTATCTTTTTCTTGTGGGAACACTTAGGTGACAGCAGCAGCATTCATTCACTTTATAGTAGTTTTTTTTTTAGTGTTAGTGCATTGATTAGCAGCGCGCAACTACTTTTCTATTTAATCTCCTAAATGGTGAATGTTTAGGAGATATTTACTGTACCTATTGGTAAGCCTTATTATAGGATAACCTATAGGTAAAAATCAACAAAGGTAGTTTACTCCCACTTTAATTCATAGCAGCGATTGCATACCTCATATGTCTGTGTGTTGCTATGACTATTTTTTTGTGATTTTATGTAGCATAAATATAGAATTAAGACCATACATTGTTTTTGGTATGCAAATTAACTTTTTGGAGTGGTTTGTGAAGCTTACTACAGGAAATGAGGTAGCAGGAAGTGAGGGGAGGGGAAAGGACTTGGTATAAGCCATGTGCTCAGGAACAAAGGAGCAGCAGTTGTTTGGATGACTTTAGAGAAGCAAGAAGCAGTCTGGATATAGATCCTGGATTCTGATATATTACGCCATCATAAAGAAGGAACCAAGTAACTGTTTAGTTTATGCCTATTACCAGGCATGTACTGTCTGTCCCCCAGCCCCCACTGAATACAGGGGAGACCCAGAGAAGATTTTTTCTAAACAGCTACATAGCAGGAGTCGGGAGATTAGCCGATTGGTGGACAGGATTTGGGAGTCCATGCCCGCTCACCTTGTGGCTCCCCCCCCAAGTTCCTCAAGCCTAGTTACCCAGCTCTGTGGTGCCCAGGAGGAAGGGAGAGGACCAGATGTACCAGCAGTGCAGAGCTGGTCCTGGGCTCCCAGCTCCAGAGAAACCACCTGCAGGACAAGCACTGCACCTGGGACCTAGCTAGAAGAAGCAGACCAGGTACTGGGGGGACTAACATTGATGGGCACTTATGAGGCTGTGCTGATGGGCCCTAATCAGGCTGCATTAATGGGCACTTATCATGCTGCAATAATGGGCACCAGTGTGGCGGCACTGATGGGCACTGGTGTGGCTGCACTGATGGGCACTGATCAGGCTGCAAAAATGGGCACTGGGGAGGCTGCATTAATGGGCACTGGTCTGGCTGCACTAATGGGCACTGATGTGGCTGCGCTGATGGGCACTTATCATGCTGCATTAATGGGCACTGGTGTGGCTGCACTGATGGGCACTGGTGAGGCTGCATTAATGGGCACTGGTGTGGCTGCACTGATGGGCACTGGTGTGGCTGCACTGATGGGCACTTATCAGGCTTCATTATTGGGCACTGGTGTGGTTGCATTAATGGGCACTGCTGTGGCTGCGCTGATGGGCACTGATCGGGCTGCATTAATGGGCACTGGTGTGGTTGCATTAATGGGCATTGGTGTGGCTGCGCTGATGGGCACTGGTGTGGTTGCATTAATGGGCATTGGTGTGGCTGCGCTGATGGGCACTGATCAGGCTGCATTAATGGGCACTAGTGTGGCTGCATTAATGGGCACTGGTGTGGCTATGCCCTGTCCTATGCTGTCCTATGCCCAACAGTGGAATGTTTTTACTTTTTTTTTTTTGCACAATTGCATATAGTTTATATACTGTTTTTGTGCATGTTTGCAAAATTAAAGTGGGCCGGTCTGGATGAAGTCCAGGGCCAAATTTTTGTCCCAGTTGAGCCCTGCCTATTACATACATTGTACATGCTTATTTTGTATGGAAGGAGGTAGCTTGTGCATGTTGTAGGCATATTTTGTAAAATCTGTCAGTCTTTTACTGTGTTCCTAAAATTGTAATAGTTTGTATCTACAGCATTTTTGTTTAATAAAAGCACATTAATACACTGAGGTCTAAGCTTCCTTGCTTAAAATGCAAATGTTTCTTTATTTCTTAAAATGCAAAGAACCTTAAAAAACCCAAAACAGTCTGACATCACATTGTATTAATGATATTTTGTATTAATTAAACCCTATATATACAAGCGATGTCTTGATATAAGAGTAGCGTCATGTCACAACTGAGTATAAAAAAAAGAAGAGAGGAGCCTCTAAGTGTAGCAATATGGTTACATTTAATAAAGGTACAACATTTAGCAACTTATTGCTACACTCAGAGGTGCCTTTCTTCTCTTTTATACCCTGTAAAAAAATTATTTGATATACAAGTGCTTTGGATTGCAAGCATGTTTCTGGAACAAATTATGCTCGCAAGCCAAGTTTTACTGTATATATTTTGGTTTAGAAATATTTAAGAGAAATGTGCTACCAAGAGGAAACTATGTCATGTTGACTAATGTATGCCAATGAGATCTATGAGAGTCATAATCCATATTTTATGTTGTCAATTATTTGCCGTGCAAATAGAAAGGAGGATGTTAAGCTTTTGTTACCTGTCTCAATAATTCCTGTGTTTGGCTGGTAGGACACCATTCCCAGACTGTAAAAATCACTATAAACATATGGAGACCTTTGAAAGATCTCTAAAGGCACTTCTGTTCGAAGTAACTGACATTCTCCCAGCTCAGGGAAATGATCCTCTATGAATAGGGCGGGATGGGTAAGGAAATAAAACTCATTATAACTAGAAGATAAAAGCAAGAATCAAAAGGTTATCAAACAAAAGTGAAGCAACAAGTCTAATTAGTTTTTTTTTATTACAATATTAGTTTACTTACCTAAAATTGAACTTGTTTATTTTCATGTTAGCTGTACCAGCTCCCCATGTGCTGTCCAGTAGGTGCCATCGACCTTCCAGATACACCATGTTCCAGGCATGATCTGAATCACCAGCTATTTTCTTCCCTACGTGATATCCGGCACCCTTAGCATATCCGCTGACTTTCTTACACTGTACTCCAGAAAGACTGCATGCAAAATAAGAGTATTTATCCACTTAAACACATGTCAGAAAATAAAACTCTTATGAATGTATCTACCTTTTATGATTATAGGGCTCATTCGGATGGCAGATTAATGCTGTCCTCTGGGAAGAGCCACTTGCAGATACATGTGCCGGCACTGTGTGTGCATCCACTTCTATAGGCTGCTTGCACGTAGATCCGAAATGGATGCACATGCATCTACCAGCAGCTCTACATGGAGGATGCCACTAATCTGCCATTTGAATGAGCCCTAACATATAACCAGCATAATGAGTATGGATCCCTTAGCAATTTATCCCACTGTTGCACTAGGCAAGCTATTATATTTGTTAGGCCATCCTAATATTCATCCCATACTAGCTGAATGAACCATAAATAAAGATTCTAATTTTGTGTATTTAATTTTTTTAAGTCAGGGGTAGGCAACCTTTTGAGCACAGTGTGCCGAAAAATGTTTTCAAAGAAATTGAGCGTGCCGATTTTATAACAACAAAATGTTAACTTCACACTCTCAATCACAAAAATGATTTTTTATAAAGTAAATGCTGTAAACTACTTGAGTAATAGTGACTAATTAACATCCTGCACTCTCATGCCCTAGATTAGCCCCAATTCCTGTACCTCCAGTCCTCAGATCAGCCCTGCACCTTCACACCTAAGAACACTGTCCCCCCTGCAAATATGTCCCCCCACTGCTCATCTGTCCCCCTCACTGTTCAACCCTGCACATCTGCCCCACCTCTGTACCCCCTGCTCCTCTGTCCCACCAATGTAATCCCCTGAACATCTGCCCCACCACTGTAACCCCCCTGCTCATCTGTCCCAACAATGTACCCCCCTGCACATCTGCCCCACCTCTATACCCCCCTGCTCTTCTGCCCCACCTCTGTACCCCCTGCTCTTCTGCCCCACTAATGCACCTCCCTTTCACATCTGCCCCAATACTGAACCCCCTGCTTATCTTTTCCACCACTGTAACCCCCTTCTCATCTGGCACAACACTGAACCCCCCCCCCCCGCTCATTTGTCCCACCACTGTAACCCCCTGCTCATCCTGCCCCCCAGCCTGGGAAGTCTCTGCAAACCACCATATAATCCATCCGTTTTATTATTGCATGTGAACAACAGTCAAAAAAGCCAACTCATTTCAGCCATCAGGTCTTAACCATGGCTAGTCTATACTCTCATCCGGTATTGTCTCTCAACAACCTATCCATAGTCTGATCAATGGGTACTATCCCAGGGACATCTAACCAATTCTCCCATAGTTTTTTTAACTAGTTAGGGCATGCTCTATACTGATAGACATATTTCTCCAACCTCAAATTACTGCCGACACTTTTATTCCCCTCCCCATAAAGTGGGCAGCTCCTCCGACTTCCAGTGCATGAGTTTTAATTTGAAAGCCTGAAAAAGGGCTTTTTACAATCGCCTCTTTATTGAAGGCCTCCAAGTCGAGTTCATCCAAAATAATTAAAATACAGCATTTAAGATCTAAGAGGAGGGAAACCTGAAATACTGAATTAAGCTTATCCACCACCCTTTTCCAGTAGGGATGTAATTTCAGACATCTCCACAGGAGGTGGATCAAATTACCATTATCCCATTTCTTTTTAGTCATATAAATATGAAATATTGCATATAAACATTTGATTACCTGCTATTTAAAGAGGAAGTAAACTTCTATCACTAAATTTTACCTATAGAATAGCCTATAATGGCGTATCAATAGGTACTGTAAATAATTCCTAAACATGTACGATTTGGGAGATATTTACTGTACATTGCCCCAGTGACATCACTGGCGCATGCACTCTAAAGGAACGGCCACCCATGACATTCCTTCAGATCCTTGTGCCATGACTGCCAGCTCCCACTCGTATGCGCGGGAGTGACATTATCACGGCTCTGGTCAATCATAGTCAGAGCCAGCGAACCCTGAAGCAAGACGTGTGGAGATGGAGGCAGCCTCCAGCAATGACATTGCATCACTGGAATGCTTCCTTTTTTAGGTGTCACATAATGTGCTAGTATGAGATGCATACTAGCACATTATGACATTACCTTGCATGTAAGAAAAAAAATATCCAGAGGTTTGCAACCACTTTAATTCTCTTTAAAATGCATACCTGAAGAAAGAGAGGAAAAATCCCATCGCTATTTTTATTTCATGGTGTATGAAGCCTCAATTATTGAGAGACAGACTACCACTGCCTTATTAGAACACAGAGAATGCTCTGTTATTGCACTTTCAAAGAGGTGTATGTGTAAGTAATGAAAAAGTAACACAAATATCACCACTTACTCTTGCAAAAACTAAAATAAAGTAGAACTATAAGCAATTTGTTTTCATTTTGGATAGAGTAAGGGAGGGTTATAACCCCTGTCAGGTTTTTGTTTTTCGCCATCCTTGCCTCATTGGGGAGATTTACTTTCACTGCCTGTCCTATAGACAAAACAGGAAGTGAAACAAAATCCCTGAAAATCAAGGGAATCCTTTGGGGCCCCCAGGTCACCAGAACTAGTGTCTACATTGGAAGAATCCCCCTCTCTTGCCTTTCTGGCGACAAACTACATTTTTCTTTTACTTTCACTTTCAATGATAATGGTAAACAGGACAAATAGGTAAGAGGGTAAATCTCCCTAATGGGGACACAGACAGCAATAAAAACCTTATAGACGTTGTAATGCATTTCCACTCTATTCAAAACAAAAAAAAAAGTTTTGCCTTTAGTTATACTTTAAAAAAATAACCAAAAACCATTATAGTTTTTCTTTAAAGCATATGTCAAGGCAAACATAAAAGAAAATGTATGAAATACATATCTGCAATACATGCATATTTCCCCAATAAAAACTAGGAGAGCTTTAAAACTAGAACAGTTCTAAATTCAGTATTACCAAGATTACTAAATCTTTTAGATATAAGCCGTTATAATAAAAAACATTTTTTAATATATCATCTTCAGGTTAGGAGGAGTAACAAAAGTATCATACAATTTTTTAGTATAAGCAAAGCAGAATAATTGTCCATGATTTATTTTACCTGCACATATGTTGAAACAATGATGAATATCCAGCGCAGACTCCTTTTCGTGTGCGAAAGACATCACTGGCATTAGAAGACTGGGCGAATCTATTCTTATAACCTTGAACATCATATTCTACAATACATACACACATAAATAAATTTGAAACAATATAAACTTCTAATTGTGGCATATAATGAAACAGAAATGTATTTTTTTGGTATAAAAAAAACAGACCATTGGAACCTACTGAAGTATGATTAAAGGTCATAACATGACTTGCCCATAGTACTGGGACTTTGTAAGTGCACCCACTTATTGAGCACCTTAGCCTGAGTCTCAGATCTCAAGTCAATATAACCAATCAGTAAAGATAAAACACTGCCTTCATGCTATATAGCCTAAGCTCAATCAGAAAATGTAAACAAGAAAACGTATACATTCTTTGTGTCTCTTCCTTGTTCATTTATTTTATTCTTTCTTTTCCTCTTATTTTAAATTACTACTTACATTTTATTATTAACTGGACCCACCTATGTGGTGACATATCCATATCCAGGTAGCTCTTGTTTTTTCCAAGTCAGTCTTACTCACACTTATAAGTTCTTTCACTAGTTGTTCCAGTGTCCCTTTGGAATCTACCTTAAGTGAAGAATGAATAATGATATTAAAATACCTATTTTTTTTTTTTTTTTATCAGATATACGCATATACACTTTACCAATATTCAAAAACACAGTCACTTACATTTCATTGTAAAAATAGTAAAATAAAGTTAGCGCTCTTTCAGTGAAATTTAAACAGCTGCGTGCAATACAGATACATATATAGTACACCAAGAACCAATTAGAACAAAAATGCAGCACTAAAATAATAATAAAGTGCCCACAAAAATGTGACCATAAACTGAAGTTTGTCAAAACGACAAAAAAAAACAAAAAACAGTTCATATTGTTATGAGTATAAAACATATAAAAGTGCTCCACTTCAGCCTTCATCCAATACTTGGATACACCTGTAGTGCCAATCCTTCACCAATGGTAAAAATACACACTCACCAGAGGGATATGCTGTTTAATACTTGAACAGCAATAAGCGCTTTGTGTAAATGGCATCCAGCATCACCACTCTCACTCAACAGATGGCAGGACCAGACTGCCCTGATCCACTCCACCAGTGGATAGAACCAAAGTTATCAGCATGGAGTCAACAACATAATGGGCCACCAAACCTGCAGAGAATGGTGGCATGACCTTTAGCCCTACGCAGTGTAACTCTATGTACATTTCACACAAATGAGCATCTTTAGGAGCTGTCTCTCTCAGTCTCTCTTTGTATTTGCATGTGAAACGTATGTAGAGCTACATTGTAAAGGGTTAGAGGTCATGCCGCTATTCTCTGCAGGTTTGGCGACCCTTTATGTTGGTGACTCCATGCTGATAACTCTGGTACTATCCCCTGGTGGAGTGGAATAGAGCAGTTTGTTTCTGCCATCTGTGGAGCGAGAGTGGTGATGCTGGATGCCATTCACACAAAGTGCTTATTGCTGTTCTAGTAATAGACAGCATATGCCTATGGTGAGTGTGTATTTTTACCATTGGTGAAGGATTGGCACTATGGGTGTTTCCAAGCATTGGGTGAAGACTGAAGTGGAGCACTTTTATATGTTTTACACCCATAACAATATGAACTGTTTATTTTTGTGGTTTCGACAAACTTCAGTTTATGGTCACATTTTCGTAGACACTTTATTATTATTTTAGCGCTGCGTTTTTGTTATAATTACTTACATTTCTTTGAGGTTCAAAAAACTTTCTACAACTAAAGCTGCATTCTGAATTAGTCCAAATACATAAAAAACCAAGTGTTTACCAGTTTTGCTCACTCCAGTGATACTATAAAAAATGCGTATCATCACATATTTCATATAGCACCACTATATCTAGAAAAAAAATGTTAACTCATGACACTGCTGCTTTCAAAGGGTTAAAGTAACAGTTTTTTTTAAAAAAATCCAAAAGCGCCAACTGTAAAGTAAGAATTTTAAACTTTTCATTTAATATTATATGACTCCTCTGTGGTGTAGACCAGTGTTTCTTTTTTCCATCAAGGCACCCTTTAAAATTCTGCAACCTTAAGGCACCAATTCAAAAATGTAAAAACGAAATTAATAGTTTTACAGAATGCAGCTGTATCCACACATGTAGGACATCCAGCATTACAGGTGATTTATTTTTGCAAAGCAGATGCACCTTCGCTGGTACTGGCTAATGCCCCGTACACACGATAGGATTTTTTTCCGATGGAAAATGTGTGATAGGACCTCGTTGTTGGAAATTCCGACCGTGTGTGGGCTCCATCACACATTTTCCATAGGAATTCCCGACACACAAAGTTTGAGAGCTTGCTATAAAATTTTACGACAACAAAATCTGTTGTCGGAAATTCGGATCGTGTGTACACAAATCCGACGCGCAAAGTGCCACGCATGCTGAGAATAAATTAAGAGACGAAAGCTATTGGCTGCTGCCCCGTTTATAGTCCCGACATACGTGTTTTACGTCACCGTGTTCAGAACGATCAGATTTTCCGACAACTTTGTGTGACCGTGTGTATGCAAGACAAGTTTGAGCCAACATCCGTCGGAAAAAATCCATGGATTTTGTTGTCGGAATGTCCGATCAATGTCCGATCGTGTGTACATGGCATAAGGTTCCCCCCTTCCTCAGTTTCTTTACGCCCCCAACTCTCTGCTAACATGATCCCAGTTCTGACAGAGAGGGGTAGGGTAAGGGCAAACAAGGACATCCTCAGGTATCTGACTTCCTCCTTGTTAACCTTTGATATCATCATTTGTTAGAATGCTGGTAGCTGGCCTGCACAGCACCCAAGGCTGTAGTGCTGCACAATAAAGACCTGTGGCTTTGTGTAGCAAAAAAAGTCAGGCTTGATCCACTGCCAGCTTATTGACAATTTTTGGCCAATTTGGGGCAAGTTTTAGGCATTTTGCCAAGGCACCTCTGAAGAACCCAGACTGTACCACAGGGTGCTGCAGCACACTTGTCGAGAAAGGCCAGGGTAGAGGGAAAGGTTGCAGAAAGGTCTTCAGCATCTGGTACGCATTTGTTTTTGTGCCAGATGCCTGGTGCCCATTGCACTCTGTGATTCATCTACCAGTCTTTGTGTCTGAATAGAGGGGGACACCAACACAGTGGCGTAGCGTGGGGGGTGCGGAGGGGGCCGTTGCCCCGGGCGCAACATTTAGGGGGGCGCAATGCTGGCTGCCTCCTCCTAAATTCACTGCCCTGTGTCCCCACGCTCTGGCTGCCATGTTCAGTCTCCGGCGCCCTGTGATTGGCCGTATGGGGTCATGTGCGGCGGCGCGGCTGGCCTGTCCATGATCGCGGTACATCCTGGAGTCCCACCTCTGCACATGTTCAGTCTCTGGCACCCTGTGATTGGGTAAATGGGGTCATGTGCGGAGGCGGGACTCCAGGAGCAAGCGCGATCGTTAACAGGCCAGCCCCGCCGCCGCACATGACCCCATACACCCAATCACAAGGCGCCGGAGACTGAACATGGCGGAGCGCGGGGGACACAAAAATTCAAGATTGTGAGCCACCGCTGTCTCCTCCTCCTCCCCTCCGGACCGATGGAAAACAAAGAAGAAAAGGTGAGACTCCCTCGTGATGAGAGTCGTGTTGCTGGCCCGGGGGGGGGGGGACACGGTCTGGGAAGAGGGAGCAGCCAGCCAGCCAGAGAGAGAGGGAGAGAGTGAGTAGAAGAGCAGCCAGAGTCATGCAGTGTAGTGGTCAGTATAGAAATACTGTAGGTAGGATAGTGTAGTGGACAGTAAAGTAGTCAGTGCAGTATAGTGGACAGTATAGTATAGTGGTCAGTATAGTGTAGTGGGCAGTGTAGTGGACAGTATAGTGGACAGTATAGTATAGTGGACAGTATCGTATAGTGGTCAGTATAGTGTAGTGGGCAGTGTAGTGGACAGTATAGTGGTCAGTATAGTATAGTGGACAGTATAGTATAGTGGGCAGTATAGTGTAGTGGGCAGTATAGTGTAGTGGACAGTATAGTGGGCAGTATAGTGTAGTGGGCAGTATAGTGGTCAGTGTAGTGGACAGTATAGTGTAGTGGGCAGTATAGTGGACAGTGTAGTGGACAGTATAGTGTAGTGGTAAGTATAGCGGACAGTATAGTATAGTGGACGGTATAGTGTCGTGGTAAGTATAGCGGACAGTATAGTATAGTGGACAGTATATAATAGTGGACAGTGTAGTATAGTGGACAGTATAGTATAGTGGACAATATAGTGGACAGTGTAGTGGTCAGTATAGTGGATAGTGTAGTGGACAGTATAGAGGTCAGTATAGTGGACAGTATAGTGTAGTGGGTAGTGTAGTGGGCAGTATAGTGTAGTGGACAGTATAGTGGTCAGTGTAGTGGTCAGTATAGTGGACAGTATAGCGGTCAGTGTAGTGGACAGTATAGCGGTCAGTGTAGTGGACAGTATAGTGTAGTGGGCCTTATAGTGGGCAGTATAGTGTAGTGGACAGTATAGTGGTCAGTGTAGTGAACAGTAGAGTGTAGTGGTCAGTATAGGAATCAGGTTGGTTAGTACTATTGTAGGAAAGGAAGGGACAGGACTCGGGGAGTGCTAAAAGTCCACAGGTTAGGGGGTGCAAATTACTTGCCTTGCCACGGGCGCTGACAACCCACGCTACGCCACTGCACCAACATATGACACTCCTAGGAGTTTTGAACTGCAAAAGGTTTTCCAGCAAGATTGTCTTTTGCAGAGCAGAGGAATCAGCTACGCATGCAGCAGAACAGGTATGTATTAATTTCTTTCTTTACAGGGGTCTTGGAATTGTATTAATGCTTCAAAGACCAATTCCAAGTTGCATAAAATCACTCGGGATTCTGAAAGGCAGATAAAGCCTTGTATTATACATTACTGGAGTATTTATCACAGCAAAGCCTACATATTACAACCAACTAAATCTTTTTTTACATTTTTTTTCAAAAAAGAGATTAATTATACAATATCTGACAGAAAAAAAATTGGGTTGTACCTCGGAAGCAAAACGATCCAGCTCCTTAAAGTCCTTTAAGTCAATCTCCAGAGATTTCAGGTTTGACCTGTCCCAGGGATAATCTAAATTGGAAGAAAACACAACTGTAAGAGACAAATCACATGCCTTTATAAGATAATAACAACATTTATTGATCAGTTAGGTTTATACTAAATTTAAATTATTAATAGTATCACCTGTATTGCATACAATATATGCTTTATTAGGGAGAGCAATTTTTTAACAAGTCAGTGCTTTATTTATGAATTGCAGCAGTGCAGGAAATTCCATTAAAGCGCAACTAAACATAGTTTTCAGCTAGTCAATGAAAAGCAATGAAAAGTTTTGTGGTTGTACAGGAGGAAACAGGCTAAGCAGGAGTGAAACAGAGCATTATACATGGAGTGAACATGGTTAACAGTAAGACAGCACTATTACTAGTTTGGCTGAATACAAACTAGCCTGAAATTCTCAAGTTGATCAGTTTGAGGTAACATAAGTAGGAAGAGGAGAGCCCAGAGAGTAATTGGACAAATAATATTGAGGCTTAGGGAAGCAAGTGAGAGATCATAGGCATGTGATAAGATGTTGTAGCCAGTGATCCCAACTTCTATGACGATATATTATTTTCTTACAAGAGAGGGAGAGTGGTATTGACTTACAGAAATCAGGGTTGTTTTGAGGTTGAGACAAATTGCATCCAGGTACATGTGATTCATTTTCTCACAGCAAACAAGGTTTCATGTAAGAACACTGTCAGAAATGTATCTGCCTCCGGATCAGGGAAACAGCCTAGCAGGCACTGCTTGGGGTATAGGGTTAATGGAGAACCCATTTGGTCATGGAGAACCACCATTTGTGCCCAGAACCCCAAGGAAGAGCAATTTAAAAATGTATATAAATAAATAAAATGTGGTGTACAGTAAAAAGGATACCAGAGAAATATGAATTAGATCTTAAATGTATACTTTAGCCAAAAGCACAGAATGAGCCATGAAATGTATACAGGGTACACATTTTTGTGGCTTCAGTTTTTCATCCAGGAAAAGATGTAACACAAATCACAACTGGTTTTACCACCTCACAGTAAGGGCAGAGCTGCTTGTTCCTGCTATCGTGTCTTCCCATGCATGTCCAGATGTTTTTTGGCAACCGCCTTTACATTATACCATGCTGTTTTTACCTAGGATAATTGTAAGTGCAATACCTTTTAATAAATATAATCTATAAGAGGTTTTACACTATGTAGCATTTATTTATCTTTTTGGGGATTCGGCCAATGGTCACTGTGTGAGTGGAGTCCTTTGGATACATCTGAACTGTTCCCAGTTCAGTTTCACTGACATGTCCTTTTTCGGTGGTCTCTTCCTGGGATTAATACATCAAGCCTGTTTGGTCCTTTATAATAAAGGGTGCAGGCTCTCTGGTAAGAGTTCAACTTATTGTGGTGGCGGCATACTCAACTGGTGGAGGGATTTGGATTTATTTTTATCCACAGATGAATCACGGAGTAAGCAAATTTGATGAACACAGTCCATCAGAGAGTCTCCGGACTACATCATTCATTTTAAATAACAATATTTTTTCATCAATATTTTTTCTTATTTTTTTATCGTAATACTTTTTTATTCCTTACCTCACAGTAAGTGCCCCATCCCAATCAACGTTCCTTTGACCAAAAGGTAGTAACCCAAGGGATATTACAGCAGCTGTAATTTCAGCACTTTGAACCAGCTCAGTCGCTGTTTGTATGGATGTACAAGCTCCATCCATCTCAGTTTGGGAAGAGGAAGAGGAGGGTGAGAGGGTGCATTCCGGCATATTTGCCGTAGGGCTCTTTCACACGGATGTGTCCGTGTACAGAGCCTGCTCTGCTCAGCGGGGGATCGCTCCGCCGCTGAGCAGGCAGATGACAGATCCGTCGCTGCACACTGTGCAGCGGCAGACCTGTCAGGGCTATGTTTTGACTACGTTTACTCTGTTTACCTTTTTTTTATTATTATTATTAAACAAGTGTGATTTAACTGTACTTCTGTCTCAGTCTGATTCATGGTTACTGACAGTTTTCTTTTGGTGGTATTTGATCACCTCTGCGGTTTTTATTTTTTGCGCTATAAACATAAAAAAGACCGTCAATTTTGAAAAAAAACAATATTTTGTACTTTTTGCTATAATAAATATCCCCCAAAAAAATGTTTTCATCAGTTTAAGCCAATATGTTCTTCTACATATTTTTGGTTAAAAAAAAATCGCAACAAGCGTATATTGTTTGGTTTGCACAAAAGTTATAGCATCTACAAAATTGGGGACAGATTTATGGCATTTTTATTATTATATATATTTTTTTTACTAGTAATGGTGGTGACCTGCCATTTTTAGCGTGACTGCGACATTGTGGCGGACAGATCGGACACTTTTGACACTTTTTTGGGACCAGTGACATTATTACATTGATCAGAGCAGATAACTGCGGCGGCTGGTTGGCAAGTGGTTAATGATGTACGGTAATTATCATAAAAGGTATATTCCTTTATTTTATTTTTCCTTAAATTGGGATTCATAAACAGAGAAAAAAACATACATGCAATGCTAATAAATATTCAAATAAATATCAGCACTAACCCAGAATATACTTAAAAAGGTGCTGTGATATTTCTGTGAGTAAAAACACTCCAAAACATTCAGTGATAACAACACACCTAATAATACCAAATAATGTAATTACAATAATAAATAGCATAGTAAAAAACAATGATGATAAACCAACGTCTCATATATTAATGAAGATTTGTTCATTAAATATAAATAGTTTATCTATATTGTTTTAAATAGATCAATAGTTTTATCTTTATATTGTATAACTTGCAGTGCTTCTTTATATTCAAAGTGATCCTGAAAGGGTATAGAAACTGGGAGTTATATACACAGATAAACTGTTTACTGTATATATTATGGACACATTATGCACTTTTTTGATGAGACTGTGGTTTGTCATCACTTTATAATTTATAATTGTAATTATGTTATTATCTATTATTATGTGCACTATTAACAATTATAGTAGTATAGACTGTTTTTTACATTTGCATTAATGTAAAAAACTCCCCACTAACTCTCTCCCCCACCCCATTCCTAAACACTTCCCTAGCTCCTCTCACCGCTCTAGCGCTGTCCCAACTGCAGACCCACTCTCCTCTCTTCCTGGTCTCACAAGAGACACTGGAAGCAGAGTGAGACATAAGTTCCTGCTGCTGTCAGTCAAACTTCTGTAAGGAGAGAGTGGGGGCATGGATTACTGGTGCTGTGTGTGTCTTTGGATGCACACCGCCAGGATTGGGGGCACAGAAACAGCTTGCTAAGAAGGCACCTGGGAGAAGGAGCCACAGTGCCGGGGGGGGGGGGGGGGCTCTGTGAAATATTTTTGCGCAGAGCAGGCAAAAAAAAAAAAAAATATATGTATTTATATAGATAGATAGATATTTTTTTTTTAAATTAAAACAATTGCCTTTAATATCACTTTAGCTGTCACATTGAAGTTTTAGCTCCCAGAACTCTATAAACACTGCCGACAGTGTTCCTTTTCTCCTAAATTACGGTAATGTGTATATTATAAAATACAATACTAGTCCAAATAAATGTGCACATGGACTGAAGAAGCTGGGAGGGTTTGTTTTGCACCCTGCTACAAAAATGATACACTATCTATAGATATACTTTAATTTTTACCAAATTGTCCAGAGTGTTTGACTTTTGGCTTTTTTCTGTCTTGCAGGCCACTGTCATCCTTCACTTCTTCTGAAAAATGAAAAACATACTCACTTGTAGCTTGGATATTTTCATGTGATTTTTCTCTCGCTTTCCAGAAATACAGTTCTCCCACATGTCTAAGGGGTGCAGTGTATTTATCTTATTTGTTTAAAGTGGAAATAGATCAATTCATCTCTATTGACAGAAGTACCTAGTGATTTATTTCTCTCTTTTAAAACAAAACTTTACCCATAAGAATTGATAAAAAATATTGTTCTTTATCAAGGATCATTCATTCCACGTTATGCTACCAAAATTAGTATGTGCTGTAAATTGCCTCCAGCATTGCTCATGTTTCTTCTTGATGGTGGCTGCCATTTTGCTGAAGCCCAGAGCCCTCTTTCCAGATAGCAAGCAATTGTGCTGCAAGTTTGAAAATGACTTGCTAAGCTATTGCTAGACTTGTCAGGTTTCACAAGTTTGTTGCACATTTGCAGCAAGTCCGCGTTGCATGACTCCAGATCAACACTCTGCAAGTCTGCTGCAAGTTTTGGTTCAGTTATGTTGTGCAATAGTCATCCCACCACAGGGGTCACCGTGACTGAGTTTTCAACTTGTAAACTTGCAGAGCTCTTGCTGTAGACTCACCACTGTAACTTTGCTTTTGTTAGAGACTTGCCACACAAATTTGCTACAAATTGGAAAAGTGTCAACTAGAACTTGTGCTTCAAGTGCTCTGCAAGTGTACAACTTGCCAGTGAAAATGTGCAGCAAGACTTACAATTCAACCAACAACTTACAATTCAAGACTGACACAAATTTGTGGCTAGCTAACCTTGCTATCTGGGCTGAGCAGCAATAAATCATAAAGAGTCACTAAACCCATCGATTTAACAGTTTCAAAAAACAGTTACATTCCTGGAATGCCGGGATTGCTAACTGTCACATTTGCTTGTGTCCTTAACCAAACTGTCAAATCATTAAATGGCTGATGTCATAATTGATCACATGCACAGCACCATGGCAGTTGCAGATTAAACAGAAGCAGCTTCCTTGGCTGTAAAGGATAGGAGCATTTAATTCCGATTTAATACTTCAGCAGATCTGCCTCTAAAAGCTTGGTGGTGTCTAAAAATGGAGAGCAACTGAGCATGTGCAGAGCAGGGTTAGACGGTGTATTACTGGATTTTAGACAGTATGGACACTTATTTTTAATGTTTAAGCTATAACTGCAAAAAGGGCAAGCCTGAAGGCATCTATCAGAACAAAGTTTTCTGACTAAAGTTCCACTTTAAAGTTAAGTGAAATGAGCCTAAATGTCTTCTCAATAAATGTCTTTTCTAATTTAATAAGAATTTAATTTATGTTTTCCAAAATAGCACCACCAGGTTCAGCCAGTTTGTAAACAATCCCGGTGATAATATAAATTGAAAAGGATTGTGGTTTAGTGATTGCAAAATACATATGGTTAGTGGGAAACATTTTGAAATGTGTTAGCTGTCACTCAAAATAACTGAATACCCAAAGTCTATAAAAATCACTTTCTTGCCAGTCTGGAGGACAACTTACCACATCTATCACGCTTCATCTGTCTGTTTTTTTCATCATTCTCAAAGCCTAAATTAAAAAAGGTTTAATGACAACACAAACAGAAGATGCAAATTAGAATTAAGTATGAAAACGATTGGGGAACTTACTGACAAGTCGCAGGATGTACAAATACTCAATACGTAAAATTTTATGAACCTGTCATAGTAGCAACAATGATGTATTTCTCCTTAATTACTGTGCATCTTTCACGCATCAAATTCATAGTAAGCAAACATTTTTAACAAGTCTGTTCTATGAACTTGAAACTATTTTAAAGCAATCGGTTCAATGGTTTTGTTTTTATATTGAACACAAGGCCAAGTGTAAGATTTAGGCCCTGGTACATTGGATATCTAACCCTGGTATATAATCCAGTGTTTAGGTGCAGATGCAAGGTGCGTTTGGACCACCCAGCCCTGCTGCCAGTAGCCTGTCAAACTCTATGAGAACCTGAAAGCTGATCAGGGCTGGACGGTGCAGTGGTCCTTAAAGCAGAGCTCCACCCAAAAGCAGAAGTTTTGCTTTAAGGCCTCCTCCCCACTTCCTCTTCACTAAAGGACACTTTTTTTGCAGGGGGTAGTGGGTACCTATTTGTAACGTGTACCCACTCCCACTTCTGCTCAGATCACCTAGGCAACCCAAGCGGAAGTTCTCCTCTCCCCCTCCCTGCAGACTTCTGGGACACGTCAGAGGTCCGGGAAGACTGCAGGACCATTCACAATGTGCAGCGCGGCTCGTGCATGCTCAGTGGGTACTCAGCTGTGAAGCCGCAAGCTGTCACATCCAGGTGCCCACAGTTGAGATGCTAGCACCGGGAACAGCGCAGCAAGGGAAAGAACAGCTCAGGTGAACACATCGCTGGATCCTGGAACAGGTGAATGGCTGTTTATTAAAAGTCAGCAGCTACAGTTTTTGTAGCTGCTGACTTTTAATAAACACAAAATTGGCTGGAGCTCCACTAAGTTTTAAGAGATCACTCTTTAATTGCAGTATGCATCCAGAGACAAATGCCTGGGACACAAGCGGTAGGGCTTGATGGGGTGCCCGTACTTTTCAACTGCACCTAAATGCTTGAGCCTCATGCACCAGAGCTAAATGCCTAGTGGGCATGAAGCCTTAGAGGACACACTGCAAGCATCCAGCACCTACGATATATGGCCAAATGTTTGCAAACACATGACTAATACAGGTGATACTCGAAAAATTAGAATATCGTGCAAAAGTTCATTTATTTCACTAATGCAACTTAAAAGGTGAAACTAATATATGAGATAGACTCATTACATGCAAAGCAAGATAGTTCAAGCCGTGATTTGTCATAATTGTGAGGATTATGGCTTACAGCTCATGAAAACCCCAAATCCACAATCTCGGAAAATTTGAATATTGTGAAAAGGTGCAATATTCTAGGCTCAAAGTGTCCCACTCTAATCAGCTAATTAAGCCATAACACCTGTAAAGAGTTCCTGAGTCCTTAAATGTGGTCTCTCAGTCTGTTCAGTAGGAATCACAATCATGGGAAAGACTGTTGACCTGACAGTTATGCAGAAAACCATCATTGACACCCTCCATAAGGAGGCAAAGCCTCAAAAGGTAATTTCAAAAGAAGTTGGATGTTCCCAAAGTGCTGTATCAAAGCACATTAATGGAAAGTTATCTGGAAGGGAAAAGTTTGGAAGAAAAAGGTGCACAAGCAGCAGGGATGACCGCAGCCTGGAGAGGATTGTCAGGAAAAGGCCATTCAAAAGTGTTGGGGACTTTCACAAGGAGTGGACTGGGGCTGCAGTCAGTGCATCAAGAGCCACCAAACACAGACGGATCCTGGACATGGGCTTCAAATGTCCTCTTGTCAAGCCACTCCTGAACAACAAACAACGTCAGAAGCGTTTTACCTGGGCTAAAGAAAAACAGACCTGGTCTGTTGCTTAGTGGTCCAAAGTCCTCTTTTCTGATGAGAGCAAATTTTGCATCTCATTTGTAAACCAAGGACCCAGAGTATGGAGGAAGAATGGAGAGGCACACACTGCAAGATGCTTGAAGTCCAGTGTGAAGTTTGCACAGTCTGTGTTGACTTGGGGAGCCATGTCATCTGCTGGTGTTGGTCCACTGAGCTTCATTATAGTCCAGGGTCAACACAGCCGTCTACCAGGAGATTTTGCACTTCATGCTTCCTTCCGCAGACGAGCTCTATGGGGATGCTGACTTCATTTTCCAGCAGGACTTGGCACCTGCCCACACTGCCAAAAGCACCAAAACCTGGTTCAATGACCGTGGGATTACTGTGCTCGATTGGCCAGCAAACTCGCCTGACCTGAACCCCATAGGGAATCTATGGGGCATTGCCAAGAGAAAGATGAGAGACATGAGACCGAACAATGCAGAAGAGCTGAAGGCCACTATTGAAGCATCCTGGTCTTCCATAACACCTCAGCAGTGCCACAGGCTAATAGCTTCCATGCCATGCCGCATTGGGGCAGTAATTGCTGCAAAAGGGGCCCAAACCAAGTACTGAGTACATATTCATGCTTATACTTTTCAGAGGTCCGATATTGTTCTATGTACAATCCTTGTTTTATTGATTGCATGTAATATTCTAATTTTCTGAGATTGTGGCTTTGGGGTTTTCATGAGCTGTAAGCCATAATCATCAATTATGACAAATCACGGCTTGAACTATCTTGCTTTGCATGTAATGAGTCTCATATATTAGTTTCACCTTTTAAGTTGCATTAGTGAAATAAATTAACTTTTCCACGATATTCAAATTTTTCGAGTATCACCTGTATACCTACATATATAGCCAAATGTATGAGCATCCCTTCAAATTATAGAGTTTAGGTGTTACCAGTGAAAGGTATGGTTAATGCTACTACGTGTAAAGGCATTTCTGACAATGATGTGCTTCCATCCTTGTGGCAGTAATTTGGTGAAGGCCCATTTCTGCTCTAGCATGACTGTGCCCCTTTCCACACACCAGGTCCATGAAGACATGCTTTGATGAGATTGTTAAAAGAGGAGAGAGAAGTGCCAAGCCAATCCTTTAAACAGCTTAGGAATTTATTCAGTATATAAGTATAAAACAACACTAAAAACTTGCGTGAAAAATGTTGGAGCACTTGCAGAGTGCTAGAGTGGGGAGGACTGCCGGAAAGTCTCTACTGAGGGATCCACGAGCGCCGTATGTTAGCTGCATGTATCCAAATGCAGATGCATGCCTTTTCATTTAAATTTTAAACTTTAATCTTTTAATCAGTTGGTTTAGCGCTGAACATTATACCAATATTTTGATGAGATTGTTGTAAAGGAACTCAAGTGGCCTGCACACAGTGCCCTGACCTCAACCCTATTAAACAATTTTGGGATGAATCAGAATACACATTTTGAGTCAGGTCTTGTCCATCATCAGTACCTTACCTAACAATTACGCTTTTGGCAGAATGGGCACATTCCCACAGACACTGCAAAATCTTGAGGAGAGTGGAGGCTCTTACAGCCACAATGGGGGCAAAGTTCATATTAATGCCCATGAATTGTTCTGGAATGAGATGTCCATAAAGCTTCTATAGGTGTGATGGTCAAGTGTTCACAAACCTTTAGCTGAATAGTGTACCTGCCTTGTGTTCAACTGCATTGCAGTTTTCAGTACTATAGAAAAAATATCATTAGCAATGCTATAATGTAGACAGAGGTCTCAGTGAGAATGAAAGACCATGAAACATCTGCCTTATATATCTTGATTCCTGCTCTCTACAGAAAAGAGAACCACTGGGAGCTGAAATTGAGCATTTCCTATGAAAATCATTTATATTTATCTTAGAAGGAACCACATCATTGCCAAAACCTTACCAACTTGTTGTCAGTGACACAGATCACTGCTTTTAATTAGAATCCAACACATTATCTTCCTTTGAATGCTGCTTACAACGCCAATAACTTGTATGGTTTATTGTGTATTGCAGCTAAACGTAATTATAAAGTATATTATATCAGAGCTGGTCTGACCCACAGGACAGCCTAATTTATTTGCATTTGTAAACAACAAGCTGACATTTTTGTCTTACTTGTTCTGTTCATCACCATTATCTAAGTTACCTGGTAAATACATTATTGGTAATGGTAAATACATTATATTGGAGATCCATTACATTACACTAAAGCAGCTGGTCTATAGTGGGGGTGTTTTGGAGTGAACGAGGAGGGTGTTCGGTGGTGTGTCTGTTGTTACTTATTTATGTTACTTTATCCAGCGGTGGAGGTAATATATGTCTACTTACCATTGTGGGTGGATATCATTTATATTTACTAATAAATTGTTCCATTTTCTAATTTTTCATAGCCTGTGTGTTCCTCTCTGAAGAACCCTGTCTCTAGACCCTCTGGTCCTTTTTTTCACATGTGTCAACTTTCCCTTTCTAAAAGCAGACAGGAGGTTTGAGCCATTATCGCAAACCACCATTCCTGGCTCCAGCTGGCATGGTGTGAACCACCTCTGGGCCTGTCCCTACACAGCTGCAAGAATCTCTGCTCCGGGGTGGTTCCAGTCCCCTAAACACACCAGCTGAAGCACTGCATGGCACCTTTTTGCATGACTCTGGGAATAGCCCTTTGAATGCTTAGGGGATACCTGATGTTCATAGGACAATTCTGCAGAGGAGGGCATTGAGGTGTGCTGAGGAGGAGGGGTAGAGCTTACAGGTCTGGCATCATCACCACCAGCTGTATGGAGATGTGGGGCACAACAAGCTGCAGCACCGAGCCCTGTCCTGCATCCTTTCGAGTTACAAGCAGCGTTACCCAGTGTGCTGTGATTGAAATATATCATCCCTGCCCATGCTTGCTGGACCACGTGTCAGCAGTAAGGTGGATTTTATGGCTGACTGCCTTGCCCAACGATGCCAGAACATCCCCTTCCACGTGATGGTAGAGAGATGGAACAGCTTTACGTGAAAAGTAGTAGCGACTGGGAATCTGCCATTGTGGTACAGCACATTGTGCAAATACACGGAAGGGACAGAATCCACCAGGCTGAAAGGCAGAAGTTGGACAGCCAAGAGCTTTGACAAGCTTGCATTTAGACACTGGGCATGTGGGTGGCAGGGACTGTATTTTTTTTTCCGCTGCAGCGGATGGGGCATAGAAATCTGCCAGCCACAGGCTACAGCTGGTGGTGCTGGCAGATGTGCTACTAGGACCTGGGACACCCTGTGCTATACCATCATCCCTGTCAGTGGAGGCTGCTAAGAGGTAATGACTCGGTATAGCAGGGGCAGATTGAAGTGGGTAAGGAGGAGAAGGAGGGACAGATTTGTGCCCCTTTTGTGTGGCTTTTAGGTGCTATTGCCAACGGCTGAGTGGTTGGGCGTTAAATGCCTTGTTAAGCATGTGGTACCCAAATGGTTGGTGTTTTTGCCATGTTTGATGTTCCTGAGATACAGTTTGCAGATAGCAACAGTGCGATCTGCTGCAGATGTGCTGAAAAAGGCCCAGATAGCTGAGCTTTGGGGAGTGAGACGGGAGATACCAGCTGCAGAATGTGATGAAATAGGGTGGCTGCTCTCTACTCTTTCTTGATGTCGGCCTCCTTGGGGTTGTTTCCTCTTCTGTACTATCTGGCACCCAAGTTGCATCAGTGACCTCATCATCATCATCTCCATCTCCAACCTCTTCATCATTACCACTGGAGACAACTTGGCAATACGCTGTGGCTTGGGGAACATGAATGACAATTTGTCTACCAGTGTTCCTCCCTCTCTCTTAGCTCATGTTCCTGTCATCCTCAACCTCAGAACCAACATCTGAATCCAGTAATGACTGGGCATCATCAAGGAGTAAGTGTCTGACACTGTGGTCAAATAACTCAGCTGACTCTCAATGGCTGATGTTGGGGCTATAGCAGGAATAGATGTGGACAAGGAGGCAGGTTTATCCACTCTGGCAACTGCAGGGGACTGCACACTTGTCTCTGCTTGCGTGACAGAGGATGAGGAGGATGAGGAAGGTTTAGTAAGCCAGTCCACCACCTCCTTTGCATGCTGTGGCTGGATAGCACGGGCAAACTCACTAAACAGAGGAAATGATGCCCTGCCTGCGGACTGACCACCACGTCCACCTTTGCCTGTGGACACATTTTTTGTTGGCCCCCTCACAGTGCCAAGGGAATGTCTGCCTCTCCTTGTTGTCCTCCCAGACATTATTGGGAGGGAGGGGGCGGTGCTTATAAGCAAATGTAAAGAAGAAGTTGAAATCTGTACGTAGATGCACTTTAATCAATGTAAAGAGGTGTTTGGTGCACTTTAATGTGAGCAGACGCACTCCACGGATACACTATAATATACTGGAATATAATGCGCCAAACATACAGTGACACAGAGAACTATATGGCGTTAAACTGGCAGTAACGCACACAAAAGTAAATGGCATCAAACTGGCAGTAACGCACAAAACTATATGGCGTTGAACTGGGAGTAACACACACAGAAGTATATGGCATTGAACTGTCAGTAACGCACATAACTATATGGCGTTAAACTGGCAGTAACGCACACAGAACTATATGGCGTTAAACTGTCAGTAACACACACAGAAATAAATGGTGTTAAACTGGCAGTAACGCACAAAACTATATGGCGTTAAACTGGCAGTAACACACATAGAACTATATGGAGTTAAACTGGCAGTAACGCACACAAAACTAAATGGCATTAAACTGGCAGTAACACACACAAAACCATATGGCGTTAAACTGGCAGTAACGCACAAAGAACTATATGGCTTTAAACTGGCAGTAACGCACATAGAAGTAAATGGCGTTAAACTGGCAGTAATGCACAAAACGATATGGCGTTAAACTGGCAGTAATGCACACAAAAGTAAATGGTGTTAAACTGACAGTAATGCACAAACTGGCATTAAACTGTCAGTAACGCACACAGAACTATATGGCATTAAACTGGCAGTAACACACACAAAACTAAACTATATGACGTTAAACTGGCAGTAACGCACACAGAACTATATGGTGTTAAACTGTCAGTAATGCACACAAAACTATATGGCGTTAAACTGGCAGTAACACACACAGAACTATATGGAGTTAAACTGGCAGTAATCCACACAAAACTATATGGCATTAAACTGGCAGTAACACACACAAAACTATATGGCTTTAAACTGGCAGTAACACACACAGAACTATATGGCTTTAAACTGGCAGTAACACACAGAAGTAAATGGTGTTAAACTGGCAGTAACGCACAAAACTATATGGTGTTAAACTGGCAGTAGCGCACAGAAAAGTAAATGGCGTTAAACTGACAGTAACGCACAAACTGGCATTAAACTGGCAGTAACGCACACAGAACTGTATGGCATTAAACTCAGTAACGCACACAAAACTATATGACGTTAAACTGGCAGTAACACACACAGAACTATATGGCGTTAAAATGGCAGTAACACACGCAGAGGTAAATGGCATTAAACTGCCAGTAACACACAAAACTATATGGCGTTAAACTGGCAGTAACGCACACAGAACTATATGGCATTAAACTGGCGGTAATGCACACAAAACTATATGGCGTTAAATTAGCAGTAAAACACACAGAAGTAAATGGTGTTAAACTGGCAGCAATGCAAATCAAATAGACGGTGTTCAACCATCACTACACTGACATTATCTGAACTGTCCTTACTCCAAACTAATGTATGTATGAATTACACGGTCCCACTACACTACAGTGAAACTATTTGAGCTGTCCCTACTCTAGCTGCACACTATGCAAAGCTGAATGATGCTCCTCCTCACTACACTCACACTATCCCTAGACTGACACTAAACTGACGTGTTAACAAGTCATGATGAGTGTTGATGTGCATACAAATGCATGTGTTGACATGCATTATTTTGATGATTTTTACATTGATTTCAGTGAAAACTACACCAAAGGGAAGTGCATAGCTGTGAACCCAGCTTAATGCATGTACAGTAACCCATCGCCACCAACCAAGTTTAATTTTCCTGATGTAAGGCTTGTTCATAATGTATTCTGATTGGTTTTCATGGTTTGAACTTTGTTGCTTGCAATGTTTTATTGAATGGGCTTGTAATTTGAAGGCTCCGTTCACACTATGGCAATCCGGATCGTGGGCGGAATTGCCGCAATTCTGCTTGTGATTCAGAATCAATGCAAAATGCAGGACAGCAATCCCTGTCACTTTCAATGGCACCCAAATCGAGGCCCAATTTTGCCACAATTGTCAACAAATCGATGTAAAATCATGCAAGCAAAATCGATGGACGCCTGTCGCCCGAAAGAAGTTCCGTGATTTTCTTTTCACGATTTTACCGCAATTCATTGTGACAATCGTGGCAAAATCCCGCTGAGATTTGGATCCCATTGAAAGTAACGGGTATTGCAAGCGCGTCTCGCGCGATTCGTAATTGCTGCGATTCCACCTGCCATGGTGTAAACGGAGCCTAAATGTATGACAAACAGTGATTTAAAGTGTAACTAAACCCTTCTATCCTTTTTAGCCAAGGAAGCTGCCATCTAAGGCCCCTTTCACACAATCGGACCGATCAGGTCCGCCTGTCTATTTTCAGGCAGACCCGATCGGGCCACCCATTGGCCTCTATGGGAAGGTGGATGTCAGTGAACACCCGCCTGGCATCTGATCCGACAAAATCCGCTGAAAATAGACATATGGCAATACGTTCACCATCCGTCCAGCAGGTCGGATTGGCTGACAATCAGGAGGAAACGGACATGCAGTCTGTTTCCATCCAACTGCCCCATAGAGGAGAGTGGGCTCTGTCCTTGCCTGCTCTGCATAGCGGAGAAGACACTGACCTGTCATCCGCCTGCTAAGCGGAGCGATCCCCCACTGAACAGGTGGATTCCACTCAGATGGATCCACCCTGTGTGGATGGGGCCTAAGCCTCTGTTTAACCACTTCAGCCCCGGAAGGATTTACCCCCTTCCTGACCAGAGCACTTTTTACAATTTGGCACTGCGTCGCTTTAACTGCTAATTGCGCGGTCATGCAATGCTGTAACCAAACGAAATTTGCGTCCTTTTCTTCCCACAAATAGAGCTTTCTTTTGATGGTATTTGATCACCTCTGCCGTTTTTATTTTTTGCGCTATACACGGAAAAAGACCGAAAATTTTGAAAAAAAATGATATTTTCTACTTTTTGTTCTAAAAAAAATCCAATAAACTCAATTTTAGTCATACATTTAGGCCAAAATGTATTTGGCCACATGTCTTTGGTAAAAAAAATGTCAATAAGTGTATATTTATTGGTTTGCGCAAAAGTTATAGCGCCTACAAACTAGGGTACATTTTCTGGAATTTACACAGTCTTTAATTTATGACTGCCTATGTCATTTCTTGAGGTGCTAAAATGACAGGGCAGTACAAAACCCCCACAAATGACCCCATTTTGGAAAGTAGACACCCCAAGGAAATTGCTGAGAGGCATGTTGAGCCCATTGAATATTCATTTTTTTTGTCCCAAGTGATTGAATAATGAAAAAAAAAAAAAAAAAAAAAAAAAATTACAAAAAGTTGTCACTAAATGATATATTGCTCACACAGGCCATGGGCCTATGTGGAATTGCACCCCAAAATACATTTAGCTGCTTCTCCTGAGTATGGGGATACCACATGTGTGGGACTTTTTGGGAGCCTAGCCGCATACGGGGCCCCGAAAACCAATCACTGCCTTCAGGATTTCTAAGGGCGTACATTTTTGATTTTACTCCTCACTACCTATCACAGTTTTGAAGGCCATAAAATGCCCAGATGGCACAAACCCCCCCCAAATGACCCCATTTTGGAAAGTAGACACCCCAAGCTATTTGCTGAGAGGCATGTTGAGTCCATGGAATATTTTATATTTTGACACAAGTTGCGGGAAAGTGACAATTTATTTATTTATTATTTTTTTTTTGCACAAAGTTGTCACTAAATGATATATTGCTCACACAGGTCATGGGCATATGTGGAATTGCACCCCAAAATACATTCTGCTGCTTCTCTTGAGTACGGGGATACCACATGTGTGGGACTTTTTAGGAGCCTAGCCGCGTACGGGACCCCGAAAACCAATCAC
The DNA here is from genome assembly GCF_042186555.1 of Aquarana catesbeiana. Lineage (NCBI taxonomy): Eukaryota > Metazoa > Chordata > Amphibia > Anura > Ranidae > Aquarana > Aquarana catesbeiana. The sequence goes on from NC_133327.1 coordinate 125,069,729, forward strand.
CGCCTTCAGGATTTCTAAGGGTGTACATTTTTGATTTCACTCTTCACTGCCTATCACAGTTTCGGAGGCCATGGAATGCCCAGGTGGCACAAAACCCCCCCAAATGACCCCATTTTGGAAAGTAGACACCCCAAGCTATTTGCTGAGAGGCATGGTGAGTATTTTGCAGCTCTCATTTGTTTTTGAAAATGAAGAAAGACAAAAAAAAAAATTTTTTTTTTCTTTTTTTAATTTTCAAAACTTTGTGACAAAAAGTGAGGTCTGCAAAATACTCACTATACCTCTCAGCAAATAGCTTGGGGTGTCTACTTTCCAAAATGGGGTCATTTGGGGGGGGTTTGTGCCACCTGGGCATTCCATGGCCTCCGAGACTGTGATAGGCAGTGAAGAGTGAAATCAAAAATTTACGCCCTTAGAAAGCCTGAAGGCGGTGCTTGGTTTTCGGGGTCCCATACGTGGCTAGGCTCCCAAAAAGTCTCACACATGTGGTATCCCCGTACTCAGGAGAAGCAACAGAATGTATTTTGGGGTGTAATTTCACATATTCCCATGGCATGTTTGAGCAATATATCATTTAGTGACAACTTTGTGCAAAAAAAAAAAAAAATAATAATAATTTGTCTCTTTCCCGCAACTTGTGTCACAATATAAAATATTCCATGGACTCGACATGCCTCTCAGCAAATAGCTTGGGGTGTCTACTTTCCAAAATGGGGTCATTTGGGGGGGTTTGAACTGTCCTGGCATTTTATGCACAACATTTAGAAGCTTATGTCACACATCACCCACTCTTCTAACCACTTGAAGACAAAGCCCTTTCTGACACTTTTTGATTACATGAAAAAATTATTTTTTTTTGCAAGAAAATTACTTTGAACCCCCACACATTATATATTTTTTTAAAGCAAATGCCCTACAGATTAAAATGGTGGGTGTTTAATTTTTTTTTTTCACACAGTATTTGCGCAGCGATTTTTCAAACGCATTTTTTGGGGAAAAAACACACTTTTTTACATTTTAATGCACTAAAACACACTATATTGCCCAAATGTTTGATGAAATAAAAAAGATGATCTTAGGCCGAGTACATGGATACCAAACATGACATGCTTTACAATTGCGCACAAACGTGCAGTGACAACAAAATAAATACATTTTTAAAAGCCTTTAAAAGCCTTTACAGGTTACCACTTTAGATTTACAGAGGAGGTCTACTGCTAAAATTACTGCCCTCGATCTGACCGTCGCGGTGATACCTCACATGCATGGTGCAATTGCTGTTTACATTTGACGCCAGACCGACGCTTGCGTTCGCCTTAGCGCGAGAGCAGGGGGGACAGGGGTGCTTTTTTTTTTTTTTTTTTTTTTTCTTTATTATTTTTTTGCTTTTTTATCTTATTTTAAAACTGTTCCTTTCATTTTTTTTTTTTTTTAATCATTTTTATTGTTATCTCAGGGAATGTAAATATCCCCTATGATAGCAATAGGTAGTGACAGGTACTCTTTTTTGAAGAAATTGGGGTCTATTAGACCCTAGATTTCTCCTCTGCCCTCAAAGCATCTGACCACACCAAGATCGGTGTGATAAAATGCTTCCCCAATTTCCCAATGGCGCTATTTACATCCGGCGAAATCTAAGTCATAAAATGCTCGTAGCTTCCAGTTTCTTAGGCCATAGAGATGTTTGGAGCCACTCTGGTCTCTGATCAGGTCTATGGTCAGCTGGCTGAATCACCGGCTGCATTCTCAGGTTCCCTGTTGAGACAGGAGAGCCAGAGAAAAACACGGAAGACGGTGGGGGGGGGGGGCATTCTCTCCCACTGCTTGTAAAAGCAGTCTAGAGGCTAATTAGCCGCTAGGATTGCTTCTACATGAAAGCCGACTGCTGGCTGAAAAGAATGATACCAAGATGATACCTAAACCTGCAAGCATCATTCTGGTATAACCACTCAAAGTCGTGAATGCTGTACCTGAAGACAAAAATATGGTTAACAATAAAGCACAGTAAACGGTAAAGTATAAAAAATTGCAGACCTGAAAAGCAAACATGATAAAACATAATAACAATAAAACATTGCAGAATAGAATACAGTAAAAAAGAGCAGAACAATAGAGAGAATAGAGAGAGAGAGAATAGAGAGAGAACAATAAAACGACAACTATTATTTTTTATTTTATATTTTTGTTTGTTTTTTTTTTTTTTTTTTACACTTTTTTTGTAACTGTAACTTTTATAACTGTAACCGGTTCCAGGTTCGGGTCTCTCAAAATGCGATGGCATCTTGGGAGACCCTGTGAAAGTGTGCCTAGTCTGTGCAATGCTGTACCCTACGCTAATACTCAACTAGTGTATGGTAGCGTTCAAAACATTCACCAATGCAAAGACCAGGATTGTCAGGACAGGAGGGACAATAATAGCGGGTGTCACGCCTATATCCGCGCTTGCTGCAGACACAACATCTTTTTTGGGGGGGTTCGTCGGGTAGGGGTACTCGGGAGGACATAAAAATGCCTCTCATGCAGCCGACTGCATTTGGTTGGGGATGTGAATGGGGGAAGTACGGGCGCTGCAGAAGTGGTGGGTTCCCAATTAGGATTGGCGAATGCAGCAGGAAGGGCACTATGGGCATGACGGGCCTGTGTTTGTCTTCTTGGTGGCAGCGGGACACTACTTGTGCTTGCCACCTCACCAGCTTGAACTGCACTTATGGGACTCGCCACGTCACCAAGTGTTACTGCAGTGCTGGTTTGACTACGACCGGGGTGTACTAGGCCGCTGGCGCTTGCCAGTTCACCAAAACGCTACCAAAAAAACTGTTAACGATCGCAGGGATCAGGCCTGACTCTGCGAACGCTGCAGTTATGCATTTAGTGTTTTGTAAGTGACAGTGATCGATCGATACTGCACTTGGGTGGGCTGGGCTGGGCCGGGCGGAGGGGCAAAACGCAGGTGCTAGCAGGTATCTGGGCTGATCCCGCTAACACTGCGTTTTTGGGAACCCTAAACTGCTGGGGACGCCAGTATAGATCTGATCGGATCAGATATTGATCAGTTCAGATACTATACCACTAAGGGAGGTGTACAGTGCGTGCGTGGGTGTTAGCGCTACTGGCACTAACCTGACGCTGCCTGGGGCTGGTGCTTGCCAGTTCACCAAAACGCTACAAAAAAAACTGTTAGCGATCGCAGGGATCAGGCCTGACTCTGCGAACGCTGCAGTTATGCGTTTAGTGTTTTGTAAGTGACAGTGATCGATCGATACTGCACTTGGGTGGGCTGGGCTGGGCCGGGCGGAGGGGTAAAACGCAGGTGCTAGCAGGTATCTGGGTTGATCCCGCTAACACTGCGTTTTTGGGAACCCTAAACTGCTGGGGACGCTAGTATAGATCTGATCGGATCAGATATTGATGCGTTCAGATACTATACCACTAAGGGAGGTGTACGGTGCGTGGGTGTTAGCGGTACTGGCACTAACCTGACGCTGCCTGGGGCTGGTGCTTGCCATTTCACCAAAATGCTACCAAAAAAACTGTTAGCGATCGCAGGGATCAGGCCTGACTCTGCGAACGCTGCAGTTATGCGTTTAGTGTTTTGTAAGTGACAGTGATCGATCGATACTGCACTTGGGTGGGCTGGGCCGAGCTGGGCGGAGGGGCAAAACGCAGGTGCTAGCAGGTATCTGGGCTGATCCCGCTAACACTGTGTTTTTGGGAACCCTAAACTGCTGGGGACGCTAGTATAGATCTGATCGGATCAGATATTGATGCGATCAGATACTATACCACTAAGGGAGGCGTATGCTGCGTGCGTGGGTGTTAGCGGTACTGACGCTAATCTGACGCTGCCTGGGGCGACGCATATCACCGCCGGACGATCAGGGGGCTAAATCTTTATTCGGTAATAAACGGTGGGTTCCCTGACACTATAAAAAATAAACAAACTAACCAGCGTCACCCGTAACGGTTATACAGTGATCAGTGGTGAAAGGGTTAACTAGGGGGCAATCAAGGGGTTAAAACATTTATTAGATAGTATATGGGGGTCCCTGTCACTATAAAACTTGACGGCGAACCTAAATATTTACGTCCCTAACTAGCATCACCAGCGACACTAATACAGCGATCAGAAAAATGATCGCTTAGCGACACTGGTGACAGGGGGTGATCAAGGGGTTAAAACTTTATTAGGGGGGGTTAGGGGGGTACCCTAGACCTACAGGGGGCCTAACACTCACTGCCCTGACACTGTAACTGTCACAAACTGACACCAATACAGTAATCAGAAAAAAAAAAAAAAAAAAAACTGCTGGTGTCAGTTTGTGACAGGGGGGGGGGGGGTGATTGGGGGGGGATCGGGGGGCGATCGGGGGGGGGGGATCGGGGTGTTTAGTGTGCCTGGCATGTTCTACTGTGTGTAGTGTGTTGGTGCACTTACATTGCAGTCTTCTCTCCTCGGCCCGGAACGGAAAATACCGAGCCGAGGAGAGATGACATCATTTCCTCTGCCTCTGTGTACAATACAGAGGCAGGGAAATGATCCCATTGGCTGAGAGCGATCGCGAGGGGGGGGCCACGAATGGATGGCCTCCCCCTCACCTCCGATCGCCGGGGGAGATTTGCCGACCGCCGCAGGCACCGGGGGGGGGTCCGATCGGACCCCCCACCCGCGGGCAGGCAAGGACGTACATATACGTCCTTTTGCCTGCCCGTGCCGCTCTGTCGACGTATATAGTCGTGCGGCGGTCGGCAAGTGGTTAATCTGTAACTGCCACAGTACTGCACATGTGCTCAGTTATGACTCCAGCCATTTAATGATTTAACAGTTTGGTTGTGAGCACAAGCAAATGTGACAGTTAGCATTTCCAGCATGTCGGAAATGTATTTTGAAATCATTAAATTGATGGGTTTAGTTCCACTTTAAGCAGTGTATTAGTATAGAGATAATCGAATGCTCACTAATGAATACTAAAAGACAAGGTTGATATAGATAGAATTCAAAGCTTCTAACAGTATGATATACGTTTTTACAATATAAGTTGTTATTGTTATGTATAGCCTGACTCACTTTCCTCAGTAATATACAGTAGAACCTTGGATTACGAGCATAATCCATTCCAGGAGAATGTTTGTAATCCAAAGCACTCACATATCAAAGTGAGTTTCCCCATAGAAGTCAATGGAAACAAAGATAATTAGTTCCGCATTGACTTCTATTGCATGCAATACCGTATGTGGCCAGAGGTAGGGGGCGCCGGGGAGCCTCGTAAATACTCGGGAACAGCTCAGCTGAACTCAGAAACCCTCGGAAAGGCTTGGAAACACTCGGGAACGGAGTATTTCCAAGTGTTTCCGAGTGGTTCCGAGTATTTCTGAGTGGTTCCGAGTATTTCCGAACGGCTCCGGACCGTTCCGAGTGTCACCGGCGCCCCCTGCACCTCTGGCTGAATGCGGTACTGCACACCACATTAGCTTGAATTCTGCTCGTTTTGCAAGACAACACTCGCAAACCGAGTCAGGATTTTTTTTTTTTTAAAGTTGCTCGTCTTTCAAAACGCTTGTTAATCATGTTACTCGTTAACCAAGGTTCCACTGTATAAGCATATCAGAAGTGGCTAGAAAATCTATTGACAGCAAGGCTTGCAATTTTATATGAAAACTTCTTGCTAAAGTTTGTGGACACCTGACCATCACACCTACACAGGAATTTGGACTGGGATGTCCAACAAACCAGGTGTGGTGGTTGGGTGTCCACAAACTTTTTGCCACCCCTGGTGGACTTATTCAATACAAAGGTCACCCAGGGCTCTATTCATAAAAGAAAAAAAATTGCAGTGCACATTTTTTAGCATTTGAACAAATGTCACAAATATTACCCGCAATGTTTGCAATATGTGTTAAATGTCATTTTCATTCATTCCCAAGAGAAATTAGCCTTAATAACATTCACCCAGAAGAGGTAAAGAACATTTGACCAAAAAGGATAAAAGCCTAACAGTATAGGCTGAGAACATTTAACCAGAAGAGGAAATAATATAAGGTAGACCTCTGTTAAGTGAACGGAGATTCCTGTGATCACCATACAGTGTAATGGATGAGCTGCAGCAGAATGAACTGCCCTACAGAACTTGATACAATGCTGCAGGGATGAGTCTCTTCTCTGCAACATTGTATCAATTCTGTATAGCAGGTCACTCTCTACAGTTGCTGATTCATTACACTTAAAGGGCTCATGCACACTGCAGCTAAAAACAAAACAAAACTGCTTTTACGGGCATTTGAGCTTTTAATTCTCTGCCTTAGAGGTAACTCCACTCATGGGAAAATAAATAGCAAATAAAAAAATAATATAATATATACAATTGTGACATAGTCGTAATTGAATGTTATTAAAAATTACCTTTCCTTTTCAATCTGCAACTTTGTAATTTTCTGTAAAATGCAATTTGACTACCTGACTACTACTAAGAAACATAGTTTCCTTCTTGTGTGATTGGCTCACTTATTTTCCCAGAAGTCTACACTAAGATACAAGTCAGACATCAGGCATCCCCTGCAACAAAAATAACATTTTTAGTAAGATATTCCCAATATTAAATCTAAAGGGATGCAGACCCTGCAATTTTCCTCATTAGAGCCCTGCAGGTGCAGCAGCTGACTAATAATTATGAAATCACTATCATCAGGTTCACTTTCCATATGGACACAGACAAACATACAGGGATTTCTTTTGAATAACAAAAGGTAAGACTCTGCAACAAAATTTGTTTTAATCCTTGTAAGGTACATTGATCACCCAGAGGGGTATGTATCTTTTCTCAACAAAAGTGGAGTTACTAGACATGTGCAATTAGTTATGTTCCAAATTCGTTTTTCGATGAAATTGGACAAATTCGTTAGTTCAAATTAATGGAAACCCATTTAAATAATTTTTCAGAAATTCTGAAAATTCAAAAGAACAAATATCCGAAAAGAAGAAAACCTGCAAATTCGAAAATCCAAAATAATAACTAACTAATAATAACTATTACTATCTATTAACTTATAGGTATTGGAATTTCCATTCAAATTTGGCTGTTAGTGAACGTAACGAATATGAATTATCTGAAATAATGTAACAAATTAATAATAATAATAATAATAATAAAAATATTATTATTATTTATTGTTATTAATTTGTTACGTTCCATTCGCTTAGATGCGGCAGGCATTTGTTATTTTGGATAATTTGTAACTTTGGATAAATTCATATTCGTTACATTTACTAACAGTCAAATTTGAAAGAAAATTCCAATACCCATAATTTATTAGTTAGTTATTATTAGTTAGTTAGTTATTATTTCAGATTTTCGAGTTTTCAAATTTTCATTCTTATTTTTGGATTTTCAAATTTTCCGATTTTCGCTCTCATTTTCGGACTTTAAAATTTTCGAATTTCGGATTTTTACGAATAATCGAAATAACAAATATCGCATCTAAATTAATAGAATGTAACAAATTCAAATTTTTCCGACATTACAAATTTATTCGAAAATAAAGAATTTTGATCATAACAAATGACCCAAAAAAACCCCAAAACAAATTAAACTAAAACAAACTAGTTTTTCACCAGTGCACATGTCTCTTCAAATTCTTACTTACTATGGTCGTCAGCTCTATCTACTGCTCATATTGTGGTATTTTCCTGATTCACTCTAGTCTTATAAATTAAAAACATTTGAATTGGAGAGAAAATAGCCTAATAACATTTGCTTTTGCTCTCATTTGCACATGAATGTAAATGCAGTTTCACAGGACAGATAGCTCTGCCATTTTTGTATAATACACCCCTATATGTAGGAGTGCAGAGGTCTCACTCAAAATATTTTCTCTTCTGGTCAAATATTCTTAGCTTATAGTTTTAGGCTCTCTTTTCTATTAAGCGAATGTTCTTTGATGCTTCTGATCTAATTTTATGCCTTAACATAATCTGGTTGATTTACTAAAACTGGAGAGTGCAAAATCTGGTGCAGCTGTGCATTCTAGCCAATCAACTTCTAACTTCAGCTTGTTCAATTAAACTTTGATAGAAAACTTGGAAGCCGATTGGTTTCTATGCAGAGCTGCACCAGATTTTGCATTCTCCAGTTTTAGTAAATCAACCCCCATGTGACACAACTCACATGTACTAACGCACTGCAATGTTGTGAATTGGCTCTGAAGGAGAACAGAGGTTCTCCGGTATCCAGTATCAATTAATTCTAGTTGCCAAAGTAGGAGGATATCTGAAGCAGGTGTAAACTCCCTTAGCTATGTAACGCATGTAAGTAGGCCCCAATGCTCGCCACACACCTGCCAATTTTATTTACAACTTTGCAGCTTTCCATCAGCAGTCAATCCCAATGATCTGTCACCCAGCATTTCAATTGTTTCCCAGCTTTGAAGGACCAAACAAAATTGTGGTGATTGATCAAAACCTCTGCAGTGACAGCCAGAAGGTGTTTTAATTGATTCATATGGCAATTTGTATTTAATCCCCCGATTTTGGGACAAATTAAGGGGCAGTCAGCTAACTGAAAGCCACAAAGTTGACAAATGTATAGCTAGCATTAGATATATTTTGCCCCTAAAAAAAGCAGAATTATTTACTCACCAGCATTTTGATGACATTTCACATTCGCAATATCCTCATCATTATTCTGAAATCCTTAAGTAAAAATACATCAAGAAGTCACTTTACTGTAAGTACTGCAAGTGTTCTGTGGTATTTGATGCACTCTTATTTACCAACATCAATCAATCTCTGCATATTATCATTATACAGTTTTTAAAAAAACTACACAACATGCACACTGTATGATGTGAATAGGCTTTCGTTCACTTTGGCAGGGTTTTTCTTCCCCATGCAATTCATTGGTAATCCAAAACCATTTTGAAGTTGGTCAGAAGTAGGTAACCTGCAAATCGCATGCACATGTCAGTGAATTCTGAATGGCCTTAGAAGAGTCTCAAACTGATGCCATTGACACAAGCCCAAAGCTCATTGTCACAGGCAGGGCCGCGGATAAGGGGGTAGCACCAGTCCTCCTATACAGGGCTCAGGCCAGCAGGGAGGGCCCAGGCAGCTGGAGAATCGGATATGGGCAGTAGAGGGGGTGATCCGTAAAGTGGTGGGGCAGAGGGGCAGTTAGAGCTACTGAACCCCTGGGTGTCTCTCCCTATAGCAGCTAAAAGCCTGCTTCTCCTCTCTCTCCCATCGGCTTTCAGCTGCTGCAGAGAGAGACACACAGGGGATTGGTTCCTGTAATTGCCCCTCCCCATGCCTCACCAATTCCCTTCTCTGTCCAGGATTTGATTTCCCCTGCTGCCTGCTAATAATGATTTTAGTGTTTTTTTAATGAAAATATAATTTTAATATTTTTAGGGGGGCCCTGTCGGATAGGCTGTACAGGGTCCCGTGATTTCTAACAGCAGCCCTGGTCACAGGTCCTTGGCCTTATCCTCAAGGTTTCTATGAAAAATGTAAAACAAAGACAAGTACATACGTTTTAAACCTTCATCTAATCCATTCACTGTTTAACCCTTTAAGTAGGCACTGCTGTGTCACAGAATTCACAGAACCTGCCCTCTAAACTACAGAGCTGCTGAGAGGATGAGTCTCAGGAAGCGGAGTCAGTGCAGGAATCACTGCTTGCAGGCAACAAGGTACCATGGGATATGTAGTCCTTAAAAAAGGAAAGTAAACAGCAAAGAAGCTGCAAAGCATGCAGGGAATCCAGGAAATTGTAAAAGGAGATGACCAGCAGACAGGCAGCACTCACAACATGAAAGGAGATTTTTAAACCTTGTAACGCTGGCCACGCGCATTTATGCAGCTGTTTGGCAGGTGGGCCTTAACGCCGAGTGACCGCATATATGCTGCCCTGTTAAAACAACCGTGCTCCCCGCATGCTTCCAGCGTGGTAGCTGTCGGGAACCGGTAAGCTCCTGATGCATACTTGCAATCGGGAGCTTTCTGATCATGTGACCGCTGTGACAGCCAATCAAAGTGGTCACGTGACCTGAATGCCTTCCTCCGCCTCCCGGCTTTTAGAACTCTTAAAGGGATTGTAAACCCTCATATTTTTTCACCTTAATGCATCCTATGCATTAAGGTGAAAAAACATCTGGCAATGACCGGCCCCCTAGCCCCCCGTTTTACTTACCTGAGCCCTGAAACTTGACCCGGCAGGGACGCGCTGTCTCTCTGCCCGGGGGTTCTGGGCTCTTGATTGGATAGATTGATAATATTGATTAAATATAATGACCCGGGGGGCGGGGCCGAGTCATACATTCGGACTTGGGAGCACCCGCAGGGTAACCCCATCAGGAAAGCGCTTCTCCTAGGGGGTTATCTGATGTGGGGAGGAGCCGCGAGAGCCGCCGGGGGACCCCAAAGATGAGGTTCGGGGCCACTCTGTGCAAAACAAGTTGCACAGTGGACATAAGAATGATATGTTTATTTTAATAAAAAAACAACCCTTACAATCACTTTAAAAGGCTGGGAGGCAGTCAGCGCAAAGCTTATATCGGATATTACAATGCTGTTGTTATAAAAATGAAAGTTTATGCTCGGACCATAGACCTCTTTTAATTCACTCAATTGAAAGTTATTTGACACAACATTTTTTTTTGTCATGGAGTTATTATTCAGCACTTTTTGGTTCTGATTGCAGAAAAATATGATCATGATGGCAAAAAATATATCATTATAGGATACTGAAATTGAGCCTACAGTCCTTTATGTTTACCTATTGCATGCAATTATATACAAACATAAGGCTCGGTTCACATAGGGGCGACTTGTCAGGCGACCTAGTCGCCTGACAAGTCGCCTCCCGTTCTGTGCTACGGAACCGTTCTAATAGGAGCGACGCAAGTCGCTCCGACTTAGAAAAAGGTTCCTGTACTACTTTGGGGGCGACTTGCATAGACTTCTATACAGAAGTCGTTTTGCAAGTCGCCTCAGAAGTCGTTTGCAAGTCGTGCCGCCCCTGTGTGAACCGGCACTAAGACATCAGACTTCCATGACAAGGACTGAGCACAGAGAATAATTACAAAGCAGTTCAATTTTGCTATTAGCAGTAAGGTGGCAATGTATCACATGGCATTCATTACCTGAATGGTAATACTATAATACAGTTTTAATAAATGCCATACAATCAGGGCAGGACTTAGGGTGGTGGGGGCCCCTGGGCTTGAGTCACTTTCAGGCCCTACCTTCTATACATATGCACAGCTCTATAAAACAGAAATAGAAAAGGACAAGGTGTGCCAGACTCAGTGCAGTATTAAAGAACTTCTGTTTAATTGGACAAGACAAAATGGCTACTCACAAAAGTAGATAATATATAAGCGTATAAGTGGGGGATACTGTACTGGTATTCGTCCTGGGTCCACGATTAATAAAAGCAATAAAAATGGATAAAATGATAATTACCGCATTTATCGGCGTATAACACACACCAGCGTATAACACGCACCCCAAGTTTAGGAGGGAAGTTTAAGGAAAAAAACTTACATTTAAATGCCCATCAATGCAGCCTTATCAGTGTCCATCTGCAGCCTTGTCAGTTTAGCCTTGCCCAGGTGTCATTTGCAGACTTGTCATTGCAGCCTTTCAGTTTAAAAATGGCGCCGCCGAGATACAGAGCCGGATGTCCTGTGTATCGCAGCGATTTTCGGCTGCTCTTGGCCGCTCTCGGCAGCTTTTGAAATGGGCGGGGCCGGCGGGGCCCCCTATTGGCCAGGGCCCATGGGCTTGAGCACAGTCAAGCCCAATGGAAAGTCTGGCCCTGCATACAATGGTACAACTAACTAGTATGAACTTTGCACTAAACATTTCAAATGTTCTTATACTGGGCATATACTAATAGATTTTTAAAAGGGAGTATTCATACGAAAATTCTTTATACATTTCATGACTTAATTAATGTTGTTCAAAAACTTGCTTTTAACATTCAATTTTAGAATGAATGTAATTCTGGAACAAAAACCACATATGATGTTAGAAATTCATTTGTTTGAGAAAAATTTTCTATCCTGCTCCTTCAAATTTTTCCATCACTGTGGTTGAACAAGAAGGTTGATTTAACCCCTCTAACAATTAGAAAAATGAATGAACGTTGTTAAAAGGAAATTTTTTGAATGGCAATCTATACGTGTATGGCCAGCATTAGCTAATGGTGAGCACCAACAGGGGTTATTTTCATAGCTTGGACATTGTCAGTAGATAATTTAAAGCCTCAGCCCACCCTACAATTATGGTATATTTCAGTTTTGAATGGGTGTTGGTGGATAGATGCCAACAAACCATTTTCTTACCTTTGTTAGTGAATGATGAGCTGATATTGTTGTCCTGCTTTCTGGTCTCTGGATCATTTCTGTCACCTTAGAGACACATTTGATTATAGATATGTTGTACAGACATTGTTGGTACGTCAAATATGCAGAAACATTGAGCTAATGTACACAGGGACCTTACATAAAACGTACTACCAATATGTTACTGTATAAGTTTTATATTAGACATTTTTACAGTAGTTAAAGAGGAATAAATGTTGCCTTCCACTGTTCCATTCAGTTAATAAATCAGCCTGTAAATACATGTATTTTAACTTTTTACAAGCGATTCCATGACTGCAAATCTCCGGTGAGTGTGTCTGTTGTAGATACTGGTGGGTGTGAACTTTCCAGGCCCAACAATGCCTAATGCCGCGTACACACGAGCGGACTTTCCCGCAGGAAAAGTCTGACGGAATCCTTTCAGCGGACATTCCGATCATGTGTATGCCTTATCTGACTTTTTTATTTGAAAATTCTGACGGACCTAGAAATAGAACATGTTTCAAATCTTTCCAACGGAATCAATACCTATCGGGAAAACCACTCGTCTGTATGTCGTCTGTATGCTGTTCCGACGGACCAAAAACTACGCATGCTCTGAAGCAAGTACGAGACGGCAGTTATTAGCTACTCGCTATTGAACTTCCTTTCTCTAGTCCCAGCGTACTTGTATGTCACCATGTTCTAGATGGCCGGACTTTGGTGTGATAGTGTGTACGCAAGACAGTTTCAGCGGAACTCTGACGGAACTCCGTCAGAAAAACCTTCAGAGTTCATTCCGACGGAAAAAACGGTTGTGTGTAAGTGGCATTAGAGTTGTAGATATCAGTTGGATGATGTTATAGCTCTAAGGATTCAGTGCTGCTGTCAGCCTTGCTCGGACAGATGCAAATGCTGGAGCTTTGTGACTGCTTGAAAAAGAAAGTATTTTTCTATAACACATATTTTCAAATAACAGAAACAAAAACACCCACATTTTATGAGAACATATGTCTGAAGTCTTCTAGGGAAGTGGTCATCAACCCTGTCCTCAGGGCCCACTAACAGGCAAGGTTTTCAAGATAACTGAAATACATTACAGGTGATATAATTTGCTGCTCAGCGATTGCAGTATTCTAGTCTGCATCTCCCCAAGGTAATACATAAAACTTGGCCTGTTAGTGGGCCCTGAGGACAGGGTTGATGACCACTGTCCTAGAGGAATAGGCCTGATATTGCAGGTATACTCAAATATGGTCAACAATGATAGCCAAGATAAACTTCCCTATATGCACAAATGGGAACAAGAATTTAAGATATCATTTTCAACTGAAAATTGGAATGAATGTATCAATAACCTACACAAATGCACAAGATCAATTACAATCAAAGAGACAGCAATCAAGTTATTTACAAGATGGTATTATACACCTGTAAAACTTCATGCCATTTTTACCTCAGCACCTCAAACATGTTTCAGAGATAGTCTTAACTCAAGCTCCATTCAAAAATTTTTAAAGGAAGTGCAACTTAAAAGCCCGGTTATGGAAAATAGGCAACAAAATATGAAAGATAAAAAGAAAGATCTCTCTAAACACAAAGGAGCCCTAGGGGGAACCCCCTGAGGAGAGACGACCCTGGGTGCTGACTGGGATCAAAGCGTAGATGTAGACGCGGATGCACCCCCAACAAAATCCGAGATACAAGATATGTTTACCAAACTAGAGACTGTCATAAAAGAAGAGATCCACAATGTAAGGACAGATATGGGATACCTCTTGAAGCGTGTGGAAGCAGTGGAAGAGATTTCAGAACAACATGCGGCTGAGATTACTGCTTTAAAAAATCAGGTTAAAAAATTACAGTCTGACCATCGTGAGATGTTCTACAAATTAGAGGAACAGGAAAACCAAAATAGGAGGCAAAACCTGAGGATAAGGGCTATCCCAGAACAGAGAGGGGAGGACTTGTCCCTCGTGATGAAAGAATTTTTTAACCCTCTCTTAGGGAGAAGTCTTGAGGAAGAACTTAAACTAGACCGTGTCCACAGGATAAGAAAACCCCCGGGAGTTAGGGAGGAAGTTCCCAGAGATGTTATAGGTTTCACCAATATGAGGATAAGGCAAAGATTTGGGGTAAATTAAGGGGGGTACAACCTGTGAAGTACAACAACGGGGAAATCCAAATATACTTGGATTTATCAGCCAAAACGCTTGCAAGGAGACACCAATTGAGACCTCTGTTGGACGCTTTAAGGGGGGCCAACTTAAAGTATAGCTGGGGCTACCCATTTGCATTTAATGTGACAAAAGAGGGTAGAAGTTTTAGATTGATTCAGATAGAAGACTTACAAGACTTTTGTAGAGATCTAAATATTGCAGTACCGATTTTTCCAGGAGGGGTGTCTATTTAACTGAAAATAATGTTGGGGCAGGAGAGAGAGGCCGTGGGTGGGTGGGGTGGGGAGTGGTGATGGGGGGGTTGGGGGGAGGGGGGGTGAGGATGGGATGAGATAGTGCTCTCTGTGACCTTCCCCCGCCCCCTTTTTGGGGGTGGGGGGTGGAACACCATGTCCCGCCGTGAGAGTCTCACCCCATGGCACGTGGGGACGCAGGCAGAGATGGTGAAGTCTGGGACACGGCGTCCCCGTAGTCAGGTATGGACATGGGGGGAGGAAGGGAGGGAGAGGGGGGGCAGGGGGAGGTGTTGGGGAGAGGGTGGATGGGGGTTCCCGCAGATTTTGTGTTTTTTTTCTGTAGATTCTTTTCTCTTCCAAATAGGGGGTAAATTAGAGGTGAAGAGGCTGCATATAAGAGATAGATTTAAAGGAAGATATGATGGAAATTAAATTTATGTCATATAATGTAAAAGGGCTAAACTCCCCTGGGAAAAGGCGTAAAGTGTTAAAGGAGTTACAGTCATATGGAGCAGATATAGTCTTCTTGCAGGAGATGCATCTCGTGTTAGAGGAGGGCATTAAGCTCGACTCAAGACATTACCCAAGTTGGATCTATGGTGATTCACCCATCAAGCAGGCGAAGGGAGTGAGTATCGGATTCTCGAATCGGATGAAATTTACATTATTAGAAAGGAGGGTGGACCCAGAGGGTTGGTTTCTATTTATAAAGGTAAAACTAGGGGTAAGGACATATACATTGGCTAACGTGTACTGCCCGAATAGAGATCCGATAACTTATCTCTCCCAGACCCTGAGTAGACTGATGGAATTCAGGGAGGGGGCAGTGATTCTGGCAGGGGATTTTAATCTCTGTCTTGATCCAGCCTTGGATAGGTCATCTAGAACTAGAGAGGAAAGTAAAAATCTGTTGCTGAGCCTTGGGAAAAAGCTACATGATTGTCAACTGATGGATGTATGGAGGGTGCAACACCCAAGGGTGAGGGATTAATCTTTTTTCTCGGCAGTGCATGGGACCTATTCAAGGCTGGACTACTTGTTGGTTGATCACAGTTTATTGGGCTCTATAAAAGGAGTCAAAGATAGAGATTATGACTTTGTCAGATCATGCACCCGCCTCGATGAAGGTAAGGTTAGAGGGGCTCCAGCGGGCGCCGTATACTTGGCGGTTAAATGAAAAACTTCTTGAGGAGGACAAGATAGTGGAGAAAATCCAACAGGAAATAGATGTGTTCTTTTTAAATAACGATAATGAAAAGCCCCCGGGTGCGGTTATATGGGAGGCCTTTGAAGCCTATATAAGGGGGGTAACATGTTTCAGAGGCTGCATCTCAGCAAGTTCATTCACACATATCTTCTGGGAATGTGGGAACGTTTCACAAATACGGAAGCAATTGGAAAGCTTTGCATCCAAAATCTCTGACAATGTTATAAAACTCTCATTCCACAACTGCCTTTTAGTCTCCCCAATCACAGGACCTACCCATTCATAACAGACTGATCCACACATTATGTGTGGCAATACACTGGTTGATTGCATACCATTGGAAATTCTCATCAGTACCTCTAGCCCAATTGAAAGTACATATAATAAAATGACAGAACAATGTATACCCAAAAAGCACAAAATTGGAGCAGCACCTGAGGTAATTCCACAGGTGCTGCAATAGGGCAATGCCTCTTTTTCCTCTTTTTTTGGCACAGACATTCCCCATAAAACCTCTTGATGGGTCCAGGGGATCATTTGGAAGCATTTTGAAAGGGTGAGAGTGTATCCATCAGATAATCTCAATGTGATGTTGATAATGTAAATGTATTATTAGGCACCAATACTGGGTTCCTGTATGAATATATTGTCAATTATTAAAGATACCAACCTGATTTTATATTTTTTTGTTTTAGTGGCAAATATTCAATAAAGAGTTTCTACAAAAGCTCCAGAAGAAGCTATGTTTGTGGTGAAACATGTAGAGGCAATCACACTTTAGTACTTTGACCATTGGGTCATTATCGCCTAAATTTTATAAATTGTTTTATAATATCTATGCAAATAACATTTTTTATATATTTTCTTGCAAATTTTGCTTTTGGTTGATTTTTCCGCACCTTAAAACTCCAATTTTGTGCTTTTTGGGTATACATTGTTCTGTCATATTTAAAGGAGGTGGTGCATCCCACCAGAGTCTCCCAGCTCCAATAATAATTTGATAGATTTCTGTACATAAAAATAATATTAACCTCATGGATACATAACACAAATCACTTATATGATAAAAAATGGGTTCCTTGTTTCACTCATTCTAAACATTTCTTAAACCCCGAATAGTAATACTTTTTATCACAGATTATTGAGACACTTAAGTTGTTTATTGTATTCAAAGATACTTCTGTTAGCATATTAGTTAACCACTGCAATGTACATCTATCATATTTTGTATTAACATCATTTTCCTTACCTGTAAACCGTATGTAATGCATTTCTCTTGACATAACACCACTGTTTGTACCACTATTTTTTTTTTTTTGTACCCATTAAAATAGTTTGTAAACAAAAAAGAAAAAGAAAGTATTTACATTGAGATTTATTACTAACTGAATGTAGGAGGTAGAAAAACAATGGGGAGGCAACATTTAAAAAGTATGTGACTGTTTTGTTTTTCCTACTACTTTAACCTTTTGCTGCCAATGTTCTGCATATATGCAGCAAGAAAGAGAGCGCACTCACTGACCGAAAAGTATTAATGTCAATAAAAGAAATAATAATAGAAAAAAATCAGCAGGAAAATAATAGTTGAAGGGAGAGGGGGGACGAAGGAGTTAATTAGGGCTGATTAGATAAATCAAGGTGTTAATAAGGAGTTAAACAGAGACAAATATAATTTAAAAAAAAATGTTTTTACTTGTCAGGTTGCTTTAACATTCCTTTGATCTGCAGATGAATGAAATAAAGTATATACAAAAGTAACAATGTTGCACTGTATCTCTGTATTTCGCATCAAAACAGTGTTGCTAAACAGAAGGCCCTTTATGACAACAGCAGCTGCTAGAGCTGCTGTATTTACACAACTTCAGGCTTTTATTTTAAGAGGCAGGAATTGTTAGCAAGTGGAAGGGTGAATGCAGCAGTAAGACAGAAAGACTACATGTCCTGTGTACTCTTTGATAAAGTTTTTTCCTGTCCCTAACTAAAGTATTTACATTTTATGAACAAGCATTTAAAGCAATTGAAAACAACCACTCAATAGTCTCTGTATAGGCCTTTTGGAGCAATTCGTCTTTAAAGCCATATTCTGGAATATTAAAAAAGAACCCTTGCTACTTGGCCTCTGGGCACTGAAAGGGTTATAAATGCTCATTAAGTTTAGGGGTAGAGGAATAAGTTCTAATACTTACCTTATTCCCCTCTCTGGCAGGCTTCTACCACACTGTGCAACTGGACCTCTGAAGTGACTAGTCCCACTCTTTGGTCGCACTCTGAAGTCATCAAGTACAATGCAGGGAGAGCAGTTTTTATATCAATGCTTGCCATTTTTTTTAATTTAGAAATTATCAATGCTCCCCACTAAAACCACTGCCTGTGGAAGGGAGTTCCACATCTTTACCGCTCTTACAGTAAAGAACTCTCTACACAGTTTAAGGTTAAACCACTTTTCTTCTAATTTTAGTGAATGGCCGCTTGTCCTATTAAATTCTCTTACGCGGAAAAGTTTTATCCCTATTGTGGGGTCACCAGTACAGTATTTGTACATTGAAATCATATCCACTCTCAAGCATCTCTTCTCCAGAGAGAACAAGTTCAGTGCAAGTAACCTTTCCTCATAACTAATGTCCTCCAAAACCCTTTATTAGGTTTGTTGCCCTTCTCTGGACTCTGAAGTGGGAGAATTATCATTTTATCTCTGGAGTTGATCCCCCTTTTAATGCATGCCAATATTCTGTTTGCTTTGTTAGCAGCAGCTTGGCATTGCATGCCATTGCTGAGCCTATCATCTACTAGGACCCCCAGGTCCTTTTCCATCCTAGATTCCCCCAGAGGTTCTCCCCCCAGTGTATAGATTGCATTCATATTTTTGCCACCCAAATGCATTATTTTACATTTTTCTACATTAAACCTCATTTGCCATGTAGTTGCCCACCCCATTATTTGTTTAGATCTTCTTGCAAGGTTTCCACATCCTGCGGAGAAGTTATTGCCCTGCTTAGCTTAGTATCATCCGCAAATACAGAGATTGAGCTGTTTACCCCATTCTCCAGGTCGTTTATGAACAAATTAAATAGGATTGGTCCCAGCACAGAACCTTGGGGACCCCACTACCCACCCCTGACCATTCCGAGGATTCCCCATTTATCATCAGAGTTTACACTGACAATCAATGTAATGGGGGATTTTACATTAACAACCCATCAAGGTGATTTCTACACTGGCCACCAATGTGAGAGGGGATTTACACTCACCACCAATTTAAAGGGGGCTTCTACATGAGCCACAAATGCAAGGGAGGATTTAAAACTGACCACAAATGCAAGTTTGGATTTTTTTTACTGATAACCAATATAAAGAGGAGTTTCTTCACTGGCCACAATGTAATGGGGATTTACACTGATCACTAATGTAATAAGAGCATTCACAGTAACCAGTGTAAGGAGAAATTGACACTGATCACCATGTAAGGGGGACCTTCACACTGGTCACTAGTAAGAATAATAGTATTCTACACAAAGCCCCAATGTAATTAGAAGACTTACACTGAACACCAATGTAAGTGAGACATTTAGCCTGCATTCACATTTGTGTGTGTTGGGAACGCATGAAAAATCGCTTTCCTGACACCACAGAAACATGCTGCCCTTTAGCAGATACACAGCAGTGCCATTAATTGCTAATGACACCCTCACGCATCTGCTGACATGTGTGTATTCACATGCACCAAAATTCAGGGTGCTGTGGCATCATGTTATTTTGAAAAAGGGTTCCACCACCAATTTGCTTACCTTTGCAGAACAGGCTAATGTTAGGCTTAATGATCCCAGTTGTAGGCAGGACCAGTAGTTGAACTATTTATCCCATCCTCTAGGTCGTTTATGAACAAATTAAATAGGATTGGTCCCAGGATAGAATCCTGGAGGACCCCACTTTCTACCCCTGCCCATTCGAAGTACTCCCCATTTATCACCACCCTCTGAACTCGCCCCTGTAGCCAGTTTTCAATCCATGTACTCACCCTATGGTCCATGCCATCGCACCTTACTTTGTACAGTAAACGTTTATGGGGAACTGTATCAAATGCTTTTGTAAAATCCAGATACACTACGTCTACGGGCAGTTCACCTCCTCATAGAAGGTTAATAGATTGGTTTGGCAAGAACGATTCTTCATGAATCCATTACTGATTACTGCTAATGATACAGTTGTCAATACTAAAATCTTGAATAGTCCCTTATCATCCCCTCCAAGAGCTTACATACTATTGATGTTAGGCTAACTGGTCTGTAATTCCCGGGGATGTATCTCTGCCCTTTTTTTTTAATAGAATGGTTGTCACTGCACACCAGAGGTGGCACATATTTGTGAAGTGGAAGGAAAATGATAAATGGTTTTCAAAAATTTTTACAAATAAATATGTGAAAAGTGGGGCGTGCATTTGTATTCAGCTCCCTGAGTCAATCATTTGTAGAGCAACCTTTCGCTGCAAATACAGCTACAAGTCTTTTTGGTTATGTCTCTACCAGCTTTAGACATCTAGAGAGTAACATTTTTGCTAATTGTTCTTTGCACATAGCTCAAGCTCTGCCAGACTGGATAAAGAGCATCTGTGAACAGCAATTTTCAAGTCTTACCACAGATTCTCAATTGGATTTAGGTCTGGACTTTGACTGGGCCATTCTAACACATGAATATGATTTGATCTAAACCATTCCATTGTAGGTCTAGCTGTGTGTTTAATGTCGTTGTCCTGCTGGAAGGTGAACCTCCGCCCCAGTCTCAAGTCTTTTGCAGACTCTAATACCCCGTACACACGGTCGGACATTGATCAGACATTCCGACAACAAAATCCTAGGATTTTTTCCGACGGATGTTGGCTCAAACTTGTCTTGCATACACACGGTCACACAAAGTTGTCGGAAAATCCGATCATTCTGAATGCGGTGACGTAAAACACGTACGCCGGGACTATAAACGGGGCAGTAGCCAATACCTTTCATCTCTTTATTTATTCTGAGCATGCGTGGCACTTTGTGCGTCAGATTTGTGTACACACGATCGGAAATTCCGACAACGGATTTTGTTGTCGGAAAATTTTATAGCCTGCTCTCAAACTTTATGTGTTGGAAAATCCGATGGAAAATGTGTGATGGAGCCTACACACGGTCGGAATTTCCGACAACAAGGTCCTATCACACATTTTCCATCGGAAAATCCGACCGTGTGTACGGGGCATGACAGGTTTTCTTCTAAGATTGCTCTGTATTTAGCTTCATCCAACTTCCTATCAACTCTAACCAGCTTCCCTGTCCCTGCTGAAGAACAGCATCCCCACAACACAATGCTGCCACCACCATGTTTCATGGTGGGGATGGTGTGTTCAGGGTGATGTGCAGTGTTAGTTTTCCACCACACATAGCGTTTTGCTTTTAGGCCAAAAAGTTACATTTTGGTCTCATCTGACCAGAGCACCTTCTTTCACATGTTTGCTGTGTCCCCCACATGGCTTCTCGCAAACTGCAAACAGGACTTCTTATGGCTTTCTTTCAACAATGGCTTTCTTCTTGCCATTCTCCCATAAAGGCCAGATTTGTGTAGTGCATAACTAATAGTTGTCCTGTGGACAGATATGAGCTGTGGATCTCTGCAGCTCCTCCACAGTTACCATAACTTACCTCTTGGCTGCTTCTCTGATTAATTCTGTCCTTGCCCGGCCTGTTAGTTTAGGTGGACGGACATGTCTTGGTAGGTTTGCCATACTCTTTACATTTTTGGATGCTAGATTAAACAGTGCTTCGTGAGGTGTTCAAAGCTTGGAATTTTTTTATAACCTAACCGTGCTTTAAACTTTTCATCAAAGTGTTATCCCTGACCTGTCTGGTGTGTTCCTTGGCCATTATGATACTGTTTGTTCAGTAAGGTTCTCTAACAAATCTCTGAGGGTTTCACAGAACAGCTGTATTTATACTGAGATTAAATTACACAATGGTGGACTCTTTTTACTAATTAAGTGACTTCTGGAGGCAATTGGTACCACTAGATTTTAGTTAGGTGTATCAGAGTTAAGGGGGCTGAATACAAATGCACGCCACACTTTTCACATATTTATTTATAAAACATTTTGAAAACCATCATTTTTTTTCCACTTCACAATTACGAGCCACTTTGTGTTGGTCTATCACATAAAATCCCAATAAAATAATAAAATAAATTTACGTTTTTGGTTGTAACATGACAAAATGTAGAAAATTTCAAGGCACTGTATATATATATATATATATATATATATATATATATATATATATATATATATATATATATATATATATATTTATTTATTTTTTCCTTTTTTACGTATAAGTGATCACACAAGCTGTCAGCAGGAGGCAGAGAAGCATCATTAAACTGATCTTTCCAGAGAATGGCTGTGCAGGGTGTGTGCCAGCAGAAGTCTGACCAGTGGAGTACAAGCAAGCTGTGTTCCCAAAGAGACCATGGTGTGGTCAGTCTGAAATGTGAAAGCAAGGAGACTGGCAGGATCACTAGGGATTTCACACAAGGGATGCAATGCAAAGAAAACATGATACTTTTTCATACAGCTAATAAAAAAATCCAAGCTCTTTGCTGTAAAGACCAGTTACCGGCTGAGGGGGCTGCACTGGGATACCTTCGCTGCCATTGTGCTATTGCTGGGTGTCCAGTGCATCCCTGTACTTTTAAGGCCCTCCAGGCATACCTTCCCCCAATCTGTCCATTATTGTATACTGTATGTGCTCCAACTTTGGAGACTCTCAAAATTTAGAGAGTTAGGATTGCAGTACACTTGGGGGGCGTGGGGGGGTGAAGTGGCCCTGGAGCTTATACATGTATTTGCAAATGTGTTCAAACTAAACCCCCTTGGTTTTAAGTTTTTGAATTGTTAAACAGGGCAATTCAGTTTGTTGCAGACTGGCTGGTAAGTGAGCTGGCATTTTTTCTTTGTTACCTTTTGACATGGGTCGCCCATTCATGTGCTCCTTGCTTCAAAAGCTAGTTACAGCCTGGGGTGGCTGCCATTTGTTTGTATTTTTTCATAAAAGTACACGATAACACAGACACATATCAGAATTATGATTTTTGAGATAACAATCACTTTAAGTGGACAATAATCACAGCCTTTTATCTTCTTTATTGGGGTCTGCCAAATTCTGAAAGCTTTGAGCTGCTCTGTTGTGCCAGTCATGGAAAACATGGCAATCATTCTCTGTGCTCTAGTGTCACTGCCACAAAGCAATTATGGTCCTTTATTAATGGATTACTTATTATTGTAAGGTTGACAAGTAGAAGTTCCTATATCTTGATTTTCCTTAGGAAAGTGGAGTGACCATTTCCTCATTTCACCTGCTTGGATTTATAGTTTATTTGCTGCGTTTTCTGTTTCTGTAAAAATAATGACTCATTTGCTGTGTTTACTGCTGATTTGTTAATAATTATTTCATGCATCTCACCATTGAACAATAAAAATGATTTCAGTGAGGTCTGTGCTGTATTTCCTGGTGTAGTTCTTGTCATGCACAGGATTACTCAAGTGGGATCCTTAACAAACATACATGCAATTTTGAACATTGTCTGAATCTGTACAAACAGACAGACACAACCAACAATTGTGGAGGAAAGTATTACAAAGATTATATGTTAAAATAACATTTAAAGTGTATGCACTGATATTTTTGGGGTGCTAGAGAGTGCTAGGGACATAAAACTAATGGAGTGTCTCCATGTTCATGGTTGGTCACCCTCTCACACAACCACCCCTTTTTTCCTACTGTCATGAGCGTTTTTTTCTTTTCATTAAATGATTAAATGATTGTGCCTGCACAATGTGGGATATTCTTCTTTTCTTTTTTTTAACTAAACTTTAGCTTTCGTTTGTATTGGCCACAGATTAAAACCACGTACTTGTCAGACTAAACATCTGAGTGTACAAAATTACAGTATTACATAGTTACATAGTTAGTAAGGTTGAATAAAGACACCAGTCCATCCAGTTCAACCTGAGTGAGTGTGGGTGTGTGTCTACAATTATCCCCATTCATTTAAGGTACCCATATAGCGCTGTCAATTTACGCATCGCTCCACACATACATCGCACACTCACAATCCCTACCCTCAAGGAGCCCACAATCCAAGGTCCCCAAACTCACATTCATATACTAGGGCCAACTTTTGGACAGAAGCCAATTAACCTACCAGCATGTCTTTGGAGTGTGGGAGGAAAACGGAGTAACCGGAGGAAACCCACGCAGGCACAGGGAGAACATGCAAACTCCAGGCAGGTAGTGTCGTGGTTGGGATTCGAACCAGCGACCCTTTTTACTGCTAGGTGAGAGTGCTACCACTACACCACTATTATTATTACTAGTATTAAGTGGCACTTCACCGACTTTACCATGAGGCAACTCTTAAAAATGATTAAGTCAATTTAACCCTTGGCTCTGAAACCTGAAGAACTGAAACTGTTACCATTGCAGCATCAGAAGACCAGAGACAGGAAGAGGACAGGGCATACCTACAGTGAAGATTTCTCCAGGATTCAGCTGCTTGCACAACACAAGATATACCTCATTATAGGTAAGTGATGTGACTAAAGCTGTAGGGATTTTTTTTAAGCTAAAATTCAGTTTTAAAGTTTCAACCCAGTCAAAGAGTGAATTAATGTGTGCTCTGTTTAATGTAAATGTTATAAAAAGGGGAACAATCATAAATGCTGTACCACTACTTGCCGCTCACTACTGTCACTTCTAATTACAGAAGTCCGACTTCTGTGTTTAGAAGTAACAGCGCTCCTCTCCCGGCAGCTGCACTGAATCCTCCTTGCCCTGCACATGCCTGTGAGAGCAGAAGAGGGGGTGAAGGATGTACAGAGTTGCGCTAGTCCAGGGGCAGCAGCACCTGAATGCGCTTAGCGCTTTAGTGTGTTTAGACTTGTTTACACGAGTTAAGGCGTACTGGTGCCACAAGGAGATTGGGGGGAGGGGATACGTGTTGGAAGGGGGAATTTGGGGGGCGGCAGGGGAAGTTTGGGGGGTTGCTAAGAGTGCTAAATCTTTGGGGGGGGACGTAGTTTGGCACGTTTGCCCTGGGTTCTAGATGACCTTGTCCCAGCATTGCTGAAAGCTGTGCCTGTCCCACAGCCTGCACTCTCTACTCTGCTACTGAGACAATCTGTAGCAGCTGTTCTATATCAGGTACTGTCAAGGGAATTTGGGGGTGGGAGGAGAGCTCTGTACTGGGGGAGGAGGTGATTTGGGGGAAATGGAGGAGTCCATTTTTGTTGTAAACTGACCAATGACTTATGCACTCCTGAACCCTGTACATAGCACACTCCAGAACTCTGCACTCTGTATGCATGACACTCCTGAACTCTGCACTCTGTATGCATGACACTCCTGAACTCTGCACTCTGTACATAGCACACTCCTAAACTCTGCACTCTGTACATAGCACACTCCTAAACTCTGCACTCTGTATGCATGACACTCCTGAACCCTGCACTTTGTACATAGTGCAACTCTGTATACATGGCACTCCTGAACTGTGCACTCTGTACGCAGGGCACTTTTGAATTTTAGACACAGTATGTCATGCCCTCTTGAACTCTGTACTTTACACTCTGTATGTAATGCACTCCTGAACTCTGCACTCTGTACATAGTGCACACCTGAACGCTGAACTTTGTACATAGCGCACTCCTCATCTTTGCACTCTGTATGCAAGGCACTCCTGAACTCTGCATTCTCTATGCAAGGCATTCATGAACTTTGAACTCTGTATGCAGTGTACTCCTGAACTTTACACATTGTATGTCATGCACTCCTGAACTCTGCACTCTGTACATAGCACACACCTGAACCCTGCACTTTGTATGTAGTGTACTCCTGAACTCTGCACTCTGTATGCAAGGCACTCCTGATCCAGTGGCGGCTGGTGCTTTTTTTTTTTTTTGGAGGGGGGGTGTGCAAACAAACAAATTCTGAAAAATACTGAAAAAAAACATCAATTGCAGCCTTACTGTGCCATCAATTGCAGCCACTGTGTCCAAAAAATGCAGCCACTGTGCCATCAAATGCAGCCACTGTGCCCATCAAATGAAGCCACTGTGCCCATCAAATGCAACCACTGTGCCCCATAAAATGAAGCCACTGTGCCATCAAATGCAGCCACTGTGCCCATCAATTGCAGCCACTGTGCCCATCAATTGCAGCTACTGTGCCCCATAAAATGAAGCCACTGTGCCATCAAATGCAGCCACTGTGCCCCATAAAATGAAGCCACTGTGCCATCAAATGCAGCCACTGTGCCCATCAATTGCAGCCACTGTGCCCATCAAATGCAGCTACTGTGCCCCATAAAATGAAGCCACTGTGCCATCAAATGCAGCCACTGTGCCCCATAAAATTAAGCCACTGTGCCATCAAATGCAGCCACTGTGCCCATCAATTGCAGCCACTGTGCCCATCAAATGCAGCTACTGTGCCCCATAAAATTCAGCCACTGTGCCACATCAAATGCAGCCACTGTGTCCATCAAATACAGCCACTGTGCCCCATCAAATGAAGCCACTGCATACACTACCCCCCATAAATTATATATACTACCCCCCATATATTATATATACACTAACCCCTATATATTATATACACACTACCCCCCCCCATAAATTATATACACTACCCCCCATAAATTATATACACTAACCCCCATATATTATATATACAATACACCCATGTATTATATACACACTACCCCCCATATATTATCTACACACTACCCCCCATATATTATATACACACTACTCCCCATATATTATATACACACTACCCCCCATAAATTATATCCACTACCCCCCATAAATTATATACACTAACCCCTATATAGTATATACACTACCCCATATATTATATATACACTACCCCCATAAATTATATACACTACCCCCCATAAATTATATATACACTAACCCCCATATATTATATACAAACTACCCCCCCATAAATTATATACACTAATCCCCATATATTATATACAAACTACCCCCCCATAAATTATATACACTACCTCCATATATTATATACACACTACCCCCCATAAATTATATACACTAATCCCCATATATTATATATACACACTACCCCCATGTATTATATACACACCACCCCCCATATATTATATACACACTACCCCCCCCCCCCTAAATTATATGTAGCAATAACTCTCGGTGGAGCTGCTGGTTTAAAGCGGGCCTGTCCTCTTATCTCTTTACCCCTCTTAAATTGTTCAATCCCCTTGGCACAGCTGTAGTGCAGTGTTGTTATGATATGAGTATTGACTTTAACCCACAATATACACTTATGTTTATATTTACCTCTACCTGGGTGTCTGTAGCTCCACCTGCAGGAGAAATAACAACACTGCACACAAACTTCAATAATAACCAGAAATAACTTCTTTCTTTGAGTAAGTAGTATATTTATATAAAGGGTTATTACAATGACTGCACTATCACACAAACGTAGTGCAATAGTGTACTAAATAGTTATGACAATTGGTAACACACACAAATATACCTAATTGTATATATCTATACCATGGAGCTCCCCCTGCTCTAAACTGTAAAGTCACTATCCTTGGTAACTAAATGCAGGGCCCTGCAATGAAAAAGATAGCCTTGACGTCTTCAGTCTTCGCTAGCTAAGAACTTGTAATTGTAATCCACAAGGGGTTCCTCTTGGGTGTTGCGCAGTGTAAGGTAATACACTAAAGCAGTTATAATCCGGCAGACTGACTAAGTGTTCTTATATGAAGAAGACAAACATCTAGCATCCGCTCTTGAATACTGAAGTCTATGCAGATGTACTGTTTTCCAACTTAACTTGTTCTGTGGGACTAACAGTCCCAGCAACACTCTGTAACAGTTCTAAATGTGTGTGTAGTATTAAACAAACTTCCGGGCGTTAACCCTCTCACCACACGGGATCCAGGCAGATGGATGTCTCCATTTCAGCAGTTCTCAGTCTGTATGGAGGCACCATCACGCCGTCACACTGTTCCGTTCACTAACGACCAGGAGTCCTCGGTTACCTCCCCACGGGTCTCCGGAACGATCACTTCTGCTTCTCCAGCACACTGTGATACGACGGCAGGGACACACACACCCACAGAGTTCTGCTGGCAGGCCACGCGTCCCAGGAACAAGAGACCTAAGATGGCCGCTCCTTACCCTTTTATATCCTCCCACAATGCAGTTCAGTTCTCCTCTTGTCCAGGAGCATTGTGGGTGGGTCAGAGTTAAAGTTCCGAAGTAAACAATCAATCACTTCCATGTCAGTTCACTTAATCATGAAACGTAAAAGTATTGTACCTTTTCAATTGTCCACAAGATGGCACTATAACAACTTATGTACTGTATAACACACATATGGCTAAAAACAAAAGTTGTCAGCGCTACATATATACACACTACCCCCCCATAAATTATAGATACACTAAACCCAATGTATTATATACACACTACCCCGGATATATTTTATACACACTAACCCCCATAAATGATATACACCACCCCCCATATATTATATACACACTACCCCCCATAAATTATATACACTACCCCCCATAAATTATATACATAACCCACCCAATAAAATACACTACTCCCCGTATATTATATGTACACTAACCCCCCATATATTATATACACACTACCCCCCATAAATTATATACACCAACCCCCATATATTATATATACACTACCCCCATGTATTATATACACACTACCCCCCATAAATTATATACACTAACCCCCATATATTATATACACACTACCCCCCCCATAAATTATATACACTACCCCCCATAAATTATATAAATTACCCCCCATAAATTATATACACTACCCCCCATAAATGATATACACTACCCCCATATATTATATATACACTAACCCCCGTATATTATATACACACTACCCTCCATAGATTATATACACTACCCCCCATGTATTATATATACACTACCCCCCATAAATTATATACACACTACCCCCCATAAATTATATACACTACCCCCCATATATTACATACACACTACCTCCCATAAATTATATAAACTACCCCCCATATATTATATATACACTAAACCCCATGTACAGTATTATATACACATTAACCCCCATAAATTATATACACTACCCCCCATATATTATATATTTTGTTGAAGAGAGACATACAGCAACAGCTCCTTCCTACCCCTTCCTCCTGTCTCTGCTTTCTGTTCTATCTTTTCTGCTTGCAACATGTCTGAGTTATCAGCATATAAAAAGATGAGCAAAAATGACTGCTGAGCATGCAGCAAGAGGAATTGATGTAGGTGGTAAAAATTGTGAAAGGCTTGATACATCCCCTACAGGAGTATGATATATGGGCAGACCAGAACCCGGGACGAACTGGCCCAGAAAGGGTATCCTCTACTCCAGAGCCCAGTGGTTCAGAGGCAGCCTCTTCGGATGGGCCAGCAGAGACTGACACTGGAATACCACTGATTGTCACCTCCAAGCTACCGCCTGAGCAGGCCAGCACCATATTGCCTGAAACCAGCAGAGACTCTCCTTAAATGCAGGAAACGCTACAACACCTCAGGGAGATGGATGGTGTACCTGCAGTTTCTTGAGCGCCAGGCCGAGCGAGAAGAACGCAGGGCTGAAAGAGAGGCTGCGGAACGCCAGGCTGAGAGAGAGGCGGCGCAGAGGGAGGCTGATCGTCGGGATAAGTTAGAGATGACTAGGCTCCAGCCGCCGCGACAAGCTCAGAACCTCGGATCCCTAGAGCACAGGGATGCCTCTCTGCCAGTGATCCCGGCAGCCAAATTTCCCGTTATGGAAAAGGACGGTGACATTGAGGTGTATCTACTGTCGTTTGAAAAAAACTTGCCCTCAGTACCATCTGCCTCCACCACAATGGGCCCGGTACCTGACGCCAGGGCTACAAGGCAAGGCCCTGGATGCTTATGTCGAACTGTCAGAAGAGCAGGGTGATGATTATGAGGCACTAAAGGCTGTGATCATCCAAAAGTTTCACCTAACCCCAGAAGTGTACCAGAAGTGTTTTAGGTCCTTGCAAAAGGGGCCTGGGGACTCATACCTGGATGTGGTAAGTCGCTTACGCACCACATTCCGGCAGTGGACTAAAGGCTTGAAAGCCGATTCTTTTGACTCCCTGGAAGATTTTATGATTGAAGATCAACTTTTGCAAATCTGTCCTACAGACGTTAGACAGTTTGTGCTGGAGCGAAAGCCAACCTCTGCCAAAGCAACAGCAGAACTGGCAGATACCTATATCCACTCTTGGGTATCTGATCATCGCAAGGCTCCTCTGAATGGCTGGAAAGGAGGGAAATCACACACGGAAACCCCGCCTCTACCTGCCAACCAAGTCCCTCAGTGGCCAGAACCTGCAGTTCCTAGTGCCAAGGCATTCCCGCCTGACAACCGCAGATGCTACAACTGTGCGAAAGCCGGACATCTCAGGATGCAGTGCCCTGAGCAGAAGAAGATGACATCACCTGGCCATCTGGCCAGCAACCCTTCTGCTGTGCTGTTCGGCAGTGGGAAACCTCCAGGAACCAATGCCAACTTGCAGCCAGCCATCGTAGGCCACCGGACTGTAACAGGCTTTCGTGACACCGGAGCTGAAGTCACTTTTGGTCAGACCAGAGGTGATAGAAGAAACAGACATCAACCCAGAGAAGTTTCTTACCCTCAATTAAGTTGGGGGAACCCGTTCCCGTGTACCCCATGCCTATGTTTTTATCGACTGGGATGCCAGAAGTGGGATGAGAGAGGTGGGTGTCTTGGAGGAGATCCCCAATGCTGTGTTGTTGGGTGCTGATTTAGGTACCCTTGTTTCTTAATATGCCCCTGTTAAGAGCACCCAGGATGCTCCCACAAATTCTCTGGACCTACCAAGGTACTGTTTACAGAGGTTGAGGTATAATCTGGGCAACCAGTGGATGGACAGGGGGGTGGGGGGTGGAGTTGAAGTGCAAGGTCCTCCTTCTTCAGAGACAGGAGAGGAGACCCCTTGCTTGTGATGGTAACAGATATATGTTCCAATGATCCTGCAATGGTAAATGTGATGAGGATGAGGATGATAATGCATTGCCATCATTGGTGGTCACTCACAGTGCTGAAAGGCAGCCGAGGTGCAGGCCCTGATCGCAGAACAGCATGATGAGGTCTCTGGGCCCTCTCCCTGTTCTGACCCAGTGGACTCCACCTCTGTTGAGCCTCAGCAGCCGTCCTTGTTTGCCACAGGACTGCTGGCTGGGACTTGTCGTTCCACCTTTGAAACAGCACTGCAGACAGACCAAACACTAGCACAGCTCAGGAGTCTAGCTGCAGAGAATGACAAACAAAAGTTCTTCTGGGACAAAGGGAAACTGTACAGAGAAGGTTTGCCTGCAGAGGGGAATGAGGCTGACATAAGTAGCAGGCAGCTGGTTGTACCCAATCAATTTAGGGGACAGCTGCTAAAAGTGGCTCATGAGACTCCCCTAGAAGGGCACTTGGGGATCACTAAGACCCGAGGGCAGTTGATACATAACGTTTATTGGCCTACGATGCTCGCTGACATAGCTGACTTCTGTTGGTCCTGTGTTACCTGCCAGCAAGTTGTCAAGGTAGAGGATGTACACAGGGCTCCACTAAAACCTTTGCCTGTGATTGACGAACCTTTTAAGAGGGTGGCAGTGGATATCGTTGGGCCTTTGGCCATCCTTAGCAGTTCAGGCAAACATTTTATCCTGACAGTTGTCGGCTATGCCATGCATTATCCAGAGGCGGTGGCTTTCTCCTCCCTCCAGGCAGATAAGGTCGCTGATGCTCTGCTGGGAATCTTCACAAGAGTGGGATTCCCAGCCGAGCTCATTAGCGATCAAGGCCCTCAGTTTGTGTCCGACTTGATGCATGCTCTCTGTCTGAAAATACAGATGATGCATATCATGGCCAGGCCTTATCATCCACAAACAGCTTGTGCAAGCGTTTCAATGGCACCTTGAAACAAATGTTCCGCACCTTTGTGCACTCCCAGGGCAAGGACTGGGAATGATATCTGCCATATCTGCTGTTTGCTTACAGAGGGGTGCCTCAGGAGTCCACAGGCTTTTCGCCATTTGAACTTCTGTACAGACGGAGGGTAAGAGGGCCCCTGGACCTAATCCGTGAGACCTGGGAGGGCAAGATTGCTGACCCAGAGGTCTCTGTTGTGGCTTACGTTTAGAGATAAAATGGAGACGCTGGTGGGATTTGTGCGGGAAAACATGACCCAGGCCCATACCAGGCAGAAACAGTGGCATGACCGTAATGCTAGGGAGCGAACCTATAACGTTGGTCAGCAGGAGTATGTTCTGCTTCCACTGTGGAAGAACAAACTTAAAGCAGCATGGGGATGCTCATAAACCACCCAGTGTCTCAATAATGTCACCTACTTGGTCAGGTTGAGAGAAGATGATCAAAGCCAATCATGAGCGCACAGCCTATGTCATGCCGGTCTGCAGCAGGCCTGCGCCTGAGGAGGCTGATCCACTTTTAGACCACCTAGCTGACACCAGGAAGGTAGACTCAGAACTCCTAATAAACTCAAATCTGACCCCTACCCAGGTACCTGGGCTGAAGAGAGTGCTGGCAGTACACGGTAGCAGGTTTACAGGAAAATCTGGAAGGGCACACCTCGCTGTCCACCAGGTGGACACCGGGCACATCCTCCCATTAAACAGTCGGCCTATTGCGTCTCCCTGAGGGTACTGGCCGACGTGAAAAGGGAGGCGAAGGAAATGCTGCAGCTGGGGGTGATTCAGAAGTCCCACAGTGCCTGGGCGTCCCCAGTAGTCCTGGTCCCCAAAAAGGAACAGGCGACCAGGTTCTGTGTGGACTACCGGAAGCTGAATGCCCCATGCCATGGATTGATGAGTTGTTGGATAGGCTGGCGGCTGCCCACTATATCACAATCATGGATCTGAGCAAAGGGTACTAGCAAATTCCTATGGCCCCTGAGGCTGGGGAAAAGTTGGGCTTATCACCCCATTTGGCTTGTTCAAATTCACCATCATGCTGTTTGGAATGAAGACTGCCCCAGCTACCTTCCAGAGGGTCATGAATGACTTACTGGAGGGGCTGAAAACCTTTGCAGTAGCCTACCTGGATGAAATCGCCGTGTTCAGCCCTACCTGGGAAGAACACCTGGTGCACCTGTCACAGGTCCTGGACCAACTGACAGTTGCAAATCTGACTGTCAAACCCAGTAAGTGTCAGATTGGCATGACTGATGTGCAGTACTTGGGACACCAGGTAGGAGGAGGCACCCTGAAACCCGAGACAGGGAAGGTTGAGGCCATCCTGGCCTGGCCTACCCCCCAAACCAAAAAGCAGGTTATGTCTATGGGGACCGCTGGCTACTATAGGAAGTTTATATGTAACTGTAGTAGCCTGGCCAAACCTCTGACTGACCTAACTAAAAAGAAACTGCCCAAAGTGGTGTCTTGGACACCAGAATGTGAGCAGGCACTTCAGGCCTTGTGCTACAGGCGCCAGAATTTATCCGCTGTTTCCTAGTGCAGATGGATGCCTCTGCCTATGGATTGGGTGCAGTCCTGAGCCAGGTGGATGATGCCGGAGAGCAGCATCCCATCCTCTACCTGAGCCGGAAGCTGCTTCCCAGGGAAGTAGCATACGCCACGAAAAGGAGTGTCTTGCGATCGTGTGGGCTCTCCAGAAGTTACAAACGTACCTTTATGGACGGCACTTCACTGTGATCACAGATCACAAACCCTTGAGCTGGCTAAATCGTGTTGCTGGGGAGAATGGCAAACTACTTCGGTGGAGCTTAATTCTGCAGTAATACGATTTCACCCTTCAGCATAAGAAAGGTAGCACCCATGGCAATGCTGATGGGCCATTACGACAAGCCGAGTCCACAGGAGTCGGTTGCATCAGGAGGGAAATTGTAGTTCCCTCCCATGCAACCACTTAAGGGGGAGGTGTAACGATATCACGTACTGGACACACGAAAAGCTGTAGCTAGTGGCCATGTTGTTTGAGAGCCTTAGGGCAGCCTTGATAGCTTGGCTAACAGTCTAACAATTCAGTAGAAATCTGACACCCGCATTCGTCACACTGACTACCACAGTGATTGTCAGCTTCCAAAGTGGTCCCTCAAGTATGAGATATCAATTTTTTCATTGGGCCAGGCTGGCACAATATAACTATGTAATTAGGATCATATGTGGACTTTAGCCTTAAAATAAGATATAGCTCCACTTTAACTTCTCTTTAAAACTCCCATTCCTAAAGGATATAACTGAGAATTCTCCAAGCAGTTCATCTATTTAAAGTATAATTTTGCCCATTTTTGAAGTGAGGGAGGATTAGAACCTCTGTTAGATTTACAGTTATGTTTTTCTCCCTGATCTGGAAATTCACTTTTACTTTTTGTTCTAGCAACTATTGGCAGTGAGACAGAGAATGTAAAGTGACATCTAAAATGTGTTGTTGTCACTGGAAAAGAAGTAGAGGGAAATCTTCTTATGATGATGATACCTGCAAAGGTGACAATAGTCAAAGGTATAATTTCATCTCACTTCCTGATGCATGTCCAGCACAAGAAGTGACAGAGGTACTAACCCTTCCCCCATTATTCAAAACTAGTAAAAACATTTCAGCTGGACATCTACCCTGAGCCATATAATGAACAGAGAGATCTGGTATCCTGCCATTTACAAAAAGAGATTTTGGTCAGTTGAGCTTAATCCTCTGTATGATCAAGTCACAGTATATAATCTATCACTCTCATAAGGGCTGTGCCTTTTACACATGATACCAATAGTCTACTGCTCTCAGTGGCCTTAGATTTATTAAAAGCAATAGAAGAATTTTAGAAGCCCAAGAAAGCATTAATCTATCTAGCTGACACAGCTATAAGTCAAAGCTTGATTGACGCTTGTGAGCAGGTGTATTAGATGTCAGTGAGTGAAGCACTATTAGCGAGCTCTCTTTCCAGATTAGTTACCTCTTACAGGAGGTTTCTCTTCTTCAAAGTCACTGGAGGGTATATCTGCACATTGGCGTTATTAATCTCAGCTTAGCTTTGCTCTGAAATAGTTTCAATAAAAATGTGAACAAATCCAGATAGAAGAGATTTTTACTGATTCTAGTTTCCAGCTGCCTGTGCCTTGCATATAAGGAACACTTGTGTCCTATGGGAAACATTGGTGTTGTATGAGGGACACTGGTGTCATATGAGGAACACTGGTGTTGTATGAGGAACACTGGTGTCATATTAGGCATACTGGTGTCGTATAAGGAACATTTACGTCATACGAGGAACACTGGTGTCAAACAATGCAGATACATTCAATACTTCCCGAAAACCACCAGCCAGGGTTGTCGGGAAGAGGCCCTTATCCCCATCAGCATGGGGACAAGGTGGTTTGGGGGGCACCCCAAAGCATCCTTCCCATGTTGAGGGCAAGCGGCCTGGTATGGACCCCACGCCAATAGTTTTTTTATTTTGGCTTTTTTTTTCATCTATATTGCTGGTTGCCGGCAAAGAAATACTTCATTTTTATTGTTTTACTTTAAGCATCATTAAAATCACTGCTCCTTTAAAAAGGATTGTTTTAAAAGGGCAGTACCCGGGTCCTTTTAATGGCAATAACTTGCATACAAGCCTATAAAAAGAGGACTTTTGATTTTGCATGTCCGTGGCCCATAGACTTTAATAGGGTTTGCATGTTCGCTAGAGCTTTTTGCCTGTTTGTGGTGTTCTGGTGCGAACCGAACCGGGGGGGTGTTTGGCCCATCCCCAATGGTCACTATTCTGTACTTTACTCTTGGAACTCTCTGCTGCCTTTGATACAGTTGACTACCCCCTCCTCCTCAAAAAACTCCACTCCTTTGGTCTCCATGACTGTATTCTTCGTTGGTTCTCATCTTAGCTATCACATCGTTACCTCATTGTCACTTATAATTCTACCTCCTTCTCTTCTGTTCCTTTTAGTGGATCCCAACTAATTTACTAACAGGCATATCAACCTGGATGTCGCACCACTTCCTCAAACTCAATGTATCCAAAACTGAGCTCATAATATTGCCAGGGTACTTGGTGTAATCCTGGACTCTGAACTCTTCTTTTGGCCCCACATCCAATCAGTGTCCAAATCTTGCCGCCTCATTCTCTCTTTACCCAATGACACCACAAAGCTTCTAATTCACTCTCTGGTTATCTCTCACTTCGTCTATTGCAACTCCCTCCTCACTGGATTACCCTTACATAGGCTATCCCCCCTTCAGTCCATCATGAATGAGTCCAGACTCATCCACCTTACCAACTGTTTAATGTCTGCTACCCCTCTCTGCCAATCCCTCCATTGGCTTCGACTCACCCAATTAATAAAATTCAAAATACTAACAACTTACTAAGCCATCCACAACTCTGCCCCCAGCCAGTAGCATACCAACGGGGGGGTGGCAGTTCGTCTCGAGTGCCACACATTGGGGGGATGTCGGGCTGGCACCCCCCCAGTGAGTGAAGCGGTGATAGTGGAGCGAGCTTAGGCAGTGCAGTGGTGCTATGACAGGGCAGGGAGAGGCAAACTGGGAGAAGCGAGCTGTGGCAGGGCGCGGGGGTGCCCGGGCCAGGTGCACACCGTACCCGGGTGACACCCAGGGTCGGCTCTCAGATTGATTGTGCAACACACAGCAGAGCACACCAGGAGAATGAAAAAACTCTGTTTCCTTTACAGCAGGGGAGAGAGAGGGACAGAGGAGCAACATTGAATAGAGGACAGGAACTGCCGGAGTTAACTTTCCAAATTAACTCCAGCAGTTCCTGCCCTCTGTTCTGACTCCCCCTCTGCATGCTCGAGTAAGGTAGGAAGGGGCAGAGCTGGGGGGGCTGTGTAAAAATGCAGGGATCCAGAGCTGTGAAGGGCTGTGTAACATGCAGGGGTCCAGAGTTATGGGGGGCTGTGTAACATGCAGGGGTCCAGAGCTGTGGGGGGGCTGTGCAATGTGCAGGAGTCCAGAGCTGTGGGGGGCTGTTTAATTTAAAGGAGTCCAGAGGTACAGGGGGCTGTGTAATGTAAAGGTGTCCAGGGGTGCAGGGGCTGTGTAATTAAAAGGGGTCTAGAGATGCGGGGGGCTGTGTAATGTAAAGGGGCCAGATGTGCAGGGGGCTGTGTAATGTAAAGGGGTCCAGAAGTGCTGGGGGCTGTGTAATGTAAAGGGGTCCAGAGATGCGGGGGCTGTGTAATGTAAAGGGATCCAGAGGTGCAGGGGGATGTGTAATGTAAAGGGGTCTAGAGGTGCAGGGGGTTGTGTAATGTAAAGGGGTCCAGAGGTGCAGGAGCCTGTGTAACGTAAAGGGGTTCAGAGGTGCAGGGGGTTGTGTAATGTAAAAGGGTCCAGAGGTGCAGGGTCTGTGTAATGTAAAGGGGTCCAGAGTTACGAGGGGGCTGTGTAATGTGCAGGAGTCCAGAACTGCGGGGGCTGTGTAATGTAAAGGGGTCCAGAGGTGCAGTTGTGGAGAGGGGGTACACAGTAGTGACAAAGAGATATTGGGGGGTGCAGAGGTATGCAGGGGACACAGTGGGGTGTTTTTACATTTTAAAAGTGAGGGGTGCCAGATAGGATCCGCCCTGGGTGCCAAATGCTCTAGGTACGCCCCTGCCCCTGTGCAAATGTATCACACAATACATAAATAAAAATGTGAATGTTCCACTAAATAAATAAACATGCATATATTCTAAAAATATAAAAAGTCCAATAGATGATCCAATCCAATCACCACTGTGCCAATGTGTACTCAATAATGCAATGTGCCCCGTGTCTCCACCACCATGAAAACTGTCCGCTCACCTCAAGGTTATGATCCCTGCATTACCAGAAAGGTCACAACACACTTGTTTCCCTTCAGGGATAGTGCCTCCAAACAGCACTTGGTGAATCGCCACTCTTGCCCAAATAAGGGCACACAAATCCTCAGAAGAACCAAATATGCATAAAGAAGCAAAGAGAAAGCACACCGGATCTAATGTTCTTCGCTTAAATGTTTAATATACTGTATATATTAACTAGGGAATTGCACATACAAACAAGGCACTGAAACCAATGCTAGATCAAGAACACATGAATAAATACCTCCATAGGGGTATTTTGCTCAATGAACTAGGACATTCTTTCTTCTGTTTTTCTGCTTTAGGGAACAGAATTTGCCTTGCCTAGTCTTTTTATGTGAAATTGCTTCTTGACTACCTATCGCACGGCATTTATTTAAAGCTGCTATCAGCTGTGTAAAAACAAGAAACACAAGGGACTCACAAAGTCAATGTGTAAACTAATGGCAGCGGGCATGGTACAAACAAGCATAACATTTCAGTACCCCTAAAAAATACTGGTAATAAATAATATGAATTCAACAGCTCAACATGTAGATTAATACATATATGAAAGCTTCCAAATTATTTGTATTTCTGTCCATGCATTCATGAGTTATTCGCAGCCCTGTCACACAGCATAAGCCAGCCTGGTGACACCACATTTTCTAAGTCACATCCTGCACCTCAGCCTGTAAATGGACAGTGAAGAAGCAGCAACAGGATGTTGAGATCATCTCCCTGCTCTCTTCTCCTACCATTGAGTTGCTTGTCAAGACATTTGAAAGCAGGGCACTTGACTGAC
Source organism: Aquarana catesbeiana (assembly GCF_042186555.1). Lineage (NCBI taxonomy): Eukaryota > Metazoa > Chordata > Amphibia > Anura > Ranidae > Aquarana > Aquarana catesbeiana. Next base: position 125,108,456 of record NC_133327.1, read on the forward strand.
CCCTACTACTGTCCGTTGCTCTGCTAGTCTGAGTGCTTCTGTGCAGAGATTACTATGAGATTACAGAGTCTGAGATAAAGTCAAATTCAGGTATTTACAGTATACTATGTAGCTCCATGTAAAGCACATTTAATTAGATTTATTACATATATAAATGCATTGAGTGGTGTTTTTTTTAGTATTTCCATAAACTGTTTTTAATCAGAACATAGTTAATATCTTACCAGCAATATACTCACGTTCATTGATATCTCTCTTCTTTTTATTGCTCCGTGCGTCACCTGAATAGATATAAAAAAATAATTGTTGCACCAGTCATCAGTTAAACATCATGATGTTCAAAGGTTAAATGCATGCTAGAAAATCAAATCTATATTAACATATTTTTATAGAAAAATATATATAGCAAATAAAAAAATATAGCATATACAATTGCTATACAAGCTATGTATTAATTTAATGTTATTAAAATGATTAAAATATGGCAACCTGGACGTGTTCTATACGCAGCTGGTATACAGAACACTTCCAAAAATGTAATTTCTTGCTTGTGTGATTGGTTTACTGATTTTTCCAGAAGTCTGCACTAAGATAATTCAGATTTTAGGCACGCCCTGTAATAGAATTGTAAGTTTTGGTGAGATACTCCCCAAGGGTTAATCACTTCTAAAGGGATGAAGACACTGCATCTTTCCTCATTAGAACACAGAAAGAGCATCAACTGATTAATAGTGAACCAGGAGCTTCCATTCTAAATTAATATGAAATCAGTGTGGTTAAAACAAAGCTTTTTATTCAGAGCAACAAAAGGTCTGCTATGAAGTTTGCTAAAATTCCTGTAATGTATATATATATCACCCAGAGGAGTTTGTTTTTTCTAAACAAAAGCAGAGTTACTCTTTAACCGAATGCAGCCTATTACAAGTATTCAATTTTTTCTATTCCAAGTTCACTGATTCTACACTGTTGTTTTCATTTTTAGCTAGTGTACATTTATATTCTTCAGCGCATCAGTAACAATAAGCTGTATTCATATCAGTTCAAGGATGACAAAAAGTTATTGATTGCTCACAAAGTCTTTCATATTGCCCTTTTGTCACAAAGGGATCTTAAAGAACAAAAGGGCCCAGGTAGCAGAGGGGCTCTAATGTATCATAAAATATAAGTGGGTACAGTAGAGAAACTAGACCAGGGCTTTTTTCCAGCAGGAACTAGGGGGAACTCAGTTCTACCACCTCTGGCTCAGGTCTTCTGCTCCCTGCTCACCACGAACACTTGATAACACTGAAGTCCAGCTTCTGCATTTACAAGTGATAGTTTATCTCCCAGTAGCTCCCACGGGTCAGATCTTCTGCGCAGATCCCACTGAGTGCCGGACAGGGACAAGGGAGATACAGAACAGGTGCCCAGGGTTCAGTGCAGTCATGGGCAGGAGAGGGCGCGTGGTAGGCTGCACCCTCTGTGGTCTCCATTATTTCCCTGGTGACCAGTTGTTGATGCTCCTACTGCATGATCTCCCTTGCAGGTGACTGTAGTATAGTATAGTATGCTGGGAGGTACTACAGCTGGATAGGTTCTTCAGCTTAATATTGCAACAAAGGTAAGAAATATGACAGATGGTGGAGCTTTTAAGGAGGGGGGGAGAAGATGAGGGCAGTGGAGGGAGGGGTTGTATGCAGAGGGAAGAGCTACTATTTGATGCCATTTGGCAGGTATGTGTGTGTGGCGGGCATGGTTGAGTTCCTGCACCTATTCTCTGAGAAAAAAAAAGCCCTGAAAATGACACTGTACTATGCTGGTGACATGTCTGGAGCAGATCTAGTAGAAGTCTGAATCTGATTGGAAACTTGATGCTTTTGGAATAGGTGAGTGTTGTTAATGGAACCATAATGGAACCATCCATATAGCTTCCTGAGATGAGATGGAATGAGGCAGTTACAGCAGTGGATAATAAAATGGCCTACAATGGCTTTTTTCTGCAGTTGTGCCCTTTGTAATCAATGTGGTTTGTGACAGACACAATGTCAGACCCCGGTCACCTTTACCAACACTCGCTTTATATATATATTAATATCTTTTAATACCTATATGTTGCATTCTGATAACTCGTATATTATTGTCCAGCATAAAATTACCATTCGACTGAATACAAATAATTTGGATATTTCACCTAGGAGGTGTAATGGGCCTATCGCACCTCCAGTACCTTCTAGGGTAGTGGTGTTTGGGCTTAAAATGCTGAGAATTATTAATACAGGTAAATATGTCCTTATTCTGGCTGTACTATTATCATATCTGGAGTTATGAAATACACTGAAGTTTTGATTCTCTAGGAAGAGGTGAACAGAAATGTGTATTTGCTAACTACTACAGCTAAAATATTTATGACAGGTGATTAGTTTAAGGCTTGGTTCACATATGAGCTGCATGCGGCTCACAGCAGGGGTCCGGTGCATGCTGGTTTACCATTTCAGGTCCGATTTCAGCCTGAATTTTGGGCTGAATTTGGATCTGAAATGGACCAAAAGACGCACAGCATTTTTCTGCAAAACGCACCGGACCTGCTGCGGAGATATGTGAACCGGCTCCACCGGTCAAAAGCTCCTGCTATTGCAAATTGGATGCGGAGATTCCGCATCCAATTCGCAATGGTGTGAACCCAGCCTTATACTATCAGCTAGGATGAATATCTGCTTTAGATTAGTAATTACCTGGACTCTAAGGTTTTATGATGGCTATTAGAGTGAGACTGGGATGTGTATCATGCTAGGTCCTGTTAATGGGGTTTACAATGGCTAATCCCAATTCACTCTATAGGAAATACTAACCTTTGTAGATATTTATTGTAAACTGTTCTATTCCAAACCTCCTATTAAGACATTCAATTAGATATTTACAGATTTAGCTAATAACAGGTCTGGGCTAAGTAGGTTTATGGTCCTGCTGGAAGAGTTGTGCATTTCTGAATTATGGTCTGGGGGGGGGGGGGGGGGGCAGGGGTTCACTGTGTACTATGGGGTTCAGCTGCACTTGTATCTCCTATTCTATTTCTAGTGTATGACGTTCAAACGACACGGTTTCTCTGTATATTCTCGCAGATTTTGGGGTGTCTAGTTCGCATTATCATCACAGGGTTGATTTACTAAAGGCAGATAAGCTGTTCACTTTGCCAGGTAAAGTTCCCTTAGTTTAGCAAATGTGCAAAAAATTAACTTTGCAAAGAATACTCAATTATATATAAGGAAAATAAAAAAATAGTTTTTGCTTGCACCTGATTGGATGCTAGAAGTCAGCATATCTTCATCTCATTCACTAAGCTAAGCAAATTGCAAATACTCTTAAAAGTATACAGCATATTTGTCATCAGTAAATGAACCCCAATATCTGCGCTTGCATGTTTAGAATCATATAGATCACATAAATGTTATTCTTAAATAAAATATGCATACATTTGTTATGAAATGATAACCTAAGGCTTGTATCTTGTGGAACATTCCCTGGATTTTCCGTATAACCTATTATATAAGCAATCACAGCAGTGTTATACTGTTATCCTAAAATATATCATTATAATATTAAACTGCATTTATAAAAACAAGCAAAAACAAAAGTATCTGCATTGCCAAAAGAAGCTAGCAAATTTCAAGTGTAATTTTCCTTGTATGAGTTGGAAAGAACCTGATTTAAAGCAGTGATCCCAAGACTGATGGACCACATCAAGCCAAGGCTCAGAACCAGTAAGCTACCTTTGCTTATGTCTAGTTCTTACACTGGAAAAATCTTTCTTTCCTGACACAGAGAATCTTAACAAGCCTGCATCCAATCATATTCCAACTATATTTTTTTATTGCAGAATAAAAAGTAGACATCAAATCTGACGTGTTTCAACCACTCCTGGCCATAGACATAGCAAGATAACTATGTACCCAATTCCGGACACCTTGGTTCTGCCTCATTACAGTCTATTCTGTCTCCACAGTATTGTTATACAATAGTCATTACCAATTTACTTCTCATCCTCTTCCCTTTCCCAAGACATCTACACCCATTAATTTCCACATGCTCTTCATCTACTCTAGATAAAGAGGCTGGGAAAATGGACCTTGAATGCTATTCTTCCCTCCATTGGTATTAAAAATTGTTCATACCCTTTACTTGGTGTTTGCACCAGATAAGACATACCTATGGCAAGGGATGGGGCCTAGCATTAACTGGACTTTGACATAGAAAAAGAATAATTAAATCTAAAAATTAAATACACAACAGCTTACCAGTCCTCAGATGGGGTGGCTGTGTTCATTTTTATTTTTCAGTCTAATGCCCCGTACACACGATAGGATTTTCCGATGGAAAATGTGTGATAGGACCTTGTTGTCGGAAATTCCGACCGTGTGTAGGCTCCATCACACATTTTCCATCGGAATTTCCGACACACAAAGTTTGAGAGCTTGCTATAAAATTTTCCGACAACAAAATCCGTTGTTGGAAATTCCGATCGTGTGTACACAAATCCGACACACAAAGTGCCACGCATGCTCAGAATAAATTAAGAGACGAAAGCTATTGGCTACTGCCCCATTTATAGCCCCGACGTACGTGTTTTACGTCACCGCGTTCAGATTTTCCGACAACTTTGTGTGACCGTGTGTATGCAAGACAAGTTTGAGCCAACATCCGTCGGAAAAAATCCAGGGATTTTGTTGTCGGAATGTCCGATCAATGTCCGACCGTGTGTACAGGGCATAAGAATACTTTCAGCAGATACACCTTTTAACCTTGCCAAAAATGCAGTGTCCTGTCATTTCCTGTGAGCTAAACTGGAAGCGCAAACAATATCATCTATTTTCTGTTGAAGTCCAGCCTGATTGACAACTATGGCTCCCCACATAGATACAGTGGAGGAGTGACTGTCATCATAAGGCAAAAAGGATGGTATTCACAAGATTACCAAGTGATAACAAAGGGAAAAAAGGTTGAAAAAAATAAAATGTATGCAAGCACCCCATCTAAGAACTGGTAAGTAAGCATCAATATATAACATTTTAGTATTTTGGTTTAAGTCTGCCTCCAATAAAACAGCCAGAGGGTACCATCGTGAGATAGAAGAGTGGTGCTGATAAAAATGACATGTCATAAGACAGCTGTGTCTGAAGGAAAGCCCTGTATAGTGATAGTCTGGGCTTGATGTTCCCACATAGTTTTAATCAGGAGTTCTCTTCATGAACAGAACAATGCCTGGCTATTGACCCTGAAAGTTCAGATGTAGCCTCAGTGATGAAGGGACAGGTCTTAGTTTAATGGTGTGGTGACAGTACTTGTCAAGTGATGTGAAGAAGCAAAAACCGACCTCTCAGGTAGCAAGAGTTTGTGGAATGTCCTCAAATAGTTGTATAAGTTTGCATAAGGCTGTGTGTGTTTACACATGTTGGTAAAACGTACATGCATTGTAAGGGACACAACAACCTTCCAATGTACCACAACACATACATATAAGTAAACATGCATTGTGGTGCACTCCATTGGCTAAAAAGTGGATCAGCTAAGTGTATTAAAACATGTTAAAGTGTAAGTCTAGCGAGCCTGGTATGCCCAATAGGCTCTGTTCTGTTTTGTACTTACATTGAAATTATAATAAAAATAATTTACAAAAAAAAAAAGTGTAAGTCTAGGCAATTTTTAAAAAAAAATATTTAGTATATCTCTGCAATACATGTACATTAGCTCATTATGTATCTCTTTAAAAATGTTTCAAGTATTACAAAAAAACTGTTGATTTGCTAAACATTCAGTGAACTTAACTTGTAGTGAAGTGCCTCTAAAACAGTGTTGTCAGCCCTGCCTGACTTCTTCTCTGCTAGAATACAGAATTCTTTCCCCTCTCCTTGTCTCCATAAAGGGAAAATGTTCTGTAGTTCAGCATTAAATAACTGGGCAGAGCTGACAAGGTCTATTCGGTTTTCACTGCAGCACAGGTTGAGTGCACAGGAAGTTCTGAGCTCACTGGATTTCTGATGGATGAGAAGGTATTTTTCATGCGTGCAGCATTGGTAAAGGGGTAGGGTAGAACACACATTACAGAAATCAACTGCATATGTTTTTTTATTTTTATTTTTTCTGAGACATACACTTCAAGGGTTCAATAGGAAATTATTGTAATAAATCATTCTGCGCTGCCTAAAAGGGAAAGCAGCTGTCACAGCAAATAGGATATATGCACTAAAAATGAATACAAAAAAGTTCAGCGCTAATGTATGAAAACATAAAAATATAAAAAAAAAGGAAATGAAACCCAATGATCAAAAATGAAAAATAGAAATAAAACATATGCAAATATGTGTATAATCAAAATGCAATAAACCCAGTGACTAGTGATAAACATTCAAACAAAAGTCCAAGTGAAAACTGATAATAAATAAATAAATAAAAATTGTGATAATACGTCCCATATATGTAAAAAACTTCATGTGAAGATCCTGAGGGTGGACAAATGTAAACTTGAAGTAAAGAGACACCACCACCGACAATAGGGAGGCTTACCGGAATGTTTGAACCCAAAAGAACATACGTTCGATGGGTCAAACAAGCTTGTGTTGTGGGACAACCACTGTAAGTATGGAATCCTCTGAAAATTGTAACCGGAACCCACGACCGTCCATGGACTGGTGTATCTCTCAAAGATGGTAACCCGATATGCGTGGATAGCAAATGGGTTAAAAAGGGGAGAACAAAAAGGGCCACACAGCATAATTGCCGTAAAATATACAATAAAAAATGTACTGAAAATGAAAAAACTCACATTTGAGTAAATAAAACAGCGCTTTTGGTATATAAAATGGCGGCAAAGGAGTCCTATCCGACACGTTTCGTCTCCTTAGATGTCTAAGTGGGAAAATTATCATTTTATCTCTGGAGTTGATCCCCTTTTTAATGCATGCCAATATTCTGTTTGCTTTATTAGTAGCAGCTTGGTATTGCATGCCATTGCTGAGCCTATCATCTACTAGGACCCCCAGGTCCTTTTCCATCCTAGATTCCCCCAGAGGTTCTCCCCCAGTGAGTCGATTGCATTCATATTTTTGCCACCCAAATGCATTATTTTACATTTTTCTACATTAAACCTCATTTGCCATGTAGTTGCCCATCCAGTTAATTTGTTCAGATCTTCTTGCAAGGTTTCCACATTCTGCAGAGAAGTTATTGCCCTGCTTAGCTTAGTATCGTCTGCAAATACAGAGATTGAGCTGTTTACCCCATTCTCCAGGTCGTTTATGAACAAATTTAACAGGATTGGTCCCAGCACAGAACCCTGGGGACCCCACTACCCACCCCTGACCATTCTGAGTACTCCCCATTTATCATTAAGAATTTACACTGACAATCAATGTAATGGGGGATTTTACATTAACAACCCATCAAGGTGATTTCTACACTGGCCACCAATGTGAGGGGGGATTTACACTCACCACCAATTTAAAGGGGGCTTCTACATGGGCCACAAATGCAAGGGAAGATTTAAAACTGACCACAAATGCAAGTTTGGATTTTTTTTACTGATTACCAATATAAAGAGGAGTTTCTTCACTGGCCACAATGTAATGTGTATTTACACTGATATCTAATGTAATAAGGGCATTCACAGTAACCAGTGTAAGGAGAAATTGACACTGATCACCATGTAAGGGGGACCTTCACACTGGTCACTAGTGTGAATGAAAGTATTCTACACAAAGCCCCAATGTAATGAGAAGACCTACACTGAACACCAATGTAAAAGAGACATTTATCCTGCGTTCACATTTGTGTGTGTTGGGAACGCATGAAAAATCGCTTTCCTGACATAGAAACATGCTGCTCTTTAGCAGATACACAGCAGTGCTATTAATTGCTAATGACACCCTCATGCATCTGCTGAGATGTTCGTATTCACATGCACCAAAATTCAGGGTGCTGTGGCATCATGTTATTTTGAAAAAGGGTTCCACCACCAATTTACTTACCTTTGCAAAACAGGCTGATGTTAGGCTTAATGACCCCAGTTGTAGGCAGGACCTTCAAGCATGCCCCTTTACCTCCTCAGTGGGCAGCATGCAACAGAAGTGATGGTGGATATGACCTCAGGGGGGCATGATATACATATGAATTATGCCTATATTTACATATGAATGCAGCCTGCCCGCGGCTATTTACATATTAATGTCATGGCTATTTACATATCAATGCCGATTATTTACATGCAAACACAGGGTCTGCAGGTGAGTCATCAGGGCAATAGGGCAGAGCTGACTAGCATTAACAACAGAACTTCACACTGAGATATTGGGACACAGCACGGGACTAAAATTTCAAGGGACAAGATAGTTGGCAAGTATGGGGCACCTACTTTGGGCCCAGCAACAATGATGGGGCCCAGGACAATTTCTCCTTTTGCCCTGCTTTAAAGACAGCCCTGATTATACACATAGGTATGAATAAGCCTTTATATTGCAGCGCATAGTAAGAAGATAAGAACTAATCACTCACCAGAACTGTGATTTCCTTCTTCTAAATCTTTCCCCTTCTTACTTTTTCTGAAGCCTGAGAATACAACACATCAAACAGGATAGCTAATATGATAATACTTAAAAATAGCACTCATATTATAATAGTAGTTATAATGGTAGTTTAATGTTTTTCAGTCTAAGGATAACACTTAATATTTGTGCTAGCCATGTTGCATTTTATATACAAATTTAAATATGCACTCACCAGACACTTTTTTAGGTACACCTGTTCAATTGCTTGGTAACACAAATTGGTAAACAGCCAATCACATGGCAGCAACTCAATGCATTTATGCATCTAGACGTGGTGAAGACGACTTGCTGACGTTCAAACTGAGCATCAGAATGGAGAAGAAAGGGGATTTAAGTGACTTTGAACATGGCATGGTTGTTGGGGCTGGTCTGAGTATTTCAAAAACTGCTGATCCCCTGGGATTTTCATACACAACCATCTCTAGGGCTTACAGAGAATGGTCCAAAAAAGAGAAAATATCCAGTGAGCGGAAGTTGTGTGGCCGAAAATGCCTTGTTGATGTCAGAGGAGAATGGGAAGACTGGTTCCAGATGATAGAAGGCAAAAGTAACTCAAATAACCAATTGTTACAACCAAGGTATGCAGAATACCATCTCTGAACGCACACATATTGAACCTTGAAGCAGATGAGCTACAGCAGCAGAAGACCACACAGGGTGTCACTCCTGTTAGCTAAGAACAGGAAACCTAGGCTACAGTTCGCACAGTTCAATTTGACAATGGAAGATTGGAAAAACATTGCCTGGTCTGATGAGTCTCGATTTCAGGTGCGACATTCAGATGGTAGCATCAGAATTTAGTGTAAACATGAAAGCATGGATCAATCCTGCCTTGTATCAACAGTTCAGGCTGGTGGTATAAAATTGTGGGGGATATTTTCTTGGCACACTTTGGGCCCCTTAGTACAAATTGAGCATTGTTTGAATGCCACGGCCTACCTGAGTATTGCTGCTGACCATGTCCATCCCTTTATGACTACAGTGTACCCATCTTCTGATGGCCACTTCCAGTAGGATAATGCACCATTTCACAAAGCTCAAATCATCTCACCACTTATTGGTTTGGATTTTATTGAACATGTCAATGAGTTCACTGTACTCCAGTGTCCTCCACAGTCATCAGATCTCAATCCAATAGAGCAGCTTTGGGAAGTGATGGAACTAAAGATTTACATCATGGATGTGCAGCCAACAAATCTACAGCAATATGGACCAAAATCTCTGAATTTTTTTTCCAACAACTTGTTGAATGTATTTTATGCAGAATTAAGGGAGTTCTAAAGGGGTCCAACCTGGTACTAGCAAGGTGTAATAAAGTGGCCAGTGAGTATATACACACACATATATATATATATATATATATATATATATATATATATATATATATATACACACATATACAGTGGGGACGGAAAGCATTCAAATTTTTCACTCTTTGTTATATTGCAGCCATTTGCTAAAATCATTTAAATTCATTTTTTGTTCCTCATTAATGCACACACAGCACTCCATATTGACAGAAAAACACAGAATTGTTGACATTTTTGCAGATTTATTAAAAAAGAAAAACTGAAATATCACATGGTCCTAAGTATTCAGACCCTTTGCTGTGACACTCATATATTTAACTCAGGTGCTGTCCATTTCTTCTGATCATCCTTGAGATGGTTCTACACCTTCATTTGAGTCCAGCTGTGTTTGATTATACTGATTTGACTTGATTAGGAAAGCCACATACCTGTCTATATAAGACCTTACAGCTCACAGTGCATGTCAGAGCAAATGAGAATCATGAGATCAAAGAAACTGCCTGAAGATCTTACAGACAGAATTGTGGCAAGGCACAGATCTGGCCAAGGTTACAAAAGAAATTTCTGCTGCACTTAAGGTTCCTTAGAGCACAGTGGCCTCCATAATCCTTAAATGGAAGACGGTTGGGACGACCAGAACCCTTCCTAGAGCTGGCCGTCCGGCCAAACTGAGATATCGGGGGAGAAGAGCCTTGGTGAGAGAGGTAAAGAAGAACCCAAAGATCACTGTGGCTGAGCTCCAGAGATGCAGTCAGGAGATGGGAGAAAGTTGTAGAAAGTCAAACATCACTGCAGCTGTCCACCAGTCAGGGCTGTATGGCAGAGTGGCCCGACGGAAGCCTCTCCCCAGTGCAAGACACATGAAAGCCTGCATGGAGTTTGCTAAAAAACATCTGAAGGACTCCAAGATGGTGAGAAATAAGATTCTTTGGTGTGATGAGACCAAGACAGAACATTTTGGCCTTAATTCTAAGCGGTATGCATGGAGAAAACCAGGCACTGCTCATCACCTGTCCAATACAGTCCCAACAGTGAAGTATGGTGGTGGCAGCATCATACTGTGGGGGTGTTTTTCAGCTGCAGGGACGGGACAACTGGTTGCAATAGAGGGAAAGATGAATGCGGCCAAGTACAGGGATATCCTGGACGAAAACCTTCTCCAGAGTGCTCAGGACCTCAGACTGGGCCGCAAGTTTACCTTCCAACAAGACAATGACCCTAAGCACACAGCTAAAATAACGAAGGAGTGGCTTCACAAAACTCAACAACACAACGAATGGCTCAGCCAGAGCCCTGACTTAAACCCAATTGAGCATCTCTGGAGAGACCTAAAAATGGCTGTCCATCAACATTTACCATCCAACCTGACAGAACTGGAGAGGATCTGCAAGGAGGAATGGCAGAGAATCCCCAAATCCAGGTGTGAAAAACTTGTTGCATCTTTCCCAAAAAGACTCATGGCTGTATTAGATCAAAAGGGTGCTTCTACTAAATACTGAGCAAAGGGTCTGAATACTTAGGACCATGTGATATTTCAGTTTTTCTTTTTTCATAAATCTGCAAAAATTTCAACAATTCTGTGTTTTTCTGTCAATATGGAGTGCTGTGTGTACATTAATGAGGGAAAAAAATGAACTTAAATGATTTTAGCAAATGGCTGCAATATAACAAAGACTGAAAAATTTAAGGGGGTCTGAATACTTTCCGACCCCACTGTATATACACACACATACACACAATTTAAATAAATTACTGATGCTTCTAGAATTATATATTTTCAGTACAAGGATAATGCTCAATAGTTGTGCCTATAAATTTATAAAAGTTGTCACATAATAAAGAGAAATTATATGTACAGCTACATTTCACCCCATTTTGAAGGTTGGCGGGTCCATAGGGTAAGAGGAAAGCAAGGAAAGCAAGGGTCTTGGGGTTTCTTCTGACTGTGCTGGGCCTGTTTAAGCTAAAATAAACATAGCCCCCACCTAAGGATGTTCATTTGAATTACGACTTACACTATGCACTAGAGACCTCATAAACTAAGGTGAACCAGACTTTTCTATGTTCTCCCCAATTCAGTGCCCACCACAGGGAAGACTAGAATACAATGTTAATGAACTTGCTGAAGTGCAGGGTGAATACTCAATGCACCAGTGTTTGCAAGGCATAAGGAACACAATGTGGTTGATTTACTAAAACCAGAGACTGCAAAATCTGGTGCAGCTGTTCATTGAAACCAATCAGCTTCCAGGTTTTAGACTCACATTGCTTCTGGTTAGAAATCGTGGGATTTCAGCTGAACTTCGGCAGTCTGACTTCAGGGGCGATTTTACAGACATCTGTGCGGGTTCATGCACAGCTGTTTATACAAATGGCCCCCCGAAGTCATCAAAAGTAGTACAGGAACTACTTTTGGGGATCGGTACAGCAGTGCAAAGTTGGCGCCGCACCGATTCGGACTGTGCCATTGCCGGCAATAGCTGCTGATTTGTGAACCTAGGCTCATTGTCAAAGTTTAATTGAACAAGCTGAAGTTAGAAGCTGATTAGCTACCATGCAGAACTGCACCAGATTTTTCACTCTCCAGTCCTAGTAAATCAACCCCCTTGGGGTCTTTTTTTATTAATATTTGCACTCAAGATTCACACAACTTACACCCAGGATTTCCACTAGCACCATGAGCTGTGGATTTAGTAATCCCTGAGACCTGAAAGTTATTTCAAGAGTTCCCCGCTGTTAAATAGGTTGAAAAAGGCTGCCACTATGGAATGTCCTCCTGTAAAGCTCACTCATTAAGCATATGAATGTTTTTTTCACATAGAATTTGACTTATTTTAGAAACAGAATTTGTAGAGTTCCAAACAAGATAAAAAAAAAAAAACTTTGATGGTGAAAGTTTTTAAGTATTAAATCAAACACCATCTGCTGTATCTAGCAAAAATTGTGAAAGTGTTAATGCAATCTGAATGCCAATATACAGGTTCAGGGTGCCTAGTGTGGTTAGTAGGTCTTGCTGTGAAATTTCAAAATCTACTATCCATTGAGCTACCACTAACAGAAGGTTAACTACTTGCCTACTGGGCACTTTTACCCCCTTCCTGCCCAGGCCAACTTTTAGCTTTCAGCGCTGTTGCACATTGAATGACAATTGCGAGGTCATGCAACACTATACCCAAACTAAATATTTTTCACACAAATTCTTTTGGTGGTATTTAATCACCATTGGGTTTTTTTACTTTTTGCAAAATAAACAGATACAGACCAAAAATTTTGAAAAAACAAAAAACAAAAACTTTTTCATAGTTTGTTATAAAATTTTGCAAACAGGTAAATTTTCTCTTTCACTGATGTGCGCTGATAAGGCTGCACTGATGAGACAGCATTGATGGGCACTGATAGGCTGCACTGAAGGGCACTGATAGACTACACTGATGGGAACTAAAGAGACCGCACTGGTGGGCATTGAGGGGCACTGATAGGTGACACTGATGGGCACTGATTGGCAGCATTGGTGGGCACTGATTTGCAGCACTAGTGGGCACTGTTGGGACTGCACTGATATTCAGGACACTGATAATCAGTTCCCTGATCATCAGTGTACATGTCCCTTTTATACAAGCCGGTTATCGGCTCTCTTCTTCTCGGTAAAGAGTGCTGATAGCCTTCTGTTTACCTCCGTGACCAGCTGTGATTGGACAGAGTTGATCACGTGGTAAAGAGCCGCTGATTGGCACTTTACCTCAATCTGTGATCAGCAGTGTCCAAAGGACACCCCCCACTGAGGGGTGTGGCAGGCGGGATCACCGGAGGCCGTCATATGGCCTCCCAGAACTGGACGACTGCGCTGTAGCTGTAGTGGAACTTTACCCATAACAGCTTGATGAAAAATAATGTTCTTCAGCAAGGAATATACATTCCACATTAATAATCATGCTACCAAAATCAGTGTGTGCTGTAAATTGCCTCCAGCATTGTTACTGTTTTTTTTCTTGCTGGAGGCTGCCATTTTGCTAAAGCCCAGAGCCCCTGAACAGCAGTGAATCTTTAGGCTGTCATTAAAAAGGCCTCTACAAATTCGGCACAGTGCAGAGCAGGTGAGACAGTGTATTTTGGGATTTTAAACAGTATAGGTACTGATTTTTTATGTTTTACATAGCTATACCTGAAAAAGCAGCCAGCCTGAAGTGATCCAGCAAGACTTAATTTTCTGACTAAAGTTCCACTTAAAAGTCAACCCAAAATTTGGGTGACTGGTGCCAACTGGGACAAGAAGTGAGGAGACAGGTGAAAAGCTTAGGCAGCTTTTTTTGCTGTCTGTGAACCTATGCTGAGATGTCCCCTTATTTCTAATCTCATTTAAAGTGTTTGTTAACTCAGATATAACACTCAATACCAGCCCCTCTATTAGAGCCTGGCATAGCACACTGTAGAAGTCTTTTATAAAAACGAGCATTGTAAATACCTGTGTAGCACTTGGTTGCTACTAGTAACTAACATCCACCATGTCACCCTGCTGCCAGACCTCCATCTATCACTTCTGAGACAATGAACAGTCATTTGCGTTGTTTTGTTTTGTTTATTGGGGAATATAACTTGGTTGAGGGAAAGGAAATATGGGATGCCCATAGAACAATTGCATTGCCATAATATTTAAGAATTAGAATGAAAGGTTGAGCCGTGAAGTACTGATGTACACATAATATCTACAGGCACTTCCCCTGCATAACACCATGCAGACTATTTCTCCTCCTCTGCGTATCTCCTGCAGACTATTCTCAGGACTTCCACCCTCCTGCACAAACTTCCACTGTAGATCATTACTCTTCCTGTCACATCATCCTCTTTTGACAAAAGAGACCAGTGCAATTTCCCAGTCCAATTCAATGTCAATTCCCGGGAGGCCGTCATATGACGGCCTTCCCTTTCCTTGCTCCCCGTTGCGCGCTCGTCTGTGTTGGCCGTGTCCCTTGGACACAGCCAATCACAGATCGCTGTAAATGGCCAATCACAGCGGCCATTTACAGAGCGATCGCCATGGCCAATGAGCGATGATCTCAAATGTAAACATTTGAGATCATCGCTCATTGCTGGCTCTCTCTCCTCACACAGAGACAGTGTGTGAGGAGAAGGAGCTTCTGTCAGCGATCTGTGAGTTTTCAAAAATGCTTATACAGTGCCTACAGTGCCCACAGTGCCCCATCAGTACAGTCCACCATCAGTACAGTGCCCTCCTGTGCCAATCGGTGCCCACCTGTGCCAATCGGTGCCCACCTGTGCCAATCGGTGCCCACCTGTCTGCCCAGCAGTGATTAGTGTCCAGCTGCACATCTGCACAATCAGTGCCCACCTGTGCCACCTCATCAGTGCCCACCTGTGCCACCTCATCAGTGCCCACCTGTGCCAATCAGTGCCCATCTGTGCTGCCTCAGTGCACATCTGTGCAATCAGTGCACATCTGTGCCGCCTCATCAGTGCCCATCTGTGCCACCTCATTAGTGCTCATCTGTGCTGCTCCATCTGTGCCGCCCCATCTGCGCCGCTCCATCTGTGCCACCCCATCTGTGCCGTCCCATCAGTGCCCAGCTGTGCCACCTCATCAGTACACATCTGTGCTACCTCATCAGTGCACATCTGTGCCATCTCAGTGCACATCTGTCCCACCTCATCAGTGCCCACCTGTGCCACCTCATCAGTGCCCACCTGTGCCGCCTCATCAGTGCCCACCTCTGCCGCCTCATCAGTGCCCACCAGTGCCACCTCATCAGTGCACATCTGCACATCTTTTCCACCTCATCAGTGCACATCTGTTCCACCTCATCAGTGCCCATCAGTGCAGGCTTAGCAACCATGTCCAAAAGAAGCTTTTCTGCCGAGGAGGCGTACCAAATACTGTCCCAGGCCGACGAGAGCAACAGGGAGCTCTCTTTTTCGGATTTCCTTTTTCGACTCCGATTCTGAGTCGGACATAAATTATGAGCCAGTCCTCAGTAGTGGAACACTGAGTGACTCAGAGGAGGAAGATATTCGGCCCGCCAAACGAAGGCGTTCTGGTGAGGAGGCAGTGGCATCTACCAGCACTGCAGTGCCATCCACCAGCATGGCAGTCCCATCCACCAGCACTGCAGTCCCATCCACCAGCACCGCAGTGCCATCCACCAGCACTGCAGTGCCATCCACCAGCACCGCAGTGCCTTGGCAAGAAAGGCCAAGGACCCATGCCAGCCTTCCCTATGCCCTGCAGAACCCCTTGTGGCTTCCTCCTAATTCAGGAGAAGCCAACATTCCCCCTTTCACTGCCCAGCCAGGAGTCCAGGTGAACATGGAGAATTTTTCCCCAATAGATTTTTTTTATTTAATTTTTACCGAGGACATGCTGTCAAATATTGTGGCCCAGTGCAACCTTTATGCACAGCAATTCATTTCGAATAATCCAACATCCTACTATGCCCGTCCCTATGAGTGGAGAGACCTAACGGTGGAGGAGTTGAAGGTTTTTTTAGGGCTCACATTTAATATGGGACTCACAAAAAAAAACACTTTGATGTCCTATTGGTCAACCCACCCCCTCCAACACATGCCAGTATTCTCCAAGGTAATGCCCAGAAACAGATACCTCATGATATTGAGGTTTCTTCATTTCAATGACAATACCCAGTGCCCTCCCCGAAATGACCCAAACTATGACAGACTTTTCAAAATTCCGCCACTTTTAAATTATTTTTCTGCACTATTCCCCCCCAGACAAAAACATATGTGTGGATGAGTCCCTTGTTAAGTTTAATGGCAGGCTTAAAATAAAACAATATAGTCCCAGTAAAAGGGCCTGCTATGGGGTGAAGGTATACAAATTATGTGACCGAGTCACAGGTTACATGTATGCCTTCAAAGTGTACGAAGGGGAGGACACCCAGCTGCAACCCCCTAATTGCCCAGACTACTTGGGATCAAGCGGGAAAATTGTTTGGGACCTCACATACCCCCTACTGGAGAAAGGCTACCACCTGTATGTATCAATAAATAGTAAAGTGGTCAGTTGCGCTTATATTATCCTCATATGCCCATTAAAATGGTGAAAGGTAAAAAATATACTTCTAAAAGTACCTCCAAATAATCTTAATCTACAAATTCTTACAAACTTTTTAAAATAAAATATAAATCAATCTAATCCCACCATTATACATGTATTGTGCTCATAAAAATGCATTAGTGATAAAACTTACTGAAATGTGTCTGTGCTTTAAAACATATCTACTGCTCATAACAAATAAATAAATAAATGCAAATGTGCAAAAAGGTATGCAAAAAATCTTCCTTTTTCTAAAAAAACCCTTTTTCAAGGTCACGTGGCAGTGACGTAACATGTAGGAGGAACCTGTCAAGTCCCCAGCATCTGCAGTGTGTGAGCGGCGGTGAATGCAGCACATTACCGCTGAGCTCCGGTTTGCAGCTGATCAATAAAAAGCGATCCCACTGAGGAGGTTATGTGAGTGGAACATCTCTACCTGATAGATAGTATCCAATTAGTGTTTAAATCTCTGCGCAATGGATGTATAATTTCTTTTTTTACATGTCCGGAACCTGAGTGAAGGAGCGATTAACATCAAAGAAGAAGTGAAAGAAGTAAAAGTAACACATTTGTTTGACACCAATTTCATTTAATTTTGTTTCAATATTGTCACAAGATATTTGACAATGAGGAGTCTGATTATATAACACTTGATGAATTAGCTACATTTCACATGAAAGGGATTTTTTAGAAAAAGGAAAATTTTTTGTATACCTTTTTGCACATTTGCATTTATTTATTTATTTTTTGGAAGTTTTAAGGAGCTCGGTATATATTTAATCAGATATAATCTTATTTTATTTTATTTTATTTCATTTGTTATGAGCAGTAGATATGTTTTAAAGCACAGACACATTTCAGTAAGTTTTATCACTAATGCATTTTTATGAGCACAATACATGTATAATGGTGGGATTAGATTGATTTATATTTTATTTTAAAAAGTTTGTAAGAATTTGTAGATTAAGATTATTTGGAGGTACTTTTATGCCGCGTACACACGGTCGGACTTTTCGTCTACAAAAGTCCGACAGCCTGTCCGACAGACTTCCTGCGGACTTTCGGCGGACTTGCAGCAGACTTTCTAACGAACGGACTTGCCTACACACGACCACACAAAAGTCCGACGGATTCGTACGTGATGACGTACACCGGACTAAAATAAGGAAGTTCATAGCCAGTAGCCAATAGCTGCCCTAGCATGGGTTTTTGTCCGTCGGACTAGCACACAGACGAGCGGATTTCGGGGTCCGTCGTAGTTACGACGTAAAGATTTGAAGCATGTTTCAAATCTAAAGTCCGTCGGATTTGAGGCTGAAAAAGTCTGCTGAAAGTCCGGAGAAGCCCACACACGATCGGATTACCAGCCAGCTTTAGTCCGTCGGCGTCCGTTGGACTTTTGTAGACGAAAAGTCCGACCGTGTGTACGCGGCATTAGAAGTATATTTTTTACCTTTCACCATTTTAATGGGCATATGAGGATAATATAAGCGCAACTGACCACTTTACTATTTACTGATCCATCACTTATTGAGTTGCAGCTATATTATTTGGTCATCTCATATTAACCATTTGGTCTCCGTAGTAGCAACTCGTAACCACGTCAGCGCTTGAGCTTTTTATATATTTGATTATAGAACCACCTGTATGTAGACAACTTCTACACATCTCTGCCCCTGTTCCACAACCTTCATCGGAAGAAGACGCCTGCATGTGGTACCGTAAAAAAGAACCGGAAGGGCTTTCCTCAAAGTCTGGTCAATAAGAAATTGAGAAAAGGAGAAACTGCAAGTCTACGAAACAACAAGATTTTGGCAGTGAAGTGGAGAGACAAAAGAGATGTGTACATGTTGTCTTCAATCCACGATGATACCTTCATGGAAATCCCCAGAAGAAATGGCCCCATACAGAAACCTAAATGCATCTATGATTATAATTTGTTTATGGGGGGAGTCGACTTGAAGGACCAGATGCTGGAACCGTACCTTGCTACAAGACGGACATACCATTGGTATAAGAAAGTCGCAATTTATTTTTTTCATTTGGCCATCTACAATTCATATGTCATTTATCGTAACTCCACCCAAAACCCCAAACGCTTCCTTGGCTACCAGGGGGAAGTTTTCACTGCCCTTATATTCCCAAACGGCCCCGCAGAAAATATCCAAACAGATGTTCTAAGTCGACTCTCCCAACGCCACTTTCGCGATAAGATCCCTCCCAAACCAACAGGCCAACGAAGGCAAAAAAATGTAAGGTGTGTACCAGAGCAGGATTAAGAAGAGACACATCTTTTTATTGTGCACAATGTCCTTCTGAACCAGGCCTCTGCGTAGGTGAATGTGTTCACCGTTACCATACTTCACTAAATTATTAGTGAAGTATGGTAAACGTAAGCCTCTGTTTCTGCAATTTACCCTCACACCCCTTATGCCACTGCCTCCTCTGTAACTGACCCTGTCTTGTTATTTGACCACGCTTCTGCCTAACGATTCTGTACATACCTCTGCCTGATCTGGAACTGACCCTGGACTGTTATTCGACCATGCTTCTGCCTAACGATTCTGTACATACCGCTGCCTGATCTGGAACTGACCCTGGACTGTTATTCAACCATGCTTCTGCCTAACAATTCTGTACATACATCTGCCTGATCTGGAACTGACCTTGGACTGTTTGACCATGATATTTGCCTGCCTCTTGGACTGATCTTGTACCCTGATACTGGACTAGTGGGATTCAACACAGGGGTCTCACATATGTGAGGGGCTCCAGAATTGTTTTTCTGGATGAAGAAAACAATTTTTTTTGTTTTCTCAATCCTAGATTAGGGTCTGGAGACTCAGAGGCTTCAAAGAGATTTGGGTGGGAGAAGCCTCTACCCCTGTCCCCATTCTGTCCTGAATGAAGCCCTACTTCTGCCTGTAGGACTTACTGCCGTCATGCCTCTGGCTGTCGCACTGACCACACCACATGGACCTGCCTACTACCAGGACCAATATTTTTGGCACTGCGGACAATATCTCTGCCTGCACTGAACCTGGACTTTATATGGACAGTAACCCTGCCTGCTGCCTGGACAATTGTGTTCGCCGCTGCTGACCAAGTCCCTCCCTGCTGCCTGGACCAGTGCTATCCTCCTGTGTACAACTGCGCTACTACAACCACAGGTAATCTTTTGTTTACGCTTTGCTCAATGTATTTTGGGGTGTAATTCTTGGTATGTGCATGCTATGTGTCCCTGGAACACCTGACGGTGTTCCTTGCATGTTGGATCTCTGTATGTGGCCAGGCTGTGTAAAAGTCTCACACATGTGGTATCACCATACTCAGGAGGAGTAGCAGAATGTATTTTGGGGTGTCATTTTTGCTATCAAAATGCTATGTGTTGGAAATATCTTATAAACGGACAACTTTGTGTAAAAAAAATGCGTTTTCATTTTTTTTCCACATTTTTCAAAAACTTCTGGAAAAAAATGAACTGTTCAAAAGACTCATTATGCCTCATATATTATACGTTGGGGTGTTAGCTTTCCAAAATGGGGTCATTTTGTGGGTGTTTCCATTGTCCTGGTGCTCCAGGGCCTTCAAAAGTGTAATAGGTGGTTGAGAAATGTGATGTGTAATTTATGCTCCTAGAACACCTGATGGTGCTCCATGCATGTTGGGCCTCTGTATGTGGCCAGGCAGTGAAAAAGTCCCACACATGTGGTATCGTAATACTCAGGAGGAGTGGCATAATGTATTTTGGGGTGTCATTTTTGCTATCTAAATGCTATGTGTTGGAAATATCTTATAAACTGACAACTTTGTGTAAAAAAAAATGCGTTTTCATTTTTTTCCACATTTTCCAAAAACTTCTGGAAAAAAATAAACCATTCAAAAAACTCATTATGCCTCATAGATTATACATTGGGGTGTAAGCTTTCCAAAATGGGGTCATTTTGTGGGTGTTTCCATTGTCCCGGTGCTCCAGGGCCTTCAAAAGTGTAATAGGTGGTTGAGAAATGTGATGTGTAATTTATGCTCCTAGAACACCTGATGGTGCTCCATGCATGTTGGGCCTCTGTATGTGGCCAGGCAGTGAAAAAGTCACACACATGTGGTATTGTAATACTCAGGAGGAGTAGCAGAATGTATTTTGGGGTGTCATTTGTGGTATACACATGCCATGTGAGAGAAATAAGCTATCACAATGACAATTTTGTGGGAAAAAAAAATCTCAATTTTGCAAAGAATTGTGGGAAAAAATACAACTTCAAATAACTCACCATGCCTCTAACTAAATACATTGAAATGTCTACTTTCCAAAAAGGGGTTATTTGGGGGGCATTTGTACTTTACTGGCTTGTTAGGGTCTCAGGAAATGAGATAGGCCACCAGCACATCAGATGTGATAATTTTTTTATGATTTGCACCATAGCTTGTAGACTCTAAAACTTTCACGCAGACCAAATAATTTCCACAAATTTTTGGTTATTTTTACCAAAGATATGTAGCAGTATAAATTGTGGCCACAATTTATGAAGAAAAATTACTAATTTGCAAAATTTTATCACAGAAATTAAGAAAAATTCGTTTTTTTTTCAAAATTTTCGGGCTTTTTTCATTTATAGCGCAAAAAAAAAAAAAACCCAGAGGTGATCAAATACCACCAAAATAAAGCTCTATTTGTATGAAAAAAAGGACAAAAAAATCAGTTGGGTACAGTGCTGCATGACTGAGTAATTGTCATTCAAAATGTGAGAGCACTGAAAGCTGAAAATTGGTCTGGATAGGAGGGGGGTTTAAGTGCCTAGTAAGCAAGTGGTTAAGGGACCAGGATCTGTATTTTTTATTTTGGGTTAACAAACACATAAAGTGAATTAATATCTCCCCAACAGGGTTTAATATTTAAAAAAAAAGTTGTGGATTTGTTTTACTAGAAACTGTCAAATAACATCAGTGATTCATTGACGTGCAGAGCTGTAAACTGAATAAAAACAAACTTCAACAGTTGAACAAATGTCACTTTCTAAAAAAAAAATGAACATTGTAGAAAAAAACAAAACTGTTTTTAACACTGTGCACAGTAGACATATACTGTACCTATAGAGATATAAGCATATTTACACAGTGTCAAAATATTTAAGTCAGTGTAGCACCAATAAAACACAATATCCTAAGGCCTAGTACACACGATCAGAAAATCGGACAAATAATACCGCTTTCGAAGCAATTATATAATCTGATCATTAGTACACAGCTTTTGAAAGCCGATTCTGACAGTTCATCTGAAATTATCCGAAGGGACAAACACAAAAATATTTCTCGTACAATTTACGTTTAAGCAGTACAGTATTTGTCTGAAAAAAAATCGGAAGAGCAAGCCCACAAATGATCGGATATGAAAGAATACATTACAATACAATATAACACATTACATCACTTCAGAAGTTGTATTCTACCATACGAGAATTTTCACAAGTCGAGTAACCTCTTCACTTCGTTTAGTAGCAGTAAAACATAACAATGCTTTGTAAAAGGGCTTATTCTACCACAAGATTATTATGAGAGTGCCAAAACTTTGTGCCTACAGCCTCTAATGATGAAAATCTGGCCCTGAATTGCATATATATAAAAAAGAAATATAAAGTACTCACATAGACAGTAGATACACAGGTAAAATGGCAGCAGAGGGAAACAAAGGATTCCAAGTAATACGTTCTGCCACGGCTTGAAACGTTGATGAAGTGCCATGGTGTTTGTAACTAGGTTCTCCCTTCTATCTATATTCCTACAGTTTAAACCACAGTTCAGGTTTATGTATAGATATGATATCCTTGAAACACTGTGCAGACATAAAACCAATAAAATGACCTTTGGATAAATTGTTCACTTCCTAGACATCCTCTTTTACAGCTCCAGTACTGATAACCCCAATACAAGATAAAATGTTGAGTAACATTGTAAAAGCTTACAGCAATGTTTCTCAATTCCAGTCCTCAAGGCGCCCCAACAGGTCATGTTTTCAGGCTTTCGATTATTTTGCACAGGTGATTTGATCAGTTTCACTGCCTTAGTAATTACCACAGCTGTTTCATCTGAGGGAAATCCTGAAAACATAAACTGCTGGGGCACCTTGAGGACTGAAGTTGAGAAACACTGGCTTACAGCATCGACATTGTAAGAAAAAAAAAAAAAAATAATACACAATCTTAAATTTACGCCGGTTCTTATCTAACTTCCTGTATCTACGCACATTTTACAACAAAAAGGATTAAAGTATATGTAAGACGCCTTTCACACTGGGGCGTGGGCGCCGTTGGCAGTAAAGCGCCGCAATTTTTAGTGGCGTTTTACCGTAGTTTTTGTGGGGGTTTTCGGCTTCTAGCGGGGCAGTTTTAACCTCCACTAGCGGTCGAAAAAGGGTTAAAACGACCGCAAAGCACCCCTGCAGCAACGCTTTGCTAGCGGTTCTGCAGTGGTGCCCATTCATTTCAATGGGCAGGAGCGGTGAAGGAGCTGTGTATACACTGCTCCTTCACCGCTCCAAAGATGCAGTTTGCAGGACTTTTTTTTAGAGTACTGCCAGCGCACCGCTCCAGTGTGAAAGCCCTCGGGCTTTCACACTGGAGAGACAGGAGCGGCTCTTTACAGGCGCTATGCAGGCGCTATTTTTAGTGCTGTAGCATCTGTAAAGCGCCTCAGTGTGAAAGGGGTCTAACAGGAATCACTAAAATATCATGTAAGCTACATGATAAAGTAATTTCAAAAGTAATTTTTCCCTTTTTAAATCAGCAGCTTTCATTAATATAAATAGATGATTGTGCCATGAAGGTTCATCTTCCCTAATATAAGCACTTCCTGTTATATTATGACAACGCTCCATCCCTGTCACACCGCCAAAGCACCCAACATGAAAAATGCCAAGCAGCCATTGCCGCAGTGCATGCATGTAGACAGGTATTGGGTGCAAAGGTGCTGCAAGAGCATGACAGGGTAAAAAAAAAGGTGAAAATAGTATCGTATTTGAAAAATGGCAATTCTTTATGAAACACTGTTCTTTAGCACATGCAATGTCATTCAGTTCTGGTTTACATCTAGTTTACCTAAATGCATTGCACCATAGCCATTGGTTTCAAGTCCTGTTTTATTTTTATTTTTTTCATTTATAAGGAACTCTGTAACCATTACATTTACTTCTCCAACATGTGTGAGCACCCACCATCAACCTATGGCCATTGTTAGTAACATCACAGCAGGAAAACCAGAATGTGATCTCCCATCAGCTGAAACACCTGTGACTTTTATCATTTTAAGGCCCCATGCACACTGGATGTTAAAACGGAAAAATTATATCAAATACTTACCGTAATTTTCCTTTCCTGATAGGCTCCATGGCAGCATACGTGTGGGTTGACCCCGCCTCCATAACTACCCAATAGGACCCCTCCCTATAGATTTCAGCTGTGAGCTCCCAGCCGTGTTTCGTAACTAGCCTACTCCAAGCATTGAGAGGGACTCCTGCTGCCATGGAGCCTATCAGGAAAGGAAAATTACGGTAAGTATTTGATATAAATTTTCCGTTTTCCTGACAGGCTCCATGGCAGCATATGTGTGGGAAATAACTCACCAAACACACCCGGGTGGGCACAATGCTGAGCAAGAAAATAAATTTATTTAACACTGTCAACTGACAGCACTTTCAAACCAAAATTAACGGATGACAAGGCGGCTGGTTCAACACAATAGTGGGAAACAAACGTATTAATAGATGACGAAGAAGCCGTTCTACATATAACATCAGGTGCGACATGACGAGAAGCCGCCCAAGAGGTTGAGATACTCCAAGTTGAGTGTGCAGTCACTGCCTCTGGAGGAGCCAAGCCCTTCGCTTTATAAGCCCTTTGAATAGTCTGTACTATCCAAGCAGAAATGGATCTAATTGAGGCCCGCTTTCCTTTATTTTTTCCCCGTAGAAGAATAAAAAGAAAGTCTGTTTGTCTAAACGATTCCGTAACTTCCAAATATTGACTCAAAGTATGTCCCACATCAAGGGGATAGACATCTTGACCCTATGTTGTGCCAAAGGTAGGCAACACAATTTCTTGATTTTCGTAAAAAATAGATGTCACTTTAGGGTTTGAGCCCAGCATGGGAATTAACACTGCTCTATCCGGAAAAAAAGGTCAGGAAAGGCTCTTTAAGTTTCTGATTTCAGACACTCTTTTGGCTGAAGTTACTGCCACCAGGAAGACGGTCTTGAGTGTGAGGTCTTTAACTGATAGAGGATTTTCAGGATCTGTTCCAAGTGTGGAAAGAAAATCTAGAACAAGGGGAAGATCCCATTTAAGAAACCTTGGTTTTCTTTGAGGTCTTAGCCTGATAGCACCCTTGAAGAATTGGCGAACCAGGGCGTGGTTAGCCCATGAAATTCCTGTAAACGCAGAGATGGCTGATATTTGTACACGAAAGGAACTTACTGCTAGAGGCAAATCCAACCCTGTTTGCAGAAAGCTCAGGATATCCTGGACTTCTGGAGAGCCACAAGGATTAGGTCTAGAGGCCATGTGTTCTGTGAACTTGGACCAGATACGTTCATAAACTCTATTAGTGCTCTTCCATCTGGCATTAAGAAGAGTCGGAATGGCTTCTTCTGGACAACCTAAGGCTTCAAGCCTTCCCCTCTCAAAAACCAGACCCTGAGATGTAGATGAGCAGGGCATGGATGCAGGATTGTGCCTTGGGACAGAAGATCCGGGCTGAGAGGCAGAGGTATTGAATCCCGATAACTGAGGAGAGTTAAGAGGGGAAACCATGGCCTGTTGGGCCAAAACGGTATTACTTCTATGACTTCCACCTCCTCTGTTCTGAGCCTGCGGAGAAACTGGAGCATCACAGGTACCGGAGGGAAGGCATACGCCTTGTTGAACCTCCACTGATCCATGAGGGCATCTATCCTATAGGCTTGGGGATCCCGGAACCTCGAATAATACTTGGTCAGTTTGTAATTGCATGCGGATGCAAACAGATCCACTTCTGGAGACACTCCCAGTGTCAGGAGCCACTTGAACACCTTTTTGTGCAGGGACCACTCGTTGTTGTCCATTGGAACACGGGACAGAAAGTCTGCCTGTACATTCTGGACCCCTGGAATGTAGACTGCCGAAATGTTGGACAGATTCTTCTGAGCCCAGTTCATGATTGGCTCCACCTCCCGTAGGAGAGACCAGCTGCGAGTTCCAACTTGCTTCCTTATGTAGGCCACCGCGGTTGTATTGTCCAACCGGAGCATCACTGAGGAGTTTTCTATCAGATGGTGGAAGGATCTGAGTACCTGAAAGGCTGCTCGAAGTTCCAGTATATTGGATACAATCCTCTGAGATGGCGAGTTCCATCTGCCCTGAGCCACTTCCGACAGGCAATGAGCACCCCAGCTCTGATTGCTGGCATCTGAGGTTACTGTAACCCATGTAATGGGGAGAATCGAGTGGCAGTTGCAGAGATTCTTCCCTTGGAGCCACCAAAGGAGAGACTCTCTCATGGATGGAGTGAGGAGGATGCACTGACTCTTGCTGGGAGAATCCCATTGTTGGAGAAACCCTTTCTGGAATGGGCGAGTGTACCATTGCGCCCACTTCACCATGGGAATGGTGGCTGCCATTGTGCCAATCACCTTCAGACATTGAAGAGCGGACAGGTGAGATGAAGTGAGCGGATCCTGTCCCAGACCACCACTATCTTCTCCTCGGGTAGCGAGATGGTGCCTTCTAGTGTGTTGAAATGGGCACCTAGAAATATAAGGGACTGAGATGGATTCAGGTGACTTTTCTCCAAATTCAGGAGCCACCCAAACTCTTGGAGAGTGGCAATTACTAGACTCCTGTGCTCTAGAAGTTGACCCTTGTCCTGGGCTAGAAGGAGGAGGTCGTCTAGATAGTGGTGAAGATGAACTCCTTTGACTCGGAGCAAAGCAACAACAGCCAACGGGACCTTGGAGAACACCCGAGGTGATGTCGTGATACCAAATGGAAGGCAGGTAAACTGTAAGTGTCGATCGCCTACTGCATAGCGAAGGAACTTTTGGAAGTCTGCCGCCACTGGAACATGAAAGTAGGCATCTTTCAAGTCTATTGACACCAACCAGTCTCCTAGATGAACTGACTGTTGAACCGTTAATAGTGACTCCATCTTGAATTTTTTCTTTCGATAAACCAGTTGAGATGAGTCAGGTCTATAACAGGCCTCCATGTGCCGTTCTTCTTCTGCACCAAGAATAGAGGGGAATACATGCCTTCGCCTCGTTCGCCATCTGGAACAGGAATGGCTGCGCCTTGAGCTAATAAAGAGCTTACGTAAGCTAAAAGAACTTGTTTCTTCTCCTCTGAACTTGGAAGATTTGTTGGCATGAATCTTAGTCTGGGAGTGCTGTTGAAAACCCAGGTGTGGCCTGAGGAGACCGTCCTGACAGTCCAGAAATCCCGAATTGAGGCCGCCCAAACATGCCGGAAGCGAAGAAGGTGAGCCCCCACCTGATGTGTTTGAGCGGGCCCTAATTCAAAAGGACTTAGTGGAGTCCTGGTTATCAGTAGAAGCCCCCTTTGTGTGCTTTTTAAAAGAGGACTGCCTGGATTTCCAGGATCTTGAAAATTCCCGACCAGGCCTGTAACTACGTGCTTCCCTTGCACGGTCGGTGTTCTGCGTTCTTGAAAAGGTGCGCTTCTGGTTCTGTAAACGCCTATCTTGAGGGAGGAACCCCGACTTACCACCCGTAGCCCGGGTAATGGCGCTATCAAGTTTGTTGCCGAAGAGAGACGAACCCTCAAAGGGAATACGGTACCAAGCCTGCTTAGAAGCTGGATCCGCCAACCAGGGTCGGAGCCACAAGGCCCGACAGGCGGTGACCGCTGACAATATCACCCGAGCCACTAGGCGAATAACATCAATAGAGACCTCCCCCAGAAAGGCGGAGGCTAGCCTGATTTCCTGAATAGGGGAGCTCTTGGCTGCTTCTTCAGAGATACCTCTAAGAGAATCATTCACATTGTCTGACCATGCCTCTAAAGCTTTAGAGACTGCTGCTAAGGCCAGGGCAGGTTTGCACACTGTGCCTGCTGTCAAATAAATCCTTTTTAGGTCGGAATCAATCCATCTGTCCAGAGGATCTTTAAATGAGACTGTATCTTTGAGAGGGAGTGTCACATACCTCACAAGTCTCATTAATGCAGCATCTACCAAGGGAGCTGACTCAAGGTGTTTAACCTCTTCTTCCTTGAAAGGGTATAGTTTTGAGATTTTAGACTGCATAGAACTTTTTCTATCCATTTTGCCCCATTCTTCAGATATTATGGCTCCTACTTCAGTGAGGAAAGGAAAATAATGACGCTCCTTGCTGAGCTGTTTGAAAAACTTCCTCTGTTTAGGAGGAGAAATTACTGGGTCTTCCCAATTCAAAGTGTCTTTAACAGCTTTCACCAGAGAAGGAACCAGGGCGTACTCAAAGCCCATCCCAGGATCATCTGCTTCTGACCCGCTATCTGAAGGGGGAGCTGACTGGTGACTAGGTTGAGAAGACTCCCATGTCTCATGGACTGGACCCTCTTCTGACAGGGGAATCAGTGGATCTGGAGGAGAATCACGAGGCTTTGCAGCGTCTTTCTCCTGCAGCGATTCTTTCATGACTCGCTTGATTAGTGTTTCCAGGTGTTGGTCTGCACCTTCCCTCTCATTAGCTGCTTTAGAGAAACAGCGGTCACAGAGAGACTTGCTGGCAGGAACTGGGGCCCTGCATCCCCAACATGATAGTAGAGGGAGCGCCAGCTGGAACGCACAGGGAACCAGCCGCTGCATAGGCATTTTAAAAAGTAAAAGGCACATAAGAGAAAAAAAAAACAACAAATATACACACTGCTGCCATGAATGCGATACATGCTCACCACCACCTACGATCGACTCAGCCAGGAACGTCCGTACACACACACACCGGGTTTTCAGGCAGATAATGGCCACCTGCATACTGCTAGGTAACAGGCCTGTGCGCACTTGTCATTCCAATGATTCCAGCTCTTCAGCGCTTACTCTGCAATACACTCCATACCCTGCTAACAGTCAAGGCTTATCAGGGGGACGTGAAATCACATCGGTCAGCCGATACGATCACAGGACATCGTCTTCAGGTAGGAGAACGAAACATATGGTCCTACGGAGGAGGACAAAAAAGGAACACGGCTTGGAGCTCACAGCTGAAATTTATAGGGAGGGGTTCTATTGGGTAGTTATGGAGGCGGGGTCAACCCACACATATGCTGCCATGGAGCATGTCAGGAAAATAACATTATAAAAACGCCAGTAGCTTTGCAGTGAGTTTTTCAACTTTTTTCAACGTTTTTGCAATAGCCTTTTTTTAGCGTTTATTAGCGTTTTTAAGCGTTTATTAGCGTTTTAGCTGGGTTTTTTTTCAAAATTTTTTATTTTTTATTATAAATTTCATCTGCACAATTCAATATTATACATTCTTGCATTCCATGATTTACATAAAATACACAGAAATAAACCTAAACAAGAAAAAGCTAATTACAATGCTCTCTTGTCAACAGTTTACCAGTTATACTAAAAACAAGTTATACTAAAAAAAAAAACAAGGAAAGGAAAAAAGATTCCAAGAAAGGTTGTCAATTCCCTCCTCTCCCTGCCATGGGGTAAGTCTACTCTGTCCCTTCCCACTCCATTCATTCCACTTTAAGTCATGTATTCTCCTACTGTGCCCTTCTGTGTCAAAAAAAAAAAATATTTTTTTTTTTTTTTAATTTATTTATTTTCTTCAATGGATCAAAAACATTAAAAGAGATGTTTTTGAGCAATTATCAACATTTATCAGCGTTAGAGCGTTTTTACAGCTGAAAAACGTCTCTCAGAACCCACTATTTTTGGGGTTTTTTTACTGCTCAAAAATGCCACTGCCCAAAACTGCTGATAACAGCCTATGTGTGCATGGACACATAGGATAACATGATGGAGAGTTTAATGACTGTAGAAAAAAACGTTTACAGCCAAAAACAGCTGCTGTAAAAACATCAAAAAACGTCCAGCGTGCATGAGGCCTAAATGTCTCTGTACATGCAGCATTTCATAAGTAACCGAATATTTGCATTAATGGATATACAGTATACAAAACATACAGTATCTCATAAAAGTGAGTACACGCCTCACATTTTTGTAAATATTTTATTATATCTTTTCATGTGACAACACTGAAGAAATGACACTTTGCTACAATGTAAAGTAGTGAGTGTACAGCTTGTATAACAGTGTAAATTTGCTGTCCCCTCAAAATAATTCAACACACAGCCATTAATGTCTAAACCGCTGGCAACAAAATTGAGTACACCCCTAAATGAAAATGTCCATATTGGGCCCAATTAGCCATCTACCCTCCCAGTGTCATGTGACTCATTAGTGTTACAAGGTCTCAGGTGAATGGGGAGCAGGTGTGTTAAATTTGGTGTTATCGCTCTCACTCTCTCATACTGGTCACTGGAAGTTCAACATGGCACCTCATGGCAAAGAATTCTCTGAGGATCTGAAAAAAAATAATCGTTGCTCTACATAATACACATTTATATAGTAATAAAAAGAATATACACATTTTTTTTTTTTGTTTTTTGTTTTTTAATAGTATTGTCAAATATAAGCCAATGGCTTTGCTGCTGTCTCTGAGCCAATGAAGAAGGAGAGAGCCGAGAGAGTCACTGTTCTTGTGCATATCGCTGGATCGAGATCGGGCTCAAGTAAAAATAAGGGGAGAGGCGTGCTGGAGTTGCATACAGAAGTTTTTTTTACTTTAATGCAGAGAATGCATTAAGGTGAATAAACCTCCTGCCTTTACAGCCACTTTAAGTACAAATAGTGTTTACAAAAACTCTTATGCAAAGAATCAAAGCAGGTGTAAAAATGTCTTTAATAAAAAGATGTCTTCAAAACTGTGTTCTGTTAACTAAATTTACTCTTTATTCATTCTAGATTTAGTAAAAAAGGGTAGAGCCTCAGTAAGATTGTTGTTCCTTTCTGCATTTCCCCTGAGGAGATTCACCCTGTTTATTTGTCCTGCTGATTACTGGAATGCAAGTGAAGAAATATAAAAAAATTTGAGTTGTAATTGGAACAGGTATAGAGCAGGGGCGGATCCAGAGTCTAGTCTCGGGAGGGGCACTGCCAGAAAATATATTTTTTGGGGTACATCTATCGGGGAAATGGCTGGTGTTGGCGCTTCAATCATCACGGCACCATGGTTGTTATGGTGTCAGGATGATTGAAGCGCTTTATTACTATAATTACATTGTTATAAAAAATTAAATAGTTTAACTCACCATAATGCAGAATCAGTGGGAGCCCCGAGTGTGACACTTGCCACGTTACCTGTCACTAGATGCAGATTGTCACTTGCCACGTCGCCTGCCACATGTTGCGGATTGTCACTTGCCACGTCGCCTGTCACCAGATGCAGATTGTCACTTGCCACATCGCCTGCCACGTTGCGGATTGTCACTTGCCATGTCACTTTCGTCGTCGCCTGCCACGTTGCGGATTGTCACTTGCCATGTCACTTGCCACGTCGCCTGCCACGTTGCGGATTGTCACTTGCCATGTCACTTGCCACGTCGCCTGCCACGTTGCGGATTGTCACTTGCCATGTCACTTGCCACGTCGCCTGCCACATGTTGCGGATTGTCACTTGCCACGTCACCTGTCACCAGATGCAGATTGTCATTTGCCACGTCGCCTGTCACCAGATGAAGATTGTCACTTGCCACGTCGCCTGCCACATGTTGCGGATTGTCACTTGCCACGTCGCCTGTCACTTGCCACCTGCTAAGGTGGTCTCTTGTGTTCCAGAGACAGGCAGCAGAGAGATGATGTAATCTCTCTGCTGCCGCAGCTGCCTGCATAGAGGAGGGGAAGTGGAACTGCAGGGATGCAGGGCGGGCGCCGGGCGGTGAGAGATGATGTCATCTCTCTGCTCCCCCGCCCGCCGGCTCCCTGATTGGCCAGCACGCAGCGGCCCGCCCACAAACACATTGAGCGGCACACGTCAGTCAGCGGCGGCTTTCTCTCACCTATGGAGCCGCCCGGCGGCTCCCTCACTCACGGAGCTGCCCAGCGGCTCTCTCAGTCACGGAGCCGCCCAGCTCCTCCTTCACTCACAGAGCCGCCCGGCTCCTCCTTCACTCACGGAGCCGCTCAGCGGCTCTCTCAGTCACGGAGCCGCCCGGCTCCTCCTTCACTCACGGAGCCGCCCGGCTCCTCCTTCACTCACGGAGCCGCTCAGCGGCTCTCTCAGTCACGGAGCCGCCCGGCTCCTCCTTCACTCACGGAGCCGCTCAGCGGCTCTCTCAGTCACTGAGCCGCCCGGCTCCTCCTTCTCTCACGGAGCCGCCCGGCGGCTCTTTCACTCACGGAGCCGCCCAGCGGCTCTCTCACTAACGGAGCCGCCCGCCGGCGGGCTCTCTCTCAGTCACACCCTGCTCTCACAGTCACCCACATTTCTCGGAGGGGGCAATTGCCCCGTTGCCCCCCCCCCTGGATCCGCCCCTGGTATAGAGTGGACATCTTCCACTGGGGACACTTGTTCCAGTGACTGTCTAAAAAGGGATTACCCTTACTTTAAAGAGCTTTTTTCTCACTTCTTTAAATTGTATATTTTGTTCAAGAGAGAAACAAAATAGGTCACATTTATCATATATATATATATATATATATGTATATATAGACAATATGAGTATTACAAAATCCTACAAAGACAGATTTGTCACATACATTTTATGTAGACAAAGCTACTGAATATGTCACCATCATTGAACCTCAATACCAGAACAAGGTCATCCAGTGCCCAGAAGGGAAAATGCCAAACTGTATACTCCCCCTCCTAGGTGTGTATGCCTGACCATCTGACACACTCATTTTGTATCAGATTGGATCTTATGGGACGGAGTGAATATATTCTAAATGATCGGCTCTTGCAAGAGCTGGCACATTTTTCTTATTAGACATTGAATCTAGGCATGTGTTGCCAATTTTACTTGTAGAAATGACAATGCTACAAGATAGCCAAGAACATGAAGTATATTATGGAAGTGCAATAAGGCTAGGTTAACACTTGGGCATCTGCATCTTCGTTCATTCTAACATTTTTTCTCCTCTTAAAGTCCTCTTAGTTTTTATGGGCTCCCCTTAAAGTCTATAAAGCAAAAATGCATCAAAAGCAACTTTCTGCCAACTGTATGGAAGCGCATTGAATACATGTGCACAGGCTCCATAGACAATAGAGGATTCCTTTCATGTATTGTTGTGTGACAGCTGAATTGTGACAAATTGCCTACTTGTGAACAAGACTTGCAGTAAGGTCCCCTTCACACTTGAGATGAGTGTCCTTTCAAGGGTTTTTTTTTTTAGTGCATGTACAGGCAAACTTATTTCAGGCTTGAGCATTTTGTTATTTTATTATTTTTAGCCAATGAGAGCTAGTTACTAGGCAAGAAAACAACAGAAAAACTGAAAATTGTATACTCACCTTTCCGTAATTTTCCTTTCCTGGTGCATCTTCATGGCAGCATACATACATGTGGGTTGTGACTCCACCCCCACAACCCGATAGGACTGGTTAAAGTGGAGTTCCACCCCCCCCAAAAAAAAAAAAAAATTAGTAATGTTCTTAAAAAAAATAAAAAAAAAACATTTGGATACATTTTTTTTTTTTTTTACTCACCTCTAAATGCCTGTTGCTAGGGGGTTCCTCGTGGTCTGCCTCCTTCGGTGCCTGGGCTCCTAATGTCACTTCCCATGGCGCGGGAAGGGAGATGGCCACTCCCCCCTTCCTCTTGTCAATCATCTGGGACACGTGACCAGGCCCAGATGATTGCGGGGCCAGTGACGGCGCACGGCGCGGCTCGCGCATGCGCAGTGGGTGCCCGGCTGTGAAGCCACAGCCGGGTGCCCACAGTTGAAATGCCGGCGCCGATGAGCGGAGGGGGGGAACAGCGGGGCTTCGATCACCCGCATCGCTGGACCCTGGAACAGGTAAGTGTCCAAATAAAAGTCAGCAGCTGCAGTATTTGTAGCTGCTGACTTTTAATTTTTTTTTTTTTCAAATGGGAACCCCACTTTAAATCAAAGACAGACCCGGCTCACAGCATTCTCTGTAACTCTCACCATTTAGGTGGGTATCTGTATGCTGCCATGAAGATGCATCAGGAAAGGAAAATTACGGAAAGGTAAGTGTACAATTTTCTGTTTTCCTGGTGCATCATGGCAGCATACATATGGGGACTAACTCGCCTCATAGGAGGGTGCAAGAAAAATTTTGTAGTCATCAGTAGCGCAAGTATGCACCATGAATGTTCCAAATTTTACTGTCGCGAGCCGGGTTCACCTATTATAGTGTAATAAAGGTGTCCTGGGAGGACCATATTGCTGGCTTGCAAATAACCTCAGGAGACACTCATCGCTCATCAGTCCACAGAGCTGGCACTGCCCTAGTTAAATGTGCTCTTAAGACCTCCAAAACAGGAAGGCCTTGAAGAGTAGGCTTTTTAATTGTCTTAACAATCTAGGAGGTGACTGAACGTGTTGATGCTGACTGACTCTGCCTTAAGCCACGCTGGAACCAAGAACATATTTCAGCTTTCCTGAATGAAAAGGTAGCTGCCAAGCAGGTCACCAGCGTTAGCTCAACATGCAGGGGATGTGGTTCTCTCACTCATCCAAGAAAGATTGTAAATTGACTTCCTGGTTAAATTGGAAGGAGAAAGACACCCCATGGATAAAAGCAGTCTGGAGTTTCAGGACTATTCTGTCCGGGTAGAACGTTAAGTGAGGCTCCTTGAGTAGAAAGCCTGCAGTTCTGACATGCTTTTTCACAGAGGTTGTAGCAACCAGAAATACAGTCTTTCGAGTTTGCAGAGTGTAGTCAATTCTGTAGGATAGAAATGAGGCCTTGATAGAAATGAGAACCATAAGCAAGTTCCACAAAGGGAACAATGGTTTCCTGGGAGGTCTATAACTTCATGCAAGCCTTTTAAGAATTGCATCATAAAGGGTTAAGGACTCCTTAAACCCTTGCAAGTGCAGACAAGGCTGAACTTTGAGCTTTAAACATATTTGAACCTAGGCCCATGTTCAGCCCCAGTTGTAAGAACCGTAGAACCTTGGCTGGTTTAGGTGATAAAGGACTGCAGGCTTTTGCTGTGTGACATCTGCATCATTTTCCCATATTCTTTGGTAAATCCTATTCATGAACACCTCTCTGGTTTGACACAAGGTAGGCACTACCTGCACTGAGCATGCTTGACTTGGTAGCCACTGCCTCTCAACTTCCATGTCACCAAAAGTAGTCTCTTGGAGCTGGATGGCAAAACTGTCCACGAGAGAGCGAATCCGTCATCACTGGAAGTGGCAGTGGTGATTCAATGCTTAAAGCAGGGGTCCACCCACACCGCCAAAAAAAAAAAAAATTAAAAGCCAGCAGCTACAAATACTGCAGCTGCTGACTTTTAATACATGGCCACTTACCTGTTCTAGGGTCCAGCGATGTCGGCAGGGGACGCCGAGAACCCGCTCGGTTCTCGGCAGCTGCCGCCGCCATCCTAGTTGAGGGAATCAGGAAGTGAAGCCTTGCGGCTTCACTTCCCGGTTCCCTACTGCGCATGCGCGAGTCGCGTTGCGCGTCCCAAGTGGTCCCCGCTCTCTCCTGGGAGCTGTGTGTTCCCAGCAGACAGCGCGGAGGGGACGGGAAGTGGCGTAGACTCCCATGGGAGTCTATGCCGGAAGTGGGTGCAAATACCTGTCTTAGACAGGTATCTGCACCCCCCTGAAAGGTGCCAAATGTGACACCGGAGGGGGGGAGGGCTCCGAAAAGCGGAAGTTCCATTTTTGTGTGGAACTCCGCTTTAAGAGTAGGAGGGAGAGAGACACTAGTGCCTCCTAAGCCAAAATGGTATATTTGCAATTATTGATACAGGAAGCTCCACTGACAGCCTAAGAATTCTACCCTTCCACTGCTGTCTAGGCACAGTATAAATCTTGTTCCTCTTGCTAAAAGGAGTGAATGACAGAAGTGCTTTGAACACTACTCGGTTCAAGAAAATTCAATACTATTCCTCATAAGCTTAACATCCCATGACCTTAAGCAGCCTGCTCTTTGAAATGAGTCCCCCAACCTTTCTAGCTGGGGTCTGATGTGATAATGTTCCATCTGAAAACAATTGGTCAGTTACGAAGAACCAAGGATACTCCGGCACTGTTCTGCTGGAAGAGACTTCACTCCCAAAGCATCTTTGGCTTTTTCTATAAGAGGACGGAAATTCCCTTGTGGAAGATCTACTGAATTTTTCCCGTCGCTATTGCAGACAGTAAGACCTTTGTGAATGCCCTGGGGGAGAAGTACAGACCGAAGGGGGAGGGACTCAAACTGGTAGAGGAATTGAGGAAGAATTGGGATAAGTAGGTGTCTGATAAACCTACAGGAGAATCCAGTCTAGCAGATTTATGAATAATATAATTGATTGGAGGTTTACCATCTTGCACGAATCCTTATCTCCTCTGGGTAACTAGAACCTTCACGATTGCTGTTTTTTTTTTTTCTTTTAATCCAGCTACAAACTGGACCAGAATTTTTTACTTTTCCATCAACTCTGGTTGCCTGGCTTACTGGAAGAGATTGAAAGGTGGACTTCCCACCTGTCAATGTTATATTATCATTATGCTCATTAAATTATGCCTGGGTGCATGGGTGAGTTTGTCATGTTATACTTTTTCAATAAAAATTATTGTACCAGAAAGGCGGACCTCCCTTAAACTTCCACCAATGTCACGCCAATATAGCTGATATGGCCCACTGATCCTGAAGGTTTTCCCTCCAGGTGTGTGCGTAAAGCTTCGCACAGGCACCCCTGGATTAGTGCACCCTTAAAAAGGACTTCCGCTGTTCTCCTAAGACAGGAGCCTTAGCTCTTTAAGGCTTCAATAATGAAGATTGGGTACTTCTCCAGTTAGTTTACTAATCTTTTTCCCCTGTTAGTAGGATTTTGCCTCCTGGTATCTACTTGGGAGTCACCACCTGAATGCTGGACCTTTTTGAATTTTCTGTTTTTTTGTCAGATGATATTAGCCCTGACCTGCTAATGGTCACCTTTGAGATGGGTGTATCCTGTCTACTCCCAAATAGATTGGATCTGTGTTCTGGTGTCTTGCACCATTTTTTAAATTTTTTTGAATTTTTTGAATTTTTTGGCAGGATCCACCAACCATGGCTTCAGCCATAATGCACTCCTTGCCATGACTGCGGGGAATGCTCTTGAAAAACATCAATTGACATCTTACACATCCACCACAGAGTATGCCGCCAATTTCAGCTCTTACAAAGCTGTTACCACCTTGTATCTTCACTTCTTCCAGATGGGCTTATTTAAAGGGTTACTCCACTTTTTTTTATCTGCAGGGCTGCAATTTTCTGTAAAATGCAATGAAACACGACTATCTGGAGGTGCTCTGTACACCGAATGTGCTCTGTACACCGAATGATGACAATGTTGATCAATGTTGCCTGTATGTCTGCGCTTGAACGGTGACTGTTCTGGCTTTTAGCAGGCTCTCTTCATCTTGAGGTCCTTGCAGGGCTGTATAGTGCTTGTTCCAGGCAGACTTGACATGCTAGCTTGGCAGGCAATGACTTTCCACAACAAATGCAGCGACCTATTAGTGAAAAAATGCAGCGAAAATGAGGAACCTCATCTGGAAAGGTAAAAAACCAAAGTAGATTTCTCAATATTGACTTCCCTTACATACAAGGGAGGTACGAACCTACCTGATTTAAAAAATTACTATTATGCCACGCTACTAGACCAACTGAAACACTGGGTCCATTCCACTGATGATAAACTATGGCTATCCATTGAAAAAGAATCCACTAAAAGGTAATAATCTGTTTGCTTTAGCAATAGCTTATACTCTGTTCCCTAAGATTATTATACATAAACTTTTGTCCATTAAAGCTACATTGTTAGCATGGAAATGTATCTCATCAAATTTTCACCAGTTAGGGGAAGTACATAATATACCTATCCAATTGAGAGCCTTACTGCAAGGCTCGACTCTCGATGAATAAATGGATTGACCAAGGATTTAACTTTTATGATAATCTTTTTCCAGAGGATAATAAAATTGTAAATAATAAACTACATAAACACAATTGCCTGAAGAATTTCAGCCCAAATAAAGGATGGTACATCCCAACATTAATCTGGAAGCATCTTACTATTAACAAAGACTTAATAACTAAAGGTATTGCTTTCTTTTATACGATGTTCTTTCATTTCCCCAAGCTTGGCAAAAACCATAACATGTTAAAATGGGAAAAAGATCTGTCCCAAGCCTGCTCGGAAGATTGCTGGTATAAAGCCATAATCATTAATAAAACAGCCTCTTCCTGTATTGAACATTGGGATAATGTCCAAAAGATTTTGAATAGATGGTACATAATCACTTACAAACTATCAAAAATGTTCCCCTCTTCATCTCCACTATGCTGACGGTGCAACAATCAAAAAGGTACCCTATATCATACATTATGGAGCTGTAAGAACTTATCTAGCTTTTGAAACTCTTTATCTATATTCATTGCCTTCCTTACAGGTAACCTAATCAAAATCTCTCCACCTATGGCCCTCCTAAGTATTAATCTAGACATCTTCCCATCTCAGTATGAAATAATAGTGGCCAACATTCTTATAGCCGCAAGACTTACCATAACAAAATTGTGGAAATCAATTGAAGCCCCTAACCTTACCGAAATCTTTACGAGACTTAACATCCAAGCACATTTTGAATTAATGTTATCCCCAAAAAGAAGAAATATTGGCTCAACTGGATTACCCATCCTAAAGCCTCTAAATTACTGAAAGAACTTTACCAGCACTCTTAATTAACTGAGAATTTTATGGCAAATGAATAGCTTCATGAATGTATATTATCTGCTTCCTACTTATCTAATGGTATGCAAATTGTTATTCATTTTATATGCCCTATTTACAGTTAGTTCCCCCAGGTGTAAATAGGATAGTTATATTCAATAGCAATCCTAACCTATCCTAACCTATGATAATGTCTACACCTGAAGGCTTCCACCGGTTATAAGTATTACTTTGCTATACCTATTAGCTATTCGCTATCATCCTCATCTGTGCAGTGTCGGTGTGAACACGCAGACAGTAACAGCATAGCACACTGTTACTACGGAGTGAGGAAGTGGGAACCATCAAGGCTGAAGAGGATTATTTTTCCTGTCAAAGAATTTTATTGTAAGTAAAAGAAAGGCAAATACGTACATAATCAAAAGAGAATCGTCTCACATAGTGCATATGAATTTGAACAACCATTCGGACAAACACAGTTTCGTCAGGAACGAGTAGAGACTGGGGTACACTTAGATAGATTATGAATGTGAATGTCTATGACTATGTTAAACTAACAATCGTAAAAGGATAAACAGTTGTCACTGATATAGTAATCAAGAAGTGAACCTATCATAGAATGTGGATGGAAACAAGAGACAATATCGCTAGCGGATGTTGCAAATAGAAGGAAATGTAGCACTAGAATAGAGGAGGGGTGAAAGAGAGAGGCATGGGCGTGAGAGTGTCTAGGATCCTAGAAGGTGCATTGCCAGAAGAGGATTATTTTTATTCTAAAAGGTACAGCCTTCATTGATGATGATCACATTAAGCAGCTGTATAATTAATCATCATTATCACTATAATCACACAGTACAGGTGCTTTGAGCCACAGTACCTGTACTGTGTGATTATCAAGATAATAATGATTTGGGATGAGCCGAAGACCCCCTGGTTCGGTTCTCAGCAGAACATGCGAACAGGTAAGAAATTTGTGCGAACACCGTTAAAGTCTATGGGACACGAACGTGAAAAATCAAAAGTGCTAATTTTAAAGGCTTATATGCTTTAGGTATCAACCTTGACACTTTCCCATTTCAATACAGAATATCAGTGGCGAATATTCTTATAGCAGCTAGACTTACTATAACGAAAATGTGGAAATCAGTTGAGGCCCCTAACCTGTGTGATGTCATTCTTAGAGTCAACACCCAGGCGAAATATGAATTACTGTTAGCACTTAAAAATTATAACGTAATTCACTTTAAGAAGCACTGGTACGTATGGATCATACATCCTAAAGCATCTACAGTACTAAAAGACTTGTACGCTCAGTCTTAACTACCACTAGGTAGCCTGTTGGTATCACTTATTCCTTGTAGAGACTTATGCTGCTTTCATTTCCTGATTGGTTTCGCACACTAGAATACATTGATTTACTAGACGACATCCTGTTCTCTCTTTTGTTTATTCAAGTTAGAATAGACCTGTTCACAGTTTGCTCGCCTAGGGGTGAATAGGTTTATTCTTGGAGGTTTACTAGCTAGAAACTGAATTTAAAGATATGAATTTGAAGGATTATTTACGATTATTATACTGACTTAATGTATTTATCAAAAATGCATTCGCTATACTATGTAACTGTAATGGTGTGAATCCTGTTATACCTTTCTTAATGTCTCTATTTGTTATTTTATGTTCTGATAACTAAATAAAAAATTGAATGTAAAAAAAAAAAAAAAAAAAGGCTTATATGCAAGTTATTGCCATAAAAAGTGTTTGGGGACCCGGGTCCTGCCCCAGAGGACATGTATCAATGCAAGAAAAACATTTTAAAAATGGAAGTTTTTTCAAGAGCAGTGATTTTAATAATGCTTAAAGTGAAACAATAACAATGAAATATTCCTTTAAATATCTGCCTGATGGGTGTCCTTAGTATGCCTGTAAAATAGCGCATCTTTCCCATGTTTATAACAGTGCCACAGCAAAATGGGGTTTCTAAAGGAAAAAAAGTCATTTAAAACTGCTTGCAGCTGTATTGTATTGTCAGATCCCGGCAATATAGATAAAAATACCAAAAATACTAAATGAAAATGGCGTGGATGTCCCCCCAAACTGCATACCAGGCCCTTCAGGTCTGGTGTGAATATTAAGGGGAACCCCGCACCAATTTTTTTTTTAATGGTGTGGGGGTCCCCCAGGCCCTCACAGTTACTCTTGTTGGGCGCAGGAACATGCCCTGCTGTGAAATATTATATCAAGAATTGTAATTACATGTCCCTGTTAAACAGGGGCAGAAAAATTGGGCCTTGGGTGATGGTGGTGGTGCCACAACACTGTAACCCCTCACAGATACTCTCGTTAGATGCAGGAATGGGCCCTGCTGTGAAATATTAGATCAAAAATTGTAATTACATGCCCCTGTTAAAGAGGGGCAGAAAAAATGGGCCTTGGGTGGTGGTGCCACAACACTGTAACCCCTCACAGATACTCTTGTTGGGCACAGGAACGGGCCCTGCGTTGAAATATTATATCAAAAATTGTAATTACATGTCCCTGTTAAATAGGGGCAGAAAAAGTGGGCCTTGGGTGGTGGTTGTTGTGCCACAACACTGTAACCCCTCACAGATACTCTTGTTGGGCGCAGGAATGGGCCCTGCTGTGAAATATTAGATCAAAAATTTATATTAAATTCCCCTGTGAAACAGGGGCAGAAAAATTGGGCCTTGGGTGATGGTGGTGGTGCCACAACACTGTTACCCCTCACAGATACTCTTGTTGGGTGCAGGAATGGGCCCTGCTGTGAAATATTAGATCAAAAATTGTAATCACATGCACCTGTTAAACAGGGGCAGAAAAATTGGGCCTTGGGTGGTGGTGGTGGTGCCCTAAACCAAAAATATTGTTGGAAGCTAGCATCATCAAGATTGAGGAGGAATATGATAGTCAGCATAGGCAGTCTTCAAGGGATCCCACATCCATAGCAAATTTAATCAGTTACATCAGCATCAGGTGCTTGATAGCTGCTGATCCAAGACTGATTCATTTTTATGAATATGAGCCTATCAACAGAGTCTGTGGTCAGGCGACACTCTTTGATCCATTACAAACCCTCCAGCAGCACTGAATGTGCTTTTAGAAAGCACACTGGACGCAGGACAGGCCAGTAGCTCAATTGCATATTGAGCAAGTTCTGGCCAGTGGTCCATCCTCAAGACCCAGTAACCCAGTGGATGCTCTGCTGGAAAGGTCTCCAAGTCTGCTCTTGCCCCTAGATATTCCTGCACCATATAATGCAGACGCTGGCGATAGTTGCTTGAACCGATCAGACCTTGGTGCTGAGGACTGAAAAATTGTTAAAAGGCATCGGTCAGATGGCCACCTTCTCCACCGTTCTTCCTCTGACTGAACAAAGCCTTTGCGACACATTTGCGACACTGTGAAGTCACCCTGACATGCAAGCAGCCCCAGTGCCGGGTAGGCACCCACCAATGTAAGCGGCCATTTGGCTTTTTAATTTGTTTACTTTTTTAATAAATGGTTTTACGCTATGGAGACTGTTTTTGTTTCCTATGTATCCTTATCCTATCTTGAATGAGCTTGACGGGAACGATCCATGCCTATAATACCAACCACAGTCCGGCCATCCATGTGAGCAGGCACAACCCTGCACAAGCGCTAGTGACTCTCTTTTTAACTAAAGGAGTCATTGGTATCTGGTAAGCAGATATCTACTACTTCGAGGTGTTTTCCTTTTTCTTATTTTCCTTTGGTGATGGAAAACCTTTCGTTTACAGCAACAAGATTGGGATATTATTGAAAGATATCATTTCAACCACTTCAAAACACTTTTTTATGTGGACAATCAATCACTATATATTTGTTTCACTATTGTGGGCACTCCAATGTGTAATCTAATTATGATTTGTCATTATTATGTTTTTCATTTTTTTGGTAATGCAGGATATTTATTTATTTAAAGCACTTGAATAGTATGGTATCTAGCGCCCCCTAGCTTTCTTACATTTCCATTTTTTTGGTAATGCAGGAGATTTATTTATTTATTTAGAGCACTTGAATAATATGGTATCTAGCGCCCCCTATCTTCCTTACATTCCTTTTTTTGATTATCTATTTTTTTGATTATTCAAAAATTGGGGAGCAGCTTACACTGATTGTTTATATATTTCCACAAATTTTCTTTATTGTTGGGAATGTTTTTTTACTAGATGTATCACCAGTATATGTAATTCATATATATTATCTGCTATCGACACCATTGGCGCGAAGGTTTTTACTATTTTCTATTGTTATCCACTCCACCAACTCTTCGGCATGTTGTGGCTCAATAAGCCAGCAGCAGAAAAAAAGAACAAGCATGCCCCACGGCCACCTGCAGAGGATGCACCATGTCCAAAGCCACCACTGTTGAGTGTAGACACAGAGGCTGCTTGCCCTCTTTTAGTAGCCTGTGAGCGCCTGCCTCTCCTTGGTGGCCTTCCGGACATGATGTATTTTTTGTTTTGCAACACCAGACTACACTGTATTAGATACGGTGTACACTGCCTGAAGTGTATTAGAAACTGTACACACTGTATTAGATTCTGTGTACACCACCAGAAATGTAGTAGAAACTGTACATATTGTATTAGATACTGTGTACACCGTCTGCACTGTATTAGAAACTGTACAACGGTTGCACTGTATTGTATACTGTGTACACCACCAGAAATGTAGTAGAAACTGTACACACTGTATTAGATACTGTGTACACCGCCTGCACTGTATTAGAAACTGTACAACAGTGGCACTGTATTGTATACTTTGTACACCACCAGAAGTGTAGTAGAAACTGTACACACTGTATTAGATACGGTGTACACTGCCTGCACTGTATTAGAAACTGTACTAAGTATTGAAAAAAAAAAAAAGAAACTGTACTACAGCTGCACTGTATTGTATACTGTGTACACCACCAGAAGTGTAGTAGAAACTGTACACACTGTAGTAGATACTGGGTACACCACCAGAAAAGTAGTAGAAACTGTATACACTGTATTAAATACTGTGTGCACCGCCTGCACTGTATTAGAAACTGTACAATGGCTGTACTGTATTGTATACTGTGTACACCACCAGATTGTGTGTATATATATATATATATATATATATATATATATATATATATATATATATATATATATATATATATATGGGTGGAGCCCTATGTCCGATACGGACATAGATAACATTTGTAGTTAACATAAAACTTACCATCGG
This sequence comes from Aquarana catesbeiana, assembly GCF_042186555.1. Taxonomy (NCBI): domain Eukaryota; kingdom Metazoa; phylum Chordata; class Amphibia; order Anura; family Ranidae; genus Aquarana; species Aquarana catesbeiana. The sequence goes on from NC_133327.1 coordinate 125,152,608, forward strand.
AAATAGACCTGGAAGTGTGGACTTACCATATGAAATGGACCTGAAAGTGTGCCTTGGTCTGCTGGTCGGTATGCCAGAATAAGGGGGCATACCCTAGTTTAAGAAATGATTATTCTGTAGAGAGAAATGAATGAAATGAATGAATGAAATGAATGCCTTGAAATGGGGATGGGAGGGTGGGTATCGCGCACAGGAAACCGACAAGCACCACAGGTGAGCGGGCTGCTTAAATACCCCCCGGGCTCCTCCCATAAATTCAGGCCACCATACTGGCCTTCCTACTTATGGGTGGAGCCCTATGTCCGATATGGACATAGATAACATTTGTAGTTAACATAAAACTTACCATCGGAAATAGACCTGGAAGTGTGGACTTACCATATGAAATGGACCTGAAAGTGTGCCTTGGTCTGCTGGTCGGTATGCCAGAATAAGGGGGCAAAAACATTCAGGTAGGGGTGTGGTTTTATTAGTTTTGGCATTATTTTTTTGAGCAAGTTTGGTGAATGCTTGTGCCGTTTCCACCTAAGGAGTGGGGACGTACCGGGCGAGGTAGGCAGAGTTTCACCTGCTAAGTCTCTTGATGACGTGATCTGGGACCCATGCCGACATGCTGCCAAGGCTGCCCCAATACTAAAGAGTGACTGGAGTGCTGACTGGGGTCGAGGTGTAGGCAGCGTAGAAGAACCCCAGGTGTTTGATGAACTGGCAGGCACTCGAGGGTTGCCCGAAAAGGTAATAGGGGACTAGAGTTTGAGTGTTCCGGTAGGAGTGACAGTAGGTGGTCGAGTATGGTTACTGGCCACCGGACGTTGTTTACTTTATGGAGATGGATGTCTATCCTGGAGCTTGATTGCTGGGTTTTGGACACTGCAGGGTGGAGGATGAAATGGTGTTGGCAGCGAGCCAACTACACAGAACTTGGCCTGCGGGATTGCTGCGGGTGAACTCGCTGGGCCGCCAGAACCCGTGATAGGCCAAGTAAATGGCTGCTTGTATGACCAAACTGGGGAGAAGGCCCAATAGCGTACTGGTTAATATAGTAGACATGTCCCAGAAGATGGCAGCCTGGAACGAACATGCAGTGGACATTAAACTGGTGTTGCCAAGATAATTACACCAGCGTGCGCAGGAAGGACATCACAGAGCGATGCGGACCTGGCTTCATTAAGAGGCTCGCCTCGGACCGGATGTCGGTGGCAAAGCCACGGCCTGTCCTGTCCAGATAAGACCCTGGAGTTAAGCGGTTGCCATGACCGGGTGTAACTTGAAGAGGGAGGAAGTCCGGGTAAACCCCGGGTTTTAGGAGTGTCTCTGGGGGCCATGTACTTGTAAACCGATGATGGCCAAAAATTGCCACAATGCCTGTGGTGGCTGTGGCATCTGTCGCTACCTGGGGTGACAAGGGCGACGTAGGTGATAAGACCCTAGAGTTTAAGGTATAATCATTGATACACCGATCCACGTAGTACGGGACCTTCCGACATTGATAGGTCCACATTCTTAGGAAAGACTGCAGCTACTTGTTAGTACACACCCGTGTATGGGTGAAGTCTTGGGGAACTAACCTGATACGGGTCAGTTTGTCGAGGGGGAGGCTGGCCTGCGTGGTATTCGTCAATTCGGAGGAGGTTATTGTAGACCTCGGTTCCGGATTATTGAGTTTTTTGAGACTACAAGCTGAAGGACATAATGGCATTACCAGCGAGTCAAGTTGTGTCTACGTAGTACCTGGCTGCCTGTGCCAGTAAAGTGAATTTGTTAGGCCGTAGAAAACCACAGAGGCCAGGTAGATGGCTGCTTGTATGACTAGACTGGGGAATGTCTGAGGTTTTGACATGTCCCTGAAGATGGCAGTTGTGATGGGCAAGCGTTTGCCGTTTAGCTATGGGCTGATGCTTCTGGACGCCACGTAGAAAGGATCCTACTGTATGAGCCGTAAACACGGATGACTCTCTGGGGTCCTGTGAGGGCAAGAAATGCTGGATGTTGGCTAGGTATAGCCTGATGATGTTATGAGGAACCAGCTGTGTGTGGCAATACGATACCTGGTGCGGGGTGGAACCTGAACTCAACTGACCTAAGCGAGAAATGACACAGAAATTGATGAGTGGCTCATATGAAATGCCACTGGAGACAAGTGGCCGATTAAGTGCCACTGAAGAATGATGTGTGACTGATTGTGTGCCCCTGGAAATGTGTACTGATTGCAAGAAGTCATGCTAAGATGCGAGCCCTGCAATGATTGCAAGAGTTGTGCTTAAATACGTGTTTGCAACAATTGCCAGGGAGTTTGTGTCAATGGTGATGTGTTTGCCGTGACTGCGGGAAGTCCGTATTACTGCATGTGCTTGCACGGGCTGCAAGGAGTTATACTTGGATGCGTGTTTGCAACGATTATAAAGTTGTGTTTGGCTGCATGCTTGCCATGATTGCAAGAACTTATGCTTGGGTGTGTCCCTGCAACATTTTGCAAGAAGTTGTGACTGGATGCGTGCTTGCAATGATTGCAAGAAGTTATGTTCGGATGCATGCTTGCAACGTTTGCAAGAAGTTATGCTAAGATGCGTGTCTTGTAATGATTGTAAGATTTGTGCTTGAATGTGTGCTTGCAACGATTGCAAGGGAGTTTCTGTCGGTGGAGATGTGTTTGTAGTGATTGTGAAAAGTTCGTATTGCTGCATGTGCTTGCAAGACTGCAAGAGTTTAAACTTGGATGTGTACTCGCAACGACTGCAAGAAGTTATGCTTGAATGCATGCCTGCAACGTTTGCAAGAAGTTTTATGATTGGATGCGTGTTTGAAATGATTGCAAGAAATTGTGCTTGGATGTGTGCTTGCAACGATTGCAAGACGTTCTGTTTGGATGCGTACTTGCAACGATTGCAAGAAGTCATGATGGGATGTGTGCTTGCAACAATAGCAAGAAGTTATGTTTCGATGTGTGCTTGCAATGAAATGTAAGAAGTTGTGTTTGGATGCGTATTTGCGACGATTGCAAAAAGTTATACTTGGATGTGCTGTGACTATGAGGGGGTATAGTAGCGAGGCGAAGGTTTCAACGAATGAATCGGGACCATGACTGAGCTTCGAAGGAAGACGGGGTGTGGCCCCCCCCTTTTTTTTTTTTTTTTGACTGACCTAGAGGAAATGACAGATGAGAACCGGTGGAGGGTTTGACTACCTGGTTTGAAAGGTAAATTGTTTTAGCGACAGGTGCATGGCATTAAATAAATGAGTGAACTGTTTGTGCCATGACAGAGGCACGAATCGGTGTGCCATGACTGCGCCAATGAGGCCGCTCCAACTGGGGCTTGCCAGGATGAATCGATGTTTGACGGATGCCCTGAACTTGAATCGGGGCGCGGCATGCGACAATGAAATAAATGAAATGTTTGCCTTAGAGTGAAATGAATGAAAAACGTTTCGCCATGACAGAGGCACGAATCGGTCGTGCCGCAGCTGCAACTGACAGCGACCCGGACTCTGGAGCATGTACTGAAATGAGGCAAAAGAAACGCTGGTGCATGCCGGAGTACATTGGTGCATCACGGATGCGACTGGATTTGAATTGGAGTGTGGTATGTAACCGTGAAATGTTTGCCCTGGCAAAGGCACGAATTGGTTATGCCTCAACTGATAGCTAACCAAGTTCTGATGCAGGTGTTGGCTGAGGCCCAAATGTTTTATTTATACTACTTTATTTATATATATATATATATATATATATATATATATATATATATATATATATATATATATATATATATATATATATATATATATATATATATATACACATACATACATGTTTTTTTTTTTTGTTTTTTTTTTTTTTTTCGACTGCGACAAATGACGAGTCGGACTATGGAGTACGAATGAAATGAGGCCAAGACAACTGGGGCGCGCCGGGACGAATCGGTGCATCTCGGATGCTACTGGATTCGAATCGGGGCGCGGTACGTGACAGTGAGATGAGTGAAATGATGAAATGAATGAAATGATTTGTCATGGTAGAGCACGTGCCATGACAGAGACACGAGTCGATCATGTCGCGATTGCAACTGACAACGACCGGACTCCGGAGCATGTACTGAAATGTGGCCGAAAATACCTGGGGCACGCCGGGACGAATCGTTGCATCATGGATGCGACTGGATTCGAATCGAAGAGTGATTCGTGAAAGTTGAAGTGATTCCCATGACAGAGGCACGAATCGGTGAGCCGCAAACTACGACTGACAACGAACCGGACTCTGGAGCATGTCCAGAAATGAGGCCGGGCCCTGGGGCACGCCGTAACGAATCGGTGCATCGAAGATGCGACTGGATTCGAACCGGAGCGCGGTAAGTGCAGGTGTAACATTTGTTGCCATGACAGAGGCGCGAATCGATCATGCCGCTATAGCGACTGACTGCGAATCGGACTCTGGAGCATGTACTGAAATGTGGCCAATACCTGGGGCACGCCGAGACGAATCGGTGCATTTCCATGCGACTGAATTCGTAACGGAGCGTGATACGTGGCATGATAACCATGACAGAGGTACGAATCGGTGAGTCGAAAGCGACTGATAATGACGTGACTCTGGAGCATGTACTGAAATGAGGCCGTAACTACTGGGGCACACCGGAGCGAATCGGTGCATCTTTAGGTGCGACTGGATTCGAATCGGAGCGCGGTATGTGACTGAAATGAGAAATGATTCGAAATGGTTTGAAATGTTAGAAATGTATTCAGAAATGCGAAATGATTGGTATCGAACTGACGTGATTCGATAAGATTTGCGAATTGCGAATCGCTATGGCTGTCTACTGACACATGTTTAACAACTTAGACATGCCTGAAATGAAGCGACGCCTGCGTCGCGGTGGTTTCTCAGATAACGCAAAATGGTAACATAACGATAGTACGAGTGATATACATTGCGGTACGTTCGTGAAATTTGCGAGTGATTCGTAAGTTTGATATCACGGTTTAGTGACATGATATCTATAATGCGTAAAAACAAAAGTCCGACGGGACCCTACCTGCGACAGCCAAGCCAGACGCGTGGTACGAACGTACGAATCGGTAAACACGGGCTTCAAAACTCTCGAGCAGGGAAATTGCGAATGCGGGAACTTTGCACGGTAAGAACTTGCGGACGCTGGTATACGAATAGTCGGCCTAGTGACGTATATCGCGCACAGGAAACCGACAAGCACCACAGGTGAGCGGGCTGCTTAAATACCCCCCGGGCTCCTCCCATAAATTCAGGCCACCATACTGGCCTTCCTACATATATATATATATATACACACACACACACACACACACACAGCTTGCAGTGTACACCACCAGAAGTGCAGTAGAAACTGTACACACTGTATTAGACACTGTGTACACCGCCTGAAGCATATTAGAAACAGTACACCACAGAATGCACTGTAGATATTGGCTACACTGGATGCAGAGTATACAGTAGTGCTCATAAGTTTACATACCCTGGCAGAATTTGTGATTTCTTGGCCATTTTTCAGGGAATATGAATGATAACACAAAAACTTTTCTTTCACTCTAGGTTAGTGTTTGGCTGAAGCCATTTATTATCAATCAAATGTGTTTTCTCTTTTTAAATCATAATCACAACAGAAACTAACCAAATGACCTTGATCAAAAGTTTACATACCCTGGTGATTTTGGCCTGGTAACATGCACACAAGTTGACACAAAGGGGTTTGAATGGCTATTAAAGGTAACCATCCTCACCTGTGATCTGTTTGCTTGTACAATGCCCACAACTTTGAAGATTTTTTTTTTTATTGTGAAGAAAACAACAAATAAGACAAAATAACAGAAAAAGTCAATGTGCATAACTATTCACCCCTAAAGTCAATACTTTGTAGAGCCACCTTTTGCGGCTATCACAGCTCCAACTCGCTTTGGATTAGTCTCTATGAGCTCGCCACATCTTACCACTGGGTTTTTTGCCCATTCCTCCTTGTAAAACTGCTCCAGCTCCTTCAAGTTTGATGGTTTGCACTTGTGAACAGCAATCTTAAAAGTCTGACCACAGATTTTCTATTGGATTGAGGTCTGGGCTTTGACTAGGCCATTCCAACACATTTACATGTTTCCCCTTAAACCACTCAAGTGTTGCTTTAGCAGTGTTTTTGGGGTCATTGTGCTGCTGGAAAGTGAACCTCCATCCTAGCCTCAAATCACACATAGAGTGGTACAGGTTTTGCTCAAGAATATGCCTGTATTTAGCACCATCCATCTTTCCCTCAACTCTGACCAGTTTCCCAGTCCCGACTGATGAAAAACATCCCCACAGCATGATGCTTCCACCACCATGTTTCACTGTGCTGATAGGACCAAAGCGCACTCCGCAGGAGTGCAACTCCTCTAACGGGACTTTAATATAGGGTCACCTCTAATAAAGGTATGAAGATAGTAGAATGTTTTTTAAAAAATTATTAATATTTATTGAAAAATCTGTATAAAAATCATGAACATGACCTAACAATACATGAATTAAAATGGATGCATGTAAATGAGGAAAAAACAATATATCAGACAATGACCAATTGTAATGATACAGGTAGATTGAACACCAATAATCATAAGACCCAACGTTTCGAGGTAAGCAAAGGGTTGACCTCTTCTTCAGGGGTAACGACAATTGGTCAAGAGGATTATTTCATCAGTCAAGTTTATAAGAAAATTTCCATGGACATTCTCAGCATCCAGTAGGAAGTAGTACCATCCGTCACGGCTACACAGGGGTCCAAGACCAGAAATCAGAGGGAGAAGAAATAACCGACAGTGTCGCAGAAGTAAAATGCCAAGATGGGCCACGGTCACTTCACAAAGGACATCCCAAAAAAAAGACCAGATACCGTCACCCCTTCGGTAAGAAACTTCTCAAAGCCCAAATATTAGGGCTGAATGATAGAAGATTCAATACCACTAAAAGGAAAGAGGCTTGAATAGAAAAGGATCAAATCACGGAGCCCAGTCCTTGAAGCTGAAAACCAGAAGGGAGGGGATAGGTCACTGGTATCAGACCCACAGGTTTTCAAGGGAGTATGAAATTCCCTTGCCCGGTATAAACCCAGAATTGCCTGCCTGTCTCTCCTTCCTCGATGCATGCTGTTTCTAACGCTACACTGACGTGCATCGAGGAAGGAGAGACAGGCAGGCAATTCTGGGTTTATACCGGGCAAGGGAATTTCATACTCCCTTGAAAACCTGTGGGTCTGATACCAGTGACCTATCCCCTCCCTTCTGGTTTTCAGCTTCAAGGACTGGGCTCTGTGATTTGATCCTTTTCTATTCAAGCCTCTTTCCTTTTAGTGGTATTGAATCTTCTATCATTCAGCCCTAATATTTGGGCTTTGAGAAGTTACTTACCGAAGGGGTGACGGTATCTGGTCTTTTTTTGGGGATGTCCTTTGTGAAGTGACCGTGGCCCATCTTGGCATTTTACTTCTGCGACACTGTCGGTTATTTCTTCTCCCTCTGATTTCTGGTCTTGGACCCCTGTGTAGCCGTGACGGATGGTACTACTTCCTACTGGATGCTGAGAATGTCCATGGAAATTTTCTTATAAACTTGACTGATGAAATAATCCTCTTGACCAATTGTCGTTACCCCTGAAGAAGAGGTCAACCCTTTGCTTACCTCGAAACGTTGAGTCTTATGATTATTGGTGTTCAATCTACCTGTATCATTACATTTGTCATTGTCTGATATATTGTTTTTTCCTCATTTACATGCATCCATTTTAATTAATGTATTGTTAGGTCATGTTCATGATTTTTATACAGATTTTTCAATAAATATTAATAATTTTTTAAAAAACATTCTACTATCTTCATACCTTTATTAGAGGTGACCCTATATTAAAGTCCCGTTAGAGGAGTTGCACTCCTGCGTAGTGCGCTTTGGTCCTGTAGAATAATTGGGATGGGGGTTCACCTCTAAAATACTATAACGCCCATTGGGATGACACCTCCTTTGTTCACTGTGGTGATAGTGTTCTTTGGGTGATGTGATGTGTTGGGTTTGTGCCAGACATAGCGTTTTCTTTGATGACCAAAAAGTTACATTTTTGTCTCATCAGACCAGAGCACCTTCCTCCATACATTTTGGCAGAAAAAAAGGCGCCTCTAAGTGCGGAAGATTAAAAAAATTTAATATCCCCAGCGGGATTAAAAACACTTACAAGATCAGAAAGTAGAATAAGCATAACATCGTTGATGGTAAGAGCGATCCAGCATCAGGAGGGTCCGCAGCTTGTTGTAAGACTCCCAGGACTGTGGGTAAGTAACGGCAGGGACTCCAATGAAGTTGCCAGCAGATGATGGAAGATCCTGGAGATGCCGATGGAGGTCACACGATCCGAATCTAGGGAAAACGAAGATCCCGGAAGTGACGTCGGCGGTGAGGGACAGCAACCAGCGTGGAATGGATGTAGTCATCAAAAAGGGACGTGTTTCGGAACTGCTATTGGTTCCTTTTTCAACCTTTGGCTACAGGTATAACCATGCATAATTTATACTCTCTGGACCAGCTGTGGGCGGGGACAAGGGCGTGTGCCTGCTGAGGATTACAGAAAGGTATACTGGTGGTGTCAGTGAGATTGAGGCCTCATACAGGGCTGGACAAGAGCAGAAGACCCAAATCTACCAGCTACTGGGGGTAGGGCTACACGAAGAACAAAAAAGAAATGACTATTCTTTAACCCTATAGCTGTATTGTTGCTTGGGGTTAGTGATGGATCCAAGAATTTAGATAAAAAGAATAATATCTTACAGAAAAGAAGTGCCCATTAAATTTTTTTCTTTTGAATAGAATTCCTCTTTATCTCTACTTTTCTGAAAATAATGAGATATTGCACAGCAAAGGAGAAGAATAATTCACATGGCAGCTGCAAGGTAATTAGGTTTGTGACTGTGCATTTATGAAGCTTCTTATGAAGCTGACATCCTAGTATTAATACTAAATGTCCAAAAAATGGGTCGGCTTTTGGTAGCATATAATGTATTTTTGAGGTGTATCAGTGGAAATAAAGACAGGACAGTTTTTAATCTAAAGGCATTCAGTATAGTGATATATACGGTAAGTATATTTGTCCTGTACACAGTAATGTACGTTGATTGTACACTGGTAAAGTAATACAGTGTACAAGTTAAAGACACATTATAATCCATTGTTAGCCTAATGCAGTCAGTAGGTGGTGTAAAAACTCTGCTCAGGGTCAGCGAGCCCAGATTATATCCTCTGTCATATGACACTACATTAAATTCAAAGAACATGTAAAAATACACATATTTTTACACCTGTGGGTTCTTGCCAGATTGAAGTTGTACGAATATGCATTAAATGTATTAGAAGAATAACAGGAGTAACAACGGCTCCTGGGCCTGCATCTCTAAGGCTACTATCACACTGGGGCGGGGGGGGGGCGTTAGCGGTAAAGCGCTGCTAGTTTTAGCAGAGCTTTACTGCTGTTATAGCTGCGTTATTCGCCCACTAGCAGGGCGCTTTTAACCCCCCCGCTAGTGGCCGAATAAAGGGTTAAAAGCACTGCTGCCGAAGCGTTTTGCAGGAGCTTTGGCAGCGCTGCCCATTGATTTCAATGGTAGGGGTGGTGCGGGAGTGGTGTGTACACAGCTCCCACACCGCCCCAAAGATGCTGCTTGCAGGACTTTTTTTTCCTGTCTTGCAAGTGCACCGCCCCAGTGTGAAAGCTTTCAGGCTTTCACACTGGGGAGGCTTGAGAGGCACTTTTCACGCAAAAACACCTGAAAAGCGCCCCAGTGGGAAAGGGGTCTAATTCAAGGAAATCTCTTTCTTTCATCACAGTACCAATGATGATGGCACCATCATTGTATATTTATAAGTTCAATGAGATATCTCTGCTCAGAAGCATGTCACATCCAGTTAGCTATTTGTATAGTAGACATTGCTTATAATTTTGATATTTCTTGGAGTCTTGACTTTTTTGGTGATTTTTTTTTGTTAAAAGACAAACATTCAGCAAAAAATGAAATATACAAGTCTTGTTCTTGTTGCCTCTGGATGGTGGTGTTTGCACTGGCTGAGTCAGCCCATGTAAGCATGGTGCACTCGTCGTGACTCATTTTGTATTTTTTGTGTATTATTTTAATATTGATATTCATCGTTGCACATTTTTTTTTATCTTTTCTGCACCTTATCTGAGCACCTTTATAGTATGTTGCATAGAGTTGATATTAAGCGCTAGCACTTATAGATATTGCATATTGAATTGGTTTAACACATATACATTTACATATACATGTACATGCAAATGTTGAAACAATTGGTTTAAACACATATACACACATTATAATTTGTGGTATTCACCATTTTAGATTGTAACGTTTTTTTGTGTGTGGATTAGCGCTATTCTTATCACTTTACACTATTCTGCAGAAAGTTGCTGATGCTGACTGAGAGACTTTCGCCTGGTGATCTGGTCTGGCATCTCTGGAAAAGGTGTCTGGAAGATATTAGAAGGAGGCATCCAACTATCCAAGGACATTAGTGAGTACAGACTAGAGTGAGAGATCCCTGAGGCTGTGCGCTGCTACTGTCTTCCAAGTGCTAAAGTCAGCATTACTCAAAAAGGACAGTGTGCTTGCTGTCCTAGTATAGCTCAGTCCACTAACTGCTTGTGCAAGGACTCTGGTTGGTGTATTAAAAGAAAAATGTGTTTTCTTAAGTTGCTAATAAGGTTACTGGAGTATCCCACAGTTACCCTACTCCTATCCAAGTTCAAGTTTAGCAATAAAGTACCAGAAAAGCATCCTTCTAGACTGTTCATTGAGCCAAAGGACTGACTGTGACTGCATGGCTGTGGGTGAAACTATGGGAAAAAACCCTGGGACTTTAAAACTGCAGGCTCCTTTGGGAGTGAGTGCCACAAACATATTGTACATAAAAAAATAAAGGAAAACTTCACATTGCATAGTTTATTACCCCAATTGGAGCTGGGTATGATTATGTGTTGTTGCGAAGTAGAAATTTCGACACCTGGCTCTCTGAGTAGGGCTGCGGATGTATTGCCCCGTACACATGGTCGGACTTTGTTCGGACATTCTGACAACAAAATCCTAGGATTTTTTCCGACGGATGTTGGCTCAAACTTGTCTTGCATACACATGGTCACACAAAGTTGTCAGAAAATCCGATCGTTCTAAACGCAGTGACGTAAAACACGTACGTCAGGACTATAAACGGGGCAGTGGCCAATAGCTTTCATCTCTTTATTTATTCTGAGCATGCGTGGCACTTTGTCCGTCGAATTTGTGTACACATGATCGGAATTTCCGACAACAGATTTTGTTGTCGGAAAATTTTATATCCTGCTCTCAAACTTTGTGTGTCGGAAAATCCGATGGAAAATGTGTGATGGAGCCTACACACGGTCGGAATTTCCGACAACAAGGTCCTATCACACATTTTCCGTCGGAAAATCCGACCGTGTGTACGGGGCATATATCTGTAATAAAGCAGGTTTTACATAAAATAGTCTTGTCTGTCTGTGTTAGGACAGCCCAGTTTCCTCACTTGGATACCCAGGTTGATAATGAGTAATATTCTGTGTAAAGTGTGTAAAGTTTTTCATCCACGTTTTTGCTTGTAGGCCCTTTTTATCTTTTTATCACTCTACAAAGTGACTTTCTTTCATGCACTGCTTTCTGCAGTAGCTGACTTTAAAATATTAGCCTCAGCCATCTGTCTTAAGACATTCCCCATAATAGCTCTTATGGGTGGAAATGCTGAAAGCAGAAGCTAATTACAACAGCTGAGACACCGATGACATATCAGATCCATGTTCTAACATTGCTGGACTTCACCATCACTTCATCTGCTACCATAAAATGTAAGGTTATCCATACTAGTGCATACTTGAGCATGGTGTACTCTGATAAACTGGCTTTACCCACAGACCAATTTTGTTATGAAACTCTATAGCTGTACATAAGAATTCACCTAGACCTAGCTAAAATGGAACTGAAGATACAGAGAAACATTGTAAAGCCCCCTCTTTGCTTCTCCCAATACCTACAGTGGTTTATATAACAAACATTATAGCAAAATGAATGTGCCCCTAACTTTTCTCCAGATGAAAAGTTATACCTCCTTACATATTTTTTGCAGCTAAATACTTCTGTAAATGTTTTATGGTCCCTTTCTCTGGGGTTAAATGTGGAATGCAGAACTGACATGCCCTGGCTGAGTTAACAGCTATACATAATTCATAACATCTGTTGGGAATAAATTCAGTCGATAATGATTACTCCACTAAAAGTAGAAGATCACTGCCATTATTTTAAGACTAAAACCCATGATCTTGCAGAGGGAATAGATTGTACATTACTTCTTTTTAGGAAGCTGCATTTCTAGACTGGGTCATTAGTGGTCATGTTACAGTTTTTTTTACCCAACTTCAAACTATTGCTGGAACATATTTTACCCCAGGACTTTCTTTTTAGGAATCCTTAATAACATCAAGTTATGAGCTACACATTATAATATTACAATATGGAGGAGAAAATGTAATGTTTTTGATCCAGTTTATGTAGATTGTACCCCCTACTGGGGCACATACATTTATGAACACGTAGTAACATTTTTTTTTTCTCCCTCTTTTTAGGGAGGGGCGGGGGTTGTTTAAATAACTTCCCTGCAGCTGAAATGGTTGTGCTTTTAATAATTGGCCAATTGTGATTTTATTAGGTGGATAGTGGGTTTTGAATTGTTTAGATTATTGGTGTTTAATAAAGTTCATTTCTATATTGTTACATGTGTCAGACTACTCTTACAATATATTCATCTAGGGATACATTGTACATTTTTTCACATTTAGGTTGAGCTCAGTCTGGTATTTATTTATTTTTTCATATATGCATGCACCGACAGTTCCTTCATAATAAAACTTAATTTAAATTCATTATAATAGAGGTATGGTGCTGCGCTAAACCAGTAAAGGTAGATACTGTTGTTCAAAGTAGTAATATGAGTCGCAAGTTTTAATAAGTAGATACTTGTATTGGTTTAGTATCACAATGTAAGGCTGTGGAACTAAAATAAAAGTGCCAAGTGCATAAATAAGAAAGTAAGAATAGACGCCAATAGTATAAAACGTGTTCAAGCAGGTGACTCAGTGCCAAACACTTCAGTGCAAAACAATATAATGCCCTAGTGAGGGTATAAATTCAGATGCTCAAAGACATAGAAACATAAATACAATAATAAGTAATGGTGTGTTTATCAATAAATAAAATGCAAATGGTGAAAAGGTGCAATACGATGCAGTGTAAAAATTACTACAATCGTGTGTATCATGCACACATAAAAGTACACTGTGATCTTGTCGTGTCTGACGTAAAAATACACACGGTGACAAATATTCTACATAAATGCCAAATACATAGTATACATATAGGAAGGTGCACAATATAGTGCCTAGTGAGATAAATAAAATAAGTGACAAAGGTATTAGTCCATAATGTGTTGATAAAGCATCCAGTGACTTCACACCAAGCAAGAAAAATTCTTCACAGGGCATATAGTGAGTGTATGCCATAAAGTGTATCAACCAGGGAAAACCAACACAGTGACTCCTCTTCATGACAAGACTCCTGCACTAGTAAGTAATGGCCCCTTACCAAATCTTACTGTGGTAACAGCATAAACAGCAAAGCTGATACGGCTCTTTTTCATAAGCCTGGACCTCGGCTCTGCTCTCCAGACTCTAGGTCCCTCCAGAGGTGTAGTGACCATAAATAGAAAGAAGGGGATGCCACATAGTGTAGTATTTTGATTGTAAACAGCCAAAGTTTATTTAAAGCAAAGGTACTCACATAGAAATACAGCAGTAAAACATATCACCGACGAGCGGCGAGCTTGTATGCGTCAGTCAATGGGATGTGCCTCTCCTGTCCCTACGCGTGACGTCACGTGCCTCGTGACTTCATGAAGTTCCATTTTATTTATTGATAAACATACCATTACTTATTATTGTATTTATGTTTCTATGTCTTTGAGCATCTGAATTTATACCCTCACTAGGGCATTATATTGTTTAGCACTGAAGTGTTTGGCACTGAGTCACCTGCTTGAACACGTTTTATACTATTAGCGTCTATTCTTACTTTCTTATTTATGCACTTGGCACTTTTATTTAACCACTTAAGGACCGCCTCATGCCGATGTACGTCGGCAAGGTGGCATGGGCAGGCAGAATCACGTATATGTACGTGATCTGCCTCCCGCGGGCGGGGGGTCCAATCGGACCCCCCCCGGTGCCCGAGGCGGTCCCCTTTTGTCCAGCGGCGATCGGAGATGAGGGGGAGACCATCCGTTCGTGGCCCCCGCCTCGCGATTGCCGCCGGCCAATCAGATCATTCCTATGCTGCTGTATGCTAAACAGCAGCAAAGGAAATGATGTCATCTCTCCTCGGCTCGGTATTTTCCGGCGCCGAGGAGAGAAGACTGCAATGTGAGTGAAAACACACTACACACACAGTAGAACATGCCAGGCACACAAAACACCCCCCCCGATCCCCCCCCCGATCACCCCCTAATCAGCCCCCCCCCCCCTGTCACCATGACACCGAGCAGTTTTTTTTTTTTATTATTACTGCATGGTGTCAGTTTGTGACAGTTAGTGTGGTAGGACAGTTACTGTTAGCCCCCTTTAGGTCTAGGGTACCCCACTAACCCCCCCTAATAAAGTTTTAACCCCTTGATCACCCCCCGTCGCCAGTGTCGCTAAGCGATCATTTTTCTGATCGCTGTATTAGTGTCACTGGTGACGCTAGTTAGGGAGGTAAATATTTAGGTTCGCTGTCAGCATTTTATAGCGACAGGGACCCCCATATACTACCTAATAAATGTTTTAACCCCTTGATTGCCCCCTAGTTAACCCTTTCACCACTGATCACCGTATAACCGTTACGGGTGACGCTGGTTAGTTCGTTTATTTTTTATAGTGTCAGGTGCTGTTTATTACCGAATAAAGGTTTAGCCCCCTGATTGCCCAGCGGTGATATGCATCGCCCCAGGCAGCGTCAGATTAGCGCCAGTAGCGCTAACACCCACACACGCAGCATACGCCTCCCTTAGTGGTATAGTATCTGTACAGATCAATATCTGATCCGATCAGATCTATACTAGCGTCCCCAGCAGTTTAGGGTTCCCAAAAACGCAGTGTTAGTGGGATCAGCCCAGATACCTGCTAGCACCTGCGTTTTGCCCCTCCGCCCGGCCCAGCCCAGCCCACCCAAGTGCAGTATCGATCGATCACTGTCACTTACAAAACACTAAACACATAACTGCAGCGTTCGCAGGTGTCAGGCCTGATCCCTGCGATCGCTAACAGTTTTTTTGGTAGCGTTTTGGTGAACTGGCAAGCACCAGCCCCAGGCAGCGTCAGGTTAGCGCCAGTACCGCTAACACCCACGCACGCAGCATACGCCTCCCTTAGTGGTATAGTATCTGAACAGATCAATATCTGATCCGATCAGATCTATACTAGTGTCCCCAGCAGTTTAGGGTTCCCAAAAACGCAGTGTTAGCAGGATCAGCCCAGATACCTGCTAGCACCTGCATTTTGCCCCTCCGCCCGGCCCAGCCCAGCCCACCCAAGTGCAGTATCGATCGATCACTGTCACTTACAAAACACTAAACGCATAACTGCAGCGTTCGCAGAGTCTGGCCTGATCCCTGCGATCGCTAACAGTTTTCTTCGTAGCGTTTTGGTGAACTGGCAAGCACCAGCGGCCTAGTACATCCCGGTCGAAGTCAAACCAGCACTGCAGTAACACTTGGTGACGTGGCAAGTCCCATAAGTGCAGTTCAAGCTGGTGAGGTGGCAAGCACAAGTAGTGTCCCGCTGCCACCAAGAAGACAAACACAGGCCCGTCGTGCCCATAATGCCCTTCCTGCTGCATTCGCCAATCCTAATTGGGAACCCACCACTTCTGCAGCACCCGTACTTCCCCCATTCACATCCCCAACCAAATGCAGTCGGCTGCATGAGAGGCATTTTTGTTATGTCCTCCCGAGTACCCCTACCCAGTGAACCCCCCCCCAAAAAAGATGTTGTGTCTGTAGAAAGCGCGCATATAGGCGTGACACCCACTATTATTGTCCCTCCTGTCCTGACAATCCTGGTGTCACGTACCTGGTAGGTTGTGAGCCTGAAGTGCAGGAAAAGACCTCCCTTACAGCTCCCACTCCCGTTCCCCTGGAATGGAGACAGAGGGCCAGGAGTGAAGAGTGGTATGGGTGCCTGGCAGGATCAACAGTTGCTGAAAGTCCAGTAGTGGTGGCACCCTCTGGAGTCAGTAGTCTGAGGAGTAGACTGAGGACAGAGACTGGAATGCAGGACTGGAACCAGGAACAACAGCAGGTAATAGCAGACTGGAAGCTGGACTGGAACAACAGCAGAAGATAGCCTGGAACACTGGACTGGAACCAGGAACAACAGCAGGTAATAGACTGGAACGCTGGACTGGAACACAGCAGAAGATAGCCTGGAACGCTGGGCTGGAACACAGCAGAAGGTAGCCTGGAACGCTGGACTGGAACCAGGAACAACAGCAGGTAATAGCAAACTGGAAGCTGGACTGGAACCAGGAACAACAGCAGGTAATAGACTGGAACGCTGGACTGGAACACAGCAGAAGATAGCCTGGAACGCTGGGCTGGAACACAGCAGAAGGTAGCCTGGAACGCTGGACTGGAACCAGGAACAACAGCAGGTAATAGCAAACTGGAAGCTGGACTGGAACCAGGAACAACAGCAGGTAATAGCAGACTGGAAGCTGAAGAACACAGCGGAGGGTCAACAAGCCGGTGGTCAGTAACGTTCGGACAGCAGAGGTACCAGGGGTAATGCAGAGGGGTGGTCAGGCAAGCCAAGAGGGTCTGGTGCAGGCAGATAGCAGGATCGTCAAACAGGAAGCCGGGTCAGATAACAGGAAACACAGATCAGATCAGGTAACACTCACAGAACGCTGTAGAGCAGACAGCGGGGATGGAGTGTGACAGGCCGGTTTAAATAGCCCGCCTGGCACTAGCGGGAGTGCGCGCGCGCGTGCCCGTGCGTGACAGCACCCGTGAACGCGCGCGCATGCGCAGTGGAACCCGCGGCCGTGTCCCCCTGCGTCTGGATCGCTGATTATTGGCAGGATCTTCATGACACCTGGTCTTTGCATTGGTGAATGTTTTGAACGCTACCATTCACTAGTTGAGTATTAGCATAGGGTACAGCATTGCACAGACTAGGCACACTTTCACAGGGTCTCCCAAGATGCCATTACATTTTGAGAGACCCGAACCTGGAACTGGTTACAGTTATAAAAGTTAGTTACAAAAAAAAGTGTAAAAAAAAAAAAATATATAAAATTTAAAAAAATAGTTGTTGTTTTATTGTTCTCTCTCTATTCTCTCTATATTGTTCTGCTCTTTTTTACTGTACTCCATTCTGCAATATTTTATTGTTATTATGTTTTATCATGTTTGCTTTTCAGGTATGCAATTTTTTATACTTTACCGTTTACTGTGTTTTATTGTTAACCATTTTTTTGTCTTCAGATACGCCATTCACGACTTTGAGTGGTTATACCAGAATGATGCCTGCAGGTTTAGGTATCATCTTGGTATCATTCTTTTCAGCCAGCGGTCGGCTTTCATGTAAAAGCAATCCTAGCGGCTAATTAGCCTCTAGACTGCTTTTACAAGCAGTGGGAGGGAATGCCCCCCCCACCGTCTTCCGTGTTTTTCTCTGGCTCTCCTGTCTCAACAGGGAACCTGAGAATGCAGCCGGTGATTCAGCCAGCTGACCATAGAGCTGATCAGAGACCAGAGTGGCTCCAAACATCTCTATGGCCTAAGAAACCTGAAGCTACGAGCATTTCATGACTTAGATTTTGCCGGATGTAAACAGCGCCATTGGGAAATTGGGAAAGCATTTTATCACACCGATCTTGGTGTGGTCAGATGCTTTGAGGGCAGAGGAGAGATCTAGGGTCTAATAGACCCCAATTTTTTCAAAAAAGAGTACCTGTCACTACCTATTGCTATCATAGGGGATATTTACATTCCCTGAGATAACAATAAAAATGATTAAAAAAAAAAAAAATGAAAGGAACAGTTTAAAAATAAGATAAAAAAGCAAAAAAATAATAAAGAAAAAAAAAAAAAAAAAAAAAAAGCACCCCTGTCCCCCCCTGCTCTCACGCAAAGGCGAACGCAAGCGTTGGTCTGGCGTCAAATGTAAACAGCAATTGCACCATGCATGTGAGGTGTTACCGCGAAGGTCAGATCGAGGGCAGTAATTTTAGCAGTAGACCTCCTCTGTAAATCTAAAGTGGTAACCTGTAAAGGCTTTTAAAGGCTTTTAAAAATGTATTTAGTTTGTCGCCACTGCACGTTTGTGCGCAATTTTAAAGCATGTCATGTTTGGTATCCATGTACTCGGCCTAAGATCATCTTTTTTATTTCATCAAACATTTTGGCAATATAGTGTGTTTTAGTGCATTAAAATTTTAAAAAGTGTGTTTTTTTTCCCAAAAAATGCGTTTGAAAAATTGCTGCGCAAATACTGTGTGAAAAAAAAAATGAAACACCCACCATTTTAATCTGTAGGGCATTTGCTTTAAAAAAATATATAATGTTTGGGGGTTCAAAGTAATTTTCTTGCAAAAAAAAATAATTTTGTCATGTAAACAAAAAGTGTCAGAAAGGGCTTTGTCTTCAAGTGGTTAGAAGAGTGGGTGATGTGTGACATAAGCTTCTAAATGTTGTGCATAAAATGCCAGGACAGTTCAAACCCCCCCCCCACAAATGACCCCATTTTGGAAAGTAGACACCCCAAGCTATTTGCTGAGAGTCATGTTGAGTCCATGGAATATTTTATATTGTGACACAAGTTGCGGGAAAGAGACACTTTTTTTTTTTTTTTTTGCACAAAGTTGTCACTAAATGATATATTGCTCAAACATGCCATGGGAATATGTGAAATTACACCCCAAAATACATTCTGTTGCTTCTCCTGAGTACGGGGATACCACATGTGTGAGACTTTTTGGGAGCCTAGCCGCGTACGCGCCCCCGAAAACCAAGTACCGCCTTCAGGCTTTCTAAGGGCGTAAATTTTTGATTTCACTCTTCACTGCCTATCACAGTTTCAGAGGCCATGGAATGGCCAGGTGGCACAAACCCCCCCCCCAAATGACCGTATTTTGGAAAGTAGACACCCCAAGCTATTTGCTTGTCACAAAGTTTTGAAAATTAAGAAAAGAAAAAAAAATGTTTTTTCTTGTCTTTCTTCATTTTCAAAAACAAATGAGAGCTGAAAAATACTCACCATGCCTCTCAGCAAATAGCCTGGGGTGTCTACTTCCCAAAATGGGGTCATTTGGGGGGGGTTTGTGCCACCTGGGCATTCCATGGCCTCCGAAACTGTGATAGGCAGTGAAGAGTGAAATCAAAAATTTACACCCTTAGAAATCCTGAAGGCGGTGATTGGTTTTCGGGGCCCCGTACGCGGCTAGGCTCCCAAAAAGTCCCTCACATGTGGTATCCCCGTACTCAGGAGAAGCAGCAGAATGTGGGTGTAATTCCACATATGCCCATGGCCTGTGTGAGCAATATATCATTTAGTGACAACTTTGTGCAAAAAAAAAAAAATTGTCACTTTCCCGCAACTTGTGTCAAAATATAAAATATTCCATGGACTCAACATGCCTCTCAGCAAATAGCTTGGGGTGTCTACTTTCCAAAATGCAATATATCAATATATCATTTAGTGACAACTTTTTGTAAATATTTTTTTTTTTTTGTCATTATTCAATCACTTGGGACAAAAAAAATTAATATTCAATAGGCTCAACATGCCTCTCAGCAATTTCCTTGGGGTGTCTACTTTCCAAAATGGGGTCATTTGGGGGGGGGGGTTGTACTGCCCTGCTATTTTAGCACCTCAAGAAATGACATAGGCAGTCATAAACTAAAATCTGTGTAAATTCCAGAAAATGTACCCTAGTTTGTAGACGCTATAACTTTTGCGCAAACCAATAAATATACGCTTATTGACTTTTTTTTTACCAAAGACATGTGGCCGAATACATTTTGGCCTAAATGTATGACTAAAATTGAGTTTATTGGATTTTTTTTATAACAAACAGTAGAAAATATCATTTTTTTTCAAAATTTTCTGTCTTTTTCCGTTTATAGCGCAAAAAATAAAAACGGCAGAGGTGATCAAATACCATCAAAAGAAGGCTCTATTTGTGGGAAGAAAAGGACGCAAATTTTGTTTGGGTACAGCATTGCATGACCGCGCAATTAGCAGTTAAAGCGACGCAGTGCCAAATTGGAAAAAGTCCTCTGGTCCTTAGGCAGCATAATGGTCCGGGGCTGAAGTGGTTAAGTTCCACAGCCTTACATTGTGATACTAAACCAATACACGTATCTACTTATTAAGACTTGTGACTCATATTACTACTTTGAACAACAGTATCTACCTTTACTGGTTTAGCGCAGCACCATACCCTCTATTATAGTTTTATTATAGGGCCAAGTGGGGCCCTTTGCGGTGCAAGCAGCTTTTCCACACTTCTAGATACCCATACATGATAGCGCGGGATTAACTACCTATTTTTTCTTAATTTAAATTCACCGTTACAATTTTTTTAGATTTTTTTTCTCTCTATTCTGTCTTGAGGACACATTTTAATTTCTTTTGCTTAAATAGATTTTATGCTGCACAATACAACATGGGTAATAAGATTGTGGTATGTGGTATACACAAAATAACAAGGCATTTAAAAAACTGTATCTGACGGAGTGGCAGCTGTATGATCATAAACATTTTTGACATCCTGTCAGAAGAATGGCCAAAGGAGAACTGGCAATATTGCCAATACTCGGCATAGTCGTATCTGGCGCATTACCAAGTGCAATGGCGCATGCATGGTGAAATGGCGCATGCAGGTGCGTGGTGGCGCAAATCTAATATCACACGCATAACGCGACAGATGCTGGTGCCCACTGGGCTATAAAAGACTGCTGCTTTGCTTACTGGATTGCTGGATGATCATCAGCCACCCTGTGTTCCTCTGCCTCTGTGTGTTCTGATCTTGGATTCCCTGTTACTGACCCGGCCTTGTCTTTGACCTGTCTCATCTTGATTCCTGGCTCTGACCCCTGCTGCTTGATTACATGTGGTTGACCCCAGCTTGGCTTACCGACTCTGCTGCTATCTGTCTACCTGTGTATGACCCTGGCTTGGCTCATTGACTCTGCTGCTAGCTGCTTACCCGTGTACCCGTGTATGACCCATGCTTGCTGCAGTTCCTGCTAACTGCCTCTGCTCATGTCTGATCCACCGTGTATGACCCCTGGCCTGGCTTATGGTACTGTTTCCTATTTGCCCTGCTGCCAAGTACGCCTGGAACTGCTGAAGGACACCTACCCTACAGTGCATCCTGCTTGTTCCTGCTACCATCCGGTGATCAGCTCTGCAGACTACTACAGATGGCAACTCATGCTTCTTTGGGCACTGCATTCCCTGTACCACCTTCTTGGGTACTCTGCACTCAGCCGTAAGGGAAGCCCTCTAAGCACTTCGGCCTCCGACCAGGTATGTGACACATCCCCTTAGCCACGCCTCAGGCTTCTTGATTGGTCAAAACGTCCTTGGGGACTAGAAAATAGGAACTACAGTTCAGAGCGCTCCTTTTACATCAAAACAAAGAACATCTACCCAGAGTCTTATTGTTTGGGAGCCCTGAGAACTCAGAAACTTGAACTTATGCCTGAACTAAAGAAAACCAGACTTTTGTTAAAGTGGTTGTAAACCTCAGACATGAAAGATAAAAAAAGCATATCATTCTATACCATGTACTTGTCTCTATCCAAAGCACTGGGTGTGATTTCTCTCACCTGCCTCATTCCTCTGCTATCAGCATGAGGCACTTCTGACATGTTTTCCTGACACCAAGGGATAAAAAGGTGAGGGGGAGGATAGCTACAGGACACAACCTGTGACTAATAGCCACAGATCTGCATATTTTCTATGTACTGTAAGGGGGTGATTCTTTCCTCCAATTAGGGCTCAGAGCTATCTTCACTGAGATCTGCAGTATGAGACTTAATATCATAGTTACATAGTTGGTAAGGTTGGAAAAAGACACAAGTCCATCCAGTCCAGCCTGTGTGTGCATTTATGTTAATATTACATTGTATAGCCCTGTATGTTGTGGTCGTTTAGGTGCCTGTCTAATAGATTTTTGAAATTATCAATGTTCCCTGCTGTAACCACTGCTTGTGGAAGAGAATTTCACATCCTTACCGCTCTTACACTGCTTCTCTTCTAATTTTAGTGAATGGCTGTGTGTCCTTTTAAATTCCCTTGCACAGAAGTGTTTTATCCCTATTGTGGGGTCACCAGTATGGTATTTGCATATTGAAATCATATCCCCTCCCAAGCGTCTTTTCTCCAGAGAGAATACGTTCAGTGCTTGCAGCCTTTCCTCATATCTGAGATCCTCCAGTCCCTTTATTAGCTTTGTTGCCCTTCTCTGGACTCTCTCCAGTTCCAGCACATCCCTCCTGAGGATAGGTGCCCAGAACTGGACTGCATACTCCAGGTGCGGCTGGACCAGAGTCTTGTAGAATGGGAGAATTATCGTTTTATCTCTGGAGCGAATCCCCTTTTTAATGCATGCCAATATTCTGTTGGCTTTGCTTGCAGCAGCTTGGCATTGCATGCCATTGCTGAGCCTATCATCTACTAAGACCCCCAGGTCCTTTTCCATCCTTGATTCCCCCAGAGTTTCTCCCCCTAGCGAGTAGATTGCATTCATATTTTTAGCACCCAAATGCATTATCCTACATTTTTCAACATCAAACCTCATTTGCCCTGTAGTTGCCCACCCCATTATTTTGTTTAGATCTACTTGCAAGGTTTCCACAACCTGCGTAGAAGTTATTGCCCTGCTTAGCTTAGCATCTTCCGCAAATACTGAAATTGAGCTGTTCGTCCCATCCTCCAGATCGTTTATGAATAAATTAAATAGGATTGGTCCCGGGACCTTTTTAAATATTGGTGCTATATTGGCTTTTATCCAATCAGCTGGTACCATTCCAGTCAGTAGACTGTTTGTAAAAATTAGGAACAATGGTCTGGCAATCAGTTGACTGAGTTCCTTAAGGACCCTTGGGTGTAAGCCATCTGGTCCCCGTGACTTATTAATGTTAAGTTTTCCAAGTCTATTTCTAATTCTATCCTCTGTTAGCCATGAGGGTACTTCCTGTGACATATCATGTGGATAAACTTTGCAGTCTTGGTTACTGAATCCCCCCGTTTCCCTCGTGAAGACTGAGGAGAAGAATAAATTCACCTTTGTCATCTCTCTATCTTTTGTAACTAGGTTCCCTTCATCATTCTTTATGGGCCAATATGTTCTGACCTCCCTTTATTACTATTTATATACGTAAAGAATTTCTTGTTTTTTTATACTCTCCTCTGCTATGTATCGTGTTCTATCTTAGCCACCCTGGTTGCACCTTTACATTTCTTATTGCATTCTTTGTAAAGTTGAAATGCTGATGATGACCCCTCAGCCTTGTAATTGTAATTTGAAGGCCTTCTACTTTGCTTTAATATGCATTTTTACTATGGAGTTAAGCCACTCAGGACTTTTGTTAGATCTTTTACATTTATTTCCCATTGGGATGCACTGGCCACACCCATTTTTCCTCTGTGTTCAATGTCCCTAGGATTTTATCCCATTTAATATCTTCTAGCAAGGAGCATAGTTTAGGGAAGTTGGCTCTACTCAGTTGGTCTAGTAAAGCATTGTTTCTTGTTGGTGCATTTACCATCTGACCCATGAAATTGTCCTGCAAGACATTTAGGAAATGTGGAGCCTTAGACAAATGCACAGTTCCTTCCAACAAGTCTATGTCTGGATAATTAAAATCCCCCATTATAATGACACTTCCCATCCTTGCCTCCATTCCAAACTGTGATAGGAGGTCCGTCTCCCCCTCCTCCCTCTGGTTAGTGGGCCTATAGCATACTCCCATGAGTTCCAGCATTACTTTCCCTTGGTTTCCTCCCTTTGAATCTCTACACATAAGGATTCCACCTCCTCCCTTGCTCCATTAGCAATGTCGTCCCTCACATCCACATCATTCCTGATATACAGGAATACCCCTCCCCCTTTTCTACCCTCCCTATCTCTGCGATATAGGGAATACCCTTGAATGGTTGCCAGCCAATCATTAATGCTGTTGAACCAAGTCTCTGAAATTCCCACAAAATCTAAATCCTCCTCATACAACAGCAGCCCTAGTTCTCCCATCTTGTCAGCCAGACTCCTGGCATTAGTGAACAAGACACGTAGTTTTGTCCGGTTGCATACTATCTTCTTTTTGATTGTCCTGACTGAGTTTGCAATTTGGACTTGTTAATTTATTTTCCTCGGGTTTAAGTGCTTTAGTCAACCTACCACTAATAGTACCCTACCCTCTGAAATTTGTTCCATGCTGGCTATCTCTACATCTGGACCCTCCCCCCACTGCCTAGTTTAAAAGCCCCTCTAACTTTTCGGCCATCTTCTCTCCCAGCCGAGCTGCACCCAAGCTGCACCCTCCCCATTTAGGTGCAGTCTGTCCCTGCTAAGGAACCCGAACCCCTCCTTTCTAGACCAACTCCTCAGCCACTTGTTTTCTTCCCTAATCTCCAACTGCCTTTCTGGTGTGGCTTGAGGTACCGGTAGTATTTCTGAGAATACTACCTTGGAGGTCCTATTCCTCAATTTAGCTCCTAAGTCAATAAAATCGTTTTTTAGGACACTCCATCTTCCTCTGACTTTGCCATAGGTGCCAACATGCACCATGACAGCTGGGTCTTCCCAAGGCCCCTCAAAGTAATCTGTCTACCAGATCCGTGATGTGCTGAACCTGAGCTCCTGGTAAACAACATACAGTTCAGAGCTTCAGGTCTTTGTAACAGATTGCCCTCTCTGTCCTTCCAATAATTGAGTCCCCTACCACCAGAATCTGTCTTAGCTTTCCCTTAGTTTTACCCCCGACCTCACTGGAGGAGTTCTTCCCCTGGCAGCTAGGGGCATCACTCCGGCAATGCTGGTCCCTGACTGGTCTCCTCAATATCATGCAACAGGGCATACATATTAGGATGTGCCAGCCCAGGACCGGCCTCCCTGACTCTTTCCCCTCTACCCTTCCTAACTGTCACCCATCTACTCTGCTCTGGTGCCTGCACCACTTTGTCTCCACCCACCTCTGAGCTGGCCCTTGCCGCCACCTGCTGGGTACGATCCCAACACTCCTTTAGTATGGAGAGTCTTCTCAGTGTTGACAGTTGCTTCCCTAGATTCAGAACCTGGGCTTTCAGGCAAACATGTGCTTACATTTTGTACAGCAGTATTCACCCTTGATTGGGTGATCAAAGGAATGCATATATACTGCAAGATGTACACCGAGTTGCATCTCCACACCCGCCGCACATCGTACCTACTAATTTAATGGGGATTGAGAAACTAACTAACAACTAGCTTCCTGACACTAATACTCAATGCACACGGATACTCACAGCACAGGGTCACTCACAGCACACGGGTACTCACAGCACACGGGTACTCACAGCACTCGGATACTCACAGCACACGGGTACTCACAGCACCTGGGTACTTACAGCACACAGGTACTCACAGCACTCGGTACTTTGCCCAGGTACTCAACATACACAGGTACTCACAGTACCCACAGTACACAGGTACTCACAGTACACAGGTACTCACAGTATACAGGTACCCACAGTACACAGGTACTCACAGCACTCTGTACTTTACCCAGGTACTCGCAGTACCCACAGTACACAGGTACTCACAATATACTGGTACCCACAGTACACATGTACTCACAGTACACAATACACAGGTACTCACATACACAGGTATTCACAATACACAGGTACTCACAGTACACAGGTACTCACATACACAGGTACTCACAATACACAGGTACCACGTTGCTCGCTTTTCAGTGCTAAGAGATTCTGTGAAAATTCTGGAATTTGAACTGATGTAGAGGACAAATGGCTACAGATAAACAGTTACACCGAATGTAGAAGGAATCTTTAAGTACTTTCATTCTTAATCCTCTAGTTTTGCTGTTGTGAATGTCTACTTTTCTACAGCACTACAATATGGTAAATCATTGAAATATCCCTGTCTGTTGTGACAGTGTGTATTACAGACATTTCTTAATAGTCAGAATTGTTAACATAGATATTATGAACGATTTGTGTTTCCAATAAAAACACATGGTAACAGGCAGGGCCAGCCCTACTATGGGACCCAGTGGGCCCATGGTCCCAGGTGGAATTTTAAGAGGGGCGGCAGCCGGCAGTGACAGGTTGTACCCATATGTCACCGGTGCCGGCTGTCTCCTGAGATCTGACTGTGGGACTGCTGTGAAAGGCTGCATCCAATGAGAGTTTAGTCCGTGCTACCTGTGAGACAGTTTCAAACGGAGCAAATCGTTCTGCTTGTAAGATCCGCTCAGTGTGTGACACTGACATGTAATGTAACTGAATGCAGAGAGAGACCAGCTGTCAGAATTCAGTGTTGATGTCAGGGGTGGACGGGACCCAGCACCTATCAAACACCAGCCAATGGGATGGGATCTGGGTGGGCCGCTACGTTTATGTAGCCATGCCCCCTTTCTTAAGTAGCCAAAACATTGGCTGGTGTTTGATAGCTGCTGGGTCCTGCCCACCCCCGACAGATTTTGGTCTTTCTCTCTGCATGAAGTTACATTACATGACAGTGTCACACACAGTTTCACTAAGTGTCAATATCGGCTCAGTGTCAAACTCCCTCTCCTCTGTCAGTGCCAATCAGTACCACCTGTCAGTGTCAATCAATGCCAATCAGTGCCTCCTGTCAGTGCCTATCAGTGTTTCCAAGCAGTGCCACCTGTCAGTGCCAATCAGTTCCAATCAGTGCCACCTGTCAGTGCCAACTGCCAGTGCCAGTTAGTGCCACCTGTCAGTGCCAATCAGTGCCACCTGCCAGTGCCAATCACTGCCACCTGTCAGTGTCAATCAGTGGTACCTGTCAGTGCCAATCATTGTTTCCAATCAGTGCCACCTGTCTGTGCCAATTAGTATTTCCAATTAGTGCCACCTGCCAGTGCCAGTCAGTGCCTGTCAGTGCCAATCAGTGTTTCCAAAGAGTGCCACCTGTCAGTGCCAATCAGTGCCAATTTAGTGCCACCTGTCAGTGCCAATCAGTGCCACCTGTCAGTGCCAGTGTTTCCAATCAGTGCCAATCAGTGCCACCTGTCAGTGCTAATCAGTGTTTTCAGTCAGTGCCAATCAGTGCTTCCAATCAGTGCCACTTGTCAGTGCCAATCAGTGTTTCCAATCAGTGCCACTTACCAGTGTCAATCAATGCTGCCAATCAGTACCGGTGCTTCCAATCAGTGCCCATGAGTGCCACCTATCAGTGCCACCTATCAGTGCCACCTATCAGTGCCTTTAAATGCTGCCAATCAGTGCTGCCTATCAGTGGCGATCAGTGCTGCCTATTAGTGCCAATCAGTGCAGTCTATCAGTGCCATTAGTGCTGCCAATCAGTGCCACCTATCAGTGCCAATCAGGGCCCATCAGTGCTGCCTATCAGTGCTGCCAATCAGTGCTTTATTTTAGTGCCACTCAGTGTCACCTATCAGTGGCAATCATTGCTGCCTGTCAGTGCTGCCAATTAGTGACAATCAGTGCACTGAGTGCAGGGATGGGGCGATGAACTCAGCAGCCAGGTACATTGTCCATGGGGGGGTCGGCCTGGAATCTGTAATCTGTTGATGTTTATTAATTCCACATGCCGATCTTTAGTACAATAGGTAATCACCACACTACTATTTACAATAAACTACTGGAGGTAAAATTTAAAAAGTGTCAGTAAAAGGCCTGCCGCTAAGCACTGTTATGTGTTCCCACACCACAAAAAAAAAAGTGCAGCGCTAACATAGTGATCAATAACTTAACAATAATGGTGGAATCCTCTAATGTATGGAAATCTCAATAGGCTTCAATATTACAACAATACCGGTCTCTGATATGCAACTTCACATATAATACACATCAGACTGAAAATAAGACATACTGTATAAAATGAAACTTAGCAGGGATGGTGGAAACCCCTCCTATAGATATTGGCTGTAAAAGTTTAGGCCAATATGTATGCAACAAGCAAATCTGATAAATTTAATGTTAGTTATCATTATATAAAATAATGAATGTGGGGGGGCCTTTTGGTGGGTGTGATTTTTTTTTTCGGGGGGGGGGGGGGGGGCAGAATTTCATTCATGGGCCCAGGCAGCACAATGTCTTGGGCCAGCCCTGGTGACAGCTGTTTGGATGTACACCAGGTTAGGGACGTTGTTAGCTTACCTCAGTGTGGACCTCATTCTGCTGGCACTTAGATTGTGGTCTCAAGAGCTAGAAAATCTTTGTGCCAGGTGAGGCTGAGAGCATCATTTTCATGTATTGATGGCAGCACAATGATTAGATCTGACCTGCCGTTTGTCACCTATTGGTGGCAGTGGCTGGGATCTGACACTGCTGTTACCACATACTGGTGGCAGCAGCTCCATAATGTGGCCACCTTGAAAATGTAGTCCCCTCTATTTTGGACTACTGCATACCTCCCAACTGTCCTTCATTTGGAGGGGCTATCTCTCTTTTGGAACCAAATCCCTCTGTTCCTCTTTTCTCCTCAATTGTCACCTTTTTAGGACTGATGTACTGTATAGATATCTTTGAAAACATAATATTCAACTACTAAAAGATGATCCTGCATTAAACCTTCATCCTATCTCCTAAATATCTTGTTTGCTATTTTGAAAAGCCAATATGAAAGACAAGTAATGGTTAAAAAAAAGCTATTCTGGGAATAACCAATTATTTTTGGCATATACAAACTTAATGTCTGCATAACTGAAGATGTAGCAGGGGCGTTCCATTGCCTAAATACATTGTGCTAGAAGGTGTCCCTTCCCTCTTTCTCATCTCAGAACATTGGGATGTATGCCACTGTTTCCTCTGGGTTTGGCCTTCATGTGATTTTCCTTTTAAAACCAAGGTGGTGGTTGAAGTTAGTACAGTGTGTAAATGCAAAGTGTGGTAGGAAGGTCCTGAAAATGAATCACTTGCTGAGCACAAAACATAGTTATACGGTGGCAGATTGTGTACCTAGTATATGATCCGGCACTTCCATGTAGGGGGCGCGCCGCTTATGCTGTGATTAGTCACAGCAGAAGCCAATCAGCAGGTGCCGGCCAAAGGATATCACAATGATAGAACAGAGCTCTGCCTATGTAAACAAGGCAGGGCTCTGTCCTGTCAGCGGGGATGTGCTAGATTTTGTTTCCCTGCAAAGCAGGGAATAAAATCCAGCACATCCCTTAGTAAAAGCATCACATAGTAAACACAAAAATACTGGTTAGGCACACATTTAACCACCCTAGATGTTTAAGCCCTTCCCAGCCAGCCAGCCAGCCAGTACAATGACAGTGTATATTTTTAGCACTGATTACTGTATTAGTGTCACTGGTTCCCACAAAGTGTAAAACAGTGGCGGCTAGTGGTTAGTGCCGCGGCGCGGCACTAACACCCCCAGCAAACCCCCCCCACCTGCTGTCTGCCAGTCAGTCCTTACTCTGGATGCAGGTGGTGAGAGCAGTAGTCGGGTCTTTATGGAGTGCGGAGCTGATGCGGCCATCTTCCAGCGCAGTCGCCCCTGTCCTTAAGTGCGGCTGGCTCGGAGAAAGCTGCTCCGGAGTCCTCTCCTGGAGCAGCTTCTGTGGCGCGTCTCCTCTCTGCTCCTCCCGGCACTAGGCTTCCAATAGGATTGCCTGACA
This sequence comes from Aquarana catesbeiana, assembly GCF_042186555.1. NCBI lineage: Eukaryota > Metazoa > Chordata > Amphibia > Anura > Ranidae > Aquarana > Aquarana catesbeiana. The sequence goes on from NC_133327.1 coordinate 125,182,596, forward strand.
TTTTGGCCAATCGGGAAATGGGTTGGGTTTCATACCCACTTCCCGATTGGCCAGGAGGAGGATTAGTGTTGCAACAGCAAATATTCATTCGCTGTTGCAACACACCTGGGTGGGCTCCGGACGCAATGCTCTGTGCCCCTAGCCCACCCTAATTTGAAGTCTATTAGAGCCTTTGGTTCTAATAAGGTGCTTCAAAATACACACCCCCCCCTATCCCCACAATTGTAATTCATGCGCCCAGTGTCCTGAAAAGGGGCCGGGCACATGGATAGGGAGGGCAGTGGCTGTGTTAGGGCTTAGCGGCGCCCACAATGCACGGGCTGCCAATGGTGTCAAAAGTGTCAGTTAGTGTCTGATTGTCCACCACAATATCGCAATCCTGCTATAAGTCACTGATCACCACCATTACTAGTATAAAAAAAAAAAATTCCAGTATATACCTGTATACCATAGTTTGTGGACATTATAACTTACAGAAACCAATCAATATATCCCTATTGGGGTTTATGCCAAAAACATGTAGCATAATACATATTGGCCTAAATTTATGAAGAAATTAGAAAGTAAAGAATATTGTTTTTTCTTCAAAATTGTCGGTCTTTTTTTGTTTATAAAGCAAAAAAAAAAAAAGACTGTGGTGATCAAATACCACTATAATAAAGCTCTATTTGTGGGAAAAAGGACATAAATTTCATTTATGTACAGCGTTGCATGACCACGCGATTTTCAGTTAATATCTTCTGGAGATCAAGTGGTTAAATGAACTTTGGTCGTAATGAAATGTCTATAGAACTGTTTTTCCAAGTTGAGGAAATGTGTGCTCCCACAGTTCACTTATTCCTTGTGTTTTATTTAGTGTGGATCATGTGTCTGTTGTACTTGACCTTTTTTCAAGAAGCACTTGAATGGAATCTGACATAAAGCAAAATACTGGTGTGAGAAGGTTCCTGGAAGCACCATTCTAACCAGTCCTAATCAATTCTGAAGCAATGCCTTCACTATCGGTTCATACAGGTTTCAAACAGGTGTTTTACTTTGTGAAAGATAGGGAGGGGGACTTATTAAAGGATAATTTCACCTTTAAATTTGTTTTTTCTAAGGAGCCTGCAGAGCACTGCACCCATGATCAACAGATCGCGGGTGCAATCTAAGGCTCCTGCATACTCTCAGTACGCTTGTACCTTGTATGAGCAGGCAGTTACCTGAGAGCAGGAAGATCATTGGACTACGAGAGTGCTCCCACCAGCGTCCCCATAGCTCATGGGCAACTACAAGTCATCATGATCCTCATGATTCAGCTCCAGGGGGGTGGAGCAAAATGTGTTGGGGCATGGCCTGGCCAGAGCCCAGGCTAAAGCTGCCACATACCCCTCCATTAGTGGATTTGATACAGTGGACCACAATACTCTACTTGTCCACCTCACAGAACTAGCAGGAGCCACAGATTCTAGTCTAAAATGGTTTGCATCCTTCTTAGAGAATCACTCTCAGACAGTGAAACTAGGAGCATTCACCTCTGAAACCTGGAAAATCTCCTGTGGAGTCCCTCAGGATTAACCCTTGTCACCAGTGCTATTCAACATCTACATCCGCCCACTCCTCAAAATCATCAAAAAATCGGACCTCTGCTTCCACTCATACGCGGACGACACCCAAATCTACTTTCGCATCACTGGACAAAAAGACCACCATCAGCAATTAGAGAAATGCCTCACTTTGATAGATGACTGGATGACCATTAGCTCCCTCAAACTCAACGGTTCAAAAACAGAACTTCTTCTCCTACACGCTAACCAAAATCCCAAAACCAGGACTTCATGGACACCTCCCACCATCTTTGGACAGACCATCTCTCCGAGCACCAAAGCCAAGAGTCTCGGAGTTATCTTTGACTTAGAAATCACAATGGATGCACAAAAAGGATCAGTAGTTAGCGGATCTCTCCATCTCCTCCGCATGCCACGCAGACTCATCCCCTTCATCCCAGAAGAGGACAAAGCAGCAGTAGTTGGAATAATCATCAATTCCCGACTTGACTACGCAAACTCGCTTTACATAGGATTACCCCAATATCAGCTTGCGCACCTACAGGCCGTCCAAAACGCGGCGGCAAGACTGCTAACAGGAAAAAAAACCCTGGGAGTCCATTTCCCCATCCCAGAGGAGCCTACATTGGCTAACCGTAAAGAATCGGATCACATTCAAGACCCTCTGCCTCACCCACAAATGCATACAAGGTAACGCCCCTCAATACCTCCGAGAGAAAATAAAACACTACACACCCAATAGCAATCTGCGATCATATAACCAAAAGCTCCTCCTTATTCCCAAATACCGCTACAAAGCAAGGGGAGAACGAAGATTCGCAGTCCAGGGACCTCGGCTATGGAACACTCTTCCGACTCACATCCGCATGGAAGAAAACCATCTGGCCTTCAGAAAAAAACTAAAGACCTTCCTCTTCTAAGAAGCTGACAACACAAAACGCATTTAGCGCCTTGAGGCGATTCAGTTTGCATCTGCAGCACTTTACAAATCATTCATTCATTTGCAGCGATGTGCGGCTTGAGGGACCTCTCCTTCAGCTACGAGCCATCAGCCGGTAGTTTTTCATTCACAGGAAACTGAAAACAAATGACACGGCTGTGTGGGTGAACACACTTTTACTATCACTAAGCGTTTTTTAGGTCCTGCTGCTTATTTAATATTTTACTTACATCCCTTTTGAAAGTAGCAGCCAATCAGAAATGCTGTCATGTGGAATTAAAGGGAGGAAGTCACATACTCTCTTTACTCTGAAGTATTGGGTATTCTTTTTCTCCTCCTGGGGGCTGAACAAAGCAAAGGGAAGTAACTGTGTGCAACTTTAGAAAAAAACCCTAGAGCTTTGAAAAAGCTGACGATACACCTAAAAGCTTTGTCATTCTGACATTTTGCTAGCCCCAAAATCACACTTTCCTCACCAAGATTTCTTCTAGGTGCTTGAGTTAGTTACATCAAGAATGGCTCCTACCACCACAATCAGTGATTGCACTTACCAGACCCATATGCCTATCTGAGAGCAGATTAGGCAAAGAAGGCTCATGTCAGGTACTTAGGCTATTATCCACCACTTCCTCTGCTCTCCCTTCACAAATCCCTCAGATGGTTTAAAATTTACTTGCAATCTATGGGAGTATCTTTTTAGAGTCATTATTAAAATTATCCAGACACCATTGGAGTTCTACTGTGCTCTTTTTATGTAAACATCTGAGGGATTTGTGAAGGGAGAGCAGAGGATGTGGTGGATAACAGTACCTAACATGAGCCTTCTTTGCTTAATCTGCTCTCAGATAGGCATACGGGTCTGGTAAGTGCAATCACTGATTGTGGTGGAGGGAGCCATTCTTAATGTAACTAACTCGGTGGAGGAAACTTTTGGCTGGATTTGCATATATGTGAAATGGATGCGTTTCAAACCGCATCCAATTCGCAAGACATGTGAATATGACCGGCTCTCAATGGAGTCAGTTCACACATGTCCGGAGTTGGCTGCGGTGTGGTTTTAAGAAGGGTCCTGTGCGTTTTTGGGTCTAGTTCAGGTGCAAATCCAGGCAAAAATTTGCACCTTAATTGCACCTGAACCGACGAACAGAAACGCACCAGACCCCAGACTGCAAACTGCAGCCGCACATATGTGAACTCGGTCTTAGACAACATGCCATTGGACTTTGTATTACTTTGGACTTTTGTTAAATGTTTTCATTCCTTTTTTATAGTGGATCTATTTTGTCATTTTGATATGCACATTAATTTGAAGAGTGGATTATGTCAGCACTAATTTATTTACTATTTGTTTTTAACGTTACATTTGGTTTTTATGCATTTTAAATTCATTTTGTGGGCTAATTATACAGTAGCTGTCGCTTTCACATTTTTGAGGGGGTTTTATTGATTATTTTATTTATTATTATTTTTTGTTCATAGCGCGTAAGGGTATATTGATCTCACATTCCTATTGGCTTATCATATGTTGGGCTATCTCACTGGTTAAAAGAAGTGTGCATGTGGCAGGAAAGGATAAACCTCAGCACTGTAAGGAAATGTTGAAACTTTTCTTATTAAAGTGGAAGTCCAGCCTAATGCTAAAATCTCTACATCTACAGACATCCACAATCTAACACTAACCTATCTAGCCCTGTAAAGAAGAAATCAGTATACATACCTTTTTTGAAGCCGCTCTGGTCCGGTCTTTACCGGCGGAAGCTCTGCAGAGGACACAGCCGACAATGGCTGTGAAATGAATGGGGGGTGACGGCACCCATAAAGTTCCTATGGGGCTTATGTTGTCGGCTGCCTCCTCTGCACCCACCTCCATAGCAAAGCTGCGGATGACAGCTCAGCGTGGGACTGGACCAGAGCGGCTTCAGAAAAGGTATGTATGCGGACTTCTTCTTTACAGGGTTAGATAGGTTAGTGTTAGATCATGGATGTCTGTAGATGTAGAGATTTTAGCGTTAGGCTGGACTTCTCCTTTAAAACAACTTGTCATTTTACTATGTTGACAAGCATTTTTGTAAGCTGCTGCAAGTATGTGTAGGCACTTTTAGGTGCCTCCACTTTATACATGCAGGAGGTTTTTTTTTATGACAGAGGGGTTGAAGTATAAATAGGCTATTCACTTTACTAAGGAATTTGAACTTAGTTTAGTAAATGTGGTGACAATAACTTTACAAAAATAAACCAATATTATGCTATGAATAAAGCAAAATGGCCTGGACAGCAGAAGCACAGATGGTCCATGTAAAGATTGTGGATGCACAACAGGACTCTTTTGGTCCGCACACCAAAGAGTATATCTTGCAGCTATCACAGGGGGGTCACCCCTTAGACTATCAGATGCACAAAAGCTGCACTCATGGGGTGCTGTACTGAATATACATTACTGGGCTTTAATGAAACCTGGTGTCTTCTGTTTGAGTCCTTCATGGGCAGGATGGTGCATATCACCATTTAACCCCTGAGACCCCAACGAGGGGTTGTTCACAGGGAATTGATGATCTAGTTTCCATGTATCACTCTGTGGGGGTGCACTCTATTTGATTCTGGATGATCTATGGCTGTTTGAGTGTCTGGGTCTGTTTTCTTGGGGGACCCTCAGCTTGGGGGGGCCCCTGTGTCTGCCCCCAAGACTTGTATCATCCACTCCCTACATTTATCTAGACCAGCACCCACCCAACCAGTTCTGAGGAAGTGAGAAACTTTCGTGAAACGCGTTGACTTTCCAGAATGAAGTATTTATGGACATTTTACCAGATATTGATGTTTACACTATCAGCAACACAGCAATTCATGTACTGTCCAGCACTATTTCATGTTGACTGCACATCTCCATTTCTGGGTTGGGTATCACTCTGGTATTGAATACTTTATGTATAGAGGGTGTTGAAATATTTTTTAAATTTGAATTTTAATTGTGGGAGAAATAAAACATTACAAATTTAGTACTAGCTGCCTCATGTTATGCTGATAAAGTCTGCTTTGTTCTGACAATAGGGTTTATATTGATCTTTGTGTGTATAGATAATTGCACATGGCATGGTGGAGGTCCACCCAATCCATCGAAAAAAACAAAAAAAAACATATTTTTGCTTGCACATGATTGGAAGATAGAAGTCAACAATGCTTCACCTCATTCACTAAGCTAAGGAAAAATTCCCTTGCAAAGTGGAATTCCCTTGCAACAGCCTATTTGCGTCTAAATCCTATCCTAGAGTCCTATTAAGTAAACCTGTTGATTTAACTTCAGTGGCTAAGCACAGCTTTACTTTAACCAGAAATGAATCAGTCTCACTCACCACATGGATATATAATAAGTACTTAATGTCAAATCTCTGAGATGAAGCACTTACTGAAGATGACATTTTATCTCTTTTAAATGAATCTGTTCTGCTGTATAAATGTCAGCCTACAAGTAAATGGGATACTGGAGTGAGCAACTGAAGGATTTCCTGTGTCTATAAAATCCTTTCTTACTCTCTGCCCTGTGCCAAATCCATTAAGTAGAAATAAGAGTGAGATCAGACTTAAGGGTTCCTTATAATAAACAGCCTTTTGCTCATCTTCCCCTTTTAAGGGCAGTCATTAGTGGTAGCAAAGCACAGCAGCTCACAGGCTGGAGAGGCTCTGGAGAGTGGAAGCAGGTGGGGGTGTTTATGCTGAGAGGAAACTGATAGATCTTGACCTATGCTTGTGCCATCTGGAATGAAGATATCAGGTCATGCGTTCTACAACGAGAGAACAGTAACTGAACCTAGAGGAAAGTCACACTTTCTGGTCTGTCATCTGTGCGGGGGCAGGAAGAGATGAGAGCTGTGTATGCGGATCCCTGAGGTGCTAATCCCCATGTCAGCAACATGAGAGCACATGGATGGGAAGCTTTACCTGACCTCAGCAGTTGGACTCTGATGATGAGCCTTCTGGAGAAGATGTGACTAATGAGCTTTTCTTCTTCCAAAAAAATATATGAACCCAAAGGTCTCATCGCTATTGACATTACCTGTGTGGAAGAGAACCCACTGGTCCAAAAAAATCTGCTAACATCCATAATATGCCTTTAGCATCTAGATGCGGACATACTAGTACTAATGAACCTCAGAGATCCCCTAACTTGATCATGGAACCTCTATAACAGGGGTCTCAAACTGACGGCCTTCCAGCTGTTGCGAAACTGCAAGTCCCATCATGCCTCTGCCTGTGGGAGTCATGCTTGTAACTGTCAGTCTTGCAATGCCTCATGGGACTTGTAGTTTCTCAACAGCTGGAGGGGCGCCAGTTTGACACCCCTGCTCTATAACAATAGTAAATATATTAATGGTAAAATATGTAAAAAAGAAGTAAAAAATAGCATTGATAAAATAAGTACCACAAAAAGCTTCAGAGTGCCTACAATAAAATAACACAAGCATTGTTTAACTTCAACCTTTGAGAAACTTTTCAGCACCACCTGACTCGACAAAAGTCAATTTCAAAGGAGTCAGGTAAAATATTCTTGGCCCAACAGCACCAGTATCCAATTAGGGTCAGTGTTTGGGTATTGTGACAGCCGTGGGTGCTAGCTGTCAGACTATATTAACCAGAACTGTAGATGCATCCATCCACATTGTTTAGCATGGTTGGGGGAATAGAGTGATTTCTTTGCGGGCTGATTTAGAGAAATTTTACCACGTAGTCAGCTTTATAGTCACACTAGGCTCAAAGAACCCAAAGGTTAAGGAAACAAATATGTATTTTTTTTTTACTTATCCAAGTTGTGATAAGATAAGAAATTTGATGTTAGAATAATACGATTGATTATAGTTTTCTTTTCCTTTGCATTCTCTCAAATTTTTTTGTGTGTTAAAGAAAATTAAATTGTTTTTAAAATGAAGGCTTGCAAAAAATTTGTCCTACATGTAGCATTGATACATTTCATAATATAATACATAAAACATAGAATTTGAATGCACTACTGCTAATAAAGATACATTTATGGTAATAACATTACATTTGATGACATTTAAAGCGGAGGTAAACCCATAGATTTAACAGTTAAAAAACAGTTACATTCATGGCACGTGCCAGAAATGTAACTCTCACATTGGTTGTGCTCTCAACTAAACTGTCTAACCATCCAATGGCTTGTGTCATAACTGATTACATGTGCAACATCATGGCAGTAGAAGATTAAACAGAGGCCAAAATGGCAGCTTCCCAGGCTGAAAACGATAGGAAGGTTTACTTCCACTTTAATGAACTCACAAACCAATAACATAAGCAGAATTGGCTGTCAACTGAACCTTGAAGGACTCCTTTCTAGGTCTGGTATCGTAGTGAACACCTGGCAAGGGACTGAAAACTGAGAACCTCCACACAAACCGAGAACTTCATTTTAAGTAGAGTATCCAATTATGTATCAAACAGGTAATTCAGAATGTTGTATGACAGAGGCCTGGAAAAAGGCCTGCTTCATGAATTTACGAATCACAGATCTTTAACTTCATAAATTAGAAGTACCCCAATGCGCCTATTGGAAATATATTTATACCTAACCTTTTAATGCTTTCAGTATTGTCTTGTGTCTTCTGCTTGTGCCCACTGCCCAGATAAGGATTCTGTCTGCTTTGGAAAGCTTACCTCTAGAAAGATCTCCATGGTGTAACATCATATGTGAAAAACTATTAACAGATCATTAAATGCAGAGAAATATTTATTGAAACCTTGTCAAAATCATCAGCCAACATCAACCTGATCTACGATTTGGCACACAATTTACATTCATTCCATATTTTAAAAGTGTGTCAGAGTGGCAGTATTAGACATACTGTATAATAGACCATTTCCACACATTGACACAATAATATGGACTGGAGTAAGGGCAATGTGTTGTGGGATTACTGTAAACATAAAGAATTATGTAAAAAAGCCATTAAACACATCTGGATTTACATGAGCGGAGCCTGCAGGCACTAGAAATTGGCAGCCTAAATAACGTTTCATCTGCCTAGCCCATGTCTGTAACCAGAGTCACTGTCTGTATTTACCAGTCCAGTTTCATAACAGAATAAGGCATACTTCATGATAAATATTTTCCTTTGCAAATGTAGGCAAAAATTATACCTGTTTAAGATGGACAAGGCTAATGCTTTTAATTATGTTTCTTATTCCATATTTCTCTAGGGTGGGCAGCAGAGTGGTGTAGTAGTTAGCACTTCTGCCTAACAGCACAAGGTTTGCCAGTTCAAGTCCCAACCATGGCACTACCTACCTGGAGTTTGCATGTTCTCCCTGTGCCTGCATTAGTTTCCTCTGGGTTCTTCAGTTTCCTCCAACACTCCAAAGACATGCCGGTAGGGTAATTTGATCCTGTCTAAATTGGCCCTGCTATGTGTATGCATGAATATGAGTTAGGGACCTTAGATTGTAAGCTCCTTAGAAGCAGGGACAGATGTGAATGTACAATATATACTGTATGTGAAGCACTATGTAAGTTGAAAAGGGTAAATAAGTACCTGTAATAATTAGAATAAATCCAAATGTGAAAAAGAAGAAGGAAAATAATCACTAAAGTGAGATTTCAGTTGTTCTTTACAGACACAGATCATTTACTGCACAGGACTGGTCCAATGTAGATGGGTCTACACTAATAGCACATCTAAGCACAGAGGGGAATCTTTTCTTTTGCAAAGCATACTTTAAGTTAGATGTACTGCTGTGATATATATTCTATAATATACACAATGAACATTTTGGCAGTTGGGTGAAATATCAGGGATCTAAACTGATACCTGATGTTTCACTTTTGGGACAGAAAAAGGAATTGAGCACACAGATCCCCTATCTTTTCTCTGTAGCCTCAGCAGCAATGCAAATGAAGGAACAGGAAGCACTCTGTACAGAGGCTCCCTGTTCATTCACAAACCGAAGCATAGTATACAGAGTTTTCTATGCTTTAGTTATAAATAAACACAGATAGTGGTCGGCAGCGATCAATCATTTGTTCATTCAAAAATTCATCCTGAAATGATCCCCTTGTGTGCTGGTGGGAGAGGAAGCTGGAAGTGCTGCAGGGGAAAAGGGTACACAGAATGGCTTGGGAAGCAAAGGGGAAGGGATCCTGGACAGGAGGGGGTGATTGATGCAGGAGGGGTGCATTTACTGAAACCGATCCCCTGTAGTTCCCCCTTGCAGCAGCTGAAAGCCGAACGAAGAGAGAGGAGGGGAAGCCGGTAGCGATGTGGGGGAAAGGGGCACACAGGGGGGCCAGGGCAACTGACAAGCAGGGGTAATTTAATCATTGACAGGACAGGAAAGGTGACCGGTGCCGTGGTGGGGCGGCAATTACTGCAACTGATCCCCCTATGTGGCTCTAACTACCGCAGCTGAGATTTGGCTTCTCCTCCTTTCCCTCTCACTGCCTTTCAGCTGCTGCAAGGAGAGCCATACAAGGGGGATTGGTTCCAGTAAATGTCCCCTCACTGCACCAATCAGCGCCTCCTCTCCACAATGTGATTCCCCTGCTTGTCAGCTGCCTGGGCCCCCTTGCTGAACTGATGGGGCCTGGGCCCCATACAGGAGACCTGGCTGTACCCCCTTATCAGCGGCCCTGCCCATATACTCATCTTACCTGTGCTCCATCACTGCTTTTTCCTCCTCTGCAGCTGGCACTGAAATCACTGGTGTTGGCAACCTGGGGAGAAGTGACTTCACTCCCCTGGTCATGGCTCCTAGATTTATGGACTATCACAGAAAAGGAGGTCACATGTTCCTACCTGTCTGGAAGTGTATTGTCACTGACTGCTGGGGAGGAAGGAATGAAGACAATCGAGCACAGGTAAGGTGAGTATAGAGTGGTTTGGGAAGGACCCTTTGCAGATACTCCATCCCCGTTCCCTATATGGGAAGTTACAATTTGCAAAGAAATTTTCTCCAGATCTTAGGGAATGTGGTGAAATTTCACTTTGCAAAGAATAACCAATCATGTGCAAGGAAAATAAAGAGCATTTTTGCTTGCACACAATTGAATGATGGAAGTCCACAAAGCTTCACTTCAATCACTAAGTTCTGGGGAAAATTACCTTGCAAAGTCCAGCTTCCCTTGGAAAGTGGACAGTCAGTTTGCTTTCAGTAAATCAGCCCCAATATCTCTTGAAAACAAAAAGCCAGTTAAATAAAGCAAAGTTTGATCCTCTGACAAATCTATAAAATTGTTTTTCTACATTACCTTAAAGTGGTTGTAAACCCTTACATACACTCAATGAAGTGACTGGCCTCATGTGATACACAGAGATGAAATAGATCCTCCTACATAAATTGCACCTGTTTATCTGCAGCCATTTCTTCTATACAGCCTCCTAAAATACACGTTTTACACAGCACTTTTCAGTTTTGAAAAGCAGGGGGCTGGGATCTAAAGGCACACACTACAGAGCTCAGTGAGGTAAGCTCTGAGTCCCGATTGGAGGGAAAGGACACACCCCTCTGCTCACAGTTCATGGGCAACATGCACAGCAATTGCTGTCAATCACAGGCTGTGTGCTCTCCTCTCCCATCACCAATTATCTCTTGGAGAGACAAGTACACACTATAGAAGTATATGCTTTGGTCATATTTCGTGTCTGAGGTTTACAACCATTTTAAACATTTCCGTAGGTAACATACAAGGACATTTTTGTAAAGTACTCAAGGATTTGTTCTATAAACTATATTGCATAGGACCTCTTCCTTTCTTTACCTTTCTTCTGCATCACGGTGGGGGAATGTGTGCCCACATTGATCATGCTTATTATTTTATTGCTGCTGTCAATTAAAACACTTGTAAAAAAAAACAGTTATATACAGTATAACATGATATCTGGCCACAGTTTTTGGATGTCCCAAAGGTTACAAATAGCAGGCAATAGGTACAGTACAACGTGTGTATGTGAAATGTCTGCTATGACATCCGGCTATTAGTAAGGACACCACGGGCCCTTTACACTTACGTGTTTGTGGTAGCGCAACACTTGAGATGCCTACATAACCAGAGTTCCTGATTGCCTAGCTATGTGCAGCTCCCTTTTAGACTGTGAGTCATTTCCACAATGCAGCAATACTGGAAATAAAACAAAAAAACCCATGCAGGCACTGAACTTCGCCAGAAAGTTGTAGACTTTTGAAATCATGCCAAAGAGTACCAACAATTCTGGAGACAGCTTATTTATCTCCATGGTAGATGCTAAGGTGTGTGCAAGATAGAGAAAGAGGTTAACGACAGGGCATAATTGCCCCCCCCCCCCCCCCATATCAACTGCCCACCTGTTCCTCTCCATGGTCAACTTTTTATAATAGCCCATGGAAATACTGATTTTTATGATGTTTACATACAGATGTCTATTTATTTGGACTATTTCTTTATTATTCAGTGACTATAATGCCCCGTACACACGGTTGGATTTTCCTACGGAAAATGTGTGATAGGACCTTGTTGTCGGAAATTCCGACCGTGTGTAGGCTCCATCACACATTTTCCATCGGATTTTCCGACACACGAAGTTTGAGAGCAGGCTATAAAATTTTCCGACAACAAAATCCGTTGTCGGAAATTCCGATCGTGTGTACACAAATCCGACGGACAAAGTGCCACGCATGCTCAGAATAAATAAAGAGATGAAAGCTATTGGCCACTGCCCCGTTTATAGTCCCGATGTATGTTTTTTAGGTCACCGCGTTTAGAACGATCGGATTTTCGGACAACTTTGTGTGTATGCAAGACAAGTTTGAGCCAACATTCGTCGGAAAAAATCCTAGGATTTTGTTGTCGGAATGTCCGATCGTGTGTACGGAGCATTAGTGTCCATGGACTGGAAATAAACTTGGAGTCTTCACCCCCAGATGTTGTTTTTTGTTTTTTTGGTTTCTGGGTTTTGGTTCTTAGTTTTTCATTTTTCGTTTTTTATTTTTGGTGGTGTTTATATACAGTGGGGACGGAGAGTATTCAGACCCCCTTAAATTTTTCACTCTTTGTTATATTGCAGGCATTTGCTAAAATCATTTAAGTTAATTTTTTTCCTCATTAATGTACACACAACACCCCATATTGACAGAAAAACACAGAATTGTTGACATTTTTGCAGATTTATTAAAAAAGAAAAACTGAAATATCACATGGTCCTAAGTATTTAGACCCTTTGCTGTGACACTCATATATTTAACTCAGGTGCTGTCCATTTCTTCTGATCATCCTTGAGATGGTTCTACACCTTCATTTGAGTCCAGCTGTGTTTGATTATACTGATTGGACTTGATTAGGAAAGCCACACGCCTGTCTATATAAAACCTTACAGCTCACAGTGCATGTCAGAGCAAATGAGAATCATGAGGTCAAAGGAACTGCCTGAAGAGCTCAGAGACAGAATTGTGGCAAGGCACAGATCTGGCCAAGGTTACAAAAAAAATTCTGCTGCACTTAAGGTTCCTAAGAGCACAGTGGCCTCCATACTCTTAAATGGAAGGCGTTTGGGACGACCAGAACCCTTCCTAGAGCTGGCCGTCTGGCCAAACTGAGCTATCAGGGGAGAAGAGCCTTGGTTAGAGAGGTAAAGAAGAACCCAAGGATCACTGTGGCTGAGCTCCAGAGATGCAGTCGGGAGATGGGAGAAAGTTGTAGAAAGTCAACCATCACTGCAGCCCTCCACCAGTGGGGGCTTTATGGCAGAGTGGACCGACGGAAGCCTCTCCTCAGTGCAAGACACATGAAAGCCTGCATGGAGTTTGCTAAAAAAACACCTGAAGGACTCCAAGATGGTGAGAAATAAGATTCTCTGATCTGATGAGACCAAGATAGAATTTTTTGGCCTTAATTCTAAGCAGTATGTGTGGAGAAAACCAGGCACTGCTCATCACCCGTCCAATACAGTCCCAACAGTGAAGCATGGTGGTGGCAGTATCATGCTGTGGGGGTGTTTTTCAGCTGCAGGGACAGGACAACTGGTTTCAATCGAGGGAAAGATGAATGCTGCCAAGTACAGGGATATCCTGGATGAAAACCTTCTCCAGAGTGCTCAGGACCTCATACTGGGCTGAAGATTTACCTTCCAACAAGACAATAACCCTAAGCACACAGCTAAAATAAGGAAGGAGTGGCTTCACAACAACTTTGTGACTGTTCTTGAATGGCCCAGCCAGAGCCCTGACTTAAACCCAATTGAGCATCTCTGGAGAGACCTAAAAATGGCTGTCCACCAACAATTACCATCCAACCTGACAGAACTGGAGAGGATCTGCAAGGAGGAATGGCAGAGGATCCCCAAATCCAGGTGTGAAAAACTTGTTGCAACTTTCCCAAAAAGACTCATGGCTGTATTAGATCAAAAGGGTGCTTCTACTAAATACTGAACAAAGGGTCTGAATACTTAGGACCATGTGATATTTCAGTTTTTCTTTTTTTATAAATCTGCAAAAATGTCAACAATTCTGTTTTTCTGTCAATATGGGGTGCTGTGTGTACATTAATGAGGAAAAAAAATGAACTTAAATGATTTTAGCAAATGGCTGCAATATAACAAAGAGTTAAAAATGTAAGGGGGTCTGAATACTTTCCGTCCTCACTGTATACACATTTATTATCAGTGGGATTTATTTACTACCATCTTTATTCTGATTTATTTAAATCTTAATTCAAGATCATTGTTGGTATTTGTGTGGATAGCTAATGTACATATTGACAGTCATTACTGACAGTGTAGTAGGTTATATTGTGTTCATTCATTGTTTAGGCTCCGTTCACATCTAGGCTTTTTTCTGCTCTAAGCCTCAGCTTTAAACGCCCAACAAGACAAATCCTATTCATTTCAATGTCCCTGTTCACATCTGAGCATTCTTTTGCTTAAAGCAAAACGCCCGTCGCTCAAAAAAGTACATGAGCTTCTTTTTTGGCAGATTACAGGTGTTTTACTGCTTTTACATTGGTGACCTTTTAACATTGAAAACGCCTGTACAAAAATGCTGCAAAACTCTGCAAAAATGCCAGAAAAAACGCCTATAAAATAACAACGTCTAGATGTGAACAGAGCCTAATACACTGCATGTTTCATACCCATTACTATATAAATGTGTACTGATCTCTTTCAATTGATATCTATTGTCTATTGACATGTGTGGATATTTGTTGATACTTATTTGCTGTTTTCTTAGATTACTCTTCTTTTTCTTTTTGATGATTTGTGTACACGTTAATTAATGATTTTAACTCATTGTGTCCATAGGTTCAGGAGATAGTCAGACACCCAATTTGCTGCAGGACAGGTGCATTTCTGTAGGGTGTGCACTTGAATAGCTGGGTCGCAGACATCTCCTTGATTATGATTAAGCATGAAATGCACGTGTGAAACGCGTCAACATTTTCTCCGGACTTGTTGTCTGGCATAGTGACAACAAGTGTGCCGCTGATTTTCCTTTTGCCCTAGAGAAAGAGGCAATGCAAGGTAACTTGTGCTCTCTATTGAGGGGTGAGTGTGCTTGTTTTGGCCTTGTATGCATGCCGGGGGGGCCTTTGAAAAGTAATGGCAATGCAATGCAACACGCATACACCGCTTAATGCGCACAAAGCTGCACATTTGCTTACACACACATGTGCACAACTACAACTGCGCTCTAAAAAATGATATGTGTCTGAATTTTCCAGCAGAAAGAAGAAACTCAACTTCAAGGGCCCTATCCTAGTTGCACCCCTAACATACGAACCAATCAGAAACCAGCTTAGTACACTAAAATGTTAACAGCTAATTGATCATTGGCTTCTAAACATCACTGTTTTTGCACTTGTTTAATAAATGTTTTTTTCCATGATTACCAATAACATCATATATTTTTATTGATATAAGGAGCATACAGCTTCTCATAGAATAGGCATGTGCAAATGGCAATCTATAAACACCGGTTTGTATGAGTGATTGCATGTCTGCAGATTTTTCTCTGCAGAGTTTTACAGTGGATTTACAAGTGATAGCGAGGTATATATATAAAGAGAAAGAGATAAACCCCGTGTCTATGTGCTCAGCGGTAATATCGTGGAATCTTTTTACTTAACGTTCCTAAGGTCCAGTTACAGGCTCATTCCAGCCCTCCTCCTGGGTAGATTTCTCTTTATGGAAGTTTGGCAGTTCAGCATCAAATGTTTTGGCTAGGAGATCAGATTCATTACAGAGCTAGTGCAGAGGTCAGGCTCTGTCCTGAATTACTAAGATGAACCTTTTTATACAGACATGGTCAAATGTTTGCAAATATTGCTGCAAAGAGGAATAGGTGCCAAGTACACAGATCATAAGCTGCCAAATATCCTAGAACGTGGCACAAGCTTATCACTGCTCCCATAGCCCCGGCACCCCTCTGGTAGTGAATGCGTTAACACCATGAACCCGATCTATCTGATAATTAATCTCCTTAGGGGCCTCGGCATAGCAGGTCTGAAAGTATTGTGTTTATGTGTCAGAATTCAGAAAAGAAATAGTCGGACTCTGAGATGGTGAAGAATTTTTATTCAAATATTTTGTTTAAAGCTGTTCTTGGAAGGGTATTAATTAAATTATCAGATTGAAGGCTTATTTGGAGGATTACCGTGGATGTTGACACTAACATGGCAGGTCCATTTAATATATGAGCATGGCTATAAAATCTAAAGTAGATGGTTTATATACAGTACTTGGGCATCTTTTAGATTGTAAGCTCTAACGAGCAGGGCCCTCTGATTCTTCACCTATTGCATTGTATTGTAACTGTACCATTTGCCCCCATGTTGTAAAGCGCTGTGAAAACTGTTGACGCTATATAAATCCTGAAAAATAATAATAATAATAATAATAATAATAATAATAATAATAGAGAAGCAATCCTAAGGTGTCGCCTGAAGTAATATTAAAGATGTTTCTTAACCCCTTCACGCCTAAAAGGTAAAACAAATCTTAATGCCTAAGCACAATTTTGCAATTTTGACATGAGTTAGTAAAATCGTATGTATCATCACAACTACTTTGTGCATCCAGGTGGATTATACCTTGTTTTTTTTTTTTTTTGAAAAATTGGGCTCTCATTTGGTAGTTCATGTTTATGGATATGTTCGATGGAGCATACACACAGTCGGACTTTCCAACAGCAAGCTCACATCCAACATTTCCCGTCGGAAAATCCGACCGTGTGTACGCGGCATTAGAAATTTGTACAGTCGAGAAAAAAAAAATTCCGCTCCTTTGAATTTTGTTGTCACTGTGGTTGAAAGTGAACAATGCTTATATTCAGAAAAACAAACAAACATTCTTACAATGAAAATGTTGGAAATGCTACTAGTATACCTAGCTTTATTGCTGGTGAAAGGGTTAGCAACATTAATAAAGAGCATCTTATATGCTTCTCTAATATTAGCTGGTTAAAAAAATAGAAGGAAAGCCACCAAGGGATTCAAATTTTACAATTATGTTTTGTTTCTCCCATGGAGCATGATACAAGGTGAAAACATCTACAGATGCCACTCCTACCTTTCCCCATGACTGAAATGACATGTGGATATAGCATATAAAATTCCAAGTAGAATAAAAATCACATATGTCATGTGGACTGCCCCAACCAGTATGACTGGGCTCACTGTTTTTCCAATTATCCACTGGGACGTTTTTAAAAACCAGTTGGTCTTTCCAGCAGAACCAACTGATAGACACATTTTTTCATAAGGTGACAACATTGTTGCTTTAGCAATGAAATCAGTGCAGCACTGTCACCATTGCTGCCGGTGGAGCTGCTAAGACCTTGGCCCCATTAGTAACCCTATCAGTGAAAACAAAAACACCTAGCTCTGCCTTCAACCCTTTGCTGCTTAGGAAAACGATACAAGAGCCTTGCACGGTCCATTTCACTCCCTCCCTCTAGTAGTGTACACAAAAAAAAAAAAAAAAAACAAGCTTCAGGGCTAAATTTAGACTTTCTCTTAAGGTATTAAACATGATATAGTGCAATAAAATTGTAATTGTATCACCCTAAAGGAAAACATTGAGGCTTTGGATGGACTTTAATCTGCTCTCCAGCCACAAAAACATCCATTTAAATAGATTCCTCAATAGCCCCAAAAGATATAAGTCCACTTTGTGTGCACTAAATTCCCTTGCAAGCCCAGTTATTAAATTGTAAAAGTTGTAATGACATCATCACTGTAATATACACAGCCTGTGCAGGGAGGGAAACTATGGGGGGACCCAGCAGGCACACCCACTACAGGCTTGTACAGGGGGTTAGGCCTCCACGCTAGTTTCTGCTGTATAGACCCTTGCTATGTTCTGTATTTGGATGGATCTGGCCAGCTCTTGTGCCAGGCTATATAGTGAATGGCTCAATAAAAGTGCAGAGTCAAACTTTAGTGGACAAAGGAAGCAGCTAGCACCAGAGAATATTATGCCCACTTCCCCTTAGTATATGTAAAGATATATGGGTGCAGCGGGAAAAAAGTTTTAACAACTAAAAATATATACAGTACCATTAATCAGTGAAAAGACCTCAGTGCAAACAAAAAATATTATATAGAACTAAATTCACAAGAAAAAAAATGATACACAATTATGAGACCAAGCAAAAGTCCATATATCAATGTGTATAATAAGTCCACCAATTCCTGAACATATGGTGCATAAATTCCTAAATATTCTAAATTATTAGAAAGAAACGAGCTAAAGTGTAACCTTGGTGCCCTAATAGATATTAATATACATTAAAGGTCAACAAATACTACCGCTAATGAAGCATCACGGAATCTCTGTACATTGGATAAAATATTCCTCCTCCCAAATCAAGCAACTAGGGATCAGTGAGGTGGACATAATAGATTATGACTGTAATGTATAAATCACACTTATTGTCATGTCCCTGATCAGTCATTTGAAACTTCTTGTACATGTCATATTCAAGACCTGCAGGCAGCATACACGTTTGGGGTGGTGACACCTTGTGGAAAAAGATCAAGCTGCAGACTAATACATTTAGAAAAGTGATAATAATGGAGTCTTCTATAGGCAGAGCAGAGATGAAGGTGAAGGTGAATTAGCCTAGGTTTACACTTGTGCGGTGCGGGAAACGCCACAATCCATACGCATTTCCTACACCACATTCAAATTGCACTGCCTTCGTGATCTGCTGCGGGTCTGAATGATACCCCAAACGCAGGTTTCCACCAACAAGCTCCGATCGCACATATTCCGTCGGAAAGTCCGACCGTGTGTACAGGGCATTAGTGTTTTAGCACAAATTCTGAGTTTATAAGTAAATGTTTGTTTTTATTATCATTCATAGGCACTGTAAACATTTGAATATTTAAATGTATTATGTGCTCTTTTTATTGGCCGTTGGGCTACAGAGCAGGTTTATAACATGCAGGGATTATTTGAGTCATTCGCACAACATATTTTTTTATAAATAGACCCCATAGGGGGGTAACATCACCTTCCTCTATGCTGTGTTCTGATGCTCTGGGGTTGGCCTCAACATCTTCAGAATCTCGTCAAAGATGTACGAAACAAAACTAATTACTGTTTATAGCTATAAGGAACACATCAACATACACACACACACTGTACATTTGCAAAATCAACCAATATTTTTTAAAAGGCCTTTCAAGTATATGTATTGTAATTATTTTTTGTGCATTTTGATGGCAAATTAAAACAAATCAACAATAAGAAATAAAATCACTACCAACAGGAAAAAACCCACAAAAGAGCCACAGGCCAAAGCCCACAGCAAGTTTTTTTTCAGAATTGAAGAACTATAATGTATTTACCATTACCTTTTGATGGTCATCCAAGTAGTGTTGAAAAACTTGTCTGGGTGATGCAGGTCCATTATAGAAATTCCAAAATTGCCCTTTACTCTCTAGTTCAGTAGGCAGATGAGGTGCCCATGACGGACAACGCTGGCATGTTCTCAGCCTTTAGAAAGGTAAGAGCCAGGATAGCCAAATCCCCAGTTATCAGCCAATTCCACAATGAATCAGCAAGGGAAATCTCTACAGCACTCTCAGAATGTAGCAGAAGATTTCAAAGTGATCTCACAGAAAATGGCTCTTTATTAGTCATAAAAAAAGCAACGGCATTTGAAAAATATGCTTTAGAACACAACGTACATTATTGTATCCCAGCAAACATGCAATATGCATGCATTATAACAAAAAACATTGTGTGAATGAGCCCTTAATGGCCCATAGACTAATGACTCCTACATGTAATGTCTATAACTCTTAAAGTCCATCTCTGGCCAAAGCTCACCCCCCTCTCACTTATTAAGCAGTGTAAAAAATGACGTTTTGGTCCTTTTTTTACTTAATGTGTCTCTGGTCAGCATTGATTATGGGAATTACAACTGTGGAAATAAGGCTGTAGTTTGTGCCAACCGGATGCCTTTTTGTGATGCCACCACACTAAGCAGCCTCAGAAGGCCCCACCATAGAAGAGCCAATAGGAAGTGTTCAAGTCACTTAGGAAAAGAAGAACCCTCCCTTTCTACAGTAGACAGAAAACTTACATTTTCAGTAAGTAAATGGGTCTTTTACTTTACCATTTTTTTAACGTTAATGCAGCAATTATTTAAAGGGGCATCAAGGGGTGTAGGTGGTAAGTTAATCCCTGGTGTTAAACTGAACCTGTGCTTTGCTAATGCAGGCTGTGTGATGCTGCAGGTATTTGTTGATTGGTGCAGCACTGTCACATGCAGTTAGTCACATGCTCCTCCATACTCGGAAGTACCAGGTAGTTCCTTTCCTTTACTAGCATTATCTATAGGCATATGCCTATCATGCTTGTGTGTGAATTCAGCTTCCTCCCAATGTGTAATTCATGTGTCCCTACAGTTACAGTTTCATATTTAAATAATTGGTTATTAGCTATTGTTAAATAATTTTGTAAACACTGCATTCTGTCTGTCTGGTTCCTTTGAGTCAATGTCAACTCTTGCCAACGCTGCACAGCTCTCTTGTTATTATTTTTTGTTGGCAAGATATAGATTTAAATAGTAGATTTGTAGGTTGTTCCATGCAGGATGTTCAAATTAGGGCCAGCTACATCAGATACCAGCTGACATAATAAAAGTATATTTGTGGGAAAAAACTAGACCACCTAACTTACAACTTCATACAAACTCCTTTCCGATTCTAGAGTCCAGAGTGCTAAGCACCTAGCTAAAAAAATATATAGTATAAGCCCCATGTCCCCTTTTATGTTTAGGATTCCCTAGCTAGATCACCTTTTAAGAAAAAAACACAACACTAGGCATACTTCTACAAGCTAATCGGCATTTCTAAAGAGCAGATCACACATTTAAGTGTTTGGTTTATGCTATTATGAACATGTGTTCTTAACACACAGGTACAAGTGCAGTCACTCTGCATGTGATATGACAAGCTCTTCAATCCACAGTTGTTTCTGCCTGGACATCAGCCAAGAACAGCTGCAGTGACAAATCTTTCTGCTGGATGGATGCAACAGATAATTTTAGAATGGCTTTTTGCCTCTTCCTTCCTTTCCACCTGCAATAGGCAGTTTGGGCTGGTAACTGTCCATGCAAATGTGCTGAAAAAGCGAGTCCCCAATAATGAAAGAGTGGCCTATACTAAATATTTTGTTCTTAACCCTTTTATGCATAGTGGTCACTACAGTGGACAGATATTTTCTTGTATTTGCATTGGTTCTGACTGTATAGTTGCATATCACCCAATACAGTAAAAGCTAGTGTGTCACCCCATACTCTACCAGCCACTAGAAAGCCAATATAAGTGCAACAAAAATTTTTCAAAACCAAGATTTGGTGACGGAAACCCAGAAAGGCTAAGCAGCTTAGGAATACCTTGCCAATATTCTTATAGGAGGATATAATCAATTTATTTATGCTATTAGATTATCATTTGCAGGTTTGAAGTTTTTGCAACAAAAATATCATTTTGTGCAGACAAGTTCCATTATGTGAGTAAGGCCTCATGCACGCTGGACGTTTTTCTAGCTCTTGTAGACAGCTTTCCTCCTGGCAGCAGCATTTTAGCTTAAAAAACATGTAACATGTTTAGGCGCATCAAGTGTTTAGGCGTTAATTAATTGGTCATAAAAATAATTTAGTCTGGCAATTGAAATTACCGTATTTATCGGCGTATAACACGCACCGGCGTATAACATGCACCCCAATTTAGTAGGGAATTTTAAGGAAAAAAAAACTTTTAGGAGGGAAGTTGAAGGGAAAAAAACTTACATTTAAATGCCCATCCTTGCAGCCTTCTCAGTGCAGCCTTGCACCAGTGCAGCCATGTCAGTGCAGCCATGTCAGTGCAGCCTTCCCCAGTGCAGCCTTGTCAGTGCAGCCTTCCCCAGTGCAGCCTTCCCCAGTGCAGCCTTCCCCAGTGCAGCCTTTCCCAGTGCAGCCTTTCCCAGTGCAGCCTTGCCCCAGTGCAGCCTTGCCCCAGTGCAGCCTTGCCCCAGTGCAGCCTTCGATCCCCTGTCCTGGGCTTTAAAATCGCCGACCGCGATTTGAAAATGGCGCCGCCGGCGCCGACATACACAGAGCCGGTCCTCGGCTCTTTCCGGCGGCTCTCATTCACTTTCGGCTCCACTCGTAGTCCCAAGCGGAGCTATCCGAACCTAGCCGAGTAGGTTCGGATAGCTCCGCTCGGGACTACGAGTGGAGCCGAAAGTAAACGAGAGCCGCCGGAAAGAGCCGAGGACGGGCTCTGTGTATTTCGGCGCCGGCGGCGCCATTTTCAAATCGCAGTCGGCGATTTTGAAACTGTGACAGCTCCGGATCGCAGGGGATCGGCGTATAACACGCACCTGCGACTTTCCCCTGATTTTCAGGGGAAAAAAGTGCGTGTTATACGCCGATAAATACGGTAATTGACTCGGAACCGCTAAATGTACCTAGAATTTTTCTGTGCCAAAAAGTGTCTGCTCCTGGATGCACTGGCAGTGGGGTTTTTTTCTGCCTCTAAACTCCTCTAAACGTTTAGGTGTGCATGGACACTTAGGCTAACATACAGAGGCATTTAGAAGCAAAAAACAAAAACAAAATGCTAGACTAGGAGCAACGTGAAAAACATCCAATGAAGCCTAAAGTTAATGCCTTTTTATTTTGTAGAGCTCAAGTGTAGAGCATCATAGAAAGGCCTAAAGCATAGTAACGCAAATACTATCTAAATTGTTTCTTCAGTTAAAACCTCAAATGCATGCAGTCCCAGTGGTTCCAGTGACAAATCACAATTTTTTATTTTCCCTCACTTTCTATTTTTAATAATATATGTAGTAATTTGTCCAATTTCCCTATGTGCTAAGGCTAGCTGTAAGGTCTTCCCTCCATGGTCATCCTACATCCAACAACATAGCTAGCAAATAGACAGCTTCTTTGATAAATGCACTTTTCTCCATTTCCAAGCACTGGCCCACTTGCCTGGAACATATAACTGACAAGCACCCTTCCCCCCTGCTTTCCTCATCAGATACTTGTCTTGACTAAGATCTTAGATACAGAGAAAAGTGCCATCTCTAAAAGCAGACATCTGCTTGCTAGCTGTATTGTCGGATGTCTGAGCAGGGAATAGGGATCCCCTGTCCAACCTCATAGCTAGCCTTAGGCAGCTTATAGGAAGATGGGATGAAGTACTACATGTACTTTGTCCCTTGGGAGACAGAACACATAAATATAGATTGAAGTGATATTACCTATAGGGGTACCTAAAATATGGACACCTGGTGACCCTGATTAAGTAATCAGCAGGCAAGCAGCCCAACTTGGAAAAGGAAAGGGAACATCAAGCATCCAGGGATAACAAAGTGGATTACAGAGGCCTTGGAAAAGTAAGTGGCAGGGGTTAGTGACCCCAGTCCTTCATTGGAGGGCGATGGTGGTGATATGGCCAGCTTGATTTCACAAAGAACACAGCAGAGTTTAGTTAGTGTTCATAAAAATATCACCAATACATTGTATGTTGGATATTTGTAAGGTTGTGATATAAATTCTCTGCCCTGGTCACCATGTACGACTTTATTAAACTTGTTGCACATTTATCTCTTGGCTGAAACATATCTACCTCTTATGACATGAATATTTGGACAGCAATGTGCCAATTAACCAAGTGCTGCCCATTTTCTGATAACAAAAACATGCTCTAGGTACGCCCATGAGGCAGGGGCATACCTAGAGCATTTGGCACCTGGGGGAGATCCTATATCTGGCACCCCCCCCACGGTAAAATGTAAAAACACTGTGCCCCCTGCATGCCTCAATATCTCTTTGTCACTACTGTGTACCCCCTCTCCACAACTGCACCTCTGGACCCCTTTACATTACATAGTACCGCACCTTTGGACCCCTTTAGATTACACAGCACCCTGCACCTCTGGACCCCTTTACATTACACAGCCCCCCACAGCTCTGGACCCCTGCATGTTACACAGACCCCTTTCTAACAGTTCTGGACCCCCTGCATGTTACACAGACCCCCCCAACAGCTCTGAACTCCATGCATGTTACACAGACCCCTCTAACAGTTCTGGACCCCCTGCTGGTTACACAGACCCCCCCTCTAACAGTTCTGGACCACCTGCATGTTACACAGACGCCCCCAGCTCTGTCCCTTCTTACCTTAATCATGCAGATGGAGAGACAGTGAGCAGCGCTGAACAGAGGGCGGGAACTGCTGGAGTTAATTTTTCATATTAACAAGCTATTGATTGGTTGCTAGGACCACCTAGCAACCAATCACCTGCTGGTTTACTTAAAAAGTTAACTCCAGCAGTTCTTTACTCAGCACTGCTCACTGTCTCTCTCCCCCTGCAGTACAGGAGGAGAGAGAGTGTTTTGCTTACCCTGCTCCGCTCTGTGAATCCGGCGACCAGCTTTGGGTGTCACCCTGGTAGTGGCCTGGGCACCCCCCACGCACTGTCACAGCTTGCCAGTGGTGTCACTAGGGTTGGTGTCACCCGGTGCGGAAAAACATGGCATCTCCCCCTCCACCAACTATAGTCTCTCCTCAATACAGACACCCCTCCATCAGTACATACCCCCCTCCCTAAGTACAGACCCCTCTCATCAGTTCAGACCCCCCTCCCTAAGTACAAACCCCCCTCATCAGTAGAGACCCCCCTACCAAAGAATAAACACCCCCTTTTAGTACAGACCCCCCCATTTCAGTACAGACGCCCTTTCAGCAAAAAAAACTCATTTAGTACATTCCCCCCTTAAGTGCAGACCCCCCATTCAGTGCTGAACCCCCATTCAGTACAGACCCCCCAACAGTGCAGACCTCCCATTCAGTACAACCCCCCTCCTTCAGTACAGACCCCCCTTCAGTACAGACCCCCCCTTTCAGTACAGTCCCCCCATTCAGTGCAGACCCCCCCATTCAGTGCAGACCCCCCCAGGGGATCGTTGGTGCAGTGGTGTTGCCCTGGGCCCTGCCGTTGGGTGTCACCCCTCTGGCGGGTGTCACCTGGGAGCGGCTCGCATCCCGCACCCCCTGCAACGTCACTGCAGCTCACATCTCCGTGTTCTAACCTGCCCTGTCACTGCGTTGCTGCCTAAACCCGCTGTCACCATTTCAGTTGCGGAGGGGGGGCGCCGGTCTGACACCCCCCCAGTGTGTGGCTCCCGGGGGTGGCCCTCCCCCCTGACCCCCACTTGGTACGCCACTGCTATGAGGTTCTAACTCACAGAGCTAGACACCCATCACATACTCCTTACTTTGACATTAGCAGCTTCTAGGGGACACAGACAAATCTACATAGATAAACCTACATTCACCTCTTTTTTGAATGAAGATTGCTGTATACACCCAGGGCAAGCCACTTAAAAAAAGTAAAGTGTCACTAAACCCACATCATAAAACAACTCTTAATAAATGGTGTATTACATGCTGTTCATACTCACCCAGTCACAATGAGATTTGTGTTATATATTCTGCAAACAAAATGGTTGATTCTACTGTTCTCTGTCTCCCCCTTCTGTCCAAATCTCTAATGCAACTAGGGGTTTTGCAGAGCAGTAATAGCAACTATACACATGATCAGTTTTCAGTGAGTTTCTATCCTGAGCATTTCCTCCCTATCACATCTGAGCAGCCCATGTGACTATAGAGCCACACATGTGGGTGTATACACAGTGGTAAATGACAGCCCACTCCCTCCCTCCCTCCTCTTCCATGCCCACTAACCAGCTAAGCACAACAGGGGCAGGATATTACATGTAGATTAATGGAAGCTTCATCTCCCCCTTATTCTAAGACACAAGCTAGAGGGGTGTGACACAGCCTGTGACTGGTAGAAATCAGTCCACACCATGTTATTGCCAAAAAATAATAAAAATTTAATTTCATATATATATATTTTTTTTTTTTTTTACACTGTTTTCCAAAGGCTGTTTTTTTTTTTTTTTTTTTGAACATGTGACCAACAGCAACATGAAGCTACTCCTGCTTACGTTTCCCTGCAGAGAGGCCGGGAAAGATCTGAGTCACGTGACAGTTGTATATTGATTAGGAAAAAGGTACTTTTTTAAAAATTAAAATAATTACAGTGCCACCATCCACATTCAGAAATAGAAGGGACAATGTTAATTAAACAGTGTGTATTTATTAACACTTTAATGATACCTCATTTCAACATACCATACTTATTTGTCAATGTTGATGTTCCTGTGTAGGAGTGCAATGTACAGTATGAGGA
The DNA here is from genome assembly GCF_042186555.1 of Aquarana catesbeiana. Taxonomy (NCBI): domain Eukaryota; kingdom Metazoa; phylum Chordata; class Amphibia; order Anura; family Ranidae; genus Aquarana; species Aquarana catesbeiana. The sequence continues at coordinate 125,208,821 of NC_133327.1, forward strand.
AGGCCAAGTTGTCCACTGCAGAAGAAAACACAGGTAATTTTTATACCTTTCAGTTACCTAAAACAGCTTAGGAATGATGTTGCCCAAACAATACCATTCATAGAAATATTTTGCTGAAGTAACAAAGAAGCATGGCCAAATCAAAGCTCCAGCTACGTCAGCAAGATTATGACTGAGTCTTATACTGTCCACATATCAAAAGAATCACTTTAAAATGGAAAAGAATGCCTCTGCAAGCACTTGTGTTTGTTAAAGGAAATTTATGGACACAGCATACACTTTCATTTTTTAACATCAGTATTGTAATAACAATACAGATAATAGTTATTTTTGACAAACCAATGTACAGTATCTCACAAAAGTGAATACACCCCTCACATTTTTGAAAAAAATGTATTATATCTTTGTGACAACACTGAAGAAATGACACTTTGCTACAATGTAAAGTAGTGAGTGTACAGCTTGTATAACAGTGCAAATTTGCTGTTCCCTCAAAATAACTCAAAACACAGCCATTAATGTCTAAACTGCTGGCATCAAAATTGAGTACACCCCTAAGTGAAAATGTCCAAAATGGGCCCAAAGCGTCAATATTTTGTGTGGCCACCATTATTTTCCAGCACTGTCTTAACCCTCTTGGGCATGGAGTTCACCAGAGCTTCACAGGTTGCCACTGGAGTTCTCTTCCACTCCTCCATGATGACATCACGGAGCTGGTGGATGTTAGAGACCTTGCGCTCCTCCACCTTCCATTTGAGAATGCCCCACAGATGCTCAGTAGGGTTTAGGTCTGGAGACATGCTTGGCCAGTCCATCACCTTTACCCTCAGCTTATTTAGCATGGCAGTGGTCGTCTGGGAGGTGTGTTTGGGGTCGTTATCATGTTGGAATACTGCCCTGTGGCCCAGTCTCATACTACCATTTGTTACTGACCTTTGGCATGTTTTACTGACTATGCTTCTATGCCCCGCTGAGGAAGTTCAGTCGAACGTAACGTAACGTGTACAGGGGAGGAGCCACGCACGGATGACGTCACCTGCTGCCATCCTTTGCTAGCATTCAGCACAGTGTTGTGCTATATGCTTGTATTCCTCCTGTTTCATGTGAGTAGTCCGTGTTGGACCCTAATACATTTTTATTGGTTGCACAGTGAGCACTTAGATCTCCCCTCTGTTTTTTATATGGTTTGATGCCCCCATTGATTGACCGATCTGGAGATGTTCAAACAGACTTATTTCTGCCGCCTACCTGTTGTGTGGGATCTGCGTGCATAACTACCTGTTAGCTTAGGGGTCCATGCTCTGAGGTGAGCGTAGAACATAGATTGGAGGTGGAGTGTCTGTCACCATTCATTTTGATGTTGTTGATCTTCACCGGTGGAATCATCTTATCTTCTGGGACTTGTAGTTCACCAGTTTATTGGACTGTATTTTATTGCGCTGCACTTTTTATTATTCACTACGGATTTTTGTGAAAGTCTTTTAGTGTTCAGCTTGCATTTTGGGGGTGTATATATATATATTTTGCGCTGATTACACATTTTATTATACATTCTTTTTCTGCGATCTGCATTTGAACACATGCTTTTCAGCAACACTGCACTGAAATGCAAAGGTCAAGGTTTGACAGCAACACCAGTAAACACAAACCCCAAGGCCAATTGCTTCCAATCTAACGGTTTCATTTGTTTTCTTGTTAAAATTCTGATCATCTTTTACTGTTAATGTGGTCACATGGCATCTACAAATACACAATTCATATAGATTGTTTTCAATATTTGATGTATTTGATGTATAAAATATGGTAGGTTGTATCTGAATCCACATGGTTAGCTACCTATTTTTCCTTCATATAAAGCTTCAGTCATCTATATAATATTTTTGGCAAGATTATCCCTAATAAGGCTATACTGCTCACATAAAAAGAGAATGTGACCTGACATAGCCACTGTGGCAAGCCTCCATCCCTAATTACATGTATTTGCAGAAAGAAATTGGTCATGGGACTTTGAATGAGGCGTGTCACAAATGTAAATCGCATAGAAGGGTACATAAATAAAAATATTTATTTTACAAGCTGAAACATTTCATTATCTCAATGTAAAATACAATTGGTATAAGAACAGATCCCAAAAAGGCCACTCTAAGCTGACACAAGATAAATAACAAATAAAGCTTAATTCATAGAGATTAATACATAATGATGTTTGCAACCATAGGTACATGATGAGTGTTCCTTATGGAAATCGAAAGATTGAGGGCATGATGTGAACTCTACGCACTTTTTGTGGATTTGTCCACTCGTCAGGAGTACAATGCCACAAATAGATATAGATCTAAATGAAAAATGGTGTATTGGTAAAAAGTTACCTAGGTTTAGAAAAAAAAAGGGGGGGGCAAGGAATCCCATACTCACATGCCAGCTCAGAAAGCCGGCAGAAAAGAGGCCTTTCTGGGATCTGTTCTTATACCAATTGAGATAATGAAATGTTTCAGCTTGTAAAATAAATATTTTTACTTATTTACTCTTCTATGTGATTTACATTGTTACCTTTTCATTTGTGACACGCCTCATTCAAAGTCCCATGACCAATTTCTCTCTGAAAATACAAGGCTGTTCTGCTGTTTTTGTATGTACTGTATTGTCACATGCCCTTTTTATATAGAGAGACAAAAACTGTTCCTACCCAGTCCTGTGAAAAACTGGAAGGAATAGTGCCCCATTGTTGATGTCTGTGGGAGGAATAGATCCCCATTGTTGGTGGCTGTGGGCGGAATAGATCCCCATTGTTGGTGTCAGTTTGAGGAATAGTGCCCCATGGTTGGTGTCACATATTGCCCTGTTGTTGATTTCACCACCAGGAATTATGTCCCATTGTTGGTGTCAGTGGAAGGAATAGTGCCTTGTATCAGTGGGAGGAAAAGTACCCCAAGGGTCAGATAAAGGTGAGCAAAAGGCCCCTGGGATGCAGTTTGCAGACCACTGGCCTAGGGGATCACAACTTGTTTAGCCTGTCACTCCCTCTGAACTATTTAGTGCCAAATATATTGAGGCTATCTAAATCTCTACAACCAATCTCACTGAGGCTGGTCATAGATGGATAGAATTTAAAACAAAAAATCTTTAGAAAAATTCTTAGGAAAATTTGTATGAATATTCGCATAACATTCTTTTGTCCTTCGAAAGATTTTGTTTGTATTTAACGTTTGATATTGGAATGAATTGACTTTACCAAATAAAACCACATACACTTTTAGAAACTCATTCATTTGGAGAAAAAATTTCCAACCTGCTCCTTTGACCCGTAGGTAACATAAAACTGAGGGTAACCTAAACATGCAAAGAGATCTTGTCACATCTTCACATCTATGACCATCTAAGTGTCACCCCCAACATTTGGCACATTGCCAGTCACAATTCTGGATCTGTTTTATACATTTATTAGTTTCCATCAAGGATATAACTGCTGCCATAGCAGCCTATGTGACTGCAATGGGACCCAGAAGCAGGGATGGGCCTGGTCCATGCCAAAAAAAATGTAAATACATTTAATTCCTATACTACTTTCCTGCACATTGGTCCACTTGGTTTGGGCTGACTCCAAAGAAGAAGCTCCCCGTCTAAGGTACACAGTGCAGACTCTTCACAACCGTCACTCATGAGGAGTACGCCGAGTCCTTTGAGTACACTACCTGCTCCTGAGGACTATGAATTGAGCCAGAAATCTGGGCTACAAGTTGTAATTTTTTGGTTACAGTGGCCACCAGTGATTAAGTTAATAAAAAGCAACCCAAAGGGAGTGCTTTGTAGGTCAACCACCTCTGATTACCAACATTATGGGGAGTGCAAGAAGGATTAAATGATACACCATTCACTTGCCCATCAATATTAAGGGTTTTAGGTAGGGCTGGATTATAAGCCATCCGACGAGGCCCCTTTAAAATGTTGTCATTTCTAGCGATGCCCCTGATCCCACAATGGTCTAGCTGCTTCTCTTCCGCATTTAGTCAGTACTGTAACACAAGAAACCATAACCTGTTTTTACTTTTTGTACTCCTGTAAAGCTGTGCAGAAAGCTCCCCCTAGGAATTCACAAAATACTTACTGCTTAATCCTCCACTTCTAATCTCCTCTATGACAGCAAGCAACCATAATAGCAATATTATCTGGGATCAGCATGAACAACTATTTTTAGAAAGGCTAATTTTATTTTAATAACTTTGTCACTAAACACATGGAGGGGGATAAAATCTTGACAGTAATATATTAAAAAACAACAGTCAGCCTTCACTGTCATACTGTTTATTATGCATATCTGAAAAGAGCACTGCACATTGGATATTTGTATTTGTACACCTGTCACTTATGTAGGCATGCTAAAGTAAGCAACTGGTGTGAAATTGGGTACCAGCAAATGCCTGCACGTCCCCCTATTAGCTGGAAATTCTATCTTGTTGTACCCAAGGAACCGCCCAATTTGATCCTTAAAGTGTTACTAAACCCAAGAGCCTGCATTCACTATATCTGGTCTCCCACAGTACACAGAACATAGAAATGCAATTATTTTAGTAAATATAAACTGCTAAATACCTTTTCTCATCAGTCTTGATGAGTCTTATGACTTCTATCAGTGTCTGGCTAAAGCTTGTAGGAGGAGTTTTCACACTGCACTGGCTGTCCTATCAGGATCCAGGACCCCTGACCATCTGTCTGGGCAGTGCTGATTGGTCCTCTGCTGATGCATCCTCCCAAGAAAAAAACTCTCTAGAGTGACTCCAAAGGCTCTGTCTTATCAGGACATGGATTGGGGGCAGTGGAAGAAGGGGAGGATCAGAGAAGACAGGATCAAACAGTCTTTTTACACAATGCACAGGATAACCCCTTAGGTTTCGCAGTGTGAATAACAAGCATGCTTTACTGCATATACAGACTGATTTTACTGTTGTGGTTTTAGTAACACTTTACGCTAGTTTTGACTTTTTGTAAAGCTGAAGCTTAAACATACATATGCATGCAGGGAATTACTGTTCACGCTTTCACAGCAACTACTACTAAAGAGAACCAGTCATTTATGATAGGACAATTAATAATCACACTACCTCCGCACTCCCTCCTCTCTGTTAGCCTTCAAGAGTCCTGTGCAAGCTCCATGGTGATCAATATCCAAGCTTACACAGGGTAATGACCTTTCTCCCCTTTGTGACATAGCAATGTTTGGGCCTGGCAATTGGCTGCTCAGGCCTAAGCACGTCATTCTTGGAGAAACAAGAGAAGGTCACATGTGCCCTCTTTCCAAATATTTCTCAAAAAAGGTATCGTTGGGTTGTGGTGGGGTGTTTTTTTATCATGCGAATCAGTCACGTTGCCTTGCATGAGCAATCACAGATTTTCATTAACATGCCTATGAGATATGTTTGCCTTAAAAAGCTTGCTTTTTGCTTAGTATTGCTGCTCAGCAGTACATTTTCTTAGTGTATAGAGCTAACCATATGGGTTAAAATGTGATTGTACAATGTACTAAGTTTAGGTTAAATGGTCGAGTAGGTTGAAAGGTCATAATGTGAAAGGCTTTGGAATTTGCCTAGCTCTAATGAAAAATTGTCCAACTTTTTCAGTTTCATACAACCGCATTCAAATTGTGTAAACACTTTGGACCCTCTGTGAGAACTATTGTTGGACACTGCTTTGGTTTGAAGGTGAGTATTTTAGACACAGCTATTTTCTTATTTTGTAGCCTGCATCTGGGCCCATTTCAATCTAAAAGAAAAACTGCCTAGAGTTGGACTTTAAATTTGTACATCTGTGCTAAGACCATACAGCGGTTTAACAAAACAGGTTCCACTCAGAACAGGCCTCGCCATGGTCGACCAAAGAAGTTGAGTGCACGTTCTCAGCTTCATTTGCAGAGGTTGTCTTTGGGAAATAGACGTATGAGTGTAAAGCGCTACGTAAACTGTTGGCGCTATATAAATACTGTATAATAATAATAATGAGTGCTGCCAGCATTGCTGCAGAGGTTGAAGGGGTGGGGGGTCAGCCTGTCAGTGCTCAGACCATACGCCGCACACTGCATCAAATTATCTGTATGGCTGTCGTCCCAGAAGGAAGCCTCTTCTAAAGATGATGCACAAGAAAGCCCACAAACAGTTTGCTGAAGACAAGCAGATTAAGAACATGGATTACTGGAGCCATGTCCTGTGGTTTGATGAGACCAAGATAACCGTATTTGGTTCAGATGGTGTCAAGTGTGTGTGGCGGCAACCAGCTGAGGCGTACAAACACAAGTGTGTCTTGCGTACAGTCAAGCATGGTGGTGGGAGTGTTATGGTCTGGGGCTGCACGAGTGCTGCCGGCACTGGGAAGCTACAGTTCATTGAGGGAACCATGAATGCCAACATGTACTGTGACATACTGAAGCAGAGCGTGATCCCCTCCCTTCGGAGACTGGGCCGCAGGGCAGGATTCCAACATGATAACGACCCCAAATGCACCTCCAAGACGACCACTGCCTTGCTAAAGTAGCGGAGGGTAAAGGTGATGGACTGGCCAAGCATGTCTCCAGACCTAAACCCTATTGAGCATCTGAGGGGCATTTTCAAATGGAAGGTGGAGGAGCGCAAGGTCTCTAACATCCACCAGCTCTGTGATGTCGTCATGGAGGAGTGGAAGAGGACTCCAGTGGCAACCTGTGAAGCTCTGGTGAACTCCATGCCCAAGGGTTAAGGCAGTGCTGGAAAATAATGGTGACCACACAAAATATTGTCACTTTGGACCCAATTTGGACATTTTCGCATAGGGGTGTACTCACTTTTGTTGCCAGCGGTTTAGACATTAATGGCTGTGTGTTGAGTTATTTTGAGGGGACAGCAAATGTACACTGTTATACAAGCTGTACACTCACTACTTTACATTGTAGCAAAGTGTCATTTCTTCAGTGTTGTCACATGAAAAGATATAATAAAATATTTACAAAAATGTGAGGGGTGTACTCACTGTATCTATCAAAATGTGTTTCCCAGGGCTAAACCTTTCATCCAATTTCTAAATTGTAATTTGTAAATTCCAAAAGCCAATATAAAGGAATATTAGTGGTAAAAAAGCACTTGTGGGTTTAACTAATCAGTTTTTTTTCATACAATTCTCCTTTAAGGGGTGGCAGTGTGGGTGTCCTATACCTACATAGTTTTGCTAATAGGTGTCCCTTGTTCCCATTTCTGAAAGTTGGGAGGCATGATGTAGCCCCAATCTGCACAGGTTCCTCCGCATGTGACTATAGAGCACCCATACACGGTTGATCCTGCCGTTCTCTGTCCCTGCCTCCTGTCTGTGTCCCTGCTGCAGCCTGAGATTGTGTAGAGTGGCTGTCGCCACAGCTCGTGCATGTGATCCGTTTTCAGTGCCTTTCCAAGCCGATCATTTCCACCTTGTTTGCACTTGAGCCACCCACAGGACTATAAGGTCACACATGTGGGCACATACACAGTGGTAAATGACAGTCCCCTCTCTCCCTCCTCTTCCATGCTAAACACTATGGGGGCGGGATACATATCTCCCAACTTTTTGAGATGGGAACGAGGGACACTTGTTAGCAAAAGTATGTAGGCATAGGACACACCCCCTGCCACGTCCCCTTAAAGGAGAATTATTCAAAAACAATATTAGTAAAACACACAAGTGCTTTTTTTTTAACCTATACTATTCTTTTACTTTGACCATTTTACTTTGGCTTCTGAAATTTACAAATGCAGCAATTTAGAGATTGGATGAAAGCTTTAACATTGGAAAACACGTTTTGAAAGATAAAAATGTACATTTTATATATAACTATATAGATGAGACCAAAATGAGGGACAAATGAGGAGGAAAGAGGGACAGAGGGACTTTGTTCCAAATCAGGGACAGTCCCTCGAAATCAGGGACAGTCAGGAGCTTTGGGGATATAAGATGGTGATCTTCTATATGGTGATCATCTACAACTCCGTGGACGTTGCCACAAAGGGATGTTGGTGACATGTATGAGTAGCATTGGGAGAGGAAGCCCTTCGTTCTGCTGGACTCTGTACTTGCTGTATTGTATTGTTTGCTTTCGTACTCAGCCACTAGAGAATTAGATCTCTGTAGATTGCAAAAAAACCTGCTTGATCCTGCCATTCTTTGTCCCTCCCTCCTGTCTGTGTCCCCACTGCAACCTGAGATTGTGTGGAGCGGCTGTTGCCACAGCTCGTGCATGTGGTCCGTTTTCAGTGCCTTTCCAAGCCGATCATTTCCCTCTTGTTTGCGTTTCAGCCACCCACAGGACTATAAAGTCATACATGTGGGTGTATACACAGTTATAAATGACAGTCCCCTCCCTTCTCTTTCATGCTAAACACTATGGGGGCGGGATATAGGATACTAATCTTCTATATGGTGATCATTTACAACTCAGCGGACATTGCCCCAAAGGGGTGTTGGTGGCAAGTAGGAATGGCATGGAAGAAGAAGCCGTCCCTTCTGCTGGACTCTCCTGTGGGCAGCAGTCTATGCGAATGGCGAGAGTCATGGCCTCCTACAAAGTATCTTAATAGGATAATGGGCTAATTGTTTTATAGCATCTATGAATCCCAACCTGTACCCAAGCTGTACTGGATAAGTTATTTTATTTGGAGCCTATTTTTGTATTGTATAGGAGACACAGAAATCCATATACCTTATACAGAAGGTGACCCATGTGCAATCTAAGTGTCACATAATCTGTCATTACATATACACACCTTTTTGAAAGGCCCCAAAGGCTTCAACACTTAAGCAAAAAGCACCACTAACCAAACACTGCCATGAAGACAAAGGAACTCTCCAAACAAGTAAGGGACAATGTTGTTGAGAAGTACAAGTCAGGGTTAGGTTATGAAGAAATATCCAAATCTTTGATAATCCCTAGGAGCACCATCAAATCTACCATAACCAAATGGAAAGAACATGGCACAACAGCAAACCTGCCAAGAGACGGGTGCACAACAAAACTCATGGACCGGGCAAGGAGGACATTAATCAGAGAGGCAGCCTAGAGACCTAAGGTAACCCTGGAGGAGCTGCAGAGTTCCACAGCAGAGACTGGAGTATCTGTACATAGGATGACAATAAGCCATACGCTCCATAGAGTTGGGCTTTATGGCAGAGTGGCCAGAAGAAAGCCATTACTTTCAGCAAAAAACAAAATGGCACGTTTTGAGTTTGCGAAAAGGCATGTGGGAGACTCCCAAAATGTACGGAGGAAGGTGCTCTGGTCTGATGAGACTAAAATTGAACTTTTTGGCCATCAAAGAAAACGCTATGTCTGGCGCAAACCAAACACATTACATCACCCAAAGAACACCATCACCACAGTGAAACATGGTGGTGGCAGCATCATACTGTGGGAATGTTTTTCAGCAGTCGGGACTGGGAAACTGGTCAGAGGTGAGGGAAAGATGGATGGTGCTAAATACAGGGATATTCTTGAGCAAAACTTGTACCACTCTGTCTGTGATTTTAGGCTAGGAGGAGGTTCACCTTCCAGCCGGACAATGATCCCAAACACACTGCTAAAGCAACACTTGAGTGATTAAGGGGAAACATGTAAATGTGTTGGAACGGCCTAGTCAAAGCCCAGACCTCAATCCAATAGAAAATCTGTAGTCATACTTAAAGATTGCTGTTCACAAGCGCAAACCATCCAACTTGAAGGAGCTGGAGCAGTTTTGCAAGGAGAAATGGGCAAAAATCCCAGTGGTAAGATGTGGCGAGCTCATAGAGACTTATCCAAAGCGACTTGGAGCTGTGATAGCCGAAAAAGGTGGCTCTACAAAGTATTGACTTTAGGGGGGTGAATAGTTATGTACATTGACTTTTTCTGTTATTTTGTCTTATTTGTTGTTTGCTTCACTATAAAAAAAACAGAGTTAGGTACCTGGTAACTCTTTTTCTAAGAAGTCTTCCAGGGCAGCATCCGAGAGATAGCCTCCTCCTCCCTGAAACAGGAAACACATTAGTCCACCACTATAAATTTGTTAGCCTTACCTGCATGCCTCAGTTATATTAAAAGGAACTCTCAGTAAGCTAAAGCTTCCCCACTATACCTGGTATTATCGCTTTAGGGTGGGAACTAGTGCTGCCCTGGAAGAGTTCTTAGAAAAAGAGTTACCAGGTACCTAACTCTGTTTTCACAAATCGTCTTCCAGGGCAGCATCCAAGGGCATATATCAAGCAATACATACTAGGGTGGGGATAAATACTGGAGCACCTTGCGACCAAATGCCTGATCTTGGTCAGACAGCTGGTCCATACGATAGTACCTTGCAAAGGTACTGAAGCTCGACCATGTCACTGCCCTGCAGATCTGCTCCGGAGTTGCCCCTGCTTTCTCTGCGACCGAGGTTGCCCAGGCTCTGGATGCGTGTGCTCTGATCCTGCTTGGAGGGGTGAGGTTTTGTGCCTCATAGGCCGTCTGTATGGCCATGCTTATCCATCTGCTTATCGTGTTTTTCGATGCCTGTTTTCCCTTGTTGGCTCCTGCATAGAGGACGAATAGAGATGTAGTTCTTCGCAAATACTTCAAGATAAATGGGATAATGGGATGATGGCGCTCCCTATGGATAGTTATATCGGGCGTGAGTAGGTATAAGAGGGAGAAAATACCAGTACAGTGCTATGAGTATCACTGTTGCTTTCTCTGCCTTGATTTTTTGAATCACTCTTGGTATTATGGCAGTTGGAGGGAATGCATAACACAACTGCCATCCCCAGCTTTGGCTGAAAGCATCTACTCCGCTGCTGCCATCTGTGGGATCCAGTGAAAAGAACGTTGGTAATTTTGTGTTTGCCTTGGAGGCGAACAAATCTACCTCGGGTACCCCCCATGTTTGCGTGATCTGTGAGAAGGTTGCTTGGTTTAGCGACCACTCTGTCTGTTCTATAGTCTTCCGGCTCAAGAAGTCTGCCAGTGTATTGTCCTTTCCTTTCAGGTGGATGCCTGATATTGACCTTGTTTGCTTCTGCCCATAACAGAGTTGTTTCCGTCAGCCTCATCAAGCTTTGGGATTTTGTCCCCCCTTGCCTGTTTAGGTATGCCACCATCATGGTGTTGTCTGATTGAACCTTTTTAGCTCCCTCGTGTTCGAGGAGGCTTGGGACCATTTGGAGTTCCATTGCCCCTGAGAGCAGAGCTCTTCCATGTGTGCTCCCCAACCTAGGGTGTTGGCATCTGTGGTAATCCTGATAGGGTTGGATTGAGCCCATCTGAGCCCTTCGATGTATCGGAATGGGTTGAGCCACCACTGGAGCGTTTGTTTGACTGAGTTCAGAACAGAAATGGACGTATCTAGGGATGAGTGGTTGCCATCCCACTGGGACAGAATATAATTCTGTAAAGGTCTCATGTGAATCTGCGCCCAGGTGATGGCTGGGATTGAAGACGTCATCAGTCTTAGCACTGCCATTCCTTGTCTGATCGTGATAGAGTTGGTCCCCATTAGAGAGGCTATTGTCTGTGTGATTTTTTTCATTTTTTTCCCCCGTTAGGAAGGTTTTGGTAAGTCTGGAGTCCAGTACATAACCCAAGTACACAACTCTCTGGCTTGGGACCAGCTGCGATTTTTCTGTATTTACTATCCACCCCAGGTTTTGTAGATAGGACATATTTGCGATTAGGTTGGTCTCTAGGGTTTCCGCTGAATCCACAAAGAACAGTAGATCATCCAGGTATGGTATGACGCCAATGCCTTGTTGTCTTAAGTCCTTTAGAGCTTCTGGCATTATCTTTGAGAAGAGATGCTGAAAGGGAGAGCCGTATATTGCAGGTGTAGGGTGGCTGCCGGTCCCTGGATTGCGAACCTCAGGAATTTTTGATGACCTTCCTTGTAGGTAGGCATCCTGTAGGTCTATTGTGGCCATGAATGTTCCTTGTGGTAGGATATTTCTGACTGAATAGATAGACTCCATCCTGATTTTTTTGTATTTTATTCTTCTGTTGAGTGGCTTGAGGTTCAGTATGAGCCTTAGCTTGCCTGACGTTTTTTTCTTTGCAAAGATATGCAAATAAAACCCCGTTTGCTCCTCTTTTTTTAAGGAAATGGCGAATCACTTTCTGATTTTCTGATTTAGTAGGTTTTCCAGGGACTCTAGAAAGGCCTTTGCGTGATCTTCGTTATTTGGTAGGATGGTTACTAGGTACTTGGTTGGGGGGCGGGTGGAAAATTCTATCGCGTAGCCCTCCGCTATTGTGCGGCGGATGAATTAGTTTCCCATTGCTTTCATCCACTGGTGGGCAAAAGTTGCGAGTCTGCCCCCCACCTGAAGACCGTCACTGTTTTTTGTTCTTTGGGTTAGGAGGCTTGAGGATGAATACACCCTTGCCTTTTTTTTTTTGCTGTCCCCAGTGCTTCTTTGCTCCCGGATTCTTGAACTTTTTGAATTGCCGAATGGGCACCTTCCCTTGCTTCTTTTTGGTTTGGGGGAACCCCTTGTTTTTTGCTGCGGTCCTATCTAGCACTGTTTCTAGGTCAGGCCCAAATAGCAGATCTCCTGTGAATAGGATTCCGTATAGTCTTTTCTTGGAAGAGATATCACCTTCCCATTACTTCAGTCACAGGGCTCTTCGGGCTGAGTTCACTAGAGCTGTGGCCCTTGAAGATATTCTCATGGTTTCAGCCGAGGCATTTGCTAGAAAAGCTGCTGCTCTGGTCAGTGTGGGGATGGTTCTTACTAATACTTCTCTTGGTGTGTTACTTTCCAGTAATTCTTGTAGCTGGGTAAACCAAATTAGTAAGGTGCGGGCTGTGCAGGTGGAAGCTAACGCTGGATTCAGGTTTGCCGCCCCTGCTTCCCAGGCCCTCTTTAGGGGGGCTTCTATTTTCTTATCCATGGGGCTGCTTAAGGTACCCGCATCGTCAAAAGCGAAGTTGGATTTGTTTGTGACTCTTGCTAAAGAGGCATCCACTTTGGGGCATTTAGTCCAGGTTTTGGTGTCTGTCTCTGTGAATGGATATCTGTGTTTAACCGCTGCTGGTATAAAGAGTTTTTTCTCTGGTTCTTCCCACTCTTTTTTGACGATGTCTTTAAGAGTGTTGGTGTGTGTATTGCTGCTGTCTGTTGGTGTGTGTATTGCTGCTGTCTGTTGGTGTTTGCTGGGTTGCATTTTGGGGACTTTTCCTTTTAGTTTTTATCTTGCCTTTTGCTGTCACTTTTTAAATAGCTTTTCTTTTTTTTTTTTTTTTTTTGTTTCATCAGTCTATCAATTAAGGGTGTGGTTAATTGCTCCCAGGTGACTATTTAACTTGTTGTAGGACTCAGTTGAGCGTGCTCAGTTTGAAGCTGTGGAGCTTGGTGTAAGTGGAGCTTTTTTAAGTGGGAGTTATAAACAAGAGTTTAAAACAGGAGGTTATAACAGGGGTCATAGTACCTGTGTAGTGTGAGTATCTGAGTGTTGTCTGAGTAGTGTGTGTGGATCGTTAGTACTTGTGTATTGTGTACCTGTGTATTGTCTTGAGTATTAGTGCCAGGAAGCTAGTTGTTAGGTAATTTGGACAGGGTAAAATCCCCAAATCCTCACTAAATTTAATAGGTACGATGCCCGGCGGGTGTGGAGAGGCGACTCTTTGTACATCTTGCCGCATGTATGCGTTCCTTGATCATCCGATCGAGGGCGAATACTGCTGTGCAAAATGTAAGCACATTGTTTCCCTGGAAGCCCAGGTTCTGAATCTGGGGAAGCAACTGTCAGCACTGAGAAGTCCCTCCATACTAAAGGTGAGCCAGGAACGTACACGGCAGGTGCCGGCAGGGGCCAGCACAGAGGCGGGTGGAGACAAAGAGGTGCAGGCACTAGCAAAGAGTAGATGGGTGACAGTCAGGAGGGGTAGAGGGGGAAGTGCCAGGGAGGCCGATCCAGGACTGGAGCATCCCAATAAGTACGCTCCATTGAGTGACATTGGTGTAACCAGTCAGGGACCAGCACTGCTGGAGTTGAGGGACTCTCCTAGCTGCCAGGGGAAGAACTCCTCCAGTGAGAGTGGGGGGGCAGCAAAGGGAAAGGAAAGACAGATTCTGGTGGTAGGGGACTCAATTCTTAGAAGGACAGAGAGGGCAATCTGTAACCAAGACCTGAAGCGCCGAACAGTATGTTGTCTACCGGGCGCTCGGGTTCGGCACATCACGGATCTTGTGGATAGATTACTGGCAGGGGCTGGGGAAGACCCGGCTGTCATGGTGCACGTTGGCACCAATGACAAAGTCAGAGGCAGATGGAGTGTCCTAAAGAACGATTTTAGGGACTTAGGAGCTAAATTGAGGAAAAGGACCTCCAAGGTAGTGTTCTCAGGAATACTACCGGTACATCGAGCCACACCAGAGAGGCAGAGGGAGATTAGGGAAGTAAACAAGTGGCTGAAGAGCTGGTGTAGTAAGGAGGGGTTTGGGTTCCTGGAGGACTGGGCCGACTTCTCAGTCGGTAACCGGTACTATAGAAGGGACGGACTGCACCTAAATGAGGAGGGTGCAGATCTGCTGGGAATGAAGATGGCCAAAAAGTTAGAGGGGTTTTTAAACTAGGCGATGGGGGGGAGGGTCCAGAGACAGTGATAGCCAGCGCGGAAGATATTCCAGAGGGTAGTATTGGGGGCATTAGTGGTAGGTTAACCAAAGCACAAAAACACAAGGTGAGTATAGTAGCAAGTCCAAGTTGCAATCTTGAAACACCCAATACGAGGACAATATGCGACCGGTCTAAACTATGTGGCATGTTCACCAATGCCAGGAGCCTGGCGGACAAGATGGGTGAACTAGAGATACTGTTGTACAAGGAGGATTTGGATTTTGTGGGAATTTCAGAGACCTGGTTCAACAGCTCTCATGATTGGCTGGCAAACATTCAAGGGTATACCCTATACCGCAAGGATAGAGAGGGTAAAAAAGGGGGAGGGGTATGCCTATATATCAAGAATAATGTACAAGTGAATGTGAGAGATGACATCACTGAGGGGGCTAGGGAGGAGGTGGAATCTTTATGGGTAGAGCTCCAAAGGGATGAAGCTAAGGGGAAAATAATACTGGGAGTATGCTATAGGCCCCCTAACCTGAGGGAGGAAGTGGAGACGGATCTCCTATCACAAATTGGATTAGCAGCAAGGATGGGAAGTGTTATCATAATGGGGGATTTTAATTATCCAGACATAGACTGGGCGGAGGGAACCGCGCATTCATTTAAGGCTCGCCAGTTCCTTAATGTCTTGCAGGACAATTTTATGGGTCAGATGGTAGACGCACCAACTAGAAATAAAACATTACTAGATCTACTGATTACCAACAATACAGACCTGATAACAGATGTGGAAATACGGGGCAATTTAGGTAACAGCGATCACAGGTCAATTAGTTTCAGTATAAATCACACAAATAGGAGACATGAAGGGAACACAAAGACACTGAATTTCAAAAGAGCCAACTTCCCTAAACTACAAACCTTGCTAAAAGGCATAAATTGGGATAAAATATTAGGAACAAAGAATACAGAGGAGAGATGGGTTTGCTTTAAGAGCATATTAAATAAGGGCATTAGCCAATGTATCCCATTGGGTAATAAATTTAAAAGAGCGAACAAACATCCTGGATGGCTTAACTCCAATGTAAAAATGCATATAAAAGCAAAGGAGAAGGCCTTCAAAAAATACAAGGTTGAGGGATCATCCACAGCATTCAGAATTTATAAAGAATGCAATAAGAAATGTAAGGGTGCAATTAGGATGGCTAAGATAGAACATGAAAGACACATAGCGGAGGAGAGCAAAAAAAATCCCAAGAAATTCTTTAAGTATGTAAACAGTAAAAAAGGGAGGACAGACCATATTGGCCCCATAAAGAATGAGGAAGGACATCTGGTTACAAAGGATGGGGAGATGGCAGAGGTATTGAATTTATTCTTCTCCTCAGTATTCACGAGTGAATCGGGGGGCTTCAGTAACCAAAACTGCAGTGTTTATCCTCATGACACAACACAGGAAGCACCTACATGGTTAACAGAGGACGGAATTAAAATTAGACTTGAGAAACTTAACATTAATAAATCACCGGGACCAGATGGCTTGCATCCGAGGGTACTTAGGGAACTCAGTCAGGTGATTGCCAGACCGTTGTTCCTAATTTTTACAGACAGTCTATTGACTGGAATGGTGCCAGCTGATTGGAGAAAAGCCAATGTAGCACCAATATTTAAAAAGGGCCCAAAAAACATCCCTGGGAATTACAGACCAGTTAGCCTAACATCAATAGTATGTAAACTCTTGGAGGGGATGATAAGGGACTATATACAAGATTTTAGTAATAAGAATGATATCATTAGCAGTAATCAGCATGGATTCATGAAGAATCGTTCTTGCCAAACCAATCTATTAACCTTCTATGAGGAGGTGAGTTGCCATCTAGATAAAGGAAGGCCCGTAGACGTGGTGTATCTGGATTTTGCAAAAGCATTTGACACAGTTCCCCATAAACGTTTACTGTACAAAATAAGGTGCGTTGGCATGGACCATAGGGTGAGTACATGGATTGAAAACTGGCTACAAGGGCGTGTTCAGAGGGTGGTGATAAATGAGGAGTACTCAGAATGGTCAGGGGTGGGTAGTGGGGTCCCCCAGGGTTCTGTGCTGGGACCAATCCTATTTAATTTGTTCATAAATGACCTGGAGGATGGGATAAACAGTTCCATCTCTGTATTTGCAGACGATACTAAGCTAAGCAGGGCAATAACTTCTCCGCAGGATGTGGAAATCTTGCAAAAAGACCTGAACAAATTAATGGGGTGGGCGACTACATGGCAAATGAGGTTCAATGTAGAAAAATGTAAAATAATGCATTTGGGTGTCAAAAATATGAATGCAATCTATACACTGGGGGGAGAACCTCTGGGGGAATCTAGGATGGAAAAGGACTTGGGGGTCCTAGTGGATGATAGGCTCAGCAACGGCATGCAATGCCAAGCTGCTGCTAATAAAGCAAACAGAATATTGGCATGCATTAAAAGGGGGATCAACTGCAGAGATAAAACGATAATTCTCCCGCTCTACAAGACTCTGGTCCGCCCGCACCTGGAGTATGCTGTCCAGTTCTGGGCACCAGTCCTCAGGAGGGACGTACTGGAAATGGAGCGAGTACAAAGAAGGGCAACAAAGCTAATAAAGGGTCTGGAGGATCTTAGTTATGAGGAAAGGTTGCGAGCACTGAACTTATTCTCTCTGGAGAAGAGACGCTTGAGAGGGGATATGATTTCAATTTACAAATACTGTACTGGTGACCCCACAATAGGGATAAAACTTTTTCGCAGAAGAGAGTTTAATAAGACTCGTGGCCACTCATTGCAATTAGAGGAAAAGAGGTTTAACCTTAAACTACGTAGAGGGTTCTTTACTGTAAGAGCGGCAAGGATGTGGAATTCCCTTCCACAGGCGGTGGTCTCAGCGGGGAGCATTGATAGCTTCAAGAAACTATTAGATAATCACCTGAATGACCGCAATATACAGGGATATGTAATGTAATACTGACACATAATCACACACATAGGTTGGACTTGATGGACTTGTGTCTTTTTTCAACCTCACCTACTATGTAACTATGTAACTATGTAACTATGTGTACAGGAAATGTTCTAGGTTTCTTGGGCTGCAGTCCTTTATACATTTTGTCATGTAGGGTAAGCTCTGCGGATTTTTGCTCTTTGATGCCCAGTGTGTCGGCTATAGCTTTTAGGAGACTGTCCATATCTTCTGAGGGGAATAAGTTGCCCTCTGATGCCGGATCTTCCTCCTCAGAGTCTGAGCATAGGCCATCCTCAGATTCCTGCTCAGATTCATCAGAATCTTCCTCTTGTTCTTGCCACCCTGCTGGTAGATGAGGTACTGGTTTGACTGGCACTTGCCGGTGTCTCCAACTTCTCAATTGCTGAGCGCAGTGGTGCCATGGTGCTTTTTTGAAAGAGCGGAGCAGGTCTTTAAGGTAACCTTGCGATTCTTTGGCCACCGTCTTGTCTATGCATTTTTGGCATAAAGGTTTTTTCCAGTCAGGAGGAAAACGGTGGTCGCAGGAAGCGCATGCTTTGTTACTGTTTTTTCGCTTTTCTTTCCTCTGGGGTCCTTGCCTGAAATCAAGCACAAAGGTCCCTTCGAGGTAGACGGTTGCCAAACTGCATGTATATAGACAAGTTTGTAGTGAGGTGAAGACAGAGCTTGCAGGATCTGCAGGGCAGCTGACCTCATGCAGGTTGGTGGACATACCTGCACATGCTGCTCCTGCTGGTGTCCTCCTTCCTGGCTTTCCATTAGGCCGGGGGACTTCTGTTTTTGTTTTTTTTTGTCCTTTTTCGCTTTTTTTTTAAATTCGTGCCGCCACCCAGAAATGACGTCACCGGAAGTACCCCGCTCTATTGTTTCCTTGGAAGGCTTCCAACCCTTGAAAAAATAGCTGCCAACCACAACCGCGTGACCGGAAACAATGTTTCTGGCGTCGGGGTCATCTTGGTACACCCTGTGGGGCCTCCATGAGGGAGATGAGCCGGTACAGACTGCGGAGTGCAGTGGTCGCCGTTCACGATGGTGCGGCGACAAGCGGGCGGGCGGACAGTCATCCGGACCAGCGGGAGAGAGGCTGTGTGCATGCGGCTGAGGCTCATGGACTAGCAGCAGACAGGGCCTCCACCAGCAAAGAGACCGGCATCCGGGGGAGAATGCCAGTGCATGCGTTCCAGCCTGGGGGGATGGTTGCAGACCATGGGATGCTAGACAGGGAGTCTCCTGCAACAAGCACAGACTTTAAAAATAATAAACGTTTTTGCAGCTCCTGTGGGTCTAGAGGAAACACAAAACAACTGAGGCACGCAGGTAAGGCTAACAAATTTATAATGGTGGACTAATGTGTTTCCTGTTTCAGGGAGGAGAAGCCTCTTTCTCGGATGCTGCCCTGGAAGACGATTCGAGAAAAAACATCTTCAATTTGTGGGCATAATCTGTAAATTAAATGATGCAAATCCTCAAACAATCCATGTTAATTCCAGGTTGTAAGGCAACAAAACACAAAAAATGCCAAGGGGGGTAAATACTTTTGCAAGTCACTGTATTCATGGTAATTTTGCATGCATAAACAGCGCAGCGCCATTTATAACAAATTTAAGCACCAAAATGCTACTTTGAAATCGTAAATTAATTTGAGATAGTGAAACCACACTATCAAAAAGAAAAGCACCATAAACCAAGCAGTTTGATTAGAATAATTTATTAATGAAGTCTGTATAAATGACAGACTTCCTAAATATGACACCTTTATACTTTTAGAAAACATAAAACATATAACATGTACAAAACATTGTTAAAAAGACAATCCGGATCATCAACCCACATGCTGGAAATTTAATGATAAAGATAATTATCTAAAATATCAAAAAACTATAGGAATTCCCATTTATGATAAAGTGCACACCATTCTAAAGAAGTCCTCTGATTGGAAGACAAAACGTGTCAATCAAGTGACGTCATTACATTATTCAATCTGGCAACGGAACCCACACACAAGCCTCAAGATCTCTGAAAAGGGACTTTAAGATAGGCCGGCTGGCCTGCTCTGTCTCTGGCTTTATAGAGCAACACTGGGCATTGACAAAGGAATTGAAAACTACTATTACCAAGCAAAACCTTATTTACAGCAACTTTATGTGAAGATAACCTTGAAGGATTGAAATACAGGTGTCCTATTTAGGAAGTCTGTCATTTATACAGACTTCATTAATAAACTATTTGAATCAAACTTTTTTTACTTTGAAATTGTGCTACTTCAATGTCGCAATCGGTGTGATCGGGATAAGGGTCAACTCCTAAACTTTGCAAGTGAGATCCTCCAGCTCAGCCTATTCAGAATCCATCTGCCTACGGTGGTGAATTTTGATGACGTAAAGCTGTGTATGCAATCATCCTGGTCCAAATGTATAGGGACAATGTATTTCACCTTTAGCAGCCACTTTTCTCTTACAGCTAGCTACCTGTACTCAGATGCCTCTAGGGCCAACAGAATAACATGAATATGGCAGGTGCGGCCTGTCCATTAACCACTTCAATACCGGCACTTTACCCCCTTCCTGCCCAGGACAATTTTCACTTTCAGCGTTGTCGCACTTTGAATAACAATTGCGCGGTCATGTAACACTGTACTCAAACTAAATTTTTATTATTTTCTTCCTACAAATAAAGCTTTCTTTTGGTGGTATTTGACCACCTCTGGGGTTTTTATTTTTTGCTAAACAAACTAAAAAATTTTTCTTTGTTTCTATTATAAAATTTTGTTTTCTCCTTCACTAACGGCACTGATGAGGCGGCACTGATGAGGAAGCACTGATATGCAGCACTGATAGGTGCTGACAGTTGGCACTGATGGACACTAATAGATGGCACTGATAGGCAGCATTAATGATGAGGTACTGACAGGCTTTATTGATGGGCAATGCTTGGCACTGTGATGGGCACTGATTGGCACTGTGGTGGGCACTAGTTGTCACTGTTGTGGACACTGATTGGCACTGACAGGCGTTTCTGATGGTGCACTGACTGGTAGCTGATTGGCATGGTTTGTGGCACATCTGATGGGGCTGTGCTGATAATCAATGTGCTGATTATCAGCACAGACCCCCCCTCTGACAGGGAGAGCCGCCGATCGGCTATCCCTGTCAGTGCAAACCTAGGAAAGCTGGTTACTGGCACTTCCTGGTTCACCCTGTGATCAGCTGTGATTGGTCACAGCTGATCACGTGGTAAGGAGCCTCCGTCAGAGGCTCCTTACTACAAATCGGAGATGCAGTCTGTCAGAGTGACAGACAGCACCACTGATCGCCTTGCTGCGCACCACTGCGGGTGCGCGCCAGCATGTTATCCTATTGGACGTCATATGACGCCCAGTCAGGATAACTGAACCACCGTCTGGCCGTCATTCTGCTATAGGATGGGCGGGAAGTGGTTAAGGGTGACGGGCGCCACCCCTATATGAAGAATGAATAGATTCATGCATAGCAACCCCTATTCAGGCATCTGGCCCCTTTTCGGATGGCGGATGCCTGAATTACAGCGGCGGGGGTGTTTTTTTGAAGCACCTGATAAGAGCCATAGGCCCTAATAGGCTTCAAAAAAGGTGGACTTGGAGCGCAGAGCATTGCGCTCGGAGCCCACCCAGGTGTGTTAGAAAAGTAAACAAATAATTTCTTTTCTAACACTGAATTGCCTCTCTGCCAATCAGGAAGCGCGGGTCAAATACCCGTCACCTGATTGGCTGAAGGCACAGGTGATCCTATTTGACGTCTAGAAGAGATGCACTGGATGTAAGGAGCACACAGGAGCCATTGCCGGACCCGCTGCCCTTCCCACAGCTCACCACCGTCACCGCCACCAAGATGGGGTAAGTGCCAGTCAGACTGAGAGCAGGCGGGGGGGTCACAGTGAGGCTGCATTTGGGTATGATGGGCACAGTGGCTGCATATGATGGGCACAATGGCTGCATATGATGGGCACAGTGGCTGCATTTGATGGGGCACAGTGGCTGCATTTGATGGGCACAGTGGCTGCACATGATGGGCACAGTGGCTGCATATGATGGGCACAGTGGCTGCACATGATGGGCACAGTGGCTGCATTTGATGGGCACAGTGGCTGCACATGATGGGCACAGTGGCTGCATTTGATGGGCACAGTGGCTGCACATGATGGGCACAATGGCTGCATATGATGGGCACAGTGGCTGCATTTGTTGGGGCACAGTGGCTGCATTTGATGGGCACAGTGGCTGCACATGATGGGCACAGTGGCTGCATATGATGGGGCACAGTGGCTGTATTTGATGGGGCACAGTGGCTGCATTTGATGGGCACAGTGGCTGCATTTGATGGGGCAGAGTGGCTGCATATGATGGGCAGAGTGGCTGCATTTAATGGGCCCAGTGGCTGCATTTGATGGGGCACAGTGGCTCCAATTGATGGGCACAGTGGCTGCATTTAATGGGCCCAGTGGCTACATTTGATGGGGCACGGTGACTGTATTTGATGGGGCACAGTGACTGCATTTGATAGGGCAAAGTGGCTGCATTTGATGGGGCACAATGGCTGCAAAAGATGGGCACAGTGGCTGCATTTGATGGGCACAGTGGCTGCATTTGATGGGCACAGTGGCTCCAATTGATGGGCACAGTGGCTGCAATTAATGGGCCCAGTGGCTACATTTGATGGGGCACGGTGACTGTATTTGATGGGGCACAGTGACTGCATTTGATGGGGCACAGTGACTGCATTTCATGGGGCACAGTGGCTGCATTTGATGGGGCACAGTGGCTGCAAAAGATGGGCACAGTGGCTGCATATGATGGGCACAGCGGCTGCATTTGATGGGCACAGCGGCTGCATTTGATGGGCACAGCAGCTGCATTTGATGGGCACAGCAGCTGCATTTGATGGGCACAGTGGCTGCATTTGATGGGCAAAGTGGCTGCATTTGATGGGCACAGTGGCTGCATTTGATGGGGCACAGTGGCTGCATTTGATGGGCAAAGTGGCTGCATTTGATTGGCACAGTGGCTGCATTTAATTGGCACAGTGGCTGCATTTGATGGGCACAGTGAGGTTGTAATTAATGGGTTTTTTCAGTATTTTTCAGAATTTTTCAGTTTGTTGCACCCCCCAAAAATTTTGAGCACCAGCCGCCACTGCCAGACAGGCATGCCATGTACGCTCTCAGGCTGGTATTACATGATGCTGTGCTAATAGGCATCTAACAGCGCTACAGAGTGCTAACAGCATTACAGGCTACATTCCTGCAGCCCTGTTGTCAGTATGTGATGTCACAAGTATACATTCTTTCCAGATGCCCACAGCACAACTTTCTACAAAGAATGAGTTTAGAATCACAGTCATGAGTCCAATAGAAAAGAAAAAAGATATTAACAGCATTTTTTTAAATTGAAAAAATAGAGGTATTTGTGTCATTAAATACATGTTATGGCCTGATTGTTTAAATTAAAGTGGTATTAAATCCAAAAATAAACATTATATTGCAGCATACCAATTCTTAGATGTGATGGCTGCATTAGATTTCTTTTTTAGGCTTAGGCTTTAGGCTTTTCATCTGGTCCTGCAGTCAGTAAGACTGTTGTTTTTCAAAAGAACCAGCTTTCTTGCAAATGCATCAGTTACAAGTATGAGACAAACAATTTAACACTGGCAGGGCTGCTTGCGATGATTAGGTGTAGCTATGTAAAACCTTAATCACTAAAGGAAAAAAAAAAATGTTTACTGTAACTACTTATTAGGTGTTAGCTGGATTTTTATTTTAATTTGCTAGAGTATCTAAATCTGCTAGTACATATAGTATAACACTCCCCTCCTTCCCCGCCTGACAATGCTGCTGTCCAAATCTGCCCCTGTGCTCCTCTATCCAGAGTGGGGGCACTCTAATACAGGTGGTGTATTTAGGGTTGCCACCTCATCCCTTTAAAACCAAACACATATTAAATACACAGGTTATGTGGCTGATTAAGGTGGTAATTAAACTCACTTGGTGCCTTACCTGCATTAAATTAGCCTCAGAACCTGTGTAATTCATATGTGTTCAGGTTTAAGGGGATGAGGTAGCAGTCCTAGGTGTGTTACTGGCCATATCACCAGGTGAAACAGAGGCAATAAAAGCCAATAAAGCACAATGTTGGTTTTGGATGTGATACGGCTTTAAGGCTATATCTGTATGTTAAGATATCACTTGTTCAGCCCTTGCTGCCAGCCTAAACCGTGACTGCATAGGAATAGCAGCAAAAAGGGTCACTGGTTCAAATCCCAACCACAACACCATCTGCCTGGAGTTTGCATGTTCTCCCTGTGCCTACGTGGGTTTCCTCCGGGTACTCCGGTTTCCTCCCACACTCCAAAGACATGCTAGTAGGTTAATTGGATCCTGTCTAAATTGTCCCTAGTATGTATGAATGTCTGTTAGGGACCTTAGATTGTAAGCTCCTTAATGGTAGGGACTGATGTGAATGTACAATGTATATGTAAAAGCGCTGAGTAAATTGATGGCGCTATATAAATACCTGAAATAAATAAATTGTCTGAAGTCACTATTGGGAAGAACATTTTCTGCCTGGCTCTTTGGCTTTCCAGATTGAAGTTTGTTGACTTGGGTGATGTTGAAAGGGCAACTCAAGGCTGAAATTTTGGCCAGTTCATCATTGGTCATAAATAGCTATAGGCTAAATTACTCCCAGGAACAAACTGTATTGTGAACTCCTTTATTATTTTAGGGTCCTCCCAATTAAGGTTCTGAAATATGCATTGCAATCCCTTCAAAACTCTATAGTTTGATTTATCTGGGGTCCCACTGGTCCAGGAATTAATGCAACGACTCGTCACAAGCTGAACAGTGGCCTTGGCATTCCTATGGTGTCACGCTATTATGTTTTGTTATTACGTTATGTTATTACGTTATGGGGGGCTGCAAGCATAGCCCCCCAGTGCTTTTACATGCCAAACAGGAAACCCGCTCTGTGTTCTTTTAGACGCAATTGATTGTGATGCCAGAAAACAAACACCCCACCACAATGTTGACAAGCTAATGCATTTTGGGGGGGACATCCGCTTCTTCAGAGCTCAGCTCTAAAGAAGAGGGTTCATCCACCAAAATACATTTTTTGCCGACATTGTGGTGCATTGGATCGGGTGACACTTAAACACTGGATCTGTTATTAGTGTGATACATTACATACATCTTCTCCTCTTTTGTAAGTATGCATTTGGTTTTACTGTTCATTTATTATTAAATCTTTTCGTAATGCACTGGGAGTTTTTTTTCCCTGCAATTAATTGTGACCCTATAGCAATCTCATCTCTACCTTGGCAACTGCCCAATTTGCAACCCCCAGTTATACAACCCTGTTTGGCCAACACCATCAAAGTCTGGGACTCTTAGATATTTAGGGGGACTTATTTCCCCGATCTGCTTCTCTTAAATATTCTAAAATGTCCCCTGTTTCCACCAGCCATAGACTCGCCAATTCAATTTTAATAATTGCTCCGCAAGAGATTTACTGTTGTATATTCTCTGCTCACATTTGGAAAAATCAAGCCCTTTGCATATTTCCAAAAAACGCACTTAGCTCCTAACTCTTATACCAGTTATACCAGTACATACAGATTCACCATTTCATCTCCTCTCTACTGAAAAATGTCCCCACGCCTACCAGCTTTCTAATGTAGATGTCAGTCTGACTGTTGCTCCTGTTTGCTCATCTCTCTGATAATTGCTATTGTTCGCTCTTCTAAAACCCATCCCGAGGCATGCTACATGCTTCGATGGGATGAGGGCCTTGGTGAGTCTCTCTCTGAAAAGGATTGGATAGAAATTTGGGAAACCACAGCGAGAACTTCATGTAACATATTGGCTATAGTAAACTCATACAAAGTGCTTTTTAGATGGTACTTTACAACCACTTGAATTGTTACGTATGTTACTCACCGACCTGTTTCTACTGCACTGAGCTTGGTCTAAAGCTATTCAAAGGGGTGCATGTTGGGTTTTGATGTATTCTTAAGAACCTGGGTCTGTTAAAGAACTATGGGGTAGCTCTAACACAACTACAAAAAGGTTAACTCACAAGGCAAAGAAGAGGAGATAGTTGCCATGGGTAACCGTAAGGAAAAATAGCCCCAGCAACCAGTCGTTTGGTGTGGTACCTGGTTAGGTAGCAGGTCCTCTGGTAGCAATGGGGTCGGTGCTCTGACTCCCTCCCTAGCTGTCCACCTCCTCCGGTCACCAGGAGCAGATTAGCGTTATGGAGATCTGAGGCTTGATTACTAGATACAGGAAGGAAAGGGTTAAGAGCATGCATAAGGCCTACTATGTGCCGGTGCTACTGCATTCTGTTACTGGGAGTGAGGTAACAGAGGCACGCTGGACTGGTGGAGCGGGCAATGGTTTTGCATGTCCCTCCAAATGCAACAGATAGATCAGTACAAGTGTATAGTGACTGGGGACGAAACATCTTACATTCACATCTGCACATTCTCTATACACAAGTAAAACAAGCTTAGTACGGCTCCAGGTGAACTATCAAAGCCTCTGTGCTGTGAGTATGAGTCGAGGTGCTGCACAACTTGTCTGTAAGACCATGGAAGAACAAAAAGTCTAGAATTTACTGCACTCCTCAGTATCTTTTTTGTAGTATCAAAATAACACCACAGGCATAGCAGGAACCATAAAATGTAACGTGTTTCACGCTAAATACAGCGCTTACTCCGCTTACTCAAACCAGAGGTTTGAGTAAGCGCTGTATTTAGCGTGAAACGTGTTTCCTTTTATTGTTCCTGCTATGCCTGTGATGTGATTTTGACGCTACAATAAAGATATCGAAGAGTGTAGCAAATTCTGGACTTTGTGTTCATCCACTATACACAAGCGGCTCACCTCTGAACGGGCGCAGCCAGACCCTGCCCCGCCCACAACCTTTGTAAAGTTATTGTACAGATCTAGTTCTTGTCTTGGTCTTCATGAGGAACTTGTTAATACAGTGGCTAAAATAATTATTTGATCCCCTGCAGATTTTGTAAGTTTGCCCACTTACAAAGAAATAAAGGGTCTATTATAGCTGTATTTTAAATGATAGAGACATAATATCAACCAAAAATCCAGAAAGAACACATTATACAAACGTTATAAATTGAGTTGCAGTTCAGTGAGTAAAGTAAGTATTCGATCCCCAAGCAAAACATGAGAAACCCTTGTTGGCAAGCACAGAGGTAAGACGTTTCTTGTAGTTGGTGACCAGGTTTGCACACACCTTAGGAGGTGTTTTGGTCCACTCTTCTTTACAGATCTTCTCTAAATCCTTAAAGTTTCTTGGCGGTCTCTTGGCAACTCGAAGCTTCATCTTCCTCCATAAATTTTCTATAGGATTAAGGTCTGGAGACTGGCTAGGTCACTCCATGACCTTCATGTGCTTCTTCTTGAACCACTTCTTTGTTGCCTTGGCGGTATATTTTCGGTCATTGTCATGCTGGAAGACCCATCCATGACTAATTCAGTGTTCTGGCTGAGGGAAGAATGTTCTCGCTTTTTTTTTTTGTTCTCACTTTTACAGAGAAACAGCTCCAAAGCATAATGTTTCCACCTTTGACAGCTCTTTGGTCTTGCCCATGATGGCGAGGTTTGAAAGGAAGAAAGAGATTCTGTGGACAGGTGTCTTTTCTACACATTACAAGTTGTCGTTAGGAGCACCTTCTTAAATTGACAGGACTAATCTGTGTACTACATGAGCACATACAGTACCTTAGCCAGTCTGTGGGAGCCAGAATTATTGTTGGTTGGTAGGGGATCAAATACTTATTTTACTCACTGAACTGCAACTCAGTTTATAACATTTGTATCATGTTTTTTCTGGATTTTTGGTTGATATTCTGTCTCTATCATTTAAAATACACCTATGATACAAATAATAGACCCTTCATTTATTTGTAAGTGGGCAAACTTAAAAAATCTGCAGGGGATCAAATAATTATTTTCCCCACTGTATTTTGGCACCAGTGTCTGTCAGAATACCTGAATATTGGCTGCCTTTAATTGGATGCAGTCACTGTTTGGCCAACAAAAGTCAACTGTTCTTGCTAATTTTGGTAAAACCTCTTAATCAACATCAGCTATGTTTAATCCTTATGCTGCTAGCATTAGTAAATAGATAGGAAGGAATATTATATATTTTGTTACATTTCTTAAGTTGATTCCTGGTTTCTGGTCTAGGTCAAAATGATGTCATATATCCCATGAGTCTTCATGGGCATTTTTTTCTTTTCATCTAGAGGAGAGGAGAGGCCTTCTCAGCTAAACACACCTTCCCGCCAGCATGCCTGAGCTAAGGGGAAATGGATTCCAGGAAGTAAATGTTACAGAACTCGTTCTTACTTATATATAAGCCAAATTCACCCACGCTCACTAAAAAAAAAAAAATCTCTCTAGCTTCTGCATACACCACAATATGTGTTCTAATAAGTTCAAGGAAGTGGCATCATTCTGCTGGGACCTGGAAGTGGTGAGACTTACCCGGATTGATCGGGGAAGCGGCCACACTTGCACTAGGAATAGTGGTGCCAGGCTGTGACATTATAAGCTGGGTGCAATTTTTAATGTAAAGAAAATTATGTGCATAAGCTCTTACATTAAAAGCTCTGCAGCTCTTCTCTCTCCTCACTTCCAGGTCTCACTGGCTTTGCTGGGGCATCAGGAGCCATTGGCTCTCGCTGCTGTCAATCAAATCCAGTGACGAGGGAGCAGGGGGCGGGGCTGAGTCCAGCTATCTGTGTCAATGGACGCAGCAGCGGGGCTCGGGAGCAAGCAAGCACAAGTGCCCCCATGATAAGCAGCTTCCCATGGGGGCACTGGACATAGAGGAGGAGCTAGGAGCGCCAGCGGGGGGACCCGAGAAGAGGAGGTTCAGGGTCACTCTGTGCAATTTCATTGCACAAAGCAGGAAAGTATAGAGATGTTTGTTATTTTAAAAAAAAGCTTTATAACCACTTTAATGGTGGACAGCATCACCACTTAATTTGGTACCTCTCAACATGTAAGACTTTTTCTAGTCTATCATGGTAACCAGCCAACTTTATACTCAGACTCCAAACAATTGATGGAGGTTGTGCTATGGGATCAACAGAACGCTAACCTCTTCAGCCCCCAACACCCAAGATGTTGCTCTTGGCACTTTGTTCTAGGGGGGTAATAAAATGTGTTTGTTGGAGGCTTGGTATCTGCATAACTGTTCAAATACAGAGTTGTGAACAAGGTTTTATTGCCATGTAGTCATTTTATTTAGTAAACTGCCTACAAAGACCCGAGTTATTTAGCCGTAAGAGCTGTAAGAGGCAGGAACTTCTATGTAAAATCAGGTTTACACTTGGCAGATTTCCTAAGGGTTCTCTTTAACAAGCTCTTACTGAGCCAGAAAAGGCTGGCACATAATGCAGAACAGGTGTGCAAACCATGTCCCAGGAAAACGAGAGGAAACCCCATCCGCGGGGGGTCTCAGTTAACAGAGTAACTCAGTACAGAGTCCTCAGGGTCCCCTTTCTCCAGGGTGCTAATGGAAAGCTGGATTCTGCAGCCAGAATTTGTTAGCCTTGCTTGTGCAGGGAGGGGGTAGGAGAGGGGATTGGGAAGTAAAAGCTGGGGTTTGTTGCACGTTGTCCAGCACAGAGATCGCCGAGGCACTGCAGCAGCTCATCTGACGGTACAGTGTTTGCTATCAGCTATGGAGCTTAGGCAGGACTCGTTACGCATAGACCTGATGCTGATTGTCCAGTCACAGGAAAAGCAGATGGCAGAGGACAAGCAGAACGCCACTCGAGAGACAGCAGGTACAAAACAAGTATGGTGTGCATGGGGGTGTGTGTGTGTGTGTGGAAAAACACTAACATGACCTTTAAGTGTGACTCCACCTTTGTGCAAGCTTTGACATTGGAGTAGTCAGACTTTCAAAAAGCAAACCATTTGTCATCTATAGCCTCCTGTTATACAATTAAAGGCTTTTGAGGTTTCCATTGTTTAAAAACATACCATTTTTACATTTTGCACGTTGCAACCATGTGGGTCTGCCTATAACAGGGGAGTTTGCATAGAATGCACATTCTGTTGTGCACATAAGGGGGGGATTTGCTAAAAGCGGTGCACACAGAATCTGGTGCAGCTGTGGATAGTAACCAATCAGCTTCCAGGTTTTAATGCCAAAGCTTGGTTGAACAACTGAAGCTGATTGGTTAATATGCACAGCTGCACCAGATTCTGTGTTCTCCAGTTTCAGCAAATCTCCCCCATAGTCACACAATGCAACACAAAAAAAAATTGTGAATGTTTTTGAAACACATATGGACCGAATAGAGAGGGAATACTTTTATTTACAAATTTTGCAATTTTCTTGTTCTGCCTCCAATATCACATTTCCCGGAGAGTTGAGATTTTAATATATTAGACAAAGATCTATGTACGCGAACAAGGAACAGAATAATTCTTTCACTCCACAGACAGCTGCAGTTTGATTGGCTATTTTGGGTAAGTGCTTTGTTAATAAATAAAGGTTGCTGCAGGACACGTAATAACATGACAGCTGCAGAGCAGTAACTACTCCAACAATGAGCAGCACCGCAGGAGCCATCTTTAATGTTGGCAAAGATAAAACAATATAAATCATATGAAACAGTGAAGTTTAAGTTATTTAACTTTTTGGTGTGTCTTGTTCAAACTGGAAAAATGTAACAAAGTAACTACCAAGTACTAGGGATGCACCTATACCAGTTTTCTAAGACCAAGTACAAGTATCAATACTTTTTCTTAAGTACTCGCCGAAACCAATTACCAATACCTCTGTTTAGTGTCATGTGACAATTTTATATATATATATATATATATATATATATATATATGTATATATATATGTATGCAAATTGGATGCTTTTGGATGTTTTGAATTGGATGTTTTGAACTGCATCAATGTTTTGCATGACGTGTGAACCTGTTACCTTTTCATGGGAGCCAGTCCACATATGTGCGGGTCGGCCGCAGTGCGCTTTAAAGAGTCTGGTATGATTTTGAGCACGGTTCAGGTGTGATTTCCATTGTAATACTCTTTGACAATTCACACCTGAATCGCTGAAGAAAGTCACACCGGAGGGGGCTGAAATCCCGAAGGTAACAGTTTTAGTATTGGCACCAATACCGGTACGGGTGCAACGCTACTAAGTACGGATCTTAAAACTAACAAAAACAAGTCAATAATGCAGTTAATTTAAAACTTTGGTTGAATCAGTATTAAAGGAGAAGTCCAGCCTAAGCTCGTTTGGCTGGACTTCTACAATGGGTCACAGGAGTGCAATTCCTTTTGCACTCCTGTGACCCATATTCAGCAGAGATCGGTCTGAAGTCCTCTCTCTGCTGACCTCAGAGAAATCAGTCCAGGCACCACGCCATCCCGACAAAGTCTGGATCTGCCAGGTGCCTGGACTGATACCCGTCTCAGCCTCTCAGCGAGCCACTGAGAGCCTGAGACGGCCGCTTCCCGCCCCTCCACAGCTCAGCGCTCCAGTGAGCATGGAGGAGCAGAGAGGAGAGCTGCCGATAGACAGGCAGCAGCTCTCCTCTCGGGGAGCTGTGAGAACCGAGCCATCGGCGGTGTTCGACCATTCGGTTCACAGTGCAGAGGCTGCAGGGGACAGATGCAGCATCCACCTAGGTAAGCATGATGATTCTGGAGAAAAAAAAATAAAACCATACTTCTCTTTTAAACCCAAAAGCAGTAATGTATTGTAATGTAATATAAAGTTCACACTGACATTAAAAGCAGGCCTTAAAAACGCCCCTCAAATGCCTATGCAAATGATACAATAACCAGCACATTACATTTACATTATTAAAACATGAAGCGTTAGCGTCGCTTCAAAATTGAAGCCTCATGTCGAGTCAGGAGGCGTTTGAAGCCTTACAACCCCATCCATTCTAGTCTATGGTAATGCTGCGCAAATGCCCTGGCAGATGCTTGCAGTGCAGTTGTGGGGCTTTAAATCTAGTTTATTTCCTGTAATATCCCATTTGTGGAGCAGTTTTAACATATCTTAACGCTCACCAAATGATTCAAAACTGCACATAGGGCGTTTGGGGAGTGTTTTTAAGGCTTGTAAAATGCCAGTCTAACGCCCATACTAAAGCTTATTGACGCAAGTCTAACGTCCATACTAATTCTATAGAAATTTAGTCAAGTGTGAACAAGCCCCTAGAAGGTTGAGACAAACCAATTAACACTGACAGGCAGGGGCGGCCAGTGCATTGTGGGGGCAGACGGGCGCCACTCCCCCTAACACCTCCACCACCCTCCCTATCCATGTACCTGGCCCCTTTCAGGACGCCGGGCACATTTATTCCTATGGCGGGGGTGTGTTTTTTGAAGCACCTGAGGCTCTAATAGGCTTCAAAATTGGGTGGGCTCGGGGCACAGATCCCACCCAATTGTGTGACCATAGCAAATGAATTTTTCGCTATTTTCACACTACAGTTACTCCCGGCCAATCAGAAGGCAGGTCAGTGAGACCTGTTTCCCGATTGGCAAAAGAGCCAGGCAATCCTATTGGATGCCTAGCACTGTGGAAGAGGAGACACGCCAGAGCCGGACCCGCCGCTGCCTGGAGGACACAGCCCACCGCATAGTAAGTGCCGGACCTCCCGGGGGGGGGGGTGCTGGCTGACAGTGTGCTCAGGGGGGGTGCATCAGTGCCACGCAGACCAAAAGCGGGGGGGTAGTGCTGGTTGTTTGCCGCACCACCAGAAGAAAAGCTCACCAGCCGCCACTACTGACAGGGGTACTTACAATGCTGCTGTCCAAATGTGCCCACTGTGCTCCTTCATCCAGAGTGGGAGCACTTTTATACAGGAGATGTGCTACTGGCCAGATCACCAGCTGAAACCTGAGGGAAAATAGATTAAAAACCAAATCTAATACAGTCATCACATATAAGGATTGGCAAGCTGCAATATATTAAATTTTTCGGTTTTTGGTTTAAAGAGACTTTTCAGTCTGTTTGAAAAATAAAAGTTAGCTGATTTTTAGGCCTCATGCACACTGGAGGTTAAAATAACGTTATAAAAACGTAAGTAGGTTTTTAGTGGTTTTTTCAGCGTTTAACGTTTTTGCAATAGCGTCTTTTACTGTTTTTCCGCATTAGCGTTTTGTTTTTTTTTTCAATGGATCAAAAACGTAAAAAAAAATGCTGGTGAGCTGTGTTTTTCTGCGTTTATCAGCGTTTTTTGAAGTTAGAGCATCTTTACAGCTGAACAAACTCCTCTCAGAACCCACTAGTTTTAGGCGTTTTTTTAAAGCCAAAAAACGCCCCAGCCAAAAACTGCTGATAACAGCCTATGTGTGCATGGACACATAGGATAACATGATGGGGAGTTTATTAACTAGAAAAAAAAAACATCTGAAGCCAAAAACAGCTGCTGTAATAACGTCCATAAACATCCAGTGTGCATGAGGCCTTAATAAAAAGCCATTTTCCTGTCCAGGGATCAAAAGCTGTCCTCACTTGGGCTGGTTCTTCGCTGGTCTTTGGATTCCCGGTGCCGCCATGTTTATTGTGGGAAGCCGGCTGTTACTCCTTGCAACCTTACAGCCAGCTCCCCACTGCAAGTTGTGCTGTGATTTGTGTATGGGACCCGCAGCCTCCCGGGACCTGTCATGTGGTCCAAAAGGTTGCAGGCAGGGGTGAGTGAACTTCCGCTGGGATCGCCTAGATGATTCTAGCAGAAGTGGGAACGGTGCCTGTCCAAACTTGTTATCCGCTCTCTAAAAAACTCACATCCAATTTGCATAAATGTGAACCCAGCCTTAAACTAACAAAAACTGGACAACAATGAAATTGATTTAAGGCTTTTGTTAAGGGCTCTAGTCCAGCCAAACCTAATGTTTAAACATAGATAAACTGGTGAAAGGTTAGTGCAGAAAAATTCTGGCTTTTTTCCACACCTGTGAAGTCCAGATGGTGTGTACAGCTGCACAAAGATATCAATGGCTGCATGTGGGCATGAACTAGTATTCACATAAACCAGCATAAAAGTAAGGCAGAAAGTCTATTGCTGTATCTCTTTTGGTTAGATTCTCACTCGTTTCCTCTGTGGTCACCAGAACAGGAAGTAAGCAGAATCTCCCCAAAGTAGACAGAGAGTTCAACAAGAGCAATTTATTTTAATTGTGAGGGGAAATCTCCCCAATAGGAACCCACACAACAGATGGAAGATGTTCTAACCTATGCACAATTTAGCTATAATGAAAAGATGCATGTTTTGAGTAGAATTGGTTATAACGTGTCTACACATTTATTTAGTAAAATCATTAAAAATTTCTATTGTTTCCTGATATAGGAGTTAAAAATAAAAATATTATAAAACAGACAAAAAGCAAAGTTAAATGCAACTAACGATGTGTACATTAAATGTTATATATCTTTTTATTGTACTTTTTTTTATCGCATCTTTTAACAGAGGGGTCCAAAA
This sequence comes from Aquarana catesbeiana, assembly GCF_042186555.1. Classification (NCBI taxonomy): domain Eukaryota; kingdom Metazoa; phylum Chordata; class Amphibia; order Anura; family Ranidae; genus Aquarana; species Aquarana catesbeiana. The sequence goes on from NC_133327.1 coordinate 125,242,915, forward strand.
GAAAGTTATCATCTAAAATGGGGGTTACACCTAAATGAACTTGTGCCTAGACTATGGACATTAATAGCATAAAAAAAGCCATCCCTGAATTCTGCAGGTGTGTTTAATGTGAAGGTATTCCTTCTTAGGCTCCATTCACACTAACGCGTTTTTTGATGCATTTTGCATTTTGCAGAAATGCATGGGAATTTTTTAACATGGGTTCCTATGGAACATGTTCACATCAATGCATTTTTGTACCTCTGCGTTTTTGCAAAGGGTCAGGGACTTTTTCTCATGCAAAATGCAGCGTTTTGCATGTAATAGAATGCAATGGACCAGCATCAAAAGCGCAAGTACATCGTTTTTACATCGTTTTTGGTGTGTTTTTGACGCGTTTTGCGTTTTTGGTGTTTTTTTTTTTTAGACTGTATCCAGTCTAAAAAAAAAAACTGTAAAAAATAACAAATCGCAAAACGCGGCAAAAACGCCACAAAACGCTGTAAAAACGCTGCAAAAACGCTGCTCAAAAACGGGCAAGCATCACAAAAAACACTACAGAAACGCTCAAAAGCAACATGCATAGATGTGAATCGAGCCTTAGGCCTGATTCACACCTATGCATTTTTAGTGCTTTTTTCAGATTTGCACTACAGAACGTGTTCCATAGGAAACCATGTTAAATGGACTGTAATGCAAATCTGCAAAAAGCACTAAAAATGCATAAGTGGGAATCAGGCCTTAGACCCCATACACTCTATTAGATTTTCTGCAGATATTTGTCATCCTTAAGAGTTATGCTATGTACACACAATAGGATTTTCCGACAACAAATGTTCGATGTGAGCTTGTTATCGGAATTTCTGACAACAAAAATTTGAGAGCTGGTTCTCAAATTTTCCAACAACAAAATCCGTTGTCGAAAATTCAGATCGTGTGTACACAATTCCGATGCACAAAATTCCACGCATGCTCGGAATCAAGCAGAAGAGCCTCACTGGCCATTGAACTTAATTTTTCTTGGCTCGTTGTACCTGTTGTACGTCACCGCGTTCTTGACGTTCGCAATTTCCGACAACATTTGTGCGACTGTGTGTATGCAGGACAAGTTTCAGCCAACATCCGTAGGAAATAAATCCACGGTTTTGTCGGAAAATCCTATTGTGTGCACATAGCATTTCAATTTGTATGCAATCAGGCAGGCCCTTGCACTACATGGTTTTAGTAAATCTGAAGAAAAAAATCTGCTAACAATAAATTAGTGTGTATGGGGTCTTAGAGGTTCTCAAAGATCACAACAAAGACTCTGAAAATGGAAAATTGTATCAAATACTTACCGTAATTTTCCTTTTCTGATGCCAAACCATGGCAGCATACTATTGATAGAGCTCTGCCTCTTGACCACTCCCTCAGGACCAGTGAATAGCATAAATAAAGGCATAGTTAGCCCCCCCCCCCCCCCATTCTTTGTAACAAGTCGCATACCAAAATGTACTGTACAAGGGTGGGTCCGTATGCTGCCATGGTTTGGCATCAGGAAAGGAAAATTACAGTAAGTATTTGATACAATTTTTTATTTTCCTGATGCCAACATGGCAGCATACTAGTGATAAATAACAAGCTGACAGGGTGGGTACTGTTTAAACAATGTTAGTTTATTTACAATTAGGGATGAGCCGAACACCCCCGGGTTTGGTTTGCACCAAAACTTGCTAACAGGCAAAAAATTTGTACGAACACACAAACACAGTTAAAATCTATGGGACACGAACTTGAAAAATCAAAAGTGCTCATTTTAAAGGCTTATATGCAAGTTATTGCCATTATATAGTATTTGGGACCCCGAGTCCTGCCCCAGGGGACATGTATCAATGCAAAAAAAAAAGGTTTAAAAACTGCAGTTTTTTCAGGAGCAGTCATTCTACTAATGCTTAAAGTGAAACAATAGAAATTAAATATTCCTTTAAATATCGAGCCTGGGGGGTGTCCTTAGTACAATTCCACTGTGCCCCCAGGTATACCAATTGCTGGGTTGGGGCAAGCTTGCTCTTCTTGATGATGATCATCCAACCGAACTTCTGTAAGGTGTCGATAAGGATCTTCGTGTGTCAGGAGTTCTCTCTGGTCCCTGGCCAATAGAAGGACATCGTCTAAATAATGATAGACCTGAAGACCCTGCACTCTGAGTGGGGCTAATACTGCAATGAGAACCTTTGTGAATGTTCTGGGGGACGTGCATAGGTCAAAGGGTAGGCTGGTGAATTGAAGGTGTGTGCGCCCAATGGCAAACCTGAGTTACCTCTGAAAAGAGGGCAGGATTGGGACATGCAGATAGGCGTCCTGTAGATCCAAGGAAAGCATCCAGTCGCTTGGTTGTACTGCCTGGATGATTGTGTGGATGGACTCCATCTTGAATCTTTCCAGAAGGATAAAGTGGTTTAGCCTTTTTAGATCTATGACTGGACACCAGTCTCCGTCCTTCTTTCAAACCATGAACACGGTGGAGTAAAACCCGGTATATCTTTCTGAAGATGGAACCTGTATTACGGCTTGCTGTGCTTGTAATGTTTGTACATATTGTAGCAGAACTGCTGCTTTCTGTGGAGCCTCTGGGATCTTGGTGGGAGAGAAATGATCCGGAGGAGGGGCGCCATGAAACTAACAGAAATGGCCCCAGGTGACTGTTGCCTTCACCCACAGGTCTGTGCAATTCTCCACCCAGACATCTGCAAAGTGTGCCAGCCTGGATCCTACTGCAAATGTCTGGGGCTTTTTTGCAGACTCCTGCGGGACTTTCATGGCTTTTTGGCTATGTGGCCTAAAGAAGGTAGATTGTGTACCCTTCCAGCCGCCACCTGAACCTCTGGTTTGATGTTGAATCTTGGCTCCCTGGACCTGGAGAAATTAGATATGTTGGTAAAATTACTTGTTCGCCTCTGCTTCCAGTCCTGTGGAAGTAGGCCTGACTTGCCCCCTGATACTCTTTAGAGGGCCGTTTCCATCTTACTGCAGAATAAGGCCTTGCCGTCAAAAGGGATCTTGCACCAATTCTGTTTTGATGATGCATCAGCGGCCCAAGATTTTAACCATAGAGCCCTTTTAGCTGTGACAGAGTGCAGCATAGCTCTGGCTGAACACTTGATCGTATCTACGGCTGCTTCACAGATGAAATCGGATGACACTTTGAGTTCCTCTAGGAACGGAATAATATCTCCTCTTGGAACTCCTTATTTTATGGCTGACTCAACATTTTGAATCCAGACCTTCAAGGCACTGGCCACCGAGGTAAGGGCCACAGTTGGACGACAGGCTGCTCCGGCCGCTTGATCTATCCTCCTGTCCATTGCGTCCTTAAAGGAGGCTGAATCCTCCATTTGGAGGGTAACGTTTTTGGCCAGCCTGACCACTGCTGCATCCACCACAGGAGGGGAGTGAAGTGAGGCTATATCTGCCTCCTGCAGGGGATATACTGTAACTTATGCAAGAAGGGCAAGAGAACAGCGCCCTCTAAGTGCAGCAAGTAAACAGTTTAATAGTTAACAAAAGATATGAATAAACTCACAAAAGGGTAGAGGGTACAGGCATAAAGAACGGTTCATCCGCTCTGGCTTCCGGGTGGACGCTGGTGTCAATGGCCTGGATGTATGGTCCGAGATCTGGCCATCCTCCTGCCGCACTGTTGGTTCACAGCGCTTCCGGATGGCTGGAACAGTGATCGGCGGCGCACTCAGGCGGCGTCACTTCCGTTTTTTCCTACCAAAACTTCTGAACTGGCAGCCCCCTGTGGACAGCATAAAAGCTATCCTTACATGGACTCAACTTGATGGACTTATTTTATTGCCCCATTTGTCTTACCCACCCCATATCCATTTATATATAACAATATTGTCATATCCAGAGTGCGCCATATTACCCCACTGTCTGTATGATATAACTTATGCAGTCTGTTGAATGAGAACCTTTTTTCAGAGTTCTGCCACTCTTGCTTAATGACGCCCTTAATCTCCTCCATGAAAGGAAAGAAGGATTGGCATTTTTGGAGGAATGGAAAATAGGGTTTCGCCTTCTTGGGGGCCTCCTCCTCCTCCTCCCATGTAATGGCCTGCTTGATTGCCTCGATATATGGCTCCACCAGGGAAAAGCTAAACCCGAGCTGTTCCGGATCACTCTTCGAAGAGGAGGAAGTGTTAGCTTCCGCCTGCTGTGCCGATTCTGCAGAGACAGTGCTGAAATGAGGAGCGTTACCTGCTGAAGTCCCTGGTTGATCCTCTACCAGGGTTTCCTGACTGGCACCACTGGCGTCTGGCTGGGATAACCTTCACCTTCTTCAGTAAGGTTGACACTTGGGCAGTCTCCTGCTCTCTGTCCACAGCAAACTCTTCCAGGCAGCCCTTGCACACAAGCTTGTTGGGCATCAGGACTGTTTCACAAGCCCAGCGGGTCTTTTTATTAGGGCGCTGGTATTGCCCAGGAGAAGATGAGGTGTGCTACCTTTTTTTTTACTTCCTTTTAGAATGGGAGCGGTGCCTGTGGCTGTTCTCTCCTGAGGAGCTTCTTTCTTCTTTGGCTCTAGATCTTCGAGAGCATGAGCGTGCAGCAGTGGGATGCTTTCTTGTGCCTGGAACATCCAAACCACCAATGAGATCTTGTCGGATGGATCTTTGCTACTCCAGCCTTAAGCGAAGCACATTCAAGGATCTGCTGGAATCAAGGGGACAGAATGCCAGCAATAATTCAAAGGCAACTCTAATTGCCAAGTTGATGGAGAGCGATCGAAGCAGAGGCCCAGCTATGGAGAGGTCCAGGGTGGCCGAGCTCCAGGGAGATATCCAGTGGCTTCTGTTCCTATACACCCCCCCAAGAGGTGATCACCCAGATAATTGCAGACACGACACGTCTGAAAATGCTTGAGGTTCAGAAGAAGATCAGGGGTACTGCAGCTGCAGAATGGGGTAGCCGCAAGAAACTTCCCTAAGCAGCTTTTCGACCCTTCCAGAATGGGGTGGAGGAAATCGACTGGTACCTTCATGTCTTCGAGACCCAGTGCGATCCCTAGGAAATTGACAAAGCTGACTGGGTCACCATCCTCATCAGCAAGCTGTCTGGTCGAGCACTGGATGCTTTTGAAGCCATGCCTGGGGAAGACAAAAAAGACTACAAGTGAGACAAGGAGCGACTGCGGCAAGATATGCAATCACCCCTGAAGCTCATAGGTCCAAATTTTGCAGCCTACAACAGAAAGAGGGCCAGCCCTATACAGAATGGGCTCATCAAATGTCCCGATCGGTAGATGCATGGTTCTCCGGCTGTCAGGCAACTACCTTACCGAATGCTGCCCAACAGATCCTACTGGAACAGTTTTACAACCAATCCCCTAGTGAAGTTCGCCATTGGGTCAAAGACCAAAAGCCCTTGATGGTAGACAAAGCAGCGGAACTAGCCAACCAGTATATGGATACCCAGAGATCCCACCAGCTGGAGCCTCGTGGCATTTCCAGACCACCACCAGCACCTGCCCATATCCAGCCATCCACCCAGCAGTCAGTAGTCCTCCCTGCAATGGCCCGACTGGCTATACCCATCAAGAAGACCGGGCCTCGCTGTTATGGGTGTAATCAAATGGGACACCAACGAGCTAACTGTCCTCGAAATGTCAACTTCACTTCATGGAACCATGCTGCCCCTGGCCCAGCCCAAGCGGCTGCTCATTACCTGGAAGCCGCCCCACCATCTACCTCAACTGGTTGGGGTGAAGAGGAATTTGGGCTACTCCATGAGGTGAACCCGATACAAGCTGCTGCCGATGACAATCGCAGGCATCACCGACAGGCTGTATGGGTGAAGGGGCGACCCGCCCAAGGACTCAGGGACGGCGGAGCTACTATTACTTTGGTGCAACCCAGGATGGTTACAATGACTGGGAAAACCGGGAGGTCCATAGCTGTGCGAGTGGCTGGAGGCAAAGTTTTACGCATCCCTACTGCCCAAGTGCATATGGATTGGGGCTCGGGATACAGAGACGTGGAAGTTGGAGTTATAAGAGAGATACCTGCAGATGTTCTACTTTGAAATGATTTGGGACATCTTTCCATGTGGATTTATCCCCAGAAGCCTTCCCTGTGACCACCCGGCAGCAAGCAAGACGAGCTAAGGAGGCACTCGATGATGGGACCCAGGTGAAGGCTAACTTCCCTAACCCCGACCAGACTGTACCACCCTTTACCTGGGCTACTCCAACTGACTTTACCCGGGAACTACTATCTGACTCGACATTAGCTAGTTACCAGGAGAGGGCAGGGATGGACCCCGGGGGATGAGAAAGGGAACGGATAGAGTGGGATCGGGAATTACTTTGTCGGGTGACTGAAGGGAAGGGATCTCATCCAGTGCCCAAGCGACAGCTGGTCGTGCCGCAGAAATATCGGCGCGACTTGCTTAGCATCGGATATGACATTCCCTTAGCTGGTCACTTTGGAGTGACCAAAACTGTTCACCGTTTGACTCAGCTATTCTTCTGGCCAGGGATAACAGGGGATATTAGAAAGTATTGCCATACCTGTGATATTTGTCAGCGTGTGGGAAAGAAGGGTGACCTGTCTAAAGCTCCTTTGTACCCCCTACCGATCATAGCTGAGCCCTTTAGCCAGATAGCTGTAGACCTGGTAGGACCATCACCCCGACCCAGTCCCTCTGGGAAGAGATATATCTTTACGGTGGTGGATTATGCTACTCAATACCCAGAGGCAGTTCCATGCAGAGACAGTAGTGGAGGCCCTGCTCCGAATTTTTGCCAGGGTGGGTTTACCTCAGGAGATTATCTCAGACCAAAGGACTCAGTTTACTGTGGACCTAACCCAGCAGTTGTGGAAGCTCTGTGGAATTAAGCCTATACACAGCTCTCCCTACCACCCCCAGACTAATGGACTATGTGAGTGGTTCAACGGAACGCTAAAGCAATTGCTGCAGACGTTCGCAACTTCTCACCGGGATTTGAAGAAATTTCTGCCGCACCTCCTGATCGCTTACAGGGAAGTGCCGCAGGAATCTATGGGGTTCTCCCCATTTGAGTTATTGTATGGGAGACGGGTGAGGGGCCACTGGATCTACTTAGAACCCATCGGGAGGGAGGTGTAGGGGATGAAGAGACCTCTGTGGTAGGGTACATACTAGCGCTCAGGGACTGGCTGAAGGAACTCAGGGACACCGTACGGGAGAACCTTCAGACTGCACAGGGGCGGCAGAAGCAGTGGTATAATCGTACCGCCTGGAATCGCACCTTGGCTGTAAGGCAGAAAGTTCTTGCCCTCAAGCCTACCAAGTTGGACAAATTACAGGCCTCTAGGCAGGGACCCTACAAGGTAGTGCAGCAAATATGTGACACTACCTACCTGGTAGCTAAGTGCTCAGATGAAAGAGACTTTCCATGTGAACATGCTCAAAGCGTACCAAGAGAGGCCTGAGGAAATAGCTGCCATATGTGCTCCAGCCGAGAATCTTCCCCTGCCAGAGCTACCGGTGAGAGATGGGGACAGAGCAGATGTAGAGACAGTGAGGTCAGACGGGCAGCTGGGGCCGGAGCAGCAGGACCAGGCCAGGCTGGCTCTTAGGCAGCATCAGGAAAGGTATTCCACCAAGCCTGGATACACTACTATGACAGTGCACTGAATGGAAACCCCAGAACAGCCACCTATATGGCAGGCGGCTTACCGGGTACCTGAGTCAGTGAGAGAGGGTATGAGGCAGGAGATAAAGGACATGCTCGATTTAGGCGTCATCGAGCCCTCCAACAGCCCCTGGGCATCCCTAGTAGTGTTAGTGCCAAAGTGACATGGTACTACCCGCTTCTGCGTAGATTACCGCCAATGAAACTACTGCACAACGACTGATGCCTACCCCATGCCCCGGGTCAATGAACTGTTAGACCGCATCACCCTAGGTAATTTCCTAACTACCCTTGACCTATGAAAAGGGTACTGGCAGATTCCTCTGGACCCGGAATCTGTTTTGAAGTCAGCGTTTATCACCCCCTTTGGCTTGTACCAATCTAAGGTCATGCCATTTGGAATGAAAAATGCTCTGGCGATGTTCCAGAGGATGGTAGATCAACTCCTCAATGGCCTTCAGGATTATGCCTGTGCATACCTGGATGACATTGCGATCTACAGCGATACCTGGGAGGAACATCTACTCCATCTGGTTACTGTGTTAGATCGCATCAGGACTGCAGGACTAACATTAAAGCCAGAAAAATGTAGCATAGGGATGTCCGAGGTTCAATACCTCGGGCATCGGGTAGGCCGTGGGCAACAGCGTCCTGAACCAGCTAAGGTAGAGGCCGTTGCCAACTGGCCCACCCCCCCGGACGAAAACCCAGGTCTTGGCATTCCTAGGCACTGCAGGATACTATAGGAGGTTTGTTCCCGACTATAGCACAATAGCTAAATCCCTGACTGCCTTGACCAGAAAGTATCTTCCCAGCCAGGTCCTGCGGTCCCCAGAGTGTGAAAATGCTTTCCAGCGCCTGAAAAATGCTTTTCTGCCCCAGTTTTGGCTGCTCCTGACCCAAACAAACGTTTTTGTGTACATACAGATGCTTCCACCTTCGGTTTGGGAGCAGTGTTAAGCCAAGTGGGAGCTGACGGCAGTGAGCACCCTGTTGCCTACATCAGTTGCACGCTACTACCCCGGGAGGTGGGGTATGCAGCCATAAAAAAAGAATGCTTGGCGCTGGTGTGGGCCTTGCAAAAACTTCAGCCGTATCTCTATGGACAATCCTTCACGGTGCTCACGGACCACAACCCTTTGATCTAGTTAAATCGAGTATCAGTGGTCGCTTATTGAGATGGAGTCTTGCCCTGTAGCTCTACAACTTTACTGTGCAGTACAGGCCGGGCCAACAAAATGGCAACGCAGATGGACTTTCGCGGCAAACTGAACTTTGATTGTAATATAGCTCCCGGACATCCCCAAGCTGACCCGTACTGGATCTAGCTGGGTCTGCCGGACTATGGAATATGGAATGGGGGGGAGTATTGTCACGGACTTTGGGCTGCAGGAGAACCATGGCCTGGAGAACTCTGTGTTATAATGTGTTCTTAAAGTGGTTGTACACCCTGTACAACCACTTTTACCTACAGGTAAGCCTATATTAAGGCTTACCTGTAGGTGCTGTAAATATCTCCTAAACCACCACAGTTTAGGAGATATTTACAAAAAAAACATGCACCGATGACTACGGCGCATGCGCACTTTAGAAAGGGCAGATCGTGCTGGGGTGATGCCGCGACTGGCGGCTCCCACGCACATGCGTCACGCAACTCCGGCCAGTCACAGAGCCAGAGTTCGTGGCCCTGGAAGGAAGAGGGGTGAAGATGGACGCTCGCTGCTAGTGGGGACAGTGGTGACATCGCAGGCTTCGGTTTCAGGTGACACATAATGGGCTTCTATACTTGTCTCAGGAAAGATCTCAGGATGAATTCACATTAGATGCCTCGACAGACGTTTTACCATTGCTTTGTAAATACAGCCTCAGAGCTGAGACAAGCTGCTGTTATGAAGTAGCCGCCGTTTCCATAGGGGATAGAACAGTAAAAATTATGGATTTTCTTTAGAGAGATCCTGTAAGTTTAAAATATGCAGATGAAAGGTCCTTGCAATAGAGGAGCTTTTATACAGAGCTCCCCTGAGGGGTCTCCATAAGACTACCTGGCAGCCAACACCAGGAAGTGTCAGGTGCCAATCTCCATGTTTTCACCCCCTGACCCCTATGCCACTGCTATGTCCTGTACTGATAGAAGATGGGACCACAGTGCTTGGTGGAGGACACAGATATCCAAAAAGGCTGCAGAACTTTTACTGCAAGAACCTTTAACATTTTAACCTGACAGGGTTGATTAAGAAACCTTATTAAAATGCATGTTTTAGGCATAAAAATGAAAATGAGTCTTTAAACTACGGTACTTTTCTTGTTTTTACAATTACATTTAATTAGATATAAATTTGAAATAGTATATTCTGATTGCAGTTCTTACCAACTCCATTTTTACATGAATTATTATAATTAGGTCCACTTTCCATCAGCACTAAAGTGATAACACAATTGAATTAATTAAAGAATTCTCTTTATGGAAAACGATTCAATTGGTAATGAATAAATGGTTCAGCTTGTTTTCACTAAATACCGCTCTTACTAGAGTGCGGTGATGATTAACAAGGATATTATGTACAGTGCAAGTGTCCAAGTCACAAGCCCGATTAATCCCGTTTTAGCTTCAGAATGCAATATTTTGGCAACATAGAGGTCATAAGACACCATTTATTTATGGATGCAAATGTGTCCTAAATGGAAGGTCATCATGCTCTTATTTACACTGTGTATATTAATATTCATGTTATCACTATCATAATTAACTGGTCAATGGTAATACAACAGTACAGTTGGGCATCTAATAATAAATCCAACCTGCAATGACATAATATCAAAAATATTAAGATGCCTGCCTTTACACGCACATGAACCCTAAAGTGGTATTGTATTGTATTGGTATTGTGTAGTGTATTTTTACCTACAGGTAAGCCTGTACGGGTTAGGAGATATTCACTTTGCACATAGCCGCTGACATCAGAGGCGCTTGCGCTGTGAAGATTCGGCTGAAGGTCCAGCAGACGCTGCCAGAAGTCTCCCACGCACTTGCGCAGGAGTAACAACATCGCAGCTCCGGCCATTCACAGCGTCGGAGCCGCAAACCCGAAAGACACGCAGAGGGGAAATGTCAGCTCCCTTGACGTAGACCGGGATCAGCTGCCGACGCCTCATTCTAAGGTAAGTATTTCATAATGAGCTAGTATGCAGTGCATACTAGCTCATTATACCTTTTGCCTTACAGGTTTAAAAAAAGAAAAATACATTTCTGCAGGTATACAACCGCTTTAATGGCATCCTAGTCTTAGTCCGTAGGGTTCAATATTGAGTTGGCCCACCCATTGCAGCTATAACAGCTTCAACTCTTCTGGGAAGGCTGTCCACAAGGTTTAGGAGTGTGTCTATGTTTGATCATTCTTCCAGAAGCGCATTTGTGAAGTCAGGCACTAATGTTGGATGAGAAGGCCTGGCTCGCAGTCTGTACACTAATTCATCCCAAAGGTGTTCTATTGGGTCGAGGTCAGGACTCTGTGCAGGCCACCCTAAACTCGCTCATCCATGTCTTTATGGACCTTGCTTTGTGCACTGGTCCAAATCATTTGGTGGAGTGGGATTATGGTGTGGAGTTGTTTTTTAGGGGTTGGGCTTGGTCCCTTACTTCCCATGAAGGGAACTCTTAAGGCGTCAGCTTACGAAGACATTTTGGACAATTTCATGCTCTAAACTTTGCGGGAACAGTTTGGAAATGGTCCCTTCCTGTTCCAACATGACTGCGCACCACTGCATTAATCAAAGCAAGCACTCCTAAACCTTGTGGACAGCTTTCCCACAAGAGTTGAAGCTGTTATAGCTGCAATGGGTTGGCCAGCTAAATATTAACCTCTACGGACTAAGACTGGGAGTCATTAAAGTTCATGTGCGTGTAAAGGCAGGTGTCTCAATACTTTTGACAATATAGTGTATGTCTCAGAATAAACTTGAATATGCTAGAACCTTTAGCATATATTCACACTGTGGGTTTTATTACATTTGCAGGTGCTTGGTTTGCAATGGTCATGAAAAACTATTGTTAATTGCTAAATTCAGTCACCAAAATTAGAAAAGGAAGGGGACCATTCACAAGACTTGCTTTTGGCTGTTTCTTAACCCAACCTCAAAGCATGGACAAGGGGAACTGCCTGTTTCTAATTGCCCCAGTTTACACCAATGCACCGCACTGGTATGTGCTGGTCAAAAATGATATTGGCTGCAATTAAACAAAGTGCAAGGCATTACAATGTGCTGAAATTCCTGTCAGAGAAAAGTAAAAGAAACGTGTGTTTTAGCAAAACAAAAAAAAGTGCATCAAAACACACATATAAAAAACATCACATTGCACACCAAAATGCAAGGCAACACACATGGCATTTTGACACATATGCACTGTGGTCTGAATGGGCCCTAGGATGTATGCTGTTTTCAGAGTGAAATCTGACATACTAAATTAAAGAACTGTGTTTCATTATAATATACTAATGTATAAAAACTAAAGCAAGAAAATCCGAAGGATGGAAAAAATCATACGATTGGTTGCTATGAGTAATCTAGTTGCTATCTTCAGCTGTTCTCTCTTTTTTCAGATTTCCTTGTTGCAGTTTGTTACATACAGCAAGCTTTTCTAGTAACCCATGCTTCATAAATACAAGGCCTCGTAAATACAAAAAAGTCTCTGTATGATGCTTTCTTGTTTCTGTCCTATTTAGTGATAAGTCTGTGCCATTCCTTCTAGCTGTGACACCATCTCTGCAGAAGCCACCATCCAGAAGACATATCATCAGTAGCTATGAGAGCCAGGGTAAGACATGCTTGCTGAGCTTGTTCACCTGTTTGAAACTGTGAGTCAAATTTACCAAACCAGAGCTAATTAGGCTAAATCAAGTTACTTAAAAGTACCAGTTGAGGTATGTCTTTCAAAAGGACAAAGAACTTAGTTCCTAAGGGCAAAAGCTGTCATCTTATAAATAAAGGTGTAAACTTACATGTTGAAGCATATATAAATATTCGAAATTCTCTGTTATTTTAAAATTATTCACCATCCATTTTTATTTAAAAGGCAGCAAACAATGAACTGGTGTTCCAGAAAAGAGACAAATTGGAAAGTGTTAAAAAAGTACCATAACTATTCTAAAGTAGTGACAAAAAGAAAAACACTAAGAATATGTTTACAAGGCAGATAAGATAATTGATTGATACAGAGGTTAATACCACTTTCTCAACATGTTTCGCTTTCTTAAGCTTCTTCAGGAGACATAATGTGGCATTAGATCAACCGGGAGAGAGGGAAGATGTATATTAAAAAATGTAGATTTGTGCAAAAGGAATATTCATGCCCCCCAGTCCACACCTCACTGAAAAGCATGCAGAGAGGGATAAAAAAGATTGCAAAAGTAGATGAAATTCTCTTCAATATGGTAAGTAGAATCAATTCTTAAATACCAAAAATCACATCCAAAAGATGATGGGAAGCCATGATTGCTGAAAATATGGATAAGTGGTTCTTTGAATGCAGCAGGATAACAGCCGAGAAATGGGCAGCATACAGGGTTCGAGCACCCACAGAGAAATATTGGGCAATCAGACCTGAAAAATCGCCTGCAGCCTACCGCAAAGAGCTTGTGAATGTTAAAGCCAATTGTAATATCAGCAGGAGAGTATCCAGGAACGTCTGCCTGCCCAGTGTGTCTGGAGGGAATGACTTTGATCTTTTTATCCTACCTTTTCTACCTTATTTATCCCAGCACCGTTAAAAATCCCGGGGCCGGCTCTTGGCCTCAATGTCCCTTTTCTTTATAAATGTATTTTTTGGGATGTGGTGCTTCTGATTTTTCCTCTTTTCCATTATTTCTATTCTAAAGTAGTGGTTATAAAATGAGAGACAAGAAAGGAGGCATGCACTTCCTAATATTCCAAACATTCAAGAGGAGTCCTGTGAAGGCTGTCAGCAGAAGAAAACATTACAAGTCTAGTCTGCTCATAGTACAAAATGTGTCTTCAAATTACTAGCCACACTAAATGGGAGAGGGAGAGGTCAAAAGTAACATAGTTCATTTGGAAAGTTTGTTCATTTATCGGCCAGTTAATGAGCACAAAACGCTAATCGGTAGTGAGGTTTTTTTGCCAAAAAAAACGAAGGACAAGTTTGGAAATTTTTTGCCGTATGAACAACAAATTAGCAAATTAATGTGATTCTCAGGCAGCAATAAATCGTTGTGTGTAATGTGCAAGACGTAAAGAAGTACCCTGAAGTTCAGTTCCTTTGCACGAACGTTCATTTCTAAAATGAACGATTATCCTCATAACATCAGTCATGAGTAGGGATGGGCTTTATGTTCACATCGAACATGAGTTTGATGCGAATATTGGCTGTTCGCCCGTTTGCTGAACAATTTGGGGTGTTCACGGCAAATTCGAAAGCCGCGGAACACCCTTTAAAAGTCTATGGGAGATATCAAAAGTGCTAATTTTAAGGGCTTATATGCAAGTTATTGTCATAAAAAGTGTTTGGGGACCTGGGTCCTGCCCCAGGGGACATGTATCAATGCAAAAAAAAGTTTTAAAAATGGCAGTTTTTTCCGGAGCAGTGATTTTAATAAAACTTAAAGTGAAACAATAAAAGTGAAATATTCCTTTACATTTCGTACCTGGGGGGTGTCTATAGTATGCCTGTAAAGTGGCGCTTTTTTCCCGTGTTTAGAATAGTCTGACAGCAAAATGACATTTCTAAAGGGAAAAAAAAAAGTCATGAAGTAATAGTGGCTATAGTGAATTGTCGGCTATAGTGAATTGCCTATGGGAGAAATCAGAAATCAAAAGTGCTAATTTTAAGGGTTAATATGCAAGTTATTGTCATAAAAAGTGTTTGGGGACCCGGGTCCTGCCCCAGGGGACATGTATCAGTGCAAAAAAAAGTTTTAAAAAGGTCAGTTTTTCCGCGAGCAGTGATTATTTTTAATGCTTAAAGTGAAACAATAAAAGTATAATATTCCTTTAAATTTTGTACCTGGGGGGTGTCTGTAGTATGCCTGTAAAGTGGCGCATGTTTCCCATGTTTAGAACAGTCCGAGTGCAAAATGACCTTTCTAAAGGAAAAAAAGTCATTTAAAAGTACTAGCGCCGGCTATAATGAATTGTCGGACCGGCAATACACATAAAAGTTCATTGATAAAATGGCATGGGATTTCCCCACAGGGGAACCCCAAACCAAAATTAAAAAAAAAATGCGTGGGGGTGCCAAAATTTAAAAAAAAAATAGCGTTGGGGTCCCCCTCAAAATCCATACCAGACCTGAAAGGTCTGGTATGGATTTTATGGGGAACCCCGCGCCAAAATTAAAAAAAAAATGGCTTGGGGGTCCCCTTCAAAATCCATACCAGACCCTTATCTGAGCACGCAACCTGGCAGGCCACAGGAAAAGAGGGGGGACGAGAGAGCGCCCCCCCTCCTGAACCGTACCAGGCAACATGCCCTCAACATTTGGAGGGTGCTTTGGGATAGCCTCCCAAAGCACCCTGTCCCCATATTGATGGGGAGAAGAGCCTCATCCCCACAACCCTTGCCCGGTGGTTGTGGGGGTCTGCGGGTGGGGGGCTTATCAGAATCTGGAAGCCCCTTTTAACAAGGGGACCCCCAGATCCAGGCCCCCCATGTGAATTGGTAATGGTAACAAATGTACCCCTACCATTTCACAAAAAAATGTCCAAAAGGTTAAAAAACACAAGAGACGGTTTTTGACAAGTCCTTTATTAATTTCTTCTTCCTTCCGCTTCTTCTTCCATCTTCATTCTTCTGGTCTTCCTTCGGTGTTCTTCTTCTTCCTCCATCTTCTTCTTCTTCATCTTCTTCTTCCTCCACTCTTCTTGTCCCGCATCTTCCTCCGGCTTCTTCTCTGCTCCGTCCGCACGATCTGCCTCAGTGGGAGTCTTCCACCGTGTGACGCTTAGGTTCTTCTGACACTTCTTATATAACGGAGGGCGGGGCCACCCGGTGACCCCACCCTCCTCTGATGCACGAGGACTTCCCTATGGCATTCCCCCGTGTTGTCAGAGGGGGCGGGGTCACCCGGTTACATAAACGGTTGTCCCCGCCCCTCTCTGACAACACGGGGAATGCCATAGGGAAGTCCCCGTGAAGTTCCCGTGCAGCAAAGGAGGGCTGGCCCCGCCCTCCATTTTATAAGAAGTGTCAGAAGAACCGAAGGGTCACACAGCAGGAGACTCCCACTGAGGTAGGACGGAGCGGAGAAGAAGCCGGAGGAAAATGCGGGACCAGAAGAGCGGATGAAGAAGATGGAGAAGAAGAAGATGGAGAAGAAGAAGAACACTGAAGGAAGACCAGAAGAAAGAATATAGAAGAAGAAGCGGAAAGAAGAAGAAATGAATGCCTTGTCAAAGGACTTGTCAAAAACCGTCTCTTGTGATTTTTTAACCTTTTTGACACCTTTTTGTGAAATGTCAAAAAGGTTAAAAAACACAAGAGACGGTTTTTGACAAGTCCTTTATTAATTTCTTCTTCTTTCCGCTTCTTCTTCCATCTTCTTTCTTCTGGTCTTCCTTCGGTGTTCTTCTTCTTCCTCCATCTTCTTCATCTCCATCTTCTTCTTCCTCTGCTCTTCTCGTCCTGCATCTTCCTCCGGCTTCTTCTCCACTCTGCCCACCAGCACGATCCGCACAAGTGGGAGTCTTCCACCGTGTGACGCTTCGGTTCTTCTGACACTTCTTATATAACGGAGGGCGGGGCCACCCGGTGACCCTGCCCTCCTCTGACGCACGGGGACTTCACGGGGACTTCCCTATGGCATTCCCCGTGTTGTCAGAGGGGGGCGGGGTCACCCGTTTATGTAACCGGGTGACCCCGCCCCCTCTGTCACCGGGTGGCCCCGCCCTCCGTTATATAAGAAGTGTCAGATGAACCGAAGCATTACACGGCGGAAGACTCCCACTGACGCGGATCGTGCGGACGGAGCGGAGAAGAAGCCGGAGGAAGATGCGGGACGAGAAGAGTGGAGGAGGAAGAAGATGGAGAAGGAGAATATGGAGGGAGAAGAAGAATATGGAGGAAGAAGAAGAACACTGAAGGAAGACCAGAAGAAAGAAGATGGAAGAAGAAGGGGAAAGAAGAAGAAATTAATAAAGGACTTGTCGAAAACCATCTCTTGTGTTTTTTAACCTTTTTGACACTTTTTTGTGAAATGATAGGGGTACATTTGTACCCCATTACCAATTCACACGGGGGGGGCCGGGATCTGGGGGTCCCCGTTTTAAAGGGGGCTTCCAGATTCCGATAAGCCTCCCGCCCACAGACCCTCACAACCACCGGGCAAGGGTTGTGGGGATGAGGCCCTTCTCCCCATCAACATGGGGACAAGGTGCTTTGGGGGGCTACCCCAAAGCACCCTCCCAATGTTGAGGGCATGTGGCCTGGTACAGTTCAGGAGGGGGGGCACTCTTTTTTCCCCCTCTTTTCCTGCAGCCTGCCAGGTTGCGTGCTCGGATAAGGGTCTGATATGGATTTTTGGGGGGACCCCATGCCATTTTTTTTTAAATTTTGGCACGGAGTTCCCCTTAAAATCCATACCAGACCTGAAGGGTCTGGTATGGATGAGAGGGACCCCCATGTCATTTTTATTTTAATTTTGGCACAGAGTTCCCCTTAATATCAATACCAGACCTGAAGGGCCTGGTATGGAATTTAGGGGGACCCCAGGCATTTTTTAAAAAATTTTGGTTCGGGGGTTCCCCTGTGGGGAAATCCCATGCCGTTTTTATCAATGAACTTTTATGTGTATTGTCAGACCGAAAATTCATTATATCCGCGAGTAGTTTTAAATTACTTTTTTTCCTTTAGAAATGTAATTTTGCTGTCAGATTGTTCTAAATACGGGAAACATGCGCCCCTTTACAGGCATACTATAGACACCCCCCCAGGTACGAAATTTAAAGGAATTTTACACTTTTATTTTTTCACTTTAAGCATTATTAAAATCACTGCTCCCGAAAAAACGTCCGTTTTTAAAACTTCTTTTTGCATTAATATATGTCCCCTGGGGCAGGACCCGGGTACCCAAACAATTTTTATGACAATAACTTGCATATTAAACCTTAAAATTAGCACTTTTGATTTCTCCCATAGACAATTCACTATAGCCGCTATTACTTCATGACTTTTTTTTCCCTTTAGAAATGTCATTTTGCTCTCGAAAAAAAGGCTGTTTTTAAAACTTTTTTTTTAATTGATACATGTTTCCTGGGGCAGGACCCAGGTCCCCAAACACTTTTTATGACAATAACTTGCATATTAACCCTTAAAATTAGCACTTTTGATTTCTCCCATAGACAATTCACTATAGCCGTTATTACTTCATGACTTTTTTTTCCCTTTAGAAATGTCATTTTGCTGTCAGACCATTCTAAACATGGGAAAAAAGCGCCACTTTACAGGCTTACTATAGACACCCCCCAGGTACGAAATTTAAAGGAATATTTCACTTTTACTGTTTCACTTTAAGCTTTATTAAAATCACTGCTCCCGAAAAAACGTCCGTTTTTAAAACTTTTTTTTGCATTGATAAATGTCCTCTGGGGCAGCACCCAGGTCCCCAAACACTTTTTATAAAAATAACTTGCATATAAGCCTTTAAAATGAGCACTTTTGATTATTCATGTTCGTGTCCCATAGACTTTAATGGTGTTCACGTGTGCGAACAAATTTTTTGCCTGTTCGCATGTTCTGGACACCAGGGGGTGTTCGGCTCATCCCTAGTCATGAGCAAGCACAGCATGAGAAAGATAACCAAACTAAAAAAAAAAAAAAAAACCCAGCAATTACCGCAATAATAAAACTTTATTGCAATGGAGAATCCAGGAACATAGTAGAAACTTTTACATTTCAAAATGAGTTTACACAATGATATTTTTTTGTAAAAGTATTATTACAAAATACCAACATACATATATATTCTTTGTTAAAGTTATCACTGATTTTTGTGTTCAAAACAGACCTTTCAATGATTTATACTGTAATAAACTTTAGCAATGATTTCCATAACAATAGCTTTCTTTAAAACAAAAATTGCAGATAGTATGCCTTCCTTTGTACATGGGCATGAAAAAGGAGTGCCAGTGGTTTTTGAAAGGCAGCACATGCACCACTGAGATCTGAACCCTGGATGCACATATCTACATGTGCAAAGATCAGATGTCATACAAAAGTGACAAATGACAAGTGCAAAAAACTTCGATAAAGTGTACCTATAAAAAAAAGAAAAAAAAAGTACTGTAAATAAAGTTGAAAAAAATCAAAGTTGTGTGCATGTACTGTATGTTTTTGTAGACATACCTGTGCTGCTAGTAATCTCCCCGGACAATGCTATAGGATCTTGTTGAGCTAAATCACATTCAGTTGTTGGTAAAGCTAGGACATCTCCGTTGTCATCTTGCAGTGAAATGACATTGTCACACTTTTCATTCTCAGGAACAGAAGTCAAAGCAGATTTCCTTTGTCTCTCTGAGTTAAAAAAAAGAATAATAATAAATCCACAGCAATATCCAAATTTGAAATCACAATAATACAAAGTAAAAACATGCAAACAAGTTCTGTTATGCAAAAAGAGGTAGGACATGCATAGATAGTGAAATATGTCCAGACTTTACCTACCTAGTGTGATCTGAAAAATGAAAACATATGAATGCAAGAGACAAGCAACATGATGAGCATACACAAGCACATCTCAATGCAACATAGCATTTATAAAGAAAGACCTCTAACCGGTTCCTGACCGGCGCACGCCGATGTACATCGGCAGAATGGCACGGCTGGGCAAATGGGCGTACCTGTACGTCCATTTGAATTCCCCGGCGTGCCGTTGCGCGCACGCGCGCCGGCCGGGAGCTCCGCGAGTTGGGTCGCGGGTCTCACGGACTCGATCGCTGCGGGGATACCCGCGATCGCCTCACTGAGAGGACGAACGGGAAGATGCTGATGTAAACAGCATCTCCCCGTTCTGCCTAGTGACAAGTGTCACTGATCACAGCTCCCTGTCATCGGGAGCAGTGATCAGAGTAATGACACTGCTAGCCCATCCCCCTACAGTTAGTAATCACTCCCCTAGGACACACTTAACCCCTCCCCACCCCCTAGTGGTTAACCCCTTCACTGCCAGTGTCATTTACACAGTAATCAGTGCATTTTTAATCGCACTGATCGCTGTATAAATGACAATGGTCCCAAAAATGTGTCAAAAATGTCCGACATGTCCGCCATAACATCACAGTCACAATAAAAATCGTTGATCGCCGCCATTACTAGTAAAAAAAAAAAAATTATTAATAAAAGTGCCATAAAACTATCCCCTATTTAGTAAACGCTATAACTTTTGCGCAAACCAATCAATAAACGCTTATTGCGATTTTTTTTTAACCAAAAATATGTAGAAGAATACGATCGGCCTAAACTGAGGAAAAAAAAATGTTTTTTTTATATATTTTGGGGGGATATTTATTATAGCAAAATGTCAAAAATAATGCGTTTTTTTCAAAATTGTTGCTCTTATTTTTATAGCGCAAAAAATAAAAATCGCAGAGGCGATCAAATACCACCAAAAGAAAGCTCTATTTGTGGGAAAAAAAGGACGTCAATTTTGTTTGGGAGCCATGTGGCATGACCGCGCAATTGTCAGTTAAAGCGACGCAGCGCCGAATCGTAAAAAACGCTCTGGTCAGGAAGGGGGTAAAATCTTCCCGGGCTGAAGCGGTTAAAGATATTCTGACTCAGAAACCATTGCACCATAATTAAATACAGTATATGTTAATTACTTTTTTTAATGATTTTGTGGATTCTGTGAAGGTGTTCATGCTCTCTCAGCTTTAGGTCTGACCCCCTCTTCCTTAGCTGTTCTTTGGAACGTTGTACATCATGTTTGCTGTACAGGGACTCCACCACCTTCTGCATAATTCTGTCTTTCCTGGTATTTGGCTTTGGAAAATTTGCCAATCTGCCGTCATAATCCCTTCTTTCCAATATCTGCACCATGGTGACCATCTCTTCAAAAAACATAGCTGTGGCCTTGTCATTATTGGGCGCCGATGCCCCATCATTGGTGTCAGTGATAAAAGAAATAGTACTCCATCAGTGGGGTCAATAATAGGAAGAAAAGTAACTTATTCTTGGGGTCAGTAGAAGAAAGAATAGTGCTCCATTGTTGGTGTCACTAGGTGGAATGGTGCTCCCATGCTGATGTATGGAAGAAATAGTGCCTCATCGCTCGTGTCAGTGGTAGGAGGAATAGTAATTTATCATTGGGGTCAGTAAGTGTAGAAATAATGCCCCTTTGCTGGAGTCAGTAAGAGGAGGAATAGTGCTCCGTTGTTGGTGTCAGTGGTAAAAGGATTAGTACTTCATTATTGGAGTCAATATGAGGTGGAATAGAGCCCCATTGTTTAGGTCAGTAGGAGGAGGAACAGTGCTCCATTGTTGCTGTCACTGAGAGGAATAGTACTTTGTCACTGGTATTATTGGAGGGATATATGCCCCATCGGTGTCAGTGGTAGAAAGAATAATTAGTAGGATTGGGAAAGGTGCCCCATTGTTAGGATCAATAGGCGGAAGAATAGTCTAACTAATCTAAACACTAATTTAGGTATATGACCAGCTAAAAATTTTCAAAGGAATTTCTTCAGTGTGGACATCTTTTTCAAATGTACAGTTTCAAATATTTAAAATACTAATTTTCTTAACAGGAAGCCATGTCCGTGTAGAAATTCATCCCAAAAACAGCAGGCCCCAACTATTCAACAGACCTCCAACCCCAAAAGGTAAAGGAATACGTGTCATTTTGAGGACATTTTGGCAAAAATGTAGAGAACGATCCTCATGGATTAATCAATCGGCTGTAAGGCCTCATGGACATGGATAGAGAGAGGCTGAAAAATGCACTAGCAAAAAAACTCCAGCCATTTTCCAATGCTGGGTTCTCGTACAGCCAGCTGTATAAGCGAATGGCTGTACTTGCGCATACTTGTTTAAAGCTGATGTTTCTATGCATCGGTATTTACTCAAGCATGTTTGTATAATGTGTTTCCCAAGCATGGAATTCAAATTTCAAAGAGATGTAATAAAGTCCAGTCTGCTATAAGATTACCAGATTTTCAAAGTGAAATCCAAGGACACCCTACTGACCAAACCAGACGCACAAACACCCCCCCCCCCCCCCCCCATCCCATTTTTAGCCACACCCACATCCCCATTTTAAACCATGCCTTGAATTGGTCACAGAACATAAAGCAGACATTCAAGGTATAAAGACAAAATGCCTTTGGTACCAAGAGCAGAGGAATGATGTGGCACCGCAGCAAATTGTGGATGTGCCCAAATTGCGGTAACAGTGGGAGGTGCTTAAAGGGGTATGGTTAAATAAAACCTCAGCCTTTCCTGTTGTGTGTCAGGAGTAAATAGTGTGCAGATGTCGGGGGTCAGGATTATGTAATGCACAAAGTGCAGGGGTCAGCACTGAGTAATGCAGAGAGAGCAGATATCAGGTTAACAGTGAGTAATGTAGAGAGACCAAAGGTCAGGTCAAGAGAAAGTAATGCAGAGAGCAGAGGTCAGTAGTAAGCAATGCAGAGAGAGCACAGATCAGGCACAGTTGCAGGGAAATAAGTGCAGCTGCCGTATATTTAAAATATATTAGTATTATACTATACTTCATTATTTGGCTTGGTGGTGACAGCCCACTGATTGTGCCTGATTTTTCCAATGTAAAAGCCTGGGGACCATCCATCACGCTTTCTGCTCTTTCACAGTCAAACCAATAATTGCCGGTATCCTCAGCACCATCCCCAGGCACGCAGCAGTGTGTAAGCCGTGCAGTGCTCAGACTTCAACTCAACAGCTTCACTGCACAAGCGTCAGTCCAAAACAACACTGCACATCACTCCAGTTTGTTGCATACATGCAGGCAGCTCCATCATTGCCGGTTTGGACTGAAACTTGCACTCTGTGACTGTTGGTTTTACTCTACACTGCCAGGCTCCCGTGGACAATGCCAGTTTCCCAGGGACAGACTGCTTGAAATGGGGACAGTTCACAAGAAATGTGTACAGAGAGCATCCTTACTATGCTGCCCACTCCCAGAGTGCCAGTTCTGCGTTTGCATTTAGGTTAGAAGGCTATAAGGCTGCCAGTTAACTGCTGGTAGGGAGGAGCAGGATGCCCTAAGTGGCTGAAATTAAAGAAAGTATTTTCTACTATATGAGTATGCATTACTTCATAGTCCTTTCAGCTACAAAAGTCAGAGGGGACTTGAGGGGGTAAAGAGCCTGGTTGGCTTGGTTGCTGAATGAGTAGTAACCTGGAATGAGGCTTGGTTATACAAAATGTTATGAACACAATGGAATCCTAAAACAAAGCTTAGTTAGATGGTATATGTAGATCGCAATGACCCAGCATAAAGTCCATACCCCTGAAGATGTCAGGTATGATGAAATGCATAGGGATGAGCCTGCTGTTGATGTGCTTGTGTAACCAGAAGCCCTCCAGAAGTCTTGCTATTGCCGGACGGAAAGTGTTTTATGTACAAGCGCTATTATGGAATTTTAACTTTGAGTGTGTTTTAACTCCATATAAAAGTTTCTTGGATGGTTTTAGGCTATGTTTTCATAGCATACATTTCTTTTATCAGTTATGGTGATGTACGGATGATTAAGGAGATCGGATTTAAACTTGGTTTTCCATGGACTGTGAAAGAAGCCATTTCGGTGGAACATTATCACTGATGCTTTTTTTTACTTCTCTTTAATTAAGGGGTCAATTTTTATTGGTAAACCTGCATTCTGTTGGGATCCAGTGGAGGATTTTCTTCAGATACTCCTATTTCCGAGATTCATTTTGGTGGACGTGGGCATCTTTTCTTCACACATTTTGTGGACATTTATTTAACATATTTTTGTGGGACTTTCACTGATCAATGAGCTTGATGCACAGAATCAAAATATCATATTTATTTTGTATGTTGTTTTATTATTTTTTTCTGTTTGATTAATCACACATATTAGTTTAAAGTGGTACACAAATTTTTGGGTGCTAACTAGTGGGAATTAGCATGGCATTTTTTGTTGTACCAGCTGTCCTGTATGTTCCTGTATGAACCTGCCCCTAAACTTCCAAGGTGTTAATCACTGTGTAAACATCATCCAAAATCATATATATAAGTTGTTATATTCCACGCTTGAATGAATGAATGAATGAATGAATGATTTATAAAGCACTGCAAATGCGAACTGAATCGCCTCAAGGCGCTGGATGCATTCTCTGATGTCAGCTTCTCAGAAAAGGAAGGTCTTTAGTTTTTTTCTGAAGGCCTGGTGGTTTTCTTCCATGCGGATGTTGGTAGGAAGAGCGTTCCATAGTCGAGGTCCTTGGACTGCGAATCTTCGTTCTCCCTTTGCTTTGTAGCGGTATTTGGGAATGGTAAGGAGGTTTTGGTTAGCTGATCGAAGACTGCGATTCGGTGTGTAGTGTTTTATTTTCTCGCGGAGATATGGTGGGGCATTTCCTTGTACGCATTTGTGGGTGAGGCAGAGGGTCTTGAATGTGATCCGATTCTTCACGGTTAGCCAGTGTAGGCTCTTTAGGGAGGGGGAGATGGATTCCCAGGGTTTTTTTCCTGTTAACAGTCTTGCCGCCGTGTTTTGGATGAGTTGTAAGCGCGCAAGCTGATATTGGGGTAGTCCTACATAGAGCGAATTTGCGTAGTCGAGTCGGGAATTGATGATTGTTCCCACAACTGCCGCTTTGTCCTCTTCTGGGATGAAGGGGATGAGTCTACGTAGTTGGCGGAGGAGATGATGGGATCCGCTTAGGTTTCAATAGGCTGCTGCCTCCCCTGGGGTGCTTTAACTAACACTTCCAATATGAAAAGTTGTGTATATGATGGGGTAAGTGGTTCTGCCTATCAGCTGAAGAGTGATCCTCCCCAATAAATCACTCCTCCCAGGTGAGTATGCAATAGGTGGATATTAGTCGCTGTAGGCAGTGTTTCCCGCCACCTGAAGGGCGACTCCCTACAGTGAATCACTCCTCCCAGGTGACTATGCTATGAATAGCTAGTGCCTGTTCCTGTCACCTGAGGCCTCAGACGACATCCTATGATGAAACGTGTAGGACGGAGCTCGGTACGCACACGCGTCACTTCAGGTTGCAGAGTTCCGGCACGTGGAACGCACGCCAGTCTGGAGCTCATGGTTTGCAACCAGGGCACGCTAGCTTTACATTTGACTGAGTCAAGTTTTGATATTGTTTTGCTGTTAACTTTATAATATAATTTTTTAATAAACAAACCATCCAGATTTACACTATGATTGCCTGTCTTTTTTGGTTTATGAGGCTACCCTGTGGTTTTTGATCTGGAAGAAGCGATTAATACAGTGAAAGAGATCCACCCTAGGAGGGGCTTGAGGGACCAGGATACCCCAGTGTTTGCCGAGCCAAGGTGGAGGTGCCTGTTCTGGATAGTCAGCATACTCAGCACATGTCTCTTACCCCTGCAGGGATGCTAGTATCTGGTGAGTGGGGAACTGAAGGGGAGCACGGAAGTCACTTGATTTTCTGCACACCGGTGGATAAATCCAGGCACAAGTCACTTTGGACAAGCACAAGTCACTTTATATTTTGCGATTTTTTTGCACCATTTAGGATTGAACATTATTGTTGATTTTTATTCATTTTTTTAATTTTCTTTTTGATATTTTTTCACTGGACTTTATCTATAACAGTACACCATCCAATATAGGTCACAGGTTAAGCACATATTTTTTTCCTCTCTGTACAGTGACCCATTGGGGAATCACCCTTCAGGTGACAGGAACAGCCACTATCCATCCATAGCATACTCACCTGGGAGGAGCGATTCACTGTAGGGAGTCGCCCTTCAGGTGACGGGAAACGCTGCCTACAGCAACTAATATCCACCTATTGCATACTCACCTAGGAGGAGTGATTTATTGGGGAGGATCACTCTTCAGGTGATAGGCAGCACCACTTACCCCGTCATATACACAACTTTTATTATCCATAATCAGTGGCGGCTGGTGAAATTTTAGGATGGGGGGTGCCAGACTACGCCCTTCCTTTTTGACCCCTCCCACTTCTCATAAGCCCCACCCCTTACATAATCCACCCACTCAGTCCCCTGTATTCCACTTGCTTTCACCCATAGTGTCTGGAGTATACAGCTCAGCATCACAGGACAGAGTATATAGCCCCAGCATCACAGGACAGAGTATACAGCCGAATCACAGGACAGAATATACAGCCCCAGAATCACAGGACAGAGTATATAGCTCAGCATCACAGGACAGAGTAAATAGCTTAGCATCACAGATCGGGGTATATAGCTTAGCCTCACAGATCAGGGTACACAGCTCAGCATCATTGGACAGAGTATATAGCTCAGCATCACAGGACAGAGTATATAGTTCAGCCTCACAGATCATGGTATATAGCTCAGCCTCACAAATCATGGTATATAGCGCAGCCTCGCAGATCATGGTATATAGAGCAGCCTCGCAGATCATAGTATATAGCGCAGCCTCGCAGATCATAGTATATAGCGCAGCCTCGCAGATCATAGTATATAGCGCAGCCTCGCAGATCATGGTATATAGCGCAGCCTCGCAGGTCATGGTATATAGGGCAGCCTCGCAGATCATGGTATATAGCTCAGTCTCGCAGATCATGGTATATAGCGCAGCCTCGCAGATCATGGTATATAGTGCAGCCTCGCAGATCATGGTATACAGCACAGCCTCACAGATCATGGTATATAGCGCAGCCTCGCAGATCATGGTATATAGCGCAGCCTCGCAGATCATGGTATACAGCACAGCCTCACAGATCATGGTATATAGCGCAGCCTCACAGATCATGGTATATAGCGCAGCCTCACAGATCATGGTATATAGCACAGCCTCGCAGATCATGGTATATAGCGCAGCCTCGCAGATCATGGTACATAGCTCAGCCTCACAGATCATGGTGCATAGCGCAGCCTCACAGATCATGGTACATAGCGCAGCCTCACAGATCATGGTACATAGCGCAGCCTCACAGATCATGGTACATAGCGCAGCCTCACAGATCAGGTTTACAGACCAGGGTATACAGCTCTGGTGATCAGACTTACAAAAGACAGTTGGTTTGCACTGGCAGTGGTATGGTTCTATGTTTAGACTCAGAACACACATTTGGTTGGAACTTGTAGTGATATGGTGATCAGACTCAAAGCAGACCATTGGTTGGCACTGGCAGTAGTGTGGTTGTACCATCCTACCAGCCCTGTGTAGCTGAACACTGTGGATGAGATGAGTGGTGTGCTGATCAGATTGCTCCTGTCACCTGTCATCATGCTCATGTTACCCCATCCTGGCAGCTTGCAATCAATCTCTCCTGTCCGGATGGATATGCTCCCTGTCCCTGTGCAGAGCTCACCTGGTAATAGCACACCACCTTGGTTGGACAGGGACAGCCGGGGACTCGCAACAGCAACCCCCCCGCGGGGCTCGCGGAAGGCAACTACCCCCACCCCGGTCCGGCCCCTATACAGAACCAGGCTGTGGTGTCCTCTCCTCCTGTGTCTCCTCAAGAGTGCGGGCAGCAGGCAGCAGCGGCGTCGGAGGTGTCCCGCTGCATGTCTCTTCTTCCTAAGCACTGGGCATCCAATAGGACCGCCCACTGCTTTGGCCAATCGGGAAACAGGTCTCACTGACCTGCCATCTTTTCAGCGGAGAGGCACTGTAGTGTGAAAATGGCAAAAATTAATTTTCTATGGTCACACAATTGGGTGGTATCAGGGTGCATTCTCTGCGACCCAAGCACACCCTATTTTGAAGCCTATTAGAGCCTCAGGCTCTAATCAGGTGCTTAAAAAAAAAAAAACACATTCCCTCCCATCCCGTCATAGGAGTCCATGCGTCCGGCTTCCTGAAAGGGGCAAGGTGCATGGATTCTGAGGGCGGTGGCAGGGATGAGGGGGCTGCACCCGTGCGCCCTCAATGCACGGGTTGCCACTGTCCAAAATTCTACTGTTAGGAGAACCTTGACTATTTTATTCATATATATATATTCATCAATATTATAAACCACTAAATCTTTACTGTTCCCTTTAATCACAGGCCAGGAGGGTGAGGTAACCTAGTTTTATTGCTTAAAGCGGAACACCGGAAACTTTTAATAAAATATATTCCTCAATAGCCACAAAGGATATACATCCACCTTGTGTGCACCCTTTACAGATAACGCTATAACTATGCAAAAATAGCAATGAAATCATTACTGTGGTGTACATTGCTTTTGTGCAGAGAGCAGAGCTGTGGGAGGGACCTGGCTGGTCCACCCACTATGGGTTGCCTATAGAAAACTACAGAAGTGAGCGGAAGCAAGACCAGTCACTCTGCACAAGGAGAGAGAGAGCAGCAATGACTAGTCTTTGTTACAGTAAACTACTGCACAGAGGCATAGTTTTGCACTGGATTACTACACAGATCTAAAAGAAATATACAAAGTACACAAGATTCAAGCTAAAAAACATATGACTCTTCCATTTAGACAATATTTGCTGGAGTTTAGCTTTAACTAAAGTAGAGAAACATTGTCAGGTCAGCATACTGGCCATGAAAATTTTAGGACTGGATTGCTATAAATGGCAGGTTTGGAAGGTAAATCCGCTCCCATATATGTATTTCAACTGTGTATTTAGCTGTTTGCCTGCAGTTTAACGATAATTTTACCTCCATACAGTTTTTTGGTTTTTTTTACCATAAACTTGATTTATTGGTTGAGTTTGTTTTCTTGGTAGTTTCTCTGCATAGTACTGGTGTATCCTTACCAGAAAGTAAATTAGATATTTAACTGACCAGTGTGTCGTTTCTGACAAATGTTTTTAAACACAAGACAGTAGCTTTTCATTTTTGATCTTCACAAAGCTATGGGAATCCTTGTGCTACGCATAGAACTGTACCGTACAGAACTACATTGGGACAGCTGCCAAGGAATGATAAACTCTTCCTAATTTAGAGCACAGAAGGACTGGAATGATAGTGAGTGACAGAACATGTTGCATATATCTTTCAGATGTACCTGTTCCCACCAGGAATGGTAGCAATTTGGAGCAAATGCCACAGCCTAGCGCCAAAGACTTTTACGGTAAGATACATGTTCAGTATGAGTATTTACAAATAACTTGAGTTATCTTCCGGTTCTCTAGTTTTTACAAACCTGTCTTTTTTTATCTTTTTTCTTTACTTTTGATTATTTGCAAATCTACCAAAATTAGTGTGTGCTGTAAATTGCCTCCAGCATTGTTTTTGTTTCTTCTGACTGGAGGCTGCCATTTTGCTGAAGCCCAGAGCCCCTGAACAGCAGTAAATCATAAAGTGGAACTAAACATTTCAGTTTCATGGTTTCAAAAAAAAAGTTACATTCCTGGAATCCTGGGATTGATAACTGTCACATTTGCTTGTGTCCTCAACCAAACTGTTAAACAATCAACCAATCAATAACTGATCACATGTGCAGCACCATGGCAGTTTAAGATCAAACTTAAGCAGTTTCCATGGCTGTAAAAGGATAGGAGGGTTTAATTCCACTTTAACCTGTTGCTGCCTGCCCACTGTCATATGACGGTGGGACGGCTCTCGTTCTGGGCCGATGGCCCATTCAAACAGGGCATGCGCGCGATCCCGGGCGTGCGGCCCTTGCACTGTTGGTGGCGGCGTGTCACCAACAGGGGTGAACAGCCATTGGGAATGGCTGTTTACCACGTGATTGGCCGCGATTACGTCACGGTCGATCACAAATGGTACTCCCTTCCTAAGACCGCGCATGCGTGCGATCAGAGTACGGTCATGTCGGTGATGGAGTGTTCCCAGAAACACTGCTCATCATCGACAAGGGTAAATAGCCAATGGCTGGCGGCTTTTTACCACGTGATCGGCTGTGATCCATTCACAGCCGATCACTAAATGTAAACACAGAGCGGTTGCTACCTGTTACCGACTCTTCTCTCCTCACACACCGTTTCCAGTGTGAAGAGAGAAGAGCCAGGAGCAGTGAGTTACCGATCTGTGTAGTGTCAGTGTCTGCACCAACACCACACAGTAAAGAGAAGCTGTCACATCGCCCCCCCCCCATTACAGCTGTCACCCAACAGTCACCACATAAGTGCCCATCAGTGCTTATAAAAGTGCACCTGTCACCCATCAGTGCGCATAAAGTGCACCTGTCATCGTCAGAGACTGCCATCAGCAGTGCACCTGTCACCCATCAGTGACCATCACCAGTGAGCGTCATCAGTGACCCTCATCTGTCACCTATCAGTCCCATAAAGTGCACCGGTCACCATCAGAGACTGCCATCAGTGACCGTCACCTGTCACCCATCAGTGACCGTCACCCGTCACCCATCAGTGACCGTCACCCGTCACCTGTTGCCCATCAGTGACCGTCACCTATCACTCACCACCTGTCACCTATCAGTGAACATCACCTGCCACCTGTCACACAGACCATCAGTGGCCGTCACCTGCCACCCGTCGCACAGCCCATCAGAAAAATGTCCAAAAGAGTATATACCAGCGAGGAGGCGTTCCAGATCCTCTCCATGACTGATGAGAGCAGCGGGGAGTTCTCATCAGATTCAAATGCCAATTCCGATTCTGAATCAAATTCAGCATTTGAACCGATCGATAGTAGTGGATCGGCAAATGAATAAGAGGAAGAATGGATCCCTCCTAAAAGGGCACGGCACTCTGGAAACCAGGCACCCACCAGCAATATATCCAAGGATCAAATTCCCAGGCCCAGTACCAGCGCTGCCACCAGTGATAGACCCCAAGAACAAAGGCCCAGTACCAGAGCTGCCGCCAGCGATAGACTCCAAAACCGAAGGCCCACTAACAGCGCTGCCACCAGCGAAAGACCACAAGAAATGCCCAGGCCCAGTACTGCCGCAGCATCAGGCACAGATGCCAGCACAGGAACTTCAAATCCCCCAACTACCAGCACTGGAGTGCCACGTCCCCAAGAGCCAGGGCCGCTACACATCTTCCAGCTGGTCTTGCCAACCCAACATGGCTGCCTTCCGATTCAGGATCAGCAAAAATTCCCCCTTTCACCGCAGAGCCAGGAGTGTAGGCCAATACTCAAAATTTTACAGAAATCCATTGTTTTCATTTATTTTTGCCTCACACGTTGCTGCAATTAATCGCGGACCAGACCAATTTATATGCCCAGCAGCATATTGCCAAAAACCCCCAATCATCATACGGGCCTCACCCATAAACACTTTGAACTCCTCCAGAGTCAAATCCTTCCACTCTGAGAGAGTTTATGGGCCTCACCATAAACATGGGGCTTACAAAAAAAAAAAATGAAGAACATGCCTATTGGTCCACCAACCCCATCCACCACATGCCCATTTATTCTTCCGTAATGTCCAGGTCCCGATACGAGATGATTATGCACTTCCTTCATTTCAGTGACAACACCTAGTGCCCTCCCCGCAATCATCCAAATTGCGATAAGTTATATAAAATTTGCCCACTCATAAATTTCTTTTCGCAATGATTTGCAGAACTCTATGTCCCCGATCAGAATATATGTGTAGATGAGTCCCTGGTACCCTTTTCAGGCCGGCTAGGAATAAAGCAATACATTCCTAGCAAAAGGGCCAAATACAGAGTGAAATTTTATAAGCTTTGAGAGAGTCATGGGATATCTGTATGCATTCTGCATATACGAAGGAAGAGATTCCCAGCTCCAGCTCACTTAGGTCCCGGCCTACATGGGCACAACTGCTAAAATTGTATGGGACCTGGCATACCCACTGCTGAAGAAAGGTTACCACATATACCTGAATAACTTCTACACCAGCCTGCCCCTTTTCAAACACCTATATCTCGCAGAAACCCTGGCCTGCGGAACCTCCAGAAAGGATAGGAAGGGCTTCCCACAAGCCATAGTGAATAAAAAACTGCAAAGGGGAGAAAGAGCAACTTTGAGATGCAACGAAGTGCTGGCCTTGAGGGGAGAAGGATACCAGGAATGTGTACATGATGTTCACCATCCATGATGACACTACAATTGAAGTTCAGAGAAGACGAGGTCCCATTGAAAAGCCAACATGTGAACAAGATTATAATCTCTACATGGGGGTGGATTTCAACGACCAAATGCTTCAGCCCTATTTGTCAATAAGGAGGTCCCGTTTCTGGTACAAGAAAGTAGCAATCTATTAAATTAATTTGGCCATTTATAATGCCTACATAATTCACACCAAATTCATGGAAAGCCCTGCCCACTTCCTAAAATTCATTGAAGAAGTTGTCACATCTACCAACAAAGACCCCCTCAGAAAACCTTCGCTCTGATGCTGTTAGCGGACTTCATGAGCGCCACTTCCCGGACAACAATCCACCATCTGAAGCAGGCCGAAGACGCCAAAAAAGATGTTGAGTATGCAGCAAAAGAGGATTTTCGAAGAGATACCAGCTACCATTGTCCCCAGTGTCCCTCCAAACCTGACCTTTGCATTTGTGAATGCTTCCGACTGTATCACACATCCCTAAAATGTTAGCCCATATTCTTAACCATTTCCCCATTTTCATCATCTGTGCTGACCGTTTCCCATGCATCCTCAAATAACCATGCCTCTACCTTCCACGTGAACTGACCCTGGCCTGTATTTTGACTATGCCTCTGCCTACCGTTTGGACTGCGTCCACATGAACTGACCCTGGCCTGTTTTATCAACCACGCTTCTGCCCACTGCTTGGACTGCTTGCACGTGAACTGACCCTGGCCTGTTTTATGGACTATGCTTTTGCCTTCCGCTTGGACTGATCTGTTGCCCAGCTACTGTAGTACACAGGGGTCTCACATGTGAGGGGCTCCAGAAATGTTTTTCCGGATGGAGAAAACAGTTTTTTTTGTTGTCTCCGGGTTTCGTAATTAGGGTCTGGAGTCCGGAGGCTTCATAGAGATTTGGTTGGGTAAAGCCTCTACCCCTGTGCCCCTGTGAACAGGTCTTACCTGATTGCAGCCCTCAGCCTGTTGCTGACTTACTGCCATCATGCCTCTAAACTATGGAAATAATTAGCTGTAGCAAAAGGCAGTATGTTTATGAAGGTCTGGAGAGCGGTACAATAATGAGTGCAGGTGGGTAACGGTGTACCAGGACCAATATTATGGCTGTGCTGGCTGCCTCTGCCTGGACAATTTTTATGGACAAATGCTTTGGCTGACTTTGGCTGATTTGTGCTGACGATATGCTTGTGGTGTCTAATATATAGACAATATTCCTGCCTGCTGCCTGGATAATTACTATTGTTGTCGCTAAGCACATCCCTGCCTGCTGCCTGGACCAATTCTCTCTTTAGTAGTGTGGACACTACTAAAACCACAGGTAATACTTTTTTTTACCCTTTCCTCAATAGAATTTATTTTGGAGTGTAATTTTTGGTATGTAAATGCTATGTGTTAGAAATATGAAGGGCCTTCAAAAATGATAGGTTGTCAGGAAATTAGATGTGTAATTTATGCTTGTAGAATGCCTGAAGGTGCTACTTCAATGGTGGGCCTCTATATGTGGTCAGGCTGTGTAAAAGACTCACACATGTGGTATCGCCATACTCAGGAGTAGCAGAATGTATTTTTTTATTTATAACACAAAAAATAAAAAACTCACTAGTGATTAAATACCACCAAATGAAAGCTCTATTTGTGTGAAAGAATGATGCAAATTACATTTGGGTACAATGTTGCATGATTGAGTAACTGTCATTCAAAGTGTGAGCACGCTGAAAGCTGAAAATTGGTCTGGGCAGGAAGGGGGTGAATGTGCCCTGTAGGCAAGTGATTAAAGGGCTTGTAAACCCTCCCAGTTTTTCACCTCAATGCATTCTATGCATTGAGGTGAAAAACTTTTTGTAGTGCACCAGCCCCCCAGTTTTACTCACCTGAGCCCATTTGTTTCCACGGCGGAGACGCGCACACCCTCTCTGGCCGGTGTCTCTGCTCTTGATTGGATAGATTGATAGCAGCGCAGCCATTGGCTCCCACTGCTGTCAATCAAATCTAATGATGCAGGCACCAGGGGGGCGGTGCCGAGTCTTGCTGTCTGTGTCTATGGATGCAGTAGCAGGACAGGGGAGCGTATTCGCACGGGTGCCCTGAAGGAGAGCGCTTCTCAGACGGGTCACTTGATGCTGGGAGGAGCCAGGAGCGCCACAGAGGGACCCCAGAAGAGGAAGATCAGGGCCACTCAAAACCAACTGCATAGAGGAGGTAAGTATAACATGTTTGTTATATTAAAACAAAAAAAAAGGGAACCTTTACCCTTTAAGGCTGTCAGTAGATCGGCCTCTACAAACTTGGCAGTGCCTAGAAATGGAGTGCAACTGAGCATGTGCAGAGCAGGGTGAAACAGTATTACTGGATTGTAAACAGTATAGGCGCTTATTTTGCTATACCTGCAAAAGGGGCCGGGCTGAAGTGATCTAGCAGGACTTCATTTACTAACTAAAGTCCCACTTTAATGTGTATAAGTATGTAAACAAGTCTCCAAAAGTTGCCAGTACATCAATGGGTTCTTTAGTAAAAATGGCTTATTGAATTCAGAAAAAAAAAGAAAAAATGGCGGACTGCATAATGCTAAAATAAAGAGCTCTATTTATTAAAGAATGTACTGATGTGCTGGCAGCTTCTGGGAGACTTGGACTTTGAAAACGGCGCCATCTGTTTTTTCATCTCAAACACTCGCTGGGGTGACTCTATAATTAATTAGTGTCAAAATAGACACCAGTCAGCAAAGGCTAACTCTGGACTAACCATCCGTAATGTTTGCAATTTGCCAGATAGGACTAAACTTACCAGTCACTATTGTAAGTGGTCTTAAAGAGTAACTTCACTTCCCCATCCCCCTGACTTCTATAGCTGGGTTGTGCACAATAAACATACTTGCACACTCAACAATCTAGTGAGTTCTCTAGGGGTAGGCTGTTTCAGTGCAGAGCACCCAGTCCCATGCTGCCTATTTCTTCTGATGTGATCAGGGAGGTAAGCTGTCTCTTATTTTCACAGCACATCATCAAGGGGAAATCTGAAGAAAACATGGAGACACAGACAAACTCCCCTTAAGAAAGCCCTCCCTCTGACGATGTAGTGCAAAACATGCAATGTAGAGTATCCCATGACCCCATGGTCTCCAGGGATGCAGGACATGGGGATCTCAGGAGGCTGCAGAAAATGAATATGTCATTCTCGCCTTGGAAACAAAAAAAAAAAAATACAATGGAGGAAAGTGGATGGGGATGATGAAAGTCCACTTTCCTGCCAGCTTTCTATGCAGTCACATATTTTTTTTTCTTTTATCAGTAGACCTCAGTTTACATATTAAGTGTCTGTTAGGCACCAGGTCAAACACTTCAGCAAAATCCAAATATACCACATCCACAGTGAACACAGTCCAACGTTCTACTCAGTTATTCCTGAAGGGAGAGTATATTTGTTTGACATCTGTCTTTCATAAATCCTTTCTGGCTGTCAAATGGTGATACTATTTTCTATTGCATATATTTTTGTATGTGGTTTGTTAAATATCCCTCTTTCCTATAATAGAAGATTTACTGGCATATAGTTACCGGGTTAAGGACCTTAATCTCTTTTAAAATATAAACATGCCACATTGGCCTTAGCTTTTTGGTATCTTGCCAGACATTAAAGAGCCTCTAAAAACATGAAGAGCTTTAAAATAACTAAGCTTATCTCTTTGAGGTCTTGTGGGTGTTCAGGACAAGCCATGTTGTTACAAGTGAATGCTGGCTGTTGGAAGTAAAAGAGGTTGATTAGAGATGTACCTGTAAATACAGTTTAGCACATTTGTGAAGCAGAGGATAGTTTCTAAAATACACTTTTGGGATGTGAGTGTACCTGTTGGAATATTTGTTAAATTGGCCTGCCAACAATATTTCTATGCAGTGTGGTCAGAGAGGTAATTTGGTGGGATTTTATAGGCGCCAAGCAAGTAATTTTAGACGAACATCAAGATAAAAAGTATAAATGACATTTTATTGAACATTAACAGAGTTTTAAAAATTATGCTGGCTATGCATAATATAGAACCAACAGCGATACATATGTACATCACTAGTGCAGGCAGGGGTTAAAGTATTTTTCAATGTGACACGTCTTCCCTTGTATGTGTCACTTCCTTTTTGTGAAGGTTATATATATATGGAGGGTCTGCCTCTTGGTGCATTCCGGCATGGGAAGAGAGTTGAGAGCATCTCAGTAACTATGTAGCGATTCTACCAGCAGCGTCACCCTTTAATGGGACTGGATTATGGGTAACCACACAGTTGGACTCCGAGCATTGACTAACCTGATTTCTGGTACAAGCAGTTCCACTGGAGGAGGGGGCAGCACGGCCAACTGAATGTAAAGAACTGTTCTGTATGTGACAGTGTTATGTCTACCTCTGTATTCAGGATTTCAACGAGAAGTTGTCTGGTCCTGTTTACTAAGTAAGGAGAGTCAAATTGACGATAAGTGTATTCTTGGTATATCCCAAGGATTGGGGAGTTAGGAGCATAAGCCATGGTTAACCCTCGTGGGTTAGGAGTACAAAGCCCCGTACACACGATCGGACGTTCCGATAACAAAACCGTGGATTTTTTGTTCGAAGGGTGTTGGCTCCAACTTGTCTTGCATACACACAGTCACACAAATGTTGGCCAACAATTACGAATGTAGTGACGTACAAGACGTACGTGATGTCTCCTTTATGAACGCTAGTTTTACAAGACCGAACACTTCTGGCTCGTACTTGATTCCGAGCATGCGTGGACTTTTGTTGCGACGGACTTGTGTACACACGATCGGAAAGTCCGACAACAAACCTTTGTTGGTGGAAAATTTGAGAACCTGCTAGTCAACATTTGTTGGCAGAAAGTCGGACAACAAATGTCCGATGGAGCATACACACAGTCAGACTTACTGCCAACAAGCTCACATCCAACATTTCCCGTCGGAAAATCCGATCGTGTGTCTGCGGCATAAGAATGAATATTTTAGTGTAACTTTAGGCAGAAAATTACGTCCTTCCAGATGACTTCAGGCTGGCCCCTTTTGAGGGCATAGCTATGTAAAACATTAAAAATAAGTGTCTATACTGTTTAAAATACGGTAATACACTGTCTCTCCCTGTTCTGCACATGCTCAGTTGCTCTCCATTTTTAGGTACTGCCGAGTTAGTAGAAGCCAATCTGCTGACTGCCTTAAAGGGTAAGTTCACCTTTGTACACTTTTTTTTTCCAGCTCCCCTATGCACCAATATAGCATTCATGTACTTTTTTTGCAAAAATATCAAAGCTTTCCATTAAATCTACAGTCATTTACTTTTCTTGTCTTAATCCACGTTTCCATTAGTAATGTCTTACTTTCTTACAGACTTTAGGTCATGGCACAGGAAGGAGTTGACCAGCTGACCTCATTAGCACACACCCTGCATCATCTACCCTCCTATTCCCAGGTGCACATTTTTTAACTGAAATGCAATCAATCAGTGATCACCCTTCTCACTAAATATACAATCAGATTGCAAAGTGTGTGGCCATCTTTATACAAGTACATAGGAGGGAGTGGACAGAAATACTCAGCTGTCAAGTCCCGCTCACATCTCTGCATAGCGGGAACTCGTATTCCCACATGCACTTTTTTTTTTTTAGCGAGGGCAGCCCATCCATGTGAATGGGCTGCCCTACACACAGCAATCACCCCAAAGAAGCTTCAGAAATTTTATTTAGAGTGGAGCTTGGTGCTTTTTTTAGTGCAATTTTTGGTGCATCGCATTTCTGAAATGCACAGATGTGAACGGAGCCTCGTTGTTCTTGTGTTACAGCAATAATTTCACTTACAGGCCCCATTCACATCTAGCTTAGTGGGAGCGCACATTTTGTGGCTCGTTTTTCCTATGACACGCATAGGGCAGCCCATTGATTTCAATTGACTGCAATACATGTGATTAATTGGACATTTTGGCGTTTTGTTGGTTTGCATGTTTTTTACTGTGCGTTTTGCAGCATTTGCCCCTTGTTTTTTCACATGGCAAAATGTGCGTTTGCTTCTGTGTTTGGTGTGCCCTTAACAATTAATGGCACTGAAAGCGCAACTAGTAATTTTAGGTAAATATAAAGATGGCCATACACTATGCAATCTGATTGTATATTGTGTATTTAGTGAGAAGGGTGATCACAGATTGATTGCATGTCATTTAAAAAATGTGCACCTGGGAATGGGAGGGTGAATGATGCAGGGTGTGCACTAATGAGGTCAGCTAGTCAACTCCTTCCTGTGCCATGACCTAAAGTCTGTAAGGAAGAAGACATTACTAATGGAAACATGGATTAGGAAAAGAAAAGTAAGTGCCTGTAGATTTAATGTAACAAGTATTCGGCGCAAACATTAACAGCAAAATTCCAATCATGTGAATATATACATAAATGAACTCTAGTAAATCAAAGCAGGGATGTGAAACATAGGGTCCGTACTATAACACACCAGATTAAAATAATGGGAATAGTGTGAGTAGTCCACACTCACGGCAGCCTTCCGATGAGAATGAAAGCCATAATCCTGAAAGCACTGTAAGACAAGGAAGAGGAGGCGCCTCTGGGTGCAGACTTTAAAACAATTTATTAAAAAAGCAACAGCAAGGTTTGTACTCACATTTTAGGAGAAGGTAATAAGCATGGATAGTCCCAAAACAATCATAAGGATCCGTGGAGTCATCGCTCTCAGCTTCAGATATGCAGCATTTTCTCTGTACAATCCCAAAGTGCTAGCTGTAAGCCGGCTGGCAACGGGGAGAAACAAGGAAAACGAGGCTTAGTAGCAAACAATATCCGGGCGAGTGCCGATGACGTCACACGATGTTCGACGCGTTTCTTGAGCTGGCTCACCGTTAGTCACGTGACGGCTGTGCTCCTTTGTCAAGCTGCTTGTCTTACTGTAGATTTAATGGAAAGCTTTGATATTTTTGCAAAAAAAAGTACATGAATGCTATATTGGTGCATAGGGGAGCTGGAATTTAGAAAAAAAGTGTACAGAGGTGAACTTACCCTTTAAAGCAGAATTAAACTCTCTTATCCTTTACAGCTAAGGAAGCTGCCTCTGTTTGAACTGCAACTGCCATGGTGCTGCACATGTAATCAGTTATGATACCAGCCATTTGATGGTTTGACAGTTTGGTTGAGGACACAATCAAATGTGTTTGCATTTCCAGGATTCCAGGAATGTAACTGTTTTTTGAAACCAGTAAATTAATGGGTTTAGTTCTGCTTTATGATTTACTGCTGGGGCTTTGGGCTTTAGCAAAATGGCAGCCTCCAGTAAGAAGTAACAGTAGCAATGCTGGAGGCAAGTTACAGCACACACTAATTTTGGTAGCATTATTATTAATGTGGAATGTACATTCCTTGTTAAAGAACATTATATTTTACCAAGTTGTTGTGGGTAAAGTTCCACTTTAAAGTTAACCTTTATATTTAAAGCGGAACTAAACCCATCGATTTAACAGCTTCAAAAAACAATTACATTCCTGGCACATGCCAGGAAGGTAACTGTCACATTGGTTGTGCGCTCAACCAAACTGTCAAACTATCAAATGGCTGGTGTCATAACTGATCACATGTGCACCATGGCAGCTGAAGATCAAATAGAGGCCAATATGGCAGCTTCCTTGGCTGAAAATGATAAAAAGGTCCAGTTTAAAGTGACTGTAAGGGTTTTTTTTTTAAATAACAAACATATCATACTTACCTCCACTGTGCAACTCGTTTTGCACAGAGTGGCCCCGAACCTTGTCTTCCGGGGTCCCCCGGCGGCTCTCGCGGCTCCTCTCCACATCAGTTAACCCCATAGGAGAAGCGCTCTCTCCCGGGGGGTTACCTTGCGGGCACGCTCCAGAGTCCAGCATTCTGCGCCTATAGCCGCTGAATGTATGAATTGGCCCCGCCCCCATGTCATTGGATTTGATGGACAGCAACGGGAGCCAATGGCTGCGCTGCTTTCAATCTATCCAATCAAGAGCCAAGAATCCCAGGCTGAGAGACAGCGTGTCCCTGCGGGGTCAAGTTCCAGGGTTCAGGTAAGTAAAATGCATTAAGGGTGCATTAAGGTGAAAAAAACACGAAGGTTTACAACTCCTTTAAGGAGTGAACAGTGAGAAGGAGAAGCAAGTAGGTGAGAGTGAAAGCGGTTGTGGTGGCTGGTAAAGAAGGTTCTGGTAGTGAGGAGCAGCTACATACTTCACACACCTCTCTAAGCGGCAGAGTCTTCATATTGCAGCCTGATGCGGTACAGAACTGGAAGGGAATATGTCTGTAAGCTATGACGTGCAAGGCTCTGCAAGATGAGGTGGCTTCCCTCTATCTCCCTACAGGCTGAATACAGTAATGATATAGTGTGATGAGTCAAGTCAAGCTGGTGGAGACAAGTGGGTGCTTTGTACTACTTGCTCAAAATGACTTTGAAGTTGTTGGGACAGGCAGGAATAGATCATGTCTCCAGCTGAGGAGAGATGTGGTCATTATGAATGCGAGTGTGGGGCTCTGAAGTATAATGCAGCCTCTGGCCTAACAGTGTCACCAATTAACACTGAAGTTAAATTAATGGTGTACTGTAATGGCTTGTAATACTCCGTGACCCAAAATAAAAGGGTATGTGCTGCTCAAGTCAGAGGTATAGTCTGAGGGCAACCGCAGTGAGTGCTGGTTAGGATGGGAGCCCCCCCCCCCCCGGCTTCAAGCTTCAATATGGCAGACAAATGTCCGTGAACCACACATCATAGAGCAGACCAGTGTAGAAGGATGCTTTCTAGATGGGTCTGCTCTATGATGTGCAGTTTACAGACATTTTTTCTGCTATATTGTAATACTCCCCGTTAGCCCCGGCGGGGGGGGGGGGGTAAATCCTGCTAACAAATTCAAGTATGCAATACAGATAACACCTGGAGTTCAGCTTTAATATTATTAAAATGTATTTTAACATTTCATCATGAAGCTAGAATTTCTTTAAAAAAAATATCAAGGGAATGAAAAAAAGTCTAAATTCTGTTCTATATTGTGTACAGAACACCCCCCCCCCCCCCCCGAAATCCCATTTATTTTCCTCTAAACTGGAGCTTTGCTTACATTTACTTAATTATCCTAATTAAGCATCAAAGAGCACCTAACTATATGTTCATGCCCTTACTTATCTGTATCTCATATATGTGTGCAATACTTTTTTAGCTTATCCCTGGGATAAATTCAGCCTCAAATCGATGCCTGTCAACTTGAAGAACTTTGAAAAGCTGGATGCCCATGCTGTGCAGGCAAGTAAAACTGGCTGTTCACTAATATGATACATAATTCTGCTTTCTGTAGTGGCTGTCATTCTTATTTGTATTATGCCAGCAAGCTATATATCTATATGTTATACCAGAAATGCAATGCTAAGTGGCAAGTGAAAACATTTCACTGCTCAGTTACACTGACTGACTGACATAATAGCTGTACTGCAAGAATAGAGTATACAAAGGTAGAGTAACTCATCAGATTTATAGGTATATAGTGCCTTGAAAAAGTATTCACACCCCTTTAAATTTTCCACATTTTGTCATGTTACAACCAAAAATGTACATTTATTTTATTGGGATTTTATGTGATAGACCAACACAAAGTGACACATTGTGAAGTGGAAGGTGTTCAGCCCCCTGAGTCAATACTTTGTAGAACCACCTTTCTCTGCAATTACAGCTGCAAGTCTTTTTTGGCATGTCTCTACCAGCTTTGCTGTGCAAAATAGCTCAAGCTCTGTCAGACTGGATGGAGAATGTCTGTGAACAGCAATTTTCAAGTCTTGCCACAGATTCTCAATTGGATTTAGGTCTGGACTCTGTCTGAGCCATTTTGACACATGAATATGCTTGGATCTAAACCATTCCATTGTCAGCTCTGGCTGTATGTTTAGGGTCGTTGTCCTGCTGGAAGGTGAACCTCTGCCCCAGTCTCAAGTCTTTTGTAGACTCTAACAGGACTCTGACCAGCTTCCCTGTCCCTGCTGAAGATAAGCATCCCCACAACATGTTGCTGCCACCACCATGTTTCACGGTGGAAATGGTGTGTTCAGGGTGATGTGCAGTGTTAGTTTTCTGGCACAAATAGCAGTTTGCTTTTAGACCAAATAGTTCAATTTTGGTCTCATCTGACCACAGCACCTTCTTCCACATGTTTGCTGTGTCCCCCACATGGCTTCTCCCAAACTGCAAACAGGACTTCTTATGGCTTTCTTTCAACAATGGCTTTCTTCTTGCCACTCTTCCATAAAGGCCAGATTTGTGGCGTGAACGATTAATAGTTTTCCTGTGGACAGATTCTCCCACCTGAGCTGTGGATCTCTGCAGCTTCTCCAGAGTTACCATGGGCCTCTTGGCTGCTTCTCTGATTAATGCTCTCCTTGCCTGGCCTGTCAGTTTAGGTGGACAGCCATGTCTTGGTAGGTTTGCAGTTGTGCCATAATCTTTCCATTTTCAGATAATGAATTGAACAGTGCTCCGTGAGATGTTCAAAGCTTGAGATTTATTTTACAACCCAACCCTGCTTTAGACCTCTCCACAACTTTATCCCTGACCTGTCTGATGTGTTCCTTGGCCTTCATGATGCTGTTTGTTCACAAAGGTTCTCTAACAAACCGCTGTGGGCTTCACAGAACAGCTGTATTTATACTGAGATTAAATTACACACAGGTAAACTCTATTTACTAATTAGGCAATCGGTTCCACTAGATTTTAGAGTAAAGGGGCTGAATACAAATGCACGCCACACTTTTCTGATATTTATGTGTAAAAAAAAAATTGAAAAACGTTTATCATTTTCCTTCTACTTCACAATTACAGCATGTGCCACTTTGTGTTGGTCTATCACATAAAATCCCAATCAAGGGGTATGAATACCTTTTCAAGGCACTATACATCCTATAGGATCACCTAGGCAAACTAATCACTTCGGTGCAGAAAATATTCCAATACCAGAGTCACATATGACAATTAATATCAGAGACTGTCAATTATAATATAAAACTTTTTATATAACTAGTAATCTGTATGAGCAGAGTTTGTTCTGTAAAGGATTGTTTATGGCAGTGGGACAACAATCTTGGTTTTGAAAACATTCCTAGCATTGCCAGAAGTCTATAGCAGGGGTCCATTTTTTATTAAAGTGTAAAAAGCCATTGGGACTAAGGTTGGTCATACATGGTTCAGATTTTTTTCAGCTGAATGAAAAAAAAACTGAACTGATTCCCCCATCTATGCATTTGAGATGGATGGGGAAATCCTCTCTGCTGCGCTATTGTATTCTGACAGCAGGGAGACTCACCTGCTATCAGAATACACAGGATCAGCACTGCAGCCACCGATCAAGCAGCTTTTATCCAACAGAGCGGTTGAGCAGATTAGAAGTTGATCGGTAGATCACAATTAGGGATGAGCCAAACACCCCCCGGTTCGGTTCGCATCCAGAACATGTGAACGGACAGAAAGTTTGCACGAACATTCAAACACCGTTAAAGTCTATGGGACTCGAACGTGAGAAATCAAAAGTGCGAATTTTAAAGGCCAATATGCAAGTTATTGTCCTAAAAAGTTTGGGGATCCGGGTCCTGCCCCAGGGGACATGTATCAATGCAAAAGAAAGTTTTAAAAATGGACGTTTTTTCGGGAGCAGTGATTTTAATGATGCTTCAAGTGAAAAAATAAAAGTGAAATATTCCTTTAAATATCATACCTGGGGGGGTGTCTATAGTATGCCTGTAAAGTGGCGCGTGTTTCCCGTGTTTAGAACAGTCCCTGCACAAAATGACATTTCTAAAGGAATAAAAGTCAATTAAAACTGCTTGCGGCTGTAATGTAATGTCGGGTCCCGGCAATATGGATGAAAATTATTGAGAAAAACGGCATGGGTACCCCCCACCCCCCAGTCCATTACCAGGCCCTTTGGCTCTTGTATGAATATTAAGGGGAACCCTGCACCCAAATTAAAAAATGAAAAAGTTTGGGGCCCCCAGGCCCTATATACTCTGTACAGCAGTATACAGGCGGTCCAAACAAGACAGGGACTGTAGGTTTGTTCTTAAGTTGAATCTGTTTGTAATTTGGAACAGGTTGCATTTTTAAGTGTAGCTCCATCCAAAAAATCTATTTTTAAGATTTTTGGATAACAACGGGAAGGGTTATCATCACCCCTGTAACATTTGGTTTGCTGTCTGTGCCCCACCCCCTATTTCACCTCACTTTCTGTCCCAATGACACCCAATGACAATTGGATTTTGAAAATTTGGGGTTTTTAGGGAAACAAGGATTGGTGATGAAGCATCAGTGGAGACACCTTTTTCCCATATTAACTCTTACAGGAGAGA
Organism: Aquarana catesbeiana; assembly: GCF_042186555.1. NCBI lineage: Eukaryota > Metazoa > Chordata > Amphibia > Anura > Ranidae > Aquarana > Aquarana catesbeiana. The sequence goes on from NC_133327.1 coordinate 125,287,075, forward strand.
ATTTCCCTTCCTAGGGGTAGATTTCCTCTCACTTCCTGTCTCCCTCAGTTTGTAAGTAGGAGTCATTTGTAAGTCGGATGTTTGAAAGTAGTGGACCGCCTGTATATACTATACGGCCTGCCCTATATACTCTGCAGAAATTTGGGCCTTAGGTGTTGGTGGTACCAGAACACTGTAAGCCCTCACAGTTACTCTTGGTGGACGCTGGAATGTGCCCTGCTGTGAAATATTATATTAAGAATAGTAATTACATACCCCTGTTGAACAGGGGCAGAAAAATTGGGCATCAGCATAGGCAGTCTTCAGGGGATCTCACATTCATAAAAAATGAATTGGTTACATCTGCATCAGGTGCTTGGTAGCTGGTGATCCAAGACTGATTCATTTTTATGAAGTTGAGCCGATCAACCGAGTCTGTGGACAGGTGCACTCTGTGATTGGTTACAAAGCCTCCAGCAGCACTGAATGTGTGTTTGGATAGTACGCTGGATGCAGGACAGGCCAGTAGCTGAATTGCATACTGTGCAAGCTCTGGCCAGTGATCCATCCTCAAGACCCAGTAACCCAGTGGATTTTCGGTTGGAGAGGTCTCCAAGGCTGATCTTGCCCTAGGGTATTCCTGCACATGTAAATCAGACGCTGGCGATGGTTGCTGGAACCGATCAGACCTTGGGGCTGCGGACTAAAAAATTGTTTGAACGCATCGGTCAGACGGCCACCTTCTCCACCGCTCCTTCTGTGACTGACTGAAGCCTCAGCAACACGTTGTCCAGGAGGACCAGGAAATTGTAACCTCCCAGGCTCTGGAGACGCATTGCACAAACCTTTCTGCAAGGGCTCCTGAAGATGTTTCATTTTCTGCTCCCTCTGTGAAGGCTGGATAAGTTCCGCAACCTTACCCTTGTAACATGAATCAAAAAGGGTTGCCAGCCAGTACTGATCCCTCTCCTTGACACCATGAATCCGAGGGTCCTTTCGCAGGCTTTGCAGGATCAGGGAGGCCATGCAGCATAGGTTTGCTAAGGCATTCGGTCCGGAGTCCTCTGGGTCACTAAGGACGACATGATCCGCAGCCACCTCCTCCCAGCCACGTACAAGTCCATGGGTTTCTGGGGACTGAAAACGATCCCTTGAAGACTGCTGCTGAGTGCCAGGCTCCACCTCCATGCTGACACAATCCTCCTCCTCCTCCTATGTGATAGTCGGGCCTGCAGGAATTCTGTTTGGATAAAGGGGGCCTTGAGAGGTAAGGAAGTCCTCCTCTTCCTCCCTCTGTTCTGCCTCAAGTGCCCTGTCCATTATTCCACGCAGCGTGTGCTCCAACAGGAAGACAAGAGGGACAGTATCACTGATGCATGCACTGTCACTGCTCACCATCCTTGTGGCCTCCTCAAATGGTGACAGGACAGTGCATGCATCCTTGATCATTAGCCACTGGCGTGGTGAAAAAATTCCAAGTTCCCCTGACCCTGTCCTGGTGCCATACTCGCACAGGTACTCATTGATGGCCCTCTGCTGCGTGTGCAGCCGCTGCAGCATTGCCAACGTTGAGTTTCACCTGGTGGGCATGTCACAGATGAGGCGGTTCTTAGGCAGGTTGCATTCCTTTTGAAGGTCAGCCAGCCAAGCACTGGCATTATATGACCAGCGGAAATGCCCACAGACTCTCCTGGCCTGCCTCAGGAGATCCTGTAAGCCCGGGTACCTGCACAAGAACCGCTGCACCACCAAATTAAGGAGGGGAGCCAAACAGGGAACATGGGTCAAGTGTCCCTGTCGGAGAGGAGGTTGGTGCCATTGTTGCAAACCACCATTCCTGCCTGAAGCTGGCATGGCGTCAACCACCTCTGAACCTGCACCTGCAGAGTTGCCGGAATCTCTGCCCCAGTTGGCTCCTGTCCCCTAAGCAGACCAACTCAACCACCGCATGTCATCTTTTTGCCTGAGTGCTTGAGTAGCCCCTAGAACATCTACGGAGCACCGCTTGTTCTGAGGACAAATCTGCACAGAAAGGGGCCATAGAGCAAGAAGAGGAGGGTGTGGAGGAGAGAGGTGTGGCAGAATCACCACTACCAGCATTTTGGAGGCGTGGTGGCGGAACAAGCTCTAACATTACTGCACCTTGTCCTGCATCCCTCCCAGCTGCCAACAAGGTTCCAAGTGCGCCGTGAAAGAAAGGTAACGTCCCTGTCCATGCCTGCTGGACCATGAGTCAGCGGTATTATGCACCTTACCGCCCTGTCCAACGAGGCCAAGACATTGCCTTCCACATGCCGGTAGAGAGCCTGAATTCTACACCTTCATTCCCCTCAGTGCAGATTTCTGAGAGGACTGAAGGTATAGTGGGGTTGGAGATCCCAGCTGATGAGGAGCAAGGAGAGGTCCGCCTTGTTCTTTGGTGTGGGTCTTTTAAGTACTGTTGCCAAAGGACTGCATGGGAGCTTGACATATGTCTGGTCAAGCATGTGGTGCCCAAGCAGCTGCTGTTTTGGCCACGCTTGATACGCTTCAGACATATGTTGCAAACAGCAATGGTGTGATCTGCTGCACACATCTCAAAAAAGGCCAACACCAAAGAACTTTTGAAAAAACGTGCGGAGTCAGCAGCGCCCTGCACATGCGGAGCTCTGCGGTATGATGCAGTCAGTTGGCTGTCCTTAAGCTGGCCCCTGGAGGGCATCCTGCCTTGTTGGAGATGTGCCTCCTCCTCCTCTCAGGCACCCACGTAGAGTCAGTGACCTCATCATCCCCTCCCTCCTCGGCACTGGAGCAAATCTGGCAGTATGCTGCAGCTGGGGGAACATGACTGCCAGTTTCTTGTCCTTCTTGGGCACTCCCTCTCTCTGGGCTCACATTACTGCCTTCATCCTCAACCCGGGTACCATCATCAGAGCCTTCAAAATGCTGCGCATCCTCCTGCAGCATGTACCCCACACTTTGGTCGAACAGTTGGGGGGACTTCTCAGGAAATGATGGTGGGGCTAGGGAAGGAATGACTGATGCCATTGAGCCGATGGAATAGGCCGCTTAGGCAGCTGCATTGGCAACCAAACTTCTCTGAGCCTGGGTAACAGAGGATGAGGATGGCTTTGCGATCCACTCTACCAACTCTTCTGCATGTTGTGGCTCAACACGGCCAGCTGTCCAAAAAAAGGACAAGCCTGCCCCACGGCCACGTGCTGAGGATGCACCGTGTCCATGACCAGCACTGTTGGCTTTAGACATAGAGCCTGCTTGCCCTCTTTTAGTGGTCTGTGAGCGTCTGCCTTTCCTTGGTGGCCTTCCAGACATGCTGTAAAATTGGATTAGCACTGCAGATCACTGAATCACCTGCCTGGCCTGCCTGCCTGAAAGTGTCTTTGAATACGTACACCAGGAATGGCCTATAGTCAAGTATAGGCTTGTCTAGACTAGAATGCAGTGGATATATATGCAGGAGACGGTATATATATATATATATATATATATATATATATATATATATATATATTATGCACTGCAGATCACTGAAGCACCTGCTTGCCTGAAAGTGTATTTGAAAACGTACACCAGGAACTACCTGCAGTCAAATATAGGCTTAGCTAGACTAGAATGCAGTGGATATATATATATATATATATATATATATATATATATATATATGTTGGAGACTGTATATATATTTAATGCACTGCAGATCACTGAATCACTTGCCTGCAGCAGAATTTTTTATGTGACCTTGGCCAGATCTGTGCCTTGCCACAATTCTGTCTCTGAGCTCTTCAGGCAGTTCATTTAACCTCACGATTCTCATTTGCTCTGAAATGCACTGTGAGCTGTAAGGTTTTATATAGACAGGTGTGTGGCTTTCCTAATCAAGTCCAATCAGTATAATCAAACACAGCTGGACTCAAATGAAGGTGTAGAACCATCTCAAGGATGATCAGAAGAAATGGACAGCACCTGAGTTAAATATATGAGTGTCACAGCAAAGGGTCCGAATACTTAGGACCAGGTGATATTTCAGTTTTTCTTTTTTTAAAAATCTGCAAAAATGTCAACAATTCTGTGTTTTTCTGTCAATATGGGGTGCTGTGTGTATATTAACCACTTGCCGACCGCCTCACGTCTATATACGTGAGCAGAGCGGCACGGGCAGGCAAAATCACGTACCTGGTACGTGATTGCCTTCCCGCGGGCGGGGTGTCCGATCGGACCCCCCCCGGTGCCATCGGCAGTCGGCATTTGGTTGGGAGCGATGAGAGACGAGGGGGAGACCATCCGATCGTGGCCCCCCCCTCGCGATCGCTCCCAGCCAATGAGAAACATCCCCTGCCTCTGTATAGTACACAGAGGCAGAGGATGTGATGTCATCTCTCCTCGGCTCGGCAGTTTCCGTTCCAGCGCCGAGGAGAGAAGACATGTAAGTGCACCAACACTCACACACAACACAGTAGAACATGCCAGGCACACTAAACACCCCCGATCGCCCCCCGATCACCCCCCCCAGTCACAAACTGACACCAAGCAGGTTTTTTTTTTTTTTTCCTGATTACTGCATAGTGTCAGTTTGTGACAGTTAGCAGTGGTAGGACAGTTAGTATTACCCCCCTGTAGGTCTAGGGTACCCCCCTAACCCCCCCTAATAAAGTTTTAACCCCTTGATCACCCCCTGTCACCAGTGTCGCTAAGCGATCATTTTTCTGATCGCTGTATTAGTGTCACTGGTGACGCTAGTTAGGAACGTAAATATTTAGGTTCGCTGTCAGTGTTTTATAGCTAAAGGGACCCCCATATACTACCTAATAAATGTTTTAACCCCTTGATGGCCCCCTAGTTAACCCTTTCACCACTGATCACCGTATAACTGTTACAGGTGACGCTGGTTAGTTCGTTTATTTTTTATAGTGTCAGGGCACCCGCCGTTTATTACCGAATAAAGGTTTAGCCCCCTGATCGCCCGGCGGTGATATGCGTCGCCCCAGGCAGCGTCAGATTAGCGCCAGTACCGCGAACACCCACGCACGCACCGTACACGCACCGTACACCTCCCTTAGTGGTATAGTATCTGAACGCATCAATATCTGATCCGATCAGATCTATACTAGCGTCTCCAGCAGTTTAGGGTTCCCAAAAACGCAGTGTTAGCGGGATCAGCCCAGATACCTGCTAGCACTTGCGTTTTTCCCCTCCGCCCGGCCCGGCCCAGCCCACCCAAGTGCAGTATCGATCGATCACTGTCACTTACAAAACACTAAACGCATAACTGCAGCGTTCGCAGAGTCAGGCCTGATCCCTGCGATCGCTAACAGTTTTTTTGGTAGCATTTTGGTGAACTGGCAAGCACCAGCCCCAGGCAGCATCAGATTAGCGCCAGTACCGCTAACACCCACACACGCAGCATACACCTCCCTTAGTGGTATAGTATCTGATCCGATCAGATCTATACTAGCGTCCCCAGCAGTTTAGGGCTCCCAAAAACGCAGTGTTAGTGGGATCAGCCCAGATACCTGCTAGCACCTACGTTTTGCCCCTCCGCCCGGCCCAGCCCAGCCCAGCCCACCCAAGTGCAGTATCGATCGATCACTGTCACTTTTTTTTGTAGCGTTTTGGTGAACTGGCAAGCACCAGCGGCCTAGTACACCCCGGTCGTGGTCATACCAGCACTGCAGTAACACTTGGTGACGTGGCGAGTCCCATAAGTGCAGTTCAAGCTGGTGAGGTGGCAAGCACAAGTAGTGTCCCGCTGCCACCAAAAAGACAAACACAGGCCTGTCGTGCCCATAATGCCCTTCCTGCTGCATTCGCCAATCCTAATTGGGAACCCACCGCTTCTGCAGCGCCCGTAATTTCCCCATTCACATCCCCAACCAAATGCAGTCGGCTGCATGAGAGGCATTTTCTTTATGTCCTCCCGCGTACCCCTACCCAACGAACCCCCCCAAAAAAGATGTTGTGTCTGCAGCAAGCGCGGATATAGGCATGACACCCGCTATTATTGTCCCTCCTGTCCTGACAATCCTGGTTTTTGCATTGGTGAATGTTTTGAACGCTACCATTCACTAGTTGAGTATTAGCGTAGGGTACAGCATTGCACAGACTAGGCACACTTTCACAGGGTCTCCCAAGATGCCATCGCATTTTGAGAGACCCGAACCTGGAACCGGTTACAGTTATAAAAGTTACAGTTACAAAAAAAGTGTAAAAAAAAAAAAAAACACAAACAAAAATAAAAAAAAATAGTTGTCGTTTCATTGTTCTCTCTCTCTCTATTGTTCTGCTCTTTTTTACTGTATTCTGTTCTGCAATGTTTTATTGTTATTATGTTTTATCATGTTTGCTTTTCAGGTATGCAATTTTTTATACTTTACCGTTTACTGTGCTTTATTGTTAACCATTTTTTTGTCTTCAGGTACGCCATTCACGACTTTGAGTGGTTATACCAGAATGATGCCTGCAGGTTTAGGTATCATCTTGGTATCATTCTTTTTAGCCAGCGGTCGGCTTTCATGTAAAAGCAATCCTAGTGGCTAATTAGCCTCTAGACTGCTTTTACAAGCAGTGGGAGGGAATGCCCCCCCCCACCGTCTTCCGTGTTTTTCTCTGGCTCTCCTGTCTCAACAGGGAACCTGAGAATGCAGCCGGCGATTCAGCCAGCTGACCATAGAGCTGATCAGAGACCAGAGTGGCTCCAAACATCTCTATGGCCTAAGAAACCGGAAGCTACGAGCATTTTATGACTTAGATTTCGCCGGATGTAAACAGCGCCATTGGGAAATTGGGGAAGCATTTTATCACACCGATCTTGGTGTGGTCAGATGCTTTGAGGGCAGAGGAGAGATCTAGGGTCTAATATACCCCAATTTTTTCAAAAAAGAGTACCTGTCACTACCTATTGCTATCATAGGGGATATTTGCATTCCCTGAGATAACAATAAAAATGATTTAAAAAAAAAAAATGAAAGGAACAGTTTAAAAATAAGATAAAAAAGCAAAAAAATAATAAAGAAAAAAAAAAAAAAAAAAAAAAAAGCACCCCTGCCCCCCCTGCTCTCGCGCTAAGGCGAACGCAAGCGTCGGTCTGGCGTCAAATGTAAACAGCAATTGCACCATGCATGTGAGGTATCACCGCGAAGGTCAGATCGAGGGCAGTAATTTTTGCAGTAGACCTCCTCTGTAAATCTAAAGTGGTAACCTGTAAAGGCTTTTAAAGGCTTTTAAAAATGTATTAATTTTGTTGCCACTGCACGTTTGTGCGCAATTTTAAAGCATGTCATGTTTGGTATCCATGTACTCTGCCTAAGATCATCTTTTTTATTTCATCAAACATTTGGGCAATATAGTGTGTTATAGTGCATTAAAATTTAAAAAAGTGTGTTTTTTCCACAAAAAATGCGTTTGAAAAATCGCTGCGCAATTACTGTGTGAAAAAAAAAATGAAACACCCACCATTTTAATCTGTAGGGCATTTGCTTTAAAATAATATATAATGTTTGGGGGTTCAAAGTAATTTTCTTGCAAAAAAAAATAATTTTTTCATGTAATCAAAAAGTGTCAGAAAGGGCTTTGTCTTCAAGTGGTTAGAAGAGTGGGTGATGTGTGACATAAGCTTCTAAATGTTGTGCATAAAATGCCAGGACAGTTCAAACCCCCCCAAATGACCCCATTTTGGAAAGTAGACACCCCAAGCTATTTGCTGAGGGTCATGTCGAGTCCATGGAATATTTTATATTGTGACACAAGTTGCGGGAAAGAGACAAATTTTTTTTTTTTTTGCACAAAGTTGTCACTAAATGTTATATTGCTCAAACATGCCATGGGAATATGTGAAATTACACCCCAAAATACATTCTGTTGCTTCTCCTGAGTACGGGGATACCACATGTGTGGGACTTTTTGGGAGCCTAGCCGCGCACGGGACCCCAAAAACCAAGCACCGCCTTCAGGCTTTCTAAGGGCGTAAATTTTTGATTTCACTCTTCACTGCCTATCACAGTTTCGGAGGCCATGGAATGCCCAGGTGGCACAAAACCCCCCCAAATGACCCAATTTTGGAAAGTAGACACCCCAAGCTATTTGCTGAGAGGTATAGTGAGTATTTTGCAGACCTCACTTTTTGTCACAAAGTTTTGAAAATTGAAAAAAGAAAAAAAAAAAATTTTTTTTCTGGTCTTTCTTCATTTTCAAAAACAAATGAGGGCTGCAAAATACTCACCATGCCTCTCAGCAAATAGCTTGGGGTGTCTACTTTCCAAAATGGGGTCATTTGGGGGGGGTTTGTGCCATCTGGGCATTTTATGGCCTTCAAAACTGTGATAGGTAGTGAGGAGTGAAATCAAAAATGCATGCCCTTAGAAATCCTGAAGGTGGTGCTGGGTTTTCGGGGCCCCGTACGCGGCTAGGCTCCCAAAAAGTGCCACACATGTGGTATCCCCGTACTCAGGAGAAGCAGCTGAATGTATTTTGGGGTGCAATTCCACATATGCCCATGGCCTGTGTGAGCAATATATCATTTAGTGACAACTTTTTGTAAATTTTTTTTTTTTTTTTTTTGTCATTATTCAGTCACTTGGGACAAAAAAAATAAATATTCAATGGGCTCAACATGCCTCTCAGCAATTTCCTTGGGGTGTCTACTTTCCAAAATGGGGTCATTTGGGGGGGGTTTGTACTGCCCTGCCATTTTAGCACCTCAAGAAATGACATAGGCAGTCATAAACTAAAAGCTGTGTAAATTCCAGAAAATGTACCCTAGTTTGTAGACGCTATAACTTTTGCGCAAACCAATAAATATACGCTTATTGACATTTTTTTTACCAAAGACATGTGGCCGAATACATTTTGGCCTAAATGTATGACTAAAATTTAGTTTATTGAATTTTTTTTATAACAAAAAGTAGAAAATATCATTTTTTTTCAAAATTTTCGGTCTTTTTCCGTTTATAGCGCAAAAAATAAAAACTGCAGAGATGATCAAATACCATCAAAAGAAAGCTCTATTTGTGGGAAGAAAAGGACGCAAATTTCGTTTGGGTACAGCATTGCATGACCGCGCAATTAGCAGTTAAAGCGACGCAGTGCCGAATTGTAAAAAGTGCTCTGGTCAGGAAGGGGGTAAATCCTTCCGGGGCTGAAGTGGTTAATGAGGGAAAAAAACTAACTTAAATGATTTTAGCAAATGGCTGCATGCAATATAACAAAGAGTGGAAAATTTAAGGGGGTCTGAGTACTTTCCGTCCCCACTGTGTATGTGTATATATATATATATATATATACAAAGCCGGGATGTGTGTGTGTGTAATATATATGTAGCAGAATCAGGGGATTAAGTCCATGCCCCACACTATATAAGGCCGCCTGCACGTCGGCCCTGTGTAGTGTGTTGCTGGCGTTAGATTGAGCAGGCAGTCCATTCCTGGTGTACTGTTTCTAATCTACTTCAGGCAGTCAGGTGATTCAGTTAGCTGCAGTGTATTTAATATATATATATATATATATATATTTTACACACAGTCAGACTGGTATATTATATATATATATATATATATATATATACTAAATACACCGCAGCTAACTGAATCAACTACCTGCAGTGAGATCTAGCTACACAGGATACAGTGTGTATATATATATATATATATATATATATATATATATATATATATATATACACCAGTCTGACTGTGTGTAAAATATATATATATTAAATACACTGCAGCTAACTGAACTACGACGACACACTACACAGGGCCGACGTGCAGGCGGCCTTATATAGTGTGGGGCGTTGACTTAACCCCCTGAGCCATAATTGGCCAAAGGCACCCTGCCTTTGGCCAATTATGGCTCCCTTTGCTGACTGCGCTGTGATTGGTCAAAGCATGCGGGTCATAGTGCATGCTTGGCCAATCATCAGCCAGCAATGCACTGTGATACGCAGTGCATTATGGGCCGTGACGCACCGCTCGAATTTGGCGCAAATGCCCCATAATGTTCAATCTTCGTCGAATGATCAAACAGCCGATGTTCCACTCGACCAGAAAGCTCATCCCTAATCACAATTGTAAATCACACATCTGCCCCATTGTCTAACCAGGAAGATGGTTCCATTATTTCCTGGTTAAATTTTACAGTTTCCCATGTACCCTTTCTAATTGGACTATAAATGAGAAATGTAATGAGAGTTGACCTGAAAAAAGGAGTATCACTTGATTAAGATATGTGACTCACAATACTGTCCGAACAGCAAGAAAAAGGTTCATATAGTTGTTTTTTACATCCATATCACATGGGTTGCATCCAAGTTAGAATACTGTCCTCAATGTATTTTGTTAGCATCTTAATTTTTTACTTTGAAGATGATTTACAGGTATAGCAAATTTTACACAGGGAAATTGGTCCAGCTGGAAACAATGTAAGTATGTATGTGTCATACCTGTGGGTCCCTGTGGAAGCTGGAAAAAACACTGTAGTAGCTCTCATTATTAAAATGATCTCCACTAGCTTCCGGGTCCTGAGTGGCTGCCCTGCTGTATTGTCCAGGGGGCCATACAGGGAATTGTTTGCATTTTCGCCAGATTGGATAAGAGGGGGTGCAGCGGTGATGTCACAATCTCCACCTCATCCAATTCATTGATAAAATGGAAAGTGTTTTCTGCATGGTTCCCCGGCGGCGAGCTCCTGGGTTCAGTAGGCAGCAGTTCAGCTGCATGGCACAGAACCTAGAAGGTAGTGGCAATCACTGTAGTAGCAGTGCCTACTACAGTGATTTACGCATTAGTAATGTGAACCTGTGAACATAAAGCATGCATTTCTTTGTAATAAAAGCTGCAGCTTAGCAAACATGACATTACAGGCTGTACCAGTCAAAAATTTAGCCATGTAGCGCCACCACAACGTGCTAGTCACTTGACATGACACTATGTCCATACTTTCAGGTGGGCACAACAAGTACAGTAGAAGAACTGGTGAGAACCCTACTAAAGCTGGCTCGTACGGACGTGGAGAAAGTCAGAGCCATCTGGATGTGGGTCTGTCACCACATAGGTGAGAAAAAGCCCATGAACCATAGAAAGGTTTGTAGCAGAATCTTTAACTCTGAATGAACATTACAATATACCACATTCTCTTTTCTCCTTTTTTTTTTTTCTTTTTGTCAATGGAACCCTATTAAAAAAGTTCACTTTTGGTGGACTTTTAGAAGAAAAGCCAGGTATACATTGCTGTTACAGTGTTTTTTTCTTCAGCAATGTGCTTTGACAAGGGGTGAGGCTTCATATCAAGCACTCAGATTGGAGGTAGTTATCAGTGGCACAGTTGATTTTGTTTAACTAATGTTAAAGCACAACTGTACTTTTAGTTTTCTGACAAATTAAATACAAAATCTAACAATGAGGGAGATGCCCAATTATAATTGTCATGGCAAGTAGGAAAAATTTGATATATGAGGCAAAGACCCCACCATCCAAATACCTTAGAAAAAACATTGGGCAATTTAATGTCAGCCTAAATCCAAAACTTAATCAGAGTAATCAGATCAAAATAATTATGTGCTGATGATCATTTGTAAAAAAAAATGCATGTGATGATATTCAGACAATATCCAGCTTGTCTGGCCGGCTAAGAGATTATCATTATTATTTTTATGTAACTGGTATTCCATTGCTAATCTCCCCATAAGCTCTTGTGGATGTATATGATTGATAAAACCCTCAGTCTTGCTCAAGTCACAAGATGATTACTAGGAGCAGAAACTGATTAACTAAGGTAGAATAATAAACTAGGAGGAACACTAACAAAACAATATCTATTTTATTTAGAATATGATTTAGAAGGTCTGGAAGACAAGTCCAAATGGACTAGTGATCCCTCCCAGATCCTACTCAGTGGAAAAGGAGCCTGTGAAGGATATGCAGGACTGTTTGAAAATATGTGCAGGTGAGTGAATATGTAGAGTGAAAGGTATAGTCTAAGGGAAGTCTTGAAAGGCTCTCATTTATCCAGGTCATGGTATACATAGTAGTAGATAATCATATTCAACTGAACTTGTTCAATCGGTGATAAACAACTCAATTCTATTTTTGGACAATCAGCATCTGCCTTCAGTCATTGTGAGTGGATTAAGGTGAATAAGTTATCTGTGTGGCTAAAAATGTTGGGGTATGTTCTTGACACTGATTAGAACCAAAAGGAGATGCTTGGATGAGCTTAGAATTGTCTTCAACGTTGCAGAACAAGTCAATTAAATGTAACTTGTTTGGAATAGCCAGTCTAAGCGTTGGACATGTGTAAGTAAGTTTAATGGAAAGCTGAAAAAAATCTGACACATGGTAATACTCTGGTATATCTCATACTTAGATTTTTGTTTAGATCACAACTCTGCACCCAGAGCATCAATAGCACATTCTATGGCCCATTCATACAATGTGGGCCGCGGTGTGGAATTCGCAATTGTCATTCAGATATCTTTGATTAACAGAGCAGAGAGAGTTCCTTCATTGGAGGACCAGAGCAACTGCCATTAAAGCAGATTTCTGCCTGGGAAAAAAAAAATTCAAAGTCAGCAGCTACAAATACTGTAGCTGCTGAATTTTAATATAAGGACACTTACCTGTCCAGGGAACCCGCAATGTTGGCACCCGAAGCCGACCAGTCCGGGTGCACGCGCCGGCATCCTTACTAATGAAAGCAAGAAGTGAAGCCTTGCAGCTTCACAGCCTGTTTCCTAATGCGCATGCGCGAGTCACGGTGTGCATTCTAATTGGTCCCTGCTGTCTTCTGGGACCTGTGTGTCTCCCAGAAGGCAGCAGCGGGGGGAAGGAGGAGTTGGGTAGTTTGTGCAGTGATCTTTCCCCAGGAAGTGGGAGTAGATACCTGGAATTGACAGGTATACGCTCCCCCCTGAAAGGTGCCAAATGTGACACCGGAGGGGGGGTACGATCTGCGGAAGTTCCATTTCTGGGTCAAATTCCACTTTAAGTTTTAGGGCACTCCACCAGCTTCCGACTACGAAAGCCAGCAGATTGCAATGCACATTTGTTCTACATACTAAGCATGAGTCTTACAAACCCATTATCTGTCTGACTACTACAGACAGCTATTACTAATACTTATAAGAAAAATACTCAATGTGTACAATGATGAATACCAAAATAAATAGATGAATAAATATAAAAAAAACAATGCAAGCCCTGTCCCTTTAACAACAAAAAAAATGTATTATACAAAAAATATAAAATTCTACAGGTATAACAATTCCAATTAAAACCCACCATATAATTCTGAAAGATCTCCATTGTAAACACTTGTGGCGATGCTGTCAATACATCAACGTGCAGTGCACATCTACAAAGGATGTCTTCAATTTACTTTGCCCCTAGAAGGTCAGTGCCATCTTTGTTCAGAAATCATTCAGGGTCAGCTGTTTTGCAAATTATGATGATCGGCAGTAGTGTTCATGTTCTTAGCTGTGTACAGTATAGATCAAATACCAGTTGGGTTATTGTAATAGAATCCAGTCACCAATTATTTGTAAAGGTTACAATGTACAGACTGTTTAAAAGATGACTTGAGGAGTAGAGACTAAAGGAATGCTTACTTCTGTCTGCACCAGACTAATGACGACATCCTTAACCCATATCGTACTTCTCGTGGTTAGGTTTAGTTTAGGCTTAAAGTACATGTAAACTCTAACAATAAACATTTCTGTTATTTGCTCCTTTTGGCCTATTATTCAGTATATACCATTGCATGAATGTTATTTTATCTGTTTATTTTTATCTAAAAAAAGCTAAGCTATTTTATCTAAAAAAAAAAAAAAAATTGCTTATCCAGACAGAAATCGTAGGAGCTGATCACTCCCCATGATCTCTGCCTCAGGACTGGCATAATCCCTTCTATCTCGGTGACTACAGAAGCCATTCCCCTGTTATGGAAAAGTTAGAAGGGTGTTATGTTGTCCTAACACCATTATATTAACATACTGCCTGTCCTTGGTTGACAAAGCTGCTCAGTACGGTTGTCACCCTAGGGCAGGAAGTGTGTTAACGGCAGGATTACCACATTAAAATAAAGGAAAAACATGAAAAAAGAAAAATGAGTGCAGCCACCATATCGAAGGACCAGTAAGCTGCAATACTATCAATTTTTGTTTAAATACTTTATTTTTTATTTTGCTGTTGGCATGTGAGGAATTTTTTAAGCAGACTTAATGATTGTGCCACTTCATTTTCATCAACCTACAGGCTTGCAGGAATACAGTGTGTAAAAATTGGTGGCTACTCAAAGGGCTTGTGTTACGTTTTGGGGCAGACATTTTCTGGAGAGACGAATCATGCTTGGAACGCAGTGTATCTAAACAAGAAGTGGCACCTTCTAGACACCACATGGGGAGCAGGAATTGCAGACCGCAGCAGTAATAAATTTAACTTTCGGTAAGTAGAGCAGGAAACGTTTTCACTGTCTGAGCTGTTTTTGCGTTTTTTTGCAAACATTTAAAAAGTTATCTTAGCCTTGAAGATTACATAAAACTCCAATACATTATATATTTTCTGAAAGCAGAGGACCTAGAGAAAAAAAATAGGGGTAGTTCCAATTGTTTATGTTATGATATTAGCGCAAAGGTCTAGGAAACGCAAAGTTTAAGTAAAAAATACACTAAATTTAATTTTATGGCACACAAACCCAATAGATTACCCATTTTCTTTTTTTGGTCAAATCTAAAAGATGAGGTTGGGCCGAGTAAACAGATACCTACCTAACATGTTGGACCTTAAAATTGTGTGAGCCTGTGGAAAGGCAAAAAACTTCAGTACCCTATATTTTCTATAGGCAATGCTTTAAAAGCTCCTACAAGGTCATTAATGCGTGGCAATATGTATCGTGTATGGCAATCAACATTTTTTGCTCCCCCAGCGTGTGCATTTACACTCGTTTACATGGGGGTGGGGATCCTCAAAAAATTGGGGGGGGATTTTATTTTCTTGAGCGTAGCTTAAATAATTTTATACATTTTTTTTTTTTACTTAAAGCGGAGTTCCACCCAACTTTACTGCTTGGTCTTAAACTAAAGACCACCCCTCCACCCCACGTTTTTAGATATACATTTTCTTTTCTCTTACCATTTTTGAAGTACAAAGGTGTACAAAGGCCACCGCGAGGTACGTCATTTCTTCTTCTGCCACGGCCCCTCCGTGTTCCCCCCCACTGCCTTCTGGGACCTGTATGTGTCCCAGAAAACGACGGGGCCATTCAGAAAGCCGGTTTCCCTTAGTCGCAATGGTGGCACCTGCACTCGAGCCAATGGACGAATTGGCCTGGGGGGGTGCGACATTGGGGGCTCCCTGTACAGGTAAGTGTCCTTATTAAAAGTCAGCAGCTACAGTATTTGTAGCTGTTGACTTTAAAAAAAAATTTTTTTTCAAGGTGGAACTCCGCTGTAAATGTTTTTCATCATATAGGGGACAAACACTCCCCTATCTGATGTTTGGTGAAATGTTCTCCAAAAGACCCCTGATGTCTCACCTGCCTTCCAATGAAGCTGATAGAATGCAGATCGCATTCCATCAGCTTATGTCCCAGCCATACAGGCTGGAGAAAACGAAAGGGGGACCCGGAAGTGATGTTTTACACATTGCTTCTGGGTCAGCAAGAAGTGAAGGAGAGTGGACAGAGTCTGCTTGGCTCCCCTCCCTCTACTTGGCAGCACCTGCCATGTCGGCCCTGGGTGCGTTGATGGGCATACAGAGCTTGGGATACATAGCAGGGACACGCCCAGGGGAAGGGCTTCCTTTTTGGAAGGGATCAGGTGGCTGCACAGCCACAGATCGCTTCTATCTGACAGCCGGCAGTCAGATATGCAGACACTCCCGGTGGCTGCAAACACTCAGTAAAAGGGATAAAGCAGGAATTCAGGCTAAACAAGTAATTTCTAAATACAATAGGCACGTGTATTCTTACCTAAATCTCAATGCCCTTATAGTGTATTTATTCCAGACCAGTGAAGTAAGCCTGCATTTTACTGCTGCTTTCTTTCCTTGTACAGTGTGACTGGTGTTAAGTCCACCCCTCCTGTAGTTTTCTGCAAGGAGCCTGTACTGGGTGAGTCTGCTGGGTCTTCCCCACAGCTCTCTCCAAAATTCAGTGGCTGTTATAGGCAATCGACCAGGACACAAGTATATTGCCATTGTTGTCATTCTTATCAGTAGTTCACTGTCTTGCAAAAACATAAGGATATCTATCTATCAGCTATATGCATATGCTTGTCTCAGGTCATGAACACTGGCTATAGACGGAGCGAATTTCTATCCTGCATCCATGGATAGTGCTGACAGTGGAATCCCTCCCACTGAGCCATTGTGTTCTCCCGGCAGGTGGGCGGGGGAAGCCATTCCCACCGAGAGAACACAGTAATTATTGCTAGCTACTATAAAAGCTGCTAGCAATAATAGCATCTAAAATCCGGCAGGCTGGTTGTAACCAAGTCGATGGATTGATCAACTTGGGTACATTCAGCCTGCCCATACATGGTTTGAATGGTGGCCAGTTCCTGCTAAACCGGCCAAGATTCGAACCATCTATGGCTGACTTAAAGTGGACTTAAAGTGGACTTAAAGTGGAGATCCGCCCACCCCTGCAAAAGTTAAAAGCCAGCAGCTACACATACTGCAGCTGCTGACTTTTAATAATAAGACACTAACCTGTCCTGAAGTCCAGCAATGTTGGCACCGCAGCTGATGTTTCCATTGGCTGGTCGGGTGCTCCCGCCGCCATTGTCGGTAAGGGAACCCAGTAGTGAAGCTTCACACTGGGTCCCTACTGCGCATGTGCGAGGCACCGCTGCACTCTCCTGGCCCGGTGACGGGGGAAGGAGGAGGGAGCCAAGGTGCTGACTTAATGTGCCGCAGCCAGGTCTCCCGGAAGTGGAAAGCCGACAGGTTCTTAAAAATTACTGGAGAGAGTGGGGGTGGGAAGGTGAGACCTAGGACTGAATTTGAGCTGCTAGTAACAAAGTGACCCTAAATCTAGGGCACAAAAAGACAGTTTTCTAGCTAACAAAGGTTATAACAGGAATTAGCTGTTTGTTTTAAATGTTTCAAATAGCTAACAGGTTTATTTCACTTCCCATGTTCACAGCATCTACAGAACAATAATGGAGCCCCGTTTCTCAAAATGTCTTTCATGCCATATAAAAAATTATTTTTAAAATAATTTTCATGCCATATAACCTCCGCCTTTACTAGAATGCTGCATCACAGACCCAGTTACATTAGTTGTACAGCATCTATCACAGGAATGTGGATGCTAAATGCTGGAAAATGTGTTGGGTCCCAGAAAAGTTAAGCCTTTAGGCCTGTACACACAATCAGATTTTTCAACGGGAAATGTTTGATGTCAGGCTGTTGGTGGAAAATCCGACCGTGTGTATGTGCTATCGGACAATTGTTGTCGGACTTTCCACCAACAAATGTTGGCTAGCATGTCTTCAAATTTTCCGCCAACAAATGTGTGTGTGTTGTCAGATTTTCCGATCGTGTGTACACAAGTCCGTCGGACAAAAGTCCAAAGTACAAACACACATGCTCGGAAGCAAGGACGAGCCAGAAGCAGTCGGTCTTGTAAACTAGCGTTCGTAATGGAGACTTTTGTGATGTGGCAAATTATGCCAGTTATTGCAAACTAATTTTCAAAGGCTTTTTTTTTTCTAGTGATATCAAGAATAATATGCATCCAAAAATATAAAAAATAAACCAAATCAAATCATTATTCAACCAAAAAAAAAAATAATGTCAAAGCAATAACTCCAAGGCCAATAATAAATAACATGTAATCTCCTCCAATTCCGCAACATGTCTGGGTGACGAACGGTCGTTCAGAAACAAACTGAAAAGCGCAAAATGAAAAGCGCGAATCAACACTCACCAAAATTCTACTAATACGAAATTAGCAGAAGGAGCTAATGTTCCAGCTCAACAGAAGTCCATCTAACAATCAACCTATGTCAAATGGAAATGTTGGAAAACTTTTGCTCTGCAACATATGGTGAACCTGTCCTTGCACCAGATTTTGGAATGGAGCACACTAATGGGTCTACACTCTCTTAGGGAAAGGTATTCCAAAAGATCTTAAGGAAGTCCTACTGAATTTAAAACCTGGGCACTGTACAAATACCCAGTTTTGCCTTACTGTTCTCATTTTGAAGTTACTTCTATCTAAAGCATGCTCTGTGCTACCAAGGGGGGTCCTCACCCCCCCCCCCCCCCCCGGTATAGAATACAATAGTATTGTACCTCTTGGATGATAATATGTCTGTGATCCTCATGAACAAGTTAAGTTTTTAAATGGGCCTGAAACCCCTGGTTGGATATATCCTACCTAGAGACTTTGACCACTCACTCCTGACCATCTGATTATTTCATCCAGTTAGCTAGGCTACTCTGTCTTATCAGTGAGTCGTGTTCCCCCCACCCACAAAGCTTCTCTCCCACCCTCTGCCTACTCTGGCTCCCCAGATTGAGGTCGATTTACTAAAACAGGAGAGTGCAAAATCTGGTGCAGCTGTGCATGGTAGCCAATTAACTTCTAACTTAAGCTTGTTCAATTAAAGAGTAACTCCACTTTTGTTGAGAAAAAAAAGCATTCCCCTCTGGGTGATTTATGTACATTACAAAAATGTTAACAAACTTTGTTGCAGATTCCGACCTGTTATTCTGAAGAAATTCCTGTGTGTTTGTCTGTGTCCATGTGGAAAAGTGATTCTAATGGGCGTGGTTTCATAATTATCAATCAGCTGTAGCACCTGCAGGGCACCGATGAGGAAAGCTGCTGGGCCTGCATCCCTTTAGACGTGATTTCCTATTGGAAGTATCTCACCAAAAATGACATCTGAAATCTGACTTGTATCTTAGTACAGACTTCTGTAAAAATCGTTGAGCTAATCATGCAAGCAGGAAATTGTTTCTGGGGGGCGTTCTGTACACATTTTGTGTACAAAACATCTCCAGGTTGCCATATTGCATTGCAATTTCAGACAATTACAGAGCTGCAGATTGAAAAGGAAAGGTAATTTTTAAAAACATTCAATTACAATATGACTTCTGTCACAATTGGATACGCTATATTATTTATTTATTCTTTAGTTACTATTTTTTTCCCCCATGAAAGTGGAGTTATCCTTTAAGCTTTGACAAAAAAAAAAACTGGAAGCTGATTGGTTTCTATGTGGAGCTGCACTGGATTTTGCACTCTCCAGTTTTAGTAAATCGACCTAATTTTTTCTTACTTCTCTTAAAGAAGTTGTATACCCCCAAAGAAAAAAAAATCTGTAAGGCAAAAGCATAATGCGCTTGTATGCACCACATACGAGCTCATTATGAAATACTTACATTAAAATGAAGCGTCGGCATCACATCCCGATCACCGCCAAGGGAACTAACGTTTTCCCTTCTGCGTTTCTTCCGGGTTCGCGACTCCGGCGCTGTGAGTGGCCAGATCCAAAATGACATCACTTCCGCGAGTTTGCACGGGAGTCTAATTTCCGGCAAGGAGCTCTGATTTTCCGGCAACATCCGCCGGACCTTCAGAATGCATGCGCCGCTGATGTCAGCAGCTGTATGCAAGGTGAATTACAGTTTAGGAGATATTCATTTTACCTACAGGTAAGCCTTACAGGTAAAAATGTGCTAAAGAGGTATACGACCGCTTTCACTCTTTACCCCTTTAGTTGGTTATTTACACAATTAAGAATTTTACTAGGATTTTCTATTGGAGGGCATTATGAACATAGATTATATTCATGGCAGTCTTAATTCCTGACTATCATTGTATCACACTTTGATCTTGTGTAAACCCCGTCATTGACTTGAATTGTGCTTGTTGTCATGTATGTTTATACATCCCTGAAAGAAAATATATTGATAAGAAGAAAAAAAAAAAATCTTTTCTTTTGGCAGATACAATGAATTTTACTTTCTGACTCACCCTGCATTATTCATAGAGGAACATTTCCCTGATAATCAGAACTGGCAACTCCTGCAAGTGCCACTGTCACTCAAACAATTTGAGGGAAACTTGTGTCGTAAGAGCAGCTTCTACAATGCTGGCCTGATAGCATCTTTTCCTGAGACCCTCCAGGTTGAAACAGGTATTCTCTATGTTTATAATGAAGGCAGGGCCCCGAAATAATCAATAGAGTTGACCCTCATGTATCTCTTACCTAACAAATTTCCTTGTACTTATAATGCTCATGACTAACACCTGCTATGCAAAAGGAAATGTTAAAATGTTGCTTGTTGCCATGTGGTAGCTTGTAGTTACAGTATAAATGGCATGCTTCCAATATATGGCCAACAAAAGATAAATTATGGGAAGGGAAGTACAAGTTCTTAAAGCAAACACTTTTCAGTACTCAGTTTTGCAGCTTATCACTACTTGGGCTGGATGTGGCTGCATTCATTTTCTTTTTTTCAGGCCATTTTCTTTTATATTTACCTAATGATTTTGTCACTTCCATACTGTATCTTCAGCTCAAGCCATAGTTGTTACCCATGCTCCACTTTAGACATATCTTGCTTTCATTCTCTCCAGAATAAAGGGGTGGGGATGAGTATCTTACAGAAGGAAGATAATAATGCAGCCACTACATCTAAGGATTGGTAAGCTGCACCATATAAAAAGTTTGTTCTTGGGTTTAGATATCCTTTAATATAAGGTTATTCCCAGCTTTCTAGGTCATAAGACAACCACATTTGCTGAGGACATTTGTAGACCTCTCACACGTGCATATTGCAGTATAATACATAAAATGCACTCTCTATATTTTGTAAAAGCTATTAGGACAGCATTACATAGACACAGCTATGTGTGGTTGCTCATGACAACAAGCAAATTAGAAACATTTCCACTGGGAAGAATGCATGCTTAAAAATTGTCAGATGTCAGTAAAAGTAAACATTAAATTTGGAACTAGGTAAAAAAAACAAAAAAAATAGGCCTGGCCTAATTTTCATTTTCAATAAAACTGAAGCTGGCAATAGCAGAAACTAAAATGCATAGAAAATACCATTTTAGAGGACTTTTGATGCTATATCTAGGTAGTGTAGAACAGTGACCATGACAATATCTTGAATTTTTATTCTAACACATGAACCCTAATAGATGATGCAATTTCTATTTTTTTACAGTTAATGGAAAAGTTAACTTTTCTATTGAAGGTCGCTCCCCTGCACTGTTCTCTTTCACACTCAATAAAACAGAGAAGCCTGGGTTGATGACATTAACAAAAACAGGCATGCAGCTTGAATTATATCCACAAGTGACTGGAAGACACACGCTGGCAATATATACAAAAGCATATGACAGTAGCAAAGAATCATATGATAACGTTGTAGAGTATATTGTCTATTGCAGATCGGTGGACCCTGTGTTTATGATCCCTAAGGAGCTGGATGTTATAGTTGGTCCCAGCTGGCTAACTGACAAGAAGGGCTTTCTGCAGCTCACATGCCGTGACCCAGTGATTAACACTTACGATGGCCGTTGTACTTTTGGTTTAACTCTAGCCAAGAGAAACATTGTTGTAGCAACATTACATGGAGATCAGATCCAATCGGGAGATGAGAGGAGATATGTTCTGCAAACCCAGCGAGGAAACAGAGTGGAATTTAAAGTCCACCTTCCCCAGGCAGGTTACTATGCTCTAAAACTGCTCAGCTCCACCGGTCCAGGCAAGTTTGAGTGTTTCTGTAATTACCTAATCATATGTACAGATCCTGAAGTTGCATGGCCACCTTTCCCCAAAAAATTACAGAACCCTGTTGGGCCAACTGCCTTAATGGAGAAAAAAGGTATTCTGAAACCCTCTTGTAACGATCCCATTATTTACACACACACTGGGCAGGTTTCTATCTCATTTACTTTAAAGGATGATATCAAAATTTTACCAGCCCTTCAGTGTGATGATGTATCATTTAATGACTGTGGAGACAAGCGTCACGTGACACAAGTTCAAAGAGGTCACCATATAGAACTGCAGGTTCGTTTGCCTAAGACTGGTTCATATGTTCTCCAGATCTTTGCAGATAGCAAAACCTCTCCAACTAACTTTGAATACACCTGCAATTACTTAATATGTTGTTCAGGCATAGAGACTTCAGGCCCAGGTGTAACTGCTATGCCACAGATACCAGTGGGTTCCAGCAACTCAGCAGACAAAAAAAGTTTTATCCAGCCATCACAGCTAGGACAAGTAATCAACAGCACAGATGGATGCTGTTCTTTAAGTTTCTCCTTAGATAGAGATATGAGCTGCCTGGCTACATTACATTCTGATGATAACAAGTGGAATAGCCAAATGGAAAGACGGTACATTCTGCAAATACAGAAGAAGCATCAGGCAGAGTTCTACATCCAGCTTCCAAGACCCGGCTCTTTTGACCTCAGGATTTATGCAGATAATAAATTTCAACCTGGAAGCTATGAGCTTGTTTGCAGTTATCTAATATCTTGTTCCAATCCAAAGGCAGCTTGGCCGCCCTTTCCCAACATACTTCAAAACCCTGTTGGACCAACATCTCTGTCAGAGAAGAAAGGCCTTTTGCAGCCTTCCCAAACTGAGCCAATCATTCACACTTCGGATGGACGCTGCTCTGTCTCTTTTACACTCAAGAAGGAGATGGGTATATTTGGCAGGTTGCAGTCAGAAGATGTGCTATTAACAGAAGAGGGAGAAAGGAGGCACATACTCCAAGTCCAAAAACACAACAGAGTAGAATTTCAGGTAAGACTTCCACAGGCTGGGATGTATGTTCTGAAGATATACACTGAATCTGAGCAGGGCAATTTTAAATTTGCATGCAATTATCTGATTACCTGTGTTAATACTCAAGTGAAGTGGCCTTTGTTGCCCCTTGAACTATGCAACCCCGCTGGACCTAGTTACATCTCAGAAAAAAAGGGTCTTCTTCGCCCATCCCACCTTGAGCCTGCAATCTTTACAGATGATGGACGCTGTTGTGTCAGTTTTGCTGTAGATGAAACAACTGATATTGTGGCTACCTTACATTCTGATGACATCACAACAGAGGAAGCAAGGAGAAGATACATTTTTCAACTAGAGAAGGAGGGTCGGGTAGAGTTTCACATCCAACTCCCTAAAGCTGGTTACTATGTTCTTAAGATATGCACTAAGATGAAGACAGATCTCAGCAATGTTTACGATTATGCCTGCAATTACCTTCTATATTGCTCCAACAAAAAAATAAGGTGGCCATTTTTCCCCATGAGATATAATGGCTGGAATTCAGGTTATGAACTGCTAGAGCCAAAGACTGGTGTTTTGCCAGCCAACACTGAAGTACGGTTCAGAATTAAGGCCAGAGGGCTGGCAGCAGTGTCTGTCAAGGGCAAGAACTTTTGGCCTCTGACCTTAGGCCATGACGAATGCTGGGAAGGTGTATGCAGCACAGCTGGAACCAAGGACATACAAGTGCTGGTGACAAACAATCTGAACAAGAACCATGCTTTGGTGCTTAGTTATCAAGTGAAGGGAGTAGGTCATCAGAGACTGATAGAAAGCTCATATTCTTCCTAGCTTTGTAAATCACAAACTTCCTTCCAAAGTAACAGCTCCCTTATAATATGAATCATCTTAACAAGTACACTTGTCAAAGGTGCTAAAACATGATATGGATGATCTGCTACACTGAATTCTTGTTGTGTGACATATTCCTATTCTAAATCAAGTTTTAAAGCTAACGCTTCTATAGTTCAGCTGTTCGATTTAAAACAGCTAGTAAAGACTTTGGAAGTGCTGCTGAAAAAAAGAACTTAGCAAGAATTTGTTATCTCTGATAGAGTTTGTATATTATAATGTATTATAATGTATATGTTGATGCTTTTAAATGTAGCTGAATGGGCATTTGCGTCATAGGACAGATTTAAAAAAATTGAACTATATTATACAAGTGGTTCTACAGTATGTATGATCTTAAAAATAAGAAACCTGAGGCCATGTTTACTACTTTTAACTTTTTAGTCTTTTTGCTATATGACCAGTTTTTATTGTATAGCTTTGCCTTATGTTTGGAGAAGCTTATAAACTAATGTTGCTCAATGGTAGTTCAGCATATCCTTTGTCTTCCTCCCAGCAAGACCCTTTCCAACTGCTCAAAGTAATATCACACGTACTTAGTGGACTTGTGTGCAACCTTTTTTCTATTAAACCAGTTTGTTTTTGCATACATACAACACCATGCATTAAGTTTTCACACCTGATAGACTAGTTTTGCATTAGCTACAGCATTGTAATTTCTAATCAGCTCAATGTCTATTGTCTTTGCCTTTATGGAATTACAGACCCCAAATTCATTGCTCAGTATGTCCCCATATGCCTTTCATCAGACTGTTGGAACTCCTCATCATCACTAGTCCTATTGGGTACCAATAGGACTTTAAAAATATGTCAGTAGCTTGGTTTTACTTTACATATGGATAACTAGGAACAGAACAGCTTATAGAAAACCATAATGATGTTTTCATCTATGTATATATAAATGGCAAATCACAACCAAACAAGTTGGCTATAACCAGTGAGGTTTTTGCTATTGTGTTCGTGAAATCAAAACAAGGAATCAAGGTATACTTACTTTTTTTTTTTTTTTGAGGTGAAGTGTTAGAACCTCTTTTACCTTTAATAGGAATTCTAAACAATCCATCCTGCATCGTTACCTTCTAAAGCAGTGATTCTCAAGCTGTGTGCCGCGTGAGATTTGCAGGTGTGCCATGGGAGTTTTAAAAAATATTTAAAATTGCTAGCGTTTTGAAACCTTGAACATATCGAAAAATTAAATGGTAAATCAATGTTGCATTGCACTTTATTGTCTTGATATGAAGATTATTCAAAGATAAAAAGAAAATTTTGCATTGGAGAACATGTCGAGTCGTGTGTATGTGTATATATATATATATATATATACACACACACATACACATGACGGGACATGTTCTCCAATGCAAAAATGTATTTATATCAGATGCTCTTCAAGGCATAAAATGGTTACATGCTACTGTACCATGCCTGGCACAAAGCCTGAGGAAGAGCATGGCATGCTCGTAACTGTACAGTAGCATGTAACCATTTTATGCCTTGAAGAGCATCTGATATAAATACATTTTTGCATTATAGAACGTGTCCCGTTGTTTTTTTTTTTATCGGATATTGGTGAAATATTGGGAGTCCACCCTGACACTGGTCTCTACATAAAGAACCAGAGGAACAACAGAGTTAACATATATATATATATAAATAAATAAATAAGTTCTGCACCACAAAAACTGTTAAATATTATCAGGTATGCCATGAACATTTTGGGATCTTCTTGGTGCGCCACAAGACAAAAAAGTTTGAGAAAGACACTGTTCTGGAGGTTGCACAGCCAACGTTGATGCCATAATAAAGCTATAGAGAAATAGCCACACCGCCATAGATAAAATCTCAATAGTTTAAGGAAATCATTAATGCAAAAGTTCAAGCACATAAAGGGGGAGGAGTCTCCACAAAATATAAAAGTGACAGCGCCTGCAGGGTTGAAGAAACCCCTGCACGTTGTCACAGGGGGAGGCAATCTGAAGTGGGGGGTCATTTGCACCATGTTAAACCCGTATTAAGGGTGCCTCCACCTTCCACCATCTCCCCCTGTGACAGTGTGTAGGGGTTCTTCACCCCAACAGCCGCTGGCTGGCAGCAGCAAGGTATTAAAGATAGTGGTGCAAGATGCATTGTTAATACCCTAAATATGGGTGTACCATATAACATGGTGCAAAAGGGTAAGCTAGGCTTTTAACAGAACAAAGGGGACCAAATGAGAGAAGTTGATCATTAGGATTTACATATCCTGGTGTAAAAAGAGCAAAGGTTTCAATTAAATGCCAATCAGAGATCTCAGAGCACAGTGAACATGCAAGCAACACCTGAAGATGCATTTTGGGCTAGTTACACTTTTGGGTTTCCCAAACATTTAGGCTTATAGAGGAGAAGGTGCTCAAAGACACTTCTGGCATCAGCTTAATTCAGGGAAACCAATATTCAGACAAGGTTTTTCAATTTGTCTGACAGTTATTCTGGAGACCTCTTGGTTATCAGGTACCCAAAGATATAAAATTCTCAGTGAAATTAGAAGATGATCATCGTATATAATAATGACTAATTGGGTTATACGCTACCTTTAGGTGATTGGACACTGGCAACCAATAGTAAGACGGTTACTCCCATATAACCCCTCCTATACAGGAAGTACCTCAGTTTTGTAGCAAGCAATGATGATCCCAGAAAAGAGGGGAGGGACCTCTGTGTCCCGTGATGTACTTCAAGAAAAGGATTTTACAGGTAAGCTGTATTTAAAAATCCATTTTTCTTTATCGTACATCACGGGACACAGAGCAGCATAATAATGACTAATTGGGATGTCCTAAAGCAATGCACCTGGGGGGGGGGGGGACACCATATCCCTAAGCCCAACGGGCCAGAGACTTACAAATCTGCCTGCAACACGCTGTGGCCAAAAACAGTCTCCTTCTGAGACCTGACATCCACCTGGTAAAACCTGGTGAACGTATGAACTGAAGACCAAGCGGCCGCTTTGCAAACCTGAGCCATAGACACCTGCTGGCGTACTGCCCATGATGCACTAACCCCTCTAGTGGAGTGTGCTTTTTAATCCATATGCCTGGATAATAGTCTGACGAATCCACCTGGATATAGTTGAACTTGTTGCCGGCTGTCCTTTTTTAGGACAAAAAGGCAGTCAGTTTTCCGAAAAGAAGCCGACATCTTTAAATAAACCTTGATCACATCGAGCGAGTGAAGTGACCTTTCCTCCCTGGTTTTAGGGTTTGGAAAAAAGGAAGGTAGAATGATGTCTTGATTCAAATGAAATTTGGAAACTACTTTAGGTAAAAAATCAGGACAAGGACGCATGACCACTCTGTCCTGATGAAAAATCAAAAAAGGTTCTTTGCAAGAAAGGGTGGCTAATTCTGACACCCTCCTAGCTGAAGTTATAGCCACCAAAAAGACCAATTTCCTAGTTAATAGGACAAACGGGATATGCCCAATAGGTTCAAACGGTTGACACTGTAAAGCCGACAGGACCAAATTTAGATCCCAGGGACATAAAGGCGACTTAATCGGCGCTCTTAGGTGCGTTAATCCCTTAACAAAGGTACATACCAAATAACGGGATGCAATTGGTCTTTGAAAAAAAAACGATAAGGCCGAAATCTGTCCTTTAATTGTCCCTAAAGCCAGCTTCAAGTCTACTCCTGCTTGAAGAAAGGCCAGGACTCTTCCAATCGTATATCTACGAGGGTTCCATTTCCTTTCTTCACACCAAGAAAAGTATGACTTCTAGACTCTGTAATAGATAGCTCTAGAAACTGACTTTCTAGCATTTATCAGAGTAGACAAGACTGAACCCATGACTCCACAGTCTTTTAGTATTCTGGTCTCAATAGCCATGCCATCAAATTTAGCAACCGTAAAGAAGGATGGAATATGGGTCCCTGAGACAACAGGTCTGGACGGCATGGAAGGACCACTGGGTCCCCCACTGCCAATTTCACAATCTCCGAGTACCAGGATCTCCGAGGCCATGCTGGGGCCACTTCTTCCTGTATTCTGCGTAGTAAGTGCGGCAGAATTTGGATCAGAGGGAAAGCATATATCAGAGAATACTGATTCCAAGGAACTACTAACGCGTCTATGCCGACAGCAAGCGGATCCTTGGTCCTGGATACAAACCTGTCCAGTTTGGCACTGAATCTGGATGCCAGCAGATCCACATCTGGGGTCCCCCATTGTTGACAGATCTGTAGAAACACTTCGGGATGTAGGGACCATTCCCCTGGCAACTTAAGAAGTCTGCCTGCCAATTGTCCACCCCCGGTATAAATACTGCCGAGAGAAACGGCACATGCTTTTCTGCCCAAGTTAATATGTAGTTTACCTCTCTTTGGGCTGCCCGACTCCTGGTACCTCCCTCGTGGTTGATATATGCCACCACTGTGGAGTTGTCGGAATGGACACGAACAGGGAGACCCCGTAACCTGGACGTCCAGAAACGCAGAGCCAGACGAGCTGCCCGAATCTCCAATAGATTGATGGTCAAAGTCCTTTCTGCCTGGGACCATATTTCCTGAACACATGCCTCCGCCAGTAGTGTTCCCCAACCCAGGCGACTGGCGTCTGTAGTTACTACCCTCCAGACTGCTGGTGGAAAGGATTTCTCAAATTGCTGGTTTTTAACCACCAAGAGAGGCTCCATTGTACCTGTGGGAATAGAACCATAGGATAATCTAAGGTTCGAGCAGACCTGTCCGAGGCTCCCAGAATGCTGCTCTGGAACACCCTGGAGTGGAACTGTGCATATGGAATTGCATTGAAGGATGACACCATTTTGCCCAGCAACCTCATGCACAGCCGAATAGAAGGTCTTGGTTCTTTCTTCACCTTCTGGACGATTTCCACTATGGAAGCGACCTTTAAGGGGGGTAAAAACACCTTTTCTTTGGCGGTATTCAAGACCAGACCCAGATACACCAAGGTCTGGGTTGGGCAAAGGGATGATTTGTTCACATTTAGAATCCACCCCAGGTGTTGCAAAGTCCGCACTTTTTTTGACACGTTTTGGATCAGGATGGTGCAAGAGCAATCCCTCAAGAGATCGTCCAGATAACCTACCACGGAGATCTTCTGGGACCTTAGGAACGCCCATACCGGGGCCAGAATCTTTGTGAAAACCCTTGGGGCCATGGCTAGAACGAACGGCAGTGCCACAAATTGAAAATGACGGCCTTCCACTGCGAAACGCAGAAACCTTTGATGTGGACCGAATATCGGTACATGAAGATATGCGTCCTTGATGTCTATGGACGCCAAATGATCTTCCTTTCTCAGAAATTTTATTACTGAACGAACCGACTCCATACGGAAGGATCGGACGTTTACAAAAAGGTTGAGAGCCTTGAGATCCAAAATGGGCCTTCGTTCCCCATTTGGTTTCGGCACGGTAAAAAGGTTTGAGTAAAACCCCTTGAATCTTTCTTCGTGCGGAACCTTGACGATTACCTCCTGCTTCAGCAGATGCTGTAAGGCTAGGAATAGGCATTTCTTTCTCTCTGGGTCTGACGGGACCCTTGAGTACAGAAAACGGTTTGGAGGGATCTCCCGGAACTGTATTCTGTAACCCTGTGTTATGGTGGAAATAACCCATCTGTCTTGGACCAGATCTTCCCATGCATCCAGAAACAGCTGAAGCCTGCCCCCCACCCGTGAGAGCGGGGGTGTCCCTTCATAAGGTTGACTTGGAGTTGGACTTGGCTGGCTTTTGGTTCCAGGGCTTCCTCTGACCCTGAGGTTTTTTAAAACCTGACGGCTGAGGCCGTCGATAACACTTGGGGGAAGAGACACTAGGACCTGGAGCATTGGGAATCTTATAAGAGGGTTGTTTACCTCTCCTCTTAGAAGGGAGGAGAGCACTTTTTCCTCCAGAGATCTTTTGGATATATTTATCCAGATCTTCGCCAAACAAGCGTTCTACGTGAAAAGGAAAAGCTGCAAGTAGCCTCTTGCATGGAGTCTCAGCAGACCAGTTCTTTAGCCACAGAACCCTGCGCATATGTACGGACAGTAACGCCAAACGAGACATCTGTTAAATTGAGTCTTTCAATGCATCTACTGCAAAACATAAGGCATGAGGAAGCTCCGACAATTCCTCGGAAGGTTCCTCCTGACAAGGCAGGTCTTTTAATAACCTTTTAACACAGTCCTTTAGGGATTGACAAATCCCAATGGCTGCACTGCTGGTTGAACTGCTGCACCAGCCACCGCAAAGGAGGCTTTAAACAAGGATTCTAGCTTTTTATCATCCGGATCCTTAAATACCTGGGCATTGTCCACTGGACAGGTTAAATTCTTATTCACTGAAGAAATGGCGGCGTCCACCAAAGGTGTACCCCATCTCTTCCTGAACTTTTCCTCCATAGGATATAAAATAGAAAATCTTTTTGGAGGCAAGAATATCCTGTCAGAATGATCCCAGTCTGCGTAGATCACCTGCTCCAATAATGGATGCAAGGGAAACGCCTGGGAACCTTACTGAGGTCGCAAAGATCCCAAAGTAGAGCAGGAAAGTCTGACTCCTGAACCGGAGGTAACTTAAACCCAACTCCTACCATCTCAGTCAGAGATTGGATAAACAATTTCTGGGAATGGGAGGCTGAAATTGTTTTTTCTGAACCTGAGTCCTCAGCATCTCCCTCTTCCCGGTCTTTCATGGCCACCTCCTCCAAATCCTCTGCCCACTCTGGATCCAGATCACCTGGACCCATTTGGCTATAAGAGTCCTGGTGCTCTAGTGATTCTCCACTTGGCTCCGGCTCAGGAGAGAGAGATCTGTTACGTTTCTTTCCTACCTGTGTTACAGCAGCAATCATGCCAGCTATCTTGCCTTCAAGGCCTGCTAATGCCGATGCCAAATCATCCCTAGTAGCATAAGCCGAGGCAGGAATATTGGTGGTGGCCACGATGCCTGACAGATGCAATGGCTCAGCCAGGCCAGATGTCACAGGTCTTTCAGGGGAGACTGAGGTTGCATCAGCATGGGGCTAGTCTCCTGTTTTTAAGGAAGGTCCCCTTACCCCTGTGCTTGCCTTGCTCCCTGTACCATGTTTTCTGGAAGACATTGCTTACATACGTGGAAAAAGCACTCCCCACAAGCTGAGACCAGTGTAAAACCTATTGTAACTGTGTCCAAAAACCTCCAGACTCACGTGCCCAAGTATTGCTCTGCGTTGTCCCAGCACATGCTAGGAGCACCTGCTCCTTATAAAGCCTGCATTGGGCTGATCGCATAGCACGCCGCGCGGCGCCTCCGCCGTGCCCAGACGCACGCCAAGCACCCGTGATGCGCACCGCAACGGCGCACGCCATAAAAGCGCGCCATACCTGGCGCTCTTTAATCCTCAGACATAGGCTAAAAAGGCCACACCAGAAACAGAGGGAATATAGCTACAGTAACACATAGAAATTCCCAAAGGGAGTACTCACCATCCCAAGCAGCAGGGCCTGTTCATAAGGTCCAATCTTCCCCCATCACGGCGGGTAGCGCCTCTGAGGACCTTCAAGGACTGGGTCCCCCATTTTTTGGGGGCCACACCCTTGGACCTGTAAAGCACCCTTCTGGTTTGCCTTGGGCAAGTTATGACCAGGAAAACCAATTTAACAAGGGTCCAGCGCCATAGAGGACACATTACAAGCAAAACCTCGCTCTTGAAACCGAGGCTCGGGTACCATCCACATTAACTTTCTTATGCCCTCCGAATGGATCCAATTATAACATCCTCACTGGGACATTATTTGAAGAATTTGAAGAGCTTCAACAGCCATGACCATCACCTTCAAGACACTGGCGAAAAAACTGAGGTGCTTCCTGTATAGGAGGGGTTATATGGGAGGAACCGTCTTACTATTGGTTGCCAGTGTCCAATCACCTAAAGGTAGCGTATAACCCAATTAGTCATCATTATGCCGCTCTGTGTCCCATGATGTACGATAAAGAAATTTGGGTTTTACTTACAGATTGGGTGAGAACAATAATCAGGACAAATAAATAACGTGAATCTCCCTTACTGGGCCACAGACATCAATAAAAACCTGACTGGGGTTCTAATCCCTCTCTACTCAGTCCAGAACTGCAGCCTCTTACCTTGTGAATGGCTACAATATTACAATGCTCAGCCCAAACACCTCATGAATACGCACTGAGCTACAAGAACTTGGCTTGCCTACTCTCTCTCTAGATTCGGCGACTGAGCTCAGAATTCTGCAAGTCAAAGAGCATTCTTGTAGCTCATGTGAGCTGTTCAGGCTGGACATCCAAAGGCAGGACAAAAAAGGGGAGCAGTAGAAGCAGCATCAAAAGTATAAAAAAGAAAAATAAAGAAAAAGGAAGAGGACAGTGTTTCAATGTACAGACAGCTGTAATCTATATAAAATATTTATATATATATTTATTTTTTTTTTTATAAAAAGTGTACTAACCCTTGACGTTTTAGGAAATTAGGTTAAGTGTTTATTTTTAGGATAAGGTTAAATTTTTTTTAGTGCGGAAAAATGCCTTACCTAGTGTGAACGAGTCCTTAGTTTTACAGTTGTTTTGCCAATGCAGAGCAAAATAACAGGATCTCTTTAATAGTGACCCACTAGCAATGCAACCTACCCCTTTTATTTATCCCTTGCCACTCCATTAGGTTACTGAGATGAAAAATAAATATCTTGTACTTACAGGTATAAGTGCTTGAGCACCTCACTGTCACATAGGTGCCTGGGAAGAGTCCTTGACCTGTGTAAGCTCTTATTCACTTACATTTTGTTAACAGTTAAAGTACAACTAAAGGCTCCTGTATGCCATTGAAAAAAAAAATAAAAGTACCAAATCCAGTTACTATATGATGTACAAGCCTAACAAAGTAAAAAAAAACGTTTTACCTTCCGTGGCTGAGCCAAATCCTTCTGCATTTGTGTCTCATGTGCTCACCTCCCAGACACTGCAGCTCACAGTGTTAGGGTTTCAGTAATAAAGACAGCGCTTTGAATCCAGAATGCAGTGGGCAGGACTAGGTGTGACCAGGTGCTGACTGACAAACTACAAGCTTGTGAATCATCCGTGACAATGCTGATAGCCACACCCCCTACAACATTTTCTCATCCCATTGTACAGCCTACAGGAGATTCTCTACTCTGAATTTGGATACAGTGCAGCATCATTGCCACACCACCACAGGAAGCTGCATTAAGTGATCTTCACTGGCAGGATCAAAAGGTATTTGTGGGAATTAGCAAGGAGACTTAAAGCGGTAGTAAACTTGAGGGGGAAAAAAAACCTCTCCCTGCAAGGTAAAGACATATTGTACTAGTATGCATTGCATACTAGCACATTATGAAAGATTTACCATGAAACAAAGCCCTCCAGTGGCACACTGTCACCGCTGCAGAGGCTTCCATCTTCACCTGGTCTTCCTTTTAAGTTCGCAGGCTGCGAATACTTGATAGGCCGAGCCGCGATGATGTCGCGGCACACAGCATACCCGTGCCGTTCCATCAGAGCACATGCACCAGTTTTGTCACCGGCTGCTACTCACTAGAATATCTCCTAAATGGTGCACATTTAGGAGATAATTATTTTACCTACAGGAAAGCTTTATTTTAAGCTTACCTGTAAGTAAATTAAAAAAAAAGAGAGTTTACTACCACTTTAAGAGAAAACTGTTTGTGCAGGGGCACCTATAACTTAGTGCTGCAGCTCTACTTTAAAATGTTGGAGGATTGTTATGTGTTAAAGAGGTTGTAAACTCTGAAAAAAAAAAACCCTGTATGACAAAGGCATAATGAGCTAGTATGCATCGCATACTAGCTCATTATGAAATACCTTAGAACGAAGCTATTCCAGTGGCGCCCACACACCGCTGAGACGGCTGGCAAAATCCCCCGAGTTTCTTTTCGGGTTCGTGCTCCAAGCCCCTCCTCTTCATCAGGTGACCCCAGGGAAAGCTGCTTTCGATGAGGGCACCTGTGCGGGCACGCTCCTGAGACCCGCTGCCTTGTCCATTGACACAGACAGCAGGACTCAGCCCCACCCCCGGCTCCCATGTTGCAGGGTTTGATTGGCAGCAGCGGGAGCCAATGGCTCCTGCTGCTATCAAGCTGCCCAATGAGGAGAGAGACAGTGGCTGGAGCCGTTGTGCTCATGCACATCGCTGGATCAGATCGGTCTCAGGTAAGGAAAAAGGGGGAGTCTGGGGTGAGCTGCAGCACAGGTGGTTTTTCACCTTAAAGTGGAGTTCCACCCATTTAAAAATCAGCAGCTACAAAAAGTGTAGCTGCAAACTTTTAATAATCAGACACTCACCTGTCCCACGGTCCAGCGATGTGGGTGCAGGAGGCCTCGCTCCTCTCTCCCTCCTCTCTGAGGCGCCGGCTTTCTAATTGTGAGCGCCCAGCTGTGGCTTAACAGCCGGGTGCGCACTGCGCATGCGCGAGCCTTGCTGTGAATGGCCGGGCAATCTTTTGGGACCTGTGACGGGTCCCAGACAATTGCAGGTAGGGGGGAGAGGTGAACTTCCTTCCGGCACCGCGGAGCCAGGGGAGGAAGTGGGAGCTGGGTGCCTGTAAAAACAGTGTACCCGCTCCTCCCCCAAAAAAATGACATGCCAAATGTGGCATGTCAGGGGGTCACCCACACTTAAAGCAGAAGTTCCATTTTTGGGTTGGAAATCCGCTTTAATACATAGAATGCATTAAGGTGAAAAACCTTAAGGCTTTAGAAACACTTTAAGGAGAAGGTGGGTGTAAGATTGAGCCAGGTAAAAAAGTGATCGATTGAGGCATTCTAGGACATTTATGTGCAGCCAAAACTTTTTTGTTAGTTTTGAAAAAGCATAGAATGGTTAAAACTCCAGGCAGTCTGTGTCCCTGCTGGAGAGATTCATCCTCTATCAGTTACAATGACCACTGTCACCATGACAGAAATTCCAAATTCCAAGTTTTTACAGTTGCCACCAGGACAGGTAAGGGGGAATCCTGTTCCAATGGCAACTTTCTAAGTGGGTAATCCCCCTCACTTTGTAGAGATTTCCTCTCAATCCTTTTGTGTCACTAAGGCAGGAAGTGATGGGAACGCTCACAATGGAACAAGATAGCAAACCTGGCAAGGGTTCTAACAATTCCCTATTAAAACCAAACAGAAAAAAATTCTGGCTATACAAACAGTACAGTTTAAAGAAGAAAGCAAGGGAAAAAAAAAAAAGTTTTTTTCAATATCTGCTGGCATACAAGGAGTTAAGAACAAAAATGATGCATGCCACCTCCCGGAGTTCTCCCTTTTTTACAATTTATTGTTTCACTGAACTCCAATAGTATAGTTTAGCTGTTTAATTCAGGCCCTCTTACACCCCAGCTATGGATCTCCTCTACAGCAGCATAGAGTCGCTGGCAGCGGCACTGCCCCCCCCCCCAATCGCAGGATGCTTTGTTTTCTGATAACCCATTCACTAAATACAAAGCTGTGTGTGAATGGGCAGAGGAGAGACGAGGCGAGGCGAGCTGTGTAGCTGCAGTGAAGGAGAGCCATATATCTCCTCTCAAGTGGCTCAGTCAACCAAAAAATTAGAAACCAAAAAGAGGCAAATCCAGAATGCCACACACCCCACTTAACTCCTTGCATACCAGAAGACTGTAAATGCTTGTTTTCCCTGGAGTTCTTCTTTAAATCAGAGCTCCACCCAAAAGGGGAAGCTCTGCTTATCTGCCCCCCCCCCCTCCGGTGCCACATTTGGCACCTTTCAGGGGGAAGGGGTACCTGCTTATGACAGGTATCCGCTTCCACTTTCGGGTCCTCTCGCCGTGGCAAGATCACCTGGAAGTTCGGCCCCCTTCCTCCTTCCCCCACCGCCAGGCCATTCACAAAGCGAAACGCGCTTTGCGAATGCGCAGTAGGGAACCGGCTGTGAAGCCGCAAGGCTTCACTGCCAGTTTCCCTTACAGGCAATGGTGTCAACAGCACCTGAGAGCCAATGGAAACATCACTAGATTCCAGGACAGGTAAGTGTCCTAATATTAAAAGTCAGCAGCTACAATATTTGTAGCTGTTGACTTTCATTTTTTTGTGGGTGGCTGGACCTCCTCTTTAAATAGCTTTTAGCTTCAAAAACTCAAAGTGATAGACTCTCAGCATAAAAACATGACATATTTCATACATTAAAATGGTACTGAATGCAACGCTCAATAAAAACACAAAAAAGAATATTCAAATAATTTATTAAGTATAAAAATATTTCTTTACATTTTAGGAATGTGATTATGCAGTCAGTTAAAGTGTATTAGAAAGTCAATTCACATTCAAATAAAAATAGTGATATAACAAGATACAGCGTACTCCCCCCTTCCCAATCATAAAATCTGAAAAATAAAAAACACAGACCTCAGATAAAGACAAACCCAGCATCTCATAACCCAGTGTGACCGACATAGCTTTGTTTGCCGCTCAGGCTCTCTGGAGCGAGGTGTAAATGCTGGGCTACCAACGCTGGGAGTGCTGGCACAGGAGGGAGCTTGTCCCAGCTCCTGCAATCACACAAGGTTAAGAAAGGACTCCCTGTAGCCACACATCTATGCTGCCCCTAAGATGAGTGTGTGAGTGGCAACTCCAGCCAGGCCACCCCCCCAACACGTTTCGCTGCCCCCCCCTCGGAGCTTAGTCATGGGGACCAGGCAATGTTTACATCCTTCAGGTTCCTGTGAATTTTCTGTGCATGGACTGGTCCATCCCACTTAGGCCAGTCATTGATGCCTCCAGCTCAGCCACTGTTCTCTATAGTGCACAAATGTCAGAGGACACCAATAAGATGTGAGAAAGTGACTTTGTTTACATCTGATGTGATTTGTCAATATTCAGATGGCAAAAGAAGGAGTGGTATATGGGATTTTGTTTTTAAGAGCAATTCCCCTTCAATCCCCCTTCAATCGCGTAGACTTACTTACAATTCAAAAAGTAGTCAAAACTAGGATCCCATAGCAAACAAGCAGCATTAATCACTCACTGATCTAATTTCAGGTAACTGGAATTGGTTAGTAAAGATTATAGTACTTTTGCACTGCTCTCTGCCTTGTTAAAGTCTGAACAGGTCAGTGTATAAATTATCTAGCAATAAAAATCCTCAATTTACGTATTTATGAAATACACAAACTAGATACTGCTACTGGACAAAAAAACATATCCAAACAATAATGGGAATAATTTACTAAAAGTAGAACATACAGAATCTGGAGCAGCTGTGCATAGTAACGAATCAGATTCTATCTTCAGATTGTTCAGTTAAAATGGAACAAAACCAACCAATTAAAATGTTTCCAAAAACAATTACATTAAAAGTATGTTACAGTTGCTACTGTGCTTATGTCAGCAGTGAACCCAACTATCAAGACGTCAAATGGATGTTATCATAGCTGATCACATGTGCAGCACCAACTACAGATCAAAACAGAGGCAAAGATGGCAGCTTCCTTGGCTGTAGAGGAGAGGAAGGTTTAGTGATCCAGCAGCAGATCATTAGGCTTAAGCACGGTCACATAACAGAAGTGATGTAACTGCTTTCCTTAGTGTCCGCCACCAGCTGACACCGGGGATGTTGGTACCCACTATGAAAATGGAAGCAATTGCAGGGAAGTGCAGGGAAACGGAGTATCAGTGGATCCCTGGGGAGGGGCTTTGCAAAGACATTGTCACTTTGCCCTGTATATGGAAGGTGACATTGTCTCTTCACTAAGGCAGAAGAGCAATTTGCAAAGTGATGTAATCCACAGATACCAATTAATAATCATATAAGCCAACGTGTTTATTAAAGAGAACCCCCCCCCCCCGAACCACACACCTATGGTGACTACAGTATTGACTGAATAGCAACAGAGATGTAAGCAATGTGAAAGGCAAGTATAGACACAGGGTAAGGGTCCACCATTTTTATGACGTAGGCTTTATGCATTGTTCTGAGCACCTTTAATTTAGCAAGGCTGAAATCTGGTTGTTGGTGATGGGTTGCCGTGTCATGTAATCTTTTTTATCAATAGATTAAGCTAAAAGTTTCTAAAAAAAAAAAAAAAAAAAAGACAGACAATCTGCGGCAAAGGCTGAACCAGCATCAACTGCAATGGTGCCTACCAGTTTATTATAAACATCTAACATCTCTCATTAGACTCCAGTAAAGTGGCAGTTGAATTTCTATGAACTCTGCTTTAGGCTAGATATACAAATAAAACTACAAGGTGAGCTTACACTGAACCACAAGCAACCTTTAAGAAAGTTCAATATCCTGTTGCCAGAGAAGAAAAGGTATTATACTCACCTCTCCATCAGCATGTGACCTACCTCCTCTCTGTTTCAGTCTCTTTGTTATTCATTGCTTTCTAAAGTGTTGGATACCTGTGTCCCCCACCATGTTGGTACCTTCCTCTGACTCCTATGTCACTGCAGGATTTAGCAATGACATAGGGTCAGAGGAAGGTGCTAGCATTGGTAAAAAGGAATCAAACACTCTCAAATGCATTGAATACCCAGGAGAGAGATGAAGGATGCAGCACTGGAAAAGTACAGGAGGGGAGACAGGTCACAGGCCACTGGAGAGGTGGGTATACTGCCTTCCCTCTTGCAGGGAACCGGTCGTTATCTCTTTAAAGTCTCTTATTAGAATAGTACATACAAGACATATGGCAGTAATAAGTTCTTCACATTCACTATATCACCAAAATAGTCCAAAATATCTACATAGAAATATTATACAAGCACAAACCATGTATTGTAAAGCTTGAATTCACCCCACAAAGATTTGTATGTTTTGTACAAGAGTATATAAAGAACACAAAGAAGAGTTTTAATTGTTCATATACATAGTGTAGAACACTTAAGAACACACAAATTGAGGTAAAGCAGGTAAGGTGAATAGAAGACTAACCAGTGACATCTGGTAGATAAGACAGACTCCAATGTCCTTCATGGCCTTTGCACAGACAGCAGAAACCCACCCATGTTACCTGACGTCTGTGAAATGTTGCACTGTGCGGCGACTCTCCTGTTTCAGCTCCTCAATGTGAGAATCTAGTTTTTGAATAAGATCCTGTGATAGCAGCTCCTCCTCCTGTAGGAACCGTGCAGCTATTGTACTGGCTGGGGAGGACGGTGGCATTGGGAGCTACAATGAGAAAATGTGAATTGAGAGATAAAACATGAAATATTAACAACTGACAGATGTAAATTGTAAGATTCTATGAGATGTATGGGGGTTTAGATGGGAATTAAAAAGAAAATGCACTTGCTAGAGGCAGAGCATTACATCTTCATCTCAGAGCCTCCAGCAAGGAGAACAAAGAGCAAACAGAAATAGTATTGCTAAATCTCCTAAACCTAGTAAGCAATGGCAGCAGTGCCTTAGACCTCATAAAGCAGATAAACAGTTACAAGGCTGTAGGCACAGGGATGTGGCGGCCGGTCCACAAGGGGCGCAATCCCCCAGCCCGCACCATCTGTGTGGCAGTGCACTGTACGGGGCGCCGGACCAACAGGTCTCTACCTGGTTTGTCACCCCCTCACAAGCACATGACCACAGCCTGAGGCCCCAATTGACCAGTTTTAGGTTGTCCTCGGGGCGCAGATCACTGCTCCCTGAACCCTCCCACCCTGTGATACCAGCAAATCGGTTTCCTGCCCCGGCCAATCAGGACAGGAGGCTGAAGGCCGTGTCATCACACAAGCCACTGCGCCGAGCACCAGGGGAGCCGTGACTGCTGGAGGGCTCCACCCGCAGGGAGAGTGTGGAGTCCAGGCAATCCAGTTCTAGCCCAGCCCAGTTTTTAGCAGAGGGAATGACAGGAACACCAGGGATTTCACACAAAGTAAGTAATACAAAGAGAACAGGATTCTTTCTTATACAAGTACATGGCACAGTAGGCCCATATCAGGAACATGAAATGTTAAGTTTACATATAAGTGCAGTCAGTTTTCACCTGTGATTCCTGGTTGGAGTCCTCACTTATAACACGGACATCTGCTTGGCTGTGCTCAGATGACACCGATTCCAGAGAACTTGTCCTGCTTAAACCTTTCAGAACAGAGGCGGCTTCCCGTTGAGAATGGAGAGCACACAGGACCTCCTCATACTGCTGAGAGACCTTATTCAACCGCTCATTAAGTGCGGTCAGCTCTGCCTCATGTTTGCCCAGCAGTTCCTGGGATCTCCTGTCAGTAAGGAAACAAATGTTTTGAGGAGCAGCTAAACCATTACATTTATTACAGTTACAAATGTGCCCTAAACAAAGTACTGATCTTGAGGGAAAAATTACAGTTTTTATATTTGCAGCTATGTTTTTCATTAAGTAATTTGGGGAAATCCATCAACACATGCACTGCCAGATACTTCTTCAGTACATGACAGTGAAGGTTTATTAGTGGAATTCTAACCCCTGTGCTCTCATAGGATTTGAAGATTAAGGCCTCCTTGAGACAGGTGATTAGGTGTATACAGTGGATCCTGGCAGCAAGAATCAGCAGGTTTATGCAGCTGGGATCAAGTGTGTATATGAATAGCTGCACCTGCTCAGCGTGTACAAAGCAATGACAGGCTGGCAGTGAGTTGTCACTGTTCACATGTATACACACACAGAGCGGTTACCTGCAGTTAAGCTCGGTTCAGATTGGTGCGATGCAAGAACCCTGCAAATCCATGCGGGTTCCTGTATCACACCCGATTCGCAGGCAGTTCACACTGCCTTATGCGAACCGCTGGGAGTGTCAATACAAACTTAATGACACCCCCAAATCAGTTTGCATATCACAGTCCAAACTATCAATTCAGACAGAAATCAGGTGAACACTGCGATCCAATTCTGGTGCGGACCAAAAAAAGGGTCCTGTGCGAGTTTGGTCCGAATGCGATGCAAATTCAGCTATACAGTTTGTATGGCTGAGTTCACATCGCACAGACATTGCATGTGATTTGCACTGCAGTGCGGTGCGAATGACTTCCGTTGTCGGACAGTGCACCAGTGTGAAACGAGCCTCAGGGTCAGATGTCCGACATTTGGAGTCCAGGGTCATACATACAGTATATCTCAAACCGAAGGTAACCACTTGTTGCATGAATACATGCGAACAGCAACAGCTCCTTTCAGCCGTTATTGTTTTGTATAGACAGAGCAGCCGCTGCTGATCCCATACACTTGTCATTCCAGCGAAAGAATCTGCTAATTCCTGCTGGTATGCACCTAATGGCCCATCTGAAAGAAGTGGCATACAATAGCTCTATGGAAAGGGTGTGCAATGTACTGCCTGCAGCATTTCAACTTCAGTCACATAGCTGGAACCTGAATGAGGGGGTTAAGTTATTCATTAGGGTAAAACTTTATATCTACATGCTAATATAAATTTAGTGGCGACCTTGGAAATAAAATCACTACACTACTTTCTGGAGGCACGTTTTTGAACCTGCCCCTCTGTTTAGGCAGGTTGATGCATTAACCATTTGCCTACTGGGCACTTTTACCCCCTTCCTGCCCAGGCCAATTTTCAGCTTTCAGCG
Organism: Aquarana catesbeiana; assembly: GCF_042186555.1. NCBI lineage: Eukaryota > Metazoa > Chordata > Amphibia > Anura > Ranidae > Aquarana > Aquarana catesbeiana. The sequence continues at coordinate 125,328,226 of NC_133327.1, forward strand.
CTGTCACACTTTGAGTGGCAGTTCACACTTGTGCGATGTCAGACATTGCATTTGATTCGCACCCACACTGCTGTGCAGATCACATGCAATGTCTGTGTGATACGAATTTAGCCATACAGATTGTATGGCTGAAATCGCATCGCATTGAGACCAAAATAGTGCAAGAGCCCAATTCGTCACACCCCTGTGACCCGATTCCTTTCTGAATTCACAGTTTACACTGCAATATATGAACCGCTCTGGGGGTGTCATTAACTTTCAATTGACACCCGCAGCGGTTCGCATAGGGCAGCGTGAACTGCCTACGAGTTCTATGCGATGCAGGAACAGGCACTGGAATCACGCTGGTTCCCGCATCACGATGGTGTGAACCGGGACTAAATGACAATTGCATGGTCATGCAACACTGTACCCAAACTAAATTTTTATCCTTTTTTTCACACAAATAAAGCTTTCTTTTGCTGGCATTTAATCACCACTGGGTTTTTTATTTATTTGCTAAATAAATGAATAAAAATTTTGAAGAAAAAAAAAACAAAACGTTCATAGTTTGTTATAAAATTTTGCAAACAGGTAATTTTTCTCCTTCACTGATGTGCACCGATAGGTGACACTGATGAGGGGGCACTGATTGGCAGCACTGATGGGCATTGTTGGGACTGCACTGATAATCAGGACACTGATAATCAGTGAAAGTGTCCCTTTTAAAGAAGCCGGTTATCAACTCTCTGACGCTGTCAGCGTGAGGAAAGGAGTGCCGATAACTGGTTCTGTTTACATCCATGATCGGCTGTGATTGAACACAGCTGATCACGTGGTAAAGAGCCGCCGATTGGCTCTTCACCTCAATCTCTGAGCAGCAGTGTCTGAGGTTTGTGATATACAGTAATTGATTTTCATTCAGAACCGTGAACATGCCAGTAGCACATAATTTGCTATCATCCAAGAGAACCAGTTTCCTCACCTATCCACTGCAGTCTGGATATCAGACTCGCGTGTCTGCCCAACAAGCTCCAGATTCCCCTGAGCCTGGGACAATTCTTGCTTTAGTCTCTGGTTCTCACACTCAAGATTTTCCAAAGCCTGAAAGCACAAAGATTGTGATCTGAAATAAATCCATAGGGCACATACAACAGAAACGCACAAGGGAAGAAAAAAACAAAAACAAAAAAAAAACCACAGTATTTTTAAGAAAAGAATAAATACAGGTAACCATATAGCAGAGCATCGTTCTAAAGCTTGTGAATGGCAAAACTAGGATCATCAGGAAACATGGTTTTTCACTATTTCACTGCCAGGCCCTGCGCTTCACATTTAAACTCGGATGGCCACACCATTTTTGCAAGTTTTCCATTGATTTTTTATTATTCCCTAACAGCTTTCAGCGTTTGTAAAATAGCCCTCCCCCCCCCCCCCCCAAAATAATATATTTTCTGAAAGCATAGGACCAATAAAATAAAAGGAAGGTGCTACTGATTTTTTTTTAGGCCCAGTGATATTTGCGCGAATGTTTATCAAAACAATATTTTCGCTAAAAATACACTAAATACATTAGTGGATACACACATGGCAAAAGTTACAAAATTCCTGCTAAATTCTAATAAATACAAAAAGTTAAAACTGTATGGAGTTGATAAATAACAAATATTTGTACATTATAAATTGTGCCTTTTTGTGAAATGTTATCCTTTTGCACTTTCAGAGTTTGTAAAAGACCCCCCAAACCATATATTTTCTGAAAGTACATGACCGGTAGAATAAATAAAAAGTGCTACTGATTTTTTTAAGCTCCGAAATAATTGTGCAAATGTTCATTAAATGGCTTCCTTCACTAAGGTTGTATGTAAAGTATGGTGGGAAGCCGGTGGCTGCAGGGTAGCCACAGGAAATTGAGGTTGCAGGGAGTGATGGATCAGTGCTGGGAGGGGGGTGCATTGAAAAGAACAGATGCAAAGGGGCAAATAGAATGAGGGGGGCGTAGAACAGCGACGGTTGGTGGTGAGGCTGAAGATGTAGAAACAGGCATAGGGGGGAAGGGGGGGGGGGTCATATTTAAGGTCAGTTTGTTCAGAAGCATCTGCTGAACAGTTCTGTTATAAGTTCATGGTCTCTGAGGTGACCATGAGCTTACAGCAGAAAGAGGAAAGTCAGGTCTGTACGCCAGCTTATAGCAGGGCTGTAGGTCTGTACGGCGCACTGACCTGGCAGCAAAAGGGTTAAAAGGCCTCTATGATATCTGGTGCAAAAAGATGCATGCCTTCAACGGAATGGGGTGGTAACTGTAGGCCTATGCTTACCTGTACACTGAGAGGTAACAACAATGAACTATTGGATGAATAAATACTCGCATCTGCTACAGTTTATGTAGAAACACAGACTGCAAATGGAAATGACCGATTCCTCTTGTACCAAATTGTAATGTAACTGTAATGTCTGCCTTCATTTTGTTAAGCGCTGCGCAAACTGTTGGCGATATATAAATCCTGTATAATAATAATACAGGTACTACACATTAATCATCAAATGCCTACAGGTACTCTAACTAGGCCCAACAAAAATTGCATAGGCAATGCTTCCATTATTCTTTGTATATTGGTATATTTTGCATTACTAGAAACAGATAATATCAGTTCTTTTTATTGGCTAGTAGAGCTGAGAGACAGAATTTTCATTGGTACTTTGCTCCTACTTCCAGAAGATCTCGCCACGGCAAGATCACCCGGAAGTTCGGCCCTCCTCCTCCTTCCCCCGCCGCAGGGCCAGTCACAAAGCAGTAGGGAACCGGCCGTGAGGCCGCAAGGCTTCACTGCCGTTTTCCCTTACAGGCAATGGTGGCAGCAGCACCCGAGAGCCGATGGAAACGGCTGGGGTGCCGACATCACTGGATTCCAGGACAGGAAAAACACAAATAAGAATATTCCATTAATTTATTAAGTATAAAAATATTTCTTTACATTTTAGGAATGTGATCTTGCAGTCAGTTAAAGTGTATTTTCATTGGTATTTAGCTGAATAAAATCCATCAATTCGGGAAGCACAGAATTCAAGGACTAGCTATAAACATCACAATATTTGCAAACACGCTTACAATTCACGCTTCACTTGTGGAAAAATAAAGTATATGTATAGCCAAAATTTTATTTTTCGTTTTATAAAAGTAGGGGAAGGGTTAAAATTTATTTATTTATTGCTGGTGGTCCCTTCACCTCCTGTCCCAAAGACACAACAGGAAATGAGAGGAAATCCCTACAAAATAAGTGGAAAGCCTCTTTTAGACAGTTGTCACTTAAACAGGTCACACCAGTAGGAAATGTACCCTCACCTCTTGTTTTGGTGATGGCTGTAAAATTTGGGATTTCCAATCACTTTCACCAGGACAAACGAACAGGATGATCCTCCCAACATGGACACACCCAGCAATACAACCTTGACAAGGGTTGTATTCCTTCCCACCTCTATCCAAAACAAAAACAAATGGCTATATATACACTCTTAAATCCATGCAGAGATCTACTATGTAAAAATTAGCAATTTAAAATGTAAGAATTGCTCATGTTTGGGAAATGTGATCAATGGTTGTTCCCATTCCTTCACAGTAAAGGGAAATGATCCTTTTCCGTACATGTTGTGCACCAGAACATATCCCAAGTCAGGAATAAAGGTAAGCAGCAGGTCCTGGCATGTGGCTATATATAGGAACATGGGTAAATTTTACACCAGCTGTTACTCTGCTTTACAGCTTTGCCCCTGTTTAGCCAATCTATGCCAACTATAATTCAGAACATCACTTGACCTTACCAGCAGGACATCTGGCTCTTGTTTTTCAAGCATTTCTTTTAGTTGCTGGTTCTCCTTTCTTACACTTTCCAAAGCTGCCAGGGAAACCTAGACATCAGAAAAAGGTGCACTTGGAATCAAAAAATGTGTAAAATGTTTGCACAAAATATGGAAGGCATATTCTGGAGCAGAGATGTGGGGTCTTATAAACCCCACATCTCTCCATAAAGAGGACCTATCAGGCACTATTCCTACTACAAGGGATGTTTACATTCCTTGTAATATGAATAAAAGTGATCAAAAAAAAAAAAAAAAGAAAAGGTAAAATAAACAATAAAAAAAAAAAGTTTAAAGCGCCCCCGTCCCCGCGTACAGAAGCAAACGCATACATACGTCGCACCCACATATGTAAACGGCGTTCAAATTACACATGTGAGGTATCACCACGTTTGTTAGAGCAAAAGCAACAATTCTAGCCCAAAACCTCCTCCTTAGAGTTACAACTCTAAACTGGAAACCTGTAAAAAAAAAAAATTTAAAGCTTCGCCTATAGAGATTTTTAAAGTACCAAAGTTTGGCGCCATTTCACGAGTGTGCGCAATTTTAAAACGTGACATGCTAGATATCTATTTACTCGGCATAACATCATCTTTCATACTATATAAAAAAATTAGGCTAATGTGACTGTTTTTTTTTTTTTTTTCATGAACGTTTTTTTTCCCCCAAAAAAAACGCGTTAAAAAAAAAATCAAAGTTGCAACGATAGCCCTTTTATTTCTTAGAGTCTCTGCTAAAAAAACTTATAATGTTTGGGAGTTCTGAGTAATTATCTAGCAAAAAAAATTATGGCTTTTACATGTAGGAAAGGAGTGCCAAAATGGCCCGGTATGGAAGTGGTTAAACCTCAACAGAGATAAAGGCGGAGCCTGAGCTATTGAGCTCATCTGATCCCTTAACTTTCTGCTTATGATCCAGCATGTGTGTGATTAAAATGTGCACGGTGAGCTATTCATGACCTTCTCAGCAGTGGTGGATGGTGGAGAATGCCTCGCTGCAAGAACATGTAGACCACTGTAACCCAGGATCAGCAACAGTAAACTGCTATTAATGTGCCCTCAGGACCTACAACCAGGAGATGTTGCTCAGTTGGCTTCCTGAATGCAAAGGAAGAGGCAGGGCACGCAACCTTAGACAACCTTCTAAAAAACAAGGGGACGCATGTCCAGCACATGATTTCTGCTGTGCAGGTGCAGTACAGCACCACAAGTAAGGAGACCAGGTGCAACAGTGCCAGAGCAGGCGCCCTCCGGAAGGACAGCCAAATAGCACAATTAAGCCAGGCCATCCTGGATTGTAAAACCGCGCCACCAGAAGTTTGGAATTCTCATCTCCAAAGCGATTCAACCCTGTTTACTCACCATGTCAGCAGTAGGAATAGGAAGGAGTTAATGTCTTACTGGCTTCGCCATTTTTACGGTGGGCATATCCCTGCAGGGGTCCTTAGAGACTAGGCTCTGCATCGGGCAGACCATGTAAGAAGGTAGGCTTCTCTCAGTAGAGAGAAGAGGTCCATCACCTAAGGACACCAGCAAAAAAATGTGGCTAGGGGGATGGGAGATGACCCTGCAGCCTTTCCTTTTGCCTGTGTCCAGTCACCTGAAGATAACTACATATAACCCAGTGATAATGTTTTAAAGAAATCTGTGTGCTATACAATCAGGTAAAAATATTTTGGCTGGAGTTTTGTAATAAACTGATCACTAACGTTCACACAATTCACAGAAAGACAACAATGAAAAAATGCATAAGTGAAGAATACTTTTACTGAAAACCAAAAGATCTACAAATACTAAAATATAAGAAGTGAAACTTATTCACAAATCTGACTAGCTATCATATTTCTACAACCACTTGTGTAGTACCTTATGCTGTGATGCTTCCCTTTCAGCTCTGACTCGTTCAGCTTGCATTCTCCTCTCCCATTCTTTGGCTGTAATGCTGGAGGAGGCAATGCTGATGTCCCTCTGGTGTAGTTCTTGAGTTAGCTGAGAGATCTCCTTCTTCATCCCATCCAGAACACTGCTGTATGACAGTTCAGCCTGGGAGAGCTGGCTCTTCAACTGTTAGAACAAACATTGGAGACTTCCATTCATTTCTTTTTTTTTGCTTGTTTGTTTCTTCATTTTTAGTTATTTATTTTTTTGGTTTAAGAAGAAATAATTACAACAAGCAAATGTACGGCAAGTTAGTTATAGTGTGAATTACATTACTGGGCATACACAGAATAATGTAATAGAGTAACAGTTGGCATTTTGTATTAAGGTAGGTATCAACTTCAAATAAATGCTAAACTGAAATGCTTGAAATAGGTCTTTCCTATCCAAATCCCACATGACAGGACTGGGCGTCTTAGCAGCCAATCACCAAGCACCAGCACAGCCATATGAAAGCAAGAGAGGCGAGTCCCATGCTCCCCATACCTGGAAGTAGCTGGTCTATTTCTTCACTTCTGATGTTCAAATGAAGTAGCAGAGGAGTGAAGAGAAGATAAGTACATGTTGCTGAAGGACCTGCCATTAAAGCTAAATTCCATGCAGATATTAATGCATAAAAAAAAAATCGAGCTCAATATTCATATTGTAAATGTAGTTTTTAAATTCTAGCAGGTTAGGTTCCTAAATTAAACATGTCACCAGGTTGAGTCTTTTGCAATCCCCTGTACAGTACAGCACAGACTGGGGAAGGGAGAAGTGGCACAAGCAGCCATATAGCTGTGCTGCAGTGCAAGGTGATAGAAAAAGAGATGGAGCTCATCAGTCTGGTGGTTCCAAATTTGACTGTCTAGTCACAAGCTGGGGGAAAGGACAACAACTGTAGTTACTGAGTGGTTTGCAGAACAAGGGCCCTTGGTTCAAATGCCAACCAGGGCACTAATTGCATGCGGTTCTCCCTGTGCTTTTGTAGGTTTCCTCCAGTACTCGGATTTCCTCCTAAGCCCCAAAGACATGCTGGTTTATGGCTCCTGTCTAAACTGGCCCTAATACATAGCTCCCAACTGTCCCTGATTTGGAACAATGTCCCTCATTTTGTTCTGATCTATATAGCTGTATAAAATGCACTATTTATCTTTAAAAAGGTGTTTCTCAGTGCTAAACCTTTCATCCGATTTCTAAATTGCTGCATTTGTAAATGTCAAAAACCAATATAAAGGAATAATTGTGGTTAAAAAGCACTTGTGGGTTTAACTTGTTTTTGTATAATTCTCCTTGCTCCAGAGCTTAGTAAATTAAATGAAGGTTCACTTTGTAAAGATTATCCAGTCACATGCAAGGAGAATATATAAATGAGTAAACTTAGAAGCATCTCACAACTAGTTTTGTTTGATGAAGGGTCAAATAAACCAGTAGGAATAGAAAGTCATCAACGATCACAAACTATTAAATTCCTTATACAGTACATATTCCATCAGCTGATGGGGTTGATTTAGACCCCTTTCACACTGGGACACTCTTCAGGTGTTTTAGCGCTAAAAATAGCACCTGTAAAGCATCTGAATAGCACCTCTCAAGCCACCCCAGTGTAAAAGTCCAAGTGCTTTCACACTGGGGCGGTGCGCTTGCAGGACAGGAAAAAAAGTCCTGCAAGCAGCATCTTTGGGGCGGTGCGGGATCTGTGTATACAATGCTCCTGCACTGTCCCCGGCCACTGGAATGCAAAACGCTTTGGTAGCGCTGCAACATGGGCGCTATTAGCCCCTTCTTCGGCCGCTAGCGGTGGTTAAAAGTGCCCCACTATAACAGCGGTAAAGCGCCGCTAAGACTAGTGGCGCTTTACCAATAACGTCCTCACCGCCCACTGTGAAAGGGGTCTTACTAAAGGCAAAAAGACTGTGCACTTTGCAACTGCAGTTGCACTCTGCAAGGGTATTTGCTCCAGAGCTCACTAAATTAAATGAAGGTTCACTTTGCAAAGATTATCCAGTCACGTGCAAGGAAAAAAAAACAAAAAACTGCTTTTTTGCTTTGACATGATTGGATGATGGAAGTCAGCAGAGCTTCCCCTCATTTACTAAGCTCTGAAGCAAACGCGCTTGGAGTAGGGTTGCACCGATACTGGTATCAGTGCCACTAAACATTTGCTCATAGTTCTCGTATTAATGTTCCGATACCTAAAACCAATAGTTTTGCGGTATGATTTGCGTCCATACAAAAATGAATGGGCTCAAATCGCACTGCAAAGAATCGCATTTTGAATAGGAACGCAGTGCGATTCCTCTCCAAATCACATGCCATTTCTCACACTGCTTATGCGTGAACCCAGGCTAGTCATAGTGACTTCAGACTGGGTTCACACAGGAGCGGTGCGGGAAGCTGCACGTGATTCGGACAAAAATCTCACCGCATTACTGTTCAAATCACATGCGCTTCTTTGCAGTGCGATTTGAGCCAGTTCATTCTGTTTAGGCTCAAACCGCACCACACACATATGGTAATTGGTACTGGCGAGTACTAGAGCACAGGTAACGATCGCTACTCGCTTTTAAAAAACAGGTATTGGTGTATCCCTACCTTGTAGAGTGCAACTGCACTTGCAAAGTTCACACTCTATTTGCTTTTAGTAAATCAACCCCCATGTCTTGAGCTCTGATATCATAAAAAAGTGGTGTCAACCCTGCCTATTTCATTTCTGATGGATTAAAAGGACACAGTCCTGTCCTTATCCTTATAAACCTTTTTATTCACAGGAAGTTATGAGCTATCAGGATTTCTGGCCGAATCAACAGGCATTTTCTTGAACTTATCAAACAGATATAACAAAACGCTTTTAATGGTATATTCGGCAGACCAAATGGACTAAATAAGGGAAGTTCATTGTCGGTAAGGGTTAATGTGCATTTTAACTTTAACAGAAAAAAAATATCAGGCCTCCTGTCCTGTTAGACAAGGCTGCACTGCGTGGCAGTTTTGTGTAGATTTAAGAACTGGATGGCCAAATATACATATCCTTTGGCAGGTAATTTTATATATATATATATATATATATATATATATACACACATATATATATATATATATATATACACACATATATATATATATATATATATATATATACACACATATATATATATATACACACATACATATATATATATATATATATATATATATATATACACACACACATACATATACACACACACACACACACACCTTTTTTCCCCATCTGCGTACCTAGCCATTACCTGGTGGTCAGCTTTAAAGGGAACATGTTGGTTTTTTTCCCTACGTTGTTCTAAACACTAAAACCTACACTGGAAGGACCAAGGGCAGTACCTACATCTCCTACCTGAACCCTTGGAGATTAGTATCTGCTAATGAATAACAGTTTCACTCCACCAATGAGGCAGAGCCATTGGGCCATCTCTGTAACCCTTCAATGCCTTTACCTTTGCTCCAGTCTTTAGATGAGAACTGATAGAAGGCAGTTTGCACTTCCCCTGTCTTGGTAGGATTATAACACATATAAAATGGTAGTAAGGAATACATATGACAGCAGAGGCTCTGGTACACAGCACATATTATCAAGATCGTTTCAAGCCAAATAAAAAAATAAAAAGCACAGAGAACTTACTGACCTTCTTAATTTCTGCCCAGCATTTTGTGTGCTCTTCTTCTAACAGCTGCCTTGATTCAGACTTCTCCTTAATCTCTTTAGCAAGCTGCTGGCATTGGACTGTCACTGACCCAATCTGACTTTCTAATCGGGTCACTTCATCTTGTAGCCTCTGCTCATTTAAATGGCTAACGGACAGCTGAGCATGCAGCATATCCACCTCTGTACACCCATCGGAGAGCCGGGTTCCTTTTAATCTTTCTTCTAATGATCTGGAATCAATAATCATAAAACCATGAACGCATTTCATCTGCCTATCAAAGATATACAACATATTCACATTGTAAAATAAAGAGAACATGAATTAGTATGCAATGTACCTCTTCATATTATGTGCTCATAATACTAATCAATTATATACTGAAAAATCTGTTGTTCTAGCAGCCAGTAAAACAGAAGGCGGACTCCCCCACACCATAAAGAGAGTATATAAATGAGTGAACTTTGAGGCATCTCACACATAGTTTTGTTTGATGAAGGGTCAAATAAACCAGTATGTTTAGAAAGTCATGAACGGTCACAAACTATTAAATTCCTTATACATATTCCATCAGCCGATTTGATTTAAAGTAAACCTGCGGGCTCACTTTACAAGGTAAGATGGCCTTAGACCCATAAGGAAGATACCCTCCGTGCTCCCTGGCTCAGTTCATCTTCAAAATACCCATGGATCCATAAAAATTCTAGCAATCTTGTACCCAATTACAGTCCAGCTTTTTTGTCAACATTTTTCCCCACTTCCTTCCATCCACTGAACCTTCCTATAGACAGCCAAGGTCACGTACTGCATTCAGCACTCAAAATAAAGGTACAGTAGCAGGAATAAGTCTAGTTATACAAGGATAGATTTTCTCTTGTTAGTCAGTGGCTTGAACAAGAGAAAATGACGATTTTCCCATCCACACTAGACAGCATGGAAGGAGGAATCTTCACTGGAGGCTGTTGTATTCAGCAGCAAGTGGGACCCATGGTTGCCTGAATACAGTGACTGCATTTGATAAGACACACAGTCCCTGTTCGGCTCATAATTTTTCACCCAGTTCGGACGATTATTAAAAGAAGAAGTATGACCAGAGCTTTTTTGGATCCATTTCTCCTATGGATCACAGGACTGCAGTTCGTTCTACACCCCTGTGACCCCCTTTCATCCGACAGTGGGCCAAAGTCCACTGTCGGCCATTGACTCAGCTGGTCCAGGCTCCACCTAGGAGCCTGGACTGGCAGCTGTCTCAGCCTCTCAGCAAGTCGCCAGCTGACTGTCCCATCTCTCTGCTCAGTGCGGAGGGGAGAACTGAGTTATCAGCTGTGTTTGATCGCTCAGCTCTGAGTTCAGAGGCAGCAGAGGACAGGGGATCAATCGATGCTGCATCCACCTAGGTTAGTATCATTTTTACTTTTTTTTTGGAAACCCGAACTACTCTTTTAAATTGACTTTTGTCAAGTCAGGGGGACTGACAGGGCCAACCCATGGGTTGAATTTCACCCAATTCAGAGAATATTTCGAACTGCGTATGGATATCTTTAATGGGCCAGTTATCAAATAAGAAACTGCTTAATCTAAAATGCCTAACAAAAGGCTGTAGCTTTTGGGAAGCTCGGTCACAGAAGAGTCTGCTTTATGGACCTATGCCATGGTACATGGTAAGATGAATCCATGTGTTCACATTAACAAAGCATGGGAAGTGCTGACCAATACTTTTGGTAAAACTAAGCCTCGGCAGGTTGCACAAAGAATACATCTGCTCAACCAACTGCGATCAAAAGCGAATAGGACAACATTTTCCAACCACATTTCTTATGGTTTAATTCCACAATCCAAAACAGTTATATCGAAACTATTGTTACCTTACAACCACGTATGTCCCATAAATCCATTATAATGTAAAGAACCAGGTCAGTGGCAGCAGTGATTTAACCTCCCTGGCGGTATTCCCGAGTCTGGCTCGGGGTGGATTTTTCATACCAAAAGCGGTATCCCCGAGCCAGACTCGGGCTTGCATCGCAGGATCCAGGAAGAGCATACTTACCTTGTCCCCTGGATCCTGCGACGTCTCTCCGCTGTGATCGGCAAGCCGCTGTGTCTCGCTCGATTCACAGTGCCGAGCTCCGTTCCCTGCGAGCGTTGCGACGCACGGGGACAGAGTTCGGCGGTAAATTCAAAAGTGAAACACACAGTACAGATACAGTATACTGTAATCTTACAGATTACAGTACTGTATCAAATAATGACACATCCCCTTTGTCCCTAGTGGTCTGCCCAGTGTCCTGCATGCAGTTTTATATATATAAAAACTGTTCTTTCTGCCAGGAAACTGGAGATTGTCCATAGCAACCAAAACTGTCTCTTTACATCAAAAGTGGTTTTAGACCAGCTAGAAAAAAGCGATAATAAATTATAATCACTTGCAGAATTGAGCGATAATGATTTGTGAGGAGATCCGTCATCAAACACTAAAAGTAAAAAAAGCTAAAATTCTGCAACTGAGCAAATTTCAGTGTTTTTGATTTGATTACATTATGATATAATTTTTATTATTATTATATTATTATTTGTTATAATTATTTATAGTTATTTATTATATTATAATTTTTTATTTTGTTTTTCAAACTTTATCATACCCGGGATGTCTACTAGACTCTGGTTTGGACAGATTTAAGTGAATTATTCCTAAGAATTATAGGCCTACAATATAAAATGCCAAATTTCTGTGCAAAATAATTGTACCGCTTTCAGCACCTAAAATCTGAAATAATCATACCGCCAGGGAGGTTAAGGTAACCTTTATTCTCAGGTAAGATCAACTCACCTGATGCTGCTCTCCCTTTCTCTCAGCGTCTTGTTCACCCTGCACACCTCTCTGTGTAGCTCTTCCTTCTGTGCTTTAGACCCCTGCAGGAAGTCAGTCTGAGCTTGTATAGTCGCCCTCAGCTCAGCTTTCTCCTCCTGGAGAACCTGTATGGAGAAAAAGCAGGAGAGTTTCTTAAACAATTATAATTAAATGTTTAGATAACTACAGTACAGAGTGGCCTAATAAGGTTTTTTATTTCTGAAAGAAGTGAGAAAAAGTTTGAAACGTTATCTTTTTACTGCTGCTCATGTATTTGCCAGGTGTCAAACAGAAAAAGAAATTATAGATATCACCTTCTGTTATTTAGCAGCAAGAGGAAGCCCCCCCCCCCCCCCCAAATCACAGACACAAGTCGCAATAAAATCGACTATTGCAACTCCCTCCTCATTAGCTTACCTTTGCATAGGCTATCCCCTATTCAGTCCATCATGAATGCCGCTGCCAGGCTCATCCACCTTACAAACCACTCAGCGTCTGCTACCCCTCTCTGCCAATCCCTCCATTGGCTGCCACTCACTCAACAAATTTGATTCAAAATAATAACAATAACTTACAAAGCCATCCACAATTTGGCCCCCAGCTACATCACTAACCTAGTCTCAAAATACCAACCAAATTGTTCTCTTCGTTCATCCCAAGACCTCCTGCTCTCTAGTTCCCTCCAGGACTTCTTCCGGGCCTCTCCCATCCTTTGGAATTCCCTACCCCACTCTGTCCGACTATCTTCTACTCTATCCACTTTTAGGCGATCCCTGAAAACTTTTCCCTTCAGAGAAGCTTATCCTGCCTCCACCTAACAACTGTGATTGTATTTTCTCCATCAGCTCATCCCCCACAGTTCTTACCTTTTGTATCGCTTGTCCCTCCCCTTTTAGATTGTAAGCTCTAACGAGCAAGGCCTGTTAGAGCTTACAAGAGTTGTAAAGTGCTGCAAAGTGTTAGCACTATATAAATCCTGTATAATAATAATAAAATATACATTTATCACACTGAGGTCAGTATAAAACCCTTCCTAGGATTTAAGTGCTGTTTGTGTTCAAATTAGGGAGACCCCCCTTCCCCTTTTAAATTTAATTTCCAGATGACAGTGTTAGACAAAAACAAGAAGACAAAGAAATGAAGTCTCTTCATTGCTCACACAGCATTTAAAACCTGACAAAGATTCTAACTCTTTTCAATTCCCTCCCAAACTAAACACTGCAAAACCATGGAAGAACATGGACAGTGCAATGGTCCAGTGGTCAGCAGTTGCAGCAATAGGATCCTAAGTTAAAATCCCAACCAGGATGCTACCTGCTTTAAGCATGCATGTTCTCCTTATAGTTGATTAGGTTTGCTCTGGGAACTCTGGTTGCCTCCCACAATCCAAAGAAATGCTGGTAGGGTAATTGGCTCCTGTCTAAATTAGCCCTAGTATGTGTATGTATGCATATCAGATAAGGACTTTGTATTGTGAGCTCCTCGAAGGAAGGCAATGATGCAAATGTACAATATGTAATACGCTGCGTACATTTTTGGCCCTATATAAACACCTGCAATAGATAATAGGAAATAAGCCACAAAAATATAAAATGGACACAGTCCCCAGAAATCTGTGAGAGAAACATCCTGAGTACAGTACAATACTATCATAGCAAAGACCAGCCACAGGGGCCTCACCTTTATGGTGTGCTGAGCCTGCTCAAGCTCACGCTCTGTTCTCTCCTGCCCAGAAATTAAGGACTCAAGCTGCAGATTCAGACTCTCTACTTCCCCTTCTTTGGCACAGAGAGTATCATTAGCACGTTCCAGTTGACCACTGAGAAGCTGCATTTCTGATCGGCCAGCCAAGCTTGTTTGCTCCAGCATCTGCTTACGGCTTTGGGATTGCTGCTGCAAAATCAAAAAAGGTAATAATCAGTATAAAAAAAAGAAAAAAACTGAAATCTGGCCGGGCAAATCACAGGCACATTTTGCTATAAAAGGAGTGGGTGTGGCGCTGCTTATTTTTAGTGGTGTATGTCCCTTTAAGTGCACTTGCGATAAGTATGCTGGGTAAAGTGTTTAGGTGTGCAAATAAGGAAAATAAAATACCATGACAAAATAAATAGGTAAACAGCTTATTAGTGAATATATGGTTGCAATATCTTACTGGTGAATAAATTCATAAAACAATGGAATCATCAAACTTGCACCCTATGTGCTGTGCTACAATAGCATCCGTGGAAAAGTGACATGTGCTATGAAACAATATAAAAGTCCAAAAACTAACTTGTGCTAAAAAGCAAAAAATAATAAGTCCATAATGCAGTATTAGTTAAATTCATAAATCATGTGGTGTGCTGGTGATTTTCAAACGTGCTCCCCCTTCTCCACCTCACTCACCAGAATCTCTCCCCTTTAGGGGGTAAGCCAACATTCACAGCACTTCGCAAAGTGTACAGTCTCTTTGCCTTTTGTAAATATGTGTGTGTATGTTGGGGTGGGGTGGGAATTTCCCAAATGGGGGGAAAAGACTACAATAAAAACTATTCTAGCCCTTGCACGTTCAATACAAAGTTTTAGCTGAAGTGCTTTAAGATAAAATACATGGATGCTAAACGAATTCAGCTTAGAGAAAAATAATGATCACAGATTAAATAATAAAGGCAATGCTAGCAATAACAATACTATACAAATAGCTCTAATCCACAGCAATCAGAAATCATCTCTAGCCTAGCTACAGAAAACTGAAACCTGATTGGCTTTCATATATTCTGCACATCATAACAATATTGTACTAACTTATGAGAGAAAAAAAAACACCTATCAGAAGGAAAGCTGTACACTTAAATATAGAAGTCAAAAAACAACTGTGTCCCTGTGTGTACCTGGTATATTTCAGCCTGTTCTGCAAGTGTCCTGCGCTGAGCCTCCAATCCTGTCAACTGTTGCTGATACAGGAGGCGCTGCTTCTCCCAGTCCAGAGACCTCTGGCGAAATTCCTATAGAAAAGCCATAATGCAAACAATTAGAGATATAGAAAGAGAAAGCACAAACTTACTAAACTGTCACAATTCTGCAAAAAATCATTTAATCACATGAAAAGTACTGTGCAAACCTTTTAGGCAGGTGTGGAAAAAATGCTGTAAATTAAGAATGCTTTCAGAAATATAAGTGTTAATAGCTGATTTTATCAATTAGCAAAATGGAAAGTAAATGAACAGAAGAGGAATAAAAATCAAATCAATATTTGGTGTGACCACCCTTTGCCTTCAAACCAGCATCAATTCTTCTAGGTATACTTGCACACAGGTTTTGAAGGAACTCGGTAGGTAGGTTGTTCCAAACATCTTGGAGAAGTAACCACAGATCTTCTGTGGATGTAGGCTGCCTCAAATCTTTCTGTTTCTTCAGGTAATCCCAGACAGACTTGATGATGTTGAAATCAGGGCTCTGTGGGGGCCAAACCCTCATTTCCAGGACTCCTTGTTCTTTATACTGAAGACAGTTCTTATTGACATTGGCTGTATGTTTAGGGTCGTTGATGTGCTGCAGAACAAATTTGGGGCCAGTCGCACACCTCTCTGATGGTATGGCATGATGGAAAAGTATGAATTTCTCAGCATTGAGGATACCATTGATCCAAATCTCCAACTCCATTTGCAGAAATGCAGCCCCAAACTTGCAAGGAACCCCCACCATGCTTCACTATTGGCTGCAGACACTCATTATTGTACCGCTCTCCAGTGAACAAATCCCTCTCGCTACAGCCAAATATTTCACATTTTGGCTCATCTGTCCAGAGCACCAGCTGCCATTTTTCTGCACCCCAGTTCCTATGTTTTCCTGTATAGTTGAGTCGTTTAGCTTTGTTTCCACATCAGAGGTATGACTTTTTGGCCGCAATTCTTCCATGAAGACCACTTCTGGCCAGATTTCTCTGGACAGTAGAAGGGTGTACCTGAGTCCCACTGGTTTCTGCCAGTTCTGTGCTGATGGCACTGCTGCACATTTTTCAATGTTGAAGGGAAGTAAGCATGATGTGTCTTTCATGTGCTGCATGAAGTTTCCTTGGCCAACCACTGCATCTACGGTCCTCAATATTGTCCAATTAATGGTGTCCTCAATGTTCAGAAATACAGGCAGATACTTATCCATCATGCCATACCATCAGGGAGGAGCGTGGCTGGCCCCAAATTTATTATGCAGCAGGCCAATGACCCCAAACACACAGCCAATGTCATTAAGAATGCTCTTCAGAATAGGAAAAACAAGAAGTCCTGGAAATGATGGGTTGGCCCCCGCAGAGCCCTGATCTGAACATCGAGTCTATATGGATATACATGAAGAGACAGAAGGATTTGAGGCAGCCTACATCCACAGAAGATCTGTGGTTAGTTCTCCAAGATGTTAGGCACAACCTACCTGCAAAGTAGGTAAACAAAAATATACCCAACTGAATGCAGACTTCCAGAGGATAGCAATAAGAGAAAAAAAGACCTTCTTAAACAATCAATGCAAAAAATTAGAAGAAAACAACAGAATGGGAAAGACTAGAGAGCTGGAAATATCAAGGGAAAGTTTTGTGCAAAGATGGGGACGACAATAGACAAAAAATGGCAAAGACTTGACAGAAGCAGAAGAGATAAAGAAGAGATGGCAAGAACTATACAAGAAAGATCTGAATGGCCAATATAACCACGTTGATGCAGTCACTGACCTTGAACCGGATATCCTAGAGAGTGAAGTCAAGTGGGCCTTAGAAAGTATTGCTAATAACAAAGCTAGCTGATGTGATGTTATACCAGCTGATTTATTTAAAATCCTGAAAGATGATGCTGTTAAAGTGCTGCATTCAATATGTCAACAAATTTGGAAAACTCAACAATGACCACAGTAGGGAAAGAGGTCAGCTTACATTTCCACACCAAAGAAGGGCAGCGCCAAAGAATGTTCAAACTACCAAACGATCGCACTCATCTCAAGCGCTTGCAAGGTTATGCAGAAAGTTCTACAAGCTAGGCTTCAGCAGCATGTGAACCGAGAGCTACCACAAGTACAAGCTGGATTTCGAAGAGGCAGGGAGAAGGAACTGGAGATCAAATTGCCAACATTTGCTGGATCATGGAGAAAGCAAGGGAGTTCCAAAAAAATGTCTACTTCTGCTTTGACTACAATAAAGCCTTTGAATGTGTGGATCGCAACAAGATGTGGCAAAACTGTCTTCTGAAAAATCTGCATGAAAGTCAAGAAGCAACAGTTAGAACAGGTTATGGAACAAATGACTGGTTTAAAGTTGAGAAAAGAGCGCGGCAAGGATGTATATCGTCACCCTACTTATTTAACTTATATGCATCATGAGTACATCATGCAAAATGCCAGGATCGACGAATCACAAGCCGGAATTAAGATCGCCGGGAGAAATATCAACCTGAGATATCCAGACGATACCACACTAATGGCAAAAAGTGAAGAAGAATTAAAGAGTCTCTTAACGAAGGTGAAAGAGGAGAGAGCAAAAGCGGGCCTGAATTAGAACATTAAGAAAACTTAAGATCATGGCAAATGGTCCCATCACTCCCTGGCAAACAGAAGGAGAAGAAATGGAAACAGTGACCAATTTTATTTTCCTAGGCTCCAAGATCATGGAAGACGGTGACTGTAGCCATGAAATTAGGAGATGCTTGCTTCTTGGGAGGAAAGCAATGGCAAACCTAGTGTAGCAATATGGACTACAAACCGTAAAGTACAGTGATCCTCCGGTGTTTCCGTGCATCGCATGTCCCTCTAGTGCTCAGTGTTAGCAAGTGACATCATATTTGTGAGCCAAACGAAAGGAATTGTGGGATGAGTAGTCCCCCAGACTGATAATGGCTTTGCATGCTTATGCGCCTGGACTACATATCCCAGGGATCATAACTACCATGAGGGAGATTGCTGGGAGTAGCTATAAAAGAAGCAAAAAAACCCACGCGGAGCTCTCTTGCTCCTGGGCCTGATGTGAAATGGACCTCTCCGTGCATGGAGAGAGAGATCGTGGCCTACCACACGGTATACCACATTCCAACCCGGATGAGATGGGCCTAGCTCTGTTGCGGTTCATCTGGCATCCATCCAGCACCACTCCGGTCGTCTGCCAACCAGTATACTGAGCTTCACATCGGGAGATCAATATGGCAGATCCGCTGCACGAGTGTTGCTAAACGAGATACTGTCCGGAAGACATCTAATCAGCCTGACAATCGCCCAACCTTTACAAATCCTTTATCACGGTTCCACTGGGACACTTTGCACATAAATATTTACCTTAGGAATCCTTTACTGAACTCGCTTTGAACACTGTGCATAGACACCTTTAGCTTCTTCTTTACAAGGAGCCTATTGCTTGTTACCACACCTTATTGTATTACAGTGAATGAGCTCCTACATGCCGGTGAAGAACATCAGATCTGCAACGGGGACATTTGTTTCATTACTGCTATAAGGGCCCTTATACCATCACCTTTAAGCCTGACCTCTCATTAGGTTAACAATTATACGTGGGCCAAGGACTCCCCCCATAAGAAGTATGTCCGTATATTCAGATAGCTGTGTTTATCCTTACAGGTGCTAGCAGTACTTCAATGACCCAGTGTATATAATATACTGTTCTACTTGATAATATCTTGCTTTGTGTTATTTTGAGGAATTCCTTTGCTGAGTTGGCACTGTCGCCTAAAACTCAGCAGATCTATTACCTCCTCTTTGTGACAATATCCTTTTCAATCTGTTCGAGTAAGCATTATCAGAGCGTAAATACACAGAGTTGTCTGATTTATTACTTTAAGGTGGTGCGAGGATATTCGGAACCCAGAGTGTCAGGTGGATTGGAATGTTCACCAGGTCATGGCAGTGCAGATGAGAAGGTAATTCCAAGCAGTCCCTTAGTGGGTTGTGCTACACTAGACAACAATATAAAAAGCAGAGACATCTCTCTATCAACAAAGTGCCGTATAGTCAAAGCTATGGTATTCCCAGTAGTAACCTATGGCTGTGAAAGTTGGACCATAAAGAAGGCTGAACGCCGAAGAATTGATGCTTTTGAATTATGGTGTTGGAGAAGACTCTTGAAAGTCCCTTGGATGGCAAGAAGATCAAACCAGTCAGTCTTGAAGGAAATTAACCCTGAACATTCCCTGGAAGGACATATTCTGCAGCTGATACTAATACTTTTGCCACCTAATGCGAAGAGAGGACTCATTGAAAAGACCCTGATGCTGGGAAACATGGAAGGAAAAAGGAGAAGAGGACAACATAAAACGAGATGAATAGATAGCTTCATAGAAACAATGAACATGAAGTTAAGCAAACTCAACTCTAGGAGGCAGTGGAGGACAGAAAAGACTGGCGCGATATGGGCCATGAGGTCACGAAGAGTCAGACATGACTAAACAACAAAAATCTGCAGAGTTCATTCAAAAAATGGTGTACAAGTGTACCTAGAAGAATTGATTTGATTTGGATTTCTCTTCTATTTACTTTCCATTTTGTACATTGATAAAAATAAACTAATAAAATATATATTTTTTAAAAAACATTGTTTTGCACAGTACTGTATATATCTCAACAATCTCAAGGTTACAAGTCCATCACCAGAGATCTAGATTTGCCTTTGTCCGCAGTGCGCAACATTATCAAGAAGTTTGCAACCCATGGCACTGTAGCTAATCTCTCTGGGCATGGACGGAAGAGAAAAATTGATGAAAGGTTGCAACGCAGGATAGTCCGGATGGTGGATAAACAGCGCCAAACAGTTTCCAAAGAAATTCAAGCTGTCCTGCAGGCTCAGGGAGCACCAGTGTCAGCGCAAACTATCCATCAACATTTAAATGAAATGATATGCTATGGCAGGAGACCCTGGAGGACCCACTGCTGACACAGAGACATAAAAAAGCAAGACTACAGTATCATTCTACTGTTTACCTAAAACGGAATGAGGCCTACAAAGAAAAGAACACAGTACCTACAGTGAAGTATGGTGGAGGTTCAATGATGTTTTGCTGCCTCTGGCACTGGGTGCCTTGAATGTGTGCAAGGCATCATGAAATCTGAGGATTACCAAAGGATTTTGGGTCGCACTGTAGAGCCATGTCAGAAAGCTGGGTTTGCATCCAAGATCTTGGGTCTTCCAGCAAGACAATGACCCCAAACATACGTCAAAAAGTACCCAGAAATGGATGGCAACAAAGCGCTGGAGAGTTCTAAAGTGGCCAGCAATGAGTCCAGGATCTTAATCCCATTGAAACCTGTGGAGAGATCTTAAAATTGCTGTTGGGAAAAAGCACCCTTACAATTAGAGAGACCTGGAGCAGTTTGCAAAGGAAGAGTGGTCCAAAATTTCGGGTGAGAGGTGTAAGAAGCTTATTGATGGTTATAGGAAGCGACTGATTTCAGTTATTTTTTTCAAAGGGTGTGCAACCAAATATTAAGTTAAGGGTGCCAAGAATTTTGACCAGCCCATTTTTGGAGTTTTGTGACATTATGTCCAATTTGCTTTTTTTCCCTCCCTTTTTTTGTTTTGTTCCAATACACACAAAGGGAATAAACATGTGTATAGCAAAACATGTGCTACTGCAATACTTTTCTGTGAGAAATATTTGATTTTCTGGAAATATTTCTGGGGTGCCAACCATTTTGGCCATGCCTATATATATATATATATATATATATATATATATATATATATATATATATATATATATATATATATATATATATATATATATATATATATATACATATACACATACATACATATACATATATATATAGACATGGTCAAGAGGAGCATGCCGATTACTGTACATTGTTCGGCGTGCATGGATGTAAAACAGGAACCAACTGTTCCTGTAATCTGGCTGTAATCCACGGATATATATATATATATATATATATATTTATATTTATTACATCCATGCACGCCAAACAATGTACAGTAATCGGCATGCTGCTCTTGACATTGTCCATGTCTACAGAGCAATATACAATAATCTGCAGAAACGACTAAAAAGAAGGAATTCTATACAAAAATTATAAAACAAATTACCTTCATAAACAATGCAACTCCACATGCAGTGATACATGCATCAGTGGTAATACCTAGTCATATGTATAAGAAGTATACTCTCAGCTGCCAGTTTATTTAAAGCAGGCTGTGCAGTAGCGTGCAAGCTCTGCTAATTATGTTCATGCTCCTAACCCCTATAAAAAAATAGAAAATAAATCACTTACTGATAGTATGCCCAAATTTACCTGTAAAGAAAAAGTTAGATTATGTACCTTATACCTATCTTCTACCTATGGTGCCTAGGTGAGGGCAATGCCATCTTCCTTCTGTTGAGATCCTGGGGAATACATAGGGCAACCCAAGTCTTTGGAGACGTTCTTGCACTGGACTGGGATATCCTTTTTTCTTTACATTTTGGACCTAGTATCAGCAGGCGATATTTACAGGGGGAGGGGGCCTAGATATTTTAAGTGGAACTTGCAATATATTGTAATGGTCCACATTAAGTTAGGCTCTTAAGGCTCCAAACATACAACTGATCAGCTGCCAGTTCAGGACTGTTTTTAATGCCACACTCTGTACTAGGACCAAACACCACTGATGTCACACATACCAACACCGAATAAAGTTTCGATGACGAACACGCTGAAGAGTGACGCACCCACACTGCGACTCCGATGAATGCAACCTAGAGTTTTCTATTTTTTTTCTTTGTAATTTTCTCACCTCCAGCCTTCTTGTCAGACGGCCAACCTCTGACTTCTCTTCTTCCGCTTTGCCTTTCACCTCCAGCCTGTGGTGTCTTCTCTGAACCTTTTCATAAGATCTTTTCAATTTATTGAGCTATTGACAAAAGACAGTAAATAAAGGGTTTCATTTCTAAAACAAGGAAATCAAATAAACTTCAGATATATTAATTGAACAATATCTATTAAAACAAAAGCAGGGAAAGTAAAATCAAAGCATATAAGGAAAAACTGCACAGAATTGATCATCTATGAAAACCACCAGTTAAATGACCAGTAGAATATAAAAACACAGGATAATGTTATAACATGCAGCTCTTAACTGCTGTAAAAAGTTGCACTTGGTTTGGCCCTGTCCACCTGCACAGCTATCAGTCTGGTTAAACTGACTATTAGATTTTTTATGGGGCTTTTTGTTCTTATGGTGCTGTCCGTTATCAGGGATAATGACCATCATCTTGGAAATAAAGATTGCTACTATGGGGAGACATACATGTAAGTAAGCATTTAAAACACTTGATTTTGATGTGCTTCTACCTGCACTTTTTAAGTTGGTGACAGGGTCTCCTTTAGGTTGTAGTGAAGTCTACACTTTTGTTTTTTAATTGGCCCCATGCAGTTTTATGCCATAAATGTGCTACTATGCACCACCTACTAGCATATTATGACAGACTTACCTTTAAAATGGAGCCCTATAGCGCTGCACTGTCACTGCCAGCACTCCCATTATCACCCAGTCTTCCTTCCAGGTTTGCGTTTTCTGGCCGTTTGAATGCCCAGGACTCACTGACATCACTGTGGCAGAGCTCTCTGCATTTAGGGGACATCCAGCATGCCCTGAATGCGCATGCGTAGTGACTTAATAAGGCTACAGCAGATGTGAGTATCCTATTTAAGAGTTTACTACCGCTTTAAAGTACAACTAAACCCTACCTGAACAACATTTTTTCTAAAGCACTGTGTAACATAAACAACTGAAAAGTCTTTTTTAAATTTAATAGACCCTTTTTTCAATCTCAGTGCTGCTGATATCCTCCTGCCTTTTGCAGTCACTACCTGTTTACATGCACTTGCTTCAGCTTTATTACAGGAAACAGTATTGACTTAGGGAGCTGGGTGACAGAGCCAGTGACATAGGTATCTGACACATAAAAAAATATGATGGGTGTGAAGAGTCTGCAAATGGCTTTGCAGTGCAAAAATTCAAGAAAAAGACAAGGGGATCAGCAACAGGTATCTGTGGGATAAATCAGAGACAGAGGGGGTTGATTTGCGAAAACTGGAGCATGCAAAATCTGATGCAGCTCTGCATAGAAACTTCAGCTTCCAAGTTTTATTGTCAAGGTTTAATTAAACAAGCTGAAGTTAGAAGCTCATTGGCTACCATGCACAGCTGCACCAGATTCTAAGTGTGCCAGTTTTAGTAAATCTCCCCAGATACTTTTTAAAGTATGCCCATTTGTAATTTAAGAAGTCTGCAAAAATGAATTCCTATCATGTCAAAATGTACAAAATCATTTTCAGTAAATGTAACTTTTATCACTAAATAGTCCAAGAGCTCCAGTCAGTTAAAACGAGTACCTAGGCATAATCTCTCAGGTTCTGCCCAAAAGGAGCATCTTGGAAGAATTAGGTTATGTTCTGAAGAACAGAATAAAGCTGGTCATATAAAGTTAGATTTCTCTTTTCAGCCTCGTGGGCTGAAAAAAAAAAAAAAAGAAGAAGAATCACTGACTTACCCCTATCTATGCTAAACTGCATGGATGGTGGAATCTCTGATGCCAGCTTTTACATTCCAAAGGCCGGCCCCTGCAGAGCAAAGAACGCATCTGATGCAGTCATTGTTTGGCCAACAACTTTCCACCAGACGCCTTCAATTTTGTAATTTAAAAGTTTGTTGAGCCAGGTCGTGCCACAGGAGCACACACAGCTCAAATCGTGCCCCATTCAGCATGAATTGGATGAAATTGACACCATGTATGACTAGCATAAGGGCTTAATTCATTTACAGGTTTAGTATGACTATGTCTTGATGGAAAAGGTAATGATGGTATAACAAACCTCTTCCTGAAACTGTGTCAGTTGAGATTCATACTCTGCTGTCTTCTTAAGATTGCTCTCCTCTTGCTCTGCCAGCTGTTTTCTTAGAGTCTTGATCTGTAGAATAAAAAAACAGGATACACTTTAATAAAAAAAAAGCCTTCGCATAAAAAATGAAACTACAGTTCTAGTTAAAATAATTGCTGGCAGGCTGTTTTTATATTGCAGCGGAGACTCTGTGTCTTCTGCATAAAAAAAATGCATGGTAGCAATGTTTTTTTTCTAAATGCACGTTGAGTTGGGCATGTGCAGTTCAGTGTACAGTTCTGAAATCTGCTGGAATTAATAAACTGCCTTGAGCATGTGCAGGAGTTATATTACACCAGGCTGGAAAATCAAGATGGCAGAAGAAGCCAGGGCAAAGAGCTCCCTTTGGCACATAGGTCTGCCATAATATTTGTATAGTGGCTTTGCGTAAATGTTTTAAATATTTATGTCTGGAGGAAGAGAGATTTATCCACCACATACAGAAAGGCTTCCTCGCAGTAATGCACTGTACACACGATAGGATTTTCCGATGGAAAATGTGTGATAGGACCTTGTTGTCGGAAATTCCGACCATTTGTAGGCTCCATCGCACATTTTCTATAGGAATTTCCGACACACAAAGTTTGAGAGATTGCTGTAAAATTTTCCGACAACAAAATCTATTGTCGGAAATTCCGATCATGTGTACACAAATCCGATGCACAAAGTTCCACGCATGCTCAGAATAAATTAAGAAACGAAAGCTATTGGCTACTGCCCCGTTTATAGTTCCGACGTACGTGTTCTACGTAACCGCGTTCAGAACGATCGGATTTTCCGACAACTTTGTGTGACCGTGTGTATGCAAGACAAGTTTGAGCCAACATCCGTCGGAACAAATCCATGGATTTTGTTGTCGGAATGTCCGATCAATGTCCGACCGTGTGTACAGGGCATAAGAGCTATAAAAATGTGTGATGGACTCCCTCAAGAACTAGTTCTTGCTAGCTCAGCAGATTGCTTTTTTAAACAAAGGGCTGGATGCATTCCTAAATGCACAAAATATGACTGGCTACTAACATTTAAAAAAGGTAACACTAGGGGTAGTTGATCCTGGAAATATCCGATTGCCTCCTGGGACCAGGAAGCTATTTTTTCCCCCATTGGAACGAATTGGATCATACTTTATTGGGATTTTTTTCTTTCCTCTGAATCAACTGTGGGTATAGGCTAGTGTATATGGAGGTTTTCTATTATTTTTTTTTTTCTATTGGTTGAACTAATGGCCTTGTGTCTTTTTTCAACCTAACTATATATTTATATCTTTTTTTAGTTGGGTAAATAACTCCCTGATAGAAACCATGAAATCACTGAGTAACCATCATGGGTAACAAGCACCCTATGATGTCTGCTACCAAACTGTTATTCTTAAATGAGACAATGTGAAAGAAAAGGCCCAATTCTTTTCAAACCCTTTGCTAAAGTTTCTTCATTTTGGCAGGGTTTTCTTGGATCAGGACCTGTGACCCCCAGCTTTCACACGTCTATTGGTGAAATCTGTTGGTATGATTTATTCAGATAAAGGTTTTTAAATGTATATCATTCTGGTATATTTGCAGAGTGCTAATAAAACGGGACCACAATGTTCTATAGCATTGTTGTCGATGTTAGTTAAACTATTCTGTATCGCTAAAACATTGGACAGAAGCATATGGGGATTTTCATTCAATGGGAATTTCATTTGCATTTAAACTGCAGAACCCATTCAGCTGTCAGAGATGGTAGGATTACCTCCTGGCTCAGTCTTTCTTCTCGAGCTCTGGAGGTATTTAACTCCTGCTCTCTGAGTTGTAAAAGCGTATTGAGTGTCTCAGTATGGGCTTCCCACTCAGCCTTCTTATGATCCAACATGATGTCAATCTGTCTCATCAGTTCTTGCAACTCTGCTTCACAGGAACTGTAAAGTGTTCTGACACAAGGGAAGAAAAACAATCATGTTCATGTAAAAAACACACCACAAGATTACAGCAACATTATCAGTAGAAACAACCAATACCAGTCTAACATGAAAAAAGGCATGTCCAGGGAACAGTTATTCATTAGCATGGATTATCAAAAATGTTGAAAAACAAGAGCAAAGGTTTAGTGTCTACAGCAGGCATCGGCAACCTACAGTACAAGATGCCTTTTTAACTGGAGCCTAAAACAGTGCTGCCATAGCCTGTAATTCACAGCTCACTAGGCTGTCAATTGCAAATCCTTGTCTGCCCATGGCTCACCCACCTCCCCAACTTTACTGACAGCATAGCACACTAAAAGGTTCAAAAGCAAGGTGTATGGAAGAAGCCCGTCCACCCCCCTACACCCTTCCTCCAATTGTTGGAACTGCTGTAGCAGTAAAACTTATGCATTTCTGCGTGTGTGGCTTGTGGTTGATCTGAGGTGTGAGGGTGCAGAGCTTAGGGCTGATCTGAGGTGTGAGGGTGCAGAGTTTAGGGCTGATCTGAGGTGTGAGGGTGCAGAGCTTAGGGCTGATCTGAGGTGTGAAGGTGCAGAGCTTAGGGCTGATCTGAGGTGTGAAGGTGCAGAGCTTAGGGCTGATCTGAGGTGTGAGGGTGCAGAGTTTAGGGCTGATCTGAGGTGTGAGGGTGCAGAGCTTAGGGCTGATCTGAGGTGTGAGGGTGCAGAGCTTAGGGCTGATCTGAGGTGTGAAGGTGCAGAGCTTAGGGCTGATCTGAGGTGTGAGGGTGCAGAGCTTAGGGCTGATCTGAGGGTGCAGATCTTAGGGCTGATCTGAGGATTGAAGGTGCAGAGTTTAGGGCTGATCTGAGGTGTGAGGGTGCAGAGCTTAGGGCTGATCTGAGGTGTGAGGGTGCAGAGCTTAGGGCTGATCTGAGGTGTGAGGGTGCAGAGCTTAGGGCTGATCTGAGGTGTGAGGGTGCAGAGCTTAGGGCTGATCTGAGGTGTGGGGGTGCAGAGCTTAGGGCTGATCTGAGGTGTGAGGGTGCAGAGCTTAGGGCTGATCGGAGGTGTGAGGGTGCAGAGCTTAGGGCTGATCGGAGGTGTGAGGGTGCAGAGCTTAGGGCTGATCTGAGGTGTGAAGGTGCAGAGCTTAGGGCTGATCTGAGGTGTGAAGATACAGAGCTTAGGGCTGATCTGAGGTGTGAAGGTACACAGTTTAGGGCTGATCTGAGGTGTGAGGGTGCCGAGCTTAGGGCTGATCTGAGGTGTGAGGGTGCAGAGCTTAGGGCTGATCTGAGGTGTGAGGGTGCAGAGCTTTGGGCTGATCTGAGGTGTGAAGATACAGAGCTTAGGGCTGATCTGAGGTGTGAAGGTACACAGTTTAGGGCTGATCTGAGGTGTGAGGGTGCAGAGCTTAGGGCTGATCTGAGGTGTGAGGGTTCAGAGCTTAGGGCTGATCAGAGGTGTGAGGGTGCAGAGCTTAGGGCTGATCTGAGGTGTGAGGGTGCAGAGCTTAGGGCCGATCTGAGGTGTGAAGGTGCAGAGCTTAGGCCTGATCTGAGGTGTGAAGGTACACAGTTTAGGGCTGATCTGAGGTGTGAAGGTGCAGAGTTTAGGGCTGATCTGAGGTGTGAAGATACAGAGTTTAGGGCTGATCTGAGGTGTGAGGGTGCAGAGTTTAGGGCTGATCTGAGGTGTGAGGGTACAGAGTTTAGGGCTGATCTGAGGTGTGAAGATACAGAGCTTAGGGCTGATCTAAGGTGTGAAGGTACACAGTTTAGGGCTGATCTGAGGTGTGAAGGTACACAGTTTAGGGCTGATCTGAGGTGTGAAGGTGCAGGAATTGGGGCTGATCTGAGGATTGATGTTGCTGAAATTGGGACAATTTGAGATGTTAAGGTGCAGGAATTCAGTCTGATAGGAGGTCTGAATATGCATACATTATTATTAATATTATACAACTATAATGCTCCATTGTTCGCTGGCACTGCCCTTGTCTACAGTATAGATATTTAACCACCAACACTAAAAACGCTACAAATCAGGCTTGCTGGGCTGATGTGGAAAAAAAGGTAACACTTTCATGGCAGGGTCACAAAAGCACAAAGGTAAAATTCAGGCATTTTGGGAAAAAGTGCTGAGTAAACTTTGTTTGAAAGTGACAAAATGAGACAAAGGCAGGATCTCAAAAAATACAGGGATTCTATGAAGAGAACAAGCCACTTTGCATAACTTAAAACTGAACTATACTCACCCAAACTCCAGTGATTTCGTGTCCATGAGTACCCTCCCCCTAGGAACAGACATCTTTGGCAGGTCCTCTTCTAAGTTCCGATCTTTAGCCATTTTGATTGGCCAAGCCATGCACGGAAAAAGCCGAAATTGTATGCCGAGCTGTGCATGTGCAGCTCAGTGTACATTGTGAACAAGCAGGTAAGAATACTTTAAAGCAGTAGAGACATGCTATGTCTCTTCTACTTTAATAAACCTCCCTTTTTACAAAAAAAAAAAAAAAAAAGAAAGTAAATTACATTTTAAAGACAAAAAGGTTTTCCACTATGCAAATCAACTAAATACATTACAGATGCATCAAGTTACAGTTTATTTTCCATAGAAAGCAACCACAGCCGGAGTGGAAAATCCTGTCCCTTCCCAGCCTGTTGCAGAATAAGGCCCCTTGTATGGAAGCAGGGGTCTCACTACAAAGGTCCGACATACCCCTCTGCAATAAACAAAACTGATACACCATGCTGATTGGTGAGCTCTAGTTCTGACTCAGCAAGTGGTGTGTTGGACATTTGCAGAGAGGCCACTGCTGCCACACAGAGTAGGGGTCTTTTCCACTTCTCTGCATTTTTTTATACTCACCCTGTCTTTCCTTTTTTTTGCATTCCTTCCAACAAAGCTTCCATCATGGAGTGATAACGTTCCAGAACCAATACCCGCTCATAAACCTGGAAGAAGACAAGAACACTATGATAACTACGTAGGACACTTGGGATTTTGCTAAGCGTAACATGCCAAGGATGCTTGAGATGACACCCGGACAAACTTTGTAATCTATGAAGTAATCAACTAAAAACTGGACACCCACATACACATTACAATCTGATTACAGATTTCCAGTTTCCTTTATACTGCTCATACATATGACATTATATCAGCCCTTAAAGTGACACTAAAGTCTTTTTTTTTTTTTTTTAAATAACAAACATGTTATACTTACCTGCTTTGTGCAGTGGTGCACAGAGCAGCCCAGATCCTCCTCTTCTCAGGTCCCTCACTGGCTCTCCTGGCCCCTCCTTCCTGCTGAGTGCTCCTACAGCAAGCAGCTTGCTATGGGGGCACCCGAGCCGCTGCTCTGTGCATCTCTGCAGACACAGAGCCACGACTCGGCCCCGCCCGCTTTCACTCCTCATTGGTTCACTGACTTTGATCAACAGCCATGGTGCCGCTGCTATGTCTCAGCCAATGAGGAGGAAGAGTCCCTGAACTCAACATCAATGGATCGAGAGGGAGCTCAGGTGAGTATTAGGGGGGCTGCTGCACACAGGTTTTTTTATCTTAATGCATAGAATGCATTAAGATAAAAAAAAAACTTCTCAACATTTTAGTTTAATAATTTCCATATTAATTTCGGTAATTGTTATAATTTTCTGCAAGGCCCTGAGTTTAACCCTTTTATTGAAATGATTACCATAAAACGATCACAGCATTACATGTTTATTTACCTGCAAACATATTGCACAATTTATATTCAATCAGGTTAAGCTAGCAGTACCAGCAATGGCTGAAAAGCCCTCTCATCAACCCCTGGGATGCTGCAGTGACCTCTTGCTGTAGAAGGGCCCCCCCCCCCTCAGTCTCTCCCCGAAACCCTCTGGAGATCAGCGGTGGGAAGCAGAGGGTGAGTGGACGCTCCAGTCTTCCTGCGGCAGCGGTGCAGGTGCTGTAATGTGGGAGGTGCTGTGCTGCCCCCCGGGGTATCCTCAGGCTCCACTCCCAGTCTCAGGGTCAGATCTCTGGTCTCCGGCTGCCAGGATAATATCCAGAGGGGCGCTCTCTCTAACTCCCTCGGTGCCAAGAGGAGGAACTTTCCCGAGAAGTTGAATAGAAATCATCTCTCCACTCCTACTGCACAGTGTCTTTTGGGATCTATAGTGTAAGTTGTCTATTCGTCCAATTATATGGCTGTCATCTCAAATTACATCTCCCAGGATTGAGGATTCTCAGTGCTCTGCATAGAAGTCTTTGGGCTTGCCTGGCTTTAGCTCTCCTTCTGCTGTTCGAATGAGAATAGTCAAGCATAACAGCAGTATCTCCATAGAGGGAGAGAAGAATAAATGGGAAGGTCTCCTTCATATTGCTGTAGCCCAGTACCTGACCATAGAAACATAATTATGTACTGTAGCATGTTATCACCATAAGTAAGAATGGATTAGCAGTGTCTACTATAAATGTGCAGATCTACAGGAGATCATTTTTACAGCACAACTTTTTGTGTAAGACCTCTTTTAGCTGCTTACTAACCTTTTTCTATGAATTGGCTGTTCATGTCCCCAGGTTAAGATCTGTGATGATCAACAGAGGGGGGGGGGGGGGGGGTCATAGCATCAGAAACTAAATGAAAGCAATGGGTCTACACCAGTACTCCATGAATAAAGACAACCTAGGGGACAGATGATACCTGAATGTAGCATGCATGGCAGGGACATGTAAAGTGTATCTCTAGGTGAAACTTTTTTCTTTTTCAGTTTTAGATTGAGTGGGAAAGGGTTAGACCCTATATCAAAGTTTTTATTTCTGTCTCCACTGGGGAGATTCACCACTTTATTTGTACTGCGACCACTGTCATCAGAAAAAAGAAAGGGAGGGGTAATCCAAAATATTTTGATTTGCTCCAAAACGTGGATTTGATTTAAATCAGGCTGATTTAAATCACTAGAAAAAAGGCTTGATTTAAATCTTAATTTTTAAGGAGCAACCGTCATCTCTGTCCCGCAGCAGCTCCTCCTCTGACTTGCTGTTGACTCACCGACACTCCCATTCATTTTAATGGGACGGCTGATGATACGGCAGTGACACAACAAGGTGAGGGACGTGGCGGCAGCAGATGAGTGGATGCCTGCTAACAGGCGCTGCCATGATGGATCTGAAATGACAGGTGCTCTTTAAATGTAAGGACTCATTCTTACTGGTAGTTAGAATCTTTATTATTTGCAAACAAAATGAAGGTTTCCTATTTAGAATAATAAGCTGTCAAGTTAGTAAAACAGCGATATCAGAACTGATTCAATCATGCAGTTTGTAGTGTGCATAGATTTGCAAAACAATGGAATAAAGGAATATTCCTGAACTTTGTTTCATCTCATGGTTACTGTGAAGTTGTGTCAATGCATCAATGCAGTGCATGTTATCTCAGCTTGCAGAGCTTGGATTCATTGAATGAGTTTACCAAAAATGTAAATCTTGCAGAATATACAGCCTCATGCTACATAACTAAACTCCAATTCATGCTGAATAAACTAAATTATTAATGTATCTTAAATAGAAAACTATCTTTAGATTTTTACTCCAAAAGCATTTTATTAAAATAAATTTGATAAAAAAAAAAAAAAATAGATTTACAGTGGAACCTCGGATTACGAGCATACTCCGTTACAGGAGTATGCTCGTAATTCAAAGTACTTGCATATCAAAGCGAGTTTTCCCATTGAAGTCAATGGAAACGAAAATAATTTGTTCCGCGTTGACTTCAATGGGATGCAATACCGCATGCGGCCAGAGGTGGGGGGGACGCTGGAGAGAATCGAAAAGGTCCGAGGATACTTCGGCTGACCTCGGCAAACCTCGGAAACACTTCCTACCCGAGATTTGCCGAGGTCAGCCGTGCTGTACTCGGGCCTTTCTGTGCATTTCCAAACGTGACGTTCGGCTCTGCTCGGGTCCTGCGCCCCCCCCCCCCACCTCAGGCCAAAAGCTGTACTGCACACCGCTTTGGCATGAAACATGCTCATTTTGCGAGACAACACTTGCAAACCGAGTTACGATTTTTAAAAACACAGTGCTCGTATTGCGAAACGCTCGTTGACCACGTTACTCGCAATCCGAGGTTCCACTGTAAATTTAAAAAATAATTGATTTAAATCCAAAAAAATCTGATTTTTTTAATTTTTTTTTTTTTAAATCACTGATTTATATCCACCCTGCTCCAAAACACATCTTCTACTGGAGACACCTGTCCCCAGAGCAGCCGCCTAAGGGGAGAATTCCCCTCACTTTGGAAGGTCTTTTCAGTCTCTAGAATAGGAAGTAATGGGAAAATTCTTCAATGCAAGAGAGATTGCAAAAAACAAAAAACCTGTCAGGGTTTTAAACCCACCCCTAATCTATCAATATCTGTTTTGACTATACATACTGTTTAATCTTCTTATTAATCAGTTTTGAAAACCATGGCCAAGTGTTTAAAGCAGGAGGTCTTTCTGGAAAGTTTAGTAGGAGACTTAAAATAATACTCCTTGATAAGGATGGGCTCAGGCGTGTTCGCACACCCCACGTGCTGAGCCCGCCAGGAAGTCAGCACTGCGCAACGCTAATCACAGGCAGTGAGACATTTCCTGATCTCTGCAGCCGCGCATCGGGTAAATGTCTCACTGCTTGTGATTAGCCGACTTCCTGGCGGGCTCAGCACGTGTGGTTTGCGAATACGCCTGAAATCATCCTTACTCCTGGCACGTGAATGCAATATGACACGAATCTACAGGAATGAAGCTGGGGATGATCACCATGTGACACATACCTAACAAACAGTGATCAAATCCCCAAGCAGCCCCCACAATCCCCTCTGGCAAGGTATTGAGCTCATTCTAATACTGTTTGAAATATTTTTGCTCTCATTACATGAGGCCCGGTAGACATTGTTACAGTATGCATTCATACAAATGAAGTCAGACACAATTTCTAATGTTAGGATCAGCCACCCACATCACCAGTTGGTGAACCACTCTAATTAATCACAGTTCTGTAGCGTTAACTATAGGCACTTTTTTATTTTTATTTTGGATAGCGTAAGGGAGGGTTATAACCCCTGTAACGTTTATTTTTGCCATCTTTATTCCATTGGGGAGATTTACCTCCACTTCCTGTTCCATAGCTAAACAGGAAATGAGAGGAAATCATTGCAGCAAATTAAGGGAATCCCCAGGTCACCAGAACTAGTGTCCCTACTGGAAGATTTCCACTCTATTACTTTTCTGGGGACAACCCTAAATTTGGGCTTTTCTTTTGCTTTCACTTTCAATAATGGTAAACAGGACAAATAGAGAGGGGGGAACTCCCTAACAGGGGCACAGACAGCAATAAAAACTGACAGGTGTTCTAATCCATTTCCCCTCTATACTAAACTAAAAAAAAAGTTTTACTTTTAGCTATACTTTAAAGCTGAATTCCAGGTATGGATTTTATAGCGTAGTTACATTGGTCCAGCTTGGATCAATATTAAGTATGCATATTCCATATCTGTAGGTGAATTGTGGAAGTGCAGAATTACTGTGTAGTAGTCACCATACAATACAGGTACAATAACTGCCACTGTCTTCCTGGTCCTGTGCCAAGGGGCTACCCTTCTTCACAGTGAAAACAGGGGGTTGTTTGCTTGATCCTGCCGCCCTTAACAGTACGCTTTGCATTTTTCTCAATAAAAGAAAGGTGATTGGATCAGGTGGAGAAGTGGGGCAGTGGCATCACAATCTTCACCTCCTACATTTAGAGAATGCTTTGCATTCATTAGGAAAAATGCAAGGCATTCCGTGTATGGCGCCTGAAATGCAGGAATACACTTTAATGAATAAAAAAAAAAAAAAACTATAGTTAGCCCAATTTTTTTATAATGTGAAAGATGATGTTACATTGAGTAAATAGATACCAAACATGTCATGCTTTAAAATCAGTTCTGGGCTTACTGACGGCTCTGGTAAGCTTGGAAACAACTGCGAAGCGGCAGGAGGGGGGCACCTCTACTGCTGCCTCTAAAAATGATCCTGTGGCAAATCTGAGGCCAGGACCACTTTTACCAGATGTCGAATCGCCCACAGAATAAACAGATGCCAGGGTTATGGCAGCTAGCTGCTGCCATAACAACAGTATTTAACGTCAAAATCATGACATATATAATACTGTGAGCGGTCGGCAAGTGGCTATGGTAGTGGTGATTCTCTGCTTTCATGGGGATTGGCTAGGTGATTAATATGCATACATACCATTTTCTGAGCTGAACCAATGTAACCATGCAATTAAATCCATACCTGGAGTTATTCTTTAACCCCTACGCACCGACCGCACACATACATGCGGCCTCACGGAAGTGGTCTTTTTTCCGTGGGGCCGCATGTACGCGTACCTCCCTTTGTGCTGGGAGCGCACTGCATTTGCACTTGTCCACACTGCTATGTTGTGGTATGAACAGAACATGTAGAAAATAATTGTTTTCTATGTGCCCTTGAACAGAGACCTGCATTAATCAGGTACAGGAAAATACCAGTCTCTGCATATAGTGTAAACGTACCCTTAGGTCTCATTCACACCATAATGCGCATAAAAACTCATGAAAAAAAAAATAATTATTACACATTTACATGAGTTTGTATGCACATTATGGTGTGAATGAGACCTAAGGGTATGTTTACACTATATGCAATGACCTACATTTTTCTGCACCGGAAAACCACAGATCGCTGCTAGGGCACACAGAAAACAATTGCCATCTATAAGCCCTGCTCATACCACAACACCGCTGTGATGTACATTGCAGAAAAATGCAGATATGCTGCTCTCTAGAGACATGGACACAAGCTAGCACGGTAAAATGCTGCGTTTTACTGTGTGAACTAAAGTCAAAGAGCTCCAAGTCCACCTTTGTGACCACATTTCATCTCACAGCCACATATTGGCTCCATTCACACTTCGTGGAATCGTGAGCAGAATCGCGCCCATCGCTGCACAACACGCCTTTGGGTGCCATGATCCTTTAATGGCACCTCAAATGTGATGTAATTCTGCCGCGATTGTCAAGTGCCAAAGCACACCTTTACCCACTTGAGCTGTGGAAGATTTTACCCCCTTCGTGATTAGGCCATTTTTTGCTTTTCAGCACTGCGCTATTTAACTCGTAATTGCGCAGTTAATTAACGCTGTACCCGAACAAAATTTTTATCATTTTTTTTACACAGATAGAGCTTTCTTTTGGTGGTATTTGATCACAACTGGGTTTTTCATTTTTTTTGCGATATAAACAAAAAAAAGGCCAAAAAGTTTGAAAAAACAAAACAAAAAATATTTTCTACTTTCTGCTATAAAACATAGCCAATAAATAAAAAAAATCTAATTTCTTTATAAATATTGGCCAAAATGTATTGTGCTACATGTCTACATAAAAAAAAAAAAAAAAAATCACAAAAATGCCCTGTACACATGACCGGTTTAGCCGTTGGAATAAACTCCGAAGGTTTCTCCGACGGAATTCCATTTAAGCGGTCTTGCCTTGACCACATTCAAACCAAAGTCCGACCGTCCAGAAAGCAGTGACGTACAACAAGTACGACGGGACTAGAAAAAGGAAGTTCAATAGCCAGTAGCCAATAGCTTCGTCTCGTACTTGCTTCAGACTATGCGTCGTTTTTGGTCCGTCGGAACAGCATACAGACGATCGTTTTTCCCAATAGGAATTGGTTCCGTCGGGAAATATTTAGAACATGTTCTATTTGTAGGTCCGTCAGAATTTTCGAAAAAAAAAGTCTGATGAGGCATACACACGATCGGAATAGATGATGAAAAGACTCTGTCTGACTTTTTCTGTCGGACATTCCGCTTGTGTGTACACGGCTTAAGTGT
Source organism: Aquarana catesbeiana (assembly GCF_042186555.1). Taxonomy (NCBI): domain Eukaryota; kingdom Metazoa; phylum Chordata; class Amphibia; order Anura; family Ranidae; genus Aquarana; species Aquarana catesbeiana. The sequence goes on from NC_133327.1 coordinate 125,364,198, forward strand.
ATATTAAATGGTTTGTGTGAAAGTTATAGTTGCTACAATTTATGGTATGTTTACTGGATATAAATTTTTTTATATACTACTAATGGCCATGATCAGCGACTTATAGTGTGACTGTGATATTGCGGCGGAAAATCTAACACTAACTGAACTTGGGGGTGAACAGACTGCCACTGACATCACCAGTGACACTAATACAGTGATCAGTGCTAATACTATACACAGTCTCTGTACTAATGACACTGGTTAGGAAGGGGTTAACATCTAGGGTGACCAAGGGGTTAAATATGTGCCTAATAATCTTTACTGTGTGATGATTTTACTAAGCAATGTGCGGATTTTTACTCCCTTCTTTGCAAAAAGAAAAATGTCACATCTCTGCTGTCTGTAGAAATCCCTGCGTTGTTTGAATACACAAAGCTCTCTCCTGTCATTGGCTCAGCTGATCAGCAGGTGCCTACCATATATCATTGTCCAGGACCTGCTGATTGGCTTGTGCTGCAGCGAATAACAGCACAGTCTTCTGGGCCACGCACGCACGCACATGCACGAGTGAACCCGGAAGAAAAGACACAACATACAAGTACGTGATTGTGCCGGTACTGCGGCGGGTCAGAAAGCGGTTAAAAATTGTGCAATGCTTGTCGTGCAAAAAGGATCTGGAGCTTCTTTTTGAATGACAAAACGCGCATAGGGCAGGCCATTGAAATGAATGGACTAGCCCTATGCGACACGCAGAGTCGTGTGAAGATCGCACAGCGGGAACACTCGTTCGCGCTGCGCAATATGTGAAAGGGGTCTTACATGGGGTGTAACATGGTCACATTCCCGCAGCCCCCCCACTTACCTAAGCTGCGGGTGTTCTCCTTGAAGCGTCATGTTTTTTTTTTCTTTTAATCTGTGGCTCCACCAACATGGCCGTGTCATCCATTCATAGATTCATTCAGTGATCTGTGAATGGAAAGACTACAAGTCCCATCAACTTCTCAATGGAGCACAAGTGCAGTGACAATATGCTGCTGGTAAACCAGTGTTTACTTCCTCCAGCCCTATAATACAAGCTCCATACAGATCTGGGGCTGGAGGAATGCTCTGCACAAGCTTCAGCATTGCACGTTTTATTATTGTGAAGCATTTCTGATATGTTTGCAGAAGATGGACTATGACTTTAATTTTCCACTGAGATAAATAGATCAGCACTGTACCTGCTCCAAAGTCAGACTCTCTTCTATCGGTCAGCATACATCTTCACACTGCTCTGCAAACCCTTACAGGAACCAAGCCTCACTTTCACATTCCAAGAACCAAGCCTCACTTTCACATTCCAAGAACCAAGCCTCACTTTCACATTCCAAGAACCAAGCCTCACTTTCACATTCCAAGAACCAAGCCTCCCTTTCACATTCAAAGTACCACACTTTGCTTAACGGTCCAGGAACCAAGCCTCACATTCAAAGAACCAAGCCTCACTTTTACATTCAAAGTACCACGTTTCCCTATCACAATCCAGGAACCAAAGCTCCCTTTCACGTTCAAAGAACCAAGCCTCCCTTTCATATTCAAATTACCACGCTTCACTATCACAGTCCAGGAACCAAGCCTCGCTTTCACAGTCCAGGAACCAAGCCTCACTTTCACATTCAAAGAACCAAGCCTCACTTTCAGCTCTGGTTGTTGTATTATTACTCTGAATCGTTTTATGGTTTATGCAGTTCCCTCTAGCAGAGGCACAGAGCATCATACCTCCCAACATTTTGAGATAGGAATGAGGGACACCTATTAGCAAATGTATGTAGGCATAAGACACACCCCCTTAAAGGAGAAATAACCCCCCAAAAAAAGGTTAATTAAAGTGGATGTCCACCCTTAAAAAAAAAAAAACATAAAAACGCTCCTTTAAATACATTAAAAAACATTTGAAAAAAAAATCTGCGGTGATCTTCAGTCTTCTCCTCCTCGCGTTGATTTCAGGGAAATTTGGGGACTTGCGCATGCGCAGTAGGAAATGGGCAGGGAAGCCACAAGGCTCCACTGCCTGTTTCCCTTAGTGAGGATGGCGGCGCCAGCACACGATGCAAGGGACGAATCGGCCTCAGGGGGCCCAACATCGCGGGCGCCCTGGACAGGTAAGTGTCCTTATTAAAAGTCAGCAGCTACAGTGTTTGTAGCTGCTGACTTTAAAAAAAAAAATTTTAGGGCTGGAACACCGCTTTAAATCCACAAGGGCTTTTTTTTACCACTACTATTCCTTTATATTGGCTTTTGAAATTTACAAATGCAGCAATTTAGAAATTGGATGAAAGGTTTAGCAGCGGGAAACACTTTTTGATAGATAAAAAGTGCATTTTATATACAACTATAGAGATCGGACCAAAATGAAGAGGAATGAGGGACAGTGACAATCCCTCGAAATCAGGGACAGTTGGGAGGTATGGAGCATGTACAGTGAAGTTGTATTAATGTAGAACTATAGTCAAAACATTTTTTTTTTTTTTTTTTCATTTTGGATAGAGTGATGGAGGGTTATAACCCTCATAAGGTTTATTTTTGCTATCTTCATTCCATTGAGGAGATTTTCCTTCACTTCCTGTCCCATAGCCAAACAAGAAGTGAGAGGAAATCCCTAGAAATTAAGGGAATCTCGTGGGGACCCCCAGGTCACCAGAACTAGTGTCCCCATTGGAAGATTTCCCATCTATTATTGTTCTGGGGACAACCCGAAATGTGGGATTTTTTTTTTTTACTTTCACTTTCAATGATAATGGTAAACAGGACAAATAGGGAGGGTGAAACAGGACACAGACAGCAATACAACTGACAGGGGTTCTATTCCATCTCCACTCTATCCAAAACTAAAAAAGAAAAAAAAGTTTTGTGTTTAGTTATACTCTATGTAGCACTAACTCTCGGTGGAGCTGCTGGTTTAAGCGGGCTGTTACCTTCACTCTCGACACCTCTGTTTCACCGGCACCGGGTCTAGGGTTCCGTTGAGTTTACCTCTGGACGATATAAGCACCAAACACTTGAGTGGGTTTTCCAATGCTTTAATAAACAAATAAGGGAAGTAGCAGGAAAGAGGTAGTAGGAAAGCTGCAGGGAAGCTCAAATACCTTTCTGGGGTAATTCTTCAGAACATTCTTGGTATTTGAACACTTACAATTGAATAGTCCCCCTTTTTGTAGGATTCAATCTTTGCCCGCCTGGATAGACATCTCTCACTTGCCTAGCAGCCAGTACGTAGCACAAACAAAAGTCTCTGCCACAGACTTATCTGGAATGAAACCCGTACGATCCTCTGCCACAAGATGTATTGGTTTGTGATGAATGTCAGATACAGCACTTGAACCTTTAAGCCAACGCAGCAGTACTATACTGTAAGATTACTTCGGAATGCGTCCTCCAACCGAGTCACCAGGCCCCTCTCCAGACCAGCACTCTGCATGATCCCTCCATGACGGGTCCTCCCCTGGGATCTCCTCGGTTGTCCAGCTTCTTTACTCTGGATAGACAGCTCAGGACCATTTCTCCGCTGCTGTGGTAGGCCCCACACAGGCTTCTGGGCCCACCCATACGCCGCAGCGACGTGGGCCTCCGGAACAGAGGACCACTAGGTGGCACTCCCAGTGCACCCCCGTCGGCCAGGAGGGCCAGCAGGTGGCTGAAAACGAACCCTAAAACATGGCGTCTGCCCCATAAATACCCTCTCCCAGAATGCAACTCGGAGGACCACCTCCACCGAGTTGTCTCCAGGAAAGAGGAGCACTCATACGCTTCAACACGTTACTTTTCCAACACCTGCCGATGGTAACAACGACACCCACCCACACAGTGCAGAACTGCATGCAACGTCAGCCAAGCTGGAACAGAGGCGAATCTAACTTCCTATAATAAGCGACCCAAATTTACCTATCAGCGGTAGATAAAAATCTACCAGCGCTACATCTAAAACAAACTTTATTGGCCATGTCAGCACTGGTATCTGTGCCACCCACTACGGACCTGACCAATTTTTTACATTTAATGCAATTTTTGGGAAAAAAGTAACAAAACTTTTTTTTCTACTTTGATTAGTGTTAGTTTAAAAAAAAAAAAAAAGTGTTGCTATAAAGTATAACTAGAAGCAAAACTTTTTTTTAGATAGAGTGGAAAGGGATTCGAACCCCGGTCAGGTTTTTACTGCTCTCTGTGTCCCCGTTAGGAACATTCACCCTCTCTATGTATCTTGTTTACCAATATCACTAAGAGTGAAAGTAAATGAAAATCCCACATCTTGGGTTGTCACCAAAACAGGAATAGAAGGAAAATCTTCTAGTGGAGTTTCTGAACTTCGGGGGGGATTTCCTCTCACTTCCTGTTTGGCTATGAGACAGGAAGTGAAGGGAAAGCTCTCCAATGGGCCGCAAATGACGAAAAAAATCTGACAGGGGTTATAACCCTCCTTTACTCTAAAAAAAAAGCTTTGCTGTTTGTTCTACTTTAAAAGTAATTCTGGTACAAAACACTTCAAAGTTATTCGAAGTTATTTTAAATTTTCGATCGTGACACTAATAAAATGTGTAAACAATACAAAAAAAAAAACATGAAACAATAGTCTTTATGTAAAGCCAAACCGACTGTATGTGCAACCTTACCAAACCACCTGTTGCTTTATGCACGGGTCCAAATCATTTGGTGGGGGGGGAGGGGATTACGGCATGGGGTTGTTTTTCAGGTGTTGGGCTTGGCCCCGAATTTCCAGTGAAACTCAAAGTGATTGTAAAATCTCATTTTTTTTTCATTAAAAATAACAAACATGTTACATTTACCTGCTCTGTTGCAGTGGATTTGCACAGAGCAGCCCCGGATCCTCCTATACTCGGGTTCCTCTTCGGTGCTCCTGACCCTTCCCTGTTGAGTGCCCCCACAGCAAGCAGCTTGCTATGGGACACCCGAGCCAAGCTGCTGCTCCGTGTGATCGTTCACACATGGAGCTGTGGCACAGCTCCACCCTCTTTCTCTCCTCATTGGCTCAATGACTTTGATTGACCCCATCCTCGCTCTGTCAGGAGTGGTCGCGGGTGCCCCGCGGAGATCGCGGCCACCGGGCACAGACATCGGCTCATTAGGGACGAAAACTAATTGCACTCCTGTGACCAATAGGAGAAACCCAGCCGAATTAGCTTAGGCTGAACTTCTCCTTTAACAGAAAAACAAAACCATTTATAGGCATGTGCATTCTATATTCTCCACTGCAGTTGGCGCTCAACCGCAATGGCAATGCAGCTGGGGGAGAAAAATGTAAGGAACTCCTCTATGATTTCCTCAGTCACAGGAAGATACAGTAGCTATCCAATTGGATGCTGACTCCCCGTGTGACTTCGGTGGCCATCTTGGGTAGGGCAGAGCCTATTTAGGGCCCTGGCTCCCAGGATTGGCACGGCTTATGTGACTGGCTAGCATAGGGAAAGGAGCCTCATCTGTCAGGAACACTACTAGAGACAGGGAGAGGTTCCAGAGAGAAGAGAAAGGACAGTGCAGGGACTATGCCTACCTTCTAGGAAGCCTTTCTGTCTCGGTGTGGACCGGCCAGGCCGCATTTCGCTCCTCCATAGCAGACGCTGTTGGCATCTTCCATTCTGCATGTAGCAATATGGACTACAACCGTAAAATACAGTGATCCTCCGTCCGGTATTTCCATGCATCGCATGTCCCTCTGGTGATCAGTGTTATCAGGTGACATCATCTTTGTGAGTCAAACAAAAAGGATTGTGGGATGAGTAGTTCCTCAGTCTGATAATTGCTTCACATGATTACCTGGACTACAGATCCCAGGGATCTTTGCTATCATCAGGAAGATTGCTGGGAGTAGCTATAAAAGAAGCAAAAGCCTGTGCGGAGCTCTCTTCCTCCAGGGCCTGATGTGAGACGGACCTCTCTGTGCATTGAGAGAGGGGTCGCGGCCAACCATGCGGTATAACACACTCCAACCCGTACTAGAGGGGCCCAGCTCCGCTGCTTGTCATCTGGCATTCATCCAGCACCACTCCGATTGTCTGCCAGGCGGTGTACCAAGCTTCACATCGGGAGACTGAGATGGCAGATTTGCTGTACGAGTGTCGCTACACGAGATACTGTCCGGAAGATATCATATCAGCCTGGTCGTTTGTGAGAGGGCAAAAACCCAACCTTTACCCATCCTTTGTCACGGTTTCACTGGGACACTTTGCACAGACATCTTTTTTTTTAACAAGAAATGTAACAGATATCTTTACCTTAGGAATACTTTACTGAACCTATTTTGAACACTGTGCTTAGACATCTTTAGCCTTCTTCACTACAAGAAACATATTTCTTCCCACTGCACCTTATCGGATTATAGTTAATGAGCTCCTACGTACCGGTGAAGACCATCAGTTCAGCAACGGGGACACTATAATATAGGATATAGATATGGGATATGGGAACAATGATCAGTCTCCTCCCCAAGTCAATCCCATCCCCCACAGTTGGAACACACAGTCAGGGACATTTAACCCCTTGATCGCACCCTAGTGTTAACCCCTTCCCTGCCAGTGACATTTACACATTAATTAGTGCATTTTTATAGCTCTGATCGCTGTATAAATGTCAATGGTCCCAAAAAAGTGTCAAAAGTGTCCGATCTGTCCACCGCAATGTCACAGTCCTGATAAAAATCGCAGATCGCTGCCATTACTAGTAAAAAAATAAAAATAATAAAAATGCCATAAATCTATCCCCTATTTTGTAGATGCTATAATAATAATAATAATATACGCTTATTGCGATTTTTTTCACCAAAAATATGTAGAAGAAAATATATTGGCCTAAACTGATGAAGAAATTTGTTTTTGTTTTTTTAAATTTGGGATATTTATTATAGCAAAAAGTAAAAAATAAATAAAAAACGGACATAAATTTTGTTTCTGTACAATGTCGCGTGACTGCGCAATTATCAGTTAAAGCGGCGCAACGCCAAATTCGCAAAAAATGGCTTGGTCAGGAAGGGGGTAAATCCTTCCGGGGCTGAAGTGATTAAGGACAATGGAATAAAAAAAATGTTATTATGTATTTTTTGGTTGTTAATAAAGGGCTGCTATGGCCATTTAAATCCAAGGAATGTGTTGGGTATTAATTTAAGGTATTGGTGGGTTTTAACCACTTCAACCCTGGAAGAATTTACCCCCTTCCTGACCAGAGCATTCTTTGCGATTTGGCACTGCGTCGATTTAGCTGACAATTGCGCAGTCCTGCGACGTTGTACTCAAAAAAAATTGACGTCCTTTTTTTCCCACAAATAGAGCTTTCTTTTGGTGGTATTTGATCACCTCTGTGGTTTTTATTCTTTGCTCTATAAACAAAAAAACCCGACAATTTTTTATTTTTTACTTTTTGCTATAATAAATATCCCCCAAAAATATATAAAAAAACAAACTTCTTCCACAGTTTAGGCCGATATGTATTCTTCTACACATATTTTTGGTAAAAAAAAATTTGCAAATTTATATATTGGTTTGCTCAAAAGCTATAGCGTCTACAAAATAGGGGATAGATTTATGGCATTTTTATTATAAATTTTTTTTTACTAGTAATGGTGGCGATCTGAGATTTTTATCGGGACTGCGACATTATGGCAGACAGATCGGACACTTTAGACACTATTTTGGGACCACTGACATTTATACAGCGATCGGAGCTACAAATAGCCACTGATTACTGTATAAATGACACCAGCAGGGAAGGGGTTAAACACTAGGGGGCGATAAAGGTTAAGTGTGTTCCCTGGATGTGTTCTAACTGTAGGGGGGGTGGGCTCACTACAACATCACAGAGATCACTGCTCCCGATGACAGGGAGCAGTAGATCCCTGTCATGTTGTTAGGCAGAACAGGCAAATGCCTTGTTTACATAGGCATCTCCCCGTTCTGCCTCTCCTGACCACAATCGAGGGCCCGCGGCGAACATCGAGTTCACAGGGCACGCTCCTGGGGCGTGCGTGCACTGCTGGCAGCGTGTGCACACCCGCTAGGCGGGTACGCCCTTTTGCCTGCCAGTGCCCTACTGCCAACATAAATCACCGTGCGGCAGTCAGCAAGTGGTTAAGGGTAATGGAGGTAGGCTGTGGCAGCCACAACATCAGCCATACTTCAGTCAAGTTCTTGACAAGAACACTGGATCAAAACATACCCCAGCTTGCTTGCCCATAATATAGCATCAACATACCGACAAGTTCATTCCTTGTTCACTTTCTGCTAAGGCCTCATTGACATGGGAGTTGGGAACTGTATGGAGTGAGTAAGCCATTTGTTTATGTGGCTGGAGCTACCTGGAACTCTATGCAGGCAGTATGAGGATGCATTGGCTGTAAAGACAGAACCACAGACAGACGTGCAGGGATGGGTATGCTCCAACGGTATAAACAAACAGCTCATTTACACTGTACTGGCCTCAGAGCCATTGTGAATGAGGCCTAAAGCTGTGCTTCCCTCTTCCAGTATGGACGTAGCTAAATAGGGGATTAAAAGGCTGATATCAAAGAAAATCCAGGTACTTACAATACATTTGTATTACTATATACAGGTAACTGCATTCATTGGGAGTGAAGTTCAGATTTCCATGCAGAGCAAAGCAACACGTTCATTTAAATCCTGGCCCCCACAGGTACCTATCCTTACCCTTTCTTCACTTCACAAACACTGCAATCACCCAAGGAACCAACAAAAATGTTATGGGGGAACGTCTGACCTACTTTTATTACTCCCATGTGACAGTACTGGGGATTAGCGAATGGCCACCCAGGCATTCAGTAGTATCAGCTCTTGTAAGCTCCAAGTGAAAGCAGCAGGCAGGAGAACAAAAGTAAATGGAGGATGCAGTTAAAGAAGTTGTAAAGGCAGAAGGTTTTTTTATCTTAATGAATTCAATGCATTCAAATTAAAAAAAGTTCTGTGTGTAGGAGCCCCCCCCCCCCCCAGCACCCCCTAAATACCTACCTGAGCCCCTTCTCTCTCCAGCAATTTCCACGATCCCCTCAGCCATCCAGGACACTCCTCCTGACTGGCTGAGACAGAGCAGCTGCGCCATTGGCTCCCGTGGCTGTCATTTAAAGTCAGTCAGCCAGTCAGGGGAGAGAAGTGTCAGGCCAGGTCAGGGCTCTGTGTCTGAATAGATACAGGAAGCTCTGACTCGGCTTGGGTGCCCCCATAGCAAGCTGCTGGCTGAGGGGCACTCAAAAGAGGGAAGGGCTAGGAGCAGCGAAGAGGGGCCCAAGAAGAGTAGAATCCAGGCTGCTCTGTGCAAAACAACTGCACAGAGGAGGTAAGTATAACATGTTTGTTATTAAAAAAAAAAGAAAAAACAAGCCTTTACAATCACAAAGTGAACCTGTTGTTTTGCATAGGCTACATTTAGGGATTGGTGAGGGTAGAGTTTCACGATCTTCTCTGGTTTGCCATCAATTAACGCCAGCATCCATTTTTCATCATCTCCATTCTTCACCTTAGAACAGCAGCCTCAAAACTGCAGTTCCACAGATCGGATGCAGCCCTTTGTTTGCCTAGCCTTTATCCAGCCTTTGAGGTAATATTCTTCTCACTGACACCAACAGTGGGACATATTTCCTCCCATTAACACCAACAATCCCACCAATACTAATGATTAAACACTATTCCTACCACTGATACCAATGTTGGGGCACCATTACTTCTACTGACAACAACGGTGAGGCATTATTCCTCCCACTAATACCAATAATAGGTCACTATTTCTCCTTTGACTGACCACAGACGCCATGTATTTTACTCTAACCTCCATCAAGGCAAAGACATTGCTTACTGTCACTGATGCCAGGATATTTTCTACTTTCACAATCCAGTCCTCCTAAAGTGTGAAGGACATTAAACTGGCTCTTTGTTTAGAAAGTTTGGAGACCCCTGCCTCAAAATGTTGGAAAATAAAAATGCTGCTATATACTTTTGGTGTAATCTGCAATCAGATGGGTGGATATTTGCGGGCGTCATGAATCCTTGGTTTGAAGGTGAAACAAAATGTATTTATCACTAGTGGCATGCTGCCTTGAACTGGAAGTATGGTGCCCTTGGTACTGTCACTATGCAAGAAAATTATTCTTCAAGCATATTTGATTTTGTACCTTCCGACAGTCTGTTACTCTACAACAAATGGTGTGCAAAGCTAGCATGTATGTACATCAGAGACCTGATATAATAGATTTATCGAGCTCAGCAGTTTAACCAAAGATATCCATGCGGGCTTCCTCAGCTGTTTCAGCCCCTAAGCTTCTGGGTAGTACATCGTGCTCATGTTAACCCTTGTCTTTATTGTTAATTCCCACAGTGTAAATGATATTATTACTTTTCATGGCTTGCCAAGTGCTGCTCAGCCATATAGCATGCATATTTGATGAGTTCACAATTTAGCTGGCAATTACTACCCTTCATCATGTTGTTTAACGCTGAGATCAGCAACAAAACATGTGATTATATGTAATGACAAATATATTTGGAAGGCATTTAAACCCACTGCGTTATATCGGGGCAGGAAATGACTTGACCCAGGAATATTAAATTGCTGGTCAGCATTCAGTTATGCAAAGGGAATGTCCCATGTGTTCACATCACTATGTTTTTCATTTGCTTTCATCTTCCTAACTTATAGACAAACATACAGCATGCACAGACCTCTACCTACATGGATGTGTTAGCTTAACAAGGACACTGTATTCACAAAAACTGAAACATTTTCATAAGGTGGGATCAGGGAACATAGATTAAAATGTATGTCAGAGCAAAATAAAAAAAAATAAAAACATTTAATATATCTATGCATATATGCACATTTTACCATGTTTTATTTTTTTTAAAGAGCCTGCAAATATGGAAAAAACCTGTTGATCCCTTAGCTTGTAATATCCAGTTGTGGGCTGACAGCGTGCAGCATTTTTGTGACCTGAGTTGTGTCAGTCCTGCCCAGATTTTTTGCTAAATTACTCAAACCCTCCTGCTCCCCTCATCTCTAAAAACTAGACACTGCTTATTCTGTAGTCCAAAATAAGAACAAGGAGGGCTAATCAGACTCCTTGGGATAACACAGAAAGTGTGCACAGAACACAGGACAAATAGATGTAACAAAGTGATTTGAATATTTAAAGATATGCTGTCTGTTAGAGGATGGGAAATTAAGCCCACATCCCTAGGTCAAGCAAGCTACGGAAATTTTCCTCTGGTGGGACCTTATAATGCAAGATCTCCCTTGTCTTAATGTAACAACAATTGTTTATAAAAGAAAGTACATTTTATTGGAAAAGTAAAAAAATACAAGCAAGGTGCATAGTGATGAGACTAAAATTGATGCAAATGTAAACAATGATACATGATTCAATACCATACATGAAACCACTTGCTCAGTTTGATTAGCCACACATTACAGAGTACACTCAACGCGTTTCGAGTTATAGCATTGATCCTCTTCATCAGGGGTAAGTGGTTATGGGCAAAGCATTAATATCATGTGGTTATGTAGGGTATCAGAGAAAATCACATCATTTAAAAACAAGGAGTATTTGCTGCCACGAGTCAGTCAGAGAGAGTCGAGGGGCAAAGCACACTGGGAAACCGGCCAGTATTACCCACAGATGGCACTCGGTCCAACCCCAAAGAAAGGCACCACACCATGCACTGGTAAAATGAATGGATCTCTACTCCCTGTTGGTCATAAAAAGAGGCGAACATCAATCTTCAGTTTTCAATTGTTTAAAGGATGAAGTGTCATATAGTCATACAGCACATATATTTATAGTTTACATTCGAATCAATTGTAGTCTCATCACTACGCACCTTGCTTGTATTTTTTAACTTTTCCAATAAAATGTATTTTCTTTTATAAACAATGGTTGTTATTTTAAGACGTATAAAGTCCCTCCAGGGGAAAATTTCTGTAGCAAAGTGATTTGAAGGGTATATTTAGCAGACCAGAATAAAGCAAACAAGAGAAGTTCTTGTTTAAGGTTTACATACAGTTTTAGTATACATGCAAATATTTCTAGAAAGCATGTTAAAACATTCAAAGTAATGTATGCCCTTGCAAAAACTTCCCATGTGGCGAATGAACATGTTTGGATCCAGAACACAAAGGAGTCTATTTAAAAAAAAAATGCTGGGTTAATGTCACAAATATTCACTCAGCTATCATGAATTATTTCTATATTTTGTCTAAAATATTTATCTCCATATCAGAAGTATGGCTTTTTGGCCGCAATTCTGAAATGAAGACCAGAGGGTTCAGGGGTTCCCTAAGGTCCAATTGCAGTGTTGCTGTAATGCAGTAGTATGCATAATCCACATTGAGTTGGGTTGCCATTCATTTTCAATGGCACTCCAAGAGAGTGATAAAGTGGACATGCCTTGAAAAGTGCTGACACTTCAAAGCATGTGCATTTTGGTGCTTCGTAATGCACTGATGTGCACCATCCATGCATTGTGGGATGGTGCATTGAAAGACTATAGGTGTGGTTTCTCTTATGTTGGGGTATGCTGTAAACACATTAATGATGTGACTTTATGATAAATTAGACCAATCTCGCACTAATCTCGCATCCAACACAAGTAATTTGGTAATGAGAGGCAAAACTGTTCAAGTAATGACACAGGGTACATATAACAATGTATCAAATTGGTCCCTGGTGTTTAAATCATAGACATGTTTGCAAAATGATTTTATTAATAATGTATACATTAATGTGTATACAAAAAATTAAGGGGATCTCCAACAAAATCACCTTCTGGATACCAAGTAATAGTTGGCAACATCCCATTTATTTAGCTTTAAAGTGACACTAAACTCCAGTTCAAAAATACCTGTTCAAGTCTGTATTCTTAATTTGAAAAAAAAGCCCCTTCTATTGCTCTCAGCCTTCTTCAAATCTTCTTGCCTTTAGAGGGTGGTTCATGATTCCACTGTATGTAGCCACTCTTTTTTGCTTGCTACCAAGACGGACTGGGGACCATAGACTATGGTCTATGGAAATTGTAGTTTGCATAGAGCAGTGCACATGTCTTCAACTAACATGTCCTGCTCCTTACAAACAAACAGAAGTATGGGGGTAAAGGAGAGATTTGGGAGCTCACAGAGAACATTACAAGAAGGCAGAAAAATACAGGATGAAACAGTTTCAAGAAAGATGGATTACAGGGCCAATAAATTGGATGTGGATGTGTATGGATTATATTTAGAGAATAAAGATATAATTTAGTGTCACTTTAACATCACAGGTGAACACATAATGTTATAGAACTGTTATAGGAGGTTGCTGACAACATCACACTGGGCAGAGACTAAACGCCATTTTGTTGAATAGATTGCCAATGCTTTGTATAACCACTACATGCTCGTAAATGCCACTTTTATGTGAGTGCACACCTATATGTTTTTATTGAAATAAATATGTTTTTAGCAGACATACTATTAGCTTCTTCTATCCTACATGAGCTGTCCTGTATGAACGGCTTTCATACTGAGGATTGAAGACTGGAAGAGAAGGCTTGCGGATCTAGCTGACCTATACTTAAGAGCACTGAGAAGTGTGTATGACCCCCTCCATTCATTTGAGGGGTCCACTAGATTAGGTGAGCACATACGCTAAGGGGGTTCATGGTGAAGAGCGCGGTGGTGTCTGTTGTGTGAAGACTTAAGAAGATCCACTCACTATAATTTAGTGGAATTGAAGATTTAAGGACTATTTTCATTGGAATGGACATTTAATATATTTGCACATCTATTTATTATTATATATTTTATTTTTTTTTTGCAAAAATGTATAATAGAGTATTTATATATTCATGAATTGTTTTACAAGAGTCTACATATATATTTTTTTATATACATTTTTTTTTTTTTACTCAGTGGAGATTTATTTATATTGTTTGTTAGCACTTTATGTAGTGTATAGTATTAGTCACTTGTCACCCAGTTTGGCTGGATTGGCTTTTAAGTCAATGCACGTTGTTTACTACTGATTTTGTGCTTTTTCATTGGAATGCTTCACATAGTATTTTTTTATTATATTAGTCATGTGGTGTAGTGTTTGCACCATTTAGTGTCAGCTGCTCCAGTAATAGTATTTGTGCTCTTTTATAGGGATAGCGTTGACTATAAATGGTAGTGTGATTGTGGGGATTTTTTTATTTGATTAATGCTATAGAACTACCAAGCTTTCATGGGCTGGTAGTTCTGAAATGCTCTTAGTCCACTATGTTATGAAAGCTAATAAATAGGATATTCCTGGGAATAGGGATGAGAAAATAATTTTGGCTAAATTAAATTAACCATAAAATTATCAATTTCGCCCTATGCAAACTTTTTTTCCCAAAGCAGACACTTTTAATTTTGCTTAGTAGGCAGCATAGCTGAAATTTGTTTGAACAAATTCTTTTTTTTCCTTTTTGGGGTGTATTTAGACTAGTTTGGTTTATTTCATTAAGCATTCTTTCGTGTTTTGTTTTTTGTGTATACGTCATTGTTATTTGTGTACCTTAGTTTTAGTTTACCGTTTTTAATTTACTTTTTTCACTGTATTTTTCCTTCTGTGTAAAAATGTAAAATGAGACTTATGAGAAAGCTTTTTTTTTTTTTTTTTTTGTGCGAATAGGTCTAGGAGGAGAAGAACCCTCAGGAAACATTTAAAGTCCATTGCAGGCATTCAAGTCAAATTGACAGTTTCTTTGTCATGACCTTCACCCCCACCCCACAACAAATGGGCAAAATTACATTCTGCCCCAAGAGGACCAGAGTTGTTTGACCGAAGAGGAAAGCTGCTGGAGCATGGTAATATATTTTTTAAATATATACAGGAGGGGGTATTGAGAAAGTAAAAAAAAACATGGAGTTTTGCTTTAACTTCACCTTCCCAATTTCCTCAGATGAATTTAGAAAAAATAAAGGAATTGTACTGAAACCTCACTTTTATCCAAAATTTCAGGAAAATAAAAACTTGCAATTTCGTTGCCTCAATTCCTTACTGTTACTGTTACTTGACCACCTCAAGGTCATTTTATTTAGTTACAGGTACATGATAGAATTCTCTTTAAATCAAGCATTGAGTGAAAACATTTTTTACATCTTCCCTCTCAATGTCTGCAGAATGGATAGCAATAGTAATCTATATTGAGCATATTATCAGTAGGTCACTAGTTATTTGTTTGTAATTTTGAGCATTCAGAACACAAGAAATGGTAAATCATTTTCCAAGAATTCATTTCTAAGTAACAAATACCTGTAAAAGAATGCAAGGTATTTGGAACTGAATGTTCTTTGTGTCAAACAGGTGAGGTGTTTTCATTTCCATTCCCAGACATGAAGGTCAGGGCTGTGTTGACGCAGTCTAGAATATCATGTTGACTTTCAAAACTGACCTTTTATAGTTTTAGACGATTATGTGTGTTTACAGGGAGTTCCAAAGTTGTCACAGTCACCCTTTTTAAACTGATACTATAACTTCAAATTATTATCATATTTGTATTGCCTTCCATAGTTTATGCTCAATTTTTACTATATAGCCAAAATTTGTTGCCACCTGACCATTACATCTACATATACTGTAAGGTCAAAAGCATATGGGCACCCCTTCAAAATATTGAGTTCATCTGCTTTTGGTAAAGGGTACTGTTAATTTTACAGCATACAGGCAAACTTGCTGTAACAGTTTGGGGGAGGCCTATGTCTCTCCCAGCATGAATGTGTCCATGTGCACAGTCCGGGTCCTAGATTTGATGAGTGGTGTGAAGGAACTCAAGTGGCATGCAAATAGCCCTGACCTCAAACCCACTGAGATGGAATGCCAATTGTGAGACAGGTCTTTTTGTCCAATATCAGTACCTGACCTCACAACTGCAGTTTCAGCTGAATGGCCACAGATGTCCTACAACATCTTGTAAAAAGCCTTACCAGAGAAGTGGAGGCTGTGAAAGCCTCAAAGCAAGAAAGTGGGGGTCTCTGTATTAAAAGATAAGTGTGGGATAGCAAAATACAAACTTACATACTCACTGATATGACTCACATGACCGCTGATCACTCAGTTTCTGGTCTTAACTGAGCAGAGAGTGGTAGCTCTCAGTCAGTGGCTCTCTACTCTGCCCCCCCCCCCCCCACCCAGTGCTCACTGGAGTGGCAGGCTGTGGATGAGTGAGAGCAGCTGGCTCAGGCTGTTAGCGGTGTGCTGGGAGGCTGAGCCAGCTACCGGTTAGGCATCTAGGTAGATCTCAAACTTAAAGTCTTAAAGTCAGGATCCCTGACAGAGCCTCAGTGACACAGGCTGCCTACCAAAGACATAGACCCCAGCAGAGCAAGACCTCTGATGAGGCCAAACTTTTATCTTCTCATCAGCCACATCTTCCAGATATTGGCTGAGGTCAGATAAAGATAAATATTCATAACGCAGTAGCTGACTCTCCTTCTTTATTTCTGGAAGCTTCTTCCAGAGGTAGGCAGGAGTAATCAACCAACATACTTAGGGAGCCCTGACCAGACCTAGAAAATAAATTGCTGCTCAGATGAGTACAGCAGAGCCAAAACTAAATGTATCCAGCCTAGGGAAGGTCTCTACATCTGCAAAGAGCTGTGAAGCTTGTCATTGATTTATACAGGTTGAGCAGCCACAGTTGATTGCAAATACCTGTGCGTCCCTGCTAAAGAAATACACTACTTTTTTTTTTTACATAGGCAGTTTAAATGTAAGGGCTTTCATTCTCTAACATGTTCCCTGTTCTCTGAGATGTCTAAGAAATCTTGCATTTAGGGCTTTCAGCCTTCACCCCAAAATAAATGCGCACTGGTGTATGTTGTGTAAGGGTGATACAATGCATTGTTACAACACATCACACTGTTCACCTTCTTTTTTTTTTTTTTTACTATTATTATTTTCACAGAATTATACTACTTTTGCAGTGCATCACCACACATGTATAGCGTGAACACTGCACATAAAAACAATTACTTTCTATGTGTCCTCGCGTTCAGCCTGTGGTAATCTTTACAGATCAAAGCAGCTCAATAAACATGGAAAACTAGTCTGTAGAAGGTACATGCAATGTAAACGCATGCACAATACAGAAACATTTTCTCTATACTAAGTTTCACAATGTGATAAGTATAGCGCCAACAACGTGGAAAATACAAAATGTGTGTTGGAGCTTCCTAATGACACAGATTTTGCAAAATGCTTTGAAGCTGTGTGTCCGCTATCGTTGACGTCACTTCCTGTTGGGTCTCGGGTATCATATCAGGTTGTTGGAACGTATGCCAGCTCTATACAAGTGTCTTGTATTTGTAACAAGGCTGTTTGTGTTGGTGCTAACGGCAGCACCATTAAATGTAAGTGCACAGCTGTTGTTTTATATTTAATTTTTAATAAAAAATACTACACTATCACAATCTATTATACCTCTTGAATTCCTTTGCCATTGAATGAGAGAAAGATATCTGGAGGGCCTGGTGTTGGTGAACTTTACACAGTATCATATGCGGAGTATCTGAATTATGAGCTGAGGAGTGACATTGGTTATCATCCCAAATCATTTGGGGCATGTTAAATATTTATGGTTGGTGAGTGTGCATCTTATATACACACTGTGGTGGAGCACTAAGTGAAGGAGGTGCAAGCACTTCATATTTTATAAACACAGTGGCTGGAGGATCTTAAAAGATCTATATTTCTTTAAGGGACTTTTCTTGCATATATATATGAATTGAGATACTAATTATGAATTGATGGTTGATTATGGTGTATTTATTTTCACTTATATAAAGTATTGAAGTGATTTAGTAGTGCCTTACTTTTTTAATGTTTGGATTTTCTCTATACTGTTCGCAGGTGATGTTGCTCACTTTGTGTTATACATACCTAGCACTTGGCCAAATGCTCTACAAACAGAGGCTTACATCCACAGGAGAGAATTGCCAGATGGATTTCCACACTTTTTAGAGCGATGCTAAGCACAGACAATCGTAAAAAGCTTTGGGACAGTATTGGATGCACTGGTGTGAATAGACGTTATTTATTCATGTATTACACACTAGAGGGCAGAACAAGATCATATCTTCACTACAGCTTTATTTTCTGAATTACTAAATGACTACACACAGGTAGGAAACAAATCTTACCAAATACATCATCAGCAGTCTTCCGAACCAATAGATTGTTCTTTATATGGACATATAAAAAAAAAAAAAAAAAGCTGAAGTGGATATCCTGGAAGATAGAGCCTAGAGTTCCAAAAACTTGTCTTTTTAAACATTTTGAGTTAGCCACTAAAATGTATCACTTTGCAATAAGTTTTGTCTCCCTGGCTCAAAGAATACATCAAATCTTGTGTTACTTTTCCATTTTGTGGATAGCTATGTGCTCAATAATAAACTAATTTGTGACCGTTTGCACTAATACTTTGAACTTAAAACCAGGGCCGTCTTTAATATTGATTGGACCCTGGGCAAAAATTTTCTTGGGCCCCCTCCCCCCCCATGCAATTTCACTCTCCACCTGCTCTGAGACATACAATAAATAGCAGGTAGACTTAAAATCAGTTTACTGTATCAGATCAGGCAGCAATTGTGATTGGTTGCCAGCGGTTACAGCATATCATTACTGCTTACTTACTGGTTGCTAGAGGTTACAGCACACATTACGGCTCACTGATTAGTTGCTAGAGGTTACAGCAAATGATTTCTGCTTGTTGATTGGTTGCTAGAGATTTATGTATCATTTCTTGAATGGACTAGCGCAGCACCATATTTCTATTCATTTACTTAACCAATAGGGGCAGGGTGTACCCTATCTGGTGTAGGCAGCTTTTCCCAGTTTTACATTTATTATTTCTATATTTTTTCTCTCCCTCCGCACATGGTAGCGCAGGAATAATTTTATTTGTTTGCTAGAGATTACTGTACAGTATTACTTTACTGATTGGTTGGTTGAGGTTACAGCACATCATCTCCTCACTGCAGGGGGGGCATGATATACATATGAATGCCGCCTTTATTTACATATCAATGCCACCGGCCGCTGCTATTTACATATGAATTCTGGTTATTTACATGTAAACACAGGGTCTGCAGGTGAGTCATCTGTACACAACAATAAGGCAGAGCTGGGCAGCATTAATACCAGTAATTCACACTGAGATATTGGGACACAGCACAGGACTAAAACTTAAAAGAACATAGGAATTTAAACTGGGATAGTTGGCAAGTATGAGGCAGCTGCTTTGGGCCCCACAACAATGACAGGGCCCAGGGCAGCTGCCCCTTTTGCCCTGCCTTAAAGACGGCCCTGCTTAAAACGAACCTTCACTCCCCAAATTGACATTAGCACCATGCACTCCTTCCGCCCTCTGCAATATGAAAAGACACTTTTTTTTTTTTTTTAGCTTTTCTTGCCAAGGCTAGAATGATGTTTCCCTGTTTCTACAAGCACCTGAGATATGCCCATCACATGTCCCAGGAGGCTGCAAGAGTTATAGAGTGGTCAGCAGGCAGAGTTGCACATGTCAATGGGGACCAGCTGCCTCAAGAGACAACTGGCTCCTGATGATGATGATGATGATGTCAGAGAAGAAGATTCTGGTGTTGGGCCTTGGATGGGGCAGCTGAGTAGCAGATCGCAGCAGGAAAACATTGAATTCACCAGTCAGGTGAGTATGTTTTCTGACCACAACCCAGTTTAATGGGTAAGAAGAGATAGGAAGAAAAATCAGAAGGAAGTGAAGGTCCTCTCTACATGGTTAAAAGTAGAACTTCAAACAATTTTTTTTGTCATGGGTAGAGTAGGGAAGGGTGGAAATCGTCTTAGTGCGACCAAGATAACAATAAAAACCTGAACAAAGCTCTAACCTTTTCTCACTCCTTGAAAAACTAAAAAAAGGGCTCTGAACCTGCACATTAATGCATAAAAATTGCATCCTACACAGACTACCTATACATCTATCAACATCAATAGGCTCCCATACACAAATGGCACAATTTAATGGATTGCAGACGTACATTTTCGGACAGGGTTTGGACAAAACATGTGGCTTTGGCCAGCTGTGTTAAATTTCGTGCATATTTTGTGAAGATTATTAAGGTTTAATTTTTCTATTTTATTATATGATGTCAGAGATACAAAGTACAGCTTCTGCCCCAGGCAGGCATGCTCCACGGGACCCATTTTCTATTAATATTATCCAGCCTGTTTATGAAATGAAACCACACCATCTACATAAACCATCTACTTTAGCTTCCGTTACTTGCTGTTTTCTGTACCCTTTAGATGTGTAGGTATATTTTACTTACCAAATTTACATAGCTTTCATCTGTTTTGCTATATAGTGTATCAAGGGGTCTGTGCAGAAGAAAAAGATAAGTCAACTGACATATTAACTAGGAGAAAGGTAATAGATACTATCCAGGGGTGATACAAGATGGGATAAGTTGTGCAATATGGTGGGGGTGGTAGGTAGACCGTGTGTATTTTGTTTACCATATGAAAAGACAAAACCCAAACTCCACTTTCACTAGAACATTAAAGTATAACTATCGCATGACAATGGAAACCACATTGTTTTCAATATCGCCCGTTCACATCAATGCAACTCAACACAGAGTTGGAACGGTTCCTGTACTACATTAGTGCAATTTCAGCATGATTTTGGTTCCAACGAATATGCAAAATATTTCAAATTAGCATCCAAGTTGCAATACATAATCGCAAAAAATCTGATCAAAATCAGAGCCTGAAGGTAAAACTTTTTTAGTTTTGGATAGCGTGAAGAGGGAATAGAACACCTATCAGGTTGTTATTACTATCCTTTCACCCCCCCACCCACCCACCCCCGTTAAGATTCACTGTATTTGTCCTGTTTACCATTATCACAAAGGGTAAAAGTGAAAGGAAATCTCAAACGTTGGATTGTCACCAGAACAAGGATAGAGGGGAAATCTTCCAATGGGGACACTGGTTCTGGTGCAGTGCCGGGACAAGGTAATCTAGCGTCCATGGCAAGGATTCTGAATGGCGCCTCCCCCCCTCCCCAAAATGTATAAGCATTATGTGTCAGCAAAAATCCCCTCCCTTCCCTCCAAAAAAAATTTGAGCACTAATATGCACGATTACCCCCAAGCATAAATTCCCTTTGCAAGCCAAATTTCTCCCCAAACAAGAATTCCCACTCCTGCCAGCTTGTAGGTAGACACACTCTATGCAGCGCCTCCTACCCACCTCACATGATACCACAGCGCCCAGGGCAGCCGACCCTCCTGCCCACCCCTTGTCCCGGCCCTATTCTGGTGACCCTGGTGGTGGCAACCAGAGATTGCCTCACTTTTAAGGGATTTGTTCTCACTTTCTGTTTTTGATATGGGACAGGAAGTAAAGCAAAAAATTCTGCAAATGGGACACCACTGCCAAAAACCTGACAGGGGACATACACCTTCCAAAAGGAAAAGAAAAGTTTTGGCATTAATTTGTCTTTCCTGACAGACTCCATGGCAGCCTATGTGTGGGTTAACCCCGCCTCCTCTCCAATGCTATAAGACCCCATTCCCATAAATGAGTACTCACCACTAGCTACTGCGTTCCTTTTTTGTCCTACTCCAATGGACCTACACATGCTGCTCACGTCGGTCGGATGGATCCCGGATTTGGCATACCTTATGCGGTGCAGCTCAGAGCCCAGTCACGGGCGGGAGGGTAGCTTTAGAGGCTGGAGTATTCCCCTATGGTGGATGGGTGGTCGCCTCTGTATGCCCGACGGACGGACGCATCAACGGGTGGCAAGGTCTGCGGTTTCCTTATTCTCTCCTCCATAGCAGTGTCTCTGTGTTTGATCCCCTTTTTGTTCATGTCCTTGGGCTATTTCCTTTTTCCTATATTTTTAACATGTAGTAGTATATCTCCTCCTCATGGCGGCTGGAGCACTTGTGCATTCCAGCCCGCCATGGCACTTCCGGGTGGCAGCCGTCCCTGCTGCTCGCGCTTGCGCAGTAGCCGTCTTGAGAGCGAGGCTTGGCTCCTGCATGCGCAGATAGGCGGATCGCTCGATGGCAGCACAGAAGCTGTTCGGCCACCGTCCCATAGAGCGTGAGCAATGGGAGGCGGTGACGTCACGGGTGGGGAATTTAAATCCATCCTCCAGCTTCTGTTCAAATGGGATTTCCCCTGGCAGGGAAAGGAGGCAGACGGTTCCCCTGCTCTGGTCTGCATATTCCCAGGTGAGTGGCTATTAACTTGCAGTATATATATATATATATATATATATATATACACACACATGTCAAAAAAAGGGGAAAAAATGTTTAAAGGATTCTTTATTTTTTTGTAAACCTTTTAATCAAAAGAGGAAATTATATAATACATACTAATGATAATTATGGATGTGCAAATGTTTAGGTGAATATATATATATATATATATATATATATATATATATATATATATATATATATATATATCTGTTAGAGGAGCAAGTTTTTCAAAATCTCCTCATTGGTACCTTGGCTTCTTTCAGGCCATTGTCTGCAGACTGCTATAACATGACGTTCCTCGTTCAAGATCATGGACAAGTCACCGCCTTTAAGTGGCCAGCCCTCACGCACAAGGTATGTGCTTGTGAGGGGAGGGGTTGACGTACAGGCACAAATATTTGCGGTACTGTTATTATATCTTGCTTCCCCCTCTCCCCCTTTTTTGTTTCTTCTCCAGCCCTTCCAGGGAGACCTTGCCAGGCCACGATATCATTCATCATCCAGATCCAGACGAGACTCCCCGTCCGGATCTTACCACCAGAGGTGACGCTCTCATTCCTCCTCTAGACACCGCTCCCACTGCCATGACAGCCGCTCTGATCGCAGAGCCTGCTGGGGATGTAGGACACGAGTCCCGGAGGGCAAGTCCTTGTGTGACCGTTGCTTTGCCCGTGCGGTTGGGGAAAAAGAGACAGAAAACCAGCGTTTAGAGTCTTTTGTGAAACGTGTGGTGCATCAATCCCAAATGAAGATGGACACACCCCACACGATGAGCCAGTCCACTAATTTGTCTGGCCTGCTGGCTGACGAGGCCCGTGATGGTCCGGGCACTTCCCAGCCCTACGTTGCCTCTCTTGACTCTTCATATGATGAACCTGAAGACGGAGAGGACATCAGAGGCTTTGATTTTGCTATGGTTTCACCATTAATCAAAGCAATCAAGGAGGCCCTGAAGTGGGAAGACCCCTCCACTCCCCCAGCTAAACAGAAAAAAATTCTTTAAACATCTGGGGAAAGAGCGCTCAAATTTTCTGCTTCTTCCTGAACTAAAGGGCATCATTGATGAGGAATGGAGTAAGATGGAGAAGAAGTCCTCCATGTCAAATAAAACCTCCAGATTATACCCCTTCAAGTCAGAAGAAGTGAAGAGTCTGGAAAATACTCCCCTTGTGGATGCAGCCCAAATGCGTCTGGCCAAACATGTTACTCTTCCCTTGGAAGATGCAGTGTCCTTCAAGGATGGGCTCGAGAGAAAGATAGATCAGGATCTAAAGAGAATTTATGGGCTTGCCGGTATGGCCTGTAAACCTGCCCTGGCTCTAGCAGCCATGTCGAAGGCCATGGAGGCCTGGACGAAGAATGTAGATTCCTTCCTCAGGGGCATCTCGGAGGAACTGGCCGGAAGTTCAGCAGCCGCGGAACTAAAACTGGCAGCAGTCTTCCTGGGGGAGGTGTCTATTGATTTGATCCGCCTACTGGCACGAATTATGTTGTCTTCGGTTACGGCCAAGAGGGCCCTATGGTTGTGCGCCTGGCTCGCCGACCCGGTTTCTAAGCAAGCCTAGTGTAAAATCCCCTTTGAGGGGTCCTCACTGTTTGGCAACAAGCTAGATGATGCCATAACATGGGCCACAGGCGGTAAGTTGGGCTTCCTTCCCCAGGGCAGGCGTGTGCTCGGTCGGAAGAAACCCCAGTTTAGAAGACGCAGCCCGGAGCACTTCAGAGAAGCACGCTCTTATAAGCCTGGCCGAGACTTCAGGAAGAATTGGAGCAGAGGGCAGGCATCTTTTCGTAAGCCCGCTAAAAGCCAGACATCTGGCGGACGTGAGCAGGCCAAGTCTTTTTGAGATTGCACCCGACCAGGCGGGTCGGGTGGGGGCTCGTCTGCTCCTCTTCTGGCACGTCTGGGTGGCCTCAATCTCAGACTTCTGGGTTAAAAAGACAGTCTCGTCAGGTCACAGATGAGCTTTCTCCAGTACTCCTCCCCCCAGATTCGTCTCCACTCTACTTCCTCATTCAGAGGAACAGAGACAAGTGTTGTTGTCTTACGTAGACCTTCTGAAGACTCAGGGAGCAGTGGTACACGTCCCAAAGGACGAATGGTTCCAGGGGATATACTCCCCTCTCTTCCTAGTTCAAAAGCAGAGTGGCTCTTGACGCCCAGCCATAGACCTGACCTACCTCAACAAATTCATAGAGCATGGGAAGTTCAAAATGGAAACCCTGTCAATCATCCAGAAAGCCATACAGCCAGGCGATTGGATGATTTAAATCGATTTGAAGGATGCTTATTTCCACATCCCGGTGGAAAAGGAGTTTCACAAATATCTCAGATTCCAAGTCAGGCAAGATCATCTACAATTTATCTGCCTCCCCTTCGGGCTGACAACGTCACCCTGAGTCTTTTCAAAGGTTCTCCTGGCCACAGTGGCTCTCATCAGATTAAAAGGGGTACGTCTTTACCATTACCTCGACGACCTCCTAGTATTGTCTCAAAGCAGACAGCAGTTGCTGGTCCACCGGGAACAAGTGATCTCCACCCTGTCCAGCTTCGGGTGGCTCCTGAACTTAGGAAAAAGTCATCTAGACCCAGCTCAAAGCCTAATATACTTAGGAGTTCAGTTCGATACAGTGGAAAACACCATCTCCCTTCCATTAGAGAAGATCCCGACTGTTCGAGACAGAATTTCTCGAGCCCTACACGCCCCGTGCCTGAAAGCCTCCCAGTGCCTGGAAATTGTCGGCACGATGATTTCCACAAATCCCATGGTCAAATGGGCCTCGTGGAGACTACATCCCTTCCACTCAGGCTTCCTGCAGCAATGGAACACAGGGGACAAGAACCAAGTTATCCACATAACTACGACAATGAGGAACAGCCTCTTCTGGTGGCTTCAGCGCAAAAATCTTCTGACTTGCCACTCCATTGCTCCCATCTCTTGGGTCACGGTCACGATCGATGCCAGGGTACCGGTTGGGGAGCCCTCTGCGGATCGAACCTTGCTCAGGGCAAGTGGGACACCTGCCTCCCCAACCCAGGTTCGAATGTCCTGGAACTTCGAGCAGCCTGGTGTGCCCTCCAGTCCTTCTCCCATCTTCTGAAAGGGGAGTCAGTGTTGTTAAGGATGGACAACACCATGGCAGTCTCCTATGTGAAGAGGCAAGGGGGTACTCGGAGTTCCACACTCCTTCGAGAAGTCAAACCCATTCTATCATGGGCACAGAAGAACCTTTCCAACATCTTAGCAGTCTTCGTCCCAGGAGTCCAAAACACTCAAGCGGACTTCCTATCACGTACCCAGTTGGACAACAACGAGTGGTCCCTTCATGTACGGACATTCAAGTGGCTCTTGTCGCTGGGAATCAATCTCGAAGTAGATCTGTTCGCTTCCCTCTGCAATTTCAAGCTGAAGAAATTTTATACCCGAGGCCGTTGCAGCCAGGCCTTTGGAACAGACGCCCTGATGGATCAGTGGAGGTTCAGGAGGGCGTATGCCTTTCCTCCACTTCCAGTTATCCTGAGATTCCTGCAGAGGCTCCGAGTGAAAGCAGTCGAAGTGGTGACAACAGCTCCCTATTGGCCGAACAGGCCTTGGTTCCCCCTCCTTGTCCAACTCAGTTTCTGGGACCCAGTGCCTCTCCCTCTCAGGCCAGACCTTCTTTCTCAGGGGACAGTCCTACACCCTTGTCCGGCAGTACTGAGATTGATGGTCTGGTTCTTGAGAGGGAGAAGCTAGAATCTCTTGGGTGCGCCTCAAAAGTGATCTCCACCCTCATGAGTGTCAGGAGACTAGTAGACCAGACTGTGTGGACTGCACAGAGATAACCCAAAACACATGTAAGTGAATAGTGATATTTATTAAAATAGGTGATAATTTAGAAAATACAAACAGTGAACAACCAACCCAACAAACCCACTACAAACAACAATATCTACAGCAAGGGGCAATACCGGAATCACAGATGTCAACCAGGCCAGGGTCATACACAGCAGGTCAGCAAGAACAAGGGATATACCAGAGACATAAACGTTAGCCAAGCCAAGGTCATACACAGGAAGATCAGTAAATGAGGGACAGGGAACCAACAGGACAGAGAGGGAATGGATCGGGCTGAAGGGTACAGGAACACAGAAGGGATCGGGTCAGGATAAGCTCGGGCACAAGGTCAGATGCAGGCTCAGGATCGGGTAACAGGCGAACAAGGTCAGGGCTCAAGGAGAGAGATACCAAGGCAAGCATATGAGGGCTTGCCGGGTATTTATAGGACTGACTGTGATTGACTTCAAGTCACACCTGAGCGCAGGGAGTGTTGTCTGCTCCATACTGCCAGGATCCATCCGCTGGTGGACATCAGTACTGCGGCCAAAAGATGAAATGACACCAGCAGGGAAATATTCTCCTGACAGTTCAACACTGCCAGGAGACACCTGCTGGTGGACCCCAGTACTGCATGCCAAACGATATATCTTACCAGCGGATGAATCCTTTCCTGACAATGAGTTCAAGAAGATCAAGCACAAATAATGTCTATGGAAGAATCTGGACCAAATTTGTGGAATTTTGCTCTTCTACGGACAGGTCTTTTAGACATCCAGAAGTCCAGGATGTTCTCAGCTTCCTTCAAACGGGTCTAGATCTACCCTTATCAATCAGCTCTCTTAGAGTCCAAGTATCTGCCTTGTTGGCCTTCCCCGGTACTTCATGGGCGATTCATCCCTTGATTCTGCAATTTTTTCGCGGGGCATCAAATCTCAAGCCCCAAAGAAAACCCAGATTTCCCAAGTGGGACCTTCCACTTGTCCTTGACTCAATCTCTGGACTCAGTACCACGGAGTCCTCCCCGCTTTCCATCAAGGACTTTTCAACAAAGGTCGCTTTTTTAGTAGCTGTCACCTCGGCTAAAAGGGTATCTGAGATCGGATCACTGGGTCATGAAGAACCCTTCTTGACATTTTCCCAGACCGTGTAGTTCTTATTCCTATGCTGGGTTCAAACCTGAAAGTGTCTTTGGTGTTCCACGAGAATCAGGAGATTTTTTTACCTACATTCAGGTCCCGGGGGTCCACTGATACTCACCCCCTGGATGTAGGCGAAGCTATAAAGGAATATCTGCAAATTACTTCTCCCTTTAGACGTTCTGATCATCTCTTTGTCTTGCATTCTGGTAGCAATAAAAGGAAGAATGCCTCAACCAGGACACTCGCAGCCTGGATCGTGCAGACCATCCGGCAAGCATACAGGGCTAAGGGCTTGGCTCCTCCAGAGGCGGTGACAGCTCACTCCACCAGGGGAATGGCAGCCTCATGGGCGGCGGCTCGACATGTGGCTCCAGACACCATGGGCCTCTATTAATACATTCATGTCTCATTACTGCATAGAGCCTGCTTCACTGTCTTCTGTAAACTTTGGTATGAAAATCCTATCGGTTGATAGGACAAATTAAAATTATGTTTTGATTCAGCATACCCACCCGTGTGGTTGGTTAGTTATTTCCCACACATAGGCTGCCATGAAGTCTGTCAGGAAAAAGGAAAATTTATTGTCAAATACTTACCATAATTTTCCTTTCCTGATGGACTCCATGGCAGACGGAGTTCCCACCCATTGGTCAAAGAGTAGGCTAGTTACGGAACGCAGTAGCTAGTGGTGAGTACTCATTTATGGGAATGGGGTCCTATAGCATTGGAGAGGAGGCGGGGTTAACCCACACATAGGCTGCCATGGAGTCCATCAGGAAAGGAAAATTACAGTAAGTATTTGACAATAAATTTTCCTTTTTAATAAAACTTTCAAATTTGTTACACAAGCAACTACATAATTTAAGCTTAAGGTAAAAGTTTAGTTATTCTCTGAAAGAGGCGTTCCATTTTTGTTGAGATACTTTCGGAGAGTCCTCACTACTGAAGTGATACTGGGTTGTTCTTTTTCTTGTTTTAACTCTGAGGCTGCTCAGGTGGTTGTAATGAAAGCATATCCTTCCACTTAGCAGGCAGTTTGAGAAAAGGCATGATAGAAGCAACCAGTTTTTATAGGACAGTTAAGAGTTTGCACTAAAAAATCGGTTTCCAGGTAAACTATAAACACTGCAAACACTTTAGTAATAAAATGCTTGCAGTCAACATAGGAGCAGCTTGATTCTAAGACGTCAATACAAGCTTCAGATTTTCCTACTTCCAGACCACACCCTACTAATACGTTTCACTCACTCTTGGGCTTAGTCATAGAAGTCAGAGGGCCCAGGAGTGGGTGAAACACGTTAGAGGAGTGTGGTCTGGGAGGAGGAAAAGCTAAAGCCTGTTTTGAAGTCTTGGAATAAGGCAACTTTGGTGCGTGCTCCTGTCTTCTGCTTGTTGTCTATCTTTACTGGCAGGATGGATCCTTTGGGGCTGCACCTGTCAGAATGTGGGAATCACTAGATTGAGAAAAATGGAGCTTTGAGTGGCATGCTTATCTTTATATTGGTTTCCAAAAGTGCTTGCAATATTTATAGTTTACTTGGAAAAATTTCTTTTTTTATTTTCACAAAAAAGTGAAGTTTACCTTTAAATGTGGTATTCATTTTCCATGTGTTATAAAAAATTAATGAAATAAAGAGTTATTAGAACGTTAATTTATATATCACCTTTTCTTTTGAAATTCAAAAATGATTTTATTAAATATGCATTTTTTATCTAAGGACAGTGGTTAGAGCAGCCATTCCCAACCAGAAGTTGCCAGAGGTTCTTGGTTGATTGACCCCCCATATGACAGTGCCTGCATAGTTCTGGATACTTAGCAGAGCCTGCAGCCTAACACCGGTGATCTTTTTAGTGGTCTGTATTTGGAATAGAATCACCAGTGTAACAACAACATTCTTCCCACTGACCACCAATGTAAGGCATATTGTTCCCACTGACCCCTGATGAATTAATTTTAGCAAGGGTTCCCTGATACCTAATTATTACTTCAAGGGTTTTTTGGGGAAAAAAAGTTTGAAAAAGTCTGAGTTACAGACTTGCAGTTTACTGTTTTACACCAATGTAAGGAACTCTTCACCATAAACCACTGGATTATAACTGTAATACAACCTAAATTAAAGTGGCTGTAAACCTCAGACATGACTATGAACAAAGCATATACTCTATAGTGTGTATTTGTCTCAGTCCAGAGCACTAAGTGTCATTTCTGTCTGCTGCCTCTTTCCTCAGCTATCAGCATAGGTCACTTCTGACAAGTGTTCCAGACACCAAGAGAAAAAAGGTGACAGGGGATCTCCAGCTGATTGACACCCTCAGCTCTGTTCCTGTGTGCTGTGTGAAGGGGGGCGTGTTCTTTCCCTCCAATCAGCTCTCAGAGCTCTCCTCTGAGCTCTGCAGAGTGTAACTTCAGCTTTCCACTCTTTTTTCTAAACATTCAGACATGCTGTATATATTCTGGACATTGCATGGATGTAGAGAAGAGAAGACTGCAGATAAACAGGTACATCTTATGTAGGAGGATTTGTTTAATCAGGACAGCCACTTCACTGGGTATATGGATAGATTTACATCCACTTTAAAACTGGATCTACACCTCTTTCATCATATATAACTGATCTCAGTAAAAGATACAGCTTCTGTGGTGTAGGACATAAAAGAGTTTGTAAAACCATGCTACTGTGAGTGCCCACAGGTACAATTAGCTGACTAAACTCAAAGCAAAGGTATGCCAGCTGACTGAGTTCCTGCCATCCATAGAATACTGGTTACCAGAAATAAGAGCTCAGCTGGGTGTGTCTGTATTAGATAGACTTGCAAGCTCGTAGAATACAGTCATCCAATGAATGCCTTTGTGTGCTCAGCTTTAGCCTTAACTAATTGATTGGTATGGCCACCCTCCTGTCCATGAAGACATGCTTCTTCTGGGCTATGGCCTGTCTCCAGAAGACTCATCCATCCGTAGTCTGGCAGGACAATGGAGATGTTCTATGCATGGCATGGCCCCATTCATTCCTATGGAGGTGTTGAACTTCACCAAAACAGTTGAAAGCTGCCATGAGAGCAGCCCATTGATAGGAATGTGTGCAGTAGGAAGACAAGCCAGTCAGGAGTTTTCATTGCAAAGGTTGTGTGAAGCTAGCAAGACTGCAAAACGAAGGTCATCAGAACAGGGAGGAAGGCATCTATTTTACCACATGGGCTATGCTAAGGGAGGAGCACAAGCAACCAAGGAGCACTGACAAATAGAAAATGTACCATATCAACCTCTTCAAATCCAAAATATAAAAGTAACTGAAAGAAGGACCTGTGTACTGTAGTTTCCAAAACAAAATCCTTTTTTTATAGATGATATGATTGGCTCCTAGTGTTGTCCCTCCCATTAGCAGTCTGCTGCTTTGCAGAGGAGGATATGAGGCTGAAATCAAGTCTCCTTTACTCTGCTTATTCTCTTTATTGTTATAGGAATACACAACTGCATTAAACTCGCTTAATTTTTATCTATAGGTAAGCCCATAAGAAGGCTTACCTATAGGTACAGTAAATAACTCCTAAACACGCACCAGCGCACGCGCTCTGAAGGACCTGCATAACCGAGTTGTTCCTTCAGAGCGCTGTGATTCCCGGCACGCATCCACGGGAGTGATGTAATCTCTTCTTGGCCATTCATACTGCCGAAGATCGCAAACCCAGAAGAAAGACCAGGTGAGGATGGATTCTTATCTATATTCCCATAGCACATGTTCCTGGATTGGTAGCTTCAAGGGGTCCTGTGTGGCTCCGAAACATTGCACTGATTCTTTTGTGATGTGATCTTTCTTCAATAAACATTTTGGACTGCAATTGAAGATCCATGGTGTGCTGGCGAATATGTGTACTGACAGGTGAAGATGAAAGTGCCTACAGCGGTGACAGCGTGCCACTGCAGGGCTCCATTTTCAGGTAAGTCTGTCATAATGTGCTAGTATGTGGTGCATGTATATACTTACCTATTTGCAGCCTGCTCGAGTCCAGTCACGTGATCCAGGTCCTCTGTGTTAGCCAGTGGTGGCTACAGGAGAGGGGATGGAGCTCTGACAACAGATGGACCATGGGAACCTATGGGTGATGTCACCACTTCTGGAGTTCCTAGCTGTTGTCGAGCAGTGTCTCCTTTCCCCTGTAGCCACCGCTGACAAACGCAGGGAATCATGGGGAGCGGGGTGAAAATAGGTAATTATATACATCTTTCTTTCAAAGAATAATTAGTATTATGTGGCATTGCCTTGCCTTCCCTGTGGGTAGTGACATATTTCAGTTTGATGTATCACTTTAGTTTGTGTCAAGTTCACTTTAAAATAAAAATTTTACTAACTAGAGTTCCAAATATCTGACATATGAGCACATTTACATCCTGTCCCCTCCTTTTTGCTCCCTTATTAATACACCCTGAATTTATGGACATCATAGGTTACACAGAAAATACAGTAAAATGCCAAATGTCTCTCCCAAGTGCTTAGATGAGCACTGGTTACTCCCACAACAGTGGTCAAAACATAATCATGTGTCTGGCCCAGCTCTTGTAAATGTACCTTTGTTTTATGACATAAAAGGAAATTGAATTTGCCAAAATTTTAGACCTGAATTTGTGGGAAACACATGTTAATAATCAAATCAATGGGAATCAATTTAGTTTAGAGGGAAATGATTTGGCAATATTGATGTTTTGACAGCAAATTTCCTATTTATGTAAATTGAAAAAGTTCATAATAAATAAAAATTAGGAAGATTTTTAGGAGGATCTTTCACAATGAGGATCTTTTGTTGGTTGGCTCATGCCTGCATGCCACACCACTGTCTGATGCGTGTGTGGTTAGTCTAATAAATGTAATGAGCTTCCTTGCGATGCTGGATCTAATAATATGTCTAATAATATGTGTAATAATAACATGTCTACTGTCATCCCACCCCCTTCTATTTACTGCATCAGTTTACCCAGTACAGTACTGATTCCCTCTCAAGTACTGGCAGTTAGAAGGACCTCTAGGCACATGTTACCATTTAGTAATATAACTAAAGCCTGGGGCAACATTAACAGTCTTTTTTCGTTCAACCCAACGGGTTGAACAAAAAATAAAACTGAAGCGCTCAAGAGGAACTAACGATCTGATGTTAGTAAAGCTATTGTGTACTGACAGGGGGATGGCTCCCTTCCAGAACACACCGGTCAGCTCTTTCAGCCAATGGCTGAGAGCACTGATCAGATGCCGATCAGCATGCCTCTTCAACAGAATCCATCGGACCAGCTGCTATACTCACCTGCCGAATGTTTCTATTGAACCAGCCAATGCCACGCAACATTCAGCCAGTGTGTATGGCCCTTAAGACTTGGATATTGCAGGGGCTGCAATGGCAACTGTGAATCAGTTAATAATCGATTTTACATTGTAATTCATATAGGTAAAGTCATATTGGGACATCGACATAATTCTAATCTTTTTGGCTCTATACACCACCACAATGGAATTGAAATGAAACAAACAAGATGTGCTTTAACTGCAGACTTTCAGCTTTAATTTGAGGGTATTTACATCCAAATCAGGTGAATGGTGTAGGAATTACAACAGTTTGTATATGTGCCTCCCACTTTTTAAGGGACCAAAAGTAATGGGACAGATTAACAATCATTTATCAAACTTTCACTTTTTAATACTTGGTTGCAAATCCTTTGCAGTCAATTACAGCCTGAAGTCTGGAACGCATAGACATCACCAGACGCTGGGTTTCATCCCTGGTGACGCTCTGCCAGGCCTCTACTGCAACTGTCTTCAGTTCCTGCTTGTTCTTGGGGCATTTTCCCTTCAGTTTTGTCTTCAGCAAGTGAAATGCATGCTCAATCGGATTCAGGTCAGGTGATTGACTTGGCCATTGCATAACATTTCACTTCTTTCCCTTAAAAAACTCTTGGGTTGCTTTCGCAGTATGCTTCGGGTCATTGTCCATCTGCACTGTGAAGCGCCGTCCAATGAGTTCTGAAGCATTTTGCTGAATATGAGCAGATAATATTGCCCAAAACACTTCAGAAGTCATCCTGCTGCTTTTGTCAGCAGTCACATTATCAATAAATACAAGAGAACCAGTTCCATTGGCAGCCATACATGCCAACGCCATGACACTACCACCACCATGCTTCACTGATGAGGTGGTATGCTTTGGATCATGAGCAGTTCCTTTTCTTCTCCATACTCTTCTCTTCCCATCACTCTGGTACAAGTTGATCTTGGTCTCATCAGTCCAAAGGATGTTGTTCCAGAACTGTGAAGGCTTTTTTAGATGTTGTTTGGCAAACTCTAATATGGCCTTCCTGTTTTT
The DNA here is from genome assembly GCF_042186555.1 of Aquarana catesbeiana. NCBI lineage: Eukaryota > Metazoa > Chordata > Amphibia > Anura > Ranidae > Aquarana > Aquarana catesbeiana. Next base: position 125,397,787 of record NC_133327.1, read on the forward strand.
GAGGCTCACCAATGGTTTACATCTTGTGGTGAATCCTCTGTATTCACTCTGGTGAAGTCTTCTCTTGATTGTTGACTTTGACACACATACACCTACCTCCTGGAGAGTGTTCTTGATCTGGCCAACTGTTATGAAGGGTGTTTTCTTCACCGGGGAAAGAATTCTTTGGTCATCCACCACAGTTGTTTTCCGTGGTCTTCCCGGTCTTTCGGTGTTGCTGAGCTCACCGGTGCATTCTTTCTTTTTAAGGATGTTCCAAACAGTTGATTTGGCCACACCTAATGTTTTTGCTATCTCTCTGATGGGTTTGTTTTGTTTTTTCAGCCTAATGATGGCTTGCTTCACTGATAGTGACAGCTCTTTGGATCTCATATTGAGAGTTGACAGCAACAGATTCCAAAAGCAAAAAGATTAGAATTGTGTCAATGTCCCAATATTTATGGACCTGACTGTAGTGCAATTGTCGGTCCGATCAGGTGCACCTAAAAAACTGACAGGTGGACCCGATCAGTCCACTCATGTGAAAGAGCCCTTACTGATATTGTAAGATACCACTGAGGACTTGTTGCTTTTGTATAAATTTTCCTGACCTCATATAACTTCAGTTCCAGTCTATATAAATATCATTTTAGTTTTAGTTCCTGGATAGACCAAGGGCTACATATCATGCCTTTGTCACCTGCTCCTAAAACTCCCAGGTTTCAGAAGGTGAATCCAAGCTTCAGGTATACAGTATTTCTTGGATTTTGGCTATATTACAGGTGCAGTGTTTTCCATGTTGCAGAAGCAAGTTCCAGATTGACTTTTACGTATGCCTGACGTTAGTCTATTCTATTTTATATACTATATATATATATATATATTTTTTTTACATTTGAAATCTTTAAACATTTCAAGATAAAAGGAGTGATTAAAAAGTCTAAGAAGTCTAAGAAGCAGTCAAATATGTATCGTTTTAGTTCTGAAAGAAGCATGTTTTGCTCTCTAAAATGAGTTGTGCTATCTGTGAACATTCCAGCCAGCTGAAGGAATGTAGAAATATTATGTAAAAAGACAGGAGATATGTGGGGAATTTCACCCTTTATGTGTGTAACCTGTTCCCTGCCAAACCATTTGCTACCAGGACTTTGAAACTGGTTACAGCTAAGAATGCTAACGGTCCTATTTATCGTTTCACTGTGTATTTACATTACACATTTTTCAAAGGCCAAAAGCCTGTTGTTGACTGTAAACTAAAACACAGTTGACTTATATAAAAGAACTATTAATACCATTCACAGAAATATATGTAACAGTTTAAAGCGTGGTTACCACTTTTTCTAAATAAAAAAAAAAAATTTAAAGTGGTTGTAAATCCCGCTTGCTCATTTTTATCTACAGGTAAGCCTATATTAAGGCTTACCTGTAGGTAATATTAATATTTGCTAATGTGCACCGGTTTAGGTGATATTCACCCTGGATGCAGCCAGTGACATTACTAGCGCATGCGCTCTGAAGGTCCGGCATACCTTGCTGGACTTTCAGAGCCTTGTGCTGGAGCTGAAGGCTCCCACATGCATGCGCGGGAGAGATGTCATTACGGCGCCGGCCAATCACAAAGCCAGAGCACGTGAACCTGGAAGAAAGATGGGGGGAACATGTCAGCCCTCTCAGCGGCGACATTACAGCGCAGGAGGGCTTCATTCCAAGGTGAGTATTTCATAATGTGCGATGCACACTAGCACATTATGCCATTGCCTTGCATGTTTTTTTTTTTTTCCTTTGCAACCTCTGCAGTTTACAACTGCATTAACATGTACTCAAACTCAAGAACAATACTTTTTTTGTATTCATTTAAATTTCCCTACCAAAGTGATTTCACTGAAGCATGTTTTCTAAAGTATCTTTCTGAAAAGTTGTACTTTCAGAAAAACACATTTAGTGCAATTTACAAAAGCCATGGATGGATTGAAATTCGGCCGCATTTTGACCCACATATGGCTGTCCCTGTTCAAGAGAAGTCGATCATTAGAAAGCTTTCTAGCTTAAATTTTCAAGTTTAAAGCAGAACTAAACTCCCAAAAAAATACTCACCTCCACCTTTCAGCAATGCAGTGGTTACATCCCTCACTGGCCACTTCAGGATGTTGGGTTTTCAGCCTCTTGATTGGCCAGTGGGGGAATGCGTACAGCAATCGGTAATTCGGGTATAGCAGGAATGTGCCTGGAATGCCTGGTGAACTGAATGTGTACATTCAATAGAAGACTGGGAGCGGGTAGGTAAGTGTGTGCTATTGCAGGAGAGACATAGCATATCTCTTCTGAGGTAAAGAGCTGCCTGCTTGCATTTTTTTTACAAGTTAAAGTGATTGTAAAGTCTCTGTTTTTTTCTCTACAAAAATAATAAACATGTTATACTTACCTGCCCTGTGCACTGAATTTGTGCAGATCAGCCCAGATCCTTCTCTTCTCAGGTCCCTCTTCGGCTCTCCTGGCCCCTCCCTCCTGTTGAATGCCCCCCACAGCAAGCAGCTTGCTATGGGGGTACCCGAGCCGAATCACCGATCCCTGTGTCCATTCAGACACAGAGCTGTGGTCGCCTCCTCTCTCTCCTGATTGGCTGACTGACTTTGACAGCAGCGGGATCCAATGGCTGCTGCTGTGTCTCAGCCAATCAGGAGGGAAAAACTCAGCTGGCCGAGACACTCATGGACATCGCTGGACAGAGATGGGGCTCAGGTAAGTAATAGGGGCATAATAGGTGCTGGGGCAGCTGCTACACACAGAATGCTTTTAATCTTAATGCATAGAATGCATTAAGATTAAAAACCTTCTGACTTTACAACTCCTTTAACTACTGCACTACCAGGCACTTTCACCCCCTTCCTGCCCAAGCCAATTTTCAGCTTTTAGCGCTGTCGCTGTTTAAATGACAATTGCGTGGTCATGCTACACTGTACCCAAACAGATTTTTTTAATTATTTAGTTCCACAAATAGAGATTTCTTTTGGTGGTATTTGATCACCTCTGTGTTTTTTATTTTTTGCTAAATAAATAAAAAAACTTAAAGTTTTGAAAAAAAAAAGTTTTTCTTCTGTTTCTGTTATAAAATTTTGTAAAGTTTTCTCCTTCACTAATGGGCACTGGTAGGCGGCACTGATATGCAGCACTGATGGGCATTTATAGACGGCACTGATGGGCACTCATGGGTGGCACTGGTGGGCACTGATGGGCACTGATAGGCGACAATGATGGGCACTGAAAGACTGCACTGATGGGTACTTATGGGTGGCACTGATAGGCGGCACTACTGGGCACTGATACGTGGCACTGATGGGCACTGATAGATGGCATTGATAGGCATCACTGATGGAACTGGCAGGCATTGGCGATGAGCACTGATTGGCAGCTGCCTGGGCGCTGATTGGCATCTCCCTGGTGGTCTAGGGTGGCGTACCACGTGGTCCAGTGTGGTGGCATCCCTGGTGGTCCTAGCGGCATCCTGGTGGTCCTGGGTGGGCATCCGAGGGGCGGCTGCACTAATAAACAATCAGCACAGACCCCCCCATCAGGAGAGCAGCCGATCGGGTCTCCTCTACTCGCGTCTGTCAAACACAAGTGAGGAAAAGCCGATCAACGGCTCTTCCTGTTCACATCATGATCAGCCATAATTGGCTGATCACGTGGTAAAGAGCCTCCATCAGAGGCTCTTTACCAAGATCGGTGTAGCGGTGTGTCAGACTGACACACCGCACCACCGATCGCCACGATGCACGCCCCCACGGGCGGGTATATGATGTCCACCCAGAACGAGAGCCACGCCACCCAGCCATCGGCTGGTGGGCGGGAAGTGGTTAAAGTGTTACTAAACCCAGGAATCTGCATTCACTATATCACAGTACACAGAAACATGGTAATGCAATAATTTTAGTAAATATAAACTGCTAAATACCTTTTCTCATCAGCAGTATATAGCAGTCTTGTTATTTCTATCAGTCCCTGGTAAAGCTTGTAGGAGGAGTTTTCATACTGCACTGAGCTGTCTTATCAGGATCCAGGACTCCTGACTCTCTGTCTGGATTGTGCTGATCACATGCACTCTCCCAAGAAAAAAAACGTTCTAGTAAAACACACCAAACTCTGTCTGGACTGTGCTGATCACATGCACTCTCCCAAAAAAAAAAAAAACGCTCTAGCAATACACACCAAACTGAGCATGTGAAGCCTGACTCCAAAGGCTCTGTCTTATCCAGACATGTTCTGGAGTCAGTGAAAGAAGAGGAGGATCTGTGCATACAAAATCAAACAGCCTTTTTACACAATGCAGAGGATTAACCCCACAGTGAGTATAACAAGCACGCTTTACTGCATTGATTTTACTGTTGTGGGTTTAGTAATACTTTAAGTTTATTTCCTCTTTTAGGCTGGTTTTACATGGGCTTCAGTTTCTATAGGAGCGGTGTGAACAGCAAGTTTCTACAAACATACCTCCCAACTTTTTAAGATGCAAATGAGGGACCACCTATCAGCAAAAGTAGTTGGGCATAGAACACAACCCCTGTTAAACCCACACATGTTCTTTTTTTTACTACTACTATTCCTTTATACTGACTTCTGAAATTTACAAAATCAGAAATTTAGAAATTATATAAAAGGTTTAGCACTGGGAAACACTTTTTGAAAGATAAATAGTGCATTTTATATACAACTATATACAGTGCCTTGAAAAAGTATTTGAACCCCTTGAAATTTTCCACATTTTGTCATGTTACAACCAACAACATAAATGTATTTTATTGGGATTTTATGTGGTAGACAAATACAAAGTGGAACATAATTGTGAAGTGGAAGGAAAATGATAAATGGTTTTCTAAATTTTTTACAAATAAATATGTGAAAAGTGTGGTGTGCATTTATTTTCAGCCCCCTGAGTCAATACTCTGTAGAACCACCTTTCTCTGCAATTACAGCTGCAAGTCTTTTTGGGGATGTCTCTACCAGCTTTGCACATCTAGAGAGTAACATCTTTGCCCATTCTTCTTTGTAAAATAGCTCAAGCTCTGTCAGGTTGGATGGAGAGCGTCTGTAAACAGCACTTTTCAAGACTTGCCACAAATTCTCAATTGAATTTAGGTCTGGACTTTGACTGGGCCATTTTAACACATGAATATGCTTTGATCTAAACCATTCCTTTGTATCTGTGGCTGCATGTTTACGGTCGTTGTCCTGTTGAAAGGTAAACCTCCGTCCCAGTCTCAAGTCTTTAACAGGTTTTCTTCTAAGATTGCCCTGTATTTGGCTCCATCCATCTTCCCACCAACTCTGACCAGCTTCTCTGTCCCTGCTAAGGAAAAGCATTCCCACAACATGATGCTGCCACGACCATGTATCACAGTGGATGATATGTTCAGGGTGATATGCAGTGTTATTTTTCCGCCACACATAGCATTTTGCTTTTAGGCCAAAAAGTAAAATTTTGGTCTTATCTGACCAGAGCACCTTCTTCCACATGTTTGCTGTGTCCCCCACATGGCTTCTTGCAAACTGCAAACGGGACTTCTTATGGTTTTCTTTCAACAATGGCTTTCTTCTTGTCACTCTTCCATAAAGGCCAGATTTGTGGAGTGCACAACTAATAGTTGTCCTGTGGACAGATTCTCCCACCTGAGCTGTGGATATTTGCAGCTCCTCCAGAGCTACCATGTGCCTTTTGGCTGCTTCTCTGATTAATGCTCTTCCTGTCCGGCCTGTCAGTTTAGGTGGACGGCCATGCCTTGGTAGGTTTGCAGTTGTGCCATACTCTTTCTTTTTGGATGATGGATTGAACAGTGTTCTCTGAGATATTCAAAGCTTGGGATATTTTTTTTATAACCTAACCTTGCTTTAAACATCTCCACAACTTTATCCCTGACCTGTCTGGCATGTTCCTTGGCCTTCTACAAAGTATTGATTCAGGTGGGCTGAATTCAAATGCACGCCACGCTTTTCAGATATTTATTTGTTAAAAATGTTGAAAACTATTTATCATTTTCCTTCCACTTTACATTTATGTGCCACTTTGTGTTGGTCTATCACGTAAAATCCTAATAAAATACATTTGCGTTTTTGGTTGTAACATGACAAAATGTGGAACATTTCAAGGGATACGAATACTTTTTCAAGGCACTGTAGATCAGAAAAAAAAAAAAAGGACAAATGAGGCCGAAAGAGGGACAGAGGGACTGTCCCTTGAAATCAGGCAGTTGGGAGCTATGTACAAAGCATTTGTAGAGCTTTCTGGAAGCTTTCTTGAAGCTTTTAAAGTACCATTCAACTCCAGTTTGTAAATGTTGAACACAGATCCTAATGGGAGTGTTGATTGCCACTTTAAACAAGCTGCTAGCATGTTTCAGCAGGCTTTCAACAGGAAAGCTTCAACAAGAATCTCTGAAGTCTGCTAGAAGCTTGTTAAAGTGACAATCCACACTACTTATCAAAAATAAAAAGTAGCAATCAACACTTCGACTAGCATCTGTGTTCAATATTTACAAACTCAAGTTGACTGGTACTTTAAAAGCTTCAACAAAGCTCGCTGAAAGCTCAGTAAATGCTTTGTCAAAGTTTGTTATTTTCACTGTTATACAAGCTGAAGCCCGTATGAAACAGGCCTAAAAGTCGTAGGAACTTCAAAGTAGTTCATGCACTACTTTGGTCCAACTTTCATGCAACTTGAGGGCCATAGATATCAATGTTAACCCTCAGAAGTTGCATGAAAGCCATACCTGAATGGTATACAATGCAACTTGTGTGCAACAGTTGTACATTATCACTGGTCAAAGCCAAAGTCACATCCAAGTTGCACCCATCCAAAGTTGTATCAAAGTTGCACTCCAAAGTCAGGGCAACTTTGGAGTCGTACAAGTGTGAATGTGTGATTGGAGCCCAAATGAACAAGCTAAATCTAGAAGCCGATTGGTTACTATGCACAGCTACTCTAGTTTTTAAATGTTTTACATCAAATAGCACTTTTTATGCTAAAACACCTTCAACACATTTCACAGCTGCTAAGACTATTTAATCAGGTATGGTACATCAAGACTTCTCTTTTTTTTTACTGATGGTTGTTTGAATGCTGATCACCTAAAAAAGTCATGACTGCTTCCAACCCTTTCAATCTCTTAAGCCTCCCTATTCATCACGGGCACAAACATCATAGTTGGAAGAACAACAGCATGTAATGTAAAGTACTGTGAACTAATACTGTATGCATTATATCTATCTGTGCAGCAGGTGGCGCTGCAGTGTTATAGTGTGTTATCTATGGTAATATAATAAGAGAAAGTGTTTGCTTTCCTCACTGTTCGCTTGTATGCTTCTTCTTCCTGTTCCTGTTTCTCATGCTGTAAAGACATGTTCTAATATCCTCCAGGAAAGTAAAATATTCTCTGTATTCAAGAGGCTTCCAGCGCATTATATCAATACTCTGCTAACACATAGGGGCCCAGGAGGCATCACGTCAATTAGAAATGCTGTTTACAGTCAGCTATAATTCTGGATCTGGTTTTCACTGAAGGTGTGCTCTACCTATGGTTTACATCCTATGCTCAGTTTGTGCTGCCCGAGCTTGTAAAAGATTTACTTTAAATGATGGCGCTGCAGCATTTCCTTTGCTTTTGATTGCTCTATGCAGAAAACGACAAGGTCCATTTAGGATGCATGCACCCCATTACAAGTTCTGGTTTTCTATATTAGGTAGTGCCTGTGGCCACCTATATCTTCTAAAACAAATAGTCCTCCTATATTCTTAAAGAATATTAAAGTTATGTCATATAGAACAATCAAAAGAGCCAGCAACACAGTGAACTGCAGACTGTTCAAAGGGGGCATAAAAGACACTAATGTGATACAGCCTCCAGGGGTCTTAAGCCTAGGACACACAAGCTGAATGTTGGGCGGCATTGGTCAGTTTCTATTGACCTGGCCAATGCCACCCGACATTCGGCCCATGTGTACTGCAGTCGATCCCACAGAAGCCAGCCGTTCATCTGGCTTCTGTCAAAGGGGCATGACTGAAAAAGGTCTGCTGATCATCTCCCAATCTGGCTGGAATGCCCTGGTGGGGGAGCCGTCCTCCTGTCAGAACACAATAGAACAGCAGGGGAGATTTCTGTACTAATGTCAAATTGTTAGTACAGCGGCTCCTCCTGAGCTGTCGGGTTTTTTTTTTTTGTTCAGCCCTGCTAGGTTGCACGAGGCTTTACGCCCACAGTGACTGAAACATGTTAGCATCTTTGTTTCCTGGATGGATTTTTTACCCCCTTGCTGTTTGATCTCAATAAAGAAGACTAGTCTGCAGTTCACGGTGTTATTGCATCTTTTGATTGTTTGATATGATGTTTCCTTGCAGAGGCTAAGAGCGGGGCACCAGTGTGGGGAGTCACCTCATTGGGACGGACTTGTAGGGTTGTATCTATTTTGTCTTTCAATTTTGCTCCTAAAGTAATTTGATGTCCTTCCGAAAATGCTAATTTCCTGTCTGCCATGCTAACTTAGCGGCATTAATACTTTCTAAATGGGAACTGACCTCTAGAAGCTGTGGCCAAAACAGTCATGCAAACGAAAAAGGACAAGTCACCAGTATTGCCTATAGGCTCCCTGCAGTTGATTTTCCCCAAGTTTCAGGTTGCGAACATCTTCTGAGGCTGACCCCCTTAAACTCTCTGTGATCACCCCCTGTCAGCTGATCAGGATGGCTGGCAGCTAAACTGGCAAGGTGATTGGACAACGGCCGACAGAACACCTGGATGAGTATTGCAATCCCTGAAGCGGTGTGGGTCATCTCCACTGGGCTAGGCGGTGCTGAGTTGCTGAGCAGGGTCTCTGGCCTGAACAGTGATGTACTGTGTGGGTGTCACTGTTTCTGGGTCCTTTCTCCTCAGTCTCTTGGCAGCAGTCTCTCTCAGGTGGAGTTCCACCACACACTCCCTCGTATCAGCGTGGCTCTCGTTCCCTCAGGTGGAGTTCCACCACACACTCCCTCGTGTCAGCGTGGCTCTCTCTCTCAGGTGGAGTTCAGACTGTCACACCACCAGGGGCTTTTGTGGCTTGGTCTCTGTCTCTCCTCAGCCACCTCAGTCTCTCCTCTCCATCTCTGCACTGTCCTATCAGAGCCTTTTCTTTTCCTGGGCACTCTCTCCCTCTCAAATCACCTCAGCCTCCTCTTCCTGAAACTCCCCTTTTTCCCAGTGTCCTCTGTGTCTCCAGGTTTTCTGGAAGGACAAGTCAGCATTTTTATTATTATAATTATACAGGATTTATATAGCACTGACAGTTTGTGCAGCGATTTACAACAGTAGGGCAGACAGTACAATTACAATACAATTCAATACAGGAGGAATCAGAGGGCCTTGCTCGTTAGAGCTTACAGTCTAGGAGGAAGGGTCAAGTGATATGAAAGGGTAATAACTGTGGGGCATAAACTGAAGAAGAAAATAAAAGAACAGTTGTTAGGTGGAGGCAGGGTAGTCTTCTCTGAAGAGCATCTCCCTATCTCCAACTTGTGGCCAAAAGGAGAAATTACATGACAAATAGTCTTTCATTGCTCCATGACAAAATGCCTGCTACATTACTTTATGAGTTCAGGTCCACCTTAAATCACTTTCCCAGAACAAGTATGCTTATTATATTATATTATGTCTGGTGTGATTAGCATTACACATTGCTCTGTGTCCGGTCCTGCTGACAAAAGTGAGGCTTGGAGTTGCTTTTGTGCACTCAAAGTGAGGCTTGGTCACAAGTCTTTGAACCACAAGTTTGTCGATGAGAATGAGGCTTGGCTGGTTGTATTGGATACTTATTGCGATGACAGGAAGTTTTCCTCATGCCCCAGAAGAAGTCCATTTGCGTTGAAACCGGTTGGGCAGAGGATACACAGACCTGTCATCGCATGTTTTATCGGTACTGTTTGCTGCTGTTTTTAACATTCTGTGCGCTGTCTTTGGACACTTGCTCAAGTGCATTACCATTTAAATAAACCTGTAAGAAGTTTTTTTAGAATATTGGAGCCCCTTGTTTATTTTTGGTATCGCTGGGTTATCCGGATGATCTAAGCTCAGTGCAGGAGGAATGGCTTGTAAGGTGCACATGACCCCCACTGTATCTTCCGTGGATACGATACAGCTGGGATATCCAAATGCCTATGTAACCTTCCACAATAGCTGGTCCATTATTTGGGGTAAGAGCACATCCTGACTTTGCTGTTGGTGACGTCACAAGGTGGAGGATTCCTTTTGGATTTTGCTTTGCATAAGCACCTTAGATTGTTGTTCATTCATCGAATTAACTGTTTTCCTTCATTCAGCCTCTGTTGCTGAATGGACTCATACGAGCACTTTTTGGGTGACTATGTTCATGTTATGTATTGCTTTTTGAGCACAACTTATCACCTTTTTAATTATTATAAGTTCTGACTTCTTCCTGAATACTTTTTATACATACTTATCCCATATTTTCAGCAGAAGTTCAGCAATGGTTATGTCAACACATACACTTTATTGTCATAAATATTGGGACGCCTGCCTTTACACACACATGAACTTTAATGGCTTTCCAGTCTTGGTCTGTAGGGTTCAATATTGAGTTGGCCTACCCTATGCAGCTATAACAGCTTGAACTCCTCTGGGAAGGCTGTCCACAAGGTTTAGGAGTGTGTCTATAGGATTGTTGGACCATTCTTCCTGAAGCGCATGTAGTAAAGTCACGGATCTCTTTAGGCCCAATAGTTACCTCCAGAGTTAGGGAGAGCTGACATCCTTCAGTGTAGAGTGGGTTAGGAGGCATGGTGGGTGTAATGCAAGATGAACAGGTGGGCACCAGACACTTTTTGAATGCAAAGTGTCTATTATTTTCTCTTAAACAGAACTGTGGGAGAGAGGGTTAGGGCCAGGACACCCTTAGGCAGATGCAATGTTAATTGGCAGACTCCGAGACTTCTATAGGCAGACAGCTATACAGGTGAAGGTCTCCAGCCGGACACCACTTCTGTATAGGTAGGATCGCTGTCTCCTATGGCAACAATTTTGTATCTGTTACTAACAGTAAAGGTATTCAATTATCTGCAACACGAACAGTTCTCTTTACCCCACACTCACTCACTGTGGGTCTCCACTCAACAAGCTCCCAGTCTCTCTCACTAGACTTCAGATCCACTAGCCACTGGATCCCCTGAGCTCTTTCACTGTAGCACTCATTATCTTCCTCAAGCGTCACCCCGCTTCCCTACTGGGTCCCTGGCTTGGCACTCACAGATACTCTTTAAGCTTCACCCCTGCTGACACTTTAGGTCCCTGGCTTGGCACTCCACAAGCGTCACCTCTGCTGTCCTGCTGGGTCCCTGACTTTGCACTCGCTGATGCTTTTCCACTTCTTCACCGTCCCCGGCTGGCGAGAAGTCTGCTCTGGTACTGGCCTCAGCTTACTCACAATGGTCTCCGGTAGCAAGGTGGATGGTCCCTTAGTGGCAACAGCTTTCCTTCTACCTCCGACCACGACTGGTTCCCTGGCTGGCGGAACTGTTACTTCTGGTTGGACTACAAGCCCACAGCCCCAACCCTACGCTGCTTTCCTGCTTCTGGATAGGCCCTCAGACAGCCTAGCAGCCAGATGTCCCCGGGATAGGCCTTAGGTTTCTGGCCTAGCAGCCCGGGGCAATACAACACACACGTCCACCCAGACATCCATCATGATCACCTGATTTCACCCAAACAAATAGGCTCTCCCAGCAGGCCAAGGGACCTAAGAAAATCCCTGCCCATTGGCTGAGACACCCCATTCCTTCCTAATCTGTCCTTGCAATGCCCTTGTGTTACCTAATGTCACCAGATACTCGGCCACCCGGTGACAGAAGAGAGAAGTACAGCAATTCCAGAATTAGGGCGAAATCAATTGATCTCCTACGAATTGGCCAAGGCAACTATCAATTGGTGAATAATTTTAATAGCAACCCTGCCTAAACATTAGGGTACTACACGCATTTGTGAGGTCAGGCACTGATGTTGGACAAGAAGGCCTGGCTCACAATCTCTGCTTTAATTCATCCCAAAGGTGTTGGGTTGTGGTCAGGACTCTGTGCAGGCCAGTCAAGTTCCTCCATCCCAAACTGGCTCATCCATGTCTTTATGGATCTTGCATTGTGCACTGGTGAGCAGTCATGTTGCAACAGGAAGGGGCCATCCCCAAACTGTTCCCACAAAGTTGGGCCCATGAAATTGTCCAAATGTCTTGGTATGCTGACACCCTAAGATTTACGTTCACTGGAACTAAGGGGCCAAGCCCAACCCCTGAAAAACAAACCCACACCATAATCCCCCCTCCTCCAAATGATTTGGAGGGGTGGCCCAATACTTTTGGCAATCTAGTGTGGATGAGCGAGTTTAGGGTGGAGGAACATGCTTGGCCTGCACAGAGTCCTGACCTCAACCCATTAGAACACCTTTGGGATGAGCCAAACCTTCTTGTCCAACCCTCCTGGAAGAATGGTTAAACATTCCCATATACACACTCCTAAACCTTGTGGACAGCCTTCCCAGAAGAGTTGAAGCTAAATATTAGGGGTACCTCGCACCACTACACTTAGAAAAATACATGTATAATATTTTGACAGGTGCAAGTTAAAAACTGCTCCCCAAAGGTATAGGAGCTCCTATACTGTGAATAGCGTATATATGAGGGGGCACTAATAATGTGTAAATACTTCAAGGGTAAACTGCTAACTCGTATACAAAAAAGTGCAAAAGTGTATAAATGTGTAACTGTTTAGATATGCACTTTTGCACTTTATTGTATATGAGTTAGCAGTTTACCATTGAAGTATTTACACATTATTAGCGCCCCCCTTATATATATAGACTACTTTAAGCTGTTATCGCTACAAAGGGTGGGCTAACTCAATATTGAACCCTACGGACTAAGTCAGGCGCCCCGATACTTTTGACAATATAGTGTATTTCTGTCTTAAGCCAGTCATACATGGATCAAAATTCAGCCAATTTAGCAGGAACCGGACAAATTTCGATCCATGTATGGGCACCCTAGTTATAAAGAAACTGATCAACTGATCTACTTTTGTACAACCAGCCTGTCGGGTTTTTCCCGATCAATCAGTAACGCGATCTATCCTTGTATTCTGACCATGGGGAAGTCTCCCCGCCATCAAAATACAATAACACAGTGGGAGTGATTCCCACATCCACCTTGAATGTGCAGATGGGGGAACTGGATCATTTTTTTTGGTTCAACCTGCTAGTTGAATTAAAAAAAAAGAATAATGTATGTGCTGCCTTAACAGACTTTATTTAGGGTAACCCTGGGCAGGGCCATGAATATTCTTTTTCCTGGGCATTCAGTCTTGGGCACTCAGAAGTCAATAAAAGCAAATTAAGGGTGTGTAAAAATTGCACTAAGTGGGAGGGGCTTAAAACTTTGAGCATGCTCACTGTGTATATGGTAACAAACTGTATGCCACACTCTTTGTACCCACAAAGTACCCCTCTTTGTACCCAGGGAGTTGATGGCAATTGAGTTAGTAGGGCCTGATCCTTCACATAGTGAGTAAATAGACACACCTCTACATCGCCTGTTTTCCTAGTTTCCAGAGGTTCTCAGCAGGTTCAGTATTTTTACTGCTATGCCAGTTATTATTTAAATGCTCTATAAGTTTACAATTTTCAGTACATTGCTTCATACACCAGCCCACATTTTAAAATAATTTACCAGAACACACTTTACTTTTCAATTAGGAGCCTATTTTTAAAACGTTCTTTGCACGAATGTCAGAAGCATTTCGTGCAAGCTGAACGAAATGTCACTGTAATTTTTCTAAGAACGTAATTCATCAGTTCCAACTAGTGACCATAATGTGACAGTTTTTTCTTTAAGGTATTCCAGAAAACTAAACCACATTTTGACCACTAGATGGAGCTGATGATACAGGTATCATTCTCTTGGAAAAATCATGGTGACATTTCATTTAGCTTGCACGAATACTTCTGACATTCGTGCAATGAATGTTTTATAACTAGACCACTTAGTGTTTAATTGCTCATCATGCACAAAGCCTTCTCAGCGGTCAATAAACAAACGAATATAAAACTGAATTGTTGCTGCTCAGTTGCTTATTAAGGCTAGGATCACACAAGGTCGGCTTCCTTGTCTGTTTTCTGCGTCCTTTTTATGCACATTTGTACACACGTTTTTTATGCAAACCTTCTGTGCTCAGAAATAGGGTAAAGCTGATGCAAAGAAGTATCGGCATTTACAAGAGTACTACTGCATACAGCCATTCACTTATATGGCACGTGGCATGCAGCACGTAGGAAATTTCTTAGAAATTTTTGCTAGGCACATATATGTCTGTGTGTATGAATCCTTACTGCAGTTATACAGAAACAATTAATGCAGAGTTACATTTATCATGATCTTTTAGGACATACGTTCCACATTTTTTAGATGTGAAATATATTAACGTGCCATCTTTGTGATACCACTACCTGATAATTTGCTCAACAAACTCTATTATTTCACCTATACCTTATGACTGGTTATTTAATTGCTATTTTTCAGTAGTTTTTCAGTATGAAGATAGAAAAAGTGTGAGATGTGTTGAATTCATGTGAAGTATATTTCAGTTGTGATCTTTTGCTCAAATTGCATTTTACTGCTAGCGAGCTCCAATGTGTGCCAATTAACATTCCTTTCTAAGAGCACCTTCAACACCTCCGGTGTGAAATGAGTCTGTATGTGCTTGAGAGATAAGCTGCGTGACCCCTCAGACATGAATGGTATGCTCCCGGATCGATTCACTCATCTCTTCGCTTGCTTAAATATTAATCTCATACCGCCAGATCACTGTTTGCATGCTACATGTGGTCTAGATCATTTAGTGAATACTCAACCTTCACACTGTAAAGACGCCTATAGACATTTATTTATTATCTATTATATTTATGTAGTGCTGGCAATGTATGCAGTACTTTACATACACAGTATGTTGAACATTCACATCAGGAGCTTACAATCTAAGTTGTAAACTTGCATGCATACATACACATACTAGGGCCAATTTAGATAGGAACTAAGTAACCTACCAGCATGTCTTTGAAGCGTGGAAGAAAACTGGAGTACCTGTAGGAAACCCACACAAGCACAGGGAGAAGCTTTAAAATTCTACTATAGACATAAAAGATTGCAATTAAATACCTCAAGGGTTGTATGTTTTTAAAATCAGTCTGTAAAAAAACCTCAACGGGTTTCAACTCATAAAGAGTCTTCATCAGGAGTTAAATAGTATATTCTGAAATACAAATGTAGCGGTACTCCCATGGGGGCTGCTGATTGACTCTATACCCCGCTGGCTACCCCGACTCTGCAGATCCTCTCTTACCCCCGACACCTTGGGTTCCATTCTGCAATGTGGCGTCAGCAATAAGAAACTCACACAATATCACTGAACCACTCAGAAAGGTTTACTGAGATAAGTAATGGAACACAATGAAAAGCATGAATGAACACAAGTTATGATTGACAACAGTTATCCCTTAATGCACATATACAGAACATAACCTTATAATCACCTGAAAGGGTTTATCTGAACAGGTGCACAGAAGGATAGGTACTCAATATCTTCAAGACATGTATTAAATACCTTCCCACTGAGGCCTCAACACACAGACCAAAATGCAGTATATAAACTTTACATTCAGTAACACAGTGCAAAGTTAAGCATATACACAAATGGCTCCCCCTAGGCTATAATTCAAAGATGAACTTGTGAATAGAACAGCATGCTTAGTAAAAGAAGATGGTGAAAGTTCTTTAACTCCAGATGTCTTCAGCTAGCCTGATGGTTAAACTGTAGTATATTGTCGTAATTTGTAATCCACAGAGACAAAAGGAAAGAAATGACTGTATAACAAAAGGTGTGCTGATGATTGCTTTACTGAAGAAATATCACCACTTGTAGATTGCTCTTTACATGTGAGTGCAATACAGTACTAACCTTACAGTGCAGGGGAGAAAGACAAGGCCCCAAAGTCCAGCTGTATGATGCCTGTGAAGAAGTAGATTCAACTCTGTGGAACTACAAGTCTCACCAGCAGTCTGTAGAAAGAACTCACTCAGCAATACTGTAAACTCTACTGGAATGGGCAAGTGCCCTCTCACCAAAATAGACTCCAATGGCTGTGAGGCTCCGTCCGGAATCCCCTCCTGGTGTCTCCGTCTGGTGAAGATGGCGCCGCCACTCCGTGCTGCAAGTCCTAATGGACTGAAGTGCAGGTGGCGTCTAGTTGCTCTGAAGTGCAGGCCGGTCCACTTGCTAGAATAGCAGGGCTGTCCTCCAAGATTCCTCAGAGGCGGGCAATCCGCTGTATAGGTCGCAGTCTCTCACTCTTGGTCACACACAGACCTCCTGCTGGCAGGTGTCGAATGGCGTCCCGAGAGGCTGAAAACAGGCCGCGCCTCTCCTTTTATCACTCCTCCCAGCAGGCAGTTCTGCGCGCTTTGCATTTTCTGTCCTGTAGTCCAGGGCTGATCCAGCTAACAGAGTCACTTCCTCCTCCAGACTACATCTCCCACAATGCTTTGCTGCATTATTCTCAAAGAGTAAGGAAAAATCCTAACAGAGTCCAGCAGACACTAGGGGTGCCAAACTCATTTGCAAACAACAACGGACTGTTCAACTATAATGACTATAGTAGAAAACAAGGAACCTCTAGAAATTTCTGGAGGAACATTAAGATGTTTCAAAACCGTGGTTGAGAAAGGCTGGCCTAGATAGGAAGGACCAAAAAATGTTCTAATACCTGTCTACCTGCACACTCCGTACTCCTTCACAAATTGACCTTGTCTTACCTCTACCTCATGCCTAGTCTATACCTCTCCCTTCTGCAACCTTCCCTGGGGGGCTACTAACACCTCCCACCTGTCACACTTTCCCTCTTTCCCTGCATACATATGCTACACCTGCTTCCTATCTCCATGGTCACTAGTACTACACACATAATGAAGTGTATTATGTTGTAGCACTGTTTGTACCGATAAAGATGGCAAACCATAAGTAAAGAATGCATTAAAAATGTCAGCCCCTGTCTGACTTTGTGATTACAGCAAACAATAAATCTAAAAACGCAATTACAATCTTACAAAAGGTTGGCAAGAGTGTCCACCAAACCAAGGTTAAACTTAAAGAAAATTCCATTATGTTGGGGTGCCAATGGGTTACTAGATCAGTTGCCTATCATCCAAATGAAGGAAGACAACACTGAAGGTAGGGAAAGAAACTACGACACACTATGGGCGATTGTGTACCAGAAAGGAAAATAATGGAGATAGGAAGCAGGTGTAGCATATGTATGCAGGGAGGGAAAGTGTGCCAGGCGGGAGGTATTAGTAGCCCCCAGAGCAGGTTGTAGAAGGGAGAGGAGGGTTTAGGTATGGGCTAGGCATGAGGTAAGACAGGGTCAATGGGGGTAGGAGTACAGGGTGTGCGGGTAAACTGCTATTAGAACATTTTGTGGTCCTTTTTATCTAGACCAGCCTTTCTCAACCACAGTTTTGCAGGTTATCTTAATGTTCCTCCAGAACTTGCTAGAGGTTCCTTGAGCAATCAGCAATTTAGACCTCTCAGGTTCAAGTTCTGAAACTGATAGCATACAATGAAGACAATTATAGAAGGAGAAGTCTATTTGCTCTTTCAGTAATTGTCTTTGGTGTATGCTTTTGGTTTTTTTTTTTTTCAGAATATACTATTTTACTGATGAAGACTCTTTATGAGTTGAACCCCGTTGAGGTTTTTTACTGACTGATATTGAAGACATCTTCATTGATGGAATATACACATGACCTGTACAACCCTTGATGTATTTTATTGCAATCTGTTATGTCTATGGTAGAATTTTAAAGCTTTGTTAATAAATAATTTTTTAGAATTTCTTATTGTTGTTTGGTACCTATAAAATGTTTAATTCCATGTACATTTTACCAGGGATAAGGTACCATATATAATCACCTTTAGGTTTAAGTTACAAGGTTATTATACACCATGCTAATGTACTGTGAGCTGTGTGTATAGTGATTATTGTCAGGGGTTCCTTGAGACCTGAAAGTTATTTTTAGGGGTTCCTCCATGTGAAAAAGTTTGAGAAACACTAATCTAGACAACATATTCTGTAATTTCCATGATGAACATTTTAAAATTCAACAATGAATCTATAAGACATTGCATATTCTCACTGAATTACATGTTTTGAAGAACCATTTATGGGGTATGAAGATAGGAGCTCCTACTGTACTGCTACCAGAAGTAGAGGTCAATTTCCAGAAAAATAAGTGAGAAAATACAGAATTCTACACTTTACTGCCTGAAATAATATCCAAATGTTCTCCCTGGATGGTCCTAACGGGTTAAAACTGAGAGCACAAGATGGTATTTTAATTTATCCCATATGCTGTGTGTATGTGCACATGCCAATGTGAAGAATTCTGGAATACTGCAGAGCCAGAGCGAATCTGGCCTATCCTATGTGCAGTCATACCAAGAACCCAGCAGTAAATGGAACAAGGTCCCAGGAGCCATTTATTCATTTCTTGTGTTTATTATGTTTTAAAATATTTTCTCCCCTCTACCACCCGCCAGCCCTTCTCCTTTCTCCTTCTCTGGCGTTCGAGGTATTACGAAATGAATCTGGGATCCTGTCCAACATGAGTGGAATTCGGATCTCCATGGCAACTGTATTTTGGGATGGCAACAAACATTGGTGAAAATGAATGCTTCAAATTCATGAGCAGGTCTCACAGGGGCTGGAAAAGGCAAGAGGAATTTAAAAATAGGAATGCAGCGCACAGAGGAGAGAAGCCGTGTACCAAAAAATGCCAGAGAACTAAAGAAAAGAGCAAGCTGAAGAGCTCACTGCCATGCTTTTTACAGCTAGCTTATCGCCCTTAAAATATAATTACCTACTTGTTTACATTTTAGGTTTAACTTTAATTTTATATTGTCTACATTGATTTTCTGTAAAGTTCTAATTCCTATAAGCAGGCTTCTTGAATACAAGAGATCTCATTAGCTCAGAGTTCCCCCACCAGCACCAGTTTAAATGCTGCTGTATGGGAAATTACATATGGCTAAAAACAAGTCAAAGCTATTTACAGTATATTAGCTGCATTTAAAATACAGTTAAGGCTCGTACACACTATAAGAAAATTGGGCGAACATTTTCATCCAAAGAATTTTCGTACGATTTTCGTATAGTGTGTACACAACTTTCGACAGCCGATTCCGAATTCTCGTGCGGGAACAGAAAGAACGATTTTTGATTACTGTGTACCGTGCATATGTGCATAGCATACTAGCTCATTATGTAATACTCACCTGAGATCGAAGCCCCCGCTGCGGTGCCCGTACACCGCTCCGGCGGCCGACATCACTCCCGGGCGTTACTTCAGGGTATCGCGGCTCCGGCACTGTGATTGGCTTATGGTTATGGCTGCTGGGTATGGAAGGGGCAGAGGACTTTGGATTTTCACTATGACAGCCGGCATCAGCACAAGAGACACTTCAAATTAAATGCAAGTACCATCCCTTGATGATTTTAAGAAAAATGTTTACCCAAACTCAGGCCTCCTTTTTTTTATTAAATGCATTACTGTGAACAGCGGTGTTGTTATATTTACCACAACTACCTTTTAGTTGTCTTATGTCATTTGGTTTACCTAAAAAGAATGTGCACATTTTAAACCTTATTTTGAAAGAAGTATTCATAGAAAATTTTTGAACAGCAGCTCCAGGCAACTTTTAAAATCAAACAAATGCTGGGAATTGACCACATAATTTACCCCGCAGCCACGGCACACAGCTTTTCACCTGTTCAATGGGAGGGTGCTTTCTAAAGCTTGCATTGTGTGATCTTATCTATTTCTACTGTATCCCCAATCACAATCAAACTTCTCAAAAACATCTAAATGTCATTGCATACCTCCCAAAATTTTGAGATGGGAATGAGGGACACCTACTAACAAACATATGTAGGCATAAGACACGCCCCCTGCCACACCCCCTTAAGGGAGAATTAACCAAAAAATGGTTACTTAAACTCACAAGGACTTTTTTTTACCACTACTATTCCTTTATATTGGCCTTTAAAATTTACAAATGCAGCAATTTAGAAATCGGATGAAAGATTTAGCGCTTGGAAACACTTTTTGAAAGACAAAAAGTGTATTTTATATACAACTATATTGATCAGACCAAAATGAGGGACAAATGAAGGGGAAAGAGGATCAGAGGGACATTGCTCCATATCAGGGACAGTCCCTCAAAATCAGGACAGTTGGGAGCTATGGCATTGGTGTTTGAGAAAAACCTTTTGGTGCTTAAAGCCCGTGAATATAAAAAAAAAACCTTGCAGTGTAGCTCCCCAACATTGCAAGGGTTAAATACTTGCTAAGGTTAAGGGGTAGAGGAGGAGGCAGTATTATTCACCTTATTCCCTTATTCCACACTCTGATGGGCTCCAGGCACTCTCTTCTTTTCCCTGCTGCTCCGATCTGGGTCATCAAGTATAATGCAGGACTATTAACCCTGCATTGTATGACGAAGAGGCAGGCATGGAGGAGGCAGTCAGGTGTAAACGAACAGTCAGTCCACTTACATACAACCACCCATAGAGGAGAGCAGGCTGTGCCTGTGTCTGCTCTGCATAGGCGGAGGGGACACGGATTAGCCATCTGCCTGCTCAGCAGGGATCAACAATAGATTCCTTGCTGAAGACATAGACCCCTTGAGTCCATCCCATGTGGAAGGGGCCTTTTCTGTATATATATATCTATATAGATATCTATATAGATATATCTATATAGATATAGATATAGATATATATATATATATATATATATATATATATATATATATATATATATATATGTGTAATTAAAAATATAAATGTAAATTTAAAAAGTCCATGCTTCAAATCCATTATAGTTTATTTTTCAAAAGCTCAAAACTTTCCTTAAAGAGAAGAAAAAACAAACAGAAAGTGTGCGGTTTCAATATTTTGGGCAACTTAAGTGGATAAGGCACCATGCCCAAAAATGATCAAGGATACTGAGCTATCTCTCTGCCTGTTATTCTTGGGTCCACATACACTATATTACCAAAAGTATTGGGACGCCTGCCTTTACATGCACATGAACTTTAATGGCATCCCAGTCTTAGTCCATAGGGTTCAATATTGAGTTGGCCCACCCTTTTCGACTTTAACAACTTCAACTCTTCTGTGAAGTCTGTCCACAAGGTTTAGGAGTGTGTCTATGGGAACATTTGACCATTCTTCCAGAAGCGCATTTGGGAGGTCAAGCACTGATGTGGACGAGAAGGCCTGACTTGCAGTCTCCACTCAAATTCATCCTTTAAAGGTGTTCTATCGGGTTGAGGTCAAGACTCTGCAGGCCAGTCAAGTTTCTCTTCCCCAAACTCGCTCATCCATGTCTTTATAGACCATGCTTTGTGCACTGGTTCAGATAATTTGGTGGAGGAGGAATTATGGTGTGGGATTGTTTTTTAGGGGTTGTACTTGGCCCCTTAGTTTAAGTAAAGGGAACTAGTAAGGCGTCAGCATACCAAGACATTTTATGCAATTTCATGCTCCCAACTTTGTGGGAACAGTTTAGGGATGGCCCCTTCCTGTTCCAACATGACTGCACACCAGTGCACAAACAAAGTCCATGAAGACATGGATAGAATACTATAGAACACCTTTGGGATGAATTGCAGTGGAGACTGCAAGCCAGGCCTTCTCATCCACATCAGTGCCTGACCTCACAAATGTGCTTCTGGAAGAATGGTCAAACATTCCCATAGACACACTCCTAAACTTTGTGGACAGCCTTCCCAGAAGAGTTGAAGCTGTTATAGCTGCAAAGGGTGGGCCAACTCAATATTGAACCCTACAGACTAAGGCTGGAATGCTATTAAAGATCATATGCAAGTAAAGGCAGGCGTCCCGATACTTTTGGTAATATAGTGTATGTCTGATTGTAATCAGACACAAAGAGGGATACAAACAAACACCTTTAGCACAAAGTACTGTATATAGGCAAGGGACACTGCCACCCCCCTATTTACACACAGCAGGAAGAGTGAATTAAAAATAGCTGGTTAAACCCACATATAATACCAAAATAAACAATATCCATTAAAAGAGAAGTAAAGTTTTGTTGTTTATTTCCCCATTATAGTTACCTAGGTGGATACAACATCGGTCTGATGCTGCATCTGTCCCCCGCCGCCTCTGCACTGAGAACTGAGCGATCGAACACCGCTGATGGTTCAGTTCTCTTGGCTCCCCGAGCACAGAGCTGCTGCCTGTCAGTCAGCAGCTCTCCACTATGCCTCCCCACGCTCATTGGAGCGCTGAGCTGTGGAGAGACTGGGAGCGGCCATCTCAGGCTCTCAGCAGCTCACTGAGAGGCTGAGACGGGCATCGGACCAGGCAGCTGGCAGATCCAGACTTTGTCGGGATGGCGCAGTGCCTGGACCGATTCCAGTGACGTCAGCAGAGAGCAGAATTCAGATCGCTCTCTGCTAAAAACAGGTCATAGGAGTGCAAAACGAATTACACTCCTGTGATTCATAGGAGAAGCCTAGCCAAACGAGCTCAGGCTGGTCTACTCCATTAATATAAAGGTCTATAATAACAGGGTAAGTACCAGTGGCGGTGTGTCTGTAAGGGCGCACGGGTGCTGCCCCCTCTCTCCAGCCACCCCCTCTTTGACCAATGGATAGATTCATGCATAGCATGAATCTATCCATGGCCGCCACTGACAACCCCTATTCAGGCGCCGGGCGCCTGAATTACAGTGGTAGGGGATGTTTTTGAAGCACCTGAATAGGCTCTAAAAGGCGTCTAAAAAGTTGCCCTAGGTGCGCCATGCTTGGCGCTCACAGTTCACCCAGGTGTGTTAGAACAGCGAATTAATATTTACTTTTTCAACACTGAACTGCCTCTCCGCCAATCAGGTGCTCGGGTCTGTTACCCGTTACCTGATTGGCTAAAATGACAGGCACTGTGATTGGATGCCTGACGGGAGGGGAGGACAGGAGAAGGACAGGAGGAGACGCATGGAGGACACCGCTCGCCGTCACCCACTGCCCCACCGAGACAGGGTAAGTGCTGGGCAGACGACGAGCGGGCTGGGCGGTCATAGTGGCAGCATTCGATGGGCAGAGTGGCAGCATTCAATGGGCACAGTGGCAGCATTTGATGGGCACAGTGGCAGCATTTGATGGGCACAGTGGCAGCATTCGATGGGCAGAGTGGCAGCATTCGATGGGCACAGTTGCAGCATTTGATGGTCACAGTGGTTGCATTTGATGGCATAGTGGCAGCATTTGATGGGCACAGTGGCAGCGTTTGATGGCACAGTGGCAGCGTTTGATGGGCACAGTGGCTGCGTTTGATGGCACAGTGGCAGCGTTTGATGAGCACAGTGGCAGCGTTTGATGAGCACAGTGGCAGCGTTTGATGAGCACAGTGGCTGCGTTTGATGGGCACAGTGGCTGCGTTTGATGGGCACAGTGGCAGCCTTTGATGGGCACAGTGGCTGCATTTGATGGGCACAGTGGCAGCATTTGATAGGCACAGTGGCTGCATTTGATGGCACAGTGGCATCATTTGATGGTCACAGTGGCAGTGTTTGATGGGCACAGTGGCTGCGTTTGATGGGCACAGTGGCTGCAATTGATGGGCACAGTGGCAGCATTTGATGGGCACAGTGGCAGCATTTGATGGGCACAGTGGCAGCATTTGATAGGCACAGAGGCTGCAATTGATGGGCACAGTGGCTGCGTTTGATGGCACAGTGGCTGCAATTGATGTGTTATTTTTCAGTATGTTTCACTTTGTTTGCGCCCCTCCCAAAAGTTTAGAGCACCAGCCACCACTGGTTAGTACAATATGACTCTTTCAGTAGTTAAACAATGCATTTATAAGGAGGTCTATACCTCAGACCAGGAGGAGGGACATTCTACTGTACCAATATAGGGACAGTCTCTCCAAATCAGGGACAGTTGGGAGGTATGAAAGGGGGGACGTAACTTCTACAATTCCCTGAAAATAAGACCTTGTAACAGATCTCGGATATAATCTAATGCCTGGTACAAAGGGGATGAATATTGGCCAGTAACGACCGGTTCAACAGAAAATGGCCAACATTCGGCCTGTGTGTACAGCAGTCTGTCCAACAGAAACCTGCCAAATGTCCGCATTCTGTAGAATGTGCAATCCAGAAAAACATCTGCTGATCCGATCGGCATTCTATCAGCGCTCAAAACCAACTGGCCAACTGCTGTGGTCTGGAGGGGAGTGTCCCCCTGCCAGAACACAATAGCTTAGTGGGGAGATCTTTGTACTAAAATCGCATTATTAGTACAGCAAACTTCTCCTGACCTCCTCATACTCATAGTGTGTACCAGGCATACAGTAACTCTATAGGAGAGCTCCTTGCAAGCTCATAGACTCCCAAGAAAATAAGTTATTTATTTCAAGCAGCTGAATACACAATTGCAAAACAAATTTGGAATTTTTTTGGAACCAGTCTTGTGATTTACCTAGATATTCCACACAACACAGCCTGGCATATAACACTGAATCCAATAAGACAAAGAGAGGCTGTAGCACCGCTCCACGTGATACAATGGCTGTACTGAAGATCAGGCGCTGGTCCAGTTCGTCAACTCAAAGACTGTCAAAGTATGTGCAAAAGAGGTGACTGCACTCCAATCTTCAGAAGTATGAATGCTTTAATCGTAAAAATCCACGTGTTACATCAATAGACCACGATACAACAGGACTATAGCAGCAAGGTTAACATGTTTCACAAACCAAATCGCTTAATCATTACCTTGTGATTAAGCGATTTGGTCTATTGATGTAATGCGTGTATTTTTACGATTAAAGCATTCATACTTCTGAAGATTGGAGTGCGGTCACCTCTTTTGCACATACTTTGGCATATAACACTGATTGAGCTTTTCAGCTTCCTATGGTACTACTATGACTTCTGTCTGCTGAGTGGACAGTTAATCAACACCTCTGTCCAATGACCAGGGAAATGACCCAAGAATCATTAGCTGAACCATGAAGTATAAAGACAACCATAAATGGTTCAAATCCCTGCTGAACCGGCTGAGATTTGAACCATCTACTGGCAGGCTGATTGGCTGATTGTACAAAAGTTGATCAATCAATCAACTTGGGTACAACCGGTATGTTGGATTTGTAGCATGCGGTTATTTCCAGTGACTATAGTCACTAGCAATAATCATTGTGTTTCCTGGTAGGGCACTCCCATTTTTAATAAATCTCCCCCAGTAAGACAGCCGTCACTTTCAGAATGCACAATGAGCAAAAGTAGACTCCATATTTCATTGACCACATAAAGATCTAATGGTGGAGAATGATATCATATTGCACTGTTCATAATACTGCTGGCATTCTTGGTACATTTGGAGTTGTCTGCTGGTTCATAGACATCTAATGCTGGTGAAGACCCCATGTTCAAGTGATTTTAATGTTAATAAAAAAAGTTCATCGCACTTAATAAAAAAAAGATCATTCATACAGCGCAGGAACATCACTTTCTTTTTACACATGTTTCATGGGGAAAAATGGAAATAATACCAAGCAAGTCCTTTAAGAGAATTGGGGTAATAGTTGCTCTTATTGTGTTAAGCAGTAGAGGGCGCCAGTGCATTGAACCTCTTCAGGCCTATTGATTGACATATGCAGTACATTGAACCATTGTTATTCAGACATCTGTTAACCACCTAGAGATGCTTTATATGACCAATAACACAATACTGGTAACAAAAGAATACCAGTGTACATTACTAAAAAGGAAGCGAGCAGACAGAACATATATAGTATCCTATATCCTGATAAACATATCTGTTATCTCTCCTATACCTTGATAAACATATCTGTTATCTCGTATTTCTTACATTTGACAGTTCCACCTTTGAACCAGAAACCAGAATCTTTGGTTTCACCCTAAAAATGTAAATCTCAAATTTAAAACACAGTTTACATTGCAATACAATATATTCTGTTAACGAATAGCCATACTTTCATAGAAGATATTGATTCAGAAATAGTTCCATTATTTTATGTAATTTTGCATTGATAATGTTTTACCTTTAAGTTTGTGATAGCTATTTTAGGACTGGCTGGACTGTGCAGGTTGTTGCCTGGGATTACAGAATATGGCATGTCATGATGTCCTCCTGGTTTACCTCTAGAATATCCCTGGAGAGGAAACACTTGAGAGGAGATAGGATAGCGATATACATATGTTTCAATGGTGATTCTATCATAGGGAGGAAGCAATTCAGTTTCAGGGAGCTTATGAAGACATGCGGCCACCCGGGGCATAGATAAAGGGGGTCAGGGGTGTTCAAACCTCCCCAGGGCCAAAACGAAATGCAAGGTGTCCCTGCTCTGCAGCTGCACATGGCACCAGCAACAGGCAGCACTGCAGTCAGTGGTACCCAGAGTGTAATAATGCAGCTGCAGCAAGTGTACTAGATCATTAGGCATACCCGCATGTACACTGTGGTACACCGCCAGGCCAGTCTATCAGGCTCAGGCTGAAGGCTGACAGATCTATCACCAGGCAGCATACTGAGCACAGTGGGAGCCGGCAGTGCATGTAGTCCTGCTCACTGCTCTCTACAACCTCATAGTTGCCAATAGTCCCGAATTTCCCTGGACAATCCCGGGATTTAGACCCTTTTCCGGATTCTAGTGTTTCCCGGGAAATGTCCAGAGAAATCCCCTTTTTCCTGATTTTTCCACAGCCGGTGGAGATAATGTCTCCGCCGGCTGCCATTTTCCAGAAGACCAGACGGGTTCAAGGCTACAATGGAACTAGAGCTGCGGCGGCGCCCACCCCCGCCCCCGGAGGGGTGCATGATCATCCTGTGCCTGCTATCAATGTTCACACTGCTGCCTAAACATTGATGCGCTCTGTGTTTGAGCCGAGCTCAGGCTCAGCAATGGGCAGCGGCAGGTGTCCTGTGATTGGCCGAGCAGGTCATGTGCGGGACAGACGGAGGACATGAGGGTCTATGATTCGCCTGGAGGAGCTGGTCATATGTGGATGCAGGGCTGGACTGTGTCTGTGGGTAATCGCGCAAGCCCTGCATGCTCCCGGAGTCCTAACTCATGCTGTGTGTCTCTGTCTCCTGAGGTCGGTCTCTCTCATCTGCTCTGTCAGCCGCCCCCCCTCCTCTCTGTCAGACCCCCCTCTTCTCTGTCAGACCCACTCTTTCACCTCTCTCTCTCTCTTTCTCTCTCTCTCTCACATCCTCCCCCTTTCTCTCACCTCCCCTCACTACTGCCTCTCTCTCACTTCCTCCTCTCACCTCCCTATTTCCCTGCTCAGGCAGTGGGGTCCCCAGATAGGCTGTATCGGGCCCCAATAATTTCTAACAGCAGTCTTGTGAGTGAGTGCAACAGTTTGGATGTGTCTTGACTTACCCCCTGTCATAGAGGGACCTCTACATTCCACACTGACCTACCCCCTGTCATAGAGGGACCCCTACACTGCATACTGACCTACCCCCTGTCATAGAGGGACCCCTACACTCCACACTGACCTACCCTCTGTCATAGAGGGACCCCTACATTCCACACTGACCTACCCCCTGTCATAGAGGGACCCCCACACTCACCTATCCCCTATCATAGAGGGACCCCTACACTGCAACACTGCATACTGAGCGACCTGAGATGTAAGGAAGCACTCCGCTGGGGACACCTGAGATGTAAGGAGGGACTCTACTGGGGACACCTGATGGCATCTGGTGGCAGGCGACGTATCAAGTGACATACTCGGGGCTCCCACTGGTTCTGCATTATGGTGAGTTGAACTATTTAATTTTTTATTACAATGTAATAATAATAATAATGCGCTTCAGTCATCCTGACAGAATAACAACCATGGTGCCCGGATGATTGAAGCGCTAACACCAGGTGTATGGAGTATCTTTATTTGCTGATTGTTAAACTTTCTGAAATACACATATTTCTATTGTGGTATAGGATCTGGGCCTGCTGTCCCTCCATCCCTTTCCTTCTCTTTCTTTCTCCCTTTGTTTCTCCCTTCATCCCTCGTTCATCTCAGACTCTAACCACACCCCCTTCGAGTCATGCCCCTTTAAGCCACACCCACTATTTCACATAAACCCCGCCCATTTTTACATTTTCCCTATGCCACACCTATTAACGCATACCCCGCCCCCTAATTATAATGCAACTCCAGCCAAAAAAGTGTCCCTAAATTTTTTTTTACAATGTTGGCAACTATGCACCCTGTATTCCCGTTGCCTTGCATTGCCACTCCCACCTTGGGCTTGGGGAGGAGCTTTGCCTGGGCCCTTGAGTGCAGAGTGCTTGTAAAGTGCCGTGTAGCCCCCAGCCCCCCACATGGATGAACTGCTGCTGTCCAGGTATGTCCCTCTTTCTTTTCTGGCCTAATATCAAAGAGTCTCAGAAAGTTTCCTCAGACTTACCACTGCTCAGACTGCTGTGCTGCTGGCATTCTGCTGTTCATACTAGGTAATTGTGAGTAAGTGAGAGACTGTCTGTGATTCTGTGTGACAACTGGCAAAGTTAGTGATTGAAGCTGCTGGGCTAAATTTTGCATTGCTTGTGTTACTGACAGATGACTGAGGATAAGCTGAGTTTTCTATTGCGTGTTTTACTGACAGTCCTGCCTTGCACTGGTAAGCTTGTTGCGGTGCTCACCGGCTTACTGATACAGCAGTTGGCACCACAACATGTCTGCCAATGCCAGAGCCAGGCTGGACTTTCTGCTGCCCTTAGTGGCATGCCTTGGCCCTGTTTTACCCCTGGTTCATACATATGTGGTGCAGGAAATGCTGTGATCCCTGTGCGTTTCCACACTGCATTGCAATCACACTGTTTTTGATCTGCTGCAGGTGTCAATTCAAAGTTAACAACTCCCCAAAAGAAGGTCGCAAACGCAGTGTTTGTCTGAACCAGATCGCATAGTTGGTCAAAAAAAGGTACCTGCACTTCTTTGGTGCAATTCAGCCCATTCAAAATGAATGGGCTCAAATCACACCACACAGAATCGCATGTGACTTGCACAGGAATGCGGAGCGATTCTCATGCAAACTATAGTGTGAAACAAGGCTTACTGTGTTGATTGTGGTGCAATCAAGGCCCATTCATTTTGAATGGGCTCAAATCGCATCAAAGTCATGCATGCGCCAATTTAGGAACCGCACTGAAACCAGTTTGCATGGTCGTTTTGTGAATGCGATCCAGTGCAGGCAAACACACTGTGTTTTGCGACCCTTGTTTGGGGTGTCATTAAGATAGCACTGACACCCACTGCAGTTTGCAAGGGGTGTGATTTGAATGAGGTGCATGAAACGTGCGTGGGTTGAGGGTTTCCCACGTTGTAGTGTATCGTGGCCTAGGCCGACAAGGCCCCGGCCTAGGGCAGCACTTTGCAGTGGTGCAGCACAGAAAGAATACCCGCCAGCTTGCGCTACACTGTTAGTGTAGCGCCAGTCTTATGGGGCGGACTGGGCTGAGAGGCAAATTAGTCTAGCGCCCCCATAAAGTGGCCTCACTGCTTCTGGTATGCGGGTGCCTGGCATTCCGCAACTGGGGGGGGGACGCCACTTCTAATTTTGACTGGACCACAAACCTACCTCACTGTGCTATATGTTTTCTGCTGCACCATTGGCATGGTTATAGCTTCTTAGGCCTCTCCATAAATTTATTAGAAATTTGTGCTTAAAGTAGAACTATAGGCAACACTTTTTTTTTCATTTTGGATAGAGGAAGGAGGGTTATAACCCCTGACAGTTTATTTTTTACCATCCCTGTCCCATTGCAGAGATTGCCCTTCACTTCCTGCCCCATAGCCAAACAGGAAGTGAGAGGAAATCTAATTAAGGGAATCCATTCCCCCCCCCCCCGGGCCCTCAGAACTAGGGTCTTAAACAGCAAGGGGTGTGGCCTGACAGGAAGGGGTGGGTCATATTTAAATTAAGGGGTGCACAAGTTTACTGAGTGTACCTCCGTGTATCTCCTAAGCGGCAGTGTGTTTTTCCTCTGCCAGTGCAGGAATGTGTGCAATTACACATCTTCTCACACCCGCTCAGATGTGAACCTAGCCTAAAGAAAAGTCAATGTATTCCTGGCTGGTAATTTTTCAGTTGATTCATTTTCAATTAACCACAGAAAAAAACAAGCCAATGTGAACACAGTGAGTGTATTTCCTTCTACAAGATGGTGCCTTTGGTACCTGCCCAGTAACATTGGCTTTTACAGTGCATTATCCAGTCGTAGGCAGTGCATTCCCTCCCCCCCCCCCTTTTTTTTTAATCTGTAAGACTACTTTCACACAGAGATGCTTTATAGGCGTTTTAGCTCTAAAAATAGCACCCGCAAAGCGCCTGTAAAGTGCCTTAAAGCGCCTCTCCTGTCACTCCAGTGTGAAAGCCTGAGGGCTTTCACAATGAACCGGTGTGCTCGTGGGACGTTAAAAAAAGTCCTGCTATCAGCATCTTTGGGGCGGTTTAGGAGCGCTGTATACACCGCTCCTCCACCGTCCCTGCCCACTGGAATGCATGGGCAGCGCTCCCGAAGAGCAGTGTAAAAGTGCCCTAAACTTGCCCTCAGTGTAAAAGTACCCTAAAAGTGCCCTAAGTGTAAAAGTGCCCTAAAAGTTAAAAAAGTCAGTGAGTGCTCTGTCTGACACAACATGGTGCACTTTGCACCATAAAAGCCAACCTTACTGAGGAGGTGCACAGGCAGGGCCGTCTTTAATATTGATTGGACCCTGGGCAAAACTTTTCTTGCCCCCCCCCCCCCCATGCAGTTTTGCTCTCCACATGCTTTGAGACATACAATAAATAGCAGCTAGACTCAAAATCAGTTTATTGAATCAGACCAGGCAGCTATTGTGATTGGTTGCCATAGGTTACAGTGTATCATTACCGCTCACTAACTGGTTGCTAGAGGTTACAGCACACATTATGGCTCACTGATTAGTTGCTAGAGGTTACAGCACATGATTACTGTTTGTTTATTGGTTGCTAGAGTTTACTGTGGATATGACCACAGCGGGGGCTGCCGCCACTATTTACATATGAATGCCGGTAATTTACATATAAACACAGGGTCTGCAGGTGAGTCATCTGTACACAACAATAGGGCAGAGCTGGGCAGCATTAGTAACAGAACTTCACACTGAGATATCAGGACACAACACAGGACTAAAACCTCAAGGGACGAGGGAATTTAAACCGGGATAGTTGGCAAGTATGAGGCAGCTGCTTTGGGCCCCACAACAATAACAAGGCCCAGGGCAGCTGCCCCTTTTGCCCTGCCTTAAAAACAGCCCTCTGCACAGTTCACCATCTCCTTGTAGGCAGCACATTCACTTTGCACCTATTCAGTTTGGACACTAATACAGGACAATAGCCAACCTCACAGGGCAGCGTTCATAAAAACTGGAAGAAGCAAAAAACTGAAATCAGGTTCGATTTTCTAAAGGACTTGATAAAATACAATTAGGGATGTGCTACTGGGGCAACACATATCGTTTTTTTATTTTTCAGTCTTCATAATTTTGGCGCAATTTATTTTATTTAAAAAGACTTTTACTTAGTACCTGCTGCTGAACCCCCCAGAACAATAATTATCTACGGCCCTGGTGGCTACTCAATAAAATTGGAGAAGAGATTCAACTGCATAGGGGGTTCTTAACTGTTGGAGCAGTAGGCATGTGGAACTCCCTTCCACAATCGGTGATGTCAGCGGGACTTGTCAATAGTTTCAAAATACTTAGATGGGCATCTTAGCAAGCACAATATACATGTATATGGGATATGGCATTGACATAAACACACACACACCTACACAGGTTGAACTAGATGGACTGGTGTCTTCATTCATTCCTACCAACTATGAAGCTATGAATCCAGAAGGGATGGGATAGAGAGAGGTCTAAGTCAGGATGGACAGTACTGACTGTGAACCCCCAATTCATGAGATCGTTCCCACCTCCCAAAAAGGTCCAGACAAGTGCTTTGTTATCTCAAACCAGTCTTGTAAACTGAGAAAAAAGTTTTACCAGGAGTAGCTTGATCAGAAAATATGCTGTTACCACAAGTTGACCACTGCAATGAGAAGACCATATCAGGTCTAGGGCAGCCTTCCTGAGTGACAGCACTATTTTTTATTTGCTGTGCAAAAAGCTCTGCCATGGTCACCAGACCAAACACCACACCTACGTAGGAACCTTTGTCTTAGATGGCAACACATGAAAATTTCACAGATAAAAAAATTGGGAGTCTGCACACATTTTCGTAATACCTAGTTTACACTGGTGGATGGAGGGGGCCGACCGTCACAAGGACAGATAGTTGAGCTGTGGTTTTACCACCCACCTTATGTAAATCCAACATTTCATATTCCTGATATGTGCCTGCTTTAGCATGTACTTGTATGAAAAATTATCCTGTTCTCTTTGTATTGCTTAATTTATGTTAAATCCCTGGTGTTCCTACCAGTCCCTCTGCTTTCCTATTAGAAATTGACCACACTAGGCATGAGAGTGCAACGTGGTCAGTTTTCTAGCTGTGCAGCGAGTTCAGCCTGCTCTCCTCCAATACAGCTGCAGCTGGTTGTTTTTTTTGGGGGGTGGAGCTGCAAACAACCACCTCCCCGTCTGCCAATCGGTCCGACACTTACCCCATCTAGGCAGTGGGCAGTAGGCATTGGACATCAGGCATCAGGCAGCAAGCATCGGGCATTGAATATCAGGCAGTATGCATCGAGTATCGGGCAGCGGCTCCTGTGTCTCCTTTCCTCCATCACGGCGGCTGTGCATCTCCTCCCCTCCTCCTAGGCGTCCAAAAGGATCACCTATCCTTTTAGCCAATCGGGCGACGGGTCTCAGACCCGCTTCCTGATTTGCCGGGAGGAGGATCAGTGTTAGAATAACGAATATTAATTCGCTATTCTAACACACCTGGGTGGTCTGTGAGAACATTCTCAGCGCCCCAAAGCGCACCCTATCTTGAAGCCTATTAGAGCCTTTTGTCTCTAATCAGTGCTTCAAAAAAACACCCCCGCCATTGGAATTCATGCATCCGGAATCCTACAAGGGGCCAGATGCATAAATAGGGGAGAACGGCGGCATGAATGTGGGAAAGTGCCCGTGAGCCCTTAATGGACGGGCCGCCCCTGATCAGACTTGTGCTGACACCCCCTGCCCTGCAAGCCATTCACTGGGAAGACCAGTGTGCTGCTGTTTCTCCTCCACCAGATCCTATTCAGCTGAGAACAGAGGGAATGTGAACACTGTACTTAAAAAAAATGGAAAAAAGGTATTTATATAATATTTTTTATATCTATACACAAATGTTTTGCCTTTCATTTCTATTTTAAACTGAATAGGTTGATTTACAAGGTGAGGGCTCACATATACTTTAATCTAATACAGCCACTGGAGGGAGTTTTAAACATGCCACAGCCGCAGCACAAATGACACAAATTAGTGAGCAGTACTGATGCTAAACGCAAATCATTCAAGTGAATGGGGC
Organism: Aquarana catesbeiana; assembly: GCF_042186555.1. Taxonomy (NCBI): domain Eukaryota; kingdom Metazoa; phylum Chordata; class Amphibia; order Anura; family Ranidae; genus Aquarana; species Aquarana catesbeiana. Next base: position 125,431,448 of record NC_133327.1, read on the forward strand.
CGCAACACAATCACCCTGTACTGCATGCATTTGTGGTGCAGTTATGACTCACAGCCACCTGTCAAGACCCTCAGAAAAATGATCCACCACGGATCGCTCTTCAGAGGGCAATGCAAGTGTAAAGGCACCCAAAACAAGGTTTCCTGCTGACATGTACAGCTAGTCCAAGCACTGGAATTTTGTGTGGACGTATAGCATACAGTGCCCAGGTATGTGAGCCTGCAATGTGCATACCTCTGCTAGTGCTTTGCCCCCTCTACCAGTGATTGCAGCATTGATGTTGCTTACCCAGAATTTTTTAATCTAAGCTGAAAGCAAAGAGCTAAAAACACAGATGAAATACATATAAGGGTCTGCTTTACCTGCCAAAGGCTTTATATTTTCATTCAGTTCTGACATTTAATCAGCACACCCTCTCTAGCAAGGGAGGGGATATGAAGATTTTCTGCTGTAGTTAAGCAACATTTAGAGTTTTCCTTCCAACCCCTCACCCAATAAACAGTGAAAGGAGAAGCGGCAGAATGATGAGCTCCTCTCTCTGCTCTCTCTTTCTATAATCATTCTTCTTACACTGCTGCCCAACAAATTGGTTCCTTGTGCTGCTTCTCCCTCCTCCAGTCTGAGCCCTGCTGTACAGGAACTGCAAAAGGCTGATATCAAATCAAATTAAGAAACAATGATTTATTTAAAAAAAAAACACATTTAATGATGTATTATATTTATAAATAAATACAGAGTGACATTTATTTGTATTTGTATACTCCTGGAGTTCAGCTTTAAATCATGGTCAGTAGAAATGTCTCTTGATGTCCCTATTAAAGCAGACCTAGTATCACATATGTTTTCTCTCTTAAATACACCAGTACTATGGGGGTGGAACATTTACTGATATTTATTACAGAGATCATAGTACTTCTCCTTACAATGCTTTCATCTCCCTTTCTCTTTAGACAGCCAGTGCCATCATTAAAGCATCATTCCGGACCTGCACCTGTTTCCACGACTACAGTTTTGGCCTATAGATGACACAATCTTGTAAATGGTGAATCCTGCACAGTGGGTTTATCTGTACACAGGGCACTACCTCCTGCTGCTGTGCCTCTCACCTTGTTACAATGTACAGGCAAAGTGAGTGATCACAGGCAAAGGCTGATAATTGCTTTTGGAAAAAGGTGCATTTTTTTTGTTAAATAAGCAACATCAGAATGTACAGTGGGGACAGAAAGTATTTAGACCCCCTTACATTTTTCACTCTTTGTTATATTGCAACCATTTGCTAAAATCATTTAAGTTCATTTTTTCTCATTAATGTACACACAGCACCCCATATTGACAGAAAAACACAGAATTGTTGAAATTTTTGCAGATTTATGAAAAAAGAAAAACTGAAATATCACATGGTCCTAAGTATTCAGACCCTTTGCTGTGACACTCATAGTCGGGAGATGGGAGAAAGTTGTAGAAAGTCAACCATCACTGCAGCCCTCCACCAGTCGGGGCTTTATGGCAGAGTGGTCCGACGGAAGCCTCTCCTCAGTGCAAGACACATGAAAGCCCGCATGGAGTTTGCTAAAAAAACACCTGAAGGACTCCAAGATGGTGAGAAATAAGATTCTCTGGTCTGATGAGACCAAGATAGAACTTTTTGGCCTTAATTCTAAGCGGTATGTGTGGAGAAAACCAGGCACTGCTCATCACCTGTCCAATACAGTCCCAACAGTGAAGCATGGTGGTGGCAGCATCATGCTGTAGGGGTGTTTTTCAGCTGCAGGGACAGGACGACTGGTTGCAATTGAGGGAAAGATGAATGTGGCCAAGTACAGGGATATCCTGGATGAAAACTTTCTCCCGAGTGCTCAGGACCTCAGACTGGGCCGAAGGTTTACCTTCCAACAAGACAATGACCCTAAGCACACAGCTAAAATAACGAAGGAGTGCCTTCACAACAACTCCATGACTGTTCTTGAATGGCCCAGCCAGAGCCCTGACTTAAACCCAATTGAGCATCTCTGAAGAGACCTAAAAATGGCTGTCCACCAACGTTTACCATCCAACCTGACAGAACTGGAGAGGATCTGCAAGGAGGAATGGCAGAGGATCCCCAAATCCAGGTGTGAAAAACTTGTTGCATCTTTCCCAAAAAGACTCATGGCTGTATTAGATCAAAAGGGTGCTTCTACTAAATACTAAGCAAAGGGTCTGAATACTTAGGACTATGTGATATTTCAGTTTTTCTTTTTTAATAAATCTGCAAAAATGTCAACAATTCTGTTTTTCTGTCAATATGGGGTGCTGTGTGTACATTAATGAGGAAAAAAATGAACTTAAATGATTTTAGCAAATGGCTGCAATATAACAAAGAGTGAAAAATTTAAGGGGGTCCGAATACTTTCCGTCCCAACTGTATATATATGTAGCAATATGAAATCATTTTTATGAATGAAGAATGAAAAAAAGTAGAAACACCTAGAATGTTCCATGAAACTGGCGGCCATAGAAAGCAGAACGTTATAAATCTGCCAATAGACTACAAAAGTGCAGGTCCGTGGCTTTCTAGTGTGTCCTATTCATCAGAATCGTTTTAAAGGGGGTGAAAGAGAATGCAGACCTAAAGCAGGAATGTTTTCTATGTCTGGAATTATTCCTTGCAGTTGATTTATCAGACTAGAGATTCTTGTAGAGTATTTGATAAACCTTCCTTGAAGAATAGCTGAGGAATTTCTCTCTGCTAATAAATCCAGCCTACAAAATGCAAAGAGGAGAAATATTTACACAGTCATAGAAGACAGATACCAGTCTAGACATGAATTAAATAGATTTAATAGGGCCTGTGCCCTTCCGCACAGTGGGAACCGCCGTCTACTGATTTTTTAGAATGGACTCTCAACCTGGTAGAGATGCGCAAATCATGGCTGGCAATCTTGTCCGTATGCTCCAAATGTGGTTAAAGCTTCTATTGCTTACACAGAGTAATGGCAGCCATTAGTTGGGGTAAAGAGAACCTGTCATTAAAACAAAGTAAATAAAAAAACTGCCTTTAGGTCGAGGTGCCTGTACATATTGGCAGGAGCCTCTAGTACCCTGATGTTATGGCTGTATGTCAGGCTGTGCGGTACTTTTAACAGGCTTGTGCACTTGGGCACAAAGATCCTGTGTAAAAAATTTAATGGTACGTAAGGCATTTGTGTTTACACGCATTCAATGCATAAACATCTTGTAAAACCTTTACATCCCTAAAATTCTTTTTCCATTGCTCCAGCACCATTTTCAATCCAAACATATACTTGTGTTTACATGTGTCATTAATACAGAAATACTGTCCACGGATGCAGAATTTTCTATATTGATTTTATGCAGCTGAACACAGCATAAGATCCGTAAAAACCTATACACACCTCCCAACTTTCTGAGATGGGAAAGAGGGAAACCTCTTAGCAAAAAATATGTAGGCAAAGGACACACCCACGTTACATGTGTAGCACCCTCTAGTAGTGTGCTAGAGAGGATAGGTAAATTTAAGCAGGCCTGGATGGTTGCTAGGCCTGTTTGTTTTCATTCTGGGTTGGGAGTGGCTCAGGGTAGTGCTGGGTGATTAGGACCTCCAATTTCAAGGACCTCCAATTCCAAGCTTCTGGTGCTTTCTGGAAAGAAAGGTGGGAGGGAAGGTGGAGCCACCTGGGGTGTTTGAGAAGCCCTGACCAATCCCCAATCTGGATTGGCAGGGGACAGGCCTCCTTAAATACCCAGGGTCAGCCCAGCTGGGGAGGAGCTCTCGGGTGGAAAAGCTGGAGTGAGAGGGTGCAGAAGCTGTCAAGGGCCTTTGAGGGAGCTCCCCAGTCTGGAGGGGGGTGACCATATATCCTGGGCTCGGGTGCAGTCGGGACCACTTTCAGGAACACATGAAGAGGTCCTGGACCGGAGGCACAAGAAAAAGAACAAGAAGAGGACAGCGAGAGAGAGCACTGCTAAGAGACTCCGGGGAAAACAACTGGTCGCAGCCAGGAGGACTGGTGAGTGAGGCACAGTCAGGAGGACTGGGGAGGCACGCCTGAGAGGACTGGGAACTTGCAGTCTGAGATGGGTGCAGAACCCGAAGTGTGGACTGTGGTGGAATGGGCAGTGGAAGGAGGTAGCTGCAGCCAGGAGGGCTAGCAGGGCCTGAAGAAGGCTAACTGGGATCAGTAGCCATAGTTAGGGCAGCTAGCACAAGGACTTTTCTGCTACACCATTGGGGCCCCGAGGTCACAGCCTGCAAAGGGCATTTGCTGAGGCCTGGCTGAGTCAGTGTTAGGCCTAACCAACAAATAGTGCTAGCTGTTCCTGGGGAACCAACTGATGTGTTGGAGGTGACTAGAAGTAACAGTCTGCAACAAGTGATGTGCTGGTGGAGTGAGGAGTGATAAGCTTCAAGCAAGTTTGTGCAGGAGGAAGCTGAAGGAATATGTACAGGGAGTGTATATAGTTGTCCCAAAACCAATTGCTGTTTCTATTATCCACCCTGGGCATCCCGTAGCTCCCATCCCCATCCACGTTATAGCTCTCAAAATAAACAAAAAAACAAAGTTCACTGACTGCTTTATGTCTCGGAGTGCCTGAGAGTGAATGCACGGCTGGGCAGGGTGACAGACAAACCACAATTCTCAGCAGCCCTTACGGGGGTACCGCTACACATGGAGAAAATTTATTCACAAAAAATTATCAGTTAAACCTACAAGTGCTTTTTTTTGCCACCACTATTCCCTTATACTGGCTTTTCAAATTTACAAAATCAGCAGTTTGAAATTCTCTTAATTTGCAAGTGTACCCAAAAGAACTGATTCTGGTTTGAAGCCAAAGGGTGGTCACACCCAATATTTATTTGCTTTAGATTTTTCTTCTGTTCGCTCACTTTTCATTTTTGTAAATTGATAAAAAAAATAAACAATTAAAATATATATTTCTTACTTCACAGAATTTCTTCACACCTGCTTAAACACTTGCCGACCAACCGCCGTCATACTGTGGCAGGTCGGCATGATCCCGCTAGCCGTCGTAGCTATACATCGGCTCCTTTAAGCGGGATAGCAGGTGCGCGCACGCGCCCGCTGCACTGGTGGGGTGCCGATGCTCGTGACTGGCAGTCGTGACGACCGCTGGCCACGAGCAATCGCGGGCACGAGAGGCAGAACAGGAACATGTGTGTAAACACACAAATCCCTGTTCTGAGAGGAGAGGCAAATCGTGTGTTCCTAATAGCTAGGAACCACAATCTGTCATCTCCTATAGTCGGTCCCCTTCCCCTACAGTTAGAACACACATTCAGGGAACACAGTTAACCCCTAGATTGCCCCCTAGTGTTAACCCCCTCCCTGCCAGTAACATTTATACAGTAACCAGTGCATTTTTATAGCACTGATCGCTGTATAATTGTCAGTCGTCCCAAAAATGTGTAAAAAGTGTCCGATGTGTCCGCCATAATGTCGCAGTCATAATAAAAATCGCAGATCGCCGCCATTACTAGTAAAAAAAAAAAAAAATAATAATAAAAATGCCATAAATCTATCTCCTATTTTATAGACGCTATAACCAATCAATATAAGTTTATTGCGATTCTTATTACCAAAAATATGTAGAAGAATACATATCGGCCTAAACTGAGAAAAAAATTTGCTTTTTTTTTAAGAAAAGGGGGATAATTATTATAGCAAAAAGTACAAAATATTGTGTTTTTTTCAAAATTGTCGCTCTTTTTTTGTTTATAGCACAAAAAATAAAAACTGCAGAGATGATCAAATACCACCAAAAGAAAACTCTATTTGTGGGAAAAAAAGGACATCAATTTTGTTTGGGTACAGTGTCGCACGACCGCGCAATTGTCAGCTAAAGCAACGCAGTGCCGTATCGCAAAAAGTGCTCTGGTCATTGAGCAGCCAAATCTTCCGGAGCTGAAGTGGTTAAAACTTTTGCACAATACTGTATATCAGACAAAAAATGAGAGACAAATGAGGGGGAAAGAGGGACTGATGGTATTTGACCCTAGGGAGGGTACCCTCCAAATCAGGGACAGTTGGGAGTTATGTTACAAATCTAACTTGAACTTTTTTAAGCCCATATGCATGAACCCTAAGAGCGCCAAACCTTGTCTACCTTACGGCACATCTTTAATGGCCAGTGAAGACACCTATCATGATGATGGACCAATAGGAATGTGGCAAGGTCTAAACACTCCCCAGAATGGTAGTTTGGATGAAATGTAGTTGGGTTGGAGAGAGCACAGTGTCTGACATCAGTATCCTAAAAAGCAGTAGAAGGAGCCTGAAACATCATTCTAACCTAGGCAAGAATGGTGGCAGGGGTGGGGGTGGATGAAAAGATTATAAAAATAATGAATGCAAAAAAAAATAAAGAACAGCAAAAAAGTCACCTTATTTTTTATTTTTTTTAAATTGGAGGGTAGAAGATTAGATTGCAACAAACTTTATTTTTTCAGTGAAGGTCTGAACTAAGCTGAAATTTTGACACTAAAGTAAATGAGTCAGAGCAGTGACTCCTGCCCCTCTTTCATCCTCCCTCCTGCTCTATTTAGAGGACTTCCGATGAAGAACGTAGAGATGCCTTCCTCTCCCTCCTGTTCTATTCAGAGAGTGTCACAAACGTGGTTAGACGCTAAAGTCATGAAAGGTCATCCCTTACAGCTCTGATCTTGCAGATGGCTGAGAAGACCCCTAGAAAGCTGGGTGAAGAAGCCAATGAGGAGCAAGCAGATGACAGAGGCACCAGCTCCTATGATAGACTGAAGGCAAAGTCTGAGGTGTCCAGAAGTTGACAGTGCAGAAGGGAAATATGAGGAACACATACGGCAGAGGTGTAGTCAGGAGGCAGGCCAACGTCAGCAATGGATAGACAGTAGCATTGTGGTCAGGAGGCAAGCCAAGCTCAGCAACAAATAGACAGCAGGGTTGTAGTCAGGAGGTAAGCTGAGATCAGAAAACAGATAGACAGCAGGATCAAGAGGCACATCAAGGTCGGCAACGAGTAGACAGATGAGCCAAGGTCAGAATCAAGCCAGGCCACAACAGGTCAGAGCTGAGAAGAATCCAAAGACAAGCTAGGTCAGCAATGGAAAATAAGGAATAAACAACATTCAGGACACAGAGAACAGCTGAAGATCATCCAACAACCTTCTGTTTCAGTGTTCTGCTTTAAATAGTCCATCTTCTGTTGCCAAGTCTAGATACAGTGTGCGTGCACATGCAGTGGTTCGTACAACATGCTCACATGCATTTTTGGGCAAACGTAAGTGCCCACATAGCCAACTGGCACAGATTCTTGTTCTATGTATTGGCGCACATACACCTCTTCTCCTGAAGCTATTTTGATGGAGGGCTTCAAAACAAGACAGAGCAGTGACTCCTCCTCCCTACTGTTCTATTAAGAGGGCCCCAGATTTACAGTGCCTTGCAGAAGTATTCACTCCCTTGGCTTTCTACCTATTTTGTTACATTACAGCCTTTAGTTCAATGTTTTTTTAACCTGAATTAAATGTGATGGATCAGAACACAATAGTCTAAGTTGGTGAAGTAAAATTAGAAAAGTATATACATTAAACTATTTTTCAGAAATAAAAAACTGATAATTTTACATGTGCTTATGTATTCACCCCTTTGTTATGAAGCCCATAAAAAGCTGTGGTGCAACCAATTACCTTCAGAAGTCACATAATTAGTGAAATGATGTCCACCTGTCTGCAATCTAGGTGTCACATGATCTGTCATTACATATACACACCTTTTTGAAAGGCCCCAGAGGCTGCAACACCTAAGCAAGAGGCACCATTAACCAAACACTGCCATGAAGACCAAGGAACTCTCCAAACAAGTAAGGGACAATGTTGTTGAGAAGTACAAGTCAGGGATAGGTTATGAAAAAAATATCCAAATCTTTGATGATCCCTAGGAGCACCATCAAATCTATCATAGCCAAATGGAAAGAACATTGCACAACAGCAAACCTGCTAAGAGACGGCCGCACACCTAAACTCACGGACCTGGCAAGGAGAGCATTAAATCAGAGTGGCAGCACAGAGACCTAAGGTAATCCTGGAGGAGCTGCAGAGTTCCACAGCAGAGACTGGAGTATCTGTACATAGGACGACAATAAGCCGTACACTCCCTAAAGTTGGGCTTTATGGCAGAGTGGCCAGAAGAAAGCCATTACTTTCAGCAAAAAACAAAATGGCACGTTAAATGTATGGAGGAAGGTGCTCTGGTCTGATGAGACTAAAATTGAACTTTTTGGCCATCAAAGAAAACGCTATGTCTGGCGCAAACCCAACACATCACATCACCCAAAGAACACCATCCCCACAGTGAAACGTGGTGGTGGCAGCATCATGCTGTGGGGATGTTTTTCAGCAGTCGGGACTGGAAACTGGTCAGAGTTGAGGGAAAGATGGATGGTGCTAAATACAGGGATATTCTTGAGCAAAACCTGTACCACTCTGTGTTTGATTTGAGGCTAGAACGGAGGTTCACCTTCCAGCAGGACAATGACTCCAAACACACTGCTAAAGCAACACTTGAGTGGTTTAAGGGGAAACATGTAAATGTATTGGAATGGCCTAGTCAAAGCCCAGACCTCAATCCAATAGAAAATCTGTGGTCAGACTTAAAGATTGCTGTTCACAAGCGCAAACCATCCAACTTGAAGGAGCTGGAGCAGATTTACAAGGAGGAATGGGCAAAAATTCCAGTGGTAAGATGTGACAAGCTCATAGAGACTTATCCAAAGCGACTTGGAGCTGTGATAGCCGCAAAAAGTGGCTCTACAAAGTATTGACTTTAGGGGGGTGAATAGTTATGCACATTGACTTTTTCTGTTATTTTGTCCTATTTGTTGTTTGCTTCACAATAAAAAAAACAACTCCAAAGTTGTGGGCATGTTCTGTAAATTAAATGATGCAAATCCTCAAACAATCCATGTTAATTCCAGGTTGTGAGGCAACAAAACACAAAAAATGCCAGTGAATACTTTTGCAAGGCACTGTAGTTAGAGCATTGACTTCTTCCTCTCCCTCTGGATCGTTTTGAAAGCTCCAGATCTAGTTTAGAGCAGTGACTCCTTCCCTTCTGTTCAATTCTAAGGGATCCAGATCTAGTTAGAGCAATGATCAGAATCAGTATGAAAGGAAACAGCTCCTGCTGTTCTTACTTTAGAAAACCCAGAATGCTCTGGGAATCCTGTGCATGGGTCGCATAAAGAAAAAGTAGGACCAAATCTCTTTTGGCCTACTTCTCCTGTGGGTCACAGGAGTGCTCTTTGTTCTGCACACCTGTGACTTGTATTCGGCTGACAGCAGGCTAAAACCAGGCTAAAACCAGCTGTCAGCTGACATCACTCAGCCAGTCCAGGCTCTGAAGGGATCCCAACTTTAATGTCAGAATCCACCAATATGGCTGACTGATGGCTGCTGAAAGCCTGAACCAGCCTGGTCCCGCCCCCTGCACAGCCTGGAGTGAGCTCTGGAGGGGCAGAGAAGAGAGCATTGACTGACAGTCCCCGGCTCTCTGCTCACTGAAACCGAGAACTGAGCGATCAGTGGCTTTTAATTGCTCAGTTCTCGGTCTTTAGAGGTGGCAGGGGACATTGGACTTGGTTTATTTGTAAAACAAACATTTTAAAGAATAGAAAAAAAAACAAAAAAAAAAAAACAAACAGAATATGAACCTGAAAAAAAACAAAGTAAAGTAAAATTGATTAAAACCATTTTGGTTTCCATTGACCCGTTGTTTTAATTATAGAGGCCTTTAAAAGGATGCCATTCTTTTCAATCATCTCCACTTGTTATTAGCTATAGAAAAACACAGCTTCTTTTCTCTAGTGTAAACAGGATTCACATATGAGGACGACAACAAATAGTCTAAGACTTTCGTCTATACCTTAAGCACAGATAATAAGCCTGTACAAGTAGCTAAGTGATGTTGTAATGGGTCATACAGCTTTATGGCACAGTAACAATTTTTCTAACATTCCTATAACTCTCCAACAAGAGGCCTCAATTACGCCTTGAAATTCTCTTTCTGGATCGCCCATCGCCACTTCCTATGTAAGGAAATTCCATAAACGTGATCCATTCTGTGGATAAAGGGGAGCTTGTTTGCATCGCCCTAATTACAACTGTCTTCGTGTTTCACAAGATGGATGTGCTTTACGTCATGTTGTGTATGTAACCTACTTTTAGACAGTTTTGCTAGTTTGTCAGACCACATTTTCAGCTTGTTTTTAGATTGTCTTTTCTCTCTTATAGGAGTCAGGAAAGGCCTGAAAACGGTGGAATTTCTCACCAGCCCATGAAAATGTACAGATCAAAGGTTTGTACAAGTACAGAATCACTTCCCCTTTCCAAAAATTCCATGAATGCCACAAGACAGCGGAGGTTCTTATCTACTCCAGCCACAAGGCTGACTTCCTTCTATAATGTTCTTGAGAAATGCTGACGTTAAAAGCATATTACTGAGAATGAACATATTTCAGCTGCTACTGAATGCTGATCACATTAAAAAAAAATCTGTCTATGGATATTTTTAAAACATCTTTCAAATGTGTGAATAAACAGAAAATTCTGTTATTTTTTTTACAAAAGGCATGTTGTGCCATATATTCCTTACAAGGTAACACGACAGTTGAAGTGCAAATAGTTCTTGTCATTCAGGACTGAGAAGCAGGTTTACAATGTGCCTGAGTAACAGCATTTGGTGTTGAAAATACACTGATCAGTATAAGTACCTCAAATAAATAATAAATACATTGTAGCAATGGTGAGCTAGCCCCCCTGACATCCCCTCTGGCTCCCTTGCACCAGGAAAGGATATCTCCTTTTTCAAATCTTGGGGGGGGGTATTGGAAATATCAGCTGCTCAACATTAGCTCCAGCAGGACGTCTCTTGCCCTTAGAACAAGTAAGACATATTCAAGGTGGGTTCCCCATAGACATTTGGCGTCATAGACAAGTCCACGACTTCCTGCAAAAATTACACCCTAAAACGTGAGCACTTCGTTCTCTCACTGAGTATGAATCTAGATGTCATAACAGGGAGATCCCAAACATCTCCTGTCCCAAATGTATGAACTTTTATTGTAGACTGACTCACATTCCCTCTTGTATTTTATAAGAGAATGGGAATTGGAATTAGAAATGAGTTTATTGCCAACTCAAATACAGAAAACAATAAAACAGTCTCATGTTTCCTTTATAAACACTAAAACCCAGGAAACTGGTTATAAATTCCTCTTGCGTGGTACAAAACACCCGAGCGACTGGCGCAAGTTTTCCCTGAGGCAAATCGTAGGTGCTGGAGAGGTTGCCTACAAGAGGGCATGTATTCACATTTATGGTGATATTGCCCCAAGATCCACAAATTTTGGAAAGCATTCTTCCCATGAATACAAAAAAATACACTCAAGCCCATTGAATTTACCCCTTTACACCAGCTCTTTCATTCCACACCTAGTTCCTTAAAATCATATAAGCGGAGTGTGATGCCTTCCCTTTTGAATGCTGCAAAAAGTCCCAGATTCTGGAGTTGATGCCCTACTCTGTGGGGTTAGCAGGGGGAAGTGAACAAAGTCACGGAGGCAGAGAGATGGGTTCACATAGAAAGAAATAGTTCAGGGACATCTGCTCTACAGTAGTTGGATGTATTACTCTCTTGAAATTAATAAACTTGTTTGAACACACTCTACCATGGATGAGATCCCCTGGCCTTCAGGTGCCAGCGGATTCTTTGTTATTTTAGGATACCTGATGCACACATTTCTATTACTGTTTCATGATCCATGCACCACCATGCACCACGATCCATGCAGAGTGCTCAGTAATGCTAGCCCAACGAACCACTCGCGTTTTAGTGAGGTTTTGTTGTTGCATTCTTTTTTTTCCTTCTTCTCTCCTCCTTCTTCACTCCTTCCATACACAGAGGCCCATTACTTGTTTTTGTTACTTTCTGTTTTTATCCAAAACTGAAGCACGGTAGTGCAATGGCGACTGGTGCTCAAAATTTTTCAGGGAGGGGGCAAACAAACTAAAAAGTACTGAATCCCCCCCATCAATTGCAGCCTCACTGTGCCCATCACTTGCAGCCTCACTGTGCCCATCAAATGCAGCCATTGTGCCCATCAAATGCAGCCACTGTGCCCATCAAATGCAGCCATTGTGCCCATCATATGCAGCCACTGTGCCCATCAAATGCAGCCATTGTGCCCCTCAAATGCAGCCACTGTGCCCATCAAATGCAGCCACTGTGCCCATCAAATGCTGCCACTGTGCCATCAAATGCTGCCACTGTGCCCATCAAATGCTGCCACTGTGCCATCATATGCAGCCACTTGTGCCCCATCATATGCAGCCACTTGTGCCCATCATATGCAGCCACTTGTGCCAATCAAATGCAGCCACTTGTGCCCATCATATGCAGCCATTTGTGCCCGTCAAATGCAGCCACTGTGCCCATCAAATGCAGCCATTGTGCCCCTCAAATGCAGCCACTGTGCCCATCAGATGCAGCCATTGTGCCCATCAAATGCTGCCACTTGTGCCCCATCATATGCAGCCACTTGTGCCCATCATATGCAGCCACTTGTGCCCATCATATGCAGCCACTTGTGCCCGTCATATGCAGCCATTTGTGCCCGTCAAATGCAGCCACTTGTGCCCATCATATGCAGCCACTTGTGCCCAGTATATGCATCCACTTGTGCCATTCAAATGCAGCCACTTGTGCCAATGAAATGCAGCACTCTCCTCCATACTCGGGCAGCAGCAGCTGTGAAGGTGTCTGCTCCTCTCATGCTTCCTCTGCTTGCCAAAGGGCCACTAGGCATCGAATAGGTTTGCCTGGCGCTTTGGCCAATCGGGAAACAGGTCTCACCAGCCTGCCTCCTGATTGGCGGGGAGGCACTGTAGTATGAAGATAGCGACAATTCATTTGCTATGGTCACACAATTGGGTGGAATCAGGGCGCACTCTCTGCGCCCGAGCCCACCCTTTTTTGAAGCCGATTAGAGCCTCTCACCCCACCATAGGAATCCATGTATTCGGCGTCCTGAAAGGGGCCAGGCGCATGGATAGGGAGGCGGCAGCAGGGAAAGGGGGGCGGCGCCCGTGCGCCCTCAATGCACGGGCCGCCACTGCGGTAGTGTCTACTGTGCTAATGTTTTTATTTGCACTGAATCTTGTATCTCACCCATGATACATGGGAAAGTTATGTATAAAACATGCGACTACCTATAACAACTCTTATAGGGCGTACACACGGTCGGACTTTGTTCGGACATTCCGACAACAAAATCCTAGGATTTTTTCCGACGGATGTTGGCTCAAACTTGTCTTGCATACACACGGTCACACAAAGTTGTCGGAAAATCCGATCGTTCTGAACGCGGTGACGTAAAACACGTATGTCGGGACTATAAACGGGGCAGTGGCCAATAGCTTTCATCTCTTTATTTATTCTGAGCATGCGTGGCACTTTGTCCGTCGGATCTGTGTATACACGATCGGAATTTCCGGCAACGGATTTTGTTGTCGGAAAATTTTATCTCCTGCTCTCCAACTTTGTGTGTCGGAAAATCCGATGGAAAATGTCCGATGGAGCCCACACACGGTCGGAATTTCCGACAACACGCTCCGATCGGATTATGATGTTGATAATGTAACCCATGATAATATTGATATACCTTCTGATTGCTGAAGACAGTTTTCTTTTCCTGTAGCCTTTTCTTTTTGATGAAAAATTTCAATAAAAGTTACAAAAATAACATTATAGCAATTTTTATATATTTCCGTTGGTCCAACTTAGTAGTAGTAGGACTTAGGACCAATGTAAGAATGTGCCATACCTGGCTGATTCCTATGGAAGCTGGAAATTACTGCAGTAGGCATTGCTACTACAGTATTATCATCTTTTTAGCTCTGTGCTTATGGAGAGAGTCAACTATGTGGGCAGCAGCTGATAACAATTTTGTGAACTAGACTGGTACACAAATGCAAGGTTAATGGGAAAAGGTGCAGCGCTATAACTAAAAAAATATAACGTAAAAAAACTTATAAATAAACAACTGATATCTTCTTATTTGTGTTAAAATATACCAAATAAACTTATAATAAACCTATACATTTTTATGTTAATGCTATATTCCTAAAATTATAATAAAGTCACCCTTTTCATGTCCCATACAAAGCAGAGCTGCATTTATGGGTGTATTTTATATCTGCCTAAAGTTTAGCTTTAAAGCAAACCTCTACTCATAAATCTCACTTTTTTCCTTGAATCCCCGGTGGTGCGTAAAATCAAAACACCTAAGTGTAAAAACAAAAGTCCATTTGAACAAGACAAAAAAAAGTGCACTTAAAGGTGTGTCTCATGTCCACCCCCTGCCGAAGTAGGACCTTACCCTGACCCACTGGGGTGCAAGGCTCTTAAAAGGGGCAAGGCTCAACTTCACCTAGCCAAAAGGCCTGGCGGAACCCTCTCCCAAAGAGAGACCTCCGCTTCAGGGGAGGAGAGAATCTATTGGCCACACATCCTTCCCCTAGACTTCAGGGTAGGCCCAAGGATGAGAAAGGGAACAAAAAAGTGCAAAAGTGACAAAACGTGAGAAAAAAATAACTTTAAATAAATAGTGCAGGTGAACTGGCTAGCCCCTGAGGCCTGGTAACAAAAATTGCCCCGGACTTAGCCAAAGGGACTAGCCCATAAAGGCGCCATGAATAAAAAAAACTTAGTGATGTGGACTTGTGCCTTTTCCCAGGTCGATAGTGTTACTAGGAGCAGACAGGGCAGCCATCAGAAATTTTGGGGCCCCTTCCACAGCTTTAGGCCTGGGCCCCCCGGGGCCTGACCACCTAAATTCCCCAGGGCCCGCCCACTGGCCGTCCCACCGAATCCGCCCACTGGCCACTGGCCATCCCACTGAGTCCTTCGGTGCACCCACTTTTATTTTAACACTCTTACAACTTAGTATATGAAAAGTGTATTACATTGGCATGGCATAGTTGCATTGTGGAGAAGGATGGATGGATGGTGCTGGGTGGGGATGGGGATGTGTTGTGGAGAGGGATGGGTGGATGGTGCTGGATGGGGATGAAGATGATTAAGTTGCATTGTGAAAATGGATGAGGATGACTCTGGGTGGGGATGAGATACATAGTGAAGAAGCTATCCACAATGTAACTCATCTCCACCCAGAGTCATCCTCATCCATTTTTCACAATGCAGCTCAGTTATGCCAGCTTGTTAGCCTTGGCCCTCAGGTGTCCTATCCAAGGAGAAGGAGATTACATAATGAGCTGACCACACCCCCTGACCTTGTCCTGGCTAATCACAGTGTAAACGAACCTAGCAGCAGCCAGCCGGCTCCGCCTCAACAGGGAAGGAAGAGGAGCTAGTGCTGACCGTGATCAACTGCTGAGGGGGGTTGCTGGTTAGAAAGGTGTTGGCCCGCAGGAGGCTCAGGCTTGATCCAAGTAATACCTTTCTCCACTTCTTCTGTACAAGGGGGTGCTAGTGAAAGGAGGCTTCATTCTCTATAGCGGGGCCGAGCGCTGCCGCGGTAAAGTTGATAGATTTCATGTGCTGCTGTGCTGTAGGTGGAGCCGGGCCCCTTGGGATGCTCAGGCCCCTTACTTCAGTATTGCCTTTGCCCCCCTGATGGCGGCCCTGCAGACAGATACTAGACTTGATCTTAGCGAGAAGCAAAAGACTCACAAATCACACTGCCTCACTGTAGGTTAATCCGTGCTTTATTTAAGATTCCAATATTAGTTCAATTTGTTGAGAGTGAACAGAGTTTTCTCTAAAGCAAATCCTTCCCTCAAGTAAACCTGCAAATAGCCTTCTTGTAGACATTAGACACCATAAGGTTCCAGATGGTTTCTTTAGGTAAAGTGCTGCAGGTAAAGGTAAAGTTTGCTGCAGAGCACCAATGAACCTTAGGGAAGACTTTCAGAAAGCTGATATTTGCATAGGCTTAGCCATGCCACACTACTTGACCTGGAGCCTGGAACTTTTTTTTGTTACATGACCTAAAACAGTATGCAAGGGAAACACTTTACACTTTACCATCATGTTTTGCTGTACTTCTCTTTCAGCAGTTTGGTTATACGGTATTTTATACTTCTACATACATATGTTTGGGTGCCAAATCCAGACCCCGTTGAAGTCAATGGAAGCCTTATGTTAAAAAATAGTAATGACCATTTTTTAGGCTGAGAGGCAAGGAAATGCAATCAAATGGCATGGGGGCAGGACACTACCCCGGGGAACATGTATCAAAGCAAAAAACATTTTTTCAAAATTCCATTTGCTGAGGCGCAGTGATTTTATAAATGCTTATAGGGCAACATTAAAATAAAAATTCCTTTACATAAAATGCCTGAGGAATGACCCTAATTTGCCTGTAAAGTGGCACATCTGTATGATGTATACAACATACTACAGCAAAACTGACATATAAAAAGATTTAAATTGTTGGTAAAGGACAGCTCCCAGCTGCTTACTAGAGGAGGATCGGATATAGATTTTAATGAAGGACCCTACACAAAAAAATTGGTCTGGGGTTTCCACTAAAAATATATACCAGACCTTTATCCTTGATGAGAGTCTTGCATAAATGTCATCGGGGACCCAATGCAAGATAACAAACAAACTAAAAATGTATGAGGCCCCCCAAATTCCATACCAGACTATTCAG
The DNA here is from genome assembly GCF_042186555.1 of Aquarana catesbeiana. NCBI lineage: Eukaryota > Metazoa > Chordata > Amphibia > Anura > Ranidae > Aquarana > Aquarana catesbeiana. Next base: position 125,448,176 of record NC_133327.1, read on the forward strand.
TCAGCATAATTGCCTAAGTATGGCCATGACCTTCTACTTAGCTATGAGTAAGCATCTGTCGATGTGAAACGCGTTAGCTAGCAGTTGTCCTGTGTATCCATCCTTCATATGACCTAGGGTTTTTTACCACAATAAAGGCACTTTTTTCACAGAAGTGCGACCATCCAGACTCCTCTATATTGTTTTCCACTGATTGCGCAGAGCCAGCACCTGTGAGGCTGAGGGAGGATGTTCCTTATTACTTAAAAGTGGTTATCCTGTGAGTGGCTTGTTCATTTTTTCATGGCCATGTACCTTGTTTGGTCAGTGATGTCAGCACTTTTCCTGTCCCATTTGTTTACATGACCAGGAAATTATTGAAGTCGGTTGATATCACTGGTTGCCAAGTACACATTGTGTGCTGGCACCCACTGCTTCCTTAATTAAACATATTCTTCCTGAAGATGAGAAACTTAAAATCTTTGGTGTCTTTATTCAACCTTACCAACTATGTAACTGCGTAAACATTGTAAACATTGACAGAGAAAGCTGTCATATAAAGTAGCGGTAGAAAAAAAAAGTTACTATATATGGCATTGAGCTACCGCCAGATGAGCACATTTGGATGATGAGGCTGCACTGATGGGCACTGATAGGTGGCACTGATGGGCACTGATAGGCAGCACGGAGAGGTAGCAATGATAAGCACTGGTAGGCGCAACTGATAAGTGACACTGATGATTAGGCACGGATGGGCACTGATAGATAGCACTGGAGGGCACTGATTAGCAGCACTGGTTGGCACTAAGGGGACCGATGTCCCTCTAACAAAAGCTGGTTAATGGCTTTCTTCTTTACTTCACGCTGACAGCGTGAGGAAAAGAAAAGCCAATTATCGGCTTCTGTTTACTTCCATGATCAGCTGTCATTGGCTGACAGCTGATCATGTGGTTAAGGGCCCGCTTTCATTGGCCCTTTACCTTCTCTGTGATCAACCAAATCACAAGGACTTGGCCATCACAGAGGCGCACGGGCAGTGTGAGAAAAGAAAGCTGTAGCCGTCTTTCGGCTATAGCGCAGGCACCAAGTGGTTAATGACCATATAAATACAGTGTGGGAAGAGCTCTAGTTAGATGGGCATGGAAGCCAAATACCCCAGAGCTGTTAAGATGTAGTCTACTGCAGAGCTGATCTAAACGGCCTCCCACAGAACATGGGAGGAACTGTTGTAGCAGCCCTGTCTCCCTCTGACCTGCAATTCCTGCAGTGGGGTGCATAATGCTTTGGAGACTTGAACAGAGTCCTCTATATGAGTAGTGGCCAAGTCAGGGAATGAGTGTGCCACCTGGGAGTGCAGAGCTATGGAAGGGGCATGAAAAAGTTATAGTAAATGCAGAAAATGCATTTATGTGTGGAGATTTCTTTATGCTCAGATATTAAGGCCTCATGTCAGGGATGTTGTGAGTGGGCATCAGGCCAGGAGAATGACACAAGATGGCAGAAAGTTTAACTCAACAACAGGTGATGGTTGTGAAGAATTGGAGTGGGGACTTGTACAGTTTGGCACCAACATCCGCCCAATTGTAGCGCTTATCGCCTGCTGCTGCCTGCTCTGACTTCGGCCTGTGTCTGGGTTACATTTATCATCTGCTGCCTGCTCTGACCAATGCCTGCCTCAGGACTTCTTTACAGAATATTCACCCGCTGTGCCACACGGAACATGTCTATGGGGTTTATTTACTAAAGCTGGAGAGTGCAAAATCAGGCTCACTTCTGCATAGAAACCAATCAGCCTCTAACCTCAGCTTGTTCAATTGAGCTCTGGCAATAAAACCTGGAAGCTGATTGGTTTCTATGCAGAAGTGAGCCTGATTTTGCACTCTCCAACTTTAGTAAATAAACCCCTTTGTCTGAACTAACCACGCCAATTGAACTTGTACAGTATACAATCAGTATTTATCCTGGGAACTACTACCATTTTAACTGATGACTAGTCACTGGATTGCTGTAAGTGTTTAGTAACCTTTTCTCAAAATAAAAGTGTTTTATGATTTTACACTATGCGGACCCCCTTTTTTTCCTTATCGGTCATGTCTGAGGAACACCAGGTGTTTGTTTAGCCAGCCATGTTACCTTCCTTTCTGGTCTAACCACTGAGGGATTCGCTTTGAGTGCTGGATCATTATTTAACCACTTCAGCCCCAGACCATTTGGCTGGCCAAAGACCAGAGCGTTTTTTTTGCGATGCGTCGCTTTAACTAACCATTGCGCGGTCATGTGGCATGGCTCCCAAACAAAATTGACGTCCTTTTTTCCCCATAAATAGAGCTTTCTTTTGGTGGTATTTGATCACCTCTGCGGTTTTTTTTTTAGCGCTATAAACAAAAAAAGAGCAACAATTTTGAAAAAAAAACGCAATATTTTTTACTTTTTGCTATAATAAATATCTCCAAAAAATATATAAAAAAATGTTTTTCCTCAGTTTAAGCTGATACGTATTCTTCTACATATTTTTGGTAAAAAAAAATCGCAATAAGCGTTTATTGATTGGTTTGCACAAAAGTTATAGCGTCTACAAAATAGGTGATAGTTTTCTGGCATTTTTATTAATAATTTTTTTTTACTAGTAATGGCGGCGATTTTTATATATCGTGACTGCGACATTATGTCTGACAGATTGGACACTTTTGGCGCTATTTTGGGACCATTCACATTTATACAGCGATCAGTGCGATTAAAAATGCACTGATTACTGTGTAAATTTATTATTATGCAAGCATGGGAGGAGGTGACTGGCAGTGAAGCGGTTCACCAGTAGGGGGCGCTGCAGGGGTTAAGTGTGTCCTAGGGATGTGTTCTAACTGTAGGGGGGATGTTCTACGTGTGACACGACACTGATCAGCGCTCCCGATCACAGGGAGCTGTGATCAGTGTCCTGTCACTAGGAAGAATGGGGAAATGCTTGTTTACATCAAGTTACATCAGTCCGAGATTGAGGCGCCCACAATCCCACGTCTTAAAGGGCAACGTACAGGTATGTTAATATGCCTGTACGTGCCCTTCTGCCGACGTATATCAGCGTGAGCCGGTCGGCAAGGGGTTAAACGCTTGTCTAGACTCCTATAACGTGGAGTCTAGAGATCTGGTAAGCTCACATCCTGTTTATTACCACGGTGGAGGTTCACTAGGTGGATATTTATCTAAACAATCACATTTCTTTGGATATTACTTTAATGGAATTTCTTTTCATCTGTCACTATGCACTTTAGTGTTCAAGCACTATATGGACTATTTTTTTTATTTACTTTTAACTTCATTTATTTAGCACTGCAATTTTTATTATGTGTGCCACAGTCTTGCCCGATTCCTAAAGGCCACAAGTACTCTTTCCTATATCCTATCTCAGTGCCTCATGCCATCTATCCAGAAACTAAAGCATTGTGTATTAAGACCTAGGGCAATGGAGTACCTGCAGGCCAGATTACCTTAAAGTGGATGTAAACCCTCTCATATACCCACTGAACAGCCTCAGATGATACACAGGCATGAAACAAATCTCCCTACATAAGTTTTACATGTATATCTGCTTTCTTCAGCTTGCTATATTCTTTAGAAAGTGAAAATCGTGTCAGAGATTTTTTTCTTCCTGTTCAGCACTGGGTCTGGCATACACTGTGAGACAGCTGATTGGTGTAAAGGCCCACACCCCCTCCATATAGGCAAAGGAAGGAAGAAATGTGCAGAGCTGTGCTGTGAAAAGACAAGCTCTCTGGTTATCTAGCACCCACGCCAACACAAATTTCAGGCTGATTTTATCTCGGTTGTTGGAAAACTTCAGAAGTTATCATGCTGATAACAAAAGAACGGAACAGCAGAAAGACACAGGGCTCAAGGCTTTGGAGAGAGATAAGAAAACACTACAGATATATGTGCTTAGGTCACATTTAATTAATTGTTTACATCTAATTTAAGGGAACAGGGGCTGCTACAAGTAAAGCTACAGTATACTTGCTAGCTATAGTCTCTCACCTTTGGTACTTGGGCGAGTGTTACAGCTAGATCTGCCTCTTGTCCAGATTTCACTTGGACTGTCTGGCTTTTGAGTGGCTTTTCAAGGTATCATAGTGTCTATATTGGTAGTCGTGGTCATATGGCACAGTGTGTGGCTTGTGCCAATCAAGGTAAGTGACTGACGGATATGGGCCCAACCCAACATTCATCCATGCTTCCTAGTCCTACCGTTCCTGATAATCAGTTTAAATGACTGACACAATACAACAACTATGAGTAGATTTGACCTGTTGTGAGGTCAGCAGTGAGAGTAAAAGTCAGTGTGTTAAAGGGAATTGGAGGCTTATCAACCTCAACAAGAATAGAAAAGCAAAGGCCACAGGGTAGTGACAGAGTAATTCCGTTTCATCCACTCTTTGCCATGGGCAAGCTTTGTGCTTCACCACTCCACCAAAAAGTGGAAACATAACTTAAGCATACAAGTCAATTATTAAAGCTACATTTTTTGTAGTTTTGGATGGAGTGGGAAAGTATTTCATTGCTGTATGTGTCCCTACGAGGGAGGTTTACCCTGTCTATTTGACCTGGTGATCACAGTCACCAAAACGGAAAATGAGGAGAATTACAACATTTTACTGGTTTTTTATTGGGTACACTTGTTCTGGTGAAAGAGGTCAATGAGAAAATCGGACAAAAATATACCGCTTTTAAGGTTTCACACCAGATACAGTCCAGTGCGTTTTTTTTTTTTTCTGTATAAAAAAACGCATGGACTTCAGATTTTATGGGTTCCATTGGCATAGTTCAAACCAGTGTGGTCAGTTCCAGTGTGTTCCAGTACAGAAAAAAAAAGTAGAATATTTTTTTTTGCATTTTTTCTGCACAAAACTGTACTGGAGCGCAATATAAACACACCAGAATGCATCTAAATGCATTGAAAACGTATTACAGCAACGAAAAACCCAGGAAACTTTGGAAAACAGGAGGGGAAAAAGCGAATTGAAAAGGCATCAACAACGCATCTTTCACCAGAACAAGCGTACCCAATAAAAAACCAGTAAAATGTTGTAATTCTCCTCCTTTTCCATTTTGGTGACTGTGATCACCAGGTCAAATAGATGCAGAAACATGCAGAAACACATCCGGAATTTCCCTCAGAACCGGCTCTCAGAGCGATCGTCCGATAATCTTATCGTTAGTACACAGCTTTTGAGAGCCAATCAGGACAGTTCGTGCAAAATGCAAGGGACAAGCACAAAAGTTTGTATCATATGATAACAGAACAAACAATTTTTGTTTAATTAGTACAGTATTCATCTGCAAAAAATCAAGTGACCACGGCTGCACATGCTTGGAAATGAAAGAATACATTACAATGCAATATCTTTTATTACATCATTGGGGGAAAATGTATCATGTCTTATGAGAATTTTTTTAACTCTAGTAAACTATTTATATTTTTTAAATGAGACTAGCATGCAAAAAAACCCCAAAAAACAGACAATCTTCTGTCTGACATTCTCATCGTGTATAGAATCTCCCCCCTTTCCTATTATGTCACCGGGACAGGAAATGAAGGGAAATCTCTTTAGGCCTCATGCACACTGGACGTTAAAATAACGTTACTGTATAAAAATGTCAGTAGCTTTGCAGTGAGCTTTTAAACTATTTTCAACTTTTTTCAACGTTTTTGCAATATCGTTTTTAGCGTTTATTAGCGTTTATTAGCATTTTTTAGCGTGTTTCTGCGTTAGTGTTTTAGCGTTTTTTTTTTTTTGAAGGAAAAAAAAAATTTACATTTTTTTTTTCAATAAATCAAAAATGTTAAAATACACTGATAACAGCCTATGTGTGCATGGACACATAGGATAACATGATGGAGAGAGTTTAATGACTGTAGAAAAAAACGTCTACAGCCAAAAACAGCTGCTGTAAAAACGTCAAAAAACGTCTAGCGTGCATGAGGCCTAAGTGTAACAGTCAGCACAACAAAATGTTTTTAACCATTCCCTATTCTATCCATATCTTAAAGCAGAGCTCCACCCAAAAGGGGAAGTTCAGCTTGAAGTACTCCTCCCCTACACCCTTGTCACATTTGGCATGTCAATTTTTATGTTTTTTTTGGGGGGGGCAGGTACCTAGTTTTGACAGATACTCGCTACCACATCCACGGAAGTTCTCTTTTCCCTTTCCCTGCTTGCAGTCTTCTGGGACAAGTCACAGGTCCCAGAAGACTGCTGGACAATTCAGGAGGCGCAGTGCGACTCGCACATGTACAGTGGGCACCTGGCACCGCAAGCTGTCACAGCCAGATGCCCACAGCTGAGAGAGAGAAGATAAGAGAAGATGGGGAGAAGGGACAGATAGGATGAGCACATCGCTGGATCGTAGGACAGTTGAGTACGTGTTTATTAAGATGGGGCGGACTCCGTCAAGCGGATCTGCCTACTCAGCAGGAGATCTCTCCACTGATCCTCGCAGAGCGGACATGGACACAGCCCGCTGTTCAATATGGGGTAGTCGGATGGAAACACACTGCCTGTCCATTTCTATCTGACTGTCATCTGATCTGCTGAATGTATCCCCATCCGTCTGTTTTTAGTGGACCGGATCAGATGCCGGCGGGTGTCAGCGGACACATGTCTGCTAACATCTGCCGCTCCATAGAGAACAATGGGTAGTCCTATCGAGTCTGCCTGAAAAACGTACAGGTGGACCTAATCGGTCTGCTGGTGTGAAAGGGGCCTAAGAGTCAGCAGCTACAGTTTTTGTAACTGCTGACTTTTAATAAACACAAAAATGACTGGAGCTCCTCCTTAGGCTGGGTTCATACCTCTGATGGATGCGGCTCGCGGCAGGGGCCCGGTGCGTGCCTGTTCTCCGTTTCACGGACAAATCGGGGTTGGATTTTTGACAGAATTCAACCCTAAAACAGGACCAAAGACATACAGCGCTCCTGTGCAAGCTCCATAGAGAGCCAGTCACAATCTCCTGTCATGCGAATTGGATGTGGAGAAATACACATCCAATTCGCATAGGTGTGAACCCAGCCTGAAGGTTGCATTTAGGCTTGGACTAATATACTGTAATATATTTTTATGATTGTAACACCTCCTCACAAAGCTCTAACTACATTTTGGGAAAAAAAAAAAAGCACACTAAGGGCAATTACACTGTCCGTAGATCCAAGAAGAGTTCACAACTCTTTTGATTACATAAGCTGGCAGGCCGTATTTTTGTATTTTTAGCAGTGTTTGTTGTCAGTACTTGTGATCTTTTAGATTTCATCTTGTGCGCAAGAGGTTAACATACTTTTGATTGTAAAAGGAAAAAAATGCAAAGATTTTGTTGCCAAAACAAACAACGGCCTGTGGATGAAATGCTTGCAATATCTCTGCAGTATACACAGCACTCAACAAGGATTGTGGGAAAGCAGCCAGAGTTCTGCCTCTTCCAGGGCACGTGGGCAGCCATTTGGGGTATCCATATTACACGTGTGGCCAGAGTACACAGTGTTCTCTGCAATAAATTGCGTTCTTTGTAACCTTTCCTCTGCGGGCCTGTTAGCTAAGATGTGTAGTGCTGATGAAAGATGCCATAGAGTCAACATCAATAGGCATGTATGGCTAGTTTTTACTGAGAAATGTAAGAAGTGTCATTTATTAACTCATTAATTAAGGGAAATTGTAGTGTATTTTCAGAGCACGCTTGCTATTGTTTAGGTGTATGTAAGACTAAACTCTGTTAATTGCATGGTTAGTCAGGTTGAAAAGTTACACATGTTCATCTGGTTCAACCAAAGACAAAATAAATACATTTATACAAATACAACTTGCATCCTCTGAACCCCAAACCCGCAGATGATCCAGAGCAACCAGGACCTTGTCATTCCAAATGTTATATTATTTTTAAATGTTCAGTTTTTATTGGAATACCACCTGATGAGCGAATGTAAAAGTCTTTGTTCAGATTCTTCCTGTTATAGGGTGCCAATGTTCAGTCCCCATTTCCCAGTCATGCTCCTGCTTTGTCATCTTGTCACACAAGTTTTCACTCAAGACCACAAGTGGCAGCTCCAGCACACATTACACAGGCATTGTCCACTGTTGTCACCATTAGGAAACCTGCCTAGAGAAATGCCATGTGATCCAGGATGGGTCCTGCTGCTGGAAATCCTTTTCTAAGCACCTAGTTCAGTGATGGCGAACCTTGGCACCCCAGATGTTTTGGAACTACATTTCCCATGATGCTCCACTACACTCATGGTAGTTCCAAAACATCTGGGGTGCCAAGGTTCACCATCACTGACCTAGTTGGTCTAGAGATAAAGACCATCCATAGCTCCCCACATGACAGGATTTGGCACTCAACTGTCTTGGATCTAACAAAACCCTGTGATCCAGGACATGTCCTGCTGCTGGAAATCCTTTTCTAAGCACCTAGTTGGTCTTGGGGTAAAGACTCTCCATGGCTCCCCACATGACAGAATTTGGCACTGGGCATTGAAGGAGAAATAAGATACAGTCAATTAGCCCTGGGTATATCAATTTACTCTGGCAGGCAGGGGAGAAAATAAATGGTGATATAAACAGAAAGGGAGGGGGGCTGTATGGACTAAGCACTTGTGTACTTTAAAGAATGACTCCAGGTATATGGACATGGAAAATTTATTGCACAAAGGGAAAATATTACAGTTAGGCAATGATCAGAAAATGTACATACCGTAATTTCTCATTTATATGGTTGGCCTTTAAAAATGCATAGCTTTCTTCACCACTTCTATTCGGTCATTTACTGCTATACTGTGAATAGCTTTTGTTGTAATTCCATCTGCTATTCAGGTCTATTGACAACACGCAAAGCCATCTGAATAAATCAGGGGAGTGAGCCCCCTGTAGTACTACTAATGCATGTGGAATGGGTTACCCAGTTAAATAGTAATAGACAAAAGTGAGCAAGGACTAATGCAATTTCTTTTTATAGGATGCAAATATGATCTACAAAAACAGTAATGAAAACACTATTGCACACTAACATTTTATTTATTTTTGGACTATGCTGAGTTATCCACTGGCTTCTTATATCTCTTAGGGGCCCTGAGATCAGATAACTCCACTATATTCTCCAGCTACTTTTCTGCTTACCGTGACGTAATCCTAATGTATTTGATAACGTAAGTTCCGACATCTAGTATTGGAACAAACATTGCTTGCTGAATTATCTCTCCAGAACTAAACCAAAGCACTGAAACATCACCCAGGGGTAGTATGACCCTTTGATTGGGTTAGATTTGCACTCATTTAACAACTGAATCACTTAAAGTGGTTCTAAAGGGAGAAAGTTTTTTTTACCTTTGTGCATTCAATGCATAAAGGTAAAAAACCTTCTGCATGTAGCTCCCCCCAGACCCCCTCCCCGTTATACTTACCTGAACCCGATCTTGATTCAGTGATTTGCATGACAGCAGCATCTCTATCTGCTCTCTCCCTCCTCATTGGCTCAGACACAGCAGCAGGTGCCACTGGCGCCTGGTCAATCACAGCCAGTGAGGAGGGAGAGTGAGAGGCGGGGCCAAGCCAAAAAGACACACAGGGCCATGCTCTGTGTTTTCTTTGGATTATGCCAGTAACCCCTCCTCAAAAAGCATTAACTACATTTTGGACAATTTAAAAAAAAAGCACAGTAAAGGCCCTGAGATGAGATAGCTCCACTATAATTTCCATTTCTTTTTCTGCCTATCTTGGCGTAATGCTAATGTATCTGTAGACTTAAAGTGGAACTCCACCCAAAAGGGGAAGCTCCGCTTATCTGTTCCTCCCCCCCTTGGGTGCAACATTTGGCACCTTTCGGGGGCGAGGGGGAGACCAGCACCTAGTTTTGACAGGTACCCGTCTCCACTTCCGGGAGACCTGGCTGTGGCGAGATGTGGCAAGGACCCCCGAAAGTTCGGCCCCCCTCCTCATTCCCCCACCGCCGGGCAATTCACAAAGCACAGCACACTTCGTGCATGCGCAGTAGGGAACTGGCTGTGAAGCCGCAAGGTTTCCCTTCCAGTTTCCATTACAGGCAATGGCAGGGGCAGCACCTGAGAGCCAATGGAAACATTGGCTGGGGTGCCGTCATCGCTGGATTCCAGGACAGGTAAGTGTCCTAATATTAAAAGTCAGAAGCTACAGTATTTGTAGCTGCTGATTTTTAATTTTGTCGAGGGGGGGTCTCCTCTTTGGGTTCAGACATCTTGTTTTGGGACACATAAACATTGCTTACTGAATTATCTCTCCAGAATTAAACAAAGCACTGAAACATCATCCATGGGTAGAATGACCCTTGAATTGGGTTAGATTTGCTCACATTGGATGACTGAGTCACTTAAAGTGGTTCTAAAGGCAGAAAGCTTTTTACCTTCATGCATGAAGGTAAAAAACCTCTGCATGCAGCTTCCCCCCAGACCCCCCTTATATTTACCTGAGCCATATCTCGATCCAGTGATTTGCACGAGAGCAGCAGCTCTCTCCATCCTCATTGGATTAAACACAGCACCTGCTGCTGTCAATCACAGCCAGTGAGGCGGGAACAGGGGGCAGGGCCAAGCCCTGCTCTGTGTGTCTTATAAAAACACAAAGCGGGGCTTGGGAGGGAGCACACATGTGTCGCCATAGCAAGTAGCTTTGCTATGGGGGCACTCAGCAGGGGGGGCCAGGAGCACCCAAAAAGAGGAAGAATGGGGCTGCTGTGTGGAAAACCACTGCACAGAGCTGGCAAGTATGACATGTTTATTATTTTAAGAAAAAACATTTGAGGGTTTACAATTACTTAAAGTAGTGCCTTCACTGTTGATATACAGTATATTATGTGGCTCAGAGAGGTCCAGAACTGCAATCTAGTGCTTTGTCCAGTCTACTGGCCTTTCTGGGGTATTGTACATGTATTGGTAGGGACATCCAGTGAGGTGCACAGCCTCTTCTGTCTGATTTATATAAATAGTATACTCCACTGTCTACACACACTCTAGGTTCAGTCTACAATTCGGGTTTGTTTATGCATTTCCAGCCTACGTTAGGCTAATGGTGACAGGCCTTTAAAGGAATCCTGTGCTGATAGAGTGGAAATGTATGGACGCCACACTGGGGCCCCCTTACTCTTAGGCCCGGTCTCAGCAGAATCAGCCACTATAGTTTTAGTTCATTTATTACACTGAAACTGAGAAATGAGTAAACTTTATTGCAAAACCAACATGAAGCCCTCTGGGTCTTCAATGTCTAAAATACAATCTTGCCATCTATATAATTCCAACACCATGACCAACACTGCAGTATATTACGCATTTTATGAGTAATCTAGCTAGCAGAAGTGCCAAAAATACACAGACTTTATATTTCCAGCACAGCATTGAATGTGGTTAGGATTAATCATTATATTGAGTCAATGCAGGGTGCGTTGCTTTGTGCTTTTTCTCATTGGGACCGTTATACTGGGGCCCACAGCATTTAGGATAGCATCCCCTCCTGTACCAACACTACACAGGACCTAAGCCCTCCACACTTTTCCTACATTCCTTTGCTTGCTAATGCTTCATGAAAAGTCAGCCCTATGCATGTATCTTGTGTAGAGGCTTCCCATGGGTAAGCTATCATCAGCAACAACAATGTGTGCCATGACACCCGTGTTGACATGTTTGGTTATGCTTCCCAACTTAATCAAGGCACATGTTCGTTACGATACAAATTATATTTTCCCACATGGTTTTTTAGGCAAAGAGGTTTGAGACTGAAATCCATAACAAAATGCATGTCAACACAACACATATTAGGATGCAGCTGTGGTGTGAACCCAGCCTACAGGAAATCCTGGCACTAGGTGAGTACATAGGCATACATCTCATACAATACAAGGATCCATGTCTATAGTGGCCCATAGACAGTTAAGAATGATGGTTAAAACCCAGCTCTGAGCAAAAAAAAAAAAGTTTTCCCATGTAGTGGGACTGTGCTTGCACTGCATGGGTCAACTGCTTGTTTTGTCCAGATGAAAAACTGTGTACTCACCCAATCCTCAGCTTCACCAGAAAACAGCGCTCCCCCATGATCCAGCAATGGACTGTTCCTGATGTCCTCATGTCCAGAGCAGGTCTATAGGTTTAATGACGTCAGGAACAGTTGACCTCACATGACCACTAGACCGCAGGGGGCAGGAGTCACAGGGACTGTTCTTGTGCAGAGAGCATCTGAGGATCAGGTAAGTATATCTCTGTTCTCCAATCCCCTAGACCAGGGGTCTCCAAACTTTCTAAACAAAAGGTCAGTTTGCTGTCTTTCAGGCTTTAGTGGGGTAGGACCATGGCTAGTGGGAGTAGAAAATGTCCCGGCATCAGTAGGAGTAAACAAGGCCCCATCCTTGGTGTCAGTGGGAGAAATAGTGCCCTATCATTGGTATCAGTGGGAGGAATAGTGCCCCATCCATGGTGTCAGTAGAAGGATAATGCCCCATCCTTGGTGTCAGTGGGAGGCATAGTGCCCAAACATTGGTGTCAGTGGGTGGAATAGTTTCCCATCATTGGTGTCAGTGTAAGGAATAGTGCCCCATCGTTGGCATCAGTGGGAGGAACAGTGCCCCATCCCTGTCTTCAGTGGAAGGAATAGTGCCCCATCACTGATGTTAGTGGGAGAAATGGTGCCCCATCATTGGTGTCAATGGAAGGAATAGTGTCCCAAGGGCTGGATAAAGGCAAGCAAAAGGCCACACCTGGCCCAGTGCTGCAGTTTGGAGACCACTGCCCTAGACAAAAATGAGCAGTTGAGCCATGCAGTTTGGGCCAGGCACAGCCCCACTGCATGGGAAAGCTTTTTTTTGGACTGAGTTGAGCTTTAAGGAGATATCTGTCTATCCTTGCACAGCTTGAAGGGTGCACATGAAGCACTTCGGATGCTTTCCTCTTTTTCTCCTCTTTTAAGATCATGACCCACTCAGTGGGAGATATTACAAGATGGAAGTGGCTCTGTCTGCCTGAGCAGCTCATTATCATTAATTGTAGTACAGAAACAGATGTTTGAAATTGCTTGCCTTTATAGAACCATTTATGACCCACTTATCTACCAATCTAAAAGTAGTACACATTGCGCACAATAAGATACATATTCTCCAGTAAATTATTTGTTAAAACTGTTACCCCAGCACTTGCAATTTACAAATGTCAATGCTGTTGGCTTCTTCTCTCTCATTGCTGCTTACCTGAACTTGCAGTCTTCACAGGAAAGTGTTAACAGAGGACAGTGCAGTCTCAAGCCAGTTTGTTAGTTTGGAAAGGGAGGGGGAGGGAAGAGAAGTAGAGCGTCTTTCCATCCTAGGCTACAGAGCTGTGTGTTTCCATTGATGCACACAGTATAGGGAGACAGCTCTAGTCCCTGAATGCAAGGGTGGCTCAACGGGATACTACAAGAGAAAGGAGCCACCTTGAAATAGGAAACCTGGGGCAGATGTCATGGCACCAGTTAAAAATGGTACATAGGCAAGGGTTAAATGATGAGGAAGCTGTATAGTAAGTGATTCAATCAGTTGCTGAAAGTGCTTGAATTGAGGGTTTAATATCACTTTATTGAGATGTTCCAACAGCACCAGCAAGTCACGGACCTGGAGACAGCTTAATCTGAGTTTACAATCTCACACTGTCACCTGGAAGAAAAAGTGACTTTGCACAGACTTTCTGGTAATGCTGTTACTTCTTCTGTACTCCATGCTGGACTTTTGGGGCAAGCTTGTAGGACCCCTTTAAAAGTTGCTCCTACTGCTGGTGGAGTGATGGCGCAGTGTGTCCTATATAAGCTGAATGGAGTTTGCTCATGTGGTCGGAGGGTGTTGGAAATGTGTCCTGCTAAGGATAAGTGTCCCTGGGTTTTCCCCTTTTTCTCCCTTGCAGGGGAGGGACAGCTGATATACTACCCTGTAAAGCTGGCCATACAGTACATGCATTAAACTGAAATTTCAATCTATGTATGGCCACATGGATTGAACTAGAATTTCGATTCATGGGTTCGATTCATGTTAAACAGAGGTCAATCTACCTATCAGTTTCTGTTCAAAAGGCCTGTCCGTATTTTCTCACTTGATAAGTGCTTCAGGCAATAGACTGCAGTGCTGATCTGTGTATTCTGACAGAGGGATAGTTTTCCTGCTGTCAGAATACAATGGGGTTGATTTTCTAAAGGCAATTAGACTGTGCACTTTTGCAATTGCTGTTGCACTCTGCAAGTGCAGTTGCTCCAGAGCTTAGCAAATGAGGTTAAGCTTCACTTTACAAAGAATACCCAATCATATTTAAGGGGGGGGGGGGGGAACATTTTTGCCTGCACATGATTGGATGATGGAAGTCAGCAGATCTTCCCCTCATGACTTAGCTCTGGAGCAACTGCACTGGCAAATGTGCACAGTCTTTAGTAAATCAGCCCCAATGACTTGTACACAACTATAAGTCCATAAGCCATGCAGTGACATTTTCCATAATGTGAGAAATGTGACAGTAAAGCTTCAATGAGATATGTCAGATAGTGTCGATGTTACACACCATTGGTATAACACAATCACCAGATCTGGCTCGGGGTGAATTTTCATTACCAAAAGTGGTAACCCCGAGCCATTGCAGTATCCAGGTACAGGTTACTTACCTTGACCTCAGGATCCTGTGATGTCCTCCCGCCCAATGTATTACTGTTCCGGGCTCCGTTCCCTTACGAGCGTCGAGACGCATGGGGGAGGAGCCTGGCGGCAAATTAAAAAAAGTACAAAACACATAACACACAATACACTGTAATCTGTAGATTACATTACTGTTTCAAATCATTTCAGTTTTGTCCTAGTGATTTGTCCAGTACCCTGCATGCACTTTTATATTATATATATACTGTTCTTTCTGCCTGGAAACTTGAGAATGTCCATGGCAACCAAAAAGCGTCCCTCTATGTCAAAAGCGGTTTCAGACCAGCTAGTAAACAGCGATACTAAATTAGAACACTTGCAGAATTGAGCGATAGTGATTTGTGGGGAAATTCGTCATCAAACACTTAAAGTGACGACAGCGACGATTCTGCGACTGAGCAAATTTCAGTGTTTTTGATTTGATTACATTATTGAATAAAATGTATTTCCATTATGTTTTTTTAATAATTATTTATAGTTATTTATTATATTATAATTTATGATTTTGTGTTTCAAACTTTATCATACCCGGGATGTCTACTAGACTATTGTTTGGACAGATTTAAGTGAGTTATTCCTAAGAATTACAGGCCTACAATATAAAATGCCAAATTTCCATGCAAAACAATGTACCACTTTGACATTCAAAAATCAGACATAATCATACCGCCAGGGAGGTTAAAGTAACGCAGTGCCGTATCGCAAAAAATGGCCTGGTCATGAAGGGGGGTAAATCTTCTGGAGGTCAAGTGGTTAAAGAAGTCCAAAAGGAGAAAAAGCTCATAGCGTAAAACAACTTTATTAACCACTTGCCGACCAGCCGCCGCAGATATACTGCGGCAGGGCAGCTCTATTGCGCGAATCGCCGTACCAGTATGGCCCATCATGTAATAGCTATAGCAGGTGCACACGCCTGCAGTGTGTCGCCAGGGCCGATGCACGTGGCCGGCAGCTGCGATGTCCTGCCACCCGTGATCGCTCCACAAAACAAAGCAGATCCCCATTCTGACAGGGGAGTAGAGAGTGATCGTCTGTTCCTAGTGATCAGGAACAGCAATCACTCTGTACTCCCTGTCAGTACACTCCACCCAAAGTTAGAAACACCTCCCTAGGACACACTTAACCCCTTGATCGCCCTCTAGTGTTAACCCCTTCCCTGCCAGTGTCATTTATACAGTGATAAGTGGATATGTTTAGCTCTGATCACTGTAATAATGTCACTGGTCCCAAAAAAGTGGCAAAAGTGTCCAATCTGTCCGCATCAATGTCGCAGTCCTGCTAAAAATTGCTGATCACCGACTTTACTAGTAAAAAAAAATAATAATAATAAAAATGCCATAAATCAATGTCTCCTCTGGCCGCAATTTTACAGAAGACCAGAACGCCGAGAACAAACAAGAGGTAGGGTGGCTGCCAAAAGAAATTGAGCTGCGGCGCCGCCCACCCTGCTGCATTTCTTCTTTTGACCTGTTGTGGGAAAGGCAGCGGAGCTCAATTTCTATTGGCCGGCTCCGCCTATTTTGTTCCACTCTGCCTGTTACTTCGCTCTGGTGTTCTATAATGGCAGCGGAGAGAGTCTCCGCTGCTGGGGGGTACCTAATGTAAGGGGGGCTGCTCCACTAGGGGATACCTGATGTAAGGGGGGATGCTCCACTGGGAGGGATACCTAATGTAAGGGGGGGCTGCTCCACTGGGGGATACCTGATGTAAGGGGGGGCTGCTCCACTGGGGGGATACCTAATGTAAGGGGGGGCTGCTCCACTGGGGGATACCTGATGTAAGGGGGGCTGATCCACTGGGGGATACCTGATGTAAGGGGGGCACCGCTGAGGGATACCTGATGTAAGGGGGGCTCCACTGAGGGATACCTGATGTAAGGGGGGCTCCACTGGGGCACACCTGATGTAAGGGGGACACCGCTGGGAGATACCTGATGTAAGGGGGCTCCACTGGGGGATACCTGATATAAGGGGGACACCGCTGGGGGATACCTGATTTAAGGGGGGGCTCCACTGGGGGATACCTGATGTAAGGGGGGGCTCCACTGGGGGACACCTGATGTAAAGGGGGCTCCACTGGGTGACACCTGATGTAAGGGGGACACCGCTGGGGGATACCTGATGTAAGGGGGGCTCCACTGGGGGACACCTAATGTAAGGGGGACTCCTCTGTGGACACCTGATGTAAGGAGAGACTCTGCTGGGAATTCCTGGTGTAAGGAAGTCCTCTACTGGGAATGCCTGGTGTAAGGAGGGATTCTACTGGGAATGCCTGGTGTAAAGAGGTACACTACTGGGAATGCCTGGTGTAAGGAGGAACTCTACTGGGAATGCCTGGTGTAAAGAGGGACTCTACTGGGAATGCCTGGTGTAAGGAGGGACTCTACTGGGAACACCTGATGTAAAGAGGGACTCTACTGGGAATGCCTGGTGTAAAGAGAGACTCTACTGGGAATGTCTGGTGTAAGGAGGGACTCTACTGGGAATGCCTCTGCTGGGGACACCTGATGTAAGGAGGGACTACGCTGGTTACACCTAATGTAAGGAGAGACTCTGCTGGGAATGCTTGGTGTAAGGAGGGACTCTACTGGGAATGCCTGATGTAAAGAGGGACTCTACTGGGAATGCCTGATGTAAAGACGGACTCTACTGGGAATGCCTGGTGTAAAGAGGGACTCTACTGGGAATGCCTGGTGTAAGGAGGTACTCTACTGGGAACACCTGGTGTAAAAAGGGACTCTACTGGGAATGCCTGATGTAAAGAGGGACTCTACTGGGAATGCCTGATGTAAGGAGGGACTCTGCTGAGAACACCTGATGTAAGAAGGGACTTTGCTGGGGACACCTGATGTAAGGAGGGACTCTGCTGGGGACACCTGATGGCATCTGGTGGCAGGCGATGTGGCAAGTGACACGTCAGGGCTTCCACTGATTCCACATTATGGTGAGTTGAACTATTTAATTTTAGATTAGTAGTAGTAATAATGCGCTTCAATCATCCTAACACCATAACAACCATGGTGCCGGGATGATTGAAGCGCTAACACCAGGTGTTTGGAGTATCTTTATTTGCTGATTGTTAAACTTTCTGAAATACACATGTTTCTAGTGTGGTGTAGAATCTGGGCCTGCTGTCCCTCCATCCCTTTCTTTCTTTCTTTCTCTCTCTTTCTCCCTTTGTTTCTCCATCCCTCATTCATCTCAGACTCTAACCACACCCCCTTTGAGTCATGCCCCTTTAAGCCACGTCCAATATTAGCTTAAACCACACCTATTTTTTGCTGCAGCGCACGCCACATTTTTATTTCCCCACTATGTCACACATACAAATGTATGTCCCGTCCCCTAATTATAATAAGACTCCGCTTACAGACAAAAAAGTGTCCCTATAAATTTTTTTACAATGTTGGCAACTATGTAAGAGTGTTCTTTTTTTCTGGATTGGCTATAATATCTGCTCTCGCCTCACAATGATTGACGTTAGTGTAATGATCCTTTTCCTTGGAATGATATTCAGGTTCCAACGCTAATGTACAGGGCTTCCTGTTTGTATCTGTTATAGGCTTTTTGTGGATTCCACCAGGCAGACATTTCACTGAAATACCTTGCAGGATAACAATGATGGGAAATATATAATTACAAGAATGCCTCCGAATATTTACGCATCAGCATTCTTCAGTTTGTTTGTCCTGCAACACTGCAGTCACTATCAGGGCTGTACATTGATGCCCCAGGCACCAGGGATTAAATTGTTCTAAAATAGTTACAAGAAGTAAGTGCTCAGTTAAAAAAGCACCTTTATTTTATAAGGAAGTAGTGGGGCTGATTTTCTGAAGGCAAATCGACCATGCACTTTACTCTGCAAGGGCATTTGCTCATTTACTACAGAGCTTAGTAAATGGAGTGAAGCTTTGCAAAGAATAACCAATCACATGCAAGGAAAAATTTTTAAAAAATGCATTTTTGATTGACCATGATTGGATGATGGAGCTTCCCCACGTTTACTAAGCTTGGGAGCAAAAGCCCCAAGGATTGGTAGGCTTCAATACAATACATTTTTGTTTTTTGGGGTTTCAATACTGCTTTACATTCTGTCCACATTCTTTACTCTAGCTTTAATGGCAGCACATGGCAGCACGAACAGTCACAGGAAGCACTGAACTTCATAAGTCAGTGAGCCAAAAGACATCGTCCTATGTACATTGGGAGCTGTGAAACTGGTGTTATTACATCTGCTATTTCGTCATGGACAGCAAGTTAGAACAAAGCGTCAAGGTTTATGGCGATGCTGCAATGAGTCATTTGAGGTGTTTTGAGTGGCACACATGCTTCAAGAGTGGAAGAACATCACTGGAAGACGACGAGAGATCAGTTGTTCGATGTGTTTTGAGTTCGAGGTGTCCCTAGGCTGCTGGCCCAGGAGCAGAAGGAACACTGTGTCGAAGTCTGCCAAGAACTCCGTCAGCGTGTCGTGGGGATGAACTTGGCAGCAACACAGTGCATGTTCAAATC
Organism: Aquarana catesbeiana; assembly: GCF_042186555.1. Classification (NCBI taxonomy): domain Eukaryota; kingdom Metazoa; phylum Chordata; class Amphibia; order Anura; family Ranidae; genus Aquarana; species Aquarana catesbeiana. The sequence goes on from NC_133327.1 coordinate 125,467,366, forward strand.
GCACATGAGGATTGCCTAGACTGTTCGGTATGACACACCGATAATGGCAGCAATGTTGTGGATTGTTCTCTGACGATCATCATGCACAAGTTTCCGGATGGTTTCTAAATTTTCAGGGGTTGAGTTCATTGAAGGTCTTCCTGATCTCTCTTCCAGTGATGATGTTCTTCTGCTCTTGAAGCATGCGTGCCATTCAAAATATCTCAAACAACTCATTGCAGCATCGCCATAAACTTGCTGAATCATGTCAAACGCAGGGGCGTATCAAGAGCCTAGTCTCGGGAGGGGCAGTGCCAGAAAATAAGGTTTTTCGCAGGCAATTTATCGAGGCAATGGCTGGTGTTGGCGCTTCAATCATCACGGCACCATGGTTGATATGGTGTCAGGATGATTGAAGTGCAAGTATTATTACATTGTAATATAAAATGAAATAGTTAAATTCACTATAATGCAGAATCAGTGGGAGCCCGAATGTGTCACTTGCCACATCACCTGCCACCAGATGCAGCATGTCACTTGCCACGTTACTCGCCACCAGATGTGGATTTTAACTTGCCATGTCACCTCCCTTCAGATGCAGCTTGTCACTTGCCATGTCACTTGCCACCAGATGCGGATTGTCACTTGCCACATCACTTGCCTTCAGATGCAGCTTGTCAATTGCCACGTCACCTGCCACCAGATGCGGATTTTCACTTGCCACGTTGCCTGTCACCAGATGCGGATTGTCACTTGCCATGTCACTTGCCTGCTACAAAATGCAGATTGTCACTTGCCATGTCACTTGCCTGCCACAAGATGCGGATTGTCACTTGCCATGTCACTTGCCTGCCACAAAAATGCGGATTGTCACTTGCCGTGTCAGGATGATTAAAGCACATTATTTCTACTATTACATTGTAATATAAAATGAAATAGTTAAACTCCATAATATTAAAGTGACAGTGTAGCGCTAATGAAAAATGTGGAATTAATCATAAAGTGAAAGCTCCAAACAAATATAATATAACAAAGCTAGATGCAACCCTGGTGGGTGTGTGTAACATAAAGTTCACAGAGGTATAAAGTGGTGTATTATTCCCGTGAAGGTGACTTCAATTGTAAGAAGGTAGTGGGAGGCTTGTCTGTAGTCAATTTCAGTTATACTCCAGAGGTAAATAAATACTCTTACCAGCTACGGTCGACTCCAAATGTCATACAACAAAGGGGTCAGATAGGCTTGGGATCCTATGTAATATGGATCAGATGATACTCAGGTCCTAGACACGGAGGGGTGGAACCGGTTCGCGGTGATGTCCTCAGCTCTCGGTCCGTGTGATCATGAGGTACTCTCCAGCCAGATAGCCGTCTCCCAAACTATTCCTGCATGGGCTCCAAGAAATGGTCATGTAAGAAAAGGAAGGAGGAGGACTCCAATGGTGCAGGTCAAACCAGAAAGGTTTTAATGATAAAAGGTCAATGACAGACACTGATGCAATAAAAGTGATCACAAAAAGGCTGATAAAAAAATATGTAGGCAATGTGGGATACAAGGAATGCTAGCCCAACGCATTTCGACACTAAGGGGTCTTCAACTGGGGCAAAACTGTATCCCCTCACATTGCCATTGAATAAATAAACTTGTATGCCAATAATCCGTCCTCCAAATGGGCGGAGTCAAGCAACTGGCCGAAAGGCCCATTATACAAACAGAACAAATAGATCGCTAAAGGGACGCTAGATCATGGCATGTATAAAAGTATTGTGGTGTTTAATGAATAAAATCAAGTGAAATTAAATAAAAATAAACTCAAAAAGTAGTTAAAATGGAGGCCGGGCATGTATTCCTGAGCTCCAAGCCTCAATATGAATTGTCATCATGTGATATAATTTAGCCAATAGGGCGCGGTAATCAGGGAACTGTACCCAATGTAGGAGTGCATGACGCCTGGCGTCATGTGTAATACGTGCGCACGCCCGAAACCATCAGACTGCGCAACGCCACGATCATAACAATTGGGCTGTGTATCAGCAGGCATCACTTCCTTGTACGGAGTAACCAATTGAGCGGCATAACTTCATAGTGCGGTCATGTGACACCTCGCTCCTGTAAGACTCAACAGTATAGACTATGTATAATTACCCAATATGGGTGCTTAATGGTGTGGATCAATAGTCAGTCAGTACAGATAATCAAAAAATATAAAAATCCTGTAATCACCTACAAGTAAAAAACATGGTGACAACACTAAGTGTATTCCTCAACTTCCGGTAGGGAAGGAAACTAAATGAGAATCTCCCCACATAGTAGGTGTGGAAATAAATGACTAATTCTCTAACTGGAGGGTATATAGCCAAATCTACCAGCAGAGAAAGTCATATAACAATATAAATAATATAGTGAGTATTTCACAGAATAAATGAATAAATAAAATAAAAATGATTGGATAAACTGCCCCAATGTAAAAATGTAAAGCATAAAGGGTCTCAGATGGGTATGGGGACTTAAATACAATTTAGTTACATACAATAGATGTGATATATAAAGTAATGTATCAATACAGAGTTGAAGAGTTGATTTGCAGGGACCAGTATGTTACAGTGACACAACTAAATTCGAAGAAACTCAATATATGAGTAGGGTAAGTAGAATCTATTTGAAAAATGAAAAATGAAAAGTAACAGAAATTATATAAAATGAATGTGATGGTAAATGAAATAATTGATCCATGAACTTAGGCTTGATTAATAAAGCAATTGAGGTCCCATTCTACATTCATACCAAGGGGGGGGAAAACATTTGAAGACATATATCCAGAATGTCTAGAGTCGAGACACCCCCGTAGGCAGGAGTCACCTCTCCAGTTAGGGACAAAGCACTCTATAATCTGAAATTGGGTGCCAGTGGGGTCTTTGTCATGATGTTCCAGGTAGTGACGGGACACGATATGTTTGGGACATCCTTTTTTAATTTCGGGCAGATATTCATTCACTCTGGTGGTAAAGTTTCTAATGGTCCTTCCTACATATTGTTGCTTGCAAGGGCATGTAACAAGATAGACTATAAATCTAGTTACGCAGGTGGTGAAATGTTTCATAGAGTATGTACGTAGAGTTACTGTAGATTGGAAGGTATCAGTTTTTCGTCTGCCCAGAGTGTTGTGTAAACAAACGTTACACTTTCTGCAGGGAAAGTAGCCTTTGCATTCAGGGAAAAAGGCCACTCTTTCAGGGGGATCGATAGTGTTAGGGGCAATATCGCTATGTATGGAGCGTGCTCCCATGAAGGTAACTCCTGATTTCTCAGGAAGTAAGGGTCCCAGAATTTAATCACTCTGTAGAACTTTCCAATGTTTACTAATGATCTTCTTCACACCCCTGTATTGGGAAGAGAAGGACGTGAAAAAAGACCATTTGTATTTATAGTTTAAAGCCATCTTAGATTTAGGCTCCAGAAGGGTAGCTCTCTCGATCCTGTACACTGCGCCAATATCAGCATCCAGGTCTGAGGGCTTATAACCCTTGTCTATGAATCTTTGTCGAAGAACTTGTGTTTGAGAAATAAACTCGCTTTCTTGCGTGCAATTACGCCACAATTGAAGGAATTGGCTTCGGGGGACAGATCTAAGCCACTGGTGATGGTGACAGCTGTCTTCAGGGATGTATCCATTCCTGTCAGTAGGCTTGAAAAAGGTCCTGAGTTCAAGGCGATTGTTATTAGCTGTTATTTCAAGGTCGAGAAAGTGTATGGTCGTGGTACTGGCCTCGTAGTTAAGGACAATCCCTTGGTCATTGCTGTTTAGAGTAGCCATAAAGGAATCAAGAGATGCACGGTCGACTCTCCATAAGAGGAGGATGTCGTCTATGTACCTGGCCCACACCAAAAGCTCAGGTCTATTAAGGGCATAGATGACATCCTCCTCCCACTGGGCCATGAACAAATTGGCTAGGTTGGGGGCATATTTAGCCCCCATAGCCACGCCCCTAATTTGTAGAAAGAAATGGCCCTGGAACCAGAAGTAATTATGCTTAGTAGCATATATTAGAAGTTCCATAATGTAATTGATATGAATTGGAGGAAGGGATGAGTTTTTCTTGAGGTAGAATTTCACAACTGAGAGGCCCAGATTGTGTGGTATACAGGTGTATAAAGCTGACACATCGGCTGTTACTAAAATCAAATCATCATGATATGTTACCTTTTCCAGGAGTCGTATCATGTCTCCAGTGTCTTTTAGATACAATGGAATAAGTTTTACCAGGGGTTGAAGGTAGTGGTCTATGTATTTCCCGATTCTGGATGTAATAGATCCCACTGACAATCGGACGACCGGGTGGATTTATAGGGTCCTTGTGGATCTTTGGCAACTGGTAAATGATAGGGATGCGTGGTGCTAGTGGTACCAAAAACTCTTTTTCTTTTTTATTGAGAATATTAAGGCGAAGCCCTCATTGACAATTTCCACCAGAGCTTTCTTATACTTCAAAGTTGGATCACCCAGTAATCGGCTATAAGTGGTATGATCATCCAATAGCCTCTTCATTTCCTGGATGTAAGTATTTTTATCAAGTATAACAATACCGCCCCCTTTGTCTGCGGGGCGGATAATGAGATTTTTCTTCTCACAGAGGGATTTGAGGCCAATCTGGATCCTGGTCCTGTGGATTCTCTTGATGAATAATTTATCCAAATCGTCCAATACTAAATTACGGAAGACATTGATGGCTGGAGCTATGTTACCAGGCGGGTTGAAAAGAGAAGGATTAGATAATACAGAGTGTGATATATTACTTGGTGTATGGACACTGGGGTTATTGGCAGGGGTAGAAAGGAAATGTCTCTGAATATTGAGTTTCAGAATATATTTCTGCACATCGATGAATGTGTTGAACTTGTTAATGTTTCTAGGTGGAACAAATTTGAGACCCTTATCTAAAATGTGTTTCTCTTCATCAGAAAGTGTGACTGTACTTAAATTAAAAATTCCTGCTCCTACTGGGTACTCTTTCTTTTTCCGTTGGAGGCGCCACCCCTCTCTGGTGCCTCGTTTGGTTTTAGGCTTCCTGTGTGGTTGGAGGTGGGCCTGGGAAAATTCTGATGATATGATTGTCCTGGATAATCTTGATTGTAATTATACAGAGTACCAGGGTAACCTTCGTCCCTGCGATTCATGTATGAAAATGGATCGTGACAGGTCCCATAGGGGGCCTCGTCACAAAGGGGGGCATATCAATTTTGAGTGCGTATAGGAGTGTTCTGTTAATAGTCCCCTCTACCATGACCTGGTCTGTCATCACGTCAGGTTCTAGATGGCCCATCCGAGTAATTTGGATAATGGGAGGTATCCTTATTCCCATAGTGGCCACCCCTTTATGTTACACACACCCACCAGGGTTGCATCTAGCTTTGTTATATTATATTTGTTTGGAGCTTTGACTTTATGATTAATTCCACATTTTTCATTAGCGCTACACTGTCACTTTAATATTTACCTGGAACCTTGTATGTTTGAGTGTTGGCAGCTTTTTTATTCATTTTTCATTTTTTTCACTTATTTCATTTAATATTATCATTGAAGTATTAGCGCAGTCATTTCCCACATAGTCAAACTCACCATAATGCAGAATCAGTGGGAGCCCGAGTGTGTCACTTGCCACGTCACCGGAACCAGATGTAGCGTGTTACTTGCCACCAGATGCGGATTTTAACTTGCCACGTCACCTGCTTTCAGATGCAGCTTGTCACTTGCCATGTCACCTGCCACCAGATGCGGATTGTCACTTGACACGTTGCCTGTCACCAGATGCAGATTGTCTCTTGCCACATCACTTGCCTGCTACAAGATGCGGATTATCTCTTGCCATGTCACCTGCCTTCAGATGCGGATTGTCACTTGACACGTTGCCTGTCACCAGATGAGGATTGTCACTTGCCACGTCACTTGCCAGCCACAAGATGTGGATTGTCACTTGCCTGCCACAAGATGTGGATTGTCACTTGCCATGTCACTTGCCTGCCACAAGATGCGGATTGTCTGCCTGCCACAAGGTGCGGATTGTCACTTGCTATATCCCAGAGTGAAGGCAGACAGTAGAGAGATGATGTAATCTCTCTGCTGCCCACGGCTGCATAGTCAGGGTGGAACTGCGGTGATGCAGGGCGGGCGGTGAGAGATGATGTCATCTCTCTGCTCGCCCGCCTGCTCACTGTCCTGCCTTCCCACTCACCCATCTGCTCCTGGTCAAATGTCTCTGTGCCAGATTTGCCCAGCTTCACTCAGAATTTCATGTTTTTTCTTTGTTCTAACTTGCTGTCCATGATGAAATAGCAGACATGGTAATAGCACCAGTTGCACAGCTCCCAATGTACAAAAGGCGATGTCTTTTGGCACACTGACTTATGAAGGTCGTTGCTCCCTGTGACTGTACGTGCAGCTTTGTGCTGCCATCTGTTGGCGTGTTACAAAACTAGTTTCAAAATGTTTTCATACCACCTTGTATGTCACTACTTGTAGCTTACACAGGGCTGAAAGCTCTCTCCCCACCTTAGTATAACAGCACCCAAGTGGCCAATCACTAAGCTCCAGCACTTTCATGTGGGAGTTGGGGGGAGTAAATCAAATTCTTCCCCATATCCAGAAATACAGGGTACATAACTTTGCTTCCCCCAGTGAACAAAACAACAGTGGAGTTAGGGCTTGTTAATACCACGTTCATTGAACGTAGTTGATTAACACCACTTTTTGGGCAGCCACGCTGAGATCACACCCATTTTGTGACCCATTTTCTGAGTGGACCCATGCCTAATTATGTCCCCTAGTTCAAAATAATTAGGGTATTGCAGCGGCTTGTGGTCTAAAGCCCCTCAAAAATAACATTTTTTGAGTTGTTCAGGATGTTCAGAAACTGAAATAAAGGTGATGTTGCGTTCTCAGGATGCAGTCCAAGACCCAGTATCATTAGGACAGAGCACATAGATGTGGGACTGTCCTCGCAAATCCAAAAGAGTTGGCATCCATGCAACTGGTCCAGCACCATTTGCATTGTTACAGATTGTGCCATTCTTCTGGAAAAAAAACTCTTTCTACATACCATCCTGTGCACCAATATAAATAAATCCTGGTAGGTGTCTTGTTCAGCTGCAAGACCAATGTATTTATTTATAACATAAATAAGAAAGAGACTCCCATCATCTCATATAGAATATGGTGGTCCCATCCCTTGGAATAGAAATAGAAATGAATACCCCCTAGTTGGGACTTTAAATGGACCACCAGCTCAAGAAATTTAAAATTAAATCTTTAATATAATGAATTAAAATACAAATACACAAGACCACATGTATAAAAGGATGCACGACATGTGCTACATAAGACAAACCAATGTGTTAAAAAATGCATGCAATATAAATGCCCAAATGCCCGACGCGTTTCCAGTATCAGGTGTTCCTATACCTTCTTCAGGGGCAAAGGGTTCAGAAAATTTAGTGTTCAAAATACATTCTGGTGTAAAGATTCTATATTATCTCATCCTGAGATTTGTCACTGCACGCAGGAGGGACAGGTTCATCTAAGGTGGAATATTGGGACATTGTTCCCTGGGCTATTCAGCCCTATCACAGTGCCTTTATGAACGGTCCGGTTTCATTCCACAGAAGCCCATAACTTGAGCACTCCCCGTGAGACTACGCGGGTGCCACTCACCCAGAGAACACACTAATCATTCATAATCTCCACTAATGACAAGGTGTGCAGTGCCAATATGAACTCACTGGCTCCTCATACGTATTTCTAATATAGAATCTTTACACCAGAATGTATTTTGAACACTAAATTTTCTGAACCCTTGGCCCCTGAAGAAGGTATAGGAACACCTGATACTGGAAACGCGTCGGGCATTTGGGCATTTATATTGCATGCGTTTTTTAACACATTGGTTTGTCTTATGTAGCACATGTCATATAGTTACATAGTTACATAGTAGGAGGTGAGGTTGAAAAAAGACACAAGTCCATCAAGTCCAACCTATGTGTGTGATTATGTGTCAGTATTACATTATATATCCCTGTATGTTGCGGTCATTCAGGTGCTTATCTAATAGTTTCTTGAAGCTATCAATGCTCCCCGCTGAGACCACCGCCTGTGGAAGGGAATTCCACATCCTTGCCGCTCTTACAGTAAAGAACCCTCTACGTAGTTTAAGGTTAAACCTCTTTTCTTCTAATTTTAATGAGTGGCCACAAGTCTTGTTAAACTCTCTTCTGCGAAAAAGTTTTATCCCTGTTGTGGGGTCACCAGTACGGTATTTGTAAATTGAAATCATATCCCCTCTCAAGCATACCTTCTCCAGAGAGAATAAGTTCAGTGCTCGCAACCTTTCCTCATAACTAAGATCCTCCAGACCCTTTATTAGCTTTGTTGCCCTTCTTTGTACTCGCTCCATTTCCAGTAATCCTTCCTGAGGACTGGTGCCCAGAACTGGACAGCATACTCCAGGTGCGGCCGGACCAGAGCCTTGTAGAGTGGGAGAATTATCGTTTTATCTCTGGAGTTGATCCCCCTTTTAATGCATGCCAATATTCTGTTTGCTTTGTTAGCAGCAGCTTGGCATGCCATTGCTGAGCCTATCATCTACTAGGACCCCCAGGTCCTTTTCCATCCTAGATTCCCCCAGAGGTTCTCCCCCCAGTGTATAGATTGCATTCATATTTTTGCCACCCAAATGCATTATTTTACATTTTTCTACATTGAACCTCATTTGCCATGTAGTCGCCCACCCCATTAACTTGTTCAGGTCTTTTTGCAAGGTTTCCACATCCTGCGGAGAAGTTATTGCCCTGCTTAGCTTAGTATCGTCTGCAAATACAGAGATTGAACTGTTTATCCCATCCTCCAGATCGTTTATGAACAAATTAAATAGGATTGGTCCCAGCACAGAACCCTGGGGAACCCCACTACCCACCCCTGACCATTCTGAGTACTCCCCACTTATCACCACCCTCTGAACTCGCCCTTGTAGCCAGTTCTCAATCCATGTACTCACCCTATGGTCCATGCCAACGGACCTTATTTTGTACAGTAAACGTTTATGGGGAACTGTGTCAAATGCTTTTGCAAAATCCAGATACACCACGTCTACGGGCCTTCCTTTATCTAGATGGCAACTCACCTCCTCATAGAAGGTTAATAGATTGGTTTGGCAAGAACGATTCTTCATGAATCCATGCTGATTACTGCTAATGATACCGTTCTTATTACTAAAATCTTGTATATAGTCCCTTATCATCCCCTCCAAGAGTTTACATACTATTGATGTTAGGCTAACTGGTCTGTAATTCCCAGGTATGTATTTTGGGCCCTTTTTAAATATTGGTGCTACATTGGCTTTTCTCCCATCAGCTGGTACCATTCCAGTCAGTAGACTCTCTGTAAAAATTAGGAACAACGGTCTGGCAATCACTTGACTGAGTTCCCTAAGTACCCTCGGATGCAACCCATCTGGTCCCGGTGATTTATTAATGTTAAGTTTCTCAAGTCAAATTTTAATTCTGTCCTCTGTTAACCATGGAGGTGCTTCCTGTGTTGTGTCATGAGGATAAACACTGCAGTTTTGGTTACTGAAGCCCCCCGATTCACTTGTGAAGAATGAGGAGAAGAATAAATTCAATACCTTCGCCATCTCCCCATCCTTTGTAACCAGATGTCCTTCCTCATTCTTTATGGGGCCAATATGGTCTGTCCTCCCTTTTTTACTGTTTACATACTTAAAGAATTTCTTGGGATTTTTTTTGCTCTCCTCCGCTATGTGTCTTTCATGTTCTATCTTAGCTGTCCTAATTGCACCCTTACATTTCTTGTTGCATTCTTTATAAAGTCTGAATGCTGAGGATGATCCCTCAACCTTGTATTTTTGAAGGCCTTCTCCTTTGCTTTTATATGCATTTTTACATTGGAGTTAAGCCATCCAGGACTTTTGTTCGCTCTTTTAAATTTATTACCCAATGGGATACATTGGCTAATGCCATTATTTAATATGCTCTTAAAGCAAACCCATCTCTCCTCCGTATTCTTTGTTCCTAATATTTTATCCCAATTTATGCCTTTTAGCAAGGTTTGTAGTTTAGGGAAGTTGGCTCTTTTGAAATTCAGTGTCTTTGTATTCCCTTTATGTTTCCTATTTGTGTGATTTATACTGAAACGAATTGATCTGTGATCGCTGTTACCTAAATTGCCCCGTATTTCCACATCCGTGATCAGGTCTGTTTTGTTGTTAATCAGTAGATCCAGTAATGTTTTATTTCTAGTTGGTGCGTCTACCATCTGACCCATAAAATTGTCCTGCAAGACATTAAGGAATTGGCGAGCCTTAAATGAATGCGCAGTTCCCTCCGCCCAGTCTATGTCTGGATAATTAAAATCCCCCATTATGATAACACTTCCCATCCTTGCTGCTACTCCAATTTGTCATAGGAGATCCGTCTCCACTTCCTCCCTCAGGTTAGGGGGCCTATAGCATACTCCCAGTATTATTTTCCCCTTAGCTTCATCCCTTCGGAGCTCTACCCATAAGGATTCCACCTCCTCCCTAGCTCCCTCAGTGATGTCATCTCTCACATTCACTTGTACATTGGTGAACATGCCACATAGTTTAGACCGGTCGCATATTGTCCTCGTATTAGGTGTTTTGAGATTGCAACTAGGACTTGCTACTTCACCTTGTGTTTTTGTGCTTTGGTTAACCTACCACTAATGCCCCCAATACTACCCTCTGGAATATCTTCCACGCTGGCTATCTCTGCCTCTGGACCCTCCCCCCCATCGCCTAGTTTAATGTCGTGTATCCTTTCATACATGTGGTCTTGTGTATTTGTATTTTAATTCATTATATTAAAGATTTATTTTTATAATTTCTTGAGTTGGTGGTCCATTTAAAGTCCCAGCTAGGGGGTATTTCATTTCTATTTTTATTTATAACATGTACTTAGACAGCGCTGTCAATTTACACAACACTTTACACATATGTTTTACAGTATTGTACATGGACATCAGTCCCTGGCCTCAAGGAGCTTACAATCTAAGGTCCCTAACTCACATTCATACACATACTAGGGCCAATTTACCCATCAGCATGTCTTGTGGAGTGTGGGAGGAAACCCAGGGAGAACATACAAATTCTAGGCAGGTAGTGCCATGGTTGGGATTCAAACCAACGGCCCTAGTGCTGCCAGGTAGAAGTGCTAACCACTTAGCCACTGTGCTGCCCATGTACATACCGAATGCACTGACTGCAAGCTGGGGAAGAAATGCTTTTAATATTTAATGTACCAGTCATTTTAAACAGTTGTGGAAGATAAGCCAAGACTATTTAAACTCATCAAATATGAGTACTAATTGAGTTGTTACTTATAGCACTCTCAATGGAAAACAGGGGAGAAGCAGAGAGAGTCCTGGAGCATAGTTTGTTCCTGTATAACTATGCAGGAATGTTTAACAGTGTAGGGCTTGGTGTGATTGGCACTACTGTATGTGTTCTGTAATGCACCAAAGAATATGTTGGCTCTATATAGGTGAATACAGACCCACATACCATGTGAAGGAATGAGCCCCTGTACTATAACACGCATCGGCATGGATGGCAACAGGGAAGTAACATTCCTGCTCATCTGCGGCACTTTTACATATCTTGCATGCCTACATTTTTTCCATTTATCTTCACAGCTCACTATCTCCACTGTCGCTATTTGAACAATGCAAGTGGAAGCATAAATAGAAAGGTATTCTGTGTGTTTTTTTCCCTTAAATGTTAATATGAAAATAGTATTTCTGGGTTTGAGGAGGCAGGTTGCAATATTGAAGGAAAAAAAAAAATATATATACTACAATTCAATGGCCTTCAGTTGTAACCCCCAGTATAATCGTATCTGGAATGTTCTACAGAAGGAATATACTAAATCAGAGCTGGTTTGGATTTCACAGTTGTCATTCAGAATACTTGTTCCAGTCTCACAAAACAATGACACCTGGAGTTCCAGTAGCAAGGCTTCTTTACAATTGGAGATACAAAAGAATGGCACAAGGAAATGAAAGGTTTCAGTACAATAATACACAAGGACTGGCAACACTGGGGTTGATAGTCTATGAGATATGCGGTGTCCTTGCATCATTAGAGTGTCAGAACCCACTGCATTTTCTCCCATGCTTCCTGAACTTGTGAATGAGAACGAGCCAGAGTCAAAGGCATATTACCTTTGTCTTGCTTACGTCAGCACATAAATGGCCAAATTAACACTTAGACCCCTTTCACACTGTGGCATTTTTCAGGCACTTTTGCTCTAAAAATAGCGCCTGTAAGGCACCTGAAAAACGCCCGAGCCCGAGTGCTTTCACACTGGGGCGGTGCGCTTGCAGGACGTTAGAAAAAGTCCTGCAAGCAGCATCTTTGGGGCGGTGGAGGAGCAGTTGAAATAAATGGGCAGCGCTGCCGAAGCCAAGCGGTTCGGCAGCGGCGCTTTTCGGGTGCTATCAATCCTTTCTTCGGCCACTAGCGGGGGTTAAAAGCGCCCCGCTAGTGGCTGAAAAGCTCCGCTAAAAGGATGGTAAATCGCCGCTAAAACTAGCAGTGCTTTACTGCTAACGCAGCCTGTTGTCAGTGTGAAAAGGGTCTTGAACAGTCTACAGACATTAGATGGTGCCTGGCTATACCAGGTGTGAATGTGTTTGGTGAATGGTCCGATATCTCAATGGCAACATTGGCCAGGTGCACACGTATGCACAAGGCTATCCAGAGATGCGTCAAGAAGTGCCACCTAGCGTGGAGTACATGTGACCGTCAGGATAAACCCACTGCGGGCAGTCAAACGTAGTCAGTGTGAGAGGTAGGGTTACAGTGTAATGGAGCAATGAGTGAATATCAAGTTCTGCTAAAAAATGAGGAAAGCGACGACAGAGACACATGATATGTTGGTTCAAGTGTACGGGATGGAAGCAACGAGCAGAAAATGTGTTTACGACTGGTTCAAACGATTTCACGACAAGAAGGAAACGACTAAGGATGAACCACGTTTGGGTCGGCCATGGACAAGCAGAACCCCAGACATGATTGAGCGAGTGCGACAAATGCTGGCACATGTTCAGCGACTGACTCTACGATTGATGGGGAAGGAATTGGGCATTAGCAAGGACATGGTGTGCACCATCATCTGCGAAGATTTGGGTAATCAGAAGATCTTTTCCCGGTTTCTGCCGCAGAAGCTGACAGATGAGCAGAAAGCAAAACGGATGGAAACCACCATCACAGGGGATGACAAAGCGCAGTGTACCTGTTCTCGATCATCCACTGTAGTCTCCTGATCTGGCATCTGAAAGCGTCATGGAAGGTGCAATCCAAGAAGGTTCTGCAATCAATATCTAAAGAGGCCTTTACTGACAGTTTCCGAAAGCTTTATGACCGTTGCCAAAAGTGTGTTGTGAAGGATGGCGATTATTTAGAAGGCCAACAAAGGTAATTTGTTTGTATATTCTGTTTTGTTTGTTTTCTGATACCATTCGCCTAACTTTTTAGACACACCTCGTACATACAGAGATGGGTCACTGAACAATCTTTCTAATGTATGATCTCCAGCACTGATAAATTGTCAAAGAAGAAAAAACATTTGCACTGAACTAAACGTATAAGCAAGCAGCCAGCAAAAGTTTGTTGATATCAAACAAAAAGTCACATAAAAAATAAAAAATATATTGCGGCGCTAAAAACAGTCCAAAAAGGTCTGAGGAATGGAAAAAGTCCAATCACCAGATACAGTGCAGATGTAAAAAGGGCACTCGTCACCACGTGATAATGTAGTCTGCTTACCAGAGCGTAATATGGATTAAGCATGTGTAGCGCTGGTAGATTTGCAATCTACCACATGTTAGGTAAATTTAGTAAATTGTTCGTTAGGAAAGTTAAGTTTGCCTCTGTTCCAGCTTGGCTGACGTTGTGTGTGTTTCCGTGCTGACCAGTGGGTGTCGCTGTTATCACTAGTTAGTGTTGGAAAGGCAACGTGTTGAAGCGTATGGATGCTCTTCTGTCCTGGAGACAACTCGATGGAGGTGGTCCTCCGAGTTGCATTCTGGGCGAGGGTATTTATGGGACAGACGCCATAGTTTGGGGTTCGTTTTACAGCCACCTGCTGGCCCTCCTGGCCGACAGGTATGCATTAAGGAGCTACCTCGTGGTCCTCCGTCCCGGAACGTTTTAACAGATGCTTTGAACATTGGAATTTCGGTCGGCACATCTATGCTGATAAAGTGGTAATTTGCAGACCGGGAAAGGACAATGTTGTATATTTTACTACCACTGTGGATAAAGAGGGAAAGTCACTGACATTGCCAGATCCCCGGTTCTACTGGTAACTATGGACAAAAGAACTGCCCTTTTTACATCTGCACTGTATCTGGTGATTGGACTTCTCCCATTCCTCAGACCTTTTTGGACTGTTTTTAGCGCCACTGATAAATTGTCCCAAGCTTGAACCAAAATAATTTCTACTGTCCAACAATTTCCACTTAATTTTATCCTTACACAGGGTAAAGATTGCCATACACCAGTAGCGTTTCCTTTGAAACCTTTCATTTTACGAACATTCGTTTGATTTTGTAATAGCTGGTAGGGTCAAATCAGCAATTGTTCTTGACTGTAGTGATGAAAAAATTCAAAGGCGCAGAATGGAAATTAGTTTTTTTCAAACAAACAAAATTTAAACTGTGAATGTGTTTTTTTTTTTTTTTCACAAAAAATTGTACATACTATAATGCGTATAGGCTAGGCACAAAAAAAACCTGTTTAATACATTTCAGAATTAATTTGCGTGACAAGTCTGAATTAAATTTAAATGGCTTTCAAACTAAATGAGTTGACTCTCTCTAAGGAACGAATTTTCAGAACTTCAGTATGAACATTTGAATGAAATTTTACTGGTGTATGGCCGGCTTTAGAGGATATTGTCTCAGTGATATCTATATCCTCTATACATTACACAGATCAGTTACTATGTCCAAATATTGTCCTGGATTGTATTAATATTTAACAGGAGTTTGTTGCATCCAGTACAGCTGAATGGAGGCTAAAAAGCTTTGTTTGCTGTTCTTTCATAAAACACATATAATAGATATAGGGTTCACGCAGTAAAGATTTCAGCCACTAGTGGTGTAACGTAAGGCTCTGTACTAGGTCCTGTTCTCTGTAATCTGTTTGTAATTGGTATAACTGAAGGCTTGTTGGGTGACATACAGTATATCTTTTTGCTAAAGGTGCAATAGTGTTGCTGTCTCTGGAGATGTATGGAACATGGAACATGATTTGACATTTGCTGGAAGATTGGTAATGCAGTGGAAACTGCAGTTCAATGTTTCCAAATGTAAAATAATGACCTAGGGAAATCCCCTGAGAGAGTAAATTATTAGAGGTTACAGGTTTGGCCAGCACTACAGAGGACAACGATTTGGCAGTACTTATTTCAGATAATTGCAAAATGAGAAAACAGTGTGGCCAGGAAGTGAGAAACGTGAATAGAATTCTAAGCTGCATCACCTAGTGTGGTCACCAGCTGGAGAAAGGAGGTCTTGCTTCCCCTATATCCCATGTGTCAAACACAAGGCCCGGGGGTCGAATCTGGCCCACCAGGCCATTTCATGTGGCCCTCCCACCTCTCCTGCAGCTGTGGCACCCCCTTGTCTCTGCTTCCACCGTGTCCCTGCAGTCAGCAGAGGAGGGGAGAACATTTTCTACAGATCCTGCACCTCTCTGTGCAGCCACAGCACACCCCCTCCTGTCTACTTCTTCCTTGTTCTCAGTATTCAGCAGACTTCAGCACTTTACTCCAGCCCTACTCTGGTCCTCCTCCAGACCCTGCACTTTCTGCTTCTCAGCTCCACTCCTCGCTTCTTCCTGAAAGCAGCACAAGGTAAGGGGCTGCACTGTGATGTAAAGGGGGGGGGGTTGAGGACTCTTAACTTCTGATGGTGAGGTGGCTTTTGTCATCTGATATAAAAAGGGTTGGGGTGTTCTGGACATCTAGTATTACAGATACAGCTGGCCATTTGAGGGCAATCATAATTCTGATGCGGCCCCCAATGAAATTTTATTTGACACTCCTGTATATAGATATTTATTTATCAGTAGAGGGGTCACCAGCAGAAGGAAAGGGGTTCTGATTCCCCTATATAGATCTTTCGTTATCACTATAGGGATCACCACCAGGAAGAAGGAGGTCCTGATTCCCCTATATAGATTTTTAGTTATCACTAGAGTGGTCACCAGTAGGAGGAAGGAGGTCCCGATTCCCCTATATAGATCTTTAGCATAAAGTGAAACATAGATTGTTAACATCACATCACATCCAATAAATGTAGACTCAAAAAACAAAGAAAAAAAAAAGGCCTTTTAAGGTTGCCACTAATAACCCCTAAATAAAGGAGATGAGTACAAGAATTGTAAAATGTTTAAATTTAGGCACTCATCTCCTCTATTTAAAGTGATTGTAAAGGCTCGTTTTAAATTTTTTTTTAATAACAAACATATCATACTTACCTCCACTTTGCAACTCGTTTTGCACAGAGTGGCCCTGATCGTCCATTTTTGGGGTCCCTCTGTGGCTCTCGCGGCTCCTCCCCGCATCAGATAACCCCCTAGGTTATTCCCCTATCCCCCGGGGGGGTTACCTTGCGGGCGTGCTCCGGAGTCCAGCATTTGCGTCCATAGAAATGAATGCTGGACTCGGCCCTGCCCCCCGGCGCCCGCGTCATTGGATTTGATTGACAGCAGCGGGAGCCAATGGCTGCGCTGCTATCAATTTACCCAATCAAGAGCTGGGACCCCATGGAGAGAGGGACAGCGCGTCCTCAACTAGGGAAATACAGGGCTCAGGTAAGTCAAACAGGGGGGGGGGTGCTAGGGGGCCGGCCACTGCATTAAGGTGAAAAAAACACGAGGGTTTACAACCCCTTTAAGGGTTATTAGTGGCAGCCTTTAAAGTCATTCTTTTTTTTCTTAGTTTTTTGACTCAATATAGATCTTTAGTTATCACTAGAGGAGTCACCAGTAGGAGGAAGGAGGTTCTGATTCCCCTATATAGATCTTTAAGCTGGCCATACATGGAATGAAATTTGGCAGGTCCATTCATCGACTTGTGTACAACCAGCCTGTTGGGTTTTTGCCAAATGATCAGTGCCCGCCAACACTGATCATTGTATTCTGACAGTGGGAGATTTCTCCGCTGTCAGGATGCAATAGCTCAGTGGGAAGGATAAGATAAAAAAAAATGAATCATGTATTGCTGGCTTTAGTTATACCTCATTTAGTATACCGTGTCCAGTTCTGGAGACTTCACCTACAAAAAGGAGTTAATAAGATAGATCAATCCCAGAGATAGGCAACGAAATGGTGAAAGACTTCAGGAACGTAATATGTACAGTCTGGAGGAAGGAAGAGAAAGGGGAGACATGACTGAAACCTTTAAAGGATAAGTTCACCTTCGGAACATGTTACACGTTCCACCCGCATTTAGGGTAGAACATGCAAAATGTTTCAGCTCCTGCCCTCTCTCTCTCCTTGTCACTTTTGGAAAAGAGCACAGCTGTGCGGGGCTCCACCCACAGAGCCGCATCATTCATTCTTAGTTTCCTATGAATGAACAAACTGCAAGTACCATCTTCCACCATGGCAGATGGACTTGTAGTTTCAGTTGGCTGCAGGGGCGCTGGTGAGCGCTCTTGTATTATATGGACATGTCCTCTGGCTTACAAAAAGAAAGCTCATAGAGGGGTACAAACTGAAAGCTGGAGGACATGTCTGCAGGAGATCACTTTGCACTTTTGAACTACTGATCGTGGGTGCAATGCTTTCCAGGCTTCTGCTGGAAAAAATAATACATTCACTTTTTTTCTGCAAGTATGTGCATTCATTATTTTTTCCATAAAGGTGAGCTAATCCTTTTAATACATCAAAGGTTTGAATAAGATTCAGGAGGGCAATATTTTCAATGTGAAACTAAGATCAAGAAAACTTTAACACTAATCTTAGAAAGTATTATCTTACTGAAATAGTAGTTGATGCTTTGAATAGACTTCCAGCAGAGGAAGTTAATCAGTCAACAGTAAGTGGATTCAAACATGCTTGGAACAAACATAGATCTATACGTAGACAAAAAAAAAAAAAAAAACTAGATGGATCATTTGGTCTTTTTTTGCCATGACTCTTCTTTGTTTCTACCAATAAAAATGTACACTGCTTTCCAGCTATCTCTAACCATACAGGTGTCTGCTATCTGAAAGGTTAGGGGGAAGCCCAAGGGCTGGCTTTCAGATGTGATAAGATAAAAATGCCACCTGTCCCAAGCTTGGACTAACACATTAATGGTCGTCCTCTATCATGCTGATGAGTGAGGAAGTGTGGACATAACTTGTGGCTGACTGATGCTAAGGGAGGGTGGAGGTGACAGGATGCACTACCTATTACATCCTGCTCTCCAGGAAATTAGTTTGAGGTTAATGAAATCTCATTTAACAGAAGATCTTCACCCAGCCTGAGTTCACCATGGAAGCACGGGATGTGTCAGCAGATAAGAACCCCTTGATCATCGTACCTTCCCTCTCTTTGTTTCCTAAAATCTTGTTATGACTGATGAGTCGGAGCTGTTTTCTCCAGTTTGGCTTATATAAAAATAAAGCATTTATCCCTAAGAGTTAAAAAAATGTATATACCTAGAAATATCAATATCAAGAATTACCAATAGTAAAATACTGTGCGGTTCTTATGTCAATGTTTCTTGCTATTAACTTTGAAGTAACCCAGCCCATTCAATACCAAGGATATGGGTGAGCCTAGCAGTTTAAATTTTAAAGGGTACATTTTCCCTATGATACTTGCAATAAAAGCATATGACATAATTTCAGGCATATTTCATATATGTTTTTCTATTTCTGTATATGGATGATTGCACTGTAATTATTTTAATTAAAAAAAATCTAAGTACCTTTTTCTAATTGATATGTAGCTGTCATATGACCCAGCTCTTTCCCAGCCTGCCTGCAGGGAAACAAGCAGGAGGAGCTTCTAGTCCTCTGCTGCAGATCAAATGTTCAAAATAAGAAAAAAAACTGCCTTTGAAATAAAGAGTCAAAATAAATAATTATTATCAATAAAATGTTTTAAATTGTCATACAAATATACTGTATATTTGAAAAGAAATAGTTATTATTTTTTGTGGAAATAACATGGTGTGGGTGGATTTCTGCCAGCCACAGGCTGCGTCACGCCCCTCCAGCCTGTATCTTATGCCCTGTACACACGATAGGATTTTCCAACAACAAAACCCTGGATTTTTTTCTGAAGAATGTTGGCTCAAACTTGTCTTGCATACACACGGTCACACAAATGTTGTCAGAAATTCAGAACGTCAAGAACGCGGTGACATACTACACGTACGACAAGCCAAGAAAAATGAAGTTCAATAGCCAGTGCGGCTCTTCTGCTTGATTCCGAGCATGCATAGACTTTTGTGCGTCGGACTTATGTACACATGCTGGGAACCCGCTCTCAAACATTTGTTGGCGGAAATTCTGACAACAAATGTTCTATGGAGTATACACACGGTCGGACTTTCTGACAACAAGCTCATATCCAACATTTGTTGTCGGAAAATCCTATCATGTAACAGGGCATAAGAATAAGAGGGAGGTGAAGCCCCCATCAATCTACATGTAATATCCCAGCCACATTGTGTTTAACTGGTTAGTGGGCATGGAGGAGGAGGGAGGCAGTGAGCTGTCATTTAGCACTGTGTATACGACCACATGTGTGACTATAGTTTTATAGTCACATGGGCTGCTAAGATGTGATAGGGAGAAAATGCTCAGGTTCCAAATTTACTGAAAACTGAGCATGTGCAGAGTTGCCACTACAGCTGCAAAATCCCTAGCTGAATTGGGGACATGAACAGAAGGTGGCAATAGAGAGCAGCAGGATCAACCAGTTTTTTGCAGAAAACGACTCCCATAGTGACTGAGTGAGTATGAACAACATGTAATACACCATTTATTGATAGTCTTTTATGATGTGGGTTTAGTGACATTTTAAGTTCTTTCATCCAATGTAGTGAAAGAAGGAATATGTGCACATTCATAAAAACATTGCTTTTAACCCAAGCATCAAACTAATGTACTTTTTTCTGCATATATACTGAAATAACAATTTTCAGCAATCAGTCTAAAACGGATGATGCTACTTTTGAACAATAGAAATTTTCTAGCATGTTGGAGGATTTAAAACATAACAAAATAAAAATGAATAGCCCATTAAAAGATACAAATAACAAAACTTGCTTTGCTGCAATATTTACCTTCAGTGAGGGTTCTTTACTGTCAGATCAGTAAGGATGTGGAATTCTCTTCCACAAGCAGTGGTATCAACAGGGAGCATAGATAATTTAAAAAAACTACTACTGTAGATGGGCACCTTAACAACCACAATGTACTATTGACATAAACGCACACACGCACGTGTCGAACTGGATGGACTTGTGTCTTTTTTCATACTCACCAACTATGTAACTATGGAATTCACTCACCCCTACCCATAGTGGTTAACCAAAGCAGAATATTCACATTTTATGATGACTTTTTACACACTTTTTCTGCTCCATATGTGCCATCAGCCCTTATATTTGTTTAAATATTATACACATAGAAATCTTTATAAAAAAGTTCACAGGACCTTTGTTGCAATGATGGTAATAGAGATTAAATGTGGGTACGAAAGACACAATGGAAAAACGCTCCTGCTTTTAAATCAGCGTGAATAATTTCATTAGTTACACATTACGGGACCTGTTGAATGACATATATGACAGAAGTGAAATATCCTGCTACAAGAATGAAGAAGAGAACGCTTAAAATGGTGTGAAACCAGAAAGTAGTGTAACCAACTTCTGTCAGTAATCCTTTCACCACATTTGTCATTCCTTGCTTGTTTGTTAAACCTTTAACTATAATAAACAAGACCTTTTTTTGACTTTCATCTCATTTCACAAAATGATTTTGTGCTACTAGATTGTTTAATATGTCCCTGATCCTGAATATTTTTAGGCTGCTAAAGTTATTTTCTCTTGATATTTAAATATATATATATATATATATATATATATATATATATATATATATATATATATATATATATAGTCAGGGGCAGTAGGAAAACAGTGACCAAAAAGAAGTCGTTTGGTAAGTATCACCATATATCATATCAACTTGCTCATTGACCTGGGACGTCTTTTTGTCATTATTATTATACAGTATTTATACAGCACCAACAGTTTGCGCAGCACTTTACAACATTAAAGCAAACAGTACACTTACAATACAGTTTAATACAGGAGGAATCAGAGGGCCCTGCTCCTTAGAGCTTACAATCTAAGAGGGAGGGTCAAGTGATACAAAAGGTAATAACTGTGCATTGATGAAGAAAATGAAAGTACAGTTGTTAGATGGAGGCAGGCAAGGCTTCTCTGAGAAGAAAAGTTTTCAGGGATCACCTAAAAGTGGATAGAGTTTGAGTTAGTGGGACAGATTGGGGTAGGGAACTCCAAATAATGGGAGAGGCTCGGGAGAAGTCCTGGAGGCGAGGAGGTGTCGAGGGAGCTAGAGAGCAGGAGGTCATGGGGAGAACAAGGAGGACAATTTGGTTGGTATTTTGAGACTAGATTAGTAATGTAGCTGGGGGCCAGGTTGTGGATGGTTTTGTAAGTTATTGTTGTATTTTGAATTTAATTAATTGAGTGAATGGCAGCCAATGGAGGGAAGTGACAGCCAATGGAGGGAAGTCATCCAGTGTTCTCAAGCTATGTGACTGATTTGAGTTTTGATTGTGATAATCAGGCAGTGTGGAGTTTAAAGTTAAGCAAGCTTTTAAAGTCAAGTAGCTGCATCCAATCAGATAAAGCCACTGTTCAAATTTTATGACAGCCGTTGCGGGTGCCAGTTCTCAGAACACAGTAGGCAGGGAAGTTCCCACATTCATACTGTCTAGAATAGATGGTAAAACCAATAGAGTTCTCATCTCCAGGCCGCAGGGCTCTCCCTACATGGAGCGAATTGCGTCCATTTCTTGATGAACCAGACAAAATGCACTCCATGGGTGGCCCTGTCGGTGCTCTTCCATCAGACGTCCTTTCATTGAAAAATCACAGAAGCAGGGCAGAAATATGTTAGCCAAATAGCGCCTGCTTGAAATCAGATGGAAGCCCTATTCGGGTATTTTGACAGTCGGTGCGTCTTGGCTGCAGAATACAAAATCTGTTTAGTGTAGATGGGGGAATCTGTGTGTATATAGCCAGATTTACAGTGTACGGCCAACAATAGAATGTCTGCTGAAAAATGTCTGTGATTACTGAAAGATTGTGCTCTTCTTTTGAAGAAAAAAGATCAGCTTGCTATATTGACACACCATATGTAACTTCCTTTGTAATTTAAAGTAGATGTAAAAGCTTACTGAGCAACATTTTGTTTGGTAAACTGTATGTATCATATTTGTTTAAAAAAAAAACCTGTTTTTATCTTTTTGTCATCCTTCATTATATCTTGGGGCCGTTGAACCTCTGCAGCCCATTCCTGTCTACATACATGCACTCCAGCGAAGATTGCATGGCATTTCTCCAAGTGGGTTTCCTAATGATGATAACAGTGAACAAAGCCTGCTGATGTGTGTTGAAATGGCCACTTGAAGTCTTTGTCAGAAACCTGTATTACAACACAGGAGCATGACTTGAAGATAGGGACATAGCACTTTCACCCTATAACGGGAAGTATCTGAACAAGGACCTTCATGGCAGAATCTCCGGGTATTATTTGGGGTGAGAGCTACAAATTCCAAAATATTTAAAATAAATATTAAATATTAAAATTATAATAACATGTTAAAGCTTATATGAGATTTGAGACTTTGGATTTACATCTATATTAATAATATTACAGGTAACCTGTCCATTTTAATCTACACTGGGCTATGATTTTTAACACTGCCAAATAAAGAAGATTTTTTCCTTGTCAAAAGAAGTTTATTGAGTATACAATGTTATAAAGATACATAAAGTAAATTTACAAGGATCTATAAAGTAAGCTCATTGTTTTACAGTAGGGTTTATATAGGTAAATATCATGAAATTTCAAATATTAAACATTGGGTTCACGTAAACCTAAATTAAAGATATATATAATTTCCTTAGTTACTTTTGTAGGTATTTAAATGATTTATACCTACAATACATATTGTTTACAAGTAGAGTGTATATAGGTCAAATAAATTCTGATAATGAGCTTTAATCGTAAGGTGGAGAAAAGGAAAGAGAAAGAAGAAAAAGGGTTAAAAGGTAGAGGTATGGTCCACAAGGTTGTCCCGCTCGTCAGTTTATTATTCTTTTTAGTTCTCTTTGAAGCCTTAGAATGGGTGTCTCTGTAAGTCATTTAATCTGTTACCATGGCAACAGGACAGAGTCATTGAAGTTTGACAGGAACTGTTGTTTTATCCAAGGATGCCAAAGTTTTTCAAATTTTGGAATTTGGTTTTGATCGATGGCTACCATCTTAGCATGGGACATTGTATTATTCATTCTGTGAATTATTTCTGCTAGTACCAATGTAGGAGATTTCCATGCCTTGGCCACTGTTTGTTTTGCAGCCGTTATTAGTTGGATCATAAGTTTGAATTGAGAGAGTGTTAACCATTCCGGTTTTAGATTAAGTAAAGTTAAATATGGATCTGGTTGTATTATTTTTTTAAATATTTTAGATGCAATCACGAAGACTTCCTTCCAGAAGGTTTGGATTACTGGGCACGTCCACCATATGTGTAAATATGAGCCTATTTCTGGGCATCCTCAAAAACAAAGAGCTGAGGTATTAGGTGAATATTTTGCCACTCTAGCGGGTACAAGGTACCAGCGAGTTAGGACTTTATAATTTGTCTCCAGTGCTAAGATGTTGGGTGAAGATGACTTAGATGTGAGCCATATGTTAGACCAGTCCGTGTCTTCTAAAGTTCGTCCCAGGTCCTCCTCCCACCTCTGAACGTAAGAGGGTCTATTAAGATTTGCTACTCCATATAATTGATTATAAAGTGATGAAATTGTACCTTTAGCAAATGGATCTTTTGTACAGATTGATTCAAAAATGGATAATTGGGATAATGGTGTATCCCCCTTTAGGAATGGTGTATAGAAATTTTTGATTTGGAGATATCTAAATATCTCAGAGTTTGGTAGATCATATTTTTCTCTAAGCGATGGGAATGAAAGGAATGATTTAGATGCTATGAAGTCATTTAGTGTCTGAATGCCTGATGTTGTCCAAGCTTTAAAAGAATTTGGGTAGATCCATGCCGGGTAAAAGGCCGGATTTCTGATAAAAGAAAGGAGAGGATTGTGTGGAGATTGTAACTGATATTTGGATTTTTGGTTTATCCCAGAGAGATAAGAAGTGTTTAGTTATGGGATTATGAATTTTAAAGCAGTCTTTAGGATCAAGCCATAATAAGTTTGATATTATTAGAGGGTCATTTTCTGAAGCCTCTATAAATACCCATAATGGGATTTCCTGTTTTGCATGGTATTTGGACAGACTGGCCAAATGTGCTGCTCTGTAGTAGTTAGTAAAATTAGGGTATCCCAGGCCTCCTTTATTTTTGGGAAGATGTAGTGTGTGTATAGGTATACGTGGTTTAGAAGAGCCCCATATAAACGAAGTTGCTCTTTTTTGTACTATTCTCAAAAAATAGGAAGGAATTGGAATAGGGAGAACTCTGAATAGATAAAGCAATTTGGGTAGAATAGTCATTTTGATTGCATTAATCTTCCCTATCCAGGATAAAGGAAGTTGCGACCATTGTTTTATTAGATTTGTGATCTGTCTTAATACAGGAGGATAATTGGTTGAGAATAAGTCAGAATGAGATGCTGTTAAATGAATTCCAAGATATGGGATTGATTTTTCTGCCCATGTGAATGGGAGTGCAGCCCTAGCCGGGATCAATTCCATGTTTGTGAGTGAAATATTAAGCACTAGGCATTTCTTAGGATTAATCATAAGGCCGGATAGGGCTGCAAATCCATCAAGAGCTGGTATTAAGTTAGGACCAGAGACCTGTGGTGATGATAGAAAAAGTAATATATCGTCTGCAAATATACATAATTTGTGTGTAATACCTCCTACTTCAATGCCAGTTATAGTTTGGTTTGTTCTGATGTATTGGGCCATGGGTTCGAGTATAAGGGCAAATAATAAGGGAGATAATGGGCAACCCTGTCGGGTACCTCTTTCGATATTAAAGGCTTCAGATTTGTATCCAGCATATTTTATATAGGCTTTGGGTTTATTATATAATGCTTTGATCCATGTTAAAAAGTGGGGTCCAAAACCCCATTTTTGTAATGAATATTGCATATATTGCCAGGATACTGTGTCAAATGCCCTCTTAATATCGAGAGATAGAAAACATAAAGGGATTTTCCGTTTTTTAGCAATATGTGCCAATAACACTGCCCTGCGTATATCATCGCCTGCCTGTCTATTTGGCATGAAGCCTACTTGATCTCTATGTATTAATTTTCCTATAATGCTATTGAGGCGTTTTGCTATTATTTTTGCTAATAATTTAATATCGAGGTTTAACAGAGAGATAGGCCGATAATTCACACAGGAAGTATCATCAGAAAGGGGTTTTGGGATCATACAAACAATTGCCATTAGTGTTTCTTGCCGAAAAGAATGTCCATCTAGAAGATTGTTAAAAGTTTCAGTGAGAATGGGAGAGAGTATTTCTGAGAATGTTTTATAGTGTAAAGCCGAGTAGCCGTCTGGGCCTGGTCTTTTGTTAAGTTTTAGGTCTTTTATGGCGTTAGCAACTTCATCTATAGTTATAGGCTCATCCAAACTGCTTTTTTGATTCTGAGATAATTCAGGTAAGGTTATTTTTGAGAAGAAGGATTCAGCCTCTGTAGGATTAAATTCATTGTTTGTCTTGTATAAAGTTGCGAGATGTGAGTGAAATTTATGGACTATTTTAACTGGATTACAAGTGTAAACATTTTTTGATAATTTCAAACGTATTGGTTTGAAAGATTTGTTAGTTGAATTTAATGCCCGAGCCAAATATGTACCTGGTTTGTTTGTATTCATGTAGAAATTGTGTTTGGAGCGTTTGAGGGATTTATCAACTGACTCAGTGAGAAATAGATCGTATTCCAATCTAGATTTTTCCAGATGAGATTTTGTACTCTGAGATGGATTATCTTGAAATGATATGTAGGCTGCATTAAAATTGAGTTCTAGTTTTTTTGCTAGATTTTTGCGTTCCCGTTTAAATAGTGCCATTTGTCTTTGTATTGTACCACGCAAGACAGGCTTATGAGCTTCCCACAGTGTTATTGGGGAAATGTCTGTTGTATTATTAATTGATATGTATTCCTTTAAAGCTTGTTCAATGGCCATCTGATGTAGTGGGTGTTTGAGCATTATGTCCGGTAAGTACCACGTTGGGTCATGCGCTTTTGGTATGGCTGAGGCTATAGTAGTGTATACTGCATTATGGTCAGACCACGGAATCGGAATTATATCTGATGCAATAATTTCTGGTATCATTCCTATTGTTAGAAAAATATGATCTATTCTGGTGAAGGTTTGATGAGGGTGCGAGAAATAAGTGAATTTCTTTTTCATTGGGTTACTTTCTCTCCATGAATCTACCAGATTGTATTTGGAAAGAAGTTGAGAAAAAGGTAATCTAGAGGTTATTTTGGATGGTGTAAAAGGTGATTTATCTAGAAATGGGAGGAGGACCTGGTTCGAATCCCCACACATTATCACTGTTCCTATTTTGTGTATATTAACCACTTGTAATATATGTGAGAGGAATGGTGTAGGTTGTTTGTTAGGAGCGTAGTAGGAAATCACCGTGATTGCTGTATCCATTATATAACCCATGAGTATCAGGTATCTACCTTCTGGGTCTTTAATTTCTGATGATAAGGTGAATGGTGTGGATCAGTGAAATGCAATTAGAGTTCCCCTTTGCTTGGTACAGGCAGAAGCCGTGTAAATTTGTTGATAAAAAGGGGAAATATATTTTGGAGTAGAATCTTTGGTGAAGTGTGTTACTTGGAGGCATACTATGTGAGCCTTCTTGTTATGGAAAGTACGGAAGGCTTTGGTCCTTTTTTGAGGGACATTTATTCCCTGAACATTCAGGGAAAGTATATTTAGTGGTGCCATGGCAATAGATCAAATAGTTTTGACTTACTTTTTGTTATGCAGAGCTGACTGCGCAGATCAACCTGTGTGGACTGAAGAGATGAATAGATAGAAAAGAAACCAGTGAATTCTGGAGTAAAGAGTAAACAAAAAACATATGAGATTAGATGATACATTGTATAAATTATTTTTTGCAAGTAATCACAATTTACCCGTGAAAGAGAATAAATATCTCTCTCAGGGGAATAAGTGCCTTCGTCACACTCCCACATAATATGGTTGGGAGAATGAGGAGGGCTAATGGGGGTACACGGATCTTCCGCTTACAGGAGAGAAGTGCTATGTCAAAAGACATCAAAATGATGTTTCATTAATTGGAGTGCAGAATATAGTTTTTGTTGAAATTATTTATTCCAGGGTGGTTGTATATGGTTAGTCTTGCCCTAGGCTAAATAATTCAGTTAGAAAGGTACTGTTAATAACTTTGGTATTGATGAAGATAGTTTGAATTATTTTGGGATTTTAACCCTTTTAGAGTAAACAATTACATATTTTATTCATATGTAACTGTTTAGATATGTTAACTCATAAAATTGAGGTTGTATTGCTTCAGATTAGAATAAACAAAAACATAATTCTAGGAACTAGTTAGGTAATAATATATTTGTTTTAAGAAAAGAAAGAAAAAGCTTCCATTACTTCTGGATTATTGAACATATTTGTCCTAAAAACTAATAAATCTATTGTTATTACCTGATAATATATAACTGAACAAGAATTTCCTTATTTCACTTATATATTCTAAGGCTATATGAATCAGAAGTAATAAGAAATATAACTGGAATGTAACATGATCCCACACAGTGCGTGACTATCAGAATGCAGTTACATTCAGTTATAAATACAGTTTTTTTATAGAGAACCATCTCTTAGTATAATAAATGAAGAGATATCAGGAATTAGGATGTCAGTCCATTGAATCTTCTTGGTCCATGGATGATGTGGCATAACGGCCTCTTTTGTGAGAATGATGATTCCCATTTTGTTCTGGAATTTTCTGGGTGCTGCCTGAAGGTGAAGATGATGCCATTCTTCTGCGTGTGGGAGTGTTGCTGCTTGTGGGTTCTGTCAGATTTAATTTTAAAAGGGTTTGTTGTAGTTCATCTGCTGATCTGCTTCTGTAAATTGTACCTTGGTAGTTAAATCTGACTGAAAAGGGGAAACCCCATTGATACATAATGTTGTGGCGTTGCAGTTCCATTA
Source organism: Aquarana catesbeiana (assembly GCF_042186555.1). Lineage (NCBI taxonomy): Eukaryota > Metazoa > Chordata > Amphibia > Anura > Ranidae > Aquarana > Aquarana catesbeiana. Next base: position 125,495,883 of record NC_133327.1, read on the forward strand.
GTTGGGGTTTCATGGATCGTCTTTTAGTAATAGTAAGTTGGGATAGGTCAGCAAAAATTTGATAATTGTGTCCTTGAAAATTAAGTTCCTTTTTTTCTCTTGCAGCAATTAGTATTTGTTCTTTCGTTCTGTAATAATGAAATTTTGTGATTATATCATGTGGGGGTCCATCTTTCTTTTTGGCTGTGAGGGCTCTGTGTACTCTGTCCAGTTCTAAACGTTCAATAGGGATATCTGGCTTTAGTTCTTGTAATAGAGCAGTAATAGTAGATTGCAGGTCTGTCAAAGTTTCAGGTATTCCCCTTATGCGCAAGTTTGAACGTCTGGCTCTATTTTCGTAATCTTCGAGATTAGTTTGAAGTATTAAATTCTCTTTTTTTAATTGTTCCAATTCTGTTATATTTTCTTGGGTTGTAATTTCAATTTCATCCATTTTTATTTCTAAGGCTGCGGTGCGGTTTCCCAGCTCTCTTATTTCTTTGGTTAGGCTTTTTGTTATTTGGTCTGAGGTTTGTTTTAAAGCCTTATGAAGCATCTTTTCAAATTGTAATAATATTACTGGGGATGCTGAGGAGGTTTGTGGAGAAGTTTGTGAGAGGATTTGTTCTGTATCTGACTCAAATGGAGAGTCTTGCTGTGACATTTTCTGTCTATGAGAGCGCCCTGATGCTGTATCTTGTGAGGTGACTGGAGCTGCTTCAGCTGCAGTGAGTGCCTGTGAGCTCTTTGTGAGGTGATTTTTATTTCTGCCACGGTTTCCTCCCAGTACCATATTTCCTGCCCAAACTTTCACAGTTTGTTCCCTGGGGCAAAAAGGTTCAAATGGATACCTTTTGAGCCTGCAGGCTCCGCTTTGTCCTTCTCTTCTCTCCTCAGCAGTGTGGAGCTCTAACAATGCATGTCTGCTCCGCTAGGCTCCGCCTCCTGCCCCAATAAAGAAGGTTTTTTACAATACTGAAGAACCTGCCCATTGTGATCAGTAAGATTCCTTGTTGTTTTGGGTAGAGCAGTGGTTCTAAACCTATCTAGTGCTATGACCCCTTGATAAAATTTCCCAAGTTGTGGAAACCCCCGAACAGTAAAATAATTTTCGTAGCATGGGTTGTCAGCACCCAAAACAAGTACTTTGCGCCCCTAACCCATGGACATTTAGCGCTCCCCGAGTCCCTTCCACTTGTACAGTATTAAAAACCATTATGGTACATTTTAGGATGTACCACTCTTTGTTCTCCTTTCTTTCCCTTGTATCTCTCTCTCTCTAATTTCTTGTTTTTTTTCCCCATCCCTCGCCCTAGCTGTCTCGCTTGTTATCTTATTCTTTCACTCCCTTTTTCTTTGTTCCCTCCCCTCTTTTCCTCTCCCTTCCATATATTCTCTATTTTTATTCCTTCTCTTACTCCTTGGTGGGGGGAGCAGGGGGGGGGTGGAGATAATGGGATGAGTGGCAGTGCTGGCGGGGAGTTGGGATGAGTGGCAGTGCTGGTGGGGGGGGGGGGGGGGGCTGGGATCAGTGGCAATGCCAGGGGGAGTTCTGATCAGCCAACTAAGGTGCTCTTGATCAAGGTCATCTGCTGATCCGAGAGCTGTAGTGGGGACTGGCAACTGGCAACTATAATCACAGGTAATGTTACTCATTGTGTCTCTGGCTTCACTGTGTCTCCGACTTTGTGGTGTCTCGCAGCAGTGCCGCCTATGCCGAAATCAGGAGATAGAGTCGCTTTCAGTCCCCCTTAACATTCCTCACCAGTCAGCTGACCTCTAGTCTCTGCCCCCCCCAAGCCATGCCGTGAACTAAATGGGCAGCTGCGAAGAGGCTGAGTGGGTGGCAGCAGGCTCCAGGGACAGCCCAGCTGGCCGGCTGCGAAAAGGCTGGGAGAGTGGTGCGGGCTTCAAGAGCAGCCCAGGATTCGGTGACCCCTGGCAAATCATCATTTGACCCCCGAGGGGGTCCAGACCCCCAGGTTGAGAACCACTGGATTAGAGAATATAAGTTGGAATCTGATTTATCATTTTAGGCATAGACAACTTGCCCATAGTGACCAGAAAGGTTACGTGTTTCAGTCTCCAAGGACATGAAACCCAGCTGGTCACAATGTGAAAGTGCTTCTTCTTTTGTTCTTTTTATTGAACAGATATCCTCTACCAGGCCCACAATGTTGATCTGAAGAAAGGTCCACCTGTTGCCTGGCCTCTTTTAGAACATAGTCGAATATGTAGTATTACACTGGAATCTTCACGGTCGACTACTTTGGTGCAGTTCCTCATATCTACTTATGGACTTTCCATGGGTTCACGTATGAATCCCTCATCTTTCGTCTGTTATTGTCATAAGTTTTTTTTATTGTATAATTGCCAGAGCGTAGCCACCCTGTTACTGCAACCCCTTGGTTGAGCAATACTGGGGGCCCCACTTGATGGCATCTTGCAGCAAAGAAGCCCTGGAGCCACTAGTGTGGGTGGTCCATCACTCTTTGTGGAGTGCTTTGGTAAGTTGTCATTTGGACTTCACATTTTGGGTAAGCCACATCACCTGCCAGGGGTGTCAATGACAGCAACACAAGGCCCCAGGTTTCTTTTTGTGCCTGGCCAGGAGAAGACGAGGCAAAAACATGACCATGGCAGTGGGGTCTGTGAGACCTGGAAGTACAATGGAAACTGTACTAATCCCAGCATCTAAATAAATTGGTTTGCAAGATATGGAAGAAAGCCTGAAAAGCAGGGGTTTGCTTGTGAGGCAAAGGTATGTTTTTTTTTTGCTGCAAGCATGGTAGGCTACTGTGCTGAGCTGAATATTCTGTGTACTGTGCTTTGGTTTATTTCTGCATCATCCTCATGGGACAATAGAGAACCAAATGAAAGTTTCCAGCTTATATATGATTATTGAGTTTCACTTTTCTGTTGTAATCATTTTCACCCTGGCCACTCTCACACAGTTGCATGTCTATATAATTTATGTTATAAAACAACTTAAAAGGGAACTTCACCCGCTCTATCAACATTGACTATTTTTAATCCCTATGCTGCTAGCATTAGTAATTAAATAGAAAATATATCATATTTATGTGTTTTAAAGTTTTTGTTTTACATTTCTTCAGTTACCTCCTGGTTTGTAGGCCAAGGCAAATGATGACATAGTCTTCTGGAGGGGAGGAGGGGTTTTCTTAGATAAGCACACCCTCCTCTCTGCATGCCTGAGCTAAGGGCAGATGGATTCCAGGAAGTAAATGCTACATAAATCATCTGCTCTTACTCAAGATGGCCACGGACAGAAATGCTAGGGGGTGTTTTTCAAAGTGATTTTTCAGCAAAATAAATCATGGATGGATTGGTGACTTTGCACTGAATAATAAAAATGAATTAAATAGCATTTTTAGTTTGTGGTGCTCAGATGTGGTGTAGTTCTGTCTCTGCCCTTCTAGAAATGTTCAAAACTGGTGTTATTCTCATGCTGTATAGTGCTTTAGTAAATTCACACACACAATGACAAATAGTACAATGCCTCAGAAGGTGAAGCAGAGAAGGAAAAGTATGGCCACATAGTTTACAAAACACAAAAAAAACAAAATTATGGAAACCTTATCTTAACCACTTGCCGACCAGCCGCCTTCATTATACTGCGGCAGGTCGGCACGATCCCGCAAACCATTGTAGCTATATGTCGGCTCGCGGGATCAGGATAGCAGGCGTGCCCGCTGCACAGCAGGGGTGCCGATGCTCGTGGCCAACAGTCGCGATGACCGCCGGCCACGAGTGATCGCGAGCATGAGGAACAGAACACGGAAGTATGTGTGTAAACACACAATTCCGTGTTTTGTTCTGAGAGCAGTGACAGATTGTGTGTTCCTATCAGCTAGGAACCATGATCCGTCACCTCCTCTAGTCAGTCCCCTCCCCCTTCAGTTAGAATCACCTCCCAGGCAACACAGTTAACCCCTTTGATCGACCCTAGTGTTAACCCCTTCACTGCCAGTGACATTTTTACAATAATCAATGCATTTTTATAGCACTGATTGCTGTATTAATGCCAATGGTCCCAAAAATGTGTCAAAATTGTCCGATGTGTCCGCCATAATGTCGCAGTCATGATAAAAATCGCAGATCACAGCCATTACTAGTAAAAAAAAAAAATAATAACAAAAATGCTATAAATCTATCCCCTATTTTGTAGACGCTATAACTTTTGCGCAAACCAATCAATATACACTTATTGCGTTTTTTTTTTACCAAAAATATTTAGAAGAATATATATCGGACTAACCTGAGAAAAAATTTGATTTTTTAAAAAAAAAATGGGGATAATTATTTTAGCAAAAAGTACAAAATATTGTGCTTTTTTCAAAATTGTTGCTCTTTTTTTGTTTATAGCGCAAAAAAAAAAAACCGCAGAGGCAATCAAATACCACCAAAAGAAAGCTCTAGTTGTGGGAAAAAAAAGGACGTCAATTTTGCTTGGGTACAGCGTTACACGACCGCGCAATTGTCAGTTAAAGTGACACAGTCCCGAATCGCAAAAAATTGCCCGGTCATTCAGCAGCCAAATCTTCCGGGGCTGAAGTGGTTAAAATCCTAGAGGTAGAATCTAAAATGTCAATGAGCATTTTTATGGCCATAAAGAGAAAAAGTACTTTATATAAAAAGGAAAAAGCAGTAATATCGTTCCATACTGTAAAGTTTAAAGCATATTAATAAATATACAAAAAAATGTAGAATTAGATATAGCCTTCTAAGAGAAAAGTGATTAATGAAATGAGCTTATAAAATGGCTGCCCCAGTCCTCTGTCTTAGGTAGGGGATGTTAATTAATCATGAGATGAGTGCTGTGGCAAAAATCTCCAGGAATGTGTACATATTTCCACACTGAAAGGACCTTTATTTCTTTCTGAATGATATCATCTACTGAGTTTATTTTACTCTTGTTCCCTCCCTACTTAAATTAAATATTATGTTATGTTCAAATTGCCTGTTACACATGTGCGTAAAACAGCACAAATTAGCAAAAGCACAGTTTAACCCCTTTAAGACCCAAAAGCTGTACAAAACTTCCACTAGATCTATTTTACTAGACAGGGGTCCCCAACCCCCAGTATCAGTCCGTTCCCTGTTTGCAGCGGGGCCACAAAGGCTGCACTGAAAGAGGTGCGGCGGGCGAGCAGAGAGATGACATCATCATCTCTTCCCACCCACCTAGCATCACCACTGTTCCGCCTTCTGACTGTAATGGGGGGAATGCAGTATTGCATGTGACGGTTTCCCCACTCTTGAATGGGGGATGCACCAGATGCCGTACCACTGGGGAGAGGTTGCAAGAAGAGGGTTGCATGTAAGTGTGTTCTTTCACTACAGAAAACCTTTACAAATCGGCCCTAAAAATACTTAAAGTGACAAGCTGCATCTGGTGTTTGTGCTGGCAGGCAACAGTGGGAAGCTGCATCTAGTGGCAAGATAGTAATGAACAGCGAAGGTGTCAAGTGACACGCTGCATTTGGTGGCAGGTAACAGTGGCAAGTGACACCCTGCATCTGGTGGCAGGCGACGGTGGCAAGTGACACGCTGCATTTGGTGGCAGGTAACAGTGGCAAGTGACATGCTGCATCTGGTAGCAGGGGATGGTGGCAAGTGGCAAGCTGCATCTGGCAGGAGATGGTAGCAAGTGACTTGTTGCATCTGGTGGCAGGCGATGGTGGCAAGTAAAAAGCTGCATCTGGTGGCAGAGGATGGTGGCAAGTGACACGCTGCATCTAGTGGAAGATGCAAGTGACAAGCTGCATCTGGTGGCAGGCGACGGTGGCAAGTGACAAATTGCATCTGGTGGCAGGCGACGGTGGCAAGTGACAAGCTGCATCTGGTGGCAGTGGATGGTGGCAAGTGGCACGCTGCATCTGGTGGCAGGTAATGGTGGCAAGTGACACGCTGCATCTAGTGGCAGGTGACTGTGTACAAGGGACATGCTACATCTGGTGGCAGTGGAAGGTGGCAAGTGACATGCTGCATCTTGTGGCAGGCGACGGTGTAATAGGAGGGCATGCATATAGCAACTACGCATGTGACGGTTTCCCCACTCTTGAATGGGGGATGCTCCGGATGCCGTACCACTGGGGAGAGGCTGCAAGAAGAGGGTTGCATGTAAGTGTGTTCTTTCACTACAGAAAACCTTTACAAATCGGCCCTAAAAATACTTAAAGTGACAAGCTGCATCTGGTGTTTGTGCTGGCAGGCAACAGTGGGAAGCTGCATCTAGTGGCAAGATAGTGACAAACGGTGACGGTGGCAAGTGACATGCTGCATTTGGTGGCAGGTAACAGTGGTAATTGACACCCTGCATCTGGTGGCAGGCGACGGTGGCAAGTGACACGCTGCATTTGGTGGCAGGTAACAGTGGCAAGTGACACGCTGCATCTGGTCACAGGCGATGGTGGCAAGTGACATGCTGCATCTGGTGGCAGGTGACGGTGGAAAGTGACATGCTGCATATGGTGATAGGTGACGGTGGCAAGTGGCATGCTGCATCTGGATCTGGTGGCAGGGGATGGTAGCAAGTGAAAAGCTGCATCTGGTGGCAGGCGACAGTGGCAAGTCACATGCTGCATCTCGTGGCAGGCGATGGTGGCAAGTGGCACGCTGCAATTGGTGGCAGGTGACGGTGGCAAGCTACATGCTGCATCTAGTGGCAGGTGACGGTTGCAAGTAACAAGCTGCATCTGGTGACAGGCAATGGTGGCAAGTGACACGTTGCATCTGGTGGCAGGCGACAGTGGAAAGGGACTAGCTGCATCTGGTGGCAGCGGATGGTGGTAAGTCACACGCTGCATCTGGTGGCAGGAGACAGTGGCAAGTGACACGTTGCATCTGGTGGCATGTGACGATGGCAAGGGACATGCTGCATCTGGTGGCAGGCGATAGTGTTAAGTGACACGCTGCATCTGATGGCAGGCGACGGTGGCAAGTGACATGTTGCATCTGGTGGCAGGCGACAGTGGAAAGTGACAAGCTGCATCTGGTGGCAGGGGATGGTGGCAAGTCACACGCTGCATCTGGTGGCAGGGAACAGTGGGACAGTGGCAAGTGACATGTTGCATCTGGTGGCAGGCGACAGTGGAAAGTGACAAGCTGCATCTGGTGGCAGGGGATGGTGGCAAATCACATGCTGCATCTGGTGGCAGGCGACAGTGGCAAGTGACAAGCCGTATCTGGTGGCAAGCGACAGTGGCAAGTGACACACACTCAGGGCTTCCACTGATTCTACATTATGGTGAGTTGAAATTTTTCATTTTATATTATTATTATTATTATTTTACAGGATTTATATAGCACCAACAGTTTACGCAGTGCTTTACAATATAAAAGGAGACAATACAGTTACGATACAATAAAATACAAGAGGATTAAGAGGGCCCTGCTCAGAAGAGCTTACAATCTAATAGGGTGGGGCAGGTGGTACAAAAGGTTGTAACTGTGGGGAATGAGCTGATGGAAGTGGTAGGAGATTAGTTGGAGACGTGATAGGCTTTCCTGAAGAGATGAGTTTTCAGGGATCACCTGAAGGTAGCAAGAGTAGGGGATAGCCGGACCAGTGGAGGTAGCGAGTTCCCGAGGATGGGAGAGGCTCTGGAGAAATCCTGGAGACGAGCATGGGAGGAGGAGACGAGAGTGCTTGAAATAAGGATGTCTTGAGAAGAGCAGAGAGGACGATTTGGGTGATATCTGGAGACAAGATTGGTGATGTAGCTCGGGGCAGAGTTGTGAATGGCTTTGTATGTTGTGGTTAGTATTTTGAATTTAATTCGCTGGGAGATTGGGAGCCAGTGTAGGAATTGGAGGAGAGGGTTGGCAGACACTGAGCGGTTGGTAAGGTGGATAAGCCTGGCAGCAGCATTCATGATAGACTGAAGAGGGGATAGCCTATGGAGAGGCAGGCCAATGAGAAGGGAGTTGCAATAGTCAAGGCGAGAAAAACAAGGGAGTGCATGAGGAGCTTGGTGGCTTCATTTGTTAAAAAGGGGCGAATTTTAGAGATGTTATGGAGGTGAATTGTACAAACTTTTGACAACGATTGGACTTGGGGCTGAAATGACAAGTCAGTCTAGGATTACACCTAGTACCCTGGCGTGAGGGGAGGGACTGATAGTTGCATTGTTGATTTTGATGGAAAAGTCACGGAGGGGGGCACTGGCGGGGGGAATATTATTAGCTCAGTTTTAGAAAGATTTAGTTTAAGGAAGTGGTGTGACATCCATGCTGATATGTCAGTTAGTAAGTTAGTAATGCGAGAGGAGACTGAAGGAGTGAGGTGAGGAGTAGACAGATAGATTTCGGTGTCATTGGCATATAAGTGGTATTGGAAGCTGTGGGCGTTTATCAAGTGACCAAGGGAGGAGGTGTGGATAGAGAAGAGAAGGGGTCCAAGAACAGAGCCTTGGGGGACCCCCACAGAAAGGGGCAATGGAGAGGAGGAGACAGAGTTATAGATGACACTGAAGGAGTGCTGTGATAGATAGGTAGAGAACCAGGATAGAGCAGAATCATGGAGGCCAAGGGAATGTAGTTTATTGAGAAGGAGCGGGTGGTCAACAGTATCAACAGGCTGCAGAGAGGTCAAGTAGTAGGAGTATGGAGTATTGGCTGTTGGTTTTAGCAGTTAGTAAATCGTTAGTGAGTTTTAGTAAGGCAGTTTCCGAGTGAAAGCCAGACTGTAATGGGTCAAGAAGGTTATTTTCACTGAGGTAGGAGCTAAGACGGTTGTACACTAAAGCGTTCTACAAGTTTAGAGGCGAATGGGAGCAATGAGATGGGTCTTACGTTGTTTAGATTGGTGGGGTCCAGTGAGGACTTTTTAAGTATGGGAGTGATCTGCACATGTTTTAGAGGGGAGGGGAAGGTGCCACTAGAGAGGGAGAGATTGAAGATGTCAGTGAGGGAGCATAGGATAGAAGAAGAGGGTGACCGTAGTAGTTGTGAGGGAACAGGATCCAAGGGACAATTGGTTAGGTGAGCATCTGAGAAAAGTTTTGTAACCTCTTCAGTAATAGCCAATTCAAAAGAGGAGAGTGTTGAATGTGCTGTTAGGCAAGGTATGTTGGGTGGGGAAGATGTACGCACAGTGGAGGTGTCCTCACGAATTGCATCAATCTTGTCTTTGAAGTGATTGGCAATCTCTTGGGAAGTGAGTGAGTTAGTGGGTAGAGGGGTTGGGGGATGAAGCAGAGAGTTAAAGGTTGAGAAGAGCCTACATAATACTAGAAAAAATGCTCTTCGATCATCCTAACACTACATCAACCATGGTGACGTGATAATTGAAGTGCTAATACCAGCCATTGCCCCAACAACCCCCCTCTCCCTCAGTCCTTTTCTTCCACTAAACCAGTTCCAGGTGTCAAAAAGGTTGGGAATATCCTAGTACATTTATTAAACCAAGCCTGATTTGCCATGTCATGGGCTGTAAACAGTCTACCCATTGGTGCCCCGTTGTCTGCACTGTTTCTCACTGCCTAGCCACACTTTCTGCTCCAACTGGCACATGGCATGAGCGGGCTCTGGTTCCACTCTTCTTCAGTGACAAAGGAATAGCTAAAGGAATTCCTGCAACAATGCAGACAGAAAGTGACTGAAGGTTAGGATGTCAATTTTGGGGAGTTCTGCTGCAGTACTCTCCACAGAGCAGCAAACTACAGTGCCTTGCAAAAGTATTCACTCCCTTTGCTTTTTACCTATTTTGTTACATTACAGCCTTTAGTTCAAAGTTTTATATTTTTTTTTATCTAAATTATATGTGATGGATCAGAACACAATAGTCTAAGTTGGTGAAGTAAAATTAGAAAAATATATACATAAAACTTTTTCAGAAATAAAAAAATGATAATTGGCATGTGCGTATGTATTCACCCCCTTTGTTAGGAAGCCCATAAAAAGCTCTGGTGCAACCAATTACCTTCAGAAGTCACATAATTAGTGAAATGATGTCCACCTGTGTGCAATCTAAGTGTCATATGATCTGTCATTACATATACACACCTTTTTGAAAGGCCCCAGAGGCTGCAACACCTAAGCAAGAGGCACCACTAATCAAACACTGCTATGAAGACCAAGGAACTCTCCAAACAAGTAAGGGACAATGTTGTTAAGATGTACAAGTCATGGTTAGGTTGTCCCCAACTATCCCTGTTTGCCTGTGACCCTAAACCTTTGGCGTGTATTCTGTTGTCCTTGTCTGCTAGTTGCCCTGACCTTGGCTTATCCCTTTCCTTGTAGTTCCAGCCTGCTGCTTCCTTTCTCTGTCTCCTGTAGTCTACCGTGAGAGTGAGCTATGAGACCCCGGGGGCCGCGACCTGGAGCCAGACTGCAGTGTATTCCATCCTCACCACTAGAGGCTCTGGTGAACACCTGCTGGCTCTTAGACTCCGCGCCCTGGGGTATCTATGCTCTAGCTCCCACTGGGATCTGTGTTAGTATCTAGTAGACCTGCTTCCTGTACCTCCAAGGGTTCAATCCGCAGTAGTCAGTCCTAGGGTCCACTACCTTAGCGGTGCACTCTTGACTCCTACGGAGTGCATCTGTCACCTGGTCTCAGGTGACCTGACAGCTGTGCTTTATGGCAGAGTGGCCAGAAGAAAGCCATTACTTTCAGAAAAAAACAAAATGGCACGTTTTGAGTTTGCGAAAAGGCATGTGGGAGACTCCTAAAATGATTGGAGGAAGGTGCTCTGGTCTGTTGAGACTAAAATTGAACTTTTTGGCCATCAAAGAAAATGCTATGTCTGGCGCAAACCAACACATCACATCACCCAAAGAACACCATGTTTTTCAGCAGTCGGGACTGGGAAACTGGTCAGAGTTGAGGGAAAGATGGATGGTGCTAAATACAGGGATATTCTTTAGCAAAATCTGTACCCCTCTGTGTGTGATTTGAGGCTAGGATGGAGGTTCACCTTCCAGCAGGACAATGACTCAACACACTGCTAAAGCAACACCTGAGTGATTTAAGGGAAACATGTAAATTTGTTGGAATGGCCTAGTCAAAGCCCAGACCTCAATCCAATAGAAAATCTGTGGTCAACTTAAAGATTGCTGTTCACAAGCGCAAACCATCCAACATGAAGGAGCTGGAGCAGTTTTGCAAGGAGGAATGGGCAAAAATCCCAGTGGTAAGATGTGGCAAGCTCATAGAGACTTATACAAAGCGTCTTGGAGCTGTGATAGCCACAAAAGGTGGCTCTACAAAGTATTGACTTAAGGGGTGTGAATAGTTATGCACATTGACTTTTTCTGTTATTTTATCCTATTTATTGTTTGCTTCACAATAAAAAAAAAATCTTCAAAGTTGTGGGCATGTTCTGTAATATAAATGATGCATAGCCTCGAACAATCCATATGAATTCCAGGTTGTGAGGCAACAAAACACGAAAAATGCCAAGGGGGGTGAATACTTTTGCAAGGCACTGTAAATACTCTCACAGCACTGACCCTTAGAGCAACCTAGCAAACTGGTAATGTGTCCATTGGTAACTATTTTTAACAGGTACATACTGTACATAGCACTGTTAGCTTATGCAGCACTTTACATATGCAGTATATTGTACATTCACATCAGTCTGTGACTGTGAAGTCACAAAGCCGCCTTCTTACACTAAAGATGCCAGCACCAGGCAACCGAAGACAGATGAAGAACTGGCCCAGGTGAGGACAGCGCTACATAATTGGACAGGTGAGAGTCCTTTTATTGAAAGTCATCAACTACAGTATTTGTAGCTGCTGACTTTTAATGTTTTTGTTTCTATGGTAAAGATCCTCTTTAAGCTAACCATACACTAGAAGAATTTGAGTCAAAATTTTTCATTTTAAGAAAGTTCATTTGATTTTCTAATCATTAGAGGGGTGAAACAACATAGTGGTGAGAAAATTTGAAATAGCGAGATGGAAATATTTTCTTGCGTCAAGAAAGTTCTAATGCCGCGTACACGCGATCGGACTTTCCTACAACAAGCTCACATCGAACATTTCCCGTCGGAAATTCCCACCGCGTGTAAGCGGCATAACAGTGGATGTGGTTTTTGTTTTGCAAATTACATTCATTCCGAAATCGAACTTTACAAACAAACAAAACATTTTCAAGTACTTCTGAGCGTCTTTTCGTCAATTCGTCCAATGTACTGAGAATTTGCGTTGGAAAGTTCATACGAAAATTCGTTTGAAGGTTCTTTTGAAAAACTACTAGCATATAGCCAGCTTCAAGGTCCCTTATACCTTGTAAGTTCACAACCACTGGCTTAAAGCATCCTGATAATAACAGTGTATAGACTGCAAAATGACTCTGTAAAGAATTGTGCTTAGTCATTGAAATGTGAAACTTTGATATTTTTAAACTAAAATTAAAGAGAGCTTGTAATTATATAGAAGTGATATACCATGGTCAAATTTTTTTAACTGGAGCCTGTAGGCACAGAACCTTTAGCACACAAAACAACACTCCTCTGCTAAATTACCTATTTTGCACTGAACATTTTTTGTCCTTTTAATAGTCCTAAACTGGCTCAGAATATCTTGTCAATATGTAAATAGGCTTACCGTATATAAGTTGGCTGTATTTCTGATGATGATGAGAAAATTATGTGGTCAATATTTATACGGAAAAAAGCTGCCTCTTTGTCTTTGCTGCCCAGGGCACAGGCCTACTCTGCCATATCATTAATGCAGCTTTGTCTCTAATAAATTCTATTGTGGATAAAGTATAACAAAACTATATTCACCCTCTCTATTTGCCCTGTTTACCATTGTCATTAAAAAGTATAGTAAAGTGAAATGAAAATTTAGGTTGTCCCCAGAAAAGTAATAGAGGAAAAATTCTCTAATGGGGACACTGGTTCTGGTGACCTGGGAGTCCCCAGGACATGTCCTTAATTTGAAAGGATTTCCTTGCACTTCTTGTTTTGGCAATGGGCTAGGAAGTGAAGGTAAATCTCCCCACTGGGACAAAGAGGGCAAAGATAAACCTTACAGGAGTTATAATCCACCCTTACTTTATCCAAAATGTAGAAAAAAGTTTTGCCTATAGTTCTACTTTAATTTCTTTGCCCAGCTTTGGCCCTTCCTATTCTTCCACCTGTGCCTTGCTATTGGAAACGTTTAAACCATAGCATGTTCTATGATGCCTATCTTAAAGCAGATCTTCACTGCACCTGAGCACCACAAACTAAAAACATGATTTAAGTAATTTTTAATATTCAAACTCCCCCCATACATCCATGTCTCCATGCTTTATTTTGTTGAGAAATCACTTTGAAAAACACTCCCCTAGCATTTCTGGCCGTGGCCATCTCGAATAAGGGCAAGTGAATCATGTACTATTTACTTCCTGGAATTCATCTGCTCCTAGCTCAAGCATGCACGCAGGAGAGTGTGGTTAGATGAAAATACTCCGCCTCCTCTCCTACGGAAGACACCTGGGATGTATGACATAATTTGCCTACGCCAGAAACCAGGAAGCAACTGAAGAAATGTTCCTCTGAAACAACTGTGGGTATAGGATTGTGTATATGGGATTGTATGTGTATATACAGTAGGGACGGAAAGTATTCAGACCCCCTTAAATTTTTCACTCTTTGTTATATTGCAGCCATTTGCGAATTTGATTTATGATTTAAGTTCATTTTTTTCCTCATTAATGTACACACAGCACCCCATATTGACAGAAAAACACAGAATTGTTGACATTTTTGCAGATTTATTAAAAAAGAAAAACTGAAATATCACATGGTCCTAAGTATTCAGACCCTTTGCTGTGACACTCATATATTTAACTCAGGTGCTGTCCATTTCTTCTGATCATCCTTGAGATGGTTCTACACCTTCATTTGAGTCCAGCTGTGTTTGATTATACTGATTGGACTTGATTAGGAAACCACACACCTGTCTATATAAGACCTTACAGCTCACAGTGCATGTCAGAGCAAATGAGAATCATGAGGTCAAAGGAACTGCCTGAAGAGCTCAAAGACAGAATTGTGGCAAGGCACAGATCTGGCCAAGGTTATAAAAAAATTCTGCTGCACTTAAGGTTCCTAAAAGCACAGTGGCCTCCATAATCCTTAAATGGAAGACGTTTGAGACGACCAGAACCCTTCCTAGAGCTGGCTGTCCAGCCAAACTGAGCACAAACGTGCTTTTATTCTGAACATCAGGTTACAGCAGATGACAGGATACAAACAGATGAATAGGTTGTAGTATTTATGCTCAAAAGATGATATTGTCTGTAGCTTACAATGCAGAATACATGTGCCCTGTTACATGTGGCTTGTTAGCTGCATCCATGACACAGGAAGTACAATAACAGGAAGAAGGGTGGAGCATTACATGTACAGTGTGTCATAACATAAAGGAAAAAGAACATGGGAAACAAGTGCATTAACACAAAAGGTCACTAGATGGCAGAATGTGAACTATATATAAAATGTCCAAAGGAAATGGTTAGGGAACAATCTATATAAATTCTATGCCCCGTTGGGGCAGCACACTCCCCGTCTGGCATGGTAAATGTCACTATATTCAACAGAACAGTAGTTATGCAACTGCAAATAACAAACAGTGCAATTTGCTAGATGTCTTAAAGACCTGAAAGACATAAAAAGAACATACACATAATGCAATAACAATAACTCTTAGTTTAAGGCTTCAAGTTATGTCAACTAAAATTGAAGACACTTTCTTCTTGAAGCCACAGGTAGGATCCAGCCGCGTAAGCAAACAAGTTCAGTTTCGGAGGCCATGAAATGTCCAGATAGCACAAACCCCCCCCCCCCCCCCCAAATGACCCCATTTTGGAAAGTAGACAACCCAAGCTATCTGCTGAGAGGCATGTTGAGTATTTTGCAGATCTCACTTTTTGTCACAATGTTTTGAAAATTGAAAAAAGAAAAAAAAATACATTTTTCTTTTCTTTCTTAATTTTCAAAAATGAATGAGATCTGCAAAATACTCACCATGCCTCTCATTAAATAGCCCCCCGCCCCAGTGTGAAAGGGCTCTTAAAGGACCACCAACCCTTAGCATACCATCAATGAATGGATTCAGGTTGGCAATTGGGTTATTTTTTGCTATGTCCCTCTTGTCATGGATACATTTAATTTCTGAGCCAAAGACACTCTGTTGTACACTGCGTATTATGATCAGTTCACCTTCAGCGATGTCTTTTGCAGAAAGAAGGTTTTGGCACATGTACCAAGTCTTTAAACCCTGTGGCATGATCGCCAGGTTGAAAGGCTTGCATAACAGCAACATTATTTGAGGCAATCTTGTGTAGTCTGAAGTTAGCCTCAGAAAGCATACCTTGTGTCCTTTGGAGCAGGTCTATGGCTTCTTCGTCTGTAGGTAAAGATTTAAGTCCATCGGCTACATAGAAGTCTCTCACAATGAAGTGTCGAGCATCAATGCCATACTCCTTTTCCCCATCAAGGGCAGTCCTTCGTAAACTGTATGTTGCAACAGCTGGTGAGGGACTATTTCCGAAAACATGTACCTTCATGCGGTATTTAATCATCTCATTGTCCATGTTGTTGTCATGGTGCCACAGAAACCTTAGGAGGTTCCTATGGTCTTTACGCACAATGAAACATTTGTTCAATGTCAGCAGTTATGGCAACTGGCTCTCTTCTAAATCTCATAAGTACACCTACCTACAAGGTTGTTGGTTAGGTTCGGACCAGTGAGAAGAACATCATTCAGGGATACGCCTTTATGCTTGGCACTGGGGTCAAATACTACCCTGATTTGCTTTGGCTTACGTGGATGATACACTCCAAAGAAAGGCAGGTACCAGCACTCATCGTGTCTTTGAAGTGGTGGGGGTGGTTCGGCATGAACATTGTCAAAGATCCTTTTCATAAAGGCAATGACATGTTCCTTCATTTCAGGCCTGTTCTTTAGTGTTCGTTGAAGTGAGTTGAATCTGGATAGAGTCTGTTCATGATTGGTTGGGAGTTTAACCCTTGCATCAGGAAGAGGTAATGGTGCAACCCAGCTGTTAGACTCATCCTGGAAACATTCCTTGTCCATTATTTTGATGAACTCTCTGTCTTCGACTGACAAGGCTATTTTGTTGTCATCGCTTGTAGTACAAAACACTATGGTACCTAGGTTGTCATCGCAAAGGATAGGAATGACATCAGGTACTTGGATGATGTCAAGAGGCTTCTCTTTTACTTCATAATGGCGAAGGCACTGTTTGAAGTGGGATGCACATCCGTTTCCTAACATGTAAGTTTTGAAGGAGTGGATCTCGGATGACGTACGCATTCTATCCAAGCATACGTCGCCCACGATTACCCAGCCTAGGTCAAGTTTTTGTATGTAAGGGGCATCATCAGGTCCATTGCACTGCCTGCGTACCTTGTTTACTCTGGTATCTGGTCACACTCGACTAATGTTGGTAGGGGTATGCCCTCTCCCTTATTGATATGAGAGACCATGAACCCATCGGCCCTTCTCCCGAAGGTCTCTTCACAACCAGAACAGGTTCTGAGAGTATACGGTGATGCGTGTCCCTCTATACCAAAGATCTCAAAGAATTTAGGCTTAACCAGGGATCTGTTGCTCTGTTCACCTATTATGGTATACATCCTAATAGCTTCCTCAGGTTGACGCTTTGGGTATGTCTTGACTAGGCATATCTTAGCACAGCATTTGTGATCTAAGCCTTCTCCACAGACTTCTGTGCATGAAGAAGAAACATTAGCTGTGGCTGGAGCATGACCACAGGGCTGGAGGAAGGAGGCTGCTGTGAATTGTCTGAGGGTGAGCCTGGATGCATAGCTGTAACATGTCTGTCACTACTGCATACTGTGCACTTGATGACAACTTTACAGTCTTTAGAAAAATGTCCATAACAAGCACAGCACCTGTAGCATATTCCAAGTTTCTGAAGAATCTCCCTGCCCACTTGTAACGTCTTTGCCCTAAGCCCACGACATTTCTGTAGGGGGTGAGGCTTCTTGTGAATAGGGCACTGACGATTAGGGTCTTTATCTCTGTCACCCAAATCGCTCTGGTGAGCAGGAGAGGATACGGGTGGTGAGTTGTCTGTCCTTTTAACAGATATTGCTCTATTAAAGTCTCTACGTTTAGCTGCTATGTTATCATACTTTGATGAAGATGATGATGATGATGAAGCAGGCAAGTTGGGTTCAATGAAGCTGAAGCTGGGATCGTTTTTTGTCCAGGCTTGATCACTGATGAACCTGCAAAAATATGCGAATGGAGGAAAAGATACATTATAGTCTCTTTTGTACCTTGAGCCCTGTTGTGCCCATTTCTCTTGCAGGCCGTATGGCAGTTTAGACACCACTGGATTGACACCACGAGAAGTGTCCAGGAAGCTTAGTCCAGGTAGACGTGGGTCTGTCTTTGCCAACTCCAGCTCCATGAGGAGATCAGTTAGATCTTGGAGCTTGCCATAGTCTTTGTTCCCTATTTTTGGAATATTTTGCAGTCTCTTGTATAGAGCGCTTTCTATGGCTTCAGAGCTACCATAGGCTTGCTCAAGTCTTGCCCATGCAGCAACAAGACCTGCATCTGGGTGATCAACAAGCACTGTTCTCAGTCTTTTAACACAATCTGCAGATGCTGGCCCCAGCCACTTTATAAACAAATCAAGTTCCTCCTTGGTAGTATGGTTGAGATCAGCAATGGCAGCTTTGAAGTTTGATCTCCAGGTCCTGTAGCTCTCTGGACAGTCGTCAAACCTTGAATGGGTAGAGTTAATGAGCTCACGGCGTACCATATATCTGGCAAAGTCATTAAAGTCTGATCTCTCACTCTTCGGTGCCAAAGTAACTTGTGGAATCCCTCGGGTGTGAAAGTTCTCTAGTGAAGTAGGGTGAGGTTTACCAGGATGAAATGATGTTGCAGGAGCATTTAACTGTGGTATAGTCCCTAAGGCTTGTGCTGGCTGTGGCTTAAGCTGCGGGCTGTCACTGGAAGTCACCTTGTTGTCCGCAAGAGGTGATGCGGTTTGCTGCATAGTGTTGTAGACTTGAAGAGGCTCAGGCGTTTGGAGCTGAGAAGTCTCTGTGTTGAGAGTCAGAACAGTATTGTTAGTAAGACGTACAGAAGATAACTCTGTATCATTGCAAACATTATGCTTTAGTACATATTCACTGGTGCGTTCAACTGGGTCTTGCAGTTCCGCTGGGATGGACCAGTCTGAGTTAGCACTTTCTCCCATCACTTGTTCAAGGACTCTCAGCCTTGCTAGGGCAACTGCTTCCTCCTTTTCCATTTGCAGAATCTTTAATTGGGTATCTGCTTCTGCTTGTTGAGCTTTCATCCTTGCCTTTTGTGACTTTAATTGGGAATCTGGCTATGCTTGTTGAGCTTTCAACTTTGCACTTTGTGTTTCTAATTCGGAATCTGCCTCTGCTTGTTGAGCTTCCATCTTTGCCTTTTGCGTCTTTAATTGGGAATTTGCCTCTGCTTGTTGAGCTTCCATCTTTGCCTTTTGTGTTTCTAATTGGGAATCTGCCTCTGCTTGTTGAGCTTCCATCTTTGCCTTTTGTGTTTCTAATTGGGAATCTGCCTCTGCTTGTTGAGCTTCCATCTTTGCCTTTTGTGTTTCTATTTCTGCTTCCTTTCTGGTAAAGGAGCTTTGCACTTTATTTGCTTCCAGACTTGCACAGGCCTCTATTAGCTTGTCGCTTAATGTTGAACTTCTGGAGCGAGAGGATCTAGAAGAACTTGCAGTGTGCTAGGTTGATGTGGATCTGTGAGATCTGGTCTCCTGCAGTTGAGCAATGTGGAATTCTGCTTACACTGGGCATTTTGCACTAAGAGATCCCTTTGTCGGTTTAGTGCATCAGCCCTGGTCAGTTCTGTTGAAGAGTCCTCCATATTACAGTCCTGCAAGAAAGCTGTGTATTTTGCAAACAGCCACTGGTAGCACTCATACGCGGTTGATCATTAAAGTGTGACAAAACTGACATGCAGTGTAAAGTTCTGTCCCATAAGTCTGACAGATTGCTGGAGAACTCATTTCTAGTGGCTTCATAGTTTTCTCTGAGTTTCTGTGTAGGTTTTATTGTACATTTGGGTCTTACACTCTGTTCGGCAATATCTGCAGAATCTGCTGCCTATACATCTGCGGGTTCATAGGCATGATGAATCTGCATTGGTTCAGCTACAAAAGGGTGCTCAGAGTCTTGTCTAGACATTTTTCACGTTTTTGTAAGAAATGGTACTGTTTCTTTAGGAAGATGAACAGCAGCTTAGACAGGTGGGGTAACACAGTTCAATGTAGAGAAACAGTTTTTAACATTCACATGAGGTGCAATAAACTCGTGCGACCATGCACTTCACAAGATGGCGGATGGCACTGAGCTTGATTGCAGATCAGGCGCACACATATACACAGCAGGCTGTGGGAATTCTATACATCTTTTGACTATTCTGACTCCGATTGTTGGGAAGCGATTTATCCTTTATGAGACCTCTATGCCTGGCCCGTATAAGATATAATAACTGAGGACAATCCGCATCAGATAGTTTGAACTCACCAAATCCACATCCACAAAGGTGCTTTTATTCTGAACATCAGCTTACAGCAGATGACAAGATACAAACAGATGATTAGGTTGTTGTATTTATGCGGTCAAAAGATGATATTGTCTGTAGCTTACAATAGAGCTGCACAATTAATCGTTAAAAAAATTGTGATCTCAATTTAACCCCCCTGACGATCTCTATTGCAGAGTTTTCCGATTCTTTCAAATAACAAGTGGAGAGACTTATCTGCTCACTCAGCTGTCAAAAGAAAACATGGGGGCAGTCTGCCAAGTTTTTAACATGAAACATTGTAACTAACACTTCCTTCTTAGATCAAAGGGATAAACCTCTGTGTGTAAAGAGAAAATCCAGGCAGTCTGCCAAGTTTTTAACAACATGTAAATGCAGGAAGTTTAACCACTTAAAGTCTAAATCTTTTTCTGACACTTGTTTCTTAAGTTAAAAATCAATATTTTGTGCTAGAAAATTACTTGGAACCCCCAAACATTATATTTATTTTAGCAGAGACCCTAGGGAATAAAATGTCAATTGCTGCCATATTTTATGTCACACTGTATTTGCCCAGCGGTCTTTCAAACGCAATTTTTTGGGAAGAAATACACTTCAATGAATAAAAAAAACCAAAACAGTAAAGTTAGCCCAATTTTTTTGGTTTTAATGTGAAAGATGATGTTACGCCACGAGAATTGTGAGAGAATCGAGATCTATCTTCTAAGCAAAAAAATTGTGATTCTTATTTTAGCCAGAATTGTGCAGCTCTAGCTTACAATGCAGAATACATGTGCCCTGTTACATGTGGTTTGTTAGCTGCATCCATGACACAGGAAGTACAATAACAGGAAGAAGGGTGGAGCATACATACAAAGGAAGTGTGTCATAACACAAGGGAAAAAGGACCTTGGGAAACAAGTGCATTACCACAAAAGGTCACTAGATGGCAGAATGTGAACTAAATATAAAACATCCATAGAAAATGGTTAGGGAACAATCTATATAAATTCTATGCCCCGTTGGGGCTGCACACACAGGAAGCAGCAGGGTGCTTGCTAACCAACTCTATACGTGCCTGCCATATCCCTATAATGTTGTTTTAATTGTTTTATGTTATGCTATGTTCACAACTATGTGTATTCTGCGGCTTGTGTTTGCACAGGCACAGCAGCCCATTCATTTAAAAGGACTGCTGTACCTGTGGGAAATGCAGGAAAAAGGTCCCTGCACCTTTTAAAAACATAGCAGCAGGGAAATTTATTTCCCGCACTTGAAAACACACTACATTCTCAGATGTGTGGGTTACCATTAAGAACACATGACAGGCAGCTCCACACGTCTGCAAAAGAGCAGTGTGTTTTGGCTGCGGGTGGTTGCGCTTTCCCGTGCCCGCAACCACCCGCAACAGTGTGAAACTAGCTTTAAAGACAGGTTTGCTTTAAAGGGGTTGTAAAGGTTCGTGTTTTTTCACTTTAATGCAGCCTATGCATTAAGGTGAAAAAACACCTGTCAGTGACTGGCCCCCAGCCCCCCATTTTACTTACCTGAGCCCTAGAACTTGACTCGTGGGGACGTGCTGTCTTTCTGCCCGGGGTTCTCGGCTCTTGATTGATAGCAGCGCAGGCGACGGGGGGCGGGCCGAGTCCTGCATTCGGCCTCTATGGACGCCCAATGCTGGACTCGGGAGCGCGCCTGCAAGGTAACCTCCCGGGAGAGCGCTTCTCCCAGGGGGTTATCTGATGTGGGGAGGAGCCGTGAGAGCCGCCGAGGGACCCCAGAAGAGCAGGTTCGGGGCCACTCTGTGCAAAACGAGCTGCACAGTGGAGGTAAGTATGATATGTTTGTTATTTTTTTTTTTTAAATGTACCTTTACAATCAAATGTACCTTTTACAATCAGCACACTAGGAACAGGACATTTTCAGGCTGGGGCTACATTTGTAAAATTTGGACTGTCCCTAGACATCAAGGAAATCAGGTCACTATAAAATGGGGCAGTAGACTATAATTCCCATGAGACGTTTTACTATGAGGTCCTGAAGTGTTGGCTTAGATGGGGTAAACTTTGTAAAGTAGTTGTCTGATGTACAAATGGGCTGGAAAATTAGTCAGCAGCTATACTAGTGGTTAATGCATTTTTTAAAGCAGACAACAGAGTCATTTTAATTTTGTTTTATAACTAATTACTCCTGTCTATGTTTCATAATGACTAATAACTATTTCCAAAGCTTTCCTCTATTTTTACTACAAACACTATTACGTTACCAAGGAATTCTGTGTTATGTTATAGTAATATGCTAATATATTAACCTACCACTGTCAGAGACTTCTTTCACTTGGGATAGAATGCACCCCTGAAGGGTTTTCTCTGTATTCCCAAACTACACGCTACACCTACATACTTCTGACTAAAGTAACTGATGAATGTGCTACACAGGATGTAAACATTATAAGCCAAAATATAGCCTCCAGGGTAATGGAAATTTTATATCTACTTAGTCTAGAAGGTTTACGTGATGCTTTCTTATATATATTACTGTTTCTTTTCCCTGGATTAACAAGCAATGCACATTTTTGGAGAGAACCCAAATAATTCAGTTATGACATTCCCAAATGAGTAGAGCTTGGCCACACCGCATACTTGCCAACCACCCATGTTTTCTAGGCACAGCCATGGTGTCCCTGGAAAATGGTTTTAAAATTCTTCCAGTTTTGGCTTGGCTGTCATGAAAATGAACTGGCTTTTCCTTTCCTATAGGTGGACTACTCTTTACCATTTATTTACATTTTTCATACAGCCATGTAAAAATGATCCATGGATTGTGATTGGTAAATGTGGGCCTCAGATATAAACATTTGCAAGTTTACTGTCCAGGCCCAAGCTCAAATTTAAGCTCATCAGCACATCAGCTGGGGGATGCAACCACAGCCACAATTCCATCTGTGTAGAACATTTGCTTTTTTCACCTAAGTTTATATCTGGAGTACAAAATGTATTTTGGTAACCATAAATCAAAACAGATGAAATATCATCAGCTTCAAGGCTCTGGGGTCCTACTACAATTATCACTCTTTCTCCTGGAACACAGAAGCGGGTGTCCAGTGAAGTAAGTACCTCTGTGGGCTATGTGGAGGACTTGCTCTACATGCATTAGACTGGCACTGAATTCTGCACTATACCAGGTTTGTGTAGTACTTGATCAAGTGTCACTTACTTGACATTCTTTCCATATGTAGCAAGGTCACCTGGTATACAGGCAAAGAAAATCAGCAAGAACTTGCTAGGCGGCTGCTCATAGATGCCCTCAAAATGGCCAGATTTCCTAAAACTTACACAGACGCACCACTGTATCAGTGCCCTGTCTATAATTTACTTATACATGAGTAACATAATTGTATTTCTTTGTAACATTTTTAATCTCTGTATACAGAGTTCAACTGCCATTAGTGTTTTTGGAAAGCTCTGTAACAACACTACAGTAAAGTTTGGCAAGGGTGAATTTTGGCATCTTCGTCTTTAGTACTAAAGGACTTTATCCCAGCGTTGCTCCCATCAGATAATAAGGAACATGGATAAAATGTATTTTGTCCCATAGGGGACAAAAATGTAAAACAAAAATTGTAATGATAGATCTACATTAAGCCACCATACCATGTCTCTTTAGATGTGTATCAATTTTTTTAAATCAAATACGAAGTTTTCGTGGTACTGTTTACTTGAAAGCATTGTTAGAGTACTAGACATGATATCATTGGGATAGTAGGGGTCCATATGACCTTCTGAGATGAAGTTGTTTATGAATGGTGACATTAAGTATGTCCATGGTTACTAGCAGATGTAAGCAGACACCCCTGACCAATTAGCTTTAAAAGAAATAATGATCAGTTTATTGGACATTTTTGGTCAGTCACTATCATTTTGTTCAGGGTCTGCCTGCTCTTTCCCAAAAGAGTGTGTAAAGAATTTGGATCCTTTACACACTCCTCATGTCTTTGACCAGTTCAAAGTGACCATATAGTGGTTTGGTATATATATTCTTTATTTTTTATTCTCAGGATGAAAAAAGTAACTCATTCAATTTATGATGTCTGTCCTGGCAGTAGGTGGAACCTTTAGTTGCTTTTTACATGCTTTTCACTTTCTCTTAAATACTTGCTGTAAATAGCCTATTGTTTACAGAAATCAATAGCTCAAGCTGAACTTTACACACATACACTCTCAGAGGGCTTCCTTGGCAAAACAGTGCCTCAAATCAGTTTGCATCTTTAGTTTACCAATGGTCCTTTGTGAATCCATTGTCATGTACCAAATCCTTATCTGTAAAACTAAGATTATATACATATACTAAAAACAGATATAAAACATCAGTTTTAAAAAGGTATAAACCTAAAAAATAGAAAAAATTTACCCAAAACCATTATAGCTTCATATTAATACTAGTTAAAGAGCAATAGTTAAACCTGCAGGTTAATCTTTTAAATAGTTTGATCATTTTTTTGAATATTGAGAATGCAATGGAGTTCTGCCTCAAGGCCTTTTAGCTGCCTCCTGCTGCTATATGTTCTGTAAAAACTCTAGCAAAAATGGCTGCAGTTGAGAAGGGAGGAGTTTATTTGCAGTGGGAAGAACTTTATTTGTGGGGGAACATTATTTCAGGTGCTTCCTTTGGCTCCTCTTACTTCAAAGTGAAGGAACCAGCTTGTCTGCAATTCTAATGCTGGAATAGCATCTATGGAGAACATTCCTAACAGCTGACTGCTGAGTTTGCGGGAGAGAAGACCTCCACAAGGCTTTTTAACTTTGCCGTTCTGAGGGTTTTGTCTTTAAGTGATAAGCCAAACATTTCCTTCACAAATATGTAACAGATTAACTAAAACAGATTTCAAGCTGTTTTTTTAACAGTCTTTTGCAATACATTTCCCATGGACAGCAAAATGTTTGGAGAACAAGCAAACATGTTTTATGAATGAATTTATTTTTACTTTATAAGAGGCTATTGCTGTCATTTAATCAATTTCATTGTTTGCACCCACCATTTTCTTCTGCTTATGATACCTAGGGGTGGAAGGGGGGGTCCATTCTCTAAGAACACTTAAAATGTACCCAAGTAGAAAGTAAGATAGAGCAGAAAATTATAATTCTGGGGTCAAGAATGAAAGATTTTAAGAGGTCATGCAGGCCAAAGCTTAAGGGGTCCATTTTCATGGGGCAAACATGATGCCCCTCATTTTAGTACTTTTTTTTTTTTAATCTGCAAGGTGAAACATGAATGAAATAATGCTTCAGTTAAAGCAACATACATCTATTTTAATGAATATCAGGTACACAGAACCCTGAACACAGAAACATGGTGTTCATAAAAGTATGGCAGAATAGCAGATAAAGAAGCATATTGTCCATATCTGTCTTTACCCAAAATATGAAAGCTTTGTGATGTGCCATATGGTTTAGTCTCCCAAACACCTCCATCACTGTGTTCCTGTGATGCTGAGGTTACTAGATAGGAAACATAAAAAAAAACAAAAACAAATTGGGGGTGTTTGTAACTAGCAGAGGGAAACAATGGATATATGTACTACATGGAAATTGAAGTACACAGATATAAAATATCATTCATTTTGATATGTGAGGGTCATTGTACTCTTCATTGCCAATCATTTATTCACTTCACACAAATGAAATCACAACAAGCTGTGACTGTTTGTGTGTAAGTAAATGTATGTGAATATGTGTGTCCTTCATTACAAAGTCGTAGAACAGTCTGTTCTTGGTATTTCAGGAATTATTACGGGAGGGGGAATGAGAGTTCTGAGCTAATCCCTGAGGGGAAACAAGAAGCATTGGATATGGAGGAATGTCAGATACATCGTAGAGAATATCTACAGCATGAAATAATTTGGAAATTGTACACTTTCCAGGAGGTCTAAGTATGATAGGACAAGTGGTCAATATGGATAGCAGCAGTTATTATAATGGACACTACTTTGTGTAAATAAGAAAACATAATAAATAATATGTAATTCAGAGAGTAATGCAGTTGTGCAAAGTAAAGTAACTCCTAGCAGCCAAACAGATTTCACTTTGGCCAGAGTGAAGAATGAATTGGTAGCTTTGGGCTACTGTACTTTCCACAATGCTCCTTTCTTTATTGATATGCCTATGTATCTGAGTCTTCCACAATAAATAAGAGCACTATGAATTAAATTTCTATGGAAAGTAAAGCTGGAGATAAAGTGGTTGTAAAGTCAAATAAAGATTACTGCCAGCCCCTCTGTTTTACCAAGCTATACTACACAGTGTAAATGTTTGTATAATATTATGCCTCTAAATACCTTATTTTAGATCATTTCTGTTCCGTCACGTGACCTCCGGCCGTTCTCCTTCCCCAGTCTAAGGGCTACAGCAAGAGGGGCTCTGACATCAGCCGGGAGGTCACGTGACCACTGTGCTGTCTGCTCAGCCCCTCCTGCTGTAGCCCTTAGATCAGAGGAGAGCAGCCGGAGGTCATGTGACCAAAACAGAAATGATCCAAAAGAAGGTATTTAGAGGCATAATTTTATAGAAAAATTTTCACTACGTAGTACACCTTGGTAGAACAGAGGGCTGGCAGTAATTCTTCTTTGACTTTACTGCCAACTACTAATAGCGGCAGGAGGGAAGGGGAAGAGATTGCTCACACACAGGAGCTGACAGGCAGGGATGGGGGGAAGAAGGGGAGAGAGGAGAGCAGTGGGATGACAGAGGCACATAACCTGACCATGGTATCATGGATCAGCAGCCATGATTACCATGGTCAGTTTACATAGGGGGGACACAGGAACAGGCAGGATCAACCTGTTTTTTTCCAGCATAGAAAGGGACAGATTGGCACAGCAGAAGCACTATGCTGTTTAACCTGTTATAAGGTAACAAGGTCTCTTTTTTTTGGGTTACAACCTCCTTAAGTGGAGAGTGTCTATGGATATCTATGGAAAGTATAGCTGGAGGTAAGTGGAAGGTGTCGGAGAGCTACAGTACCATTAGCTCAATGTTTTCAGTCTATGTATTCGTTGAAGCCATAGAAGCCCATAGGGCCACAGTGAGTAAATGCATTCATAAAAGAGCAGGGACTGCAAATAGAGCACACTGACTACAAGTACTGAGCTTTCAGCAAGTACAGAAAATATCTGTTGATCTATCCAGAAATGCAGTGTCCTTGTCACTTCCCGTGAGCTGAACTGGAAGCATAAACCAAGGTTATCTCTCTTCTGTAAATTACCAACCTCCCCAACCCCCATTAATTAGAGATGAAAAAAGGCCAACATATTTGCATTCCACCCTGTATGACAGCTATGGCTCCTTCCATAGACACAATCAGTGGCGGCCAGTTCTTAGGGGGTGCACAGGCAGTCACAAAAAATAAAAATAAAAAATTAAATTAAAAAAATGTTTTTTTTTTAAAAAGGTCATTTAAGTGCACTGTGTTCGGGCGCCAGACACAGCGCACTATGGGAAGCGCAACGTCTATGCAATCACGAGATTGCAGACAAGACTCTTCATTTGTAGGGTTTTGACCTGCCTTGTGGAGCAATGCATTGCGCCGGAATACTTCCGCCCTGTAGTATTACTACGGGTGCTTTGTTTTTGATTGGCTTTCCCTCCGAGTTACGACGTCACTTCCCATTTCCCTGTGCCAATGATAAACCGGAAGTGACGTCAGCAGCTCCGTGGAATGCACGGCCCGAGCGGAGCTACTTCAGAATCAGAATCGATAAGCACTGCGTCTGCAGTATATCAACCTCGATCCTCACACAATTCATAAAACATTATTCTTCATGTATTACCAGACCAGTATTTCCTTGCTATGTAATTTAATGCACTAATGATTGGGCACAGTGGCTGCATATAATGGGCACAGTGGCTGCATATGATGGTCACAATGGCTGCATATCATGGGGCACAGTGCCTGAATATGATGGGCACAGTGGCTGAATATGATGGGCACAGTGGCTGCATTTGATGTTTTTATTTTCAGCATTTTTCAGAATTTTTCAGTTTGTTTTCGCCCCCCAAAATAATTTGAGCACCAGCTGCCACTGGACACAATGAAGGAAGGAACATAACCGCCCAGAGCCTGTAAGCTTGTAATTTGCTGGATTCCCAGGTTAAAATAAGGGGGAAAACCCCTGAAACAAAGGAAAACTCATGCAGCTACCTCATGTAAGGACTTGTAAGCTACAATATTTTACATATTTGTTATTGGGTTTAGATATGCTTTAACTAACCCTAAGATTTAACATTTAACCTAACTGACGTGAGCTTGTGAACATCTAATATGCCCTTTACAGTACATCAAAAAAGGGGTTCCCATGTCTTAGCACTTACTGGATCTGAATCAGAATCACTACCTACATGCTTGTGCAATGAAGTTGATTTTCCCATAATGGTACACTTCAATCAGAAGGCCAAAGAAGGCCAAATTGAACAATGTTCTTTTTTGTGCGTGTGCTTGAAAAGTGAAACTTGTGGAAAACTTCATTAACACATTTAGGCTCCATGCACACTGGAGCTCATAAACAGCCATTTTTTGGAGTTTGGGCATTGTTTTTAACAGCCCATAAACTCCACTCTATCTTATCCTATGTGTCCATGCACACATGGACGTTTTTTAGCTTTTATCAGTAGTGGAGTTTATGGGCTGTTCTCTGAACGCCATAAAATCGCGTTCAAAGTGCCGTTTTTCTGACCACAAAAAAACGCTAAAAAATGCCAAACGCCGGTAAACATGCATGAACGCTGGCATTCTATTTTTTCAATGCATTGTGGGTGTTTGGGAATGCATTGTGGGGATTTTTGGAGTTTCCTCTATATTTTTATTAAAAACTCCCATAAACGCTAATGCTAAAAACGCGCATAAACGCTAGTACAAAACCCTGTTAAAAGCGCGTTTTTCAACCAGCGTTTTCTGCCAGCAATCTGGCATCCAGAAAAAGCTTTTTTGAGCTCCAGTGTGCATGGAAATTTTGAAATACATATAAGGCTACCTGGCAAAAAGATTTGAAATTCAGAACACCCAGTCTTGTGACTTGCAATATTTTCCACACTGTATAGCTATACAGATGACACACACAGCTCCTGATTAGTAAGCGATTCATCTTACTACTTTCTCCTACTCCATCCTCCTCAGTGGACAGTGAATCAGCATCATCATGAACAAGAGATCTGACCTT
The DNA here is from genome assembly GCF_042186555.1 of Aquarana catesbeiana. Lineage (NCBI taxonomy): Eukaryota > Metazoa > Chordata > Amphibia > Anura > Ranidae > Aquarana > Aquarana catesbeiana. Next base: position 125,524,624 of record NC_133327.1, read on the forward strand.
AGAAGCAGTAAAACTGACCCTGAAGGCAGGAACTTTAAGCCAGGTAGTAGCAGAATGATCTTCCCAGGTGTATAAATCACAAGAATGGTTGTTAAAAAATGAAAAATCCAGTTATATGTAAAACATATATACAGTATGCAGTCAAACTGTATGTGTAAAGCTATACTCTAGACAGATAGAAAACAGCACAAGTGAATGCAGCTCTCTATTACTTAGTACATCCTTAAATGTATTTGTCAAATGCAAACAATGTAATTACCTAAATTTGACTTGGTGTCAGCTCCTTGTATTTCCTGTCCAGCAGAGATCAGACTGAGGGAAGAAGAAGCAGAACAAGGAGAACCCTGACAGGAGGAAGCAGAACAAGGAGAATCCTTACAATAGGAGAGAGCAGAGTGAGAAAGAGGTGCTCTCATCAGTCTTCTGTTTCTCCTTTCACTGTCCAGTCAAAGGTGGTGGGAAGACCTGTGAATATTACTAAACTGCAGCAGAGAAAAATCAGGTCCCCATTGCCAGACCAGAGTTGGGTGGTGTGACAGAGATGTAAAATATTAGGACTGGATGGAGATAAATGCAGATCCTTTGGCAGTTAAAACAGCTCCCTTGTATGTATTTCTTATTGGGCGTGTTTAGCTATTTGCCTGAAATTCAACTCTATTTGCCTGGAGTTTTACTTAAACCATTTTATTACAGTGCTTGGTATTGTGTAGTTCCATAGACTTTCCCTTTTTAAAATTTGATTGATCCAGAAATAAGAACCTCACCTTTGAGAAGCAATACTAATCATCTGGAAGGATCCAACTAGATCATTCAGCTATTTATCTAAGAGTGATAAGCCAGGCTTATCACAAAGCACCCTTAAAGATAATGAGGTTGATTTACTAAAGGAAAATAGGCTATTAATTTTTCAAGCTACTTTTCACTTTGCAAGGGAATTTTCCCTTAGCTTAGCAAATGAGGTAAAGTCCTGCCAACTTCCATCATTCAATCATGTGCAAACAAAAAAATCTGTTTTTTTTTTTCATTTTCCTTTCCCTTGCACACAATCCCTTTAGTAAACAATTTCCAAAAAGTCTCATCTAATGCAAGCAAAATTGGCTTCAATCTTATGTATTCAAGTTTTTTTAAGTTCCACAATTCTGTGAACACAAACTAAATCATAATCAGTCCTCCTTGAATTGTAAAAGCAGAAGAAACAGTTACAAAAGAGTATAGTTGGCAAAAAATTAAACCTCCACAGCATTTTGGACGTGTTTTTTTTTTTTTACAAAATTGTTTTTATTTGTTTTGATAGAAAGTAATTTACAGGTTCAGATAGTACAAATGCATCCATAAACAAATCTCTTTTACAAAATATAAAAGAAAGTGCAATAGCCCAAGGGGGGCCAACTGTTATAGTTATACATCATATTTACCAAATTCCTCAACGGAGGAATGAAGTATACCACTGGTCACATAAGGGTAATGAGTGTGGACCTCATAAGACACCACAACCTAAAATCTCAATGCTATATACAGATTTTGGACGTGTTTAACTGGTTCCCACCCGGCCTATTGCTAGATGACACTGGCGGGAACCTCTCAACAATCCAGAAGATGTCCTCCTAGATTACACCCCACACGAGGCTGTGGTCCCGCGCAGCCGATGACTGATCACTGTACCGGCCTGCTGCCGGCCCGGTACCATGTGACCGCTGTAACCAATCACAGCAGGTCACATGACAGTTGTAAACAATGGGTAGCTTCCTTTCAAGCCATCCATTGTATACAATTGTTGCTCAGTGTAATCACATGGTACAGACTGTACCAATCACAGCTAATCACAACAAAACAAACTGAATAAATCTATTTCATTCAGTAAAATGCTTGCGTATAGCAATGAAATTAATTGCTATATGCAAACATAATGTGTAAAAAAAAAAAAAATACCCGATCACTTCCCCAGAGTAGTGCAAAGTTACTATGGTAACATTATATTGCTCGGGTTGAAGTGTTTCGTACTCTCACCAGTCAATGTCCCTGATCACCGCCACACCCATTATATGATGACAAATAATGACAACTTAAAAAAAAAAAAAACGCCATGCCTCTTACTAAATACCTTGGACTGTCTACTTTCCAAAAAAAGGGTCATTTGGGGGATATTTGTACTGTCCTAACATTTTTTGGGCTTCATGAAATGAAATAAGTACCGTCAGTACATCAGAATTGATCAATCTTCAGATATATACCATAGTTTGTGGACTCTATAACTTTCCTACAGACTAAATAATAAACACTAATTTGAGCTATTTTTACCAATGAAATGTAGCAGAATACATACTGGCCTAAATTCATGAAGAAATATTATTTATTTGCAAAATTTTATAACAGAAACAAAGAAAAACATGTTTTTTTTTTTCAAAATGTTCGGTCTTTTTTCATTTATTTAGCAAAAAATAAAAAACCCAGTGGTGAATAAATACCACCAAAATGAATGTTTCTATTTGTGTGGACAAAATGATAAATATTTAGTTTGGGTACAGTGTTGCATGACCTCGCAATTGTCATTAAAAGTGTGAGAGCGCTGAAAGCTGAACATTGGCATGGGCAGGAAGGGGGTAAAAGTGCCCAGTATTGAAGTGGTTAATATGTCCAGGGTAACGGGTCTGAAGAGGTGAAAAATAAACTCACTGCTGTGTTTTATTTTTGTTCTTTTTGTTCAGCCCTTTTTTGTAAAAGTGATCTGGGTGGCTATTTTACGGTACCCACAGGTGCCATATTCCCTGCCACAATACCCTATTCCCCCACTCTCAATAGCAAAAAAACCCCATAAATGCGCCACCATCACCCAGACACACACATGTATGTAAACGGTTGTGCAACCCTTATTGGTTATCACTATGCATGCTTGACTGAGAGAAATAATTCTAAGTCACTCAGATATGGTTTACCCTAAACTGATGGGCTGTAAAGACTTTAAAAGCGTCACCTATTGATCATTTTGGGTATTGGAATTTTTCACTATTTTGTGGGCCCAGGCAGTATTGAGGCTTGACATGTTTGGTATCTGTTTACTCAACACTACCTCATCTTTTATTTTGTATAAAAAAAAATTAAAAATTGTGAGGATAAAATTGCATTTGCGTACACTAAAATTAATTTGAAGGTATTTTTTCCAGAAAATATCGATTTGATCATCTGTTTTGCAAACATTGTAGAACAGAAACAAATTGCAACTTCCATCTTTTCATTCTACAGGGCCTCTGTGTTTAGAAACATATACTGACCTGAAGATTTTAAGCAATTTTATAGCCAGTAATGCAGATGTGTGTAAAAATTGAGATACTTGCACCAGAGATGAGCTTTAATACTACTTTGTCAAGGATCATCTTCTGAATTAAAAAACTTATGATGGGCTCATTTCTTTCATCATTACACCACATTCCTTGTAGCATTAAACAGCAACCCTGGTCCCATTATAATACTTAGGGCATTTCAGATTCCTCTTCTAAATACGGTATATTTGCAGTACTGACATAAAAGGTGTTCTAAACAATTCCAAAATCAGTGTGTTGTTTGTTTGTAATGCATTTTAAAGGATGTTTTGTTTTACAGCAATGAATAATTATAATGTTGCTTTGTTATTCCTTGAGTGACCATGCATGCAAGGTGGCACATTTATTTGTGGACTTTGCTATGTTATCCACATAATAATTAAGGAAAGCAGTCTTTGGAACTAATGACCAAAGTGTAATTCAGGGTTGAATTGATTTCCAGTTTGGCCATGTGATGGTCTGTGTCTTCTTAAACATACTGGATGGATTCCAACCATAATCTTAAAAGGTATATCACATGGTATAATATATTACATTCACCTGCCTACGCTAGAGAGTCTTGATTTTTTGATTAGTGAAGAGCTGTCCTTTAATAACATTAACATAAGGACTATAAAGTCTTAGTGGTAAAACTTACAAAACAACCAAATCAAAGTCCCTCACAGGTCAGTCACACTGTCATATTTCATATAGTATATGAATCAACTGAGCAGTTTTGTCATGTTATAGGACATGATGAGCGAAAAAGACACAATAAATTATGAAACACTCTCATAAATAATTTGTCTAAATAAGTGATTAATAAAAAACGTAATACAATTTATCTTCCCTTTGAACCTTAACACAACTACCACTATGGAATGAAGTTCCTATGTCTTTTTGGAACTTGGGTCTTTTGTAATTGGGTCTATTACGCAAAAATAACAGAAAGCTAAGTCCCAAAACCAGGGGGTTGCTAGGTCTACAAAAGATCTGGGGCTAGAGACCATAGCAGCAAAGTAAAGAAAGTCATACGTTTAGCATACACATGTATATTGTATATGTGTGTGTGTGTGTGTGTGTGTGTGTGTGTGTGTGTGTGTGTGTGTGTGTGTGTATGTATATACAGTAACTCACAAAAGTGAGTACACCCCTCATATTTTTGTAAATATTTTATTATATCTTTTTATGTGAGAACACTGAACAAATGACACTTTGCTACAATGTAAAGTAGTGAGTGTACAGCTTGTATAACAGTGTAAATTTCCTGTCCCCTCAAAATGACTCAACACACAGTCATTAATGTCTTAACCACTGGCAACAAAAGTGAGTACACCCCTAAGTGAAAATGTCAAAATTGGGCCCAAAGTGTCAATATTTTGTGTGGCCACCATTATTTTCCAGCACTGCCTTAACCCTCTTGGCCATGGAGTTCACCAGAGCTTCACAGGTTGCCACTGGAGTCCTCTTCCACTCTTCCATGACGATATCACGGAGCTGGTGAATGTCAAAGACCTTCCGTTTTGAGGATGCTCCACAGATGTTCAATAGGGTTTAGGTCTAGAGACATGCTTGGCCAGTCCATCACCTTTATCCTCAGCTTCTTTAGCAATGCAGTGGTCATCTTGGAGGTGTGTTTGGAGTCGTTATCATGTGGGAATACTGTGCTGCGGCCCAGTCTCTAAAGGAAGGGGATCATGCTCTGCTTCAGTATGTCACAGTACATGTTGGCATTCATGGTTCCCTCAATGAACTGTAACTCCCCATTGCTGGCAGCCCTCATGCAGCTCCAGACCATGACACTCCCACCACCATGCTTGACTGTAGGCAAGACATACTTGTCTTTGTACTCCTCACCTCTTTGCTGCCACACACGCTTGACACCATGTGAACCAAATAAGTTTATCTTTGTCTCATCAGACCACAGGACATGGTTCCAGTAGTCTGCTTGTCTTCAGCAAACTGTTTGTGGGCTTTCTTGTGCATCATCTTTAGAAGAGGCTTCCTTCTGAGACTACAGCCATGCAGACCAATTTGATGCAGTGTGCGGTGTATGGTCTGAGCACTGAGCCTCCCCCTTTAATCAGGGTCCCCAGAGAGCCTCCCCCTTACATCAGGGTCCCCAGAGAGCCCCGTCCTTGCATCAGGATCCCCAGAGAGCCTCCCGCTTGCATCAGGGTCCCCAGAGAGCCTCCCCCTTGCATCAGGGTCCCCAGAGAGCACCCCCCTTGCATCAGGGTCCCCAGAGAGCCCCCCCTTGCATCAGGGTCCCCAGAGAGCTTCTCCCTTACATCAGGGTCCCCAGAAAGCCCCCTCCTTACATCAGAGTCCCCAGAGAGCCCCCTCCTAACATCAGAGTCCCCCGAGAGCCCCATCCTTGCATCAGGGTCCCCAGAGAGCCTACCCCTTGCATCAGGGTCCCCAGAGAGCCTCCCCCTTGCATCAGGGTCCCCACCTCTCCCTTGCATCAGGGTCCCCAGAGAGCCCCCCCTTGCATCAGGGTCCCCAGAGAGCCTACCCCTTGCATCATGGTCCCCAGAGAGCCTCCCCCTTGCATCAGGGTCCCCACCTCTCCCTTGCATCAGGGTCCCCAGAGAGCCCCCCCCCTGCACCAGGGTCCCCAGAGAGCCCCCCCCTTGCATCAGGGTCCCCAGAGAGCTCCCCTTGCATTAGGGTCCCCAGAGAGCCTCCCCCTTACATCAGGGTGCCCAGAGAGCCCCCCTTACATCAGGGTCACCAGAGAAAGGGCGGGCAGTGATAGATGATGTAATATCTCTGCTGCCCATGGCTGCACAGTGAGGCCCGAACAATGAGGATGCAGGGCGGGCACTGAGAGATGATGTCATCTCTCTGCACTCTGGCCCACCCGCCCGGCTCTTCCATGCTACCTGCCTGTTCACTGGCTCTTCCATGCTGCTGCCGCACTCGTGACCCGGCTGCAGAGAGGCCACAGCCTGGTAGTGGGCTGCAGTCATGTGGTTGGGGACCCCTGCAGAGACTCGGGGCTATGGGCCCCAGATTCGGGGCTGTAGCCCCAAAAGCCACCCCCTAGTGGCGCCACTGCCCAAAACCATTATATGTAAAGTCTGTAGAATTTCTAATCAATTCCTTTGTAGTGCCAGCACATATTCAGCACAAAGCAGTCATGGACTGGCTGCCTTACATTCCACATTTATTATATTCTGCTCGAGTGCAGAGGTGCTGTAATTAAACCCGAGCCCAAGCTGGACCACAAAACATCTAATTCAGGTGACATTATACCACACGCAACATTGAAGGAAAACACTGATATAATATAAATTATTAGACATGTGCGCTATCAATAAATTCATTTTGTTTTGTTGCGTTCCATTCCGTATTAGAATTAATACGTATTTCGTAATTCATGTCCGAAATTCAATTTGGATTCGTACAAAATACGAATTTTCGTTAGGTTCATTAACTTTTTGTAACAATTACGAACGTTCGTTATGATGAATTTAAAAAGCAAAAAATACCAAATTCGAAAGCCGCGGAATACCCTTTAAAAGTCTATGGGAGAAATCAAAAGTGCTAGTTTTAAAGGTTAATATGCAAGCTATTGTCATAAAAAGTGTTTGGAGACCCGGGTCCTGCCCCAGAAAAAAAAAAGTTATTTAAAAGTGCTAGCGCTAGTGCCGGCTATTAATGAATTGTCGGTCTGGACAATACACATAAAAGTCATTGAAAGTCATTGAGAATTAAAAAATAAAAATGCGTGGGGAACTCCGCGCCAAAAAAAAAAAAAATGGTGTGGGGTTCCCCCAAAAATCCACACCAGACCCTTATCCGAGCACGCAACCTGGCAGGCCACAGGAAAAGAGGGGGGGGACGAGAAAGCGCCCCCCCCTCCTGAACTGTACCAGGCCACATGCCCTCAACATGGGGAGGATGCCCACATGTTGATGGGGACAAGGGCCTCATCCCCACAACCCTTGCCCGGTGGTTGTGGGGGTCTGCCAGTGGGGGGCTTATCGGAATCTGGAAGCCCCCTTTAACCATGGGGACACCCAAATCCCGCCCCCCCATGTGAATTGGTAAGGGGTACATTATACCCCTACCATTTCACAAAAAGAAAGTGTCAAAGTGTTAAAAAAACCAGAGGAGACGGCTTGGGACAAGTCCTTTATTAAAAAAAAAAAAAAATGGATTCCAGCGATATAATCCAATAAATCCATGCTCCTACTCCAGCGATGTAATCCAATTCTCGATCTCCAGTGATGGATGATCTCCAGTGAGTCCAGCGAGGAACACGCACAGGACCCAGCCTCCACCGGAGGCACCCAGCCAATGACGTGGCGCTAGCTTGACAGCTCTTATGTAGCTGAGGGCGGGGCCACCCGTCACGTGACCCCGCCCCCCTCTGACAAGGAGAAACGCCGGGGTTTCCCAGTGACGTGTACGGGTGACCCCGCCCCCCTCTGATGCAACGCAGGATTCCCATGCTGTCCAGATTTTATGAAATTGGGATGTTGAATCCTTGGCAGCAATGAGCAATTTCTGCTTTTCAGATAAGTAATCACTGACAACTGAAGATCTTTTAAGCTGTCTGTAAAAGCTGTCTGGTAAATTACCAGCTTATCCAATACTAATTATTAACATTTATTCCACAAGGCAGCTGCTGCAAATGGGCCTAGATCGCATATTTGTCCTTCAGTTGTGGGCAGGCGGTAATCAATACATTTTCCTGACATATTATGAACATTGTATATTTACCATTCCAGTTTCCTGCACACCTGCCAGTTTAATTCCTTTTCTTTTGTTCTCCCATTCATCCTCCCCCTTTACTTCCAACCTGACCATCTGCTTCCTAAACAGCCAGCTGAGGTCCTTAGGTGTCTCCATCAGTCTCTTTGTTGTACTAGCACATAAGCAACACAATACAGTGACAGATGAACTGGCTGCCTTACATTCCACACTTCTTATATTGCGACTGGCACTGAGGTGCTGTAACCAAACAGGAATCCAAGCTGTGATCAAGAAACATATAGCATGGGAGACAATACACAGCACAGAACTCTGGGGAAAAAAACACTCATAAATATAATATACATAGCATAGCCATAGCCAAATTATAAAGTCGTCTGAGTAAGAATGTTTCTCCTGTTGTGTTTTCTAAGTTTATGTTAAAGTTACATTCCATTCAAATAGGAACGTTTGTGTTTAAAGTCAAATTCCAGTTGTTGGAAAAAAAAAACAATCCCTCCCTGGTGAGCTAAGTGCATTGCAAACATTTTATACATTTTTTTTTCTCAGATTCTTCCATTTTTCCTGCTCTGAAGATTTTTATGCATGTATATATTTTACCAATCTTCCTGTTAGCAGCACGCATCTGTTTTCATTATAGGCATCTGATAAGTCCCAGTGTTTTATTAACCCTGGTTTTTCTGACCAGGGTTCCTGTTACAGTTATATTAAAGCTAGCCATACACTCTACAGGCTCTTTCACACTGACGGGCTGGCGGGGGGGGGGGGGGGGGGGGGCAGTAAAAACAAGCGGCTGATCCACAGCTTTAGCACCTCCCAGCCACCCACCAAAATTGTAACAACCTGACATGGCTTTAAACGCACAGGACCCTTTTGAAATTCTCACCGTGGCCGCCCTGGACATGTGTGAACCAGCTCCATTGAGAACCGGTCACACCCGCATGTCACGCAAACTGGATACGGTGAGAACCAGGTGTTATCACTCTCACTCTCTCATATTGGTCACTGGAAGTTCAACATGGCACCTGATGGCAAAGAACTCTTTGAGGATCTGAAAAAAATTATTGTTGCTCTACATAAAGATGGCCTAGACCATAAGAATATTGCCAAGACCCTAAAACTGAGCTGCAGCACGGTGGCCAAGACCATACAGCAGTTTAACAGGACAGGTTCCACTCAGAACAGGTCTCGCCATGATCGACCAAAGAGGTTGAGTGCACGTGCTCAGCGTTATATCCAGAGGTTGTCTTTGGGAAATAGATGTATGAGTGCTGCCAACATTGCTGTAGAGGTTCAAGGGGTGGGGATCAGTCTGTCAGTGCTCAGACCATACGCCGCACACTGCATCAAATTGGTCTGCATGGCTGTCATCCCAGAAGGAAGCCTTTTCTAAAGGTGATGCACAAGAAAGCCCACAAACAGTTTGCTGAAGACAAGCAGACTAAGGCCATGGAGTACTGGAACCATGTCTTGTGGTCTGATGAGACAAAGATAAACTTATTTGGTTCAGATGGTGTCAAGCGTGTGTGATGGCAACCAGGTGAGGAGTACAAGGACAAGTGCGTCTTGCCTACAGTCAAGGATGGTGGTGGGAGTGTCATGGTCTGGGGCTGCATGAGTGCTGCCGGCACTGGGGAGCTACAGTTCATTGAGGGAACCATGAATGCCAACATGTACTGTGACATACTGAAGCAGAGCATGATCCCCTCCCTTCTGAGACTGGGCCGCAGGGCAGTATTTCAACATGATAACGAACCCAAACACACCTTCAAGATGACCACTGCCTTGCTAAAGAAACTGAGGGTAAAGGTGATGGAGTGGCCAAGCATATCTCCAGACCTAAACCCTACTGAGCATCTATGGGGCATCCTCAAATAGAAGGTGGAGGAGCACAAGGTCTCTAACATCCACCAGCTCCATGATGTCCTCATGGAGGAGTGGAAGAGGACTCCAGTGGCAACCTGTGAAGCTCTGGTAAACTTCATGCCCAGGAGGGTTAAGGCAGTGCTGGAAAATAATGGTGATCACACAGAATATTGACACTTCGGGCCCAGTTTGGACATTTTCACTTAGGGGTGTACTCACTCTTGTTGCCAGCAGTTTAGACATTAATGGCTGTGTGTTGAGTTATTTTGAGGGGACAGCAAAGTGACACTGTTATACAAGCTGTACACTCACTACTTTATATTGTAGCAAAGTGTCATTTCTTCAGTGTTGTCACATGAAAAGATATAATAAAATATTTACAAAAACGTGAGGCGCTGTACTCACTTTTGTGAGATACTGTACCTATGTTTAAGGCCCGGTTCACACTGATGCACTGCATCAAAATCGCACCCTGTTCATGCAAACCGCTGCCGCTGTTAACGACACCCCATAATCGGTTTGCAAAACGCAGTACGTTTTGCAGAACTGGGTAGCATGGGTATTCACCCGATCCTGGTGTGGCAAAAAAAAGGGTCCTGCACGATTTGGGTGCGGACATGGTGCGATTTGAGCCATACAGAATAAATGACTCAAATTGCGCTGCTGCAGAATAGCATGTGATCTGAACAGGAATGCGGGGCCGTTCCTGTCCAAATTGCATGCAGTTCCCGCACCGCATCAGTGTGAACCAGGCCTCAAAAGTAAGCAGACCCTCTTTCTCTAGGTGTCAGTCCCATAACAGTAGATACACCAATATTTCAAGGTTACCCAGATCCCCTCTTTCAAGATGTTAGTCCCATATAAACATAGATAGACCAGTGTTTCGACGGTATCCAGACCCTCTTTTTCAAGGTGTTTGTAACATTGGTGTATTTACTGATCACTAGCTAGTTGCCAGTTATCCAGTAACCTAGTTATCCAGTCGCTAGCTAGTTGTTACTAGCAATGGGATTTTTTGTGTGACATGGACCTAAGCACAAGGCCAAAGAGTTTGTGTGAGTGGTTTATAAACTGTTGGCTAGATTCTACTAATAAAATCACTCATTTAGAGCCAAAGTGTGCATTCTTTATGTCACTTTCTAAACAAAGGGCCAGTTAACTGTTCTTCAGACTTTAGGGGGGCCAGACAATGGTGTGAATGGGAGGAATAGTGTTCCATCGTTGGTGTCAGTGGGAGAAATTGTGCCCCATCAGTGGTGTCAGTGGGAGGAATTGTGCCCCATCACTGGTGTCAGTAGGAGGAATTGTGCCCCATCATTGGAGTCAGTGGGAGGAATTACATAGTTACATAGTTGCATAGTAGGTGAGGTCGAAAAAAGACACAAGTCCATCAAGTCCAATCTATTTGTGTGATTATATGTCAGTATTACTTTGTATATCCCTGTATGTTTCGGTCGTTCAGGTGCTTATATAATAGTTTCTTGAAACTATCGATGCCCCATCATTGTCAGTGGAAGGAATAGTGCCCCATCATTGGTGTCAGTTGGAAGAATAGTGCCCTATCGTTGCCAGTGCAGGAATAGTGCCTTGTATCAGTGAGAGTGTCCCAAGGGCCAGATAAAGGCTGCAGTTTGGAGACCATGTTATTATGATTTCACTTATGATATACTGTATGTGTTCCGTCTAAAATTGGATCAACAAAAAAAGGTTAATTCACCCAAAATTGTTCTGGATAGCTGCCGGTTGGGTTGGATTCTGCTTCTCATACTATTCCATTACCTCCATCTTGACCCCTTGGCAAATTGCTTCTTTTGCAACCCTCAAAATGTAATTTACCTGGAACTCATTTCAGAAATTTCCAAGAACTACAGGAATCAGGTTAATGATTAACTCATAGGTATCTGCCCAAAACTGACTCAGGAAGACAGTCTGACAACATGGCCAGTGTGAGGTCAGTAATGGCAGCTCAAGTATTTCTCTTAGAACAGGTACCCTTTAATTCAATATGTCAGTAAGCCAGATAATGAAAAATGCCAAAAAGTAGAAAAAGTAGAAAAGTTGGACTTATTGCCTATTATTTCTTTATAAATATTACCCAATATTATCATTGATCAGAGGAATTTCCAGATTATATACAGGTAAAAGATCACAGGACTAGTGAGATGAACCACATTCAGATCAAGGCATAACATAAAAGGAAATATGTGATGGTCTGAATGTACAAGGTAACAGTATATTGCACATCTGTCCGTGGAATGATACAAACACAGTGCAAAGAGTGATGCATGACCTCTTGCACTCTACCTCCCACCTCTGCTCTTGCTCTAGGCTATGGGATATTAGTTGTTAGTCACTCTGTCAGGTGTCGGAGGAGACAACAAACAGCAAAGTGCAGAAGGGAGCCACCAGACATGCTACTGGATGCATGTCCACCTAACTGGAGTCAGCCATTTATCTTGACACATTAGTAAGAGACAGACTATGCCAGAAAGGGAAGGTTAATTGTAGCAATTTATGTGGCCTCAGCAAGGAATTCATGTATAAAGGAGGTCTTTAGACATTATACTTTAATATATGCAAATATATAGGTGACCATTGTATGTCAGTGGAATACAAAATAATTTTCAGTACACCATTAGTACACACCCATTTCCCCATGTTTTATCCCTTTTAAAAATTCTGCAAGACCAGAAAAAAAGTTGATCTTTCAGAAATCCAGTGGGCTGCTAACCGTACGCTGCTCTAAAATACTTGGCAGCACTATCAGCCCTGTCTGCTGTACTACAAAACTCTACCTATCTTCCACCCCTCTGTGTTCAATTTCACTCGCGTACATTGATTTCTTTCCTAGAAAAACATTACTGTTGTGTGTAGGGTAAGGGCTCTTGGGAGATGTAGATCTGCAACACTGCCTACATCTATTAGAACTGAGCAGCAGCTCAGCTTAAAACAGCAGCTGCCCTTACAAGAATATTACAAGCCTAGTAATAACATCACAAGGAGTAATAAACACTGTTTCTTCCTTACAGAAGCAAGATAAAAAAAACTATAGAAAAATATAAGATAGAACAGATAAAGCAAGAATATGAGTAGATAAAATAGGATATAGAAGGGAGAGGGAGATTTGGGAACCAGTAGAGTCATGCCTGTACAAACTCTTTAAGGGGCTGCCTGAGTTCTGCTTATACAGGCCTTAACTGCATTAGGGAATGCACCCGAAGAGTCAAATTTATGTATCACATTTATGTGTAATGAATATAACTACTGTATGTATAAATATATATATATATATATATATATATATATATATATACACTCTTAGAAAAAAATGTAAAAAACACTAGGGCAGTGGACAATGTTAGTAGAGCAGTGGACATATCTGTAGGGCAGAGGTTGATGTCAGTAGGGTAGTGGATGGTGTCAGTCGTTTTTTTATTTTTATTATTTTATTTTTATATTTTTTACAAATTTTTTAGGAGCCTCATTGAGGGCTTTGGTGAAATATCAGCGGGGGTGATTAGGGTGTGTCCAGACACACCCAGAACACCCCCTGCACACATCTATGGCTGTTGCACTGAGTTCAGGTATGTGATTTGTCTCACTCAAACTTCTTTCTGCTAAGGCCAGCCACAGTTTGGCTGTTCTGGAAGATTAAAGCCTCTGTTGGGTTTCTATGGCTGTGTCCCTATTGGGGAGACTACTCCTGGCTTTTTATCAGGGTAGGATTGATGGGAAATCTGCCCAACAGATATACAGACCAAAAAACTAATGTGAGAAAGGGTGAGAAAGGGTTCAAACTTCTGATGTTATTATTGCTGGCTGTACCTGTACCTGGCTGTACCTTTCTGACAACTGCACATCTTTAACTATTTTAGGTATTAACCATCACTCAACACACACAGTAACAGCATGTAGGCAGGTAGTGGGTATTGCTGCCCCAGTGGGAAGTTATGGGTTACCTGAAACTCCCAGGTTTTCTGTCTAGGCAGGATTTCCTGGGTCTGACCCTCTGGTCCTGTGTTCTATAAAAGGGACAGAGGGCCCGCATCCATTGTGATTGAGAAGAGGGGGGGGAAAGAAGTCACATGCACACAGCCTGTATGGGAGGAAAAAAACACAGACAACCAACAAGATGTAGGAGGATTGCTGGAACTTGCAGTCCTACCCAAAAAATACAAATTCCTGGCATCTGCCAAGTATGGACTCTTCCAAAGATGGACTCTTACCTAGGCAGGTATGCAGGGGCAGCCACAAACTAGGGATGCTAGGGAAATAACTGCACTTTTTTCCCAAATGCTACCTGTAATTGTCATCATGTTAATTTATTCCTAAGTAAACTGTTAAAATGTTGCCTTTGCCTGGTCTGAAGGTACTAAAGGGGTGCAATGCAAATAACCAGCACATATAGCTATAGCCTGGGTCACTGAACACATTGGGGTATGAAGACAACAGTACAAGAGTTTATGCAGTGTGAAGATACAGTGGTTACCAAGATTAATGAAGGTTTCACATGCAGCCTTTCATTAACCATGTACATCTAGCAGGTGAGATAGCCTCTTGCAGTGAGGGAGATGTTGTCAGCACTCCTTCGGCCATGATCCGTCTCCCATAGCAACAGGAGCAGATCTACACCACCAGGGCTCTTAACCTGTCCACAGGTAAGGAAGAGAAAAAGTTAAGTGAAGTGCACACATGGAGTCCATGCCAGGTGCACGGTGGGACCCAATACAGTTACAGGGAGTGAGGTAGTGGTGATACGCTGGACAGGTGGAGAATGCTAGAGTTTGTTCATGTTTGTCTACCAGGTCAGGAGGGTGGCGCAAGTAACGGTACCTCAGGTGTAAGGCAGTGACCCTGTATAAAGTGCCAAGCATAGCCCAGAAGACCCCACCCTAGGGTAGGCCTGTCATGTGACCCACACTTGGATTCCAACGCAGAGGGGAACATGGAGGACGTGATGACTACCACATGACACCTACTTTACAAGCAAGTGAAGAAAATATCCTCTGTGGAGTCACAGACAGCAATAAAAACTTTAGTTACACCATGCATAGACTAAAAGAGCTCCAGCTGCATAAGCCTGCCCTAGTTGCTCTGCCTGCAAAGGTCCATCTCCCCATCTCATCTCTCCACAATAAGAATAACAATTTGCACGCTCAGTATCAGTATAAGCATTAAAACTTTAATAAGAAAATGCAGATGAAGATCCCCAGCAGTCTTTGCTTCTCCTCCGATGTGTGCAATTATTCTAATTTTCTTGGGTGAAACCCATTAGAGAAGGAGGAAGCAGACATTGTAACTGATCCCTACTCTATCCTAAGCTGAAAAAAAAATTTGGGGCTGGAATTATGCCTAAAACAGATAATGCCTTTACATTATGAGTATGAAAGATAATCAAAACATTGTAAGGAAGAAATTGGACATAGTTCTTGAATGGTTGTGAGTTAAGAGATAATAAATTAGAGATAATCATCTCATAAATATATTATCTAAAATGTTTAAGTGCGTGTATCCAAAAATGAAGTCCAATGATCCTTGAGTGTGATTTTCAAGTATTCCTAACAGGAATCTGCTAAATGGCAGGTGTGTCTATCATTAGAGCAGGTGAATTAGAAAACGGCTGACAGGTTCACCTGTTGTCCTGGGTGGAGACCCTCAGATCCTGCATGCATGTCCTGGGTGTGGTATTGAAGATAATAAATCAAAGCTGTTAATAGCTCTGACAGATATAAACTGTGCACTGATTGATAAGAGTAGAGCTGTCATTTACTAAAGTCTGCCTTCTGATTGAAAAAAATCCATTGGTCTCAGTTTTAGGCATTATCCACCACCCAAATTGCACCTAAGTTCACATGGAATGCAACACACCTTTAACTTATTTTTTGACTTTGGCAGAAACAGCAAAGTAATATTCATTCTTACAGTATATAGAGATAAAGATGCTGAAAACATCCACCTAAATAATTCTAGAAGTGTCGGGCTCCTGGAACCCAGTTGCATGCTTTGGTTCCTTTCAATGGCTGCTATGTCAATCCAGTGTCCTCTAAATACATTGTTGGTGAGGTTGAAAAAAGACTCTAGTTCAACCTGTGTGTGTTTGTGTGTGTTTATGTCAAAATAAAAAAATAAATCATATCCCTGTATATTGTGCTTGCTAAGATGCCCATCTAAGAGTTTTATGAAACTATCAATACCTCCTGCTGACACCACCGATTGTGGAAGGGAGTTCCACATCCTTACTGCACTAACAGTAAAAAAACAACCCTACCCAGTTTAGGATAAAGCATTTCTCTTCCAGTTTCAGTGAGTTGCCCCGTGTCTTCTTATACTTCCTGAGACTGAATCGTTTATTCCCTAGGCTAGAATCACCACTGAGGTATTTGTATATCGCTATCATATCTCCTCTCAAGCGTCTCCTCTCTTAATAATTTAGCTGTGGAACTGGCTTCCAAGCAATGAAAACTCATAGCATTAAACTTTTAGAACTTTCTAAAGAAATCCCAGGATTCCTTGGCAAGCGGGAACTGTGTTAACCTCAATATGCTGGGCAGAATTACTGTACTGAAGATGGTGTTGGTGCCAAAATTATACCTTCTGTTCCAAAGTATACCGCTAATTCTTTTGGCAAATTCTTCAAAAAAACTTTTAGACCAAATAAATTGAATTTAGAGAGGTAAAAACCCACACTGCATATTCAACTCACTGCCAAACAAGAACCCAAGTGGGATGTCTTCTTTTTATATTCTACAGTTTGTACTTATTGCTTTCACTGCTGTACGCTTACATTGCTAATGAAATAAAGAAAAAAAGGGTCTTGCTGTGAAAAATAATGACATCATGAATTTATTATTAAATGTTGAGTTTAATAATATTAAGTACACAAAGGAGTTAACAAACTAAGATGGAATAGAACTTACAAATTTTGCTACAATTTACATCATGGGCACCTATCCACTGACGTCTAAAATAGATTATATTTTTCTCTTTTTACGCTGTTGGATATATTACGCAAGACCACCTTTGTACAATGCCACAGAATATACAGTATCTTCTACATTGTGATAGAACACTTTGCAACATAGATAAAAGAAGAAATTAAACAGGAAGGAAACAGTCCTTGGAATTCTAATGAGAGGAGTAAGCAGATGTGTGGATTGAAGCTGAAGTTTAATCTGCTTATATTTTGTCTTCCTGCCCCCCTCCCCCCTTTCCCCATTTCTCCCATCATCAACATGCCAAGGAAAGTTTCAAATAAAACCTTATTTTAGACTTAGTGATGTCATTGATGGGTCTCTGTGCTTCTCTATGCAATTTAGACAGATCATGGCTGGTGGGAGGGGCCATCAGGGATCTGTACATACGGTAGCTTCCTGCAAACATCATTGCACCCCCTGCCTCAGTACTCCTCTCAAGAGACTTCATCCTGACGTAAGCAGTTTGTGAGTAACTAGATTAACTATGGAAATATAAAAAAAAAGGCCTTGATGGCTGGATATCAATCTGGAGGAGTTGGCTTTCCTAGGCATGTAGGTGGGGTGCAGCGCAGTGCAGTGGCATAACACACACAGTGCCAGTGCGATAAAAAAATTTGTATTGAAATAAGGCAGACAGTTCACAAAGAACCAGGTGGGAAGGCAGCCCAGCTGGGAACACTCACAGTTACAACAGCATATAGAGAGCAGGTTTCAACCTATCTGACAGTGCCTGCTGAGAGGTGTAGAATGCGGCCTGGCCATCTTGTGCAGGCAAATTTGAAGTTGAAGTTACAAGCGTATGCTTTCCCTCTCATCAGGAACCTTTCCCTGCCTCTAGTTCTGTCCCTACCAGGCAGGGTACATGTCCCTACACCGCCAACTCGCAAATGCATGCCAAACCTGGGATCTAGGGCCTTAAAAAGGCTATGTCTGACCCAAGATGGCTGCTGGAGTGACATGGGGCAGCAGCATCCAATAAGATAGCTTCCCAAGTGACCCAGGAAACCATAGAAGAACCATGTTCCTCCCCTCTAACTGCAGTGCCGCTGTGGATGAACACCACCTGCAGTGGAGAAAGTAGACTGCACCTACCTACAGGATGACTGAATTTGCATGCAGACCCGCCATAGGTAGCGTCCACATGTGATGCTGAACCTCCATGACTGAAAGAACAGCAATCTAGTGAATGAAAGGGTTGGGCCAGGGACAGTCAGTCTGGGGGGGAAAGGTCTAGATCAGTGGTAGGCAGTGGTGGCCTGTCCAAAGAGGGCGCACGGCTGTCACCCCCTTTATCCATGCGTCCGGCCCCCTGATCTGCATATTAGGACTCCGGACTATGAATTCCAATGGGGGTTGTGGGAGGGGTGTTTTTTTGAAGCACACGATTAGAGCCAGAGGCTCTAATAGGCTTCAAAAAAGGGTGGGCTTGGGCCGCAGAGCACTGCGCTCCGAACCCACCCAGTTGTGTGACAATAGTGAATGAATTTTGCTATTTTCACACTAAAGTTCTTCCCCGCCAATCAGGAAGCAGGTGGTGAGACCTGTTTTCCGATTGGCTAAAGCATGAGGCGATCCTATTGGATGCCTAGCACTTAGGCAGAAGAGAAAGGAGACACACGGCGGAGGAAGCCGCTGGAGGAGCGGACACCGGAGCCACTGCATGCACCCTGCCGCCCGCATGACGGGCGGACCGTGCTGGAGGACACCACAGCCCACCACCTAGATCGGGTAAGTGCCGAACCGCCGCACGCCTGGGGTGGGGGGTGGTAGTGCCACGCCACCGGCCACCCGGGGGGTGTTAGTGCCATGGGGTGACTCAGCACTTCAGCTTTTGTAGAACCACAAGTCCCATAAGGCATTTCATACCTCTGACAGCCACAAGCGTGATTCCCCAACACCAAGGCATGATGGGATTTGTAGTTTCAGCACAGCTGGAGTGCTAAGGTTGCTTTACCCTGGTCTAGATGATGCAGGAAACAAAGCTTCTAACGCACATTGTGAGAAGCTCACAGTGTGCATAGAAATCAGAGTAAACTGTTTTACTACAGCAGAAGTAAAGATCTTACTACAAATTTTACTACAACAGAAGATCGGACATTCCGACAACAAAATCCATGGATTTTTTCCGACTGATGTTGGCTCAAACTTGTCTTGCATACACATGGTCACACAAAGTTGTCGGAAAATCCGATCGTTCTAAACGTGGTGACGTAAAACGCGTACGTTGGGACTATAAACGGGGCAGTAGCCAATAGCTTTCATCTCTTAATTGATTCTGGGCATGCGTGGTATTTTGTGCGTCGGATTTGTGTACACACGATTGGAATTTCCGACAACGGATTTTGTTGTCTGAAAATTTTATAGCAAGCTCTCAAACTTTGTGTGTCGGAAATTCTGATGGAAAATGTGTGATGGAGCCTACTACACGGTCGGAATTTCCGACAACAAAGTCCTATCACACATTTTCCGTCGGAAAATCCGATCGTGTGTACAGGGCATAAGACTGGGATGCCATTAAAGTTCATGGGAGTGTAAAGACATGTGCCCCAATACTTTGGACAATATAGTATATTTCTCAAACCTAAATGGAGTTTTAGAAAAGCACCGCTAAAATAGCATCAGTTGTCTACTCTTCCATACAGAATATAGAGACATCAAAGAACAAGAAATGAAAATGTTTTTCACTATTGGTAACAATGTTTTTAGAGATGACAACGTCATTTGAGATAACCAGCCTAGTTGGTGCTGCAACATTGATGTGGTGTGTGTACCCAACACTACCTGTACAGAGGTATGCTAAAAAATAATACCTACCTGTTCACTTGCATGCCAGTATTCCAATATAGTCAATCTAGTAACAATTAAGGTGGTGCTAGATCCAATTAGATTGGTATTGATTGTATCAGAGTCACTCTTGAGTGGATTTGGGGCTTTATTCAAGGCTGCTCACAAAGAAGGTCTGACCTTCCTGATAGAGAGCCTGTGTATCTCTGAATATATATAGTGTGGAAGCGCCAAATACAAAAGCTCTGGAGGCAAAATAATTCCAATTTTCATACTTTTTGTTGTCACATTTCAAGGCTAAGCAAAAGATCAATTGTAGAGTCTACAACAATATTCAATGGTGTGAATAGGTCTCTAAATTATTACTGATAAAATAACTAAAAATTGTGACATGTTGGGGTTTCTTAGCTCAATAGTAGGGCCAAAACAGTGACTCCATGCCCGAAGTATTTTCAGGGCCTTCCTGCCCACTTTTATTTAATGAACCGTCAACAGATCATACAGATATATCTTCCCAATCAGGGGGTTCTCACCCTCAATACAAACAAACATAACATTCCGCCTCCTGGCTTTCTTGTGGCAACTTTACTGCTCTGAGCACCTCTGCAGGGTCTTCCTGAACATTAGTACCTTTTTTGGTCCTCCTGACCATGAAACACATCCCAGTGTTTCTGCACAGACGCTGCACTTCAGCTCTCTGTCTTCCTTACAGCTACCCAGCCACTCTGTCCCTCATGGACTCTCTCTCAGACTCAAACCTCTGGCTTGGGACACCTCTGACCCCCCCCCCCCAGGTGAGACCCTGTCTCTCAGATTCTTTGGGCAGTCCAGTCCTGGACAGCCTGGTGCAGGCATGCACCCTCATCTCCCTTACAGACACTGACCCCTTTGGGAGAGGGGGGCTCTGCGCTCTAACTCTGGCTCTCATATGAAGCCAGGACACACCTGTGCCATTAGTGTGCTTGCTTCTTACAAAACCTGGTGTAAACCACCCTTTTAACCACTTCCCGCCTGGCATATAGCAGATTGACGACCGGGAAGTGGTTCTGTTATCCTGCCTGGGCATTATATGATGCGCGGTGAATGCGAGTGCGGTGTGCCTCAGACAGAGGCTTCTTACCACGTGATCAGCTGTGACCAATCACAGCGGATCATCACGTGAAAATGAAAAAAATTTTGTTTGGGTACAGTGTTGCATGACCGCGCAATTGTCATTCAAAGTGCGACAGCGCTAAAAGCTGAAAATTGTCCTGGGCAGGAAGAGGCAAAAGTGGCTGGTATTGAAGTGGTTAAACAGCAGCACGGGTTCACCCTACCACAAAACATACACAGTATATAAAAGTTGAGTAAACTATATATAAAAAAATATAATATAAATTATTCGTTTTTATATATACTTTTAGTAATACTTTTAGTAATATTTTTTACATATACAGTAGTTTTTTTTAACTCTTACATATGATAATTTAAAAACCCTTCAGACCTTTTCTATTTAGAGTTCCTGCACTTCGGAATATATTCCAAAATAGGTTAGTGAAGTTTGGGCTAAACTTAAGACACATGCACCCATTAGTGTACCAGTGCCTTTCTTATAATCATAAAATTTTTGTGACAGTTAGTTCCCAACATCTTGTATAAAATAAAGCTATGATACACAGTAAAAAGAACATTTTGTCCATGTGCTTAGAAAGGAGTGAAGTTAAAGGCATGATATCATAATATCCTAAAATTTTACAGCATTTGCCTGCAGCTTATGTTGCTTTTCCAATCCAGTTAGAAAGCCCAACCTAATAAAGATCTATTTAGAGAAAAGCACTGAAAATGGTAGAAAATCTCATTGAATTGCATAATCTAGTTAAAGTGTTACTAAACCCACAACAGTAAAATCAGTCTGTATATGCAGTAAAGTATGCTTGTTTTACTCACTGTGGAACCTAAGGGGTTAATTATGCGCAGTGTGTAAATAGGCTGTTTGATCCTGTCTTCTCTGTTCCTCCCCTTCTTCCACAGTCCCCAAACCATCTCCTGATAGAACAGAGCCTTGGGGGCAAGCTGCACATGCTCAGTTTGGTGTGTATTGCTAGAGAGGTTTTTATTTATTTATTTATTTTGGGAGGGTACATGTGATCAGCACAGGGCCAATCAACACTATACAGACAGAGGGTCAGGGGTCCTGCAACCTCATAGAACAACCAGGTCAGAATGAAAACTCCTCCTACCAGTGCTCGGCGGGACATTGATAGAAGTCACAAGACTGCTTGATACTGCTGATGAGAACAGGTATTTAGCCATTTATATTTACCAAAATGATTGCATTTCTATGTTCTGTGTACTGTGGGAGACCATATATAGTGAATACAGGGTCCTGAGCATAGATGAGGGCCGGCATGACAGAGGTTAAAGGGGTTTGGGTCTAGGAGGGTTTTTTTCAGTGTTTGAAAGAAAATAAGTGTGGCAAGGACTTACCAGGTTGGTGGTCAGGTAGGTGGGGTTTCAGGAGGTGGTCAGTATGAGGGTCTCAGGAAGTCCTCATTTGGAAGGGAGCTGTGTTGGGGAAAACTTCCCATCCTCCTTACCTTTATTCGCTACTTTTTGTTTGTTGGCTCCTTGATAGGCTGTTTTCATTATTGGGGGCTGTGTCATTGCAACTGGTGGTTTACAAGGTCCTGGTAGGTTATTATGGGGCACAAATCTACATTGTAGGGACTCGTCTGGTCTGGTTCCCAGTATTTGGTATGGTTGTATCTGTGGATTGTTGTATGTCTCTGAGTCTGTGGTTTTGCAGGTGGAGGCCTACCCTTAAGTGATGCAGTTACTCTCTTATTTGGATGTCTACTAGGACCTTGGGCTTCATTCGTACTGTGTTTATTGTTAACATGGTATTTATATGTTATTTATTGAAACTTGTTAATGAAGGGCTGCTATGGCTATTAAACTCCAAGATGTTGTCATGCATGGTTACTTAAAGTCATCAAGGGGTGGAGTGATGGTCAAGCAGAGTAGAGACAAGCCACCTTTATTACACTAGTCATGTGTTTTACATTAGGTAAAGGTCATTACTATATGTTTCATATATATATAGATTGGATGAATCAAGCATATCTCTTGTGCCCTGTTTGGGTCCAGTTCCCAAACACAAAAACATTGCACTGAACATAACGTGCTACCAGAGGTCATCGCAGTAGAAAGAGCTATGAGTACAACATAAATCCCACTGCCATAACAGAAGTTTTTATTCAAACAGATACAATGATTTTTGACCCCCCAAAAAAACACGATTTTTGCAACATGTAAACAGTACAAACGTCCAAAGGGTAAGTGTGCCAGGTCAACAATCTGTAACAGAAATGAAACTATCAGCCAAAAATTGCTTATCTGCCAAGACCAATATGATTCTCAGCAATCTTATTCTAACCTTATTCCAGCATTTGTAGCAATCGTGCACATAAGGCCACTTTAGAATTGTTGCTGGAAACAATTCAATGAATGGCCAGTTACCTAGCAGAATGCACTCCAAATTTTTTTGTTGTTTTTATTAGCTATGAAAGAACTTTTAAAGAACAGCTCAAGATCCAATAAGAGAAGAAGATGATGCAATGCCTACAAAAGCGTGCCATTATAGTGAAGTACAAGCCTGGGAACATGATTTCAGTTGCCCTGAGCAGGCTCCACTCATAGTCAAATACATGTAATTATGTCCAGATTTCCCAACTTAAATACAAAAATAAGGAAAAAAAGACCATCATAATGCTAAATGATACACCAAACACAAAGCATTCCAATCCTCTGACAGTGGCAGCGTTTTGGAACGTTTGTCAAGTTTCATTTGGTTAAAACCTTTATTCAATAGTAAAAAAAAAGTCTTTGTAACTGCTTCAAAAGTGTTAGCTAGAGTTAGTCGCTTATGTAAAGTCCTTCTATATCTACTAGTCTATCTAACACTACCCTATCCAGGCCATGCTTTTGTCCAAGGGTGTGCCTGTTTCTTCTCCATAGATAGAGGAGCCACCCTAAGACAGGAAGTGTGTTACTGGTAAGACCACCAGATGAAAATACTGAAAATAAAGAAAAATAAAAACAGAAAAAGAATCCAGTCATAACAGCTAGGGATTGGTAAGCTGTAATATATTACATTTTCGTTTTTGGGCTTAGATACTCTTTAACTTGAGTAAATGATACTCAAATGTCCATTTAGCTTCTATCAGCATGCTTCTAACCCTGGGAACATAAGTTCCCCCATGCAACACTCCTAAAACACCTTGACAACCTCTCTCAATTTTTTTATGAAAATAAAGTTTAAGCAGAGCTTTTATCTGTTAATGACCCTCAGGTTTCGTCATAACTGGAAGATTTACTAAAACAAATTACTTTCGACATACAACTTCCGGGTCAAATACACAGAAACATTTCACTTTAAAGGCAAAGCAAAGTTGAAGGGTTTCCGTCGCTTGCCATGCTGAGTATAGGTATACACCAATTGATATAATAGAATTACTAGGTAAACTGCATAAAAGGCCGGTGGTTGAGCTCCACCCAGGTTGTGGTAATCGACCAACTACAGCCTCAGGTCATTCTTTCTCCAGGACAGACAAAAACAAAGATGCATGCTACAAATGCAAACTTTTTACTACAAAAGGACCATTTTCTATTTTATTGTAGTAAATCAGGTTATGATGCAAAAATCCAGAGAAGCATGGCTGCTAAACTGGGTAATGTCTAAATGAGCAAACTGAGGGTGGTGGTGATTACAGAAAGAACAGAAGGCATCTGATCAAAACACATACATCACCGCTTTCAGATGGCGTGTGTGAGGTCTACAGCCTAAATGAGGTCATTCTATTGTCTACCATCATATCCATTACTGGGCCCTCAAGCATCAGAAACAAAAACAAATTCATCAAACATCATTAAAGCAGCACTAAAAACATCAACCTGCAAAATACAAAATCTGTCTGTGTATTGAAACCACCACAATGAACTGGTTTATTCACTAGCACAATTTTATGACTGGTAACTATCTATAGCTTTTCCTGCATTTGTTTCCATTGTTTTGCATTGAAAATGGAAGATTTAACATACTACAATGGACACCAGGTGAAACCACAAGTATATTGTATATAATTTTTAATGTCTGGACCTATTGGTTATGTTTTTGATTGGAGCCATTTTTGTTAAATTGTTAGTTGTGGGATATTCAGATTAGATGCAGAAAGCTTCTCAGGTCTGTGTAGCTCTCCATCAAAATAGCTGAACACATTTGTTTTAGGACTGGCCTGTGTAAGGAGGGGTTCCACTTTCAAGACAAACTTGGGAGCTCCCATTCTCAGGTCTTCCTATTCAGACAGTTAGCTCTTTGGTGATTTTCAGTCATCCTTCTTCACAACCTGCATAGGCCTATAAAGATTTGTACACAGACAATATGGTTTAGAATTATTAAGGGTCTCCTGACACACCAGATGGATGTACACTATCTGATGTTCCTGACACCTACAATCTTTTTATCAATGGATCACAAAGTTCACATTTTTTGTGGTTCACCTTATCTTGTAATATGAGAAATATCTCTTCAAATCACTATAATTATAAAATTGTATGGTGTTATCACTGGAAAGGATTGTCCTTAAATTCTGTTAAGGCTCCTCTCTGTTTTTCCTGCATTCCAGTATAAATGGATTTCCTATATGTTAACAGTCATTATGTCTGTTGTTCATGGGTACCTTCGTATTAGCTCAATGAACAGACAATTGGTTTGCTCAATTCAGTCTCTCCAGCTGAGGGATTACCCAATATAAACTCACATTTCTACAACATCTCTTGCATAGTACATTAGATAAGCCCTTTAGTTCCCTGTAAGTAACATATTTAGAATTTTACTTTTCCCCAAACTGGCAGAACAGCCCATCCAATTCTGCTGCATTCCACGAATCCCCTTTTAATTGTACCAATTAGCTGATTACATACATTAACATAATGCATGTTATCCCATTACCCTTTATTACAGCGCAACAAAGCTGCTAATTACAGAAGGACTTGGTGTTAAAGCCATGCCTGAGCTGTTGTAAAGCAAATTGCTGCCTCTCTTCTGTAAGACCTCCCCAAATTCTTGGTTTCCAGGGAAATATAAAGGCATTTTTGCTGTGTTATAGGCATCGGGTCACATTTCCCTTAATTTATTACATGACACTCATGCATTATCTGTTAAAGTTGTAATCACTCACTTTTCTTTGTATTATTATATATTTTTTATAGATAATAATAATATAATTTAATGCAAGTAAATACTATATAATTTATAGTATTTACTGCATTTCCCATCATGATATCAACAAAGTGACCAATTAGAGATGTGCACAACAGAAAGAATAGTTTTGTTTCTTTTCGTATTTTTTGTTAAGTAAATCATTTTGTTTTGTCATACTCATTATGTTCGTTTTTCAGAATTCGTATTGTATATTCGGATTCGTTCAGTATATTCTTTGTTCTGAATCGATTCGTATTCTCAGAAGTTATTTCAGAAGATTAGCTATATTTGTTTTAATGTGTTAATTCATTATTTCTGGAGATTTATGCACTCTGAGTAATCCCTGCTAGTCCAACCCACAAGGAGAAATGGAATGAACTGATTGGAGTTGCATGCTTTTGAAAGGAACAAATGGAACAAAATGAATTACGGATTCATTCCTTATGTTATGATTCAAAGATTCAGATGGATCCACCTCCATCCAACCCAAACACAATAAATAGGAAACATCTTATTTCACTTTTATACCTTACTGTATTTATTGCAATATGTTTCCATTTTATATGTTGTATATTTTTTATAATAATGAAAAATATGAATGCAAAAAGAATCAGCTGATTATCCATGAGTCAAAAACCCCCGTCTCTCCGAATATCCGAATAAAACAAATTTATCCAAATTAATACGTATTCATTCATTATGCTATTATGTCAAATGAATTTCCTTATTCCCAACTGACTTAGTTTGTTGGGCCATGCACACACAAATCAAACGGTCTCTCAAGTTCAACCCTAATACAAAAAGAATCTTATCAGAATGTTCATGCTGTACTCACTAGAAATCAATTTGGATAATTCGTTATGTCATTACGTTATGTAGCCATTCCCCCGTAGGGGTTGCCGAATGTTGTGCTTCACCTGTCACCCTACCCAGCCCGGCATCAATTTCTCAGGCACTCAGAGACACAGAACAGTGCATAAGCTTTTTTTTTTTTGTTTTTTTATCGAAGGGATTGAACTTGGATGGAAAAGGGAAATTATGGGATGCCCAGAAGATTCAGTGTAACTTGCTTGGGACTACTATATACACTCCTGTATATACACTCCAGTCTTCTCTCCAGCACAACTCTTGCTTAAGACCTCTTTTCCTTCACTCCTCCAGCACTTCACTTGCTGTATAACGTTACTCCTCCAGCACTTCACTTGCTGCAGACTGTTACTCCTCCAGCACTTCACTTGCTGCAGACTGTTGCTCCTCCAGCACTTCCCTTGCTGCAGACTGTTACTCCTCCAGACTAACTAGCACCGCATGGTTAGGCCTGACACTAACTCAGCCAGGCCTCAGTGGATTACCTTTTGCGGGCAGGGGTTTTGGACCTCTATGGTGTAGAAATAGTTCAGGTGCTAACTGTCCTCTAATCATCTACCAATCCCAGATGCTCTCTTCTGGCCCTGCCAGCCAGCCTGGCTGCAATGACCTCTCTCCACTGCCTTTCCCACAGTCCTCTCTTCTGGTTCTGCACTAATTTCAAACTGCAATCTCCCAGTTCTCTCAGGCGTGCCTCCCCAGTCCTCCCGATTGTGCTTCACTCACCAGCCCTCCTGGCTGCGACCAGTTGCGCTCCCTGGAGTCTCTTAGTAGTGCTCTCTCCCGCTGTCCTCTCCTTGCTCTGTCATGTGCCTCTCTTCCAGGATCTCCTCTCTCCTCCTGGATGCACCCTCGCCCCAGCCCAAGGTCACCCCCCACCAGACTGGAGAGCTTCACGTGGGCCCCGACAGCCTCCACACTCTTTCACTCCAGCTCTTCCACCCGACAATTCCTCCCCATCTTGGCTGACCCTGGGTACTTAAAGGAGGCCTGCCCCCTGCCAATCCAAGTTGGGGATTGGTCAAGGCTCCTCAAAATACCCCAGACAGCTCCACCTCTTCTCTCCTCCTCTCTTTCTAGCATCTTCTAGAAAGAAGAGGGAGGGGACAGTGATGCTACCTGTGAGTCACCCAGCCATGCCCTGAGCCACTCCCAGCCCAGAATGAAAACAAACAGGCCTAGCCACCAGCTAGGCCTGCCTAAATTTTCCTACCCTATCAGAAAAAATCCTCACTCTAGCACCTACCTAAACTAGAGGGTGCTACAGTTATTTTTCGGATGCCTCAAACATTAATGAAAGGCCCAAACTATTGAATCATGTCATCCAAATGAAGCGAATGACTACGAATGAATTAGTTGTTTTCGTTATAATTTATATCAGATTAGTTGAAATTCATTACTATTGTGAAATCGGAAATTTGCATACATCCGAATCTTTGAATCCCACAAATTTTGTCAGAATTTTAATCTGTAACTAAATGAATCGTATATGTCTAATAATAATTGTAGTTGGATTAGGAACCTTCTAGTTTAAATACATAATGGCAACTGTCTTCTTATTTCATAAGGTGTTTCTATATTTCTGCTTGCCAGCATCATATATAAAAACTATTTTAAGAAGGCTGACCCCCATATTTTTGTCCTGTGACATGCACACAATAATATTCTCTGATGTGTTTATTACATTCATATCATTTTTGAAGCTCTGTCATAATATAGTAATGAGATACATCTAGCTCAGGTCAAGAATATCAGAGTGATCTATTATAATAATGCAATATACTATAACACTATGATGAGCTATAATGCATTATAATATTGCTATGAGGAAGATAAGTTAAAATATTAATAGTAGATATATATATACTTTTTGTTTAAGGGTGCGTTCCCTATGTGCCCTGTTCATACCACAATGCTGATGTGCAGTGCAGTGCAGAAAAATGCAGCATATTTGAATTTTTCTGCAGTGCACTACATGTCACTTCATGTTACAGCACTGGAATGTAGCATACCATGCCGCTGTGTTGAGACAGGAATGAAGTGTCACTATGAGTTAAAAAAAAAAAAAGGTAAGCAGAGCGATAAACTGAAACAAGCATTGCATTGCTCCCTGCAGTAAAACGCTGCATTTTATCATGCAGGCTAGTGTGACCTAGGCCTCAGGGCATAATCACACCATAAGGTGCCATAAAAACTCATGAAAAAAGTGCACATTGATACGCATTTACATGCATTTTATGCATGTTTCAGTGTGGTTTTATGTGCTTTGATATCCATTAATGTGAATTTTTTTATTCTTTATAACCTGTTATCTGTGTCATCATTTTACTTGACTTTCACTTATGTAGCTTTATGAACTGACCACAAATCTATTTTGGGTATGCTTGGCATTATGCATATAATTTTTGAAAAGATGTTGAAAAATGTGTTACCTGGAGATCCCACCAGTAACAGCACTTCCTGTTGCAGGCTAAAACTAAGCCTCTGTCTCACAATTAGTAGCAGTGTTGTCAGCCTGCCATGCATGCACCTTCAGTTGGTCACTGGACCTGATAAGCAGCTGCTATTTGCAGTGGCAGCTGGTGGTATGTATATACGCCCCCCGGTCGGTACGGTAGGTCGGGTCGAGGGCAACCCCCCCCTGCCCTGGTCAATTGGTCGGTTACCAGCCCTGCAGCACTTACTCCATCTAGGTCGCAGGCAGCGCTTCCTCCGGACGTCGGCTTCACCCTGCCTCTCCTCCTGCTGGGCTTCATGGCGGCTTCCCTTGTGTCTCCTTCCCCTTAGCGGTCAATAGGATTGCTTCTCCTCTTGGCCAATCGGGGAATGGGTCGTGCTTCCAGATTCGCCGGGCGTAGAATCAGGAAGACAGTAGCGAATAATCACGTGCTCTAATCATGTGCTTCTAAAAAAAAAAAAAAAAAAAAAAACCCCATTGGAATCCATGCACCCATTGCCCTGCATGTAGATTAGGGGGCCAGGCACATGGATTAGGGGGGCGGTGCCCCTGCTCCCCGCATGGACGGGCCGCCACTGGCTAATTGTGAGGCAGCAGCTTAGTGTTGTCAGCCAGGATCTTCAATTAAAAAACTTTGTAACAGATTTACAAAAAAATGTAAACTTTATACAATGTGACATAATGCCAAACATACTGAAAAATAGATTTAGAGTTCCCATACACTTTCATTTTACCTTTATCCTTTTTATGAGGGAACTGCTAAAACTAACAGTGCCAAAGTAGAACCAAAATCAGTCTTGGCATGAAAGTTCCCATTTGAGTAAACAACCAAAGTAAACAACCAAA
This sequence comes from Aquarana catesbeiana, assembly GCF_042186555.1. Lineage (NCBI taxonomy): Eukaryota > Metazoa > Chordata > Amphibia > Anura > Ranidae > Aquarana > Aquarana catesbeiana. Next base: position 125,554,681 of record NC_133327.1, read on the forward strand.
GTGCAGACTTCTGCTATAGTTCTACTTACAAGGGACGATTAACATTGAACAGTCCACAGAGGTTCAAACAATCCCATGAAATACTGTTTGAGCAAATGTCAGAATTGCCATATTGGCAGGCTATGTGTGATCACTGAGTTATATTTTGCAGAAAACACTGTCTATGAAAGTATGGTGAAATAAGTAGAGTTTCAAACCTATCTAGAGTATAATAGCATCAGCTCTTAGTGGTCTATGAACTTGTACATAAGAGCAGAGGGTACAGCACACTTTTCAAAGAATTTGCAAACGTGCAAATAAACTTTGATTAACTTTCTTGAAGCTTTTAGAGCTTGTTTTACCTAGAGGTTGGGGGGCATTGCATAGAGGTGCAGCAACAATTCCCCCTGTCATTTTGGCAGGCAGTGCCATCCACCCAACAGGACCCATTCACGTGAAATGTCACTTTTGAATTGAATGAAAGTCTTTATTCTTTTTGCATAGCAATACTGGTAAAAGTTCCTAGTGGTCCTATTAACATATATCAAACCATAATAAAGTAAGGAATAGTCATGTAATATGAATTACAATCATGGTACCATCTTTCCCTATGGTGATGGGGATAGGGTCCCTACATAAAACACAATATATGTGTACTAATCCCAAATGTGAATGTGCTAACAGCCACCTAAAATAAGATGAATGTAGGTATAAATTAATAAACAGAATGTGTTGAGACCGTGTATCAGTGTATATGTGTAATGATATCAAAGCATCTCCTACATCAGCGGTGAAAAAATACCAAGTGCACCACCTACCATAAACGGGGGTTTCACATACAGAAATACCCCGCTATCAGTAAAGTGAGATGGATGAAAAACCAAACACATAAAATAAATATCCAAATCAAAAATATGAAAAATATAAAAATATATAAAATATAAAAAAATATAAAATCTGTAAACAGTCCCTATGTTGTACAGGTGAAGCTCCAGAATGGCAAAATATTCATACCAAAAAATTGTGTATAATTTTTTTTTTTTTGAAATTAAAGAAAATGAGGTGTAGCTCCAAAAATGGCAAAAATGTTCATCCCAAAAAAATGTACATGCAAAAAACAAGTGTTCATACAAGAAACATCTAGGTGACTCTTGTGCTCCAAAAAGACATCCAGTGACTCCTGTGATCCCCCTTGAGGGTCCCCACTCACCAGCTCCTGGCACCCCTGCAGGGGTAGAAGGCATGTAGCTTTAGAGGTGGATGAGCTCCTATCCTGGGTGGGATATCCCCACCGATCCTGTGTTCAGCTGTAGTGTGTGCTTGTTCCCCTGGTGAGAAGCATTGTTTTTATTGGTTTTTAAAAATAAAAGTTTTTATACTGCTGCACTATGGGAGCCTTGTCTTTTCCTTAAGAGGATGTGACTACAGAAAGCCGGTGAAAGACTTCCTAGTTACGGTGTTGGAGGTCGCGCTGAACACAGGATCGGTGGGGATATCCCACCCGGGATAGGAGCTCATCCACCTCTAAAGCTACATTCACATTTGGGATTAGTACATATATATTGTGTTTTATGTAGGGACCCTGTCCCCATCACCATAGGGAGCGCCACTCTCTCCTCACTTTTTCACTTGAACACTTGATAACACCCCCTTCTAGATTGGGGGGTGCTAATAGGGGAGGCTGCATACCTACCTTTCTGTCCTAAGCGCGGAGGTAATCCCATTTCCATGGTACCATGTTTGATGTTCTTTTTATAGCTCCCAAGGAGGTAAATGTCCAGATCCCCTGCTTTATATATGGACTCTGTTGTGTTTACCGGCAAGCCCGCTCCTGGCACTAACCCATTTTATACCTTTTAGTAGACTATTCTGGTAACACCATACATCATAATATTGGTTCTGTGTCAATGCTGTGCATAGCAGTCCAAATTCCTCAGCAATAAGAAACCACAGTTGGGTATGAGACGTGCTTTCCAGAGCAAATGGTGCTGTATCCAAGCCTATAGCCGCGTACACACGAGCGGACTTTTCGACCGGACTGGTCTGACGGACCGAGTCCAGCGGACAATCCGACCATGTGTGGGCTTCATCGGACCTGCAGCGGACTTTTTCGGTCGAAAATCTGACTGACTTTAGATTTGGAACATGCTTCAAATCTTTCCGACGGACTCGAGTCCGGTCGAAAAATCTGCTCATCTGTATGCTAGTCCAACGGACAAAAACCGACGCTAGGGCAGCTATTGGCTACTGGCTATCAACTTCCTTATTTTAGTCCGGTCGTACCTCATCATACGAATCCATCGGACTTTGGTGTGATCGTGTGTAGGCAAGTCCGGTCGTTAGAAAGTCTGTCGTAACTTAGTTGAAAGTCCGTCGGAAAGACTGTCGGACCTTTGTTGTCAAAAAGTCCGACCGTGTGTATGCAGCATATATCCTCCGAGCCAACCACCCAACATTTCACCAGACGAACCGACTTTTTCAAGGGAATAAGATATTGTGCTTATAGCTAGACATTTAGAAATTTACCAGACAAAACAAGCAGAGAGATTTATAGCTGCTATAATTATCCTTAACAAATTTGCTAGTGTGATGTGGCCCTTACACTGGCCATTCATCAATAGAATTTAATTTGAAAATGTTAATTTTTTTGTCTGTCACAAACATTTGTTCTTTTACAGATGGTATATACAGTATCTCACAAAAGTGAGTACACCCCTCACATTTTTGTAAATATTTTATTATATATTTTCACGTTACAACACTGAAAAAATTACACTTTGCTACAATGTAAAGTAGTGAGTGTACAGCTTGTATAACAGTGTAAATTTGCTGTGCCCTCAAAATAACTCAACACACAGCCAATGATGTCTAAACCACTGGCAACAAAAGTGAGTACACTCCTAAGTGAAAATGTCCAAATTAGGACAAAAATTTCAATATTTTGTGTAGCCACCATAATTTTCCAGCACTGCCTTATCCCTCTTGGGCATGGAGTTCACCAGAGCTTCACAGGTTGCCACTGGAGACCTCTTCCACTCTTCCATGACAACATCACAGAGCTGGTGGATGTTCGAGACCTTGCACTCCTCCACCTTCCGTGAGGATGCCCGACAGATTCTCAATAGGGTTTAGGTCTGGAGACATGCTTGGCCAGTCCATCATCTTTACCCTCAGCTTCTTTAGAAACGCAGTGGTCATCTTAGAGGTGTGTTTGGGGTCGTTATCATGTTGGAATATTGCCCTGCGGCCCAGTCTCCGAAGGGAGTGGATCATTCTCTGCTTCAGTATGTCACAGTACATGTTGGCATTCATGGTTCCCTCAATGAAATGTAGCACTCATGCAGCCCCAGACCATGACACTCCTACCACCATGCTTGATTGTAGACAAGACACACTTGTCTTTGTACTCCTCACCTGGTTGCTACCACACATGCCTGACACCATCTGAACCAAATAAGTTTATCTTGGTTTCATCAGACCACAGGACATGGTTCCAGTAATCCATGTCCTTAGTCTGCTTGTCTTCAGCAAACTGTTCTTGTGCATCATCTTTAGAAGAGGCTTTCTTCTGGGATGACAGCCATGCAGACCAATTTGATGCAGTGTGCGGCGTATGGTCTGAGCACTGACAGGCTGACCCCTCACCCCTTCAACCTCTGCAGCAATGCTGGCAGCACTCATACGTCTATTTCCCACAAAGACAACTTCTGGATCTGACGCTGAGCATGTGCACTTAACTTCTTTGGTCGACCATGTCAAGGCCTGTTCTGAGTGGAACCTGTCTTGTTAAAACGCTGTATGGTCTTGGCCGCTGTGCTGCAGCTCAGTTTCAGGGTTTTGGCAATCTTCTTATAGCCTAGGCCATCTTTATGTAGAGCAACAATTCTATTTTTCAGATCCTCAGAAAGTTTTTTGCCATGAGGTGCATGTTAAACTTCCAGTAACCAGTATGAGAGAGTGAGAGTGATAACACCAAATTTAACACATCTGCTCCCTATTCACACCTGAGACCTTGTAACACTAACAAGTCACATGACACCAGGGAGGGAATATGGCTAATTGTGCCCAATTTGGACATTTTCACTTAGGGGTGTACTCACTTTTGTTGCCAGCGGTTTAGACATTAATGGCTGGGTGTTGAGCTATTTTGAGGGGACAGCAAATTTATACTGTTATACAAGCTGTAACCTCACTAGTTTACATTGTAGCAAAGTGTAATTTCTTCAGTGTTGCCACATGAAAAGATATAATAAAATATTTACAAAAATTTGAGGAGTGTACTCACTTTTGTGAGATAGTGTATATATGGTATATATATATATATATATATATATATATATATATATATATATATATATATATATATATATATGTATATATGTATATATATATATGTAGTAAGCTCAGAAACTTAAACATTACATCACTACTGCGCATCCAAAAATCAAACGTTAAAATTCAAACCACTGGCATGGCAATCGCATGAAAATTTGAAGGTCTTTTTAATGAAATTTGTTGAGTCTCTGGGGGTACTATTGAATTCTTGGACACGATTTTTCAGGATCTTCGTACGAATGCTTGAGCAATATTTTATCCATGCATTGCTAGCCTTTCTCATAAGTTCCTGAAGTTGCTATTCTCATAAAATGCATACTAACTCTAATGCCGTGTACACACGAGCAGACTCTTCGACAGCAAAGGTCCGACGGAACAAATCCGCCGGACAATTCGATCGTGTGTGAGCTTCATCGGACCTTTTCTGTCAAAAAATCAGATGGACTTTAGAAATAGAACATGCTTCAAATCTTTCCGACGGACTCGAGTCCGGTCGAAAAATCAGTTCGTCTGTATGCTAGTCCGACGGACAAAAAGGGACGCTAGGGCAGCTGTTGGCTACTGGCTATGAACTTCCTTATTCTAGTCCGGTCCTACGTCATCATGTTCGAATCAGTCGCACTTTGGTGTGATCGTGTGTAGGCGAGTCCATTGCGTTCTGTTGGAACTTCGTCGAAAGTCCGTCAAACAGTCCTTCGGAGTTCAGTCCGTAGAAAGTCCGCTCATGTGGACACGGCATTAGAAGACAATTTCAAGTTTAGATAACTTTACTGCAAGTGATTTCACGACCCTGGAATAAGTTGTAAAAATGTCTTATTCCATGAAAGCTCTGAAGAAATGTGAAACTAACAGAAAAAGTCAGACTTTGTTGACCATTACAGGGGAATATTTACCTCTGGTCAGTGGTCAGCACTACATAAATCATGACACTTAAATCATGACACTTTTTGATGCAATAGTAATGTTATTTTTATGGATATGACCTTTGCCTACTATGATGTATTTTGAGCATTGTGAACACAACTAAAGTTTGGGTGCCAAACTTGTTCCACACCCTATTGAAGTCAATAATAATGTTAAAAAACAGTAACGGTTATATTCTAGGCTCATATGCTAGGTTGACCCCTTGCTAGGTACCCCCCACATCGAGGACATGTACCCTGGTATGGTTGAGGAAGGAAGGGGGCTCATGCCGGATCCCCTTCTTTTTCCAACCTGCCTGGTATGAATCAATGGGTGGAACCCCCCATGCTGACTTTGAAACTATCGCAGCCCTTCTGCTTACATTGCCAGAAATTCCTAGCCATGTAAGGGAATGGGGACAATGACATCACTGGTTATTATGGAATTGGCAGTGCCTCTACCCATTGGCATCCTAACAACCATTGACAGCGGGAATATATAATAGTGGTATACAGGATTATCAGCAAATCTGAACTTTCAGCTCATCCCTAACGGCAAACTGTGATTTTCGGTGTATTGTGATTATATGATTGTATTGGCTAAGGCCTAAAGCTGGCCATTCATAGCTCTGTTTTTTTTCACTCCAGAGCTGAACAAAGAAAACTGAACCAATCCCATCATCCACACATCTAGATGTATTCTCCCAGCTGTGTCATTGTGTTCATACAGCGGGATTCCCCAACTGTAATGCCCTGTACACACGGTCGGATTTTCCGAAGGAAAATGTTCAATAGGAACTTGTTGTCGGAAATTCTGACCGTGTGTAGGCTCTATCGGACATTTTCCATCGGAATCTCCGTCACACAAAATTTGAGATCTGGATCTCAAATTTTCCGACAACAAAATCCGTTGTCATAAATTCCAACGCACAAAGTTCCACGCATGCTCGGAATCAAGCAGAAGAGCCACACTGGCTATTGAACTTCATTTTTCTCGTCTCATTGTACGTGTTGTACGTCACCGTGTTCTTGACGTTCGGAAATTCCAACAAGATTTGTGTGACCGTGTGTATGCAAGACAAGTTTGAGCCAACATCCGTCGGAAAAAATCCATGGATTTTGTTGTCGGAATGTCTGATTGTTTGTACGGGCATAAGAATACACTGATCAGTTGTGCAACCGATTGGCTGCATGCACTGATCGAATCAAAATTTTCAGCAAGCCAGTTCATAAAAAGTCAACGGATAGATCAATTTCTCATGAACAGGAATGGCCATAGATGGTTTGAAATTCACTGGATGAACTTCAATCCATCTATGCCCAGCTTAACTGTGCTAAAAGCACAGTGCACAAAGAAAATTACTTAAATGTTCTGTGTTACAAAATTGTGGGTTATTGCTTGCAAATACTGAGAAGCGAGACTTCAACTCTTTTACACTCCTCAGTTCCAGGATCTTATAAATCTTTGCTAGTGAAGTAATTGTGAAATTTGCATAAAATGTTAGCTATGTAAACTGGCATGGCATGTGAATGAAATGAATTTCCCTACAGCAAATACAAAACATACTTACAAGGCAACAAGCAAATCATTGTAGCAGCTGAACTGACAGAGACTGCAATGCTAGCTGTTCCAGGAAAACGCACATAGCTGAGCTTTTTGCATGTTTTGTGTTCCATGCAAATTTCATGCAAATGATAAAGGTGAAATTCATAGAAACAGCAAAATATACAATTCAAATATCTATATGAGAGCTTCTGTACCCGCCAAAATAGTTTTAATTCTGTTCAGTCACCCATATGATTTAAACACCCCTGTTGTACTGGCCAGGACAGTATTGCAGTTTACATTAATGCAGATGAGCCACACAGTTCGGCCATCTGTGATTACAGCACAGAGCACATACAGAATACACAACACAGAAAGTACACAGAACACATAGCATGCAAACACAAGGCACACATAGCATACACAGCACATAGTATACTTAATAAACAATATTCACGTCAAAAAGTACAGAAACTACAGAGTGCAAGAAATACACAGAGCACACAGCATACAAAACCACAGAGCACACACAGCATGTGAATGCTGACCGTGTGGAACATACACATTATGCACAGAACAGAGCACACATAGTACAGAGACTACAAAATATCCCTTATGGTTCAACAAGTGAACAATAAAGATATTCAATGATCATGTGATTGATGTATGCATACAATGGAGACTGCTATTATTACATTTTGCTAACACTGTTGCTAAAGTATATTACAGTTACATTGTTCATATTGAAAAAACTATCAATTAATCAATAAAGCATATCTAGCTCCACCTAAACAAAAATGGAATCTATTGCAGCCTACCAATCCTTAGGCGTGGAGCCATGGTTGTCACATCACATGGGGACAGAAGGGATTATTGGTGTACAAAAGATAGGTAAGATTGTTTTCATTTTCTATTCAGCTCACAAAACGAGACAAGGACACTGCATTTTTGGCAGGATCGATAGGTATTTTCTGTAATTGCTGAAAATGTTCTTAGCCTGAAAAATTAAAATGAATGCAGCCACCAGGTAACCTGCAATATATTACAATTTTTCTTTGGTTTAGTAACCCTTTTAAGAGTATCCTCTAACAACTTTGCAATCTTAATTTCTTACTTACAGTAGAACGGCCATAATGAAAGCATATAAAGGATCAACATATTTGGATAACTGTACGTATACTCTATATCAATCCTTACAACTCCATAATCCTTAACTTACCTATCCCCACTACTTGTAGATCTTCACTGTGTGGCCCACTGAGCACTGCACACCCTCCTCATGGAAATGTCTGCACATGCACAATAAAATCCCCATTAGTTACTACTGAATGGTTGTCCTCCTCTAGGCTGGCAATACACCAAGCGAAATTTGATTGGTTTTTATTGAAGCAACCAAAATTTGCTCAATGGATGGCCCTGTCGGCACCATTCCACCCGACATCCTTCAGTTGAAAAATTGAAGAAGGCAGGTGAATTGTTGGCCATTGCCAGCTTTCAGAATACAATACCCTCTCAGTGGGAGATTCGTCCATCCACACTGTTTAGCATGAATGGGGGAATTTGTTAGATTTTTTTGTTCAGTCCGCAAGTCAACTTTAGTACCAGTTAGGCCTGACTGGGACACTTTTCATGAGGAGGCTGTGTAAAGCTGGCCATACATGGATTGAAATTCCGTTGATTTGGGTGGGGCCAAATTTAATTGTAGGTATGGGCAGGATTGTTGTACACAAGTCGATCTATCAATCAACTTGTGTAGAACCAGCATGTTGGAAAATTTTCTCTCAATCAACACTGCTGGCTGTAGCCAGCATTGGTAATGAGGGTATTTTGATGGCAGGGAAGTCTCCCTGCTGTCAGAATACAATAGCGTAGCACACATCAAATGTGTGAATGGGTGAATTGAATAATTTTCTTTCGTTCAACCCGCTTGTTAAGCGAGAAAAAAAATGGCTTATGTATGGCCAGCCTATGGTCAATCTTTGCAGGCTGGAATATGAAGCTCTACAAGGAGCAGGGACAGATAAGTGTAGGATTTGGGGGAATGCAGAGAGTGGAGAGGATAATTAAAGGGGTAGTAAACTGCGCCTGGTAAAAAAATCATGAATAAAAACCTGAAAGACAATTGCATAATGTGTTAGTATGAATTGCATATTAGTAAGTTATGAAATACTTACCTTGGGATGAAGCCTTCTAGTGGCGCACTCTCACTTGAGAGGGCTGACATCTTCCCCTAGTCTTTCTTCTGGGTTTGCATGCTCTGGCTATGTGATTGGCCGAAGAGACTATGATGTCACTCCCACGCATTCACATGTGACAGCCTCGGTTCCAGCACGAAGCTCTAAAGGTTTGGTAAGGTATGCCACCGGCTGCATCCAGGGTGAATATCTCTTAAATGGTGCGCATTTAGGACATATTAATTTTACCTACAGGTAAGCCTTATTATTTTTACCTGTAGGCTTACCTGTAGGTAAAAATCACCAAGTGGGCTTTACTACCGCTTTAAAAGAAAATTTTGCTAAAAGTACTGTATACCTTAAACCAGTGGTCATCAACCCTGTCCTTAGGGCCCACTAACAGGCCAGGTTTTATGTATTACCTTGGGGAGATGCAGACTAGAATACTGCAATCACTGAGCAGCAAATTATATAATCTGTGATGTATTTCAGTTATCTTGCAAACCTGGCCTATTAGTGGGCCCTTAGGACAGGGTTGATGACCACTGCCTTAAACAACTTGAGAACAAATTTGGTGACTTTTAGCTGAGGATACACAACTTGTGAACATCATAATGAGAGGTGTTAGTGAGCTTTACAAAGATGGTGTCATGTCCTACACAGTTTAATGGCATAATGCTTTGAGGTCTTCAGAAATATGAGCAACAAAATAAAGCTGGGTATACATTTTTCGAAATTCAGTCGGTTAAGCAGGACTGGCCAATTTTCAGTCCGTGCGTAGCCTTTTTTGTTCAACAGAAGCTGATCATTAGACTGGTTTCTGTTGAATGGTCCTGCTAGAAAACCAGCATTTTGTCAGCCGCTGTAGCCAATGGCTGCAGTGATAATCAGTGTATTCTAGCAGGGGGAGTCTCCGCTTTCAGAATACAATAGTGCAGCGGGGAAGATCACTGAATCCACATCACTTGTGTGGATGTGGGCATCTGTGAGGTTATTTTTTGTTCAACCTGCTCATTGAATGAAAAAAACTGTGTATACCCAGCTTTACTGTGTGACTGCAGCCTACTTATCCAGAGTATAGCGTGCTAAACACCACCATATTACTAGAGCCTTTGTGGCCGCCTAGATGGCCATGTTGAATAATTGCTTGGGTTTGCAGCCACATCCTCCATGTTTGCCAAGCCCATTCAGAAGTGCACATGGCTCATTAAACATGACTTAAATGTAGGCACAGTGCACTGAAAAATTACAAAATATTATGTAAGCCCCATAACTAAACTGTGGTGGCAATCAGCAAACAAGGGGGAATGTTTATTCAATAACTTACAGATTTCCACTAAATTTCAATTGGAACAATATCCTACTTATGGTCAGTATACTTTAAAAAAAAATCTGGCCCCTCCATTTTTCTTAGATTTTGTTTATGATGTGGTAAACATCAGATTTCACCCAGCTAGCATCACAACATTTTGTGACAGCAAAAAGCAAAGGTCCCCATTCCCCTGTTTTCCAGCAGAATGGGCACAACGGAGCATCAAAATTACTTTGTTTGAGTACAACAGAACCAGATTGTTACAGGCTGCTGACTCCCAATTAGTGTGGAATGCTCATTGACTCTTCATCTTGAATTGCAAGCTTCGCTGACTAGCATTCCTCTCTCCCACTGTGCCTTTATTACCTATTCTGTAAGTCATTGACTGCATTACTGTACCACGTGGCTTTGAAGGTGATAACAGCAGAGGAAAGATTAACGGCTAGCTGGTAACTATTTAAAAAGGTATGCTTTGTAAATTAGGGGAATATTCACAAATCTATACACAACACAGGCTTTTGAAGCCTATAAAGGACAACACAAATGAAAGTTATGCTGAGAAACCAAGGAAAGTATGAAGTTTTAAAACACTATAAAATCCTCTTAACATTTGTGCTTAAACACAGCATTTTCCTTGTATTTTCCTTCTGGTCTTACACTTGTTTGATATTTATTTGTTTGAATCGTTTGCCCCTTTCTAGAACATATGGCCAACTATTTCCTTACTTGCAATATCTTTTTACAATCTATGTCCCTTGTTTGAGAGATGTGAGGCTGCCTCCAAATAGACAATGCATTGTTAGGAGAGAAGTCAACTGCCTACTATGATGGTTTGAGCTAAACAGGGCAGCTCACGGTACAAGAATCACTATGTATTCTGTGGAGAGGGAAATGATTTTTCATGGGCTTCTCTGCCTAGGGTGAAACCAACTTGGTCAGGATGAATCATATTTATAATGAGGGGTGTTAGACAGTTGGCTATCAGCTTACAGTATAAGTGAATATTGATTTTCATAAGCGATGTGAGGCAGTAGCAACTGCACTAGCATCTTTACCTAGTTTAGGGAAAACTGCAATGTGGGCCTCCAACAATCGAGATGAGAAACCAATATGGGTGATATGGCGTTGTAAGTTTTGGTAAGAAATGGGGTGAGGGAGTCGCAAAAGAGTTTATAAAAACAGTAAAACCATCTGGTCTAGGACTTTTATTAGGCTGGAGTGAGGAGACTGCCCCTTGCAGCTGCTCATTATGAAAGGGTTGTTCTAGGCTGTCTATCGGTGTTGCAGGTAAAGTGGAGAGGGCAGTCCATGTAATGTAGTCTCTAATTTTAGTAGGTATGTCTAGAACTTTTGAGCACAGTGTGTCAAAGAAATTGAGAGTGCAGATTTTATAACAAAAAAATGTCAACTTCACACTCTCAATCACGAAAAGGATTTTTTATAAAGTAAATGCTGTAAACTACTTGAGTAGTAGTAAGAAATTAACATCCTGCACTCATGCCTCAGATCAGCCCCAATTCCTGCAACTCCACACTTCAGATCAGCCCCAATTCATGCATCCACACCTCAAATCACTGTCACCCCTGCAAATCTGTCCAACCACTGTACCCCCTGCACATCTGTACCACCCTGCACATCTGCCCCACCTCTGTACCCCCTGCTTATCTATCACACCACTGTAACCCCTGTTTATCTGTCCCACCATTGTAACCCCCTGCTCATCTGCCCCACCACTGTACCTCCCTGCACATCTGCTCCACCAACGTTTCCCCATGCTCTTCTGTCTCACTACTGAATCACCTTCTCATCTGTCCTAACACTGAACCCATCTGCTCATCTGCCGCACCACTGTAACCCGCTTTCTCATCTGCCCCACCAATGTATCTCCTGTACATCTGTCTCACCTCTGTACCCCCTAATCTTCTGCCACACCTTTGTTCCCCTGCTTTTCTGTCCCACCACTGAACCCCTTTCTCATCTGCCCCAACACTGAACCCCCCTGCTCATCTGTCCCATCACTGTAACCCCCTTCTCATTTGGCCCAACACTGAACCCCCCTGCTCATCTGCCCCACCACTGTACCACCCTGCACATCTGCCCCACCTCTGTACCTGTACCCCCTGCTCATCTGTCACACCACTGTAACCCCCTGTTTATCTGTCCCACCATTGTAACCCCCTGCTCATCTGCCCCACCACTGTACCACCCTGCTCTTCTGGCCCACCACTGTATCCCCCTGCTCATCTGCCCCACCAATGTCCCCCCTTTCTCATCTGCTCCACCGTCGTACCCCCATGCTCTTTTGTCTCACCACTGAACCATCTTCTCATATGTCCTAACACTGAACTTATCTGCTCATCTGCCCCACCACTGTAACCCCCTTTCTCATCTTCCCCACCAGTGTACCTCCTGCACATCTGCCCCACTACTGTACCTCCTACACATCTGTCCCACCTCTTTTCCATCTGCTCATCTGTCCCTCCAATGTACTTCCTTTCTTCCTCTGCCCTGCCACTGTACCCCCCTGTACATTTGCCCTACCTCTGTACCCCCTGCTCTTCTACCTCACAACTGTAACCCCCTGCTCATCTGTCCCACCAATGCACCTCCTTTCACATCTGCCCCACCGCTGTACCCCCCTGCTTTTCTGTCCCACCGCTGAACCCCCTTCTCATCTGCCCCAACACTGAATCCCCCCTGCTCATCTTTCCCCCCACTGTTACCCACTTTTCATCTGGCCTAACACTGAACCCTCCCTGCTCATCTGTCCCACCACTGTAACCCCCTGCTCATCTGCTCTACCACTGTACCTCCTTCTGATCCCTCCCACTACTGTACCTCCTGCACATCTGCCCCACCACTGTACCCCCTTGCTCTTTTGTCCCATCACTTTAACCCTGCTGCTCATCTGCCCCATCAATTTACCCCTTTTCTCTTCTGCCCCACCACTGTACCTCCCTGCACATCTGCTCCACCGACATTTCCCCATACTCTTCTGTCTCACTACTGAATTACCTTCTCCTCTGTCCTAACACTGAACCCATCTGCCTATCTGCCCCACCACTGTAACCCGCTTTCTCATCTGTCCCACCAATGTACCTCCTGCACATCTGTTTTACCTCTGTACCCCCTAATCTTCTGCCACACTTTTGTTCCCCTCATCTGTCCCACCAATACACCACCTTTCACATCTGCCCACTGCTCTACCCCCCTGCTTTTCTGTCCCACCACTAAACCCCCTTCTCATTGCCCCAACACTGAACCCCCCTGCTCATCTGCCCCAACACTGTACCCCCCTGCTCATCTGTCCCTCACTGTATCCCCCTGCTCTTCTGTCTCACTGCTGAAGCCCCTTCTCATCTCTTCCACCACTGTACCTCCCTGCACATCTGCTCCACTGCTGTACCCTCTAAACATCTATGATATGTGTGATATGCAGAGTGGTGAAAGGAAGCAGAGATGAGACTCATTTTCCTGTCCTGGCACACTCATCCTGCTAATTTACCTCTCGCATCCAGCATCTGGAATGGATGCACAATGATGAGCTCAGGTCAGGGGCATTTTCTGAAAGCAGTGGGCCTGTGTGCAGGTTCATAAGCTGGGCTCCCACAGCTGAGAAAAAGTGCTGCGCTCTGCGCCGCAGCAAACGTTGGGTGTGATTTTCATTGCGCTGAATACTGGCTCTGGCTTAAAGGGCCATAGAGTGCAGGGGTTCAGTAGTAAGTGACGCAAAGGTTCAGGAATAATTTCAACAAAGTTCCCAGAATAGTGGCGGCTGGTGAAGTTTTTGGATGGGCGGCGCCATACCCGCCCATCGTTTTTGACCCCTCCCACTTCTCATAAACCACACCCCTTATAGAATCCACCCACTCCGTTCCCTGTATTCCACTTGCTTCAACCCATAGTGTCAGGAGTATACAGCTCAGATCACAGGACAGAGTATACAGTCCAAGCATCATAGGACAGATATCACAGCATCACAGGACAAAGTAAATAGTTCAGCATCGCAGATCAGGGTATATAACTCAGCATCACAGGACAGAGTATATAGCTCAGCCTCGCAGATCATGGTATATAGCGCAGCCTCGCAGATCATGGTATATATGGCGCTAGAGACTGGTTGAGAGGGAAAATAATGCTATACAGACATAATACTTCAGTTGATTCCAACAGTTTGTGCCGGTTCACCCTGGTGCAATGTCAGGCATCGCATGTGATTCGCACCGCATTGCTGTGCAGATCACTTGCGATGTCTGTGCGATGCAAATTCAGCCATACAGATTGTATGGTTGAATTTGCATCGCATTCAGACTAAAATTGTGCAGGACCCTTTTTTTTGTCTGCACCAGAATCGAATCGCATAGATGTTCACACCCATACGATCCAATTCCTGTCCAAATTCACAGTTCTCACTGCGAAATGCGAACCGATCTGGGGGTGTCATTAACTTTCTATTGATACCTGCAGCGGATCGCATAGGGCAGTGTGAACTGCCTGCAAGTTCTATGCGATGCGGGAACCGGCACCGGAATCGCATTGGTTCCCGCATCGTGCGGGTGTAAACCGGCATTCAGAGCCTATGCAATTCCAGCCTGAAGCTGCAGCACCCCTTCCCTGTCTCTGATGTTACATGTGCTCCTGATAACACCCAGAGAGCCTTCATGTGATGTTAAAAAAAATCTATGCAGATCAGCCGAAGCTGCTCCAGCTATTGCCAGAAATCGGATATGTTGGAGGAGGTGTGAAATAGTATTACTGTCTGCAGCACACTATAAGCACTATATTAAAAAGGAGAGGCTCCCACAACATTTGCATATAAATATAAAAAATCCTGGGGTAATGGTGACTAGCATTACTATCTGAAGCACACTATAAGCACAACATTGAAAAAAAGAGAAGCTCCCACAACATTTGCATATAAATATAAAAAATTCTGGGGTAGTGGTCACCACTACTCCAGAATTTTTTTATTTATATGCAAATGTTGTGGGAGCCTCTCTTTTTTAATGTTGTGGTTATAGTGTGCTTCAGATAGTAATGCTAGTCACCATTACCCCAGGATTTTTTATATTTATATGTAACTGTTGTGGGAGCCTCTCCTTTTTAATGTTGTGCTTATAGTGTGCTGCAGATAATAATGCTAGTCACTGACTAGCATTACTGTCTGCAGTACACTATAAGCACAACATTAAAAAAAGAGAGTCTCCCACAACATTTGCATATAAATATAAAAAATCCTGGGGTAGCGGTCTCTTTATTAGTCCCGATTCCCCCCCGAGTGATCTATGATTGCCTTTGAACTGAATACCTCATGCTGCATGGCGCACTCTCAGTCTCTTCCTTCCTACCTTCCAGCAGCTCCTCTCGGGCCGAAGAACGGAGCTGCCGACGTCACTTCCGGTTTTCGTCTGTTCCACGAAACCCGGAAGTAACCTCTAGATTTAAACAACAATGCTCCCGCCCCTAGTGATTCCATGGGCGAAAGCTACTCAGCTCTTTGTATTGCGCCACAAGGCGGGTTAAAGGCCCGCAAATGAAACGCCACATCTGCAATCTCGTGATTGCATTGACGTGGCGCTTCCCATAGTGCACTGTGTCCAGCGCCCGAACACAGTGCACATAGTTAAAGGACTTTTTTTTTTTCCTTAAAGGGGCCGTTTTAAATTTTTTTTTTTAATTTTTTGTTTGGTGACTACAGGAAGGGGGTTGGCACTGTCTCAGAAGCTCAACAGTAATTCCACAAACTGTCACCTGATTGTGGCTTTCTTAATCAGTGAAATCTCTTCTTTGTGAGATTGGTAGTGGCAACCAAGCAAGTCATCTTCCTCCCAGATGGTGGACGGGGCTAGCAGGACTGTGACTGGCTTTAGACAGGGCCGTCTTTAATATTGATTGGACCCTGGGCAAACATTTTCCTGGGGGCCCCCCCAAGGCAATTTTGCCCTCCTCCTGCCCCCATCTTTACACAGGACTCCCTCCCCCATGCTACCCAAATCACTACATAGGACCCCCATTCCCCATACTACCCCCATAATTACAGGACCCCCCACCCACATCATTACACAGGACCCCCTCCCCCATACTTTGCCCATCACTACACAGGGCCCCCTCACCCATACTACCCCCCCCCCATTATTGCACAGGATCCATCCCCCATAATACTCCTATCATTACACAGCCCCCCTCCTGCTGAGGGTGGAGAAGCAGGAAGGGGGGTCATTGGGGGTGGAGAGGCAGGGATTGGGGTTATTGTTTAGGGTGGAGAAGGGGGGAGGGGGTTATTATTGAGGGTGGAGAAGTGGAGAGGGGGTTATTATTGAGGGTGGAGAAGCGGGGAGGGGGTTATTATTGAGGGTGGAGAAGTGAAGAGGGGGTTATTATTGAGGGTGGAGAAGCAGGAAGGGGGTTATTATTGAGGGTGGAGAAGCAGGGAGGGGGGTTATTGGGGGTGGAGAGGCAGGGATTGGGGTTATTGTTGGGGGTGGAGAGGCAGGGAGAGGGGTTATTGTTTAGGGTGGAGAAGCGGGGAGGGGGGTTATTATTGAGGGAGGAGAAGCAGGGAGGGGTTATTGTTGACAGGGCGTCTTAATAGCATCATGGGCCCCTGGGCAAAGTAATGCTTTGGGGCCCCTACAATGGAGACAGCGCAGGTAAACAGATATCAAGTAGGTAGGAGGCAGGCAAGAGGAGCTTCCCCTTTTGGGTGGAGCTCCACATTAACTACACTAACAATCATTCTGTACAGCAAAGAAACAGTGGGAAAATACTACATACATAAAGTAACAAAGCTGTCCTGTGCATATAATATATCTGCTAGATTGATACCTCCCCAGCACTCTGACCCCTCTACACCCCAGATATCCCCCCAGCACTCTGACCCCTCTACACCTCATATATCCCCCAGCACTCTGACCCCTCTACACCCCAGATATCCCCCCCAGACTCTGACCCCTCTACACCCCAGATATCCCCCCAGCACTCTGACCCCCTCTACACCTCATATATCCAGCACTGGACTCACCTATACCAATCAAACAGGCAGAAGGAGGGGCGGAGGCAGGAGCATCCCTCCGGGCATTCCAAGCCCTTCGGTGCAAACAGTGCTGGACAGCTGGGCTCACCATGACACCATCCACAATGCTACTCCTGCAGGTGGGCTCTCAGTGCTGCCATCTCAGCAGCTCCCAGTTCAGCTCCTACCCCGCAGCCTCCGAGTCCAGAGCATTCAAGCTGCATGGGGCGGGGTCAGAACATTATTGGCACTCCAGCCCTGCCCCTCCCTGCTGGCTGTGAATTAATAGGTATTGTTCTGCATAGCACGGCACACCGCTGCCAGCCTGCCGCCCCTGTGTATCCATCACTCTCAGTCCCATCATGGGGCCCCCAATTTTGGGGCAGCATGGGCTCAAGGATCAGCTGCTTTGGGGAAAGTGCAGGGGCCCCCCAACTGCAGTGCCCAGGTGTGCCCACTCATTAAAACAGCTCTGGTTTTAACAGTGGCCAATGACAGTCCTCCTCCTCCTGGAAGCAGGGACTGCCTGCCCCCCCCCCCAGCAGAATTGCACCCAAACTCTTTCCCATCACAAAAACTGACAATTGCAGCTACAGCAAAGTTAGAGAACCAATGTTTCCTATCTTTTACAATGTGTGGGGGCACAGTGACTCCCCGTCAGTGCAGGTGCGGCTTGGGGAATTCTGAAATTGCAATGCATTAGTGTCTCACTGACATCTCCCTGTGTTGCTGGGGAGGGAGTCGAGTGCCGGCAAAAGAGGCTTCGAGTGCCGCGGGTTGCTCACCCCTGGTCTAGACATAGGTCATCTGATGAGGCAGTGGGGATATTATAAAGATGATCTTGTAAAATGTTCAGAGCATTTCAATAATTTCTTCTGTATGGGGAGTTATACGACCATCAGAGTGTTTGATTTTGGGGATAGAGGTCATACAATTTTTAGCATGGTGTACTCTGGCAAGTAGCCTATTTGGTTTGTCTTTTTCTACATATAGCTTTTTACAGTAAGGGTCTCTTGCAGAGAGAGTTTTCTGGTTTAGTAAGTTTAGAAGTTGGTGTCTAGCCTCAAAAAATTGTAATAATGTGTCAGTAGACTGGTGTTGTTTGTGAGAAGTTTCAAATTGGGAGATCTGCATTAACAGATTCAGAATTTTTAATAGGTGGGATTTTTTAAGGCATGGGCCATGTTTTATAAAAATTCCCCTTAGCATTGAGTGGATGTAGGGGTATCATCTTGTTGGTAAACAGAAATTAAATGTGCGATTGCATCTACAATTTTAGTCTTGCACAGGGTGTCCTTGAATAAATTGTAATTTGGTTTCCATTTCCATTCCTGCTAACTTCTGGCAGTGAAAGGGACAGATACACTGGGGCATGGTCAGACCATAAGATATTTCCCGTAGTACAGCAAGGGTAGAATGTGAGGGCAAATTGGCTAATGAAGAAAAAATCTATCTGAGAATACGAGGAAGGAGCGGTGGAGAAAAAGTAGTCTTTGTCGGTAGGATGGGAGACCATCCATACATTCACCAAATTGTGTTGGAAAACAAAAAAATGTATTCTATTGGTCTGTGATTTAGATATTGAGCTCCTACCTGATGAAGTGTCCAGTGCGGGATCAAGAACGCAATTGAAATCCCCAGCCAGTAGAAATCACACCCTCTCCAAATTCCATGAGGTCTTGGATATGTTTAATGCTCAAGGCGATTTAGTCATTGTTAGGGATTTACATGTTTGTCAAAGTATGCTGTATGTTTTACCATTTAATGTAAGATTGTAAAGGTAAAAATAAAAAAACAAACATGTCTATACTTACCTGCTCTGTGCAATGGAATTGCATGGCCATGGAGTGGAGTGGAGGAGTGGAGGTTCATGGCCATGAACCTCCACTCCTGGTCTCTCCTCTCTGTCCAGTGACCCCAGTGGTCCCTCCTCTCTGTCCAGTGACCCCATGGGAAGCGGCTTCCCATGGGGGCACTTGTGCATGCTCGCTCCCGAGCCCTGCTGCTCCATCCATTGACACAGACAGCAGGACTCGGTCCCGCCCCTGCTCTCTCATCACTGGCTTTGATTGACAGCACTGGGAGCCAATGGCTCCCAGTGCCCCAGCAAAGCCAGCGAGACCCAGAATTGAAGGGAGAGAAGAGCTGCAGACATGCACAGAGTTGGCTCAAATGAGGGCTCAGGTAAGTGTAAGGTAGGGGGGGGAGGGGGGACGCCTAACCATTTTTTACCTTAATGCAAGGTACCTTAATGGTGTGTATTAAAGTAAAAAAAAAGTTTAGTCTTTAGAACAATTTTAAGGAAGAAATATAGTACCTCCCTTCGGGATCCAAGCAGGTATCCGGTATTTGATAAGTCAGTGGCTTGTGAAAGGTAATCTAGACCCCCCCCCCCACACACACACACACACACGCACTTAGACTGGGAGTAAGTGCTGTGATACCACATTAGGCAATATTTATTTCTCAAAGTGGGAATGTGACCAGTGTGAAAATTTGTCTCCTTAAAAAAAGACCACCTTATTCTTGTGAAAATCGTAGAGCACTTGTGACCTCTTGGAGGGCTCATTTAGACCTCTAACTTTGAATGGACACAGGCTGATAGAGGTCATGGGACTCTTCCGAGGTGGCCTGTGGCTCCTGAGACCACACCTCTTTTATACATGGAAATATCTTGCTGGAAGTTGCAGGTTGGCATTGCATGCTGCTATTAATTAATTATATGATCTACTATCTTTCTCTATCATTGACTCACTTAGTTGTACTTTCCTTAAATTGTTTGATGCATGCATGCTTTTAGCCAAGTTCATGATGTTACTTTTCATACTAAAAGGCTCCAGAGTACCCATGGGACGCAGTACTAACATGTCACCATGCTCACCAGTTGTAGGGACTGGTTGACTAGACATGTTTAGACCTGTAGTGTCTCAGCAGCTGGAGAGATACGGGTTTCCTTGCGGAAAAGAGCAGATGCCAAGGGTTTAACAAAGATCTCTGGACTACAGCGAGTAACATACACAGTGGTTCCCCTTGGAGCTACAAATCAGGTATTTTAAAGGACTGTTTACATTTTTATTGCAAGATTTCCTAGAACACACCCACTACTTCCGGATGTAACAGCACATTCCAGCTATAAGCCAACACAGGCTATTTCTCTGGATCACATCTAACTGGCCCCAGTAAAATCAGAGGAAACTGACTTTTTTACTAGTGATTTTTAGTACAGGTCACAGCTAAAATGTATTCATTCTGTAACCTGTTATTCCAAATACACTTTATTAATTTTGTAACATTTTTAGAAAAGATTCAGATCTTCAGTTCACCTGAAAGATTTGGATTGTGTTGCAAGAAAAACTACACAGTGCTTTGCAAAGTACATAGAGCCAATAACAATAGTCCATTTCCCCCACTTCTAAACAATGCCATATATTTTCCTATGAATATGTTTTTGGGAAGAAAAACATGTAGACATACTGTAGCTATAATATGTAAACTCCATGCTGAGATTCAGGGCCTATTCACATGTCTCTGTTTGTATAAAGTATATCACACATTTCCACCAAATACTATTGTGGAATGTCACAAAGAATATAACAGAATATGTTAAAAAGGAAATCAAGGCCGTAAAAACGAACGACAAATTGCAAACTGATTCGAAACTGTTCCCCACACACGGCTAATGTGTAAAGTAAAGTCTACAGGCTTGGAAAAATCAGTTTGTAAATGGATAGAAAACTGGCTAAAAGACAGAATTCAGAGAGTAGTGGTTAATGATTCTTACTCTGAATGGTCTAAGGTTATTAGTGGTGTACCCCAAGGTTCAGTGTTGGGACCCTTACTTTTTAATACCTTTATAAATGATATAGGGCCTGGGATTAAAAGTGCCACTCCAGTCTTTGCAGATGACACCAAGCTATGCGCACGCCGGCCAGGAGCTCCATGAGTCGAGTCGCAGGTCCCGCGGACTTGATCGCCGCGGGGATACCCGCAATTGCCTCACGGAGAGGAAGAACGGGGAGATGCTAATGTAAACAAGCATTTCCCCGTTCTGCCTAGTGACAGTTCTCTGATCTCTGCTCCCTGTGATCGGGAGCAGAGATCAGTGACATGTCACACGTAGCCACGCCCCCCCACAGTTAGAAACATTCCCCAGGACATACTTAACCCCTACACTGCCACCTAGTGGTTAACCCCTTCACTGCCAGTGTCATTTACACAGGAATCAGTGCATTTGTATAGCGCTGATTGCTGTATAAATGACAATGGTCCAAAAAATGTTTCAAACATGTCCGATGTGTCCGCCATAATGTCGTAGTCACGATAAAAATCGCTGATCACCGCCATTACTAGTAAAAAAAAAAAAAAAATTCATAAAAAGCCATAAAACTATCCCCTATTTTGTAAACGCTATAACTTTTGCGCAAACCAATCAATAAACGCTTATTGCGTTTTTTTATTACCAAAAATATGTAGAAGAATACGTATCGGCCTAAACTGAGGAAAAAAAATGTTTTTTTTTAAAAATTTTTGGGGATATTTATTATAGCAAAATGTAAAAAATAATGCGTTTTTTTCAAAATTGACGCTATTTTTTTGTTTATAGCGCAAACAATAAAAAACACAGAGCTGATCAAATACCACCAAAAGAAAGCTCTATTTGTGGGAAAAAAAGGGTGTCAATTTTGTTTGGGAGCCACATCGCACGACCGTGTAATTGTCAGTTAAAGCGACGCAGTACTGAATCGCAAAAAGTGCTCTGGTCAGAAAGGGGGTTAAGCGAGTTATGGACTCCAGAGAGAAAGATATAATTTTTCTCCTGTACAAATCATTAGTAAGAATTCATCTGGAATATGCAGTTCAGTTTTGGGCACCAGTTCTCAAAAAGGATATCGGGGAACTGGAGAAAGTGCAAAGAAGGGCAACCAAACTGATAAGAGGCATGAGGAGCTCAGCTATGAGGAAAGCTTAGCTGAACTGAGTTCATTCTCCCTTGAGAAGAAGAGATTAAGGGGGGATATGATCAACATACATAAATACATAAGTGGTCCATATAGTGAACTTGATGTTGAGTTATTAACTTTAAGGTCATCACAGAAGGCAAGGGGGCACTCTTTATGTCTGGAGGAAAAGAGATTTCATCTCCAAATATGGAAAGGTTTCTTCACAGTAAGAGCTGTGAAAATGTGGAATAGACTCCCTCAAGAGCTGGTTCTGGCCAGCTCAGTAGGTTGCTTTAAAAAAGGCCTGGATATTTTCCTAAATGTACATAATATAACTGGATACTAACGTTTATAGATAAAGTTGGTCCTGGGAAAATCCGATTGCCTCTCGGGGGATCAGGAAGGAATTTTTTCCCCTTCTGTAGCAAATTGGATCATGCTTTGCTGGGGGTTTTTGCTTCCTGTGGGTATAGGATTGTGTATATGGGATTGTATAATTTTTTGATTTTTTTTCCCCCCTTTTATTGGTTGAACTAGATGGACTTGTGTCTTTTTTCAACCTGACTAACTATGTAACTATAATGTGCTCCAGGGTTGTTTTAAAAGTTCCTGAACTGTTATTTTTTTTTTCACAGTTACATGCATAAAGGATTCACAAAAGAATGAATGGTAGTGCATAGTAACAGGATCAAATTAACACAACAGGATATAGATCATTATTTTCCTAAAAATTACAGTTATTTCCTGCTGAGTTCAATGGGATAAGATATTTACTATCTTGTTGCTAAAATAAAGAGGATAAGGCCTCTTTCACACGGATGATCCGTATGTCCGTTTTTCATCCATCCGTTTTCGGATGAAAAACGGACATACAGTCATCCCTATGGAGCGTCGGATGTCAGCGGTGACATGTCCGCTGACATCCGACCCCGCTCCGATCCGAAAAGTGTAACGGAGGAAAAACCTACTTTTCCCTCCGTTTTCGGATCGGATCGGATGACGACGGACACTACGGACCGTCATCATCCGATCCCCCCATAGGGGAGAGCGGCGCTCTGACAGGTCCGTCGCTGCACAGCGTGCAGCGATGCACCTGTCATCTTCCTGCTCAGCGGGGATCGGCGGAGCGATCCCCGCTGAGCCAGCGTGTGTTCACGGGGCGGATCATGACTGATCTGCCCCGTGTGAAAGAGGCCTAAGTATATCCTACTTCAGGCATGTGACTATAATTCTATTTCATTGGAAAATACCTGTAACTTTTTTAAAAAAATAAGGGAGCTTGTCCTGGTGTGCTAGCTTTGTGAGTTGAAGATGACTGTTATTTTCAGCAATAACAAGCAATTAAAGTTGGAAATAAGTTACATGACTGAAAAAAATGGCAATTCATGCAAGCTATGTACCATTTAGGTTTTTTGTTGTATGTGTTCCATTAAAGTGATATATCTATTCCAGATAGACAACAGAACCTGAGAAGAAATAAGGAGAAATCCCCATCTTGGAAAGTTGGCTCTGGAACAGGTGTCCAACTGGAGGATTTCTCCCAAAAAGCCTGACAGATGACCTGATCCTCTCCTACACTATCCACTACTTCCACCACTATACTATCTAAAAGTACACAAAAACATAATTGGTATATATATATATATATATATATATATATATATATATATATATATATATATATATATATGTAGCATGGTCCCCTTGAAGACTGCTTGGATTTATCTGCTCATCTGCATCGCCAAGACCCTGTGAACCTTCCAACCCACCTGACACTCTGGGTTCAAACATCTTTCACAAGCACCTTCAAATGACACATCACACAAGTCAATATATTTTTATTATCTCAGCTTTTACTGGAGTAAGTAAGTAGTATTCATTTACAAAAGAGAAGGGCAATAGATCAACCAAGTTCTGGATAACAGCCCAGACTCGGTAGAGGAATTCTTCCAAAGACAGCTTAAGAACAGTTTAACAGTGGGAGGATACAATACACACGTATGTACAATGAGATACCACCTGAAGCATGACCTGTAGGACAATAAAGGGTTAAATGTTGAATGCAGTTGGTTACACTCTAAAGGGGGACCCCGGGCCGGCCTATTCAACCTTCGAATCCTAATGAGAGATCACACAGAATAAAGATAGTGTAGGGCCCTTTAAATAGTAACAACAGCAATGTCCGAGGTGCAGGCCTGATACAGTGCCTTGAAAAAGTATTCATACCCCTTTACATTTTCCACATTTTTCATATTACAACCAA
This sequence comes from Aquarana catesbeiana, assembly GCF_042186555.1. Classification (NCBI taxonomy): domain Eukaryota; kingdom Metazoa; phylum Chordata; class Amphibia; order Anura; family Ranidae; genus Aquarana; species Aquarana catesbeiana. The sequence goes on from NC_133327.1 coordinate 125,579,144, forward strand.
AAACGTAAATGTATTTTATTGGGATTTTATATACTAGACTAACACAAAGTGGCACATAATTGTGAAGTGGAAGGAAAATGATGAAAGGCTTTCAAAATTCTTTACAAATAGACATCTGAAACGTGTGCCGTAAATTTGTATTCAGCCCCCTTTACTCTGATACTCCTAACTAAAATCTAGTGGAACCAATTGCCTTCAGAAGTCACCTAATTAGTAAATAGAGTCCATCTGTGTGTAATTTAATCTCAGAATAAATGCAGCCGTTCTATGAAGCCCTCAGAGGTTTGTTAGAGAACCTTAGTGAACAAACCGCATCATGAAGGCCAATGAACACACCAGACAGGTCAGAGATAAAGTTGTGGAGAAGTTTAAAGCAGGGTTAGATTATAAAAAAAATATCCCAAGCTTTGAACATTTCACAGAGCACTGTTCAAACCATCATCTGGAAATGGAAAGAGTATGGCACAGCTGCAAACCTACCAAGACATGGCCACCCACCTAAACTGACAGGCCGGACAAAGAGAGCATTAATCAGAGAAGCAGCCAAGAGGCCCATGGTAACTCTGGAGGAGCTGCAGAGATCCACAGCTCAGGTGGGAGAATCTGTCCACAGCACAACTATTAGTCGTACACTCTGCAAATCTGGCCTTTATGGAAGAGTGACAAGAAGAAAGCCATTGTTGAAAAAAAGGCATAAGAAGTCCCATTTGCAGTTTGCGAGAAGCCTCGTGGGGACACAACAAACATGTGGAACAAGGTGCTCTTGTCAGATGAGACCAAAATTTAACTTTTTGGCCTAAAAGCAAAATGCTATGTGTGGCAGAAAACTAACACTGCATATCACCCTGAACACACTATCCCCACCGTGAAACATGATGGTGGTAGCATCATGTTGTGGGGATGCTTTTCTTCAGCAGGGAAGCTTGTCAGAGTTGATGGTAATATGGATGTAGCAAAATAAATGGCAATCTTAGAAGAAAACCTGTAATGCCCCATACACATGATCAGAAATTCTGCCAGCAAAAGTCGGATGTGAGCTTTTGGTCAGAAATTCCGACCATGTGTATGCTCCATCAGACTTTTGCTGGCAGAATTCCAGCCAGCAAAAGATTGAGAGCAGGTTCTCTATTTTACGGTCGGAAAAAGTTCCTATCCGAAAATGCGTTCGTCTGTATGCAATTCGGATGCGCAAAAAATCACGCATGCTCGGAAGCATTGAACTTTGTTTGCTCGGCTCGTCGTAGTGTTGTACATCACTGCGTTCTTGGCGGTCGAAAGTTTAGAGAACTTTTGTGTGACCGTGTGTATGCAAGGCAAGCTTGAGCAGAATTCCGTCGGAAAAACCATCCATGTTTTAACTGACGAAATTTCTGAACGTCTGCAAAAGACTTGAGACTGGGGCGGAGGTTCACCTTCCAGCAGGACAATGACCCTAAACATACAACCAGAGCTACAATGAAATGGTTTATATCAAAGCATATTCATGTGTTAGAATGGCCCAGTCAAAGTCCAGACCTAAATCCAATTGAGAGTCTGTGGCAAGACTTAAAAATTGCTGTTCACATCCACTCTCCATCCAATTTGACAGAGCTTGAGCTATTTTGCAAAGAAGAATTGGCAAAAATTTCACTCTCTAGATGTGCAAAGCTGGGACAGAAAGCCGTAAAAAGATTTGCAGCTGTAATTGCAGGGAAACACGCCACACTTTTCAGATATTTATTTGTAAAAAAATTTGAAAACCATTTATCATTTTTCTTCCACTACACAATTATGTGCCACTTTGTGTTGGTCTATCACATAAAATACCAATAAAATACATTTACGTTTTTGGTTGTAACATGACAAAATGTGGAAAATGTAAATGGGGTATGAATACATTTTCAAGGCACTGTAGTCTTCACCAGCAGTTGGAGCTCATTAGATTATATCCAATAAGGCACAGTGATGCATTAACAGACTGACTGGCTTAAAAAGGCTAATGGTACTCCTTGAAATGGTTGTAGGTAAACGTGTCTATGTACAGTGTTCAAATAGAGTTTGCAGTAAAGTGATCCCAAGGTAAAGGTGTCTGTACACAGTGTTCAAATAAAGTAACCAGGAAAAGATTGCAGAAGCTGAGCGATTGGCCTCTCACCAACGACTGAACTGAACTGGATGCCTTGCAGACAGCGACCCGGAAATAGACGTCCATCAATGGAACCGCCAGCGATGGCCCACGGATGCGGAGCACGGATGAACATTATGTCGAGCTGCTGAGTTGGTGCCGCATAGATGTCTGACGAACAGCAAGAAGAGTTGGGCCTTCCGAGGCCAGGCTGGAATCACATGGACACCGCGTGGTAGGCCGCAACCTCTCTCTCCCCGTCATGGAGAGGTGTGCATTCCGCAAGGCCCAGGAAGAAGAGAGCGTGGGGCAGATCTCCGATCTCCTTTATAGGCTTTCCCCGCAGTCTCCTCAACTGGTAGCAAGGATCCCTGGATGTGTAGTCCCTGTGTATGGTTAGGCAATGAAATCGCTGGTCAGAAAGACTACTAATCCCACAATCCATTGGGTTGGGTTTACCAATATGATGACAGTCACGGGTGCCCAGCATTAAAAAGACACAACGACAGGTAGAGAATGATGAGAAAACATACTGTATTACGATTATGGTCCACCATCGCAACATCTACACTTTAAAATATTTTTTTTTTTTCAAATGTATGTACCCAGGTGTTTGGCTAGAGACAGAGAGCGATATAGGAGATTGTGCTGCAGTTCTCTCTGTGCTCCCAATGGACTTTAGCTGAATAGGTTAACGCTACCTCACCTCCATCCACCAGGGGAGCTAACAAGAAGAAAAAAGGCAAGAGACATAATAGTTGGTAGTACTGAATCATGGAAAATGAAGTTTGAGAATCAAATTTACTATAGCAGTCTATGGACCATTGGGCTACAATTCCCAAAGCGAGCTGGGTGTAATGGGCGAGAAAGTTGTACTTTCTCAGGCTGAAAAAACGAGGAAATTCAGAAGTAAGCTGACAACTGAACCGTGAGACGCCTGTTGCTGTGTCGCTGGGATTGGTGAGAGGAAAACTGCTGCCATTAACTTGTTGCTGCTAGCAAAGATTGAGCACATAGGGACTGGCCATCTAACAAGCAACATTATTTACTACATGCAGATTTTACTCATGTGCACCACCATAAAGACTGGGCCCCGATGCTAGCCGGATAAAGGACTATGGTAAAGACTACTCAATCAAACAGCTGCTTCACTAGAACTTTGCTATAGGCCATAGTAATATGTACCTCTTAAGGCAGTTTTAAATTTGTTCACTGCTATTCATATAGAGTGCACTCCAAAGTGGATATAGCTTACTGTTTACAGAGGAGTTATCACAGTACTGATTAGCATTACCGATACTGTTTTCTAATGTCATTACTTATTGCTGATTTTGTGGATTACCGGGTTTACTGTAATTTAGCTGCATAGAACTCCATAGTGAACATAGTGGTTAGTGAACTGTGATTGGTCTAATCTTTTTCTTATTCATTGATGTGCATACTGCTTTTTACTGCAACCCATGACAATATATTTTGTTAATTTACCACCAGTCTAAAGTTTGCTTTTGATATTGAAGTTGTGTGCATGGTAACTACTGTATATTTTTGTTTTCAGAAGTAGGGCAGTATCCATTTTCTTAACCTGGTGTGTCAGTGGGGCTGAGGTTCTTCTCAAAGTCGAGGCAGAAGAACAGAGAACACATTCTACCCAGGGGCTGCTGAGTGGTGTAGTGCTACATGTAAAAACAGAAAAATTGAATCAGTAGAATGTCATCATATTGTTTGCAAGGGCTTCTATGGTTTATGTAAAGAAATCTAAGGCCGGCAATAGACAAATCGATTTTCTTTCCTGAGGGTCAGGAGAAGCTGTCCCTTCGGGGAGAACACAGTGTTTCTTGCTAGCGGCTGTGACAGAGCTAGCAATAATCACATGTACAATCCGGCAGGCTGGTTGTACCCAAGTTGATCGATTGAATAGATCCGGCTATGGCTGGCTTTACAAAAAGCGACGGATTTACATCTCTGGAGTGCATAGAAATACAACCTTTAATGTCCAAAGCAACACTTATTTGTTAGGGTCACCTTCTTTACACAGAACATTTTATACTTAACAGGTCCGAACCTGGTATAATAGATTAAGGCAATGTGTTTATAGGAGATGACTTTTTACTAAGGATGGGGAAGAAATGTGTGGTCAATAACTATTTCTGCTCCCATGGATGCCCATGCATGTTCCGATATGCATACATTCATATTCGCGTGCTATACAGTTAAAAAAAAAATCTATATTATGGCAGCATCCTGCTACATCGACATCAACTTAACCAGGATTCAGACTTGCTTTTATTGGACAATAAATAATTAAAGTGTTTTTTATTGAAATCAACAGAACAATTCCAGTTCAGAATTGCAACTTGTCAATAAATTTTATTCCAGGGACAGTGTCCCTAGTGTATAAGCAGGGATAGGAGCTAATTCTGTATCGGAGTCTTCACAATAGGCTGGTGGGTTTATGATGAAATAGCTGCATTCCTGACATTAGCATCCAGATAGAAGCACAATGAGGTGTGTGAAAACAGAAAGGGGGGAGGTGAGGAATAAGAAATGCTTCCTGCCTGCTTTTTCTCTTCAAGTCGCAGATGGAGATGTTGTCATTATGTCGCATAAATAACCTGGTAGATTCAATAATTACATTTGAAAGTACGTCTGAAGCTTGTATCCAAGGGAGGGTACAAAACTTCTAATTACTAAAGATATCCATAGAAATGAAATGACACTTGCTTGGTCTGGCAGAAGGTGGGGTGGCAGTCTGATGTCTAGTCTGGTAGACAACCTGAAATGATCTCAGGTAGATTGACTTGAGAACCTTGTTTGATTATTATTCTTTACTATCAGATTAGCTGGCACTGGATGTGCCTAACTGTGCCTCCCTCATCCATAAGTACAAACCAGTATGCATTAGCTAGCAGAGTATATATGTTTATAGGGCTGCTGTCTGAGAAACAACCCTCAAGGTGGTTGTATTGGGCTACTTTTCTAAGCTTCCTTGTGGTTTCATAGCTAGCCTAAAGTGGACAGATTGTCAATAATTGAGGATTTGTTGTCTTAAATAGGTATAGTTTAATTATATGTAGTGACTTTACGTGATGCTGCTTCTGACTGTGGATCTATCCATTCCCCACTTCTTCTGATGCCTCCAGATGCCCTCCTCCTGTTTTGCTGCTCTCTGTGGATCAATCCTTTCTCTTCTTCCCCTTCTCCTAATTCCTTTTGATTCCCTCCCTTTTGTGCTGCTGCTGTCTATGTTTTAGTCCCTCTTGCACCTCTCCTCTTGCCTCATAATGCTCTACAGTTGGGTGTGCTGCTACTGCTGTTTGTGGATCTGCCCCTTCTCTACTGCTCCCTTAATTCCTCATTCCATCTTGTGCAGCTACTATTTGGGGATCTGGCCTCCTCCATCTCCCCTGCTTTATCAGCTCTGTGTTTTATTTATTACAGGTCCTTATATAGCTCTGTCAATTTACGCAGCACTTTACAAATATTATTACATATTCACATCAGCCCCTGCCCTCAAGGAGCTTATACTCTAAGGTGTTGTGATCTCAGCTGAGAGAAGCAGCAAAGCCTGGGGCCTCTCATGCAGGCTTTTCCCAGGCAAGCATGGATCATATTGGGGAAGACGAAGGTGGAGGCTCTCCAGAGGCACTGAGGCCTACTCCATGTGCTCAAGCTGCAATGGATCCTGGGCCTGTCCCTATGCAAGAGGTGTCCTTACCAGTCCTTCAGGATAGAGTGGTGAACAGACTTTGCCACACTGCTAAAGAGGAACAGAAACTTTCTGTCATGACAGAGGATCTCAGGATAAAGAAATCTCTGCAAAGTAAGTCTGGAAACTGTAAGAGGGAAGTCTCCAAGCTGAAGCCTCTGGAAGAGGCACTGAAAAAGCAGGAGAAGTTGGTTGCTTCTCTGAAGGAGAGAACCGGTGTGTTAAGAGAAAAGTGTGAGAATGAGGAGAGATTCCAACCGATGAAGGAGAGTGCCTGTGCCAGTACCAGCCAGAGAGTGGATGCCGCAGTAATGGCGACAGTATGGATGGGGGGTAAGGAAGTGGCTTCACATAGTGGCCCCAGTACTACCCCTGTCTCAGGATCTGTTGCACCTGAGTCACTATCTGTCCCCCTCTCTCTCCAGCAGCCTGGGTCATCTCAGGAGGAGGTTGAGGAAAATGGCAGATTGCTGCAGACCATTATAGAAATGGAATCTCCCTTGAGTGGCACCAATCCATCAGATGAAGATCATGGGAATGCAGGCATGTATCCAGACAGAGAAGTTTCTGCTGGCTGTGAGGAGTCCCACATGTACATTAACAGTGCAGAGCAGGAATGTCGCATGAACATTGAAAATGCAGAGCAGGAATGTCGCATGACAAACCAGATTTCAGAGGTTCCTATGCAGCCAGTTAATGTGTCATCTGTCCCAGTTATGAACTATGCTAAGTCATGCTGCTGCTGGTGGAAGGGAGCCAGTTGTGCGATTTTCACCTAACGTACCTTCTTCCATTAAACGCAGGAATGTGGTACAGTTCAGGTGGGAGGGAAAAGATATTCCACCTATCAGGAGGGAGGTTGTGGATAAAATCCTAGCCATGGGATTTAAGGCAGAGGATATTTATGCGCTTATTAGTCCGGCTGGTTCATATGAATATGATTTATCCTTTGTGCGTCCAGAGTCGCTGGATCTGTTTTGAGAGCGGTTTGAGCATGTATATAGGGACCAGCTGGACTGGAAGGGGCTTGTCCCCAAAGTTGTCTCACGTCAGCGCTTGATTAAAAATGTGACTATCCTGACAAGGAATGAGTCTATACTGCCCGAGGATTTATGGGTCTGGTTGAGGAGGTTTGGTGAAACGTTGTGTCCCCTAAAAAAGATTGAGGCTGATAGAGGAATCTGGATGGGTGGGTGGTCAGTGTCAATGAGGTTGAGTGTGTGTGGGAATGTGGTCCAGCATTTGCCCTCCTCTGCCTTTATTGGTAGAGATAGGATTACTGTCTTCTACCCTGGTCAACCTAAGCTGCGCCATAAATGTGGAGTCAAGGGACATTTCTCCTCTAAATCTCCAGAACAGAATGGTTCTTTGTGTCAGGAACTAGGACATCTGGCGAGGGACTGTAACATCATTAAATGTAACCTATGTGATAAGGTTGGTCACCCTTATAGCCGGTGCCCTGAGGCTTTGCACAATAAGCCAGAGTTAGTGGAGGAATTTTTCCGTCTGGATTGAGAAGAGTCTGGGTTGGCGGAGGTTGTACCAGGGGATCCTAGTGTCTCTGTCTCGTCAGAATCTGTGTCTGTGATGCCGTCTGTGGTGTCAGTGTCCCCCCAGTCTGTGGTGTCAGTGTCCCCCCAGTCTGTGGTTTCCCAGTCAGTGTCAGAAAGTGTGGTTGTCAAGTCTGTGTCTGCATCTATTGTTTCTCCTAGTGTAGTGAAGGGTAGGGTGCTGGACCAGAGTGTATGGTGGTGCCAACCGCTCCTTGGCATACCAGAAGTGTGGATGGAGGGAGGGAGGGATTGGATGATGGTGGAGGGGGAGGTGGGAAGGGCATGAAGGTGGCTGGTGCAGAATGCAAGGTGAATGATGTGGAAATCAGGGTGAATGATGTGGAAGTCGGGGTGAATGATGTGGGGGAGGGGTTAATGGGGGGTTTTGGAATCGCATCCTGATGGCAATTAAGTCTCAAAATGTTTCTTAGCCTGGATTGTGTTTAAGTTGAGGTTTGGGGTTTGTAGTTGTCATTAAAATATGTTTCTTTCTATGTTATCTTGTCAGGAAATTGTTTTCTTTATTTGCTGATGTAAGCACGCTTGTTTTTGTTTAGTTGTTGTTTATTTTTGTGTAAATATGTTTTTATTAATGAACTGAATGTTTGTATGTTTTTTTTTCAATAAAAAAAATTTATACTCTAAGGTGTTTCCTCAACCTCATCAAGTGGTTTATAACACAAGGAAGCAAAGTTCTGCTTCTCTACCAATATGGACGCCACCACAACAAAGACTAGTTTTTGTCCCTCATTTTGCATTTTTTGACTTCCACTTTAAGTGTTCACAAGTGAATAATAAAATAGTAATAATGCTTAAAATATGGTCACAGTTAAAACAGTGCAATCAGTTGAATGTTTCAATATACAAACTTGACAGCCTTGTCCTGTTGTTTTGTAACAGTTGTAGTATCTAGCAAGCAAAGACATTGTGGCTCTAGTTCTCCATCTTATTTTAGTGGCTCCCTAGGCTGCCCAACAACGTTCTCTGATTGGACAAGATGGAGAGGTGATGCGGTGGAATCACACTCTCCACTTCATTCAATCAGACAACTTTTTGAATTTATTGATAAAGTGCAACGTGTTCTCTGAATGGCACCCATGCTGAATGATTGACCCCCGTGTTCACTAAGCAGCAGGGTAACCACTCAGTATGGGACCTCAAAGCTAGCAGCAATCACTGTAGTAGTGGTGTCTACTACAGTGATTCCCAGCTTCCACAGGGATCATTAGGTGTGGCAAATTACATTTAACGCCTGCAAGGTGATTTGGTCACACTATATTGCTATATGGTGCTTAAGCCCACTTATTGCGTCAAAGTACCCCATTATCAGTGGGTCCTACTCTATTTATAGAATGAAAGATCCTGCTTCTCTGAAACATGGGACAAATACACTCCTCTATATGTGAGCATTAAAGGACTCCTATATCACAGGTGGACACTAATAAGAGATAATGGCAAGGGGGATGGGGTGCTCCATCCCAAGGGATCTGGTCAGGTTCCATACAATAGACAAACAAATACTTGGGGGGCACACCCTAAAAAATGCATTAAAAATGGTGCAGCCATAAGACCATACAAACAGAACAAAATATTACAGCGCACACATACAAAAATGTCATTTAACTCTTGCAAGGCTATTTAAAATACCCGAACAATATATTATTCTATATACTTTATAATTCTCAATTGATTTGTCTCACACTATTTCAAGGATAAAGCTGAGAGTATGAAGAGTATGAAATTTGCTGTTTGGAGAGTCCTTGTGTAGACCAGGATCATGGTAAAACCTGTAAAGCCCTATACACCACTAGTTTTTTTTATTCAACCCAGCGGGTTGAACGAAAAAAAAACTGACAGCTCAGGTCGGAGCTACGGCACTAACAATACAATGTTAGTGCAGTGATCTCCCCTTCTGAGCTATTGTGTTCTGACAGGGGTACAGCCCCCATCCCCACCAAAACACTCCGGTCAGTGCTCTTCACCATTGGCTGTGAGTGCTGATCGGGAGTCGTCGGCAGACCTTTTTCGGTCATGAGCCGACGGACGCCGGCTGAACGGACTGGCTGCCATACCCACGGGCCAAATGTCAGCCGGTTTCTATTTGACTAACCGATGCTGGCCAACCTTCGGCCCATGTGTACTAGGCTTAAGAGTGGTCATAACCGTGCTGCCTCCCTATGTGACCACAAAGGCTTGTGTACCCACAGCTATGGCAGGAACCCATCTAGCTAAAAGCTGCAAGTCATGGTCAAAGAGATGTTCACACGCTGAAGTATTATCACTTTAAAAGTAGTAGGGTAAAAAATGAATAAAAAATATATAAAAATAATAAGATGTCCATTTTATGAGGATTTACTAAATAGCAATGTTTGGTTTAAAGGTTAATATCCACTTTAAGAGAGCATTTAACATTAATAGTATGTGCGTATGGCTCATGTTAATGATATTTCAATGATTTTAGGCAGGAACATGCCAAGTCTTTTTTTTTCCATGTTTGTGAAGAGACATACGGAGGAAGGATGTGTGAAGAAGACAGAGAGCAGATGGCAGATTCAGGTGCTGCTGGGAATTAATGACAAAGCATCTCAGCAGACGGGCCTTCTCCTCACAATGATTAAATAAGGGGGATTTCTACTCATAGGGCCAGCTGGCAAGCACAGCTAAACACCCTCCAGCTACAATATGGACACATTAGGCAAATATTCCTAACGGTCAGCTCCCCAGAGTCACAGTATGCCTTTTTACTTAGAACGTTTATGACTTTTAGAGGGTTAGCTCTATACAATCCTGTCAGTGTTCTTGCGAAATGTTCCATAGCACCATGAATTTATATTAAGGCCCCTTGCACTCTGGGAGTTTAGCTTGTATGTGTTCAATCCCGGCATTTAAGTACGCCTGGGAGGCACAGGTGCAGCGCCCAGCCCCGCTGCTTGCTGCCTGTAATAGTCTATGGCAGGCTGAAATGGGCTATGGTTGGACAGGGCTAAAAGCCGCACTGAGTGGTACTCACATTTAGCACTGTATATGTTCAGGGACGTATACCTAGAACTAAATGCATAGGGCCTTAAATATGAATATCTGTCATAGACTTTGAGAGGCTGCAGGGAGCGAGGCTGCGCCTATGCCTAAAATGTCGAGATTGGATGCACATGGGATAAACGCCTAGTGGATAAGGAGCCTCAATGTAAATACATGCCATGTTACATGAAGAGCAAAAGCCATAAACGTTTAATAGAAGTAAAAAGACATATTGTGACTCTGGGGAACTGGCCTTTAGGAATATTTGCCTAATGTGTCCACATTCATGTGTGTTTGTAGCTAGACCTGGGTTTGGACGCACAATGGCTAAACATGTGTGCAAAGAACCTAAAACTGCCTGCATTCCTTTCTTTATACAAGAAATGGAAGAACAATGAATTAATAATTATTTTCATATACTGAGTTCATTTAAGTCTTTTTTTTGTTTTTGATTGGCTGACAGGTTTTCCTTAAGACAACAATAGAAGAGGAGGGTGCACCGACCTACCACATTACCTCAATAAAATTTTATTCAAAAGGTGAAAACAACAATAAATCTACTCACACCTGCATATTGTATAAACGCATATCATAGCAAGTGGGACCAATCGCCTTTGGGTCTACTGTAGTCTAGCGGTTTGACCACCTGATCTTCCCACAGAACTGATGGACTACAGTAGACCTGAAGGCGATTGGTCCCACTTGCTGTGATATGCGTTTATACAATATGCGTTTGTGAGTGGATTTATTGTTGTTTTGGGATGAAATTTTATTGAGGTAATGCGCTAGGTCGGTGCGCCCTTCTCTTTTTATTGTTTTACAGTCCATAAAGATACCAATTGTCCTAAGGGGGCAGCAAGACTATTGGCGCTGAGAAGGAATTCCTACACTGCGTACCTCTTGGTTAACCATTTAGCGTAGGAGAATGGCTTTTCAAAATATTGAGGTTTGCTTTAAAGCAGAGTTCCAGCCTTTTAAAAAAAAAAAAAAACACCCCTGCAATGGTCACTTCTTACATTCTTGCATATTTAGTAAATTAACTCTTTTTGTTTAGATAGTTGTACAAATTACTCACTGTCACCTCCTTAGTAAGTGCGCTCCCATCTTCAGTATGGGCCTATGAAGCCCACTCATAGCTCCTTCCGGGATACCCGATCTCGCATATGCGCATTGCGTACAAAGCAAAGTGCACTCGTATTGCAGAGGCTGCCTATTGACTCCTGGGATTGATGACCCTTATATCCAAGAAGCCAACGGCGGCCGGAGGTGACAACTGTGGAAGTGCACCTGTTTATTGGCCAAAATAGGTAATAAACTCTGAAAAAAAAAAGCAATCCGTGATTATTGGCAATGTGATCAGCAACGCGAGGGGAGGGTGAATTTTAAAAGTCGTGTAGAACTCCTCTTTAAGGCTATTATAATTGCTATGAACCAAAGAGAACAATTGTTTGCCCATGGGACTTTGAAGAGTTGTGCCAAACAAAGTAAATATCCGTGTAATAAGAAAATATACAATTTATACTATATCAAGTTTTAAAATTGAGCAAAGTAAACACTACAAGTACAATATACACATTACTGAATATGACATATATACAATGTTGGAAAAACAATTGCTATTATACAGTAATTGGTATGTTGTTTATTCCATGGGGAATGATTTGAATCCTAAACAATTTCTCCTTGACATTGATGCAAAGGACCCTGAAAAACGAGCCTACCTCTGTGCCTGGGAGTGGCAGGTGTTTGCATACAGCCGCGTAGTCGCATACATATTAATGTCAGATTCTGGTAACTGCACATCTAAGCGTTTCCAGGGAAGAATGAGCATCCCTGCACAGGAACTGTCTGCATCCAGGGGTGCACATCCATCTCTGCGTGCCAGCAAAGACTCGGGTGTGCAGTTACCAATATAGAGCCACAGCCTGTCATTGATTTGTACGGGTGGCTGCACGCAAACACCTGTCACTCTTAGGACAGAGATACAATCCCTTTTCACAATGCATCACTCTCTGAGCCCATATGAATGAGAAAATATTTAAGAATCAAATTATTCCTAATGGAATAACCAACAAACTCATGTGATTGAGCCCAAAGCTAGCTGACATGCAACGCATTAGATAGTGTACATCAGCCAAGCTCTCCATAAGCAGATACACACAGTGCTGACAGCTGACAGCTCTTCCAACGACTCTTCCAAAAGACCCAGAATTCCCTGGGGCACGCGATTTCCTGAGCTCAGGCCCATCCCATCCCACATGTCCCAACCAATCGTTCCCCTTTTCATTTACCTAGCCATGCCTTCATCAGTCAAGGCTCTCTTTCCCTAGGCGGGGCTCAAGAGGCCTTCATATTTCTGCTTACTCAACTAAGAACAATAGGAATCTGCTGACCATTTGTCAATGCAATGATCAGCACCCATTTTATCACCATATATAGTCAGATGTTCATACAGTTGTGTCAGAAACATTAAAATCATAAAATAATAGGTGGAGGGGCTGATATACAAACATGAGAAGTGAGATGAAGGCCATTAAAGTATTGTAAAGATCAACTCTGTTTCCAAATATGTAGGTAATGTAGGTGAACTCCATTTCTTTTCATTTTGCTCTATGCGACAGGTTACCTTTACTCCAATTCACTTCACCACACCTATCCTCACATTTTATTATATCAGGCCAATTGCTTTAAATAAAGTACTACACAACTGTGTTCTCTTGCTCCTTCCTTGTGGCCCTCAGTGCCTTAAAATGGAACTCCAGGCAGAAAAAAAAGACACAAATCAATTAAGTTCTGTATTCATTAATACATATAATATAAAATATATATATAATATTATATTTTTAAGCAGTATAAGTAATTGAAATTGACTTGCTATCAGCTACCTGCAGTCCCTGTACACCAAAGCTTAAAGAGAAGGAGGAAGAAGCAGCACAAGGAGCCAATTAGTTGTGCTGCGGTGTAACAAACATGATGATAGAAGAGAGATGAAAAATATAAATCCTTTAGCAGGTAAAATACCTACTGTACAGTATATGTATTTCATTGGGGGAATTTAGCCATTTATCTGGGGTTCAGCTTTAAAGCGGTATTGTACCATAAACCAAAAATGTAATATATTGCAGCTTACCAATCATTTGATGTAGTGGCTGAATTAGTTTTCTTTTATAGGCTTTTCCCCTCTGTTTTCACCTGGTGTTCTGGCCATGTACACACCACCCGTATTAAGCCAGCCATAGATGGTTTTGAATCTCGGCAAGTTCAGCAGGGTCCAGCTGAGATTCGAACCATGTATGGGCAGGCTGGTTGTACCCAAGTTGATCCATCAATCAACTTGGGTACAACCAGCATGTCAGATTGTTCATGCGTATATAGCCAATGGCAACGCAGTAGCTGTCAGGGAATTCCTGTAAGATGCCTGGCTAACAGAAATGTGCATTTGCGCACGAACCTCCGCAGAATGGCTATCAGGAATGCGCATGCACGCAGGAAGGCACGCACGTGAAAAGGCGCGCGCACAATGTATGTTGGTGCCAGACGGACTATTTAAGGATTCCTCTGTCTGTGCTCTAATGCTGACTGGTCTTCAGCAGTTCCCTGTGTCCTGTGTACTTCCAGTGTTTCCTCATTTGCTGACCCAGCTTACTCCTGACCTGATCTCGGATACCGCTTGTCTTGTCGCTAGTTCCTGACCCGGCTCGTTCCTGACTTTGGCTCTGCTACTGATTCGGTACCTCTTTGCCCGCCTGTTGATGACCCTGGCTAATCCTGTGACCACGCTCCTGTCTTTGATCCTGGCTTCCCGACTCATTCCGAGTGTCTGCCTAGCTGTCTGTGATCACAGTTCTCTAGCCCTGCAGTGCAAGGGGAGGGCTTCCTTAACCTCAGCTGAACTACGGTGCACAGCTACTGCTCCTCACGAGTTGGTTCTCCTGTTTCCTCTGAATCGCATCTCCTGCTGCAAATCTCTGGGTCTACACCTACAGGCGCTCCTGTCCCTTGGCGCCCTCTGTTTCGCTCTCAGTGGGTCCTGGGTTGGAAATAGAAGAGAGGCTGACCTCATCATTTCAGTCACCTTTCAGATAGATGACAGTAGCTCCACGAGAGGGATTCACCTATCAACATTGGATTTGTTGATTTGTCAATCAAGCAATTTTCTTTCTTGCAAAAAAATCGCACCATCTATGGCCAGCTCTGGACAGCAGCATTCTCAGTTTTGGGGGGAGGGGAGTGTTAGATGTACCAGGCGATTTACATACACTAAAAAAAAACTGAAGCCAAACTTCAGCTAACACTTTATAAGCAGTTACAGCAAACCGTTTTTTTTCCCCTTTGGGATAAATAAAAGCTGACCATTGTAAGCACTCCTGTCAGTGGTAAACAGTTTGTCTCAATCATCTTACTGCTACATATGCAGGACAGCTTATGTACAGATTGGCCAGATCACCAGGTGGAAATAAAAGAAAAAAGCCTAAAAAAAGAAAAGAAATGCAGCCATCATATCTAAGAATTGGTAAACTGTAATATAGTAAATGTTTGTTTTTGGGTTTAATAAAAAAAAAGCACGAAAACCCCATTGGTGGGTGGGACTTTGAAAGTGACCAAAAACAGTACTTGTATCATATAAAACGAGTTTCTTACAAAAATATATATTGAGTAAAAAGACTTAAGTCATCAAGGACAAAAGAATACAACAACATTTATACATTTGTATGGGTTGCGGTATATATACAGACACATGTAGGCTACTCTTTTACTTTATTGTTACACGGGACTTTCCCAGTTCCTGCAATGTATGGGTTACTGATATTCTCTGGTATGTGACCTATGCTACTTATTTTGTGTGTTTTATGTAATTTTATTCTAGTCTATATTTGAGATAATATATATATTGTCTGTGCCAAATGCTCATTTAATGACATATATGTTTCTCTAATAGATACCTGGCTTTGTATGTTAAAAAATTCCTAAAGAAGGGCATCAAGCCGGAAACGTCGGGTTCATCCATTAAGTCTACATGTGTCTGTATATATACCACAACCCATACAAATGTACAAATGTTGATGTATTCTTTGGTCCTTGATGACTTAAGTCTTTTAACTCAATATATATTTTTGTAATAAACTTCTGTTTTATATGATACAAGTACTGTTTTTGGTCACTTTCAAAGTCCCACCCACCAATGGGGGTTTTGTGTGTTTTTTTCCTACAATTTTGGGATGTGGTGACCTTTAAACAGCTGATCCCACAGGTCTTGGAACTCTTTTTCCGTTTTTTTTTTGGGGGGGGGGTTTATTTTTTTGGAAAAAAAGACCCAGCTTTTCTCCACTGATAAAAGCTAAACTTCCTTACTTAGTTTTGCAGCTTTTTAGAAAATCTTTTAAGGCTGTGTATTCTGTATTCTGGGAATAAGTGTTTAAGTTGTAATTGTTTAAAGTCTAAAGAAAAAAGTGATAGAAGCCTGCGATTTTTTATAGAATAGATTTTTTAGGTTTCTACTATCAAATAACTTCCTTCCCTTTCTCCTGGCAATTTTATTTTTGTGTTTACGCTGCCATAGCTCCCAACTGTCCCTGATTTCGAGGGACTGTCCCTGATTTGGAGCCCCTCTGGCCTTCTTTCCTCCTCATTTGTCCCTCATTCTGATCTGATTTATATAGTTGTATATAGAATGCACTTTTTATCTTTCAAAAAGTGTTTCCCAGTGCTAACCCTTTCATCCAATTTCTAAATTGCTGCATTTGTAAATTTTAAAAGCCAATTTAAAGGAATAGCAGTGGTAAGAACAATTGCTTGTGGATTTAATTAACCTTTTTTTTGGTTAATTCTCATTTAAGGGGGTGTGGCAGGGGGCATGTCCTATGATTACATATGTTTGGTAGTAGGTGTCCCTCATTCTCATCTGAAAATGTTGGTAGGTATGCGCTGCCTCTAGTGCACAGTCCACTCTCAGTCCACATGCAGGGTAATCAAGCAAGCCATACACTTCTTGATTTCTCTCATTCAGCCCATGGACTGAGAAAGTAAGAAAATCCTCTATCCTCTATACCAGGGGTCTCCAAACTTTCTAAACAAAGGGCCAGTTTACTGTCCTTCAGTCTTTAGGGTGGCCGGACTGTGGCCAGAGTGAATAGAACATTTTTCTGGCGTCAGTGGGAGTAAACAGTGCCCCATCTTTGGTATTAGGGGAGGAATAGTGCCCCATTGTTGGTGTCAGTGGAAGAAATCGTGCCCCATTTTTGGTGTCAGAGGGCAGAATAGAGTCTCATATCATTGGGATAACTAGTGCCCCAAGTGCCACTAAGGCAAGCAAAGGGTCGCATCTGGCCCCGGGGCCGCAGTTTGGAGACCTCTGCTCTATACTAAACAGTTTTGTAGAAAATCTGCACTGCTAGCTAATGTATTCAGACAGCCACTGGCCCTGCTGATAGGATGCTGTCACTGTTCAGGCGATAATTTTCCACCCAAGTCAATTTTAATTCAGGGTGCTAACAGGGCCATCCAAGGCCAAAATGCCCTGTATGGCCAGCTTTACATTATTAGTGCCCACAGTTTGGCCAAAGAAAGAACGCAAGGGAAACAGAGAAAAAACAGAGAAGAAGATGGATACGACAAAGCCATGGGTAGGGCAGACCCACCAGCTCCAAAAGATGAGCATTCTTGTGCAATATGGCAAGGGCTCCCATCCCACCCCCCAGCACCGTTCTGCTTTGAGTACTGAAGTGCTATTCTCTTTTTTAAGGGATTTAATAGGTGTGACCCTTACCAGGCATAATGCGGCCCCTTGAATATTAATTCCACTCATTCCAGCCCATTGTTCCATTGGAGTTTGGCATGCCTGTTTTAGAGGGGGTCAGGTCTTGGGTTGCATATCATGTGCACCATTATTGTATGGAAAGTAAATGAACAGGATGTTTTTTGAATTGTGTCTTCCTTGGTTTCACAATGTTAATGTGTTACATGGCATACTCGAATACCATGTAAAACTATACAGTCTGCCTTATTCTGGTAAGCAGCATGAAGGATCAATAACCTGATATAAGATAGAGCCACAGGCTAGTCCCCTTGAACAATAGTTGCTTTATAGGTACTTAACACCAAGGTGTCAATGCCTACTGTAATCATTTCCCACCCAATGACATCACTTTTTGTCTACATTTTTCATCTATACTTCACTGATACATGTAACTGGTGTCCAGTTACATTATTTTAGCCATTATTTCAGCCCATTAGAGTCAAATTTAAAAGCTTCTAAAAACCTCTTTACCAAAAAATCTACCACACATGCAAGTATCCCTTACTAATCACTTACGGAAAGTTTTTCTGTGTCAGAAATGTTTTTAATGCGAGCGACCCTCCTCGTCCTGTCTGGATGCAAGGATGCTCTGTAAAATTCTGCCAGCAGGGCAGAAATTAGCCCTTTGCCAGATTCATGGTTCACATATGAGCATTGCACTCGTTCTTCCTCTGCTGCAGCAATGGCTGAGCTCAGCATTGGATGAGGAGGGTCAGCTGCCTTGAGATTAATAATAAACTTAAAAAAAAAAAAAAAAAGCAGAACATTCTCTCAATCAACATTGACTATTTGATATCTTTATGCTGCTAGCATTAACAAATACTGAAGATAGTAAAGCATATCATATTCACTTGTTTTATCAGTTTTTTACATTTCTTAAGTTACTTCCTAGTTTTCATGCCTAGGCAAATGGTGTCATACATCCCAGGATTGTGTTCAGGAGGGGAGGAGGGGGCTTTCTCAGCTAAGCACACCCTCCTTCCTACATGTCTGTGCTAAGGGCAGATGGATTACAGGAAATAAATGTTACATGAATCATTTTCCCTTATTCAAGATGGCCACGGCCAGAAATGCTGGGGGGTGGGGGTGGGGGTGGGTTTAAGTGATTTCTCAGCAAAATAAAGCATGGAGACATCCACTGCCCCCTTATATTCACCTGTCGGCCAAGGATTCTCACGCTGAAGTACTTTGTACTAAAGCAGTTGTATATTTGTACATTTTTCCTGGACCTTCTCATATCAGTCTTGCACGGGTCAGCTCCGGCTCTCTGACCCCCTTAGTACTATTGCTAACTATAGCAAAAATTCTGGTCTGGACTCCCATCAAATGTTATTTTTCCGTCCTTGATTTGGACACTCCTAGCTTGTTAGGTATACAAATTTCTACATGCTGTTAAATCTTCTCCTGGTCAAGGTTCATTCTCTCTTGGATGGATAACCCCTTGTATGGATTGTAAATATCCTAGATAGTTGGTGCATGTAGTGCAAGGGTTGTGTACAGTGCCCAATGCAAAATATTGGTAATTGCACTGTGGTTTGGCTAGTGATGCTGCTCATTTCCACCTATTCTGTGTTTAAAAATTGGGTTGGGCTTTAATGTTTCAGGGTCAATGTTTTGGGGGGAAGCTATATTTTATTCTATTTTGCTAGAGCATTTTTTACATTTAGGATCCACACTCCACAGTGTACACTTGTTGTTAATACAGACAAAGCTGCCCTTTGTGGCATGTCACTGCCCAGCTGTGCGGTTTTTATTCCACCCATAGCCATAGCTGCCAGTAAATTTAGACAATCCCCTTAATTAAAATGTTAGGCTGACCTGAAGTGAGAGGTAGAGATTCTGGATGCGGAGGTAGTATGGAGTTTTGCAGGATAAAGCAGTGGTCGGGCCACAACATCTAGAGGCATGGCATGCCTACCTTTTCTGTCTAAAGAAGCCAAGCTTTTCAGCCACAGGATGCACAGAAGGTAGTTAAGACAAAGCCCTCTTCTTCTTCCTCCTACCGGGCACAGCACAGCCAGTTATATGCAACTGCTGGTAATGCACCCTATTCTTCCCCCCCTCCTCCTCCGCTAATTCTATCATAGCTCTGCAAACTGGCAATGAAAAGTCTGGTGGCACTGCCCTGTAGGTACAAGCAGTGCTTGTAACACTAGCCGGAGCTTGTACAGTATGCAATGGAGCTTGTGGCTTGCCCTGAATTTGTGGCTATTGTCTCTCAAATATTACACTTTTTTATTTCAAGATAAAAGCTGCCTCGTCTCTCCCTCTTACATTGCAGCCTAGCCAAGCTGTCTACATACTGCACAGCCACTGAACAAAAATTATGGCTCTTGTCTCTCAGAAAATGAAACCTAATTTGAATTGCAAGATTACACCTGCCTCATCTCTCCTGCCTCATCTCTCCTAGTTACATTGTAGCCCTGTCAAGCTGCTTAAATATTGTCCAGCCACTGAATATTATTGTCTCTTAAATTATACACTTTAATGTTTACTGCATCATCTCCTACTTTTACATTGAGACCCAACTACAGTAGGCTGTCAAACACATACCTGAAATCTATATTTTTAATATTTGGGGGATACGGGGATGATAGTGGGGTTCAGGGAATGTGGGGTTCTGGTTTGGAGATGTTTTTATGCACTCTGTTTTTACATTTTATTAAACTTTTAGGAAAACAAAGTGTGGTCCTGTTTAGAAAGAAGCTCACAAACTAAACTTTTTTTCCACTGGCCATTTTGTATGAAGTTAGGTATTTTGATTTATTTATTATTATCCTATAACTTTTAAAGCTGTTGTGGCTGCTACTTCCATCGGTCATTTCAGGCCTACTACCGTTTGATGAAAAATCAAATGTAGCAGCCACCTAAACTATATTAAAAAGCCCTTCTCAATATGAAATGAATCAGATTAGGGTGCTGCTGATGTATTTAACTAAGCTAAATGTAAGCATTAAAAAATTAATAAAATATCCAAACTATGTCATGCCATAATACGTGCAATTTATGCTGTCCATGAAAATGATACTGTTCTGCAACAAATCATACAGTTTAAAAGCATCTCTCATGTAATTTAACCACCTGCCGACCAGCCACAGTACATATACTGTGGCAGGTCGGCTCTATTGCACAAAACGATGTACCTTTACGTCGCTTCAAGCAATAGTTACCGTGGGAGCGGGAGCACGCGCGTGGGTCTGGTGGAATTGATGTCCGCCAGCCACTCGCGGTACAGAGAGTTAACAAGGTGGGTCCCCGTTCTGACAGAGGACAACATGGAGATCTGCTGTTCCTAGTGTTCAGGAACAGCAATCTCTGTGTTGTCCCGGTGAGCCCATCCCCCACACAGTTCGAACACACCCATGGAACACAGTTAACCCCTTGATCGCCCCCTAGTGTTAACCCCTTCCCTGCCAGTGTCATTTATACATTGATCAGTGCATTTGTTTAGCACTGATCACTGTAATAATGTCACTGGTCCCCAAAAAGTGTCAATTGGGGTCAGACTTGTCTGCCGCAATGTCACGGTCCCGCTAAAAATCGCAGATCACCGCCATTACCAGTAAAAACATTTTTTAAAAATCCATAAATCTATCTATTTTGTAGACGCTATAACTTTTGCGCAAACCAATCAATATATGCTTATTGCGATTTTTTTTCTACCAAAAATATGTAGAAGAATACATATTGGCCGAAACTGATGAATACATTTTTTTTATATATATATTTTTTTATATTTATTATAGCAAAAAGTAAAAAATATTGTTTTTTTTTTTCTAAATTGTCAGTTTTTTTCTGTTTATAGTGCAAAAAATAGAAACTGCAGAGGTGATCAAATACCACCAAAAGAAAGCTCTATTTGTCCTGGTCATTAAGGAGTAAATCCTTCCGGGGCTGAAGTGGTTAACGAATTAGTGTTTTTTCCATGCAGCCTTGGAAGTGGCTTTAAAAGAACCTTCTTCTACCCTTCACGGTCTTTTGCAAATAAAAAATGTTTGCTTAGATAAACGTCCCCAGTCATTGTACAGATTCTCATGTCCTTTTTTGACAATAACTTGCCTTGAAAATAGCCATAATTTGATATAAAGGTTCACCCTCCGTAGAATTCAATTGGATTTGCTGCTAAATTCAGGTTTTGCAAAATTTCAACCAGAATTTGGGCAGATTCGCCCATTGCTACATATAACTGAATTTTAAAATTGCACATTTTTGGCATATATGTAATTGTATAAGCATAGACAGATTATCATAAAGGAAATGTAGACCCAACCATTTAAGAAGTGATAAATGGTAAAGCCATTACTCTATTTCTGTACAAGGAATAAATCCAAATATAACTCTAGGAAAGTGTTTATGGGATGGGGACTGTGTATGCTGGGTAGTGTTGATAAAGGCTCTTTGTATTTTCACTCTCAGGACAGTGAATTAAAGTGGCAGATGCAGTAGAAGCAGGTGGGTTAAGTTGGTATAGGCAGTGGGGGAGGGTTCGGTCACCTGTAATTGTAGGATCTGTGCACAGTGCTGTCATTGTTAATGGCCCTCCATATGGCAGGAGGTGGAGGGAATGAGCTCAGCTTACTCCAGACAGCTAATGTAGCTCCAGGCCTGCACACGACATGCTGGGAGTCAGTGCCCTTTAGTGGCCACCCTTTCTACATAGCAATATATTTAATAAAGATAATTAGAACCTGGAGATTGGAATGACAAAAATTAAATATATAATATTAAAGAGCACAGGCATTACACTTTTTGACAAACAGGAATAATTAGAAAATGAATGTAACTTGTTTGTGTTATCTTTGGCTTCTTGTCAAGCTGGACATTGGTGACATACAGTACATTTTTATGCTATGATGATATCAACAAGTTTGACTACATTGATTGGAGAATAATAAAGTATAATATGCTGTAGCATAATATGGTAACATATACCGTATGTAAGGGCTAAGTTTTGTTAAGAATGAATAGCTCATTTTGTAATTTGAATGGTTTTTGCAAACAAAGAATAACCTTATTCATGCTATTTATGCATTTAGATTTTGAGATACGGCATTCCAAAACATTTTCTTAAATCTTGCAAACTAAGTGTTGTATTACCTTTATTGTAATCCTATAATACACCCAGTTTTTGTAACAAAAAGTTCTGTATCCTGGACATCTGAAACAATGCAGATTTCTCACCAAAGATTATTTGTCCAGTGTGGTAAAGCTAAAGTCACTGCATATTGTTATATTCTATATATCACAAGCTGTCTACATGGACCTCAAGCCCTATTCATACTTTAGGAAAGAGAATGGGCCAGTTTTAGGAGTTACATCAGTACAAGCCTCCCGACTTTCAGAGATAGAGAAAATGGACGCTTTTTAGATACAAAAAGTTTAACCAAACCACACTCTTAAAAACAAATTATACCATGTTTGTGGATTCAATTAGAAAATGATATCATGTATTATTCTGACATGCAACACTAGGGTCATCGTTTCAAATTCCAACCACCACACTTGCTTGAAGTTTGCGTGATCTTCCTGTGCTTGTGTGGGTGTCCTCTCACACTCCAAAGGCATACTGGTACCTTCTCATCCAGTCCACGTCAACTCTTCTCTACCTTCAACACTCTACTCTGTCCTCCACTGCCTCCACCCACCAACTCACTCACTGCCCAGGAGATTGCCAATCACTTCAAAACTAAGATTGATACAATTCATGAGGAGATCGCCAATGCGCAAAAACCTCCCCCATGCAACACTCCATGTCCACAGATACAATCATTACTTCCCTCATTCAACCCTGCTACTACTACTGAGGTTGCTAAACTTTTATCTAGCACTCATCTAACCACTTGCCCCCTGGATCCTGTTCCCTCGCAAATGCTACGCTCACCCTCTGACTCGATTCTACGCTCTCTAACTCACATTTTCAACCTCTCCCTCTCTTGTGGCATCTTCCCAAACTCTCTAAAACATGCGCTAGTCACCCCCATACTAAAAAAGCCCTCACTGGATCCCACCAATCTCAACAACTTACGTCCCATCTCCTTACTCTCCTTCTCCTCCAAACTTCTTGAAAGACTGGTCTACAACCGATTAAGCGACCATCTGACCATGAATAAACTTCTTGATCCCCTTCAGTCCGGTTTTCGCCCTCAACACTCCATGGAAACTGCTCTCCTTAAACTCTCAAATGACCTACTAATGGCTAAAGCCAATGGACACTATTCTGTACTACTTCTCCTGGACCTCTCTGCTGCCTTTGACACAGTGGACCACCCCCTCCTCCTCAAAAAACTCCACTCCTTTGGTCTCCGTGACTGTACTCTTCGCTGGTTCTCATCCTACCTATCCCACCGCTCCTTCAGTGTCACTTACAACTCTACTTCCTCTTCTCCTCTTCCTTTTTCCGTCGGGGTCCCCCAAGGTTCTGTTCTCGGACCTCTCCTTTTCTCAATCTACACCACCTCCCTGGGTCAATTGATTGCCTCCCACGGCTTTAAATATCATCTCTACGCTGATGACACCCAAATCTATCTCTCCACCCCCCAGCTCTCTCCATCTGTCTCCTCACGCATTACCAACTTATTAGCAGACATATCAGCCTGGATGTCACATCACTTTCTCAAACTCAACCTATCCAAAACCGAGCTCATGATATTTCCTCCCTCAGGTGCCACTTCCCCTGATCTCCCTGTCAAGATCAACGGCTCAACTATCAACCCATCTCCCCACGCCAAGGTCCTAGGTGTAATCCTGGACTCTGAACTAACCTTTCGACCCCACATTCTATCACTATCCAAAGCTTGCCGCCTCTGTCTTCGCAACATCTCCAAGATACGCCCCTTCCTAACCAATGACACCACAAAGCTTCTAATCCACTCCCTGGTCATCTCCCGCCTTGACTACTGCAACTCCCTCCTCATTGGTTTACCTCTAAATAGGCTATCCCCACTTCAGTCCATCATGAACGCTGCGGCCAGGCTCATCCACCACACAAACCGCTCAGCGTCTGCTACACCCCTCTGCCAATCCCTCCATTGGCTGCCACTCAGTCACCGAATTAAATTCAAGATACTAACTATAACTTACAAAGCCATCCACAACCTGGCCCCTAGCTACATCTCTAACCTAGTCACAAAATACCAACCTAATCGTTCTCTTCGCTCCTCCCAAGACCTCCTGCTCTCAAACTCCCTTGTCACCTCATCCCATGCTCGCCTTCAGGACTTCTCCAGAGCCTCCCCCATCCTCTGGAATGCTCTTCCCCAATCCGTCCGATTTTCTCCTACCTTATCCACTTTCAGACGATCCCTGAAAACTCATCTCTTCAGAGAAGCCTATCTGGCCCCCACCTAACAACTGTACATTTATCTTCTCAATCAGCACATCACCCACAGCTATTACCTCTTGTATCTCTTAACCTTCCCTCTTAGATTGTAAGCTCTAAGTGAGCAGGGCCCTCTGATTCCTACTGTATCAAATTGTATTGTATTTGTACTGTCTACCCTCAAGTTGTAAAGCGCTACGTAAACTGTTGGCGCTATATAAATATTGTATAATAATAATAATATAATAATACTGGTAAGTTAATTGACTCCTGCCTACATTGCCTATACCATGTGCATGTATGCATGTTAGGCAGGGACCTTAGATTGTAAGCTCCTTTGAAGGCAGGCACTGATATGAATGTACAATATATGTAAAATGCTGCTTTACTTGATTTATAAATAACTGTAATAATGATATATAGAAGATTGAACACAATCATGTATGGGATAGATTTGACATCAAAAGCAGTAAAAAGCATTTGACAGTCTTCTAGTATAGTTTATGAATTATATGCGCTCATCACCTCTTTCTAACTCTAAGCGCACTTGCTAATAACCCCCCCAGGACACTGAAGCATGTCCCCTCATACAAATCACATTCTCATACTACCTCCCTTACTCTTCTGCTTCTCCTAATCGCTGGAGATATTTCCCCAAACCCTGGGCCTCCCTTATTTAACTGTACCCAATACACCCATCACGATAACGCGATTCCTTTAATCTACTTGCTCTTACTGAAACCTGGCTCCACGAACATGACACCCCTTCTCCTGCTTCCCTCTCCCAGGGTGGCCTTCACTGGACTCACTCCCCTAGGCCTAATGGACACAAAGGAGGTGGAGTGGGATTCCTCCTATCCCCCCAGAGCACCTTCCAGGTTATTCACTCTCCTCCCTCTTTTTCCCTCTCTTCATTTGAAGCCCACTGTATACATCTATTCTCTCCTACTTCCCTAAGAATTGCTGTGATCTACCGGCCCCCTGGACCTTTATCAACTTTCCTTGATGAGTTCTCTGCCTGGCTACCCTAAATTCCCACAATCCTTCTCGGTGATTTCAACATCCCTGCTAATACAAACACTCCTGCTACTTCTAAACTTCTAAATCTAACCTCTTCATTTGACCTGAAGCAATGGGTACAGGCTTCTACTCACAATGATGGCAACACCCTTGACCTTGTATTGTCCTACCAATGCACTCCATACAACTTCTCAAACAATCCTTTTCCTCTCTCCGACCATCACCTTATTAGTTTCTTTCTCCCCCTGTCTTCCACCACCTTTCCCTCCAATCGCCTAACCATCACCCGTAGAAACTTTCGCAGCTTCAACTCCTCTCTCCTCTATTCTGCTACTGACCACCTCTATGACAAAATCTCTCCCCTGTCCTGCCCCAACCAAGCCACGTCCATCTACAACAAATCCCTGTCCTCCACCCTGAACAAGCTCGCTCCCCTCACTACACGCAGAATCAGGCCTCGACCCCTACAACCCTGGCAAACAGATGACACTAAACTTCTCAAAAAACGTAGTCACGCTCTTGGGCGTCTGTGGCACAAGACTAAGTCTCTCAAAGACTTCAACCAATACAAATCTGCCCTCTAAAAATACTATTCTTTCCTCCACACTGCCAAGCAAACCTATTTTACAACTCTTATTAACACCTTCTCATCCAGTCCCCGTAAACTCTTCTCTACCTTCAACTCTCTACTTTGTCCTCCACCGCCTCCACCCACTGACCTTCTCACTGCCCAGGAGATCGCTAATCACTACAAAAACAAGATTGATACAATCCGTGATGAAATCTCCACTCTACAGGTATCTCCCCTAGCTAAGACCCCATGTCAACAGGTACAACTGACACTCCCCCTATTCAAATCTGATACTACAGACGAAGTTGCTAAACTCCTTTCTATCATCCACCTAACCACCTGTCCCCTGGACCCTATTCCCTCTCAAATGCTACGGTCGCCCTCTGACCCCATCCTACACTCTCTAACCCACATCTTCAATCTCTCCCTCACCTCTGGCATCTTCCCCAATGCTCTAAAACATGCACTGGTCACTCCCATACTTAAAAAGCCATCCTTGAACCCTACCGATCTTAACAACCTACGCCCTATCTCCTTGCTCCCCTTTTCCTCTAAACTATTTGAGCGCCTGGTTTACAACCAACTGAGTGACCACCTCATTAAAAACAACCTTCTTGATCCCCTTCAATCTGGATTTCGCCCTCAACACTCCACAGAAACTGCTCTTTTAAAACTCACAAATGACCTACTAACTGCAAAAACCAACGGACACTATTCTGTACTCCTACTTCTGGATCTTTCAGCTGACTTTGACACGGTTGACCACCCCCTCCTCCTCAAAAAACTTTATTCCCTCGGTCTCCGTGACTGCGCTCTTCAGTGGCTCTCATCCTACCTATCCCAATGCACATTCAGTGTCACTTACAATTCTACTTCCTCCACTCCTCTTCCCTTCTCTGTTGGGGTCCCCCAAGGTTCTGTTCTTGGACCTCTTTTAATTTCAATCTACACCTCTTCCCTGGGTCAGCTGATAGCCTCTCATGGCTTTCAATATCATTTCTATGCTGATGACACACAAATCTATTGCTCCACCCCTCAACTCACTCCATCAGTCTCTTCACGCATCACTAACTTACTAACCGACATATCTGTATGGATGTCACACCACTTCCTCAAACTCAACTTGTCCAAAACCGAGCTTATAATATTTCCTCCTCCACGTGCCTCTTCCCCTGACTTCTCTGTCAAGAGCAATGGCAAAACCATCCATCCGTCCCCACATGTCAGGGTGCTAGGTGTTATCCTGGACTCTGAACTCTCCTTTCGGCCCCACATCCAATCACTTTCCAAAGCTTGCCGCCTCAACCTCCGCAACATCTCTAAACTACGTCCCTTTCTAACCAATGAAACCACAAAGCTCCTGATTCACTCCCTGGTTATCTCTCGCCTCGACTACTGCAACTCCCTCCTCATTGGCTTACCTTTAAATAGACTATCCCCCCTTCAGTCCATCATGAATGCTGCTGCCAGACTCATCCACCTTACAAACCGTTCAGTGTCTGCTACCCCTCTCTGCCAATCCCTCCACTGGCTACCACTCACCCAACGAATTAAATTCAAAATACTAACAATAAGTTACAAAGCCATCCACAACTCTGCCCCCAGCTACATCACTAGCCTCGTCTCAAAATACCAACCTAATCGCCATCTCCGTTCCTCCCAAGACCTTCTGCTCTCTAGCTCCCTCATCACCTCCTCCCATATCCGCCTACAGGACTTCTCCCGAGCCTCGCCCATTCTCTGGAATTCGCTACCCCAATCTGTCAGACTGTCTCCAAATTTATCCACCTTTAGGCGATCCCTGAAAACTTTCCTCTTCAGAGAAGCCTATCCTGCCTCCATCCAACAACTGCACTATTTTCTCCATTAGCTCATCCCCCACAGCTATTACCCTTTTGTATAACTTGACCCTCCCTCCTAGATTGTAAGCTCTAACGAGCAGGGCCCTCTGATTCCTCCTGTATTGAATTGTATTGTACTTGTATTGTCTGCCCTAATGTTGTAAAGCGCTGCGTAAACTGTCGGCGCTATATAAATCCTGTATAATAATAATAATAATATGTGTTATATTTATATGCCAGCCATACATGGATCGAAATTCAGCCAGTTTAGCAGGGACAGGATGAATATCGATCTATGTATGGGCACCCTGGTTGTACAGAAGTCGATTTATTGATAAACTTCTGTACAACCACCCTGTTGGGTTTTTTTCCGAACAGTCAGTGCCACCGGCTATAACCAGCAACACTGATCATTGTGTTCTGGTGGCGGCCATGCGAGAACACAATAGCACAGTGGGAGTGATTACCCAATCCACCCTGAATAGTGAATGGGGGAAAATTCACTTTTTTTTTTTCAACCTGCTGGTCTAGCCTGCTTTATTTCAGGAAAGCATGAGTAAAGAAGAATGGATAAATATGGGTACAAAGAGGGACTTCTTCTCGAACTGAGAGCAAAACTATGGGGCTAAAAGAATTATGGAAAATAATAATGATATATATATATATATATATATATATATATATATATATTTATATATACTTCTTACTGAAGAAGTCCCCACCTTGAATGTAACGTGTATAGGGGGTGGAGTTTAGAGTGTGATGTATTGAGATGAGAGGCCAATTTATATGGGTGGTGGAGACACAATGCACACTATATTATCCAGTTCCCATTGTCACAGAGGTAGCTGAATTATTTATTGGACTTTTTTGATATTGGTAAATAATTTTAGTGGATACACACTTGTATATATTTTACTTTGTAAATTAACACAGTGGATTGTTTTTCGTGTGATATTTAGCATTGATTTGTTGCACTAGCATTGATGTGCTGCACTAACTAGTGTTAGTCATATATATACATATATATATATATATATATATATATATATATATATATATATATATATATATATACACACACAGTATCTCACAATAGTGAGTACACCCCTCACATTTTTGTAAATATTTTATTATATCTTTTCATGTGACAACACTGAAGAAATGACACTTTGCTACAATGTAAAGTAGTGATTGTATAGCTTGTATAACAGTGTAAATTTGCTGTCCCCTCAAAATAACTCAACACACAGCCATTAATGTCTAAACCACTGGCAACAAAAGTGAGTATACCCCTAAGTGAAATTGTCCACAAGGTCTCAGGTGTGAATGGGGAGCAGGTGTGTTAAATTTGGTGTTATCGATCTCACTCCTGTGGTCTGATGAGACCAAGATAAACTTATTTGGTTCAGATGGTGTTAAGCGTGTGTGGCAGCAACCAGGTGAGGAGTACAAAAACAAGTGTGTCTTGCCTACAGTCAAGCATGGTGGTGGGAATGTCATGGTCTGGGGCTGCATGAGTGCTGTCGGCACTGGAGAGCTACAGTTCATTGAGGGAACCATGAATGCCAACATGTACTGTGACATACTGAAGCAGAGGATGATCCCCTCCCTTTGGAGACTGGGACACAGGGCAGAATTCCAACATGATAACGAACCCAAACACACCAACAAGATGACCACTGCCTTGCTAAAGAAGCTGAGGGTAAAGGTGATGAACTGGCCAAGCATGTCTCCAGACCTAAACCCTATTGAGCATCTGTGGGGCATCCTCAAATAGAAGGTGGAGGAGCGCAACTTCTCTAACATCCACGAGCTCAGTGATGTCGTCATGGAGGAGTGAAAGAGGACTCCAGTGGCAACCTGTGAAGCTCTGGTGAACTCCATGCCCAAGAGGGTTAAGGCACTGCTGGAAAATAATGGTGGCCATACAAAATATTGACACTTTGGGCCCAATTTGGACATTTTCACTTAGGGGTGTAATCACTTTTGTTGCCAGCGGTTTAGACAATAATGGCTGTGTATTGAGTTATTTTGAGGGGACAGAACGTTTACACTGTTATACAAGCTGTACATTCACTACTTTACATTGTAGCAAAGTGTCATTTCTTCAGTGTTGTCACATGAAAAGATATCATAAAATATTTACAAAAATGTGAGGGGTGTACTCACTTTTGTGAGATACTGTATATATATATATATATATATATATATATATATATATATATATATAAAATAAATAAATATATATATATATATATATATATATATATATATATATATATATATATATATATATATATATATATATATATATATATATATATATTATATTGTCAAAAGTATTGTGACGCCTGCCTTTACACACACATGAACTTTAATGGCATCCCAGTCTTAGTCCGTAGGGTTCAATATTGAGTTGGCTCACCCTCAAGGTCCACAAGGTTTAGAAGTGTGTATATGGGAATGTTTGACCATTCTTCCAGAAGTGCATTTGTGAGGTCAGGCACTGATGTTGTACGAGAAGGCATTGAAATTGTACAAAATGTCTTGGTATGCTGACACCTTAAGAGTTCCCTTCACTGGAACTTAGGGGCCAAGCCCAACCCCTGAAAAACAACTCCACACCATAGAACACCTTTAGGATGAATTAGAGTGGAGACTGCGAGCCACAACTTCTCGTCCACATCAGTGCCTGACCTCACAAATGCACTTCTGGAAGAATGGTCAAACATTCCCATAGACACACTCCTAAACCTTGTGGACAGCCTTTCCAGAAGATTTGAAGCTGTTATAGCTGCAAAGGGTGCACCATCTCAATATTGAACCCTACAGACTAAGGCTGGGAGGCCATTAAAGTTCATGTGCGTGTAAAGGCAAGTGTCACAATACTTTTGACAATATAGTGTTTATACAGTGTGTATATATATATATATATATATATATATATATATATATATATATATATATATATACTTGCTGTGCACTGAAATGGATTAGTACAGTTAATATTTTAACTATTTAATATTATTCCTGTGTAGCATACTTCTCATTAGACATGTGCGATTAGTTTCATACGAATTTCTGGAAATTCGTACATTCGTGAGGATCCGAAATACGATTTTTTATGCATATGAATTTTGCACGAAATACGAAATTTCGTTTATGAACTTCAGATAAATTTATCATAACGAACTTTCGTTATTGTTACGAAAAGTTAACGAACCTAAAAGCTAAAAACCCTAGGAAGTCAGCACAGCACAGGGATGGTGGGAGCCCCTCATAATGATAAATTTATCATAACGAACGTTCGTTATTGTTACGAAAAGTTAACGAACCTAAAAGTTAAAAACCCCGGGAAGTCAGCACAGCACAGGGATGGTGGGAGCCCCTCATAATGATAAATTTGTCATAACAAACTTTCGTTATTGTTACAAAAAGTTTAGAAACCTAACGAAAATTCGTATTTCGTACAAATCCAAATTGGATTTCGGACGCGAATTACTAATTATTTTAATACGAAACGGAGCGGAACAAAACAAAACAAATTTATTGATGGCGCACATGTCTACTTCTCATAATAATTATTGGTAAAACTTGGGTTTTTCTTTTAAGTGTATTTCCAGACAAAACTGTTTTTTTTTAAGTTTTTCATAGAGGGGAGGGAAGGATAGAACCCCTGTCCAGCTTTTACTGCTATCTGGGGGTCTTTTAGAGGATTTAACCTCCCTTTACTGTCCAACGTTTTAGCAGACAGGAATTGAAGGGAATGCTTCAGCAGCAAAACAGGCAGTAAAGCAAAATTCAACAAAAATGCAGGAGTTGTACTCCTTCCCCACACTATTAAAAATTAGAAAAATAATCGACTTAACATACAGTTTAAATATAGAAAATAATACAAAATGTGTGTTAAATTATAGAAATTTGTTAAAATTAGAACCTGCTAAGGCAACTCTTTATTGCCTGTCAGAGTCCTTATAACTGACAGTCATCAACTGTGATATACAAGCTGAGAGTGTTTTAAAACGGGTTTTCCATCTAGCAGTAATAAACAGGTGACAATTGTTGATTTCACATGTCTTTAACCCCTGTCCCCTGAACTGCACTGCTGAGATGATGTCACAAACAATGACAGGTTCTAGCACCAGCCACGCTGTGTATGGTAATAGGGCAGGAGACACACAGAAGGTCCCCTGCACAATGAATGGGACACTGTTCTGGCTGACATCTGTTATGCCTGTTGAGGAGCATCTGTAAGTGTTCTGCTAAGACACTATTAGGCTGCTAAATCCATTACTGAAAATAGAAAAACATTACTGATACTATCACAGACCGGTTATAACCGCACTGGCCCATAAAAAGGATATCAGCCTCCTTTATTGGTGCAGAGTCACAAAACAGCCCTGATTAGTCTGGTGTCTGTTACACATATATTAGTTAATATGGCTGCCCATAGACTTTAGAGGACAATCAGTCTTGCAGGAAGGATCCTTAAGGAAAGTTATGAGACGGCTGCAAGCTGCACTGTAAACCTATAAAGGCTCAGCCAAGTTTACAGGTATCTTCTATGAAAATGGTAGGGGGTCAGAAAGGAGGCTGGAACCTGCCATATGTGGGGAACAACAAGGTTCAGGAGGAATTTTTCCATATATACCTGTACTCTTAAGGTGGCCAACTGACCATAAAGGGGCAGATAAGTGAACAAGGATGACGTTCTTGAAGGAATGACCCATTGTTAAACACAGTAGCAGAGTTCACATTTGTCTCTCATTTTGAGGGACTGTCCCTCTTTTAGATCCATCTGTATTTCTGTACTCTTCAGTTGTCTGTCTTTTTAGTCGGATGTATAGTTTTTCAGAAAAAAATCCTTCCTTAGCTGCCAAAAGTGTTTTGCAACCCAAATCTGTTCATCCAATATTAAAAAAATATTAAAAATTAGTTGTTATTTTGAAAAGCCCAGAGACAGAAAAAGGAGCAGTGGACCAAATGTGTATAACCAAGGTAGAATAACGATGGAAACCAATTACCATGTAGCGATATTGTTGACTTCCCAAGTTGCAGAGATGTTATAGAGACCTCACTTGATGTCTGACAACACATGAACTTTATAAAGTGGAGATGGATATATTGAATGGATTAATCAATTATGTTTTAAACCAGTGGATGTCAACTTATAAGCTAAAGGGTACCTAAAATGCTGCCCCTGACATCACAAAAGGGCCGCACATATTGTTCGATATATGTAATGTCAGAGGACTGTCAGACACTGCAGACCTGATAGAGGAAATGAGGGTCAGAGAGTGCGGGCATGCTACATTTTTGGTTGGGGATATTCTAATCATTGTTCCCACTATAGACGGCTGAGGTCTGAGGGCTGCACATATCATATACCTCGGGCCGCAGCTTGGGCACTAGGGTTTTAAACTATTTATGATAAGTGAAGAACTTTTTATCCATTGTTTGCTTTTGCATGTATACATTTTGTTTGTGTGCATTTTGATGTAACAAGTGTTGACATTCAAGTTCCAGAGAGTGGTGTGAGACAATATACTGTGTGTATAACTAGCCATTTTTTGCTTATTATTTCTCCATGGTCTGTGTAACTGTGGGCATCACAGGGTGTGTCCTTTGCCTACATATTTTATGCTAAAAGGTGTCCCTCTTTCCCATCTTAAAAATTTAGGAAGCATGTAGTGTTGACCCTTGATGCTCATAGTGATTTGATCCCTTCTTCAGGCCTGCTGACAGGAATATTTTCCAAAAGTTGTGTTGGCGGCATAAGGGACCTGCATTCCATGCACAAACTTTTATGTTTGCTTAATTGATTTGTAATGTAGCAAACCCTTGTGGCCACTTAACAGAGCACCTCACTAGGCCTCACACCAGAAGAAATATGTCTGCACACTGACCAAGGACACCTTTGAGGGAAGTAGTGCAGAACACTGATTATCCTTCACCAGTCCTTTATATGCAACATCAATACAATACTTGATTCAGCCCGATGGCTTTTACTGTAGGAACGTGCACTTTATTTCTCCATAGAGTGACCAGACCAGACATTGTTGAACTAACAAAACTTGGCATCTTTTCACTTAGTAGCTCTTATACAGATCACTAATGCAATACTTCTCATGTATAAAATGCCTGTTACAAGGCTCCTTCTTCAATAATCCATTGAACACCACTCAATGGCAACATAAGCTGTGGCAGTAGTATGCATACCTTTAGCTGTGACGCTTACCATACTATGGTAATGGCTATTTCGTCTCTTCTTTTTCCCACACATTGGCCCCCTAAGAAGGGTCAATTCTCTCTGCTCAGTAGCCAATACATTGCTACACGTGTGGCCTTCCTCTCATGGAAGAAGCCCTGGGAAACAACTTCCTTTCCCCTAAATACCCTTTAACATGAAGTGACTCTTCGAGTGAATCTTAGGCTGACACATTGCTGTCCACAGTTAACCCCACAGTAACCTGGAATTAACCCATGCAATAACCGCATAGACAACACTGTAGACCCTGCCTGCATGTTGGTGTGATAATTTGTATCACAATCCAAAATGATCCAACGTCACAGTTAAGTTTCCTCAATGTCCATAAAGCAAATAATCAATACTACAACACATATAAACATAAGAATCTTCAATAACTTATACCAGTCCTCCACTGAACCCAAACATCAGCTCCATATATGGATTGGTGATGCCCCACATGGTGGATGATGTAACTACATATGTTATTGTTCTGTTGTGCACCAGTTCATAGTGCACTTTTAA
The DNA here is from genome assembly GCF_042186555.1 of Aquarana catesbeiana. Taxonomy (NCBI): domain Eukaryota; kingdom Metazoa; phylum Chordata; class Amphibia; order Anura; family Ranidae; genus Aquarana; species Aquarana catesbeiana. Next base: position 125,613,846 of record NC_133327.1, read on the forward strand.
ATATGAGTAGTTTTAATCATGAGATTTTAATAAAAGTGATAGTCTGTATGCAAAGCACTATGATAATCTGTATGCTCTATCCCTGAATACATAACCGTGGAATTGGTGAACACCACACCTGGGAACGGATCTGGAGGGGGATTCAACCACATCTACCTATGACCCCTAAAGGGACAGGTGCATAAGACCAATTGTCCATAAGTCAAGTTAGAAGGTGAGCTGCTTGTGGTGGAGGGATAAGTCAAATGCGGTGTATATAATGGAAGAAGAAATTTATGGCCAAATATAGAGAAGTGAATGTTTGGTGAAACATAGCATGTGGACTTTCACTGTTTTTCTTCACATACAATAACTGATAAAAGTTATTGAAGATGTTTATGTTTATATGTGTTATAGTATTTATTATTTGCTTTATGCACATTGAAGACACCTAACTGTGGCACTAGATCATTTTGGATTGTGATATGGTAACATACTGGAGTGTGTGTTACACTCATAGATCCTGGCAGCAACATAGTCTTAATCATGCTTATTTGTTTATTTGATTGTGTTTCACATTGGTGTGATCAAGGTTTATTTGCTTGTATAGGTGTGATAATCCTTGCCTCCTAGGTGCTCTGACATTGCCCAATAATCACTAGCAATGACTCAATTTGAAAGCATCACTTACAATTATAAGGGCTTCTATAGCCAGCCTTACTGCCTAATATCATAACTGCTTTAATGGATAATAAATCGGCCACTATGTGCTTAGTGGAAAAAGTTAAATCTTTAGTTACATGTCTTAACCAAAATCTTCACATTTTATTTAAATATATACTATAAAAATATAAGGTGCTGGAAATCAGCCTTTACGTATGTCATGTGCTTGGAAAACTTTCATACCTCAGCTTCTTGCAGCCAGCATAAGCTTATTTTGTGCTAAAAGTGTCAAGGAAATGTTTTTAGTTATTTACAGTATATAGCACCCGCATAATACCACATGCTTTACAGGGAATTTCAAATTTAATCTCATGCTCCCGTCATGGTTATTGATTGTTACTAGATAATTTAAAGCTGAACTCTGGCCAAGACAACCTTTATATGTTTCAATCCATTAATGTCCCCTTACTGCTCCTGTAAATGTAATGTCTTCTTACTATGTACTTCAAACGGCATAAAAATGTAGGTTGTAGTTTGGTTTGTTTGTATGGCTTCCCCTGTATCTCTGCCCCTGCATAGACTGTATCGCTCTGTGTTGGTGACGTCACATCCAGCGCACCACCCGACTACACCAGCTGCATCCTCCAGAGGTTTGGAGTCCAATGTCTGGTCTATTGGGTTCCTCTCCACAACACTGACCTTTACCGGTTTCACTAGTGGTCTGTCATCTCTTCCAGTGGTCTGTCATCTCTTCTCTTCCATCTGGCACCTATACACCTTTTGGTTGCCCCCAGCACCGGCCTTGATATGCCCAAGTCAGCCGACCGAGGTTTAGGTGAGATTGAAGTTCAATATCAAGCATGGTGTTTAACATTGATTGTCTGTCAGCCATGTTTTAACCCTTTCCATTCTTGGAATACTTTGATTTTACAATAAATCTTTTTTATACAAACCGTGGCATAGACATTTTTATGACTTCTCTGAGGTATACCTTGAGTGGTTTGTAGCCATCACTCGCCAGCGCTGGATTAAGAGGAATCCTTTTGTTGTTTGTTCCCCTGCGTAGACTTACCTATTCATAAAACACAGCCTGCAATGATATCAGACATGACACTAAGATTGGTGTCACTCATTGCTGCAGTGCTGATGTCAAGAGTGAAGGTGGGGCGATGGTGGGGGTGAAATACAGCAGAAGCTGTACAAACAGACCAAATTACAGCCTGATTTTTTAAGCAGTTTGAAGTACAGAGGAAAAAAAATGCAGATGCAGCAGCAGTAAGAAGATGATAATGAGTCAAAATATAACATTTTGGGTTCAGTTTTAAATGTGCTGCTCTAGAAATATCTGTTATAAGTTTGTCATGTACAATACTGCCTTGATGGGTGACATATCACTAGATTACTCAAATTTCAATAAATTTTGCATGATAAATCCTTAATAAATATTAAACTACAAAGTCTAGGAGAACTGAATTAGCATGCAAAGAATATTTGTTCAATACATATGATCAAATTGGAAACCTAAGGATTATCTCTTAAAACCAGGACAAGGTTGTAGCTGGATAGATTAAGACACACACATCTAGGACCAGTTTAGTTGAAGCTCACTAATGTATTGGCCTAAAAAAAAAACAAGAAAAAAACAACACCCCCTACACTCTCAGAGAGCCAGCAGGGAGAAGCACCAAGACCCAACCATTGCAAGGCATCATTGTTAAGTACTGATACACCATGATTCTCGTATAAAAGAACTGATCTGGTCTAGAGTAGAAGGATACAATTTATTGTGTGAGCTCAGGATGTAGGAATGCCAAACCTCCAGAGGCTGAAAGGGGCAAGAGCTGTGACCCCCACTGTGACACTGAGGGGATCAGTGACCCTATGAGCATTGTTCCTGTGCTTGCAGAGGTTTACAATAACTCAGTATAAATAAAGGGTCATGGGAACCCTCCCTGTGCACATAACAATACACAAAGCTTTCTGCTGGGCACGAGCGATGAAGTAAGTGTAGGGAACTGTGATTATACAATCAAGCTAAAGCTTTGATGAGGTCATCAACGTACAGGTGTCTCACATAGGTAACATATTTTCTTAAAAAAAAGGCTTCTACTTTCCGACTGTCTGTGTTTTTAAAGGAAAACACTACAGAAGTTTGAGTAGTGTTCCGTGGTCCATTGTTTCTTTACTCCTCAATGTGGACCAGAAATCTCATGAGCTTCTCATTTGTTTGTTACCTGGAGCTCAACATCTTCATGGCCTTTAGCTACCTATGTGATCATAGACAGATACATTCACCATTATGACGGTCTCATTGAACAAAGACGGAGGTTGAAAAACACTCTTTAAGGCATCTCTGCTGCTTGAATCAAAACAAAAAAAAGCAGCCTTCAACACACTTAATACTTCCCTTATAGAGAGTCTTCACTTTACTTTCTTTAAGAGCTACATCTTGATGTGTCGGATCTCTGTTTTCCTGCTGTTCACTGTGGTTTATCCCAACAATTGCTACATCACTATTGTGTTGTGTAGTGACTTGGGCCAAGCAGATGGAACCACAACAAGTAGTGGGGAATATGATCACCCATTACACCCAGAAGTTTCAAATTTTTTTTTCTTCAAGCAACATATGTGCCAAGGGCTATGTTTTGTGCCCATGGTAGGCCAATCTGACCTAATCTTCTACTGGTTTGGAAAAAAAAATCGGTTGCTATGTGTTATTTTACTTTGCAGTTTTAAAGTGATCTGCTTTTTAAATAAGGCCTTTAAATCAGCATTGTTCCAAGGTTTAAAATTCAATACCCTGTTAACCGATTGGTAAGGGCCAGTCCAGACCTATGCACTTAGGTAATATGGGGTAAAATGCTAGTTTTACCGTAGATTAACGCAATGCACGGTAACACATGGCTCTTTTATGTGGTGGCATTTATTTAGAATGGCACCGCAACACAGTACAGTAGGTGCCAGTGGACCCATGCTGCCATTAAAAATTAAAGGGCTGCCTTTATGCAATACATCTTATCACAGTAAATACCCCAAGTTAATGTGCATGTAGTAATGCATCACAGGGGACTGTAAAGGCCTGAGGGAGGCTTTATGCCCTGTACACACGGTCGGATTTTCCAACGGAAAAAGTGCGATCGGATTGTGTTGTCAGAAATTCCGATCGTGTGTGGGCTCCATCGGACTTTTTCCGTCGGAATTTCCGACACACAAAGTTTGAGAGCAGGCTATAAAATAACAAAATCCGATCGGTTAAATTCTGATCGTGTGTACACAAATCCGACGCACAAAGTGCCATGCTTGCTCAGAATAAATTAAGAAATGAAAGCTATTGGCTACTGCCCCGTTTATAGTCCAGACATACGTGTTTTACGTCACCGCGTTCAGAACGATCGGATTTTCCGACAGCTTTGTGCGACCATGTGTATGCAAGACAAGTTCGAGCCAACATCCGTTGGAAAAAATCCATGGATTTTGTTGTCGGAATGTCCGATCGTATGTACAGGGCATAAGTGTTCCATAGAATCAAAATACAATTGACTAATGTCAGAGTAGTGCAAGGTAGATTCTGACTGGTTTCTATGGGTAGTACTCTTAGTCCTTGTTGCTGTGCTCTTTGCATTGTTTTATGGAATAAGACTTTTAGAGCACAAGGTCACAGTATTACCTTGTGTTCATGCCTGAACTTTGTTTTAAAGGATTTAGCCATTTTCAAAAAGAAAACTAAAAAGCTTCCACACACCAGGCTACTGCTAACTGATTTTCATATTTTAAAGTGTTTGCAACCCTAAAAAAAAAGGATCCTGTTACTTTAAAGCATGTTATACAGTATAGTGCTTGTGCTGTGCAATTTGGCCCCCTGTATTCCCTGAAATACCTGGCTGATCCTGCCTGGTTCTGCCCCCCCCCCCCCCCCCCCGTAAACTGACCATGGTTTATCATGGCTGCTGAGCCCTGATACTGTGGTCAGTTTACGTGCCTCCGCATTCCGCAGCTCTCCTCTATCCTCCTCTCCCCCCTCCCCCTCCCTGCCTGTCAGCTCTTACCAATGCCCACCCCTCCCCTCCTGCTGCTGAAATAACTGTGTAAAGTACACACAATCCCCTCTGTTAGAAAACGTCCTATTCTCCAGTGTTCTTTGTGAAAAATATGCCCATTACTACCTTATTTCAGAGGGTCGCTTGGCGCTCACATGACTCTTCATGCTCTCCTCCTCTCCTCCCCTCCCAACTGACGTCGGTGGGAGATGTTCGGCCCCTCCCGCTGTAGCTGTCAGATCAGGAGAGGAAGCAGCAAGGAGTCACCTGAGTGCCGAGCGGCGCTCTGAAATAAGGTAGTAATGGCCATATTTTTTACAAAGAACATACACTGAAGCATAGGACGTTTTCTAACGGGGGGGATTGTGTTACTTTACAAAGTGGCTTTACAACCACTTTAATAGTCCTAGTGGCTGTCCCTGGGACAGCTGTCTTTGGGATGCATGGTACCAATGTGTTACAGCTTTCCCTGGGATGTTCAGTTTTACCAGACCTACCTTAAATTAGAGAAAACCACACTATATTCACAAAGCATGCTTAAACATGTTTAAAAAAATATATTATTTTACCTTTTAGATCAGTGTTACTCAACCATTTTTCAGTCAAGGCACTCATTAAAATTATGCACAATTTCAAGGCAACCATTCTAAAATGTAAAAAAATGAAACTAATAATTTTACAGCACACGTAGGACACCCAACATTAGAGATGATTTGCGCAAAAAGGAAAGTCTTGATGGCCGCACTCCAAAATATATTCCTTTATTGAAAAACAGTCCATGCAGCAATGGGAATAAAAGCACTAATTCTGACAGGTTTCACACCATTCTACAGTTTAGTCATATTGCTAAGTCATATGGCTAAAAGGCATATATTCTGGAGTGTGGCCATCTGGACTTTCCTTTTTGCTCCCATAGGCAAGGTAGGCACTGGCTTAGAGCGCACATCAGTGGGGGTTCCAATGGGGGTGCGAGCATGCCTCCTAACCCCCAGCTGTTCCAGCACTTGGCTCCATTGGTGCAGGCACAAGCAGGGCGGTGCTGCACATTTCTCCCTGCCTCCCTGCAGCTTCCTGTCGGCGATCAGTGCTGGTGACTCCGCCTCCCCCCATTGGCACTCTGTGGCCCAGGGGCAGACTGACCAATTGTGTGCTGCCCTGGGCGAGCATGGAAAGTCAGGTGGCAGCAGGTGCGGGGAACGGGACAGCACCCGGCTCCAGGAGGCAGCGGGGACAAAGACCAGCGAGGGTGGCCAGGACCTGTTGCCCTGGAGGAAGAAGAGTTCGGAAGACCTCCCCAGGTCTCATGGACAGTCTGACCAGGGCCGGAGAATGAGGATGGGTGGGAAGTGCAGGCAGCCAGAGACAGCTGCATCTGACAGTAAACTGATACTCTGGAAGAAGCAGCTCCGTGGCCTCCTGTCCTCACCCAGCTATAAGAACTGACCCTGCCCACTGCTGGCATGGAAGGTACTGTGTCACACACACCTTTTCACAGACAGGGACTGCAGCCTGGGCTATGGGTCTCCCACTTCCCCTCCCCCCCTCCTCTCCCCCATCCTCTCTGCCCCCCTCCTCTCCTCAATCCTGCACTCAGTACGTAGCGCAACCCTGCACTCAGTACCTAGCACAACCCTGCACTCTGTACGTAGCGCAACCCTGCACTCTGTACGTAGCACAACCCTGCACCCAGTACGTAGCACAACCCTACACTCTGTACGTAGCACAACCCTGCTATCGGTACATAGCACACCCCACAACCTTGCACTCAGTACATAGCACAACCCTGCTATCAGTACGTAGCGCAACCCTGCACTCTGTACGTAGCGCAACCGTGCACTCAGCACGTAGTGCATCCCACAACCCTGCAATCAGTACGTAGTGCACCACACAACCCTGCACTCAGTACGTAGTGCATCCTGCAACCCTGCACTCAGTACATAGCCGCCCCGCAACCCTGCACTCAGTACGTAGCGCACCCTGCAACCCTGCACTCAGTAAGTAGAGCACCCAGCAACCCTGCACTCAGTGCGTAGTGCATCCCGCAACCCTGCACTCAGTACGTAGCGCATCCCGCAACCCTGCACTCAGTACATAGCCGCCCCGCAACCCTGCACTCAGTACATAGCGCACCCCGCAACCCTGCACTCAGTACATAGCGCACCCCGCAACCCTGCACTCAGTATGTAGCGCACCCCGCAACCCTGCACTCAGTACATAGCGCACCCCGCAACCCTGCACTCAGTATGTAGCGCACCCTGCAAACCCTGCACTCAGTACGTAACACACCCCACAACTCCTGCACTCAGTACATAGCCGCCCCGCAACCCTGCACTCAGTACGTAGCGCACCCCGCAACCCTGCACTCAGTACGTAGAGCACCCCGCAACCCTGCACTCAGTGCGTAGTGCATCCCGCAACCCTGCACTCAGTACGTAGTGCATCCCGCAACCCTGCACTCAGTACATAGCCGCCCCGCAACCCTGCACTCAGTACGTAGCGCACCCCGCAACCCTGCACTCAGTACATAGCGCTCCCCGCAACCCTGCACTCAGTATGTAGCGCACCCTGCAAACCCTGCACTCAGTACGTAACATACCCCACAACTCCTGCACTCAGTACGTAGCTCACCCCGCAACCCCTGCACTCAGTACGTAGTGCACCCCACAAACCCCTGTACTCAGTACATAGCGCACCCCGCAACCCCTGCACTCATTACGTAGCACACCCCACAACCCCTGCAATCTGTGCATTACACACTCCTGACCCCTGCCACCTCCACCATATACATGGGCAGGGCAAAGTGGCTGAGGTCAGGGGTGGAGCCAATGGAGCGACAAAATTAGGTTTAGCCTAGGGTGTTAAAAATCCTTGCACCAGCCCTGGTTGTTTTAGATGTTTCAGGAGAAGGTGTTATGGCTGATTCTAAGAATTCTGGATAGTCTCACAGTGTCTTTGTCCCCACACAGACTGAGCTAGAACAGACCATGTTCAAATCTAGTTTACAGCTGGTAATAGAGACCAGTGAACACAGTACAGACAGAGCAAAAGATATGTCACCAACATGCCAGGGATCTCCATAAAGGGTTCAATGTTTTACTAAACATTTTACTAAACGATCACATCAGAGCAAAGAACAGAAATGTTTTGGAGCCACGCAAGACCCCTTCATCAGGCATGTAATGATGGCATGTCTAATAAAGGGATCCTGCATGACTTACTGTTCTTTGCTGTGATGTTATCGTTTAATAAAATGTTGGACCCTTTATGGAGTTCCTTGGTGTGCTAGTGTCATATCCTTTGCTCTGAGTTGTTTTCGGTTTGCAGATGTTGGTCTCTTCAGCACCCACTTACTTTACAGCCACTTGCAGGAATGTGTGCTTTGGGAATATTGTTCTGCACAGTACAGACAGGGTTAATTATTTTAAATATTACTCCATAGCCCCCTTCTAAACAATACAGCAGGGAGAGCATAAAAGCATCTAAAAATTTAACCAGCAATGTTTAAATATTTACCGTATGTTAATGAGAGCAGGTAACAAATAAAAAGTAGGTGATATCCAACTTTGGCTGCAAAAGTGGAAATACTCTTTAAATCCGAAAGGTCAAGAGAAGCTTACTATTCACTGCCAGTTTAACTGATATAAATTAATAATCACATTTGCATTCACTGGCTCAAATCATAAATAAAGACTGCCAATACATCAATGGTCCACGGCACTGAGAAGGTCAAGCTAGGACTTTTGGCTATATGTTTCCATAAGGCATAATTATTGTGCCAACAGTGGTTGTAGCACCCTGCATGCCTGTATATAAGAAATATTGTCATATTTTAAAATGTTCATTTCTTATTTCCTTTTTTTGCTTTACAGAATATCTTGTTGACAATGTATGCTGCTCCTCGCACAAGAATATCTCTGTATACCTGAATTGTATGCTCAATTTTAGGTTAATAAAATGTTGCCATGACAGCTGGTAGGGATATTTTACACAAAAAATGTCTAGAATGTATGTGCTATATATAATATATAGTATGCATATGCAGTATGTGTTATGTCTGGCCTGTAGGGTATGGTATGCCCTATAGACAGTGATATATGTACTCTTCCTATGTGATAACTGAGCTCCTGAAATCTTGTATGGGACCGAAGCATTCCAAAGTAGAGAGAGACAGCAACATTACAATATCATTGTGGCTGGTATGGTACAAATGTCTCCTTCTGAATACTGTACTTAAATTAGAAGCCCGATGTAATAAAAACAGAACTGTTTTAAAATAATGCTGAACCCCAGGCAGATATAGGCCTCATGCACACTGGACTGTTTTAACATGGCATTTAGGGGTGACTGGCATTTTTTTCTGCCTCTAAATGACTCTGCGTGTTAGCTTATATGCCCATGCACACATAAGGGTTTAGAGGAGTTTAGAGGCAGGGGTGTTTAGAAGCAGAAAATAAAAACAACTGCCCACTTGTCAAGGAGCAGCAGTGTTTTGGTGGAAAAAATAAGTGACATCACGAAATGCGTGTAAATTTGACTAAATACGTGTTAATGCTAGGCACGCTTAGCGCTTTATTGTTAATTAATTTCAACAGACCGAATAAATTAACATCCTGTATTGATAAACCATGTTATAAAATGCATTTTTTACATGAAGCTAGTCTAGTGTAAATACCTGGGTTTGGCATCGTATCAGCTTCATGCATGGGGATACTAGTTCTGGTGACCGGGGGGCCAAGGGATTCCCCTAATTTGTAGGAGTTTACTCTCATTTCTTGTTTTGGTTTTGGGATAGGAAATAAAGGTAAAGTAAATCTCCCCAATGCGACACAGATGGCAAAAAAAATGAAAAAAATGCCATACAGGGTGTTTTACTTGGCTTCCTGTGCTATCTGCCACTAGAGAAAGTATATTCTGCCAGAAGCAGTTCTGTATAGATCTCCTGAACCCTGCAGTGTTGTTTCTACAGTGAGGGCAAGTATTATATATATATATATATATATATATATATATATATATATATATATATATATATATACACGACTCAAAAAAAAAAATAAAGGAACATTTTGAAAACACATCAGATCTCAATGGGGAAAAATATCATGCTAGATATCTATACTGATATGGACTGGGTAATGTTTTAGGAAGGAAAGGATGCCACATCGTTTGATGGAAATGAAAATTATCAACCTACAGAGGGCTGAATTAAAAGACACCCCAAAAATCTAAGTGAAAAAATGTTGCAGCAGTCTAGTCCATTTTGCTGAAACTTCATTGCAGCAACTCAAAATGGTAGTCAATAGTTTGTAAGGCACCCACATATGCTTGTATCCATCCCTGACAACATCGGAGCATGCTCCTAATGAGATGATCGATGGTGTCCTAGGGTATTTCCTCCCAGATCTGGACCAGAGCACCACTGACCTCCTGAACAGACTGAGGTGCAATCTGGTGGTGTCGGATGGACCAAAACATAATGTCTCAGAGGTGTTCTATTGGATTTAGGTCAGACGAGCATGGGAGTCATTCAATGATATCAATTCCTTCTTCCTCCAGGAAATGGGTGCATACTCTTGCCACATGAGGCCAGGCATTGTCGTGCATCAGGAGGAACCCAGGACCCACTGCATCAGCGTAGGGTCTGACAATGGGTCCAAGGATTTCATCCTGATACCTAATGGCAGTCAGGGTGCCATTGACTAGCCTGTAGAGGTCTGTGCATCCTCCATGGATATGCCTCCCCATATCATCACTGACCCACCACCAAATGCTGAATGATGTTACAGGCAGCATAACATTTTCCATAGCTTCTCTAGACCCTTTCACATCTGTCACATGTGTTCAGGGTGAACCTGCTCTCAGCTGTGAAAAGCACAGGGTGCAAGTGGCGGACCTGCCAGTTCTGGTGTTCAATGGCAAATGCCAATCAAGCTCCACAGTGCCGGGCAGTGAGCACAGGGCCAACTAGAGGATGTCGGGCCCTCAGGCCACCCTTATGAAGTCTGTTTCTGATTGTTTGGTCAGAGATATTCACACCAGTGGCCTGCTGGAGGTTTTTGTAGGGGTGTGACAGTGCTCATCCTGTTCCTCCTTGCACAAAGAAGCAGATACCGGTCCCGTTGATGGGTTAATGACCTTCTACGGCCCTGTCCAGCTCTCCTAGAGCAACTGCCTGTCTCCTGGAATCTCTTCCATGCTCTTGAGACTCTGCTGGGAGACACAGCAAACCTTCTAGCAATGGCACATATTGATGTGCTATCCTGGAGGAGTTGGACTGCCTGTGCAACCTCTGAAGGGTCCAGGTATCGACTCATGCTAGTGACACTGACCCTAGCCAAATACAAAACTAGTGGAAAACAGTCAGAAAAGATGAGTATTTTTGGGGTGTCTTTGCATTCAGCCCTTTGTAGGTTGATCATTTTAATTTCCATCAAACGATGTGGCATCCTTTCGTTCATAACACATTACCTAGTCCATATCAGTATAGATATCCAGCATTTAACATGTTGATGTATTTCAAAATGAATTTTCAGTATGTTTAAATCCGTGGCTGGTTAACATCTATGTACTGCACTTTATTGTGTTTTTTAAGTGAAACTATAAGGGCCCGATCACACCGATGCCTGTGCTTCACAAAACATGCTGCAATGCACGTACATAGGTAGGTTGCCTCAATGGAATGCAAGTCAGAGCACTAAAAAATACACATTAATGTGCACAGAGAGGTGTTAATGGGCCAGTATATTTTATCTTCAGCTTCATAGTGGTACCAGCTGCCTGCAGGTACAAGACTGCTGTGAGACATTTTATGGTGCGATAATAATTAGAGTGAGACAGCTGAGATAAATACTGGATATTATTATTTTTACTGAGACTAGAAATATAACTTGAAATCACTGATGAGGCATATATCATGAAAACACTTCTGTTATACTGTAATGGCTGAATTCATACAGGAAGAGGAACTCTCAAACCCAATATACATTCCAAACACAAAGAGAAATAGCAATAACAAAGGTTTTCAGTGCAAAGGTAGACAATGGATAACAGCGAATAATGCACTCATATTGTCTGTTTTCTCTAGTTATATGATGTAATTAAATGTGTGTATTTTACAAAGTGTGTTGTGATCTATGTTCAAAACACAGAGGGATCTATTTATTATTGTTTTCACTCAAGATTCACACAACTTTCGCCTATTTTTCTAATGTAATCTTTTGTGGAATTTGGTGAATTTTGAGTGAAAACATTGATAAATAGACCCCTAAGAGAGAAATTACAATAAAGAAGTTGCTGGCACAGAATCAAAAATATATCAATGCAAAGGTTATAGAGTGGACAAAAAAATCAATGCTCTGCATAGAAAAAAAATAAATGTATTAAAAAAATAAAATACATGACATTTTCATAACCAGTAAGCTTAGAGATGCCCCTGTATGCACTAATGAATTCATACCTTTATTTATTATACTTGCACTATCAATGTATCCATCCCTCCATTTATTATACTTGCGCTATCATTGTATCCATCCCTCCATTTATTATACTTGCGCTATCAATGTATCCATCCCTCCATTTATTATTCTTGCGCTATCAATGTATCCATCCCTCCATTTATTATACTTGCGCTATCAATGTATCCATCCCTCCATTTATTATTCTTGCACTATCAATGTATCCATCCCTTCATTTATTATACTTGCACTATCATTGTATCCATCCCTTCATTTATTATACTTGCGCTATCAATGTATCCATCCCCCCATTTATTATACTTGCACTATCATTGTATCCATCCCTCCAGTTAGTATACTTGCACTATCAATGTATCCATCCCCCCCATTTATTATACTTGCTTGCACTATCAATGTGTCCATCCCTCCACTTATACTTGCTTGCACTATCAATATATCCATCCCCCATTTATTATACTTGCTTGCGCTATCAATGTATCCATCCCTCCATTTATTATACTTGCACTATCAATGTATCCATCCCTCCATTTATTATACTTGCACTATCAATGTATCCATCCCTCCATTTATTATACTTGCACTATCAATGTATCCATCTTTCCATTTATTATACTTGCACTATCAATGTATAATTCCCTCTATTTATTATACTTGCACTATCAATGTATCCATCCCTCCATTTATTATACTTGCACTATCAATGTATCCATCCCTCCATTTATTATACTTGCACTATCAATGTATCCATCTTTCCATTTATTATACTTGCACTATCAATGTATAATTCCCTCTATTTATTATACTTGCACTATCAATATATCCATCCCCCATTTATTATACTTGCACTATCAATGTATCCATCCCTCCATTTATTATACTTGCACTATCAATGTATCCATCCCTCCATTTATTATACTTGCACTATCAATGTATCCATCCCTCCATTTATTATACTTGCACTATCAATGTATCCATCCCTCCATTTATTATACTTGCACTATCAATGTATAATTCCCTCTATTTATTATACTTGCACTATCAATTGATCTATCCCTTTATTTATTATACCCACACTTCTGGTGTATTCATCCCTCTATTTTTTATACTTGCACTATCAATGTATCATTTCCTCGAGTTATTATACTTGCGCTATCAATGTATTGATACCTCCATTTATCATACTTGCACTATCAGTGTATCCATCTTTCCATTTATAATGCTTGTATTATCAATGTGTCATTCCCTCTATATATTATACGTGGGCTATTTATGTACCCATCCCTCTAAGTTTTATTAAATGCAACAGTTACAAAAATGGGCAAAAAAAAAAACAAAACATGTCCACCACTCAAAAATACCCCATCATGTAATTAAAAGATAAAATACATCACAACAATGTCAAAGTCAGTGGGCTCAGAGACGTCCCTTTAAGCATCAATGAATCCATCTTTCTATTTATTATATTTGCACTATCAATGCCTTTTTGACACATTTTGTAATTTTTGGATTAATAATAGTTTTAAAAGAGAAGTGTCCATCATACATTTTTAGGCTCACACTCAGTCCCATCATACAAGTGTCACTGCTGTCTGTCACCCATTGTCTGCCCGAGAACAGCGCTCCGTCTTCCGCAGAAGCTGGAATGCCGCCTCTAGTGGACTATTCGGGTAAGCGCATCTCCTGGAGAAAGTGAGGAGAGGCGGAGATCGGAGTCCTGTGTGGGGCGGGGCGATGGGCGGCCCAGGCTGTAGGATTTGTATGCTTTGCTTTTATCCCAAGGGGAGCCTGAAACTCTCACATTCTAGTGATGGGAAGTCCGGATCTTTTAATTGAATCGGTTCATTTCGAACTACTCACTGAAATGAACTGATTCAATGAATCGGTTCTTCGGTTCACTTGCTGAGTCTACTGACAAGCAAGTGAACCAAATCTCTGACTCAACCTTAAATGATTAGAATCAAAAGAATGATCCTTCACAGAAGGTTGGCAGGTCCTGGGGAGGTTTACTTGTATTTAGTTTGCTGCTCAGAGCACAAGCACAATACTATTGTGTCAGAGCAGCCAGCGTCATCAATTTTGGTGTCGCACAAAAAGCTGTGTAGATGAAAAGCGGGTTTTTGTGCGTGTGAACCTCATTCTGATGGGCCAACTTCACAGTTAATATTGCTAGCCATCAGATTTTTCCGTAATCTTTACAGTGCATGCACAGGAAAAATGATCGGATTTTACTACCACGGGCGGGCGAAGTACCCACGGTAGTAAAATCCAATCGTTAGGCTCCTTTCACACTTGTGCCATTTGAAAGTCGTGCAATTTTTGCCATGATTTTTACCGTGACTTTGATGCGACTTGAAGAATTACCTATGTAATCTTGAGGTCTCTGCCTCAAGTCGCATCAAAATAGGACCAAAGTAATGCAGTGACTACTTTGAAGTCGCTGTGAGTTGAAGACGCACAGATATGAACGGTACTCATTGGAAATCATGGGGTACCACTTGTCATGCGACTTTGTAGTCCCAAGTTGCAGGACAAGTCACACAAGTGTGAAAGGGGCCTCATTATGCACTGTAAAGACTACAGACAAATCTGATGGCTAACAATCTTAACTGTGAAGTTGGCCCATCAGAATGCAGTTCACATGCACAAAAACCCGCTTTTCGTTTACACAGCTGTTTGTGCATCACGTAAGTGGCAATATTGGCTACTCCTATAGATTGCTTGATCTGACAGAACACCTGCTACCCAGGTTACTGAGCACAATCCTATACTCATATGATCATATAACAGACCCAAGATGCAATAAAGAGAACCTGTCACTATCATATAGAGGCTTGTTATCTTGACTTTGTCCTCTCTGTCTTTAAAGCAGTCTGTAGTGTAGTGCTGCTACCTGATCATTGATTTAGTGTATTGTTCTACTGTTGGCGACTCATGGTTCTTTCAGTGTACTATGTTCTAACAACTCCTATGATTCTTTAACTTGGTAACTTGTATGATTCTTTAACTCGGTGTACTGTGTACTCCTGACTCTTGTTTTAAGTTTGTATCCAGTTCCTGAGTGTCACTGTGCCTTGAGCATGCTGATTGGTTGCAGGGAGGGGCCAAGGTCTCTCACTCTAGGATCATATTACCAGGCCTGCTCTGCTCTGCTCTGCTATGTATTGAGTGCATAGTGAACTGTTTCAAATGGATCAGTTCACTCAGATGAATCGATTCATCCAGTTCACTGAAAAGAATCGATTCAAAAAAACGATTCGTTCATGAACTGGACATCACTATCACATTCCTGACATAGCACAGCGATAGAGAGACGCAGAGCAGCCCGGCCGCTGCCAGTACCAGTACACACTCCGATCACAGCTCTCCGATCACAGCTCTCCGATCACAGCTCCCCGGGAGAACACAGCCTGATCCCCGCACTGAGGACTCACTACACCGGGGACTTGTCATATGCTGGAGCTCCGATCTCTACTATACACCTCGGATATGAGCCGGTGAGTGAGTGCCGCTGTCTGTCATCACCGCTACATGCCTGTCACTGCACCCTACTCCTATTGTGTATGGATGATCCCTACACGTGTGCTGACCACTGATCCCTATAGGCACCTGACACCTCCATGGCTGTACCCCATACATCATACAGGGACATGATTTATATATTAGATAGATTGACTTATAGGACAACCCTAATACCCTATACTCACCTTCTCTATTTACTAATACATGTGCAACAATGTATCCATACAAGGTGCACACTTCTATTATACCATGCATGCTCCACATCTATGTATCCCACTACAATCTCATTGACATATGTTACAGTATTTACTAATATGTTCATGATCACCCAATAGGAGGACTGTATGGAACCCTCAGTGTCTGTATATATACATATAATGCATTTATCTATATCATTTTTAATATACATTTATATATATAGCGTGCATTTCAATATTATGTATACACCAATGTCTATATGAGCTTTTCACTCTCTCTGTCTCTAAATGTATACTGTATGTGTATATATATCTATCTATATATATATAGATAGATATATATATATATCATGCCTTTATATCTTATATATACTGCAATGTGCATGCATAAACATATATATATACAGCACACATTTCTATATTATTTATAATGGATATATATATATATATATATATATATATATATATATATATATATATATATATATATATACACATACATCTAGCATGCCTTTATATATGATATATACTCCAATCTACATGTATGTTTATATACACATATAGCATGCATTCCTATATTATATATACTGCAATGGGCATGTATGCTCATATACAGCACACATTTCTATATTATTTATAATGGATATACATATACATACATATAGCACGCCTTTATATATATTATATACACTCCAATGTACATGTATGTTTAT
Organism: Aquarana catesbeiana; assembly: GCF_042186555.1. NCBI lineage: Eukaryota > Metazoa > Chordata > Amphibia > Anura > Ranidae > Aquarana > Aquarana catesbeiana. Next base: position 125,630,429 of record NC_133327.1, read on the forward strand.
ATACACATATAGCATGCATTTCTATATTAGATATACTGCAATGGGCATGTATGCTTACATACATATACAACATGCATTTTTATATCATTTATAATGGCTAAATACACACACACACATGCAGTATAGCATGCCTCTATGTATTATATATACACTCCAATGTGCATGTATTTTTATATACACATATAGCATGCATTTCTATATGATATATAATACAATGTGCATGTATGCTCATATACATATACAGCACAAATTTCTATAATATTTATAATGGATATATAGATATATATATATCTATATAGATATAGATATATATATATATCTATATCTATATATATATATATATATATCTATATATATATATATATATATATATATATATATCATACCTTTATATGCTATACATACACTCCAAATTACGTATACTCCATATGTGCATGTGTGTCTCTATACATACTGTATATAACAGGTATTTCTATATTAGATCTGGAACTGCTGCTACTGACTCTGCTCTGGTTAACAGGCAGGACTGGCCAGTTGCTGACATGTAGTTTTTTATCTGTGTGCTCCGTGTGCTTGTTGTCCTTGTAAAAAGTGTTTATATGGCATTGTATATGTAGCTAGTCACTTGGCGTGCTTTTCTTTTACGGTTTGCCTGGATAGGGTTAAGCTTGGCACATTCTTGAATGGGAAGCTATGCAGGTGTTTGGTCACCCCTGGCAATGGCGAAGGAATTCAATGGGGTATTTTTGTTATTGTTCTTGTTTTTAGCACAAGCTTTTGTACACTTGTGGCAGGACTGCAATCCACAAAGAATGTCAATTGCAACACAAAGGGCCCAGTGATGTCACGTCTTAGATATTTGTGAGGTGGTAGCTTCTCCTACGCGAAAAAAAAAAAAGTCTTTGTGCATTAAGGGAGCAAGAAAAGCCACAGGTTTGTGGCCAACAAAGTCATCCTGTAAAGATGTAATATGCAGCAATTTGTAGAATGTGGAAAGTTGTGTATATTTAACCCACGACTGCCAATTGGTGGCAATATAGTGGTACAAAAGCTGTAGCATAAATCTGAAAACCTGAAAGGTTTGCTTGTAAAGAAAAGGAAAAATGTAGTTATTGCAGACTACATAGTACTTATAGAAGAATTCCCACAACTTCAGCTCATTGTGGTCCACATTGCTGTGTGAATCTCTTTTCAACTTCAACTACTATCTGGCTTTCAATGGGAGGGCTCCAAAACAGAAGCTGCAGGGGGGCATACCAGAGAAATACTGGACTTTATCTACTTAGAAAAGAGGAGGGAAACATTCCAATCATTAATCAGCCTCCTCCTCCTCCTAAAAACAAAACAGGGCAAAAGTCTTACCTCTCCAGGTTGCTGCGAAACAGCAGGAGTGGAGGGACAGGAGTAGTAGAAAGGTATGTGCAATTAACCACAACAAGGTGCCATCAAGGTCAGTCTTTTCATGTCAATTTCAGTTGAATACTCACTAATAATCAAGATCCTTCAGCCTTAAGCTATATACTAGGAAGTCTCTGATCTTCTCTAGTGTTTTTTACCTTTTATAAAGCAAAAGGAAAGAGGGAAAAAAAATAAAGAAGGAAATAACCTGGAATATGTTAGATGCACCAGTGATGGTAGGTCTGTATGTATCAATCCCATCACAATAATTATTCTTAAACTGGTATTTCTTTTTCTTTCACAGGTTCCTCACAGCACAGCCATAGATCAGAAGATTTGGAAAAAGGATTATTGTTCAGTATTGATTGCTCGTCTTCCTTTGGTGGGATTATTTCTTTTTTGAGCAAGGATGAGAACCGCAGAGGATTCATCCGGAACAGTTCTTCACCGTCTTATCCAGGAGCAGCTGAGATATGGAAATTTGAGTGAAAATCGTACCTTATTAGCTATTCAGCAACAGGCCTTACGGGCTGGAGGGGGCAGTGGAAGCCCCAGATCATCCCTGGAAAGCCTTGAACAGGAGGAGATGCAGGGTAGCCCTTCTACAAGGCAGGAGCCTCAAGGGCAGGAGCACCATTGTGACCATTTCTACCTGGAGAATCCTATGTATAAAGCTCATGAGTACCACCATAAAGGTGAGGAACTTCCAACCTACGAAGAAGCCAAAGCTGCCTTGTCTCAATACTATGCAGCTCAAAATATCCAGAAGGTAGAACATGCTCCACAACTCCAAGACCAGTCACTCATGGAGCTGAAGCATGGCCATGTTAGGTCTTTGAGTGAAAGATTGCTGCAGATGTCTCTAGAGCGCAATGGAGCTAAACCGCAAAACCTTATGACCTCTTCTCATAGCTTTCCCCAGCTCCCAAGGCAGTACCAGCTTTCAGTAGCTCGTGGACAACAGGAAGAAGGAATGCAATATAGGAATGCTCCTCCTGAATACCCAAGTTACAACCATCCTGACCCTAATCTCAGTGGGTATGCACCAGAGCAGAGGCACTATTCAGGAGAGCTCCCTCTGTACCATCAGCCTGAAATCAGGTGAGCGCAGATACTTAACCCATAGTTATTTTGCCTCTACAGAACACAATAATGTACAATAGAGGAGCTTTTTTGACAGACTATGGGGGAGATTTACTAAAACTGGAGCACTCTGTGCATGGTAGCCAATCAGCTTCTTAAAACCTGGAAGCTGATTGGTTTCTCTGCAGAGCTGCACCAGATATTGCACACTCCAGTTTTAGTAAATCTCCCCCTTTGTGTCTGTTAAAGTCTAAATTTGTTCTGGCTTCCATTAATTTAAAAAAGTACACGTACAATAAAAAAAGCCAAAGTTACAATTTAGGTCAGTTCACTTGACATTGCTACATGTTTCAGACCTTGACTTTTTTCATTGCCATATTCATTTGGACAGCAAAGCTATTTTAAAAATTTAGTTTGGCTGTTAAATTGACCATTTCAGAAAGAGTTCCTCATGCTGAAAAAGTTCTGCTTCTTGCGGTTTCAATGCATGCTACCTATTCATGTAAACTTTAGTGTAATAAACTAGAGTCTTAAGCATACAGTCTATATTAAGCATTTCAGGAAAGAGCAGATAACAAGCAGACAGAATTTGCTCTCTGCAGATTTGCACATGGTGATGTTTTAACGCACGTAGTAGGTCTGACATAGTATTAATAGCTGCCTTAAATGGGGGGTGTAAAAAATCCCTTTTAACTCTCTTTTAACAGTCAAAAATCCTGTTTGACTTTTAGGAGATCCCTGACAATAAACATTGGTCTGGCTAGGTTGCAACAATTCTGTATTGTTCACACAGGAAGAGATAGACAGAGACAGGAAGTAGCTCCATAAGCCAGTGGGGGGAAGATAATGGTTAAGAAAAATGTCCAGTCTCACAATGAAAGAATCTGTTCCCATGTTAATTCTTGTAACCCCTTTACAGCAACAACATCCATTAACGGAAATACCAGTTGCATTGTGATAGGACATCATGAATTCCTAAAGTTCTAGGCAGCTGACTGAGTCTAAAAGGATGGCCTATAACTGGCTTTAGGCAGCACACCTAACCCCAATGCCTCCCTTTTCTTTTCCAGGCATTGGAATCTGGAATAGCATTTTGATCATAAGGTGCAGATACTGGATAAGCCAGATCGATAGTGTTTACAGGAAACTTATATACCTATTGATTTCCTATGCTCATGTTCAATATAAATTCCAGTTTCAACATCCACAATCACGTAGAAAGTGTAAAGGTTTAGTAGAGAAGCCTTGTCTTGTATGATCTAGTATTGGTTATTTTTAGAAGTTAGTGCATTATTTTTGGATGTGTGCCTGATGCTTCTGAATACTGATTCAGAATGATAGATGTTCCAGTAGTGTAGAGAGTGCAAGACTGTACAAGCCCTGCATTCAGCTCTAAAGTTAATCTTTCAATAAGTGTTATAAAATGTGTCCAATGTACACCTAAACATGTTGGTTCATTTGAGGCTTTAAGAACTATCAGTCATCGACTATACTAGGAATTCAAGTACCTTTTATCATTTTTATATTCAATCATAAAACAACAACTTATTATTGCTTTGAGATGTCTGCTTGTGATATCTAAACCTGAGTATTCATTTTGTTTCTTGCAGGCCGATGCCAGAACCAAACCTACACTATGGGCAGATGGCACATTTTAATGCAGCAGGTACACACATGGCACGAATGGATGCTCTACTGCAAGAGAATGAAAAGTTACGCCGGGAACTTGAGAGTTACAGTGAAAAAGCAGTGAGGATCCAGAAGGTAAGAGAAAAAGGACCTATGTGGACATGGAAGTAGAGGGGTGCAAAGTGGATATAGCAACCAATCGCATTCAAGCTGGCCTTGTTCTATAGAGAGCTTAAAAATGAGTCTGATCTGTTGATCTGAGTAACCTTTGCCTTAACCTTGCTTAAAAAACACCCTTTATTAGTATGACACCACTGACAGTTTAATATATTTTTTTAAAGTGACAGTCAGTCTTCAGAGTAGTAAAAGAGATGTATATATGAAAAGATCATTTTGTAGAGGCTTTGGGTGTTCTTTAGGAATGTCTAGCAAGTGCAGCAGGTAACTCAATTGGAATTTAGCAGCTGCCTTTCCAACACACAGCCTCAACCCATAAACATGAAAAAACACATCAGAGTCTAAAACATGATTCCTTTTAACAAACAGGGCATTGTAGTAGGTTCCCCCAGCTGGTCAGAGAGGGTGGGATGTCTTTCGTTTTTGTCATCTCTTTCACTTTCTTTGCAACCCCCCTCTTCCCTATAGTCTCCCCTTTAACAGCTGCGAGAGATCTTCGCACAATGGGCCGGCTATGAGACATTTGTTGGAGGCACACGTAGAGCTCAATGCCGCTGACAGTTGCTCGGGTTTTGTGTTCTACTTGAGCTGACCTGATGCGGCTTCAATGAGCCATTGTGTGGGGATGAAAAGGTGGCTGTGTTAGTAAGGCCTTGGCTGCAAGGAATAGGGAGGGGGGTCCAGACCTTTAGCAAATGTGCAATCCAGACAAGCAGGTGGCATTGAATCTGCAGACAGTATTTAAATGTAAGCAATACCATAGCTTAGCATAGCATTTGCTGAAGTTAAAAAAAAAATATATCAACTATTAAACTGAAAGAATCTTGCATGAATATGTTGTGGTTAGGACAGTTATGTGAATTACCCCAAGCAGTCAGCTCTGACTGCAGTAGATATATACCGGTACTTGGCCATTGTGTACATAGGACCTTATTTATAATGATGTTCTTACCAGTCAATGGAATTATCTTACCACATTTTATTAATGTATGACGATTAAGTGTGATGATATGTTGCAAGAAATCAGATGCATACATTGGGGCTTTTTTAATAGTAAGATGCAAATAGTAACAGCTTTCTATGTCTTATGGCCACTTAACAAAATTAGGTCTGATCATTTGTTGTAGTTACAAAAATTCTGATCTGTAAATAGTTTTTTGGTATTGCTGTACAATATGTTTTGCTTTATGTACACGTCTTTTCTTTGTTATTATATTAAACTCTTTTTTGCTATACATCATTCCAATAATCTCAATGTTCACTTTATGATTTTGTAGCTGGAAACTGAAATTCAGCGAATTTCTGAAGCTTATGAAAATCTCATGAAAGCTTCCTCTAAGAGAGAGTCTCTTGAAAATGCCATGAGGACCAAGATGGAAGGAGAGATGAGGCGCATGCAGGACTTCAACCGTGACCTAAGAGGTGAGGGATCTCTAACAAAGAGGAGGAGCTTTTACAACAATAGCGTGCTGTGGTGAAGCTATCCATCAGTGTTAGCCATTTACAACCGATATTAGGCTTAAGTGAGTGGACTCAATCTTCTAAGAGCATCAAGGTCTTGAACAGCCATGTAGCAGGAGATATCAGACAGCAGGGGCTCAGGAACAACAATGGAGCTTTTCTTACAAAACTCATTAACCTCTATAGCTCATCAGCATGATTTTAATTGGAATCTCTTGGAATCATTTCTAAAATAAGACATCCCAGAACACTCTGCTAAATGCAGATTTATTTTAAAAAGCAGGCTACATCAGAAGAGCAAGCCGAAAAATAATTTGTCCCTCTGATGGGGACAGGAATGTTTGATAGCATCTTAGAATTGAAGCAGATTGTCATTTTGTGAACCTATCCTATTAACATTTTGTATTGTCTTTTTGTTTAGAACGGCTGGAAACTGCAAACAAACAGCTGGCGGCCCGGAATGTGGAGCAGAGGGAAGACAGTCATGGAGCAGTGTCCAAACTGCTTGCTCAGTGTAAGTTAATAAACTTGAGATTAGACTATTAAGTGGGCCAATTAATTCACATAAATGCAATAAGAGGCTCAAAACATTCATAATCATATATTTAATGGTTATGCTAACATAATGCATCATACATAAGTGTTTTAAGTATAGGTCATTATAAAATATTGTTTTAAGCTATCGACCATCGTATTCTGTTCTCCATTGCAATAACTCAGTATGGCTTCCTGTATATCACAAAATATCCCCATTATAACAGTTTATTTTTCTTCAATGTTTTGAGCTGGGATAAGTCTCCCAATGTTGCGAATAATTTTGAAAATGTTAATAATAGTTTTTTATTTAATAATAGTTTTTCAGGTTTATAATGCCTTTAAGCGCAGAGTTCCCAACAATGTTAAAGATAAATCATTTCTCCTTTTCTCGACAAACACCCTATGATAAGTGGGATTACTTCATACTTGTGGTGTGATTGACCCTACCAGTCAAAATACACAGTTAAAATGAGTAATACTGGATTCATTTGACCTGATAAACAAACATCTTTCTGAGCTGCGTACGTGGGCTTTGCCCTAACGCACCTTTAAGGATGCAGGGGAGGTGTGTCTATTCTCTGCTTCCTGAAGAAAAGATTATGTTGCTTTAGCAAACAAACAGAGTTCAATGTGACCTGAATTCTTCACATTCCAGTAGCTGATCTGCCCAACCCCCTCCTTTTCTTCACAGGAAGGGGGGAAAAAAGAACTGCATGGAAAAAAATAACAGGATAGGGCTTTTTTTTTTTACTGTGCATAATACAATAAAAATCCTAAGAAAACCAAAAGTGTATTAAAAATTACACATAATTCATTATAATTAAATTAAATTAAATGTGTTTATTGCACACAATATCTTCTTCCCCCAGTAAATTGTAGAAATATTGCAGAACATTTACCTATGACTATGCACTGTCAAATCTTATATATGGTGGTAATACAAATCTATAATATTGAAACTCAGCTAATTTAGCCTAAGAAAGCAGTGAGATGTCAGAAAAGAACTGATCATCTGACTAGACACACAAGTGCTTAAACCCACTCATTTGGCTTAGGTTTCTGATTCCTTTGGATGTTTTCCTGAGAAAAATCTACACTTAACTTAATACAGTTAATTTGTATTATTCCTGATCTCTTATACATAGTCGCAATAAACTGATGTTCTAGTGTATTTCCCTGCTGGGATAGTTGGAACCACCACCAGGGAGAACTGGTCCAACCAGGATATACATCCTAGAGCTGTCATGTTCCAGCTATCCGACTGCTCCATGCCTGGGAACCTGAATGTTTGCTTAACCTTTTCATGGAACAGTACAGGAGCAGTCAAGTTTAAGAAATGCTCTTGTTTAGGTCATTCCACACACACACAAAGCTCATGCAAACACCTCCAAATCTCATAGGGCTCTTGGTTATGTACACAGCTTATCATACTGAAAGGGTCCCTTCTCAGTGTTTGCTGATCATTTAGAACTTCACTGGCTTTTTCTTTGTGAATAGAGTGATTTTTTTTTTTAAATCTTCCCAAAACTCTTTAAGCATATAATGGCTAGTCTGTTTGCAACCGTTTTGTATTTGTTTCTTGGGTGTATGTTTGTTTCTTCAATGATCTTCCCACAAGAAACAGCTACCCTGCTTGAGTCTTAAACTGAAATCTGCAGCGTTTGTTATAAATAAGCAATGACCTTGACCTATAAATTTACTAGGAACAGCTAATATGCAAGTTGACTGTGGCTGCACAGAATAGCTGACAGGTGCCCTTTAAGATGTGAAGTGATGTTGAAATTAAACCTAAAGCATGTGCAGCGAGGAATGTTAGCTGACATAGTAGATGCTCTGATACTCCATGCCCATTCTCCAAATGCGTTTTCAACCAAGGACAGTACTAGTAACTAGGAGCAAATAAGAACCTTTTATCTAAAAAGTATATGAAACTACAGAGGTAAAAAGTAATTGATGACCTTTTTGTTCTTCCTTGCAGGCCGTGAACAGCAGTTTGAGAAAGAGAAGTTAGAGAGAGAGATTTGCCTTTTGCGAAGTGCCAATGAGGACCAACGCCGAAGGGCAGAGCTGCTGGAAAAGGCTCTGAGTAATGCCCAGTCCACAGCCGCTCGCACTGAGGATGAGCTGCGCAAGAAGAGGGCGTATGTGGAAAAAGTGGAAAGACTACAGCAGGCTTTAAGCCAGCTCCAGGCTGCCTGTGAAAAGAGGGAACAGCTGGAATTGCGCCTGCGGACAAGATTGGAGCAGGAGTTGAAAAACCTAAGGGCTCAACAGGTGAGTTTTATGTCACTGCTAGTTATGATACATTTATTATAGTCTTGTGATTCCACATGACTCTAAACTAAAAAAAAAAATAACTCCGATAACTCTTCCAACAGAGACAACCAATGACACAAAATGGAAACCATTCTCCAGAAGTCTCTGTCCATATCCTTTCTGAGCAGCTGAGGGAGAAGGAGGAACGGATACTGGCTCTGGAGGCTGACATGACCAAGTGGGAACAAAAGTATTTGGAAGAACGCACTATGCGCCAGTTTGCCATGGATGCTGCAGCCACTGCAGCCGCTCAGCGAGACACTACCATTATCAACCACTCACCTCGCCATTCGCCAAACAATAGCTTCAATGAGGACCTGCTATTAGTAAGCCACAGGCACCAAGAAATGGAGAACAGGTAGGTGTGATCCACTTCCTTCTGTTACATTTATTCTAGCCATGTGCTTCTACTGTCTATTTTTTCCTTTCTAACATACATATTCTGTTTTTTTTTTTAATCCAGAATCAAAGCTCTTCATGCACAAATACTGGAGAAGGATGCAGTCATTAAAGTCTTACAGCAACGTAAACCTTACCAGGGCCCCCTGCGACCTGCTAAGTCAGTGCCTTCTATATTCACCCCATCTGTGCCAAGCCCAAACTCGGCAGCTGTTGAAAGACAAGTGAACAATACATCAAAAGAAGCAGCAGGTGAATGCAGCAGATTATGTCATATGAGGTGGATAATGCATTTGAGTTTTTTATGATGGACCTTCAGCAATACTTATTTTGTTTTCTTTCTTGTGTCCTTCAGTAAGTAAATCACCATCTGCCAACATGAGCACCTCGCCTGTACACGCCAAACATGGCAGTAAAGATGGTAGCACCCAGACGGGGTATTCAACAGACTCGACAAGTGTGACAGCCTGTATTCTGGACAGGAATACCTCATCTTCACTAGGTAAGGGCCACATCTTGGTTGCATGTTGTACCCACAGATTTTTGGGCCACAATTTTGCTTGCCTGAAAGAGCTATCTTTGCTACTAGAAATCAGTCTTTTGTACTTGCACTAGAGAAGTGACACTTGGAACTTGATTGGTTGAGTAACTTAGGCAATTCTACCCAACATGATGTCTGAGGAGAAAGTAATCTTAGGGATTTTTTGAGAAAACCTGAGAACCTTGGTTTTCATCAAGACTGGTGGCTGTAATATTACTGATTTTTCAAAGTTCATACCAGAAATGTCAGTTCCCACGAAACGGCATATGGATGATGGATGAGCTGTAGGTGTGTTTTGACCACACATGAATTCAGAGAAATATAAACAGTAAACATTGCATTTTCTCCCATTAAACACCGCCTTCAAAAAATGCCCCTGGGTACCAGCTCATCACTAATTCTTGGCCAAAACAAGCCTGGATGATGTGTCGTTATGATGAGTGCCTCTTCTTTTTCTAGTGAGCGAGGCTGATGTTCCGAGGATGTTTCGCAATGGCAGAAGCTGCACTCGCTCACCTCCCCTCCCCCAGGCTGAGCCCGTGCCGAGCCCTGCATAGTTGAGAGCTTTCTCCTCACACAATCCCTGCCAAGGCTTGGCCTCCCTTGGTGATGACTAATCTCAATGAATCTCAGCTATGCAGCTGGGAACAGAATGCAGGTGTGAGGCCAAGAGACTGAGATGAAGGGGGAAGGGAGCATAGCTAGTGTATGAAAGAAAGATCATAGAATTATTTGAGAGCTAATATACGCCATACTACAGTACAGCGGCAGATATTGATCACATATTCAATGAAAATAGATTCATGTAATTGGGGCTACACAAATACTACTGTTAATGCCTCCCTACCTGCCAGATTTTAATTTCCATGTGTTCCCAGTAATGGAAATAAAAGAGAAGATATGTGATTAGTAGGTATTGGAATAAACTCCAACATTTTTTCACAGATTTTTTTTTTTTAAACCTAGTCATTACTGGTATTCAGAAATTGTGTGCAGGAAAATGTAACAAAATTTAAAACCAATTTGGGTTTAAAATGGATCTTTGCCTCAGCAGACTAAATAAATAAAAAAATTATAAATCATAAAAGGGGCAGACTCGATGGACCAATTGATCTTTTTCTGCTGGCACTCTTCTAGGTTTCTATGTAACTGTTATATTTTAGGGCAGGTTAGAAAATTAAAGGAAACACCTTACTAGTCATTATGGGCAACACAAACATCTTTTTTTCTTCTAGATTTTGGGGTATTAAGGACCTCTACTTATGAAATCTAACCTGCTTACACCGTATTTCCCAGCTAAAATGGTTGAGCATCCCTCGTTTATAGTATCCAACCTTTTCAGAATAGCTCCATGTTTAAAGAAACGTTAGAAGCCTTTTGGCCGACTCATATTTCCCAGTACCCGAGTTGCTCAACCACCACCATACTTTCACATCACCATTTGCTTCTTTCTGAGAAGATGCAGCATATCTGCTTACCATCCAAAGCCACAGGCATGTCTGGAATGTCCTCCCCCTCAACCAATGAAAATGGGCCATTGTGACCCCACGTACTCCTTTTAGGATGTCGACACATAGTAGGGCAATGTAAATGCCCAGAAGCGCTGGATGCATCATTCTGTCTGTCTATCACAGGCAATGATACAATCTTTCAGATTACAAGCAGGCCCACTGTCTATACTTGTTATAGTGTATTGTTCACTCATTTTTACTGTATGTATCCACATACTGACTGGTCACATGATTGTTTCATCACTTATATATTCAAAGGCCTTTGTGAAGGCTGAATCAGAGGAAGAAGTAATGCGGGTGCAGAACTACAGTTAGACACATAATCCAGTCATGCAGAAACAATTTGCTAAGAGCCTGACAGGGTGCTCAGATACTTTATATGAATGTCTATCAGTCTGCTGCTATTCCTTTGTTGGCATCCGAAATATTACAATATGGTGTGTGTCGTATACATATGAAATGATAGCACTGCATGTAATTAACACATCAGTTTAATACTTTGAATTATTCTTATCCTTTTACTATGACCAGTTTGTTATTGTGATTGAGTATTACGGCAGTTAAGACATCAAGCATTCAACTGAAATCTTACTAATGTGGAAGTTGCATGCTTTAGCATAATATTTAAATATTTAATGTGACTTTTGTGTGCTAAATATTATGAATATTTTGACATAAACATGTTAAAACTAAACACATTGATCCTGATTCATCGCTCACCATTCTGCAATGATGCATCCAACACTTAAGGTGTGCTAGAGGCCAAGTTAGCATGCCTTAATGTTAGGGTTCCCTAAGTTTTATTGCAACTTGATAATTCAGTGCCATTAAGGCCTATGTTTAAATAGTAAGTGCATTGCCTTAAAACAAATCACTTTAATCCTGCCCTAAAATAATAACAGCCATAATCTAGTTACCGTAGGTGACCCCTCCTCTTGTCTTTACTGCAGTTATAACATGTGACCAATTTATATTTGCACTGAATCTACCATTTACTCATAACATTTTTCTTTTCTTACAGAAACAGTGTCCTCCACTAAAAGCTCAAATGTTTCTGAAATGGTTGAGATCCTTATCTGAGCTGTCCATGCCTGGGGCTATACCCTCAAACTTGAGAAAGTCTTACATGGTCAAGATTTGTTGATAGTCAGACAACTGAAGTCTACAGGCAAAGGATGCCGTGTTCAGTCTGTAATGATGAAGGCGTTCCTGGAGTCGAAACAAGGTTAATTGTAAAGCCGGAGATATATCATTTAGGATTCAGATGAACTTTATGCATTGTCCAGCACACCAGTCTGAGCTGTTGATAAAAATGGAGGAGACTGGAAGACTTGAGATGACCTTCTTAGATTTCTCCACCAAACAGTTGCCATCAACACTTGCCAACATCAATTAATGTGATTAAAGTGGTTTTGGAATGTGAAATATGGCTTAGACTTAAGACTTGGATTCACATGGACATGTTCTGGGGGAAGAAGAATCGTGTCTAATTTTTGGCTTTGGAGAGCCAAGTCCAACCCTTTTTGCTGCTAGAAATACCTACAGAAAACAGTAGGGGTTTGAAGTGGTTTAAAGTTACCGGACTCTTGTCCCAAACATTTTTCATGTAAATACTTATGTGTTTATTTTTATAACACCTTGCATTGTTACTATTTATGGACAACACAACTGTATTGTTGTCTCAATACCACATCTTTTGTGTTTTGACGTTTTAACAAAACACAAGCTTATAAAATTTAAATTTGACTATTCAGGACAACCATATGGCCTCGTCTATTAAAAACGTGGTGTGGAAGAGTTGCCCATAGCAAAAAATTAGACCGCGCTTTCAAATATTTTGAGTCTTTCTGACTGCTATGGGATGATTTTTGTAATATACCACCTTTTTATGGTAGTTTTTGTGATGTTTTTACTTCACAGAGGCTCGCGAGTAGTAGGCAAAGCAATATATTTATCCCTCTCCACAAAACCCTATATTGTATTTATTTTTTATTTTAATATTCTACCCCCTCCGTCCTTGTCCCTTCTTTTAAACTGCAGTTGCTGGCCAACAGCAGTTATTGTTCAGTTTGGTTCCTGCGTGTTTACAAAATTAGATCAACATAAATTGCTTTAAGCAATTTACTAAAGATTTTTTTCTTTAGAAGTGGTCGCCCCTCTCTATGCCCTGTGTTTGCCAGGCGAGGAAAGATAATACTTCCTTTGTTTGACAAAAGTGATGGGTTACAAATGTAATATATATTTTTTTGTATGTGTTATTTCTGCCTATCTGCGCTGTGAAAGTCTGTGTTCTATTCCAAAGATGTATGAATCCGATATATATTTTCTGTGAGTTTACTTAAGTTATCGAAAGTATTTAAAGATGTAAGCGTGGCTGTTGTGTCTTAATATTATTCTGCTTTATTATATGCTGCCCGGATGCAATCTGGCACTGCTGTTGCAGACCAGAATTTTGTAATTTTAAATATAAAATTAATAAATAAGATTTAAAATTATGTTTTGTGTGATCAATTACTTTTTATATTTGGATACGTACATAATACCTATAATGAAAGCATGTCAAAATTTACCTTTAAGGTTCCCAAAATGATTGGGGTCTGGTCAAGACAGTAATATATTTAGCTTGTCAAGAATTTGTGAATATACAGTATTTTATTTGAGATTAAATTTTTATACAGCTTTATGTAGAATTAGTTTGTTAATACTTTTATATGAGCTGCAGTATAATTGTTATTGTAGGTACAGTACATTTTTACAGACTTCATTAGTTATTCATTAACGTAAATATTACAAAAATAAAGCAAAAAAACTGTAGCTTTCAGAAAAATACTGAAAGTTGTGACTTTTTTTACTCCAGGCTGCCATTGCAGGTAGTATGTAGAGGAAGTTAGTAGTTTGAGACCTTTAATTGAAGACTTCCAACATTTCTGCAGAAAGCTACTTAAAGAAGCTTTTAAAGATTGAGCCTACTCACTGCTCAGTGCCAAAACACTGAAGAGACCCATTCGATATGGTTGGACCCTTTTATATGTGACAATTTCCTATTAAAATGTTCCCCTTTTGAGCCAGCAGGTGGGACTTCAGTCCCTTTTATACAGTATCAGATCAGTGACACAATATTCTTTTGAGATATCAGTCAGACAAATTAAACACACAGTAGTGCTACGAGAATCCTTTGTCATATATATATATATATATATATATATATATATATATATATATATATATATATATATATATATACAGTATCTCACAAAATTACGTACACCCATCACATTTTTGTAAATTTAAATTTTATTATATCTTTGTGATTATATATGCGACAACACTGAAAAAATGACACTTTGCTACAATGTAAAATAGTGAGTGTACAGCGTGAGTACACCCTTAAGTGAAAATGTCCAAATTGGGCCCAATTAACCATTTTCCCTCCCCGGTGTCATGTGACTCGTTAGTGTTACAAGGTCTCAGGTGTGAATGGGGAGCAGGTGTGTTAAATTTGGAGTTATCGCTCTTACTCTCTCATACTGGTCACTGGAAGTGCAACATGGCACCTCAATGCAAAGAACCCTGTGAGAGTCTGAAAAAAAGAACTGTAGCTCTACATAAAGATGGCCTAGGCTATAAGAAGATTGCCAAGACCCTGCACGTGCACGTGCTCAGCATCACATCCAGAGGTTGTCTTTGGGAAATAGACATACGAGTGCTGCCAGCATTGCTGCAGAGGTTGAAGGGGTGGGGGGTCAGCCTGTCAGTGCTCAGACCATTCTCTGCACACTGCATCAGAGGGTTAAGGCAGTGTTGTAAAATAATGGTGGCCACCCAAAATATTGACACTTTGGGCCCAATTTCCACATTTAGGGGTGTACTCACTTTTGTTGCCAGCAAGCAGGATCAGGAGCCAGAAGGAATGTCACCCGAGCAAGTCTTCAACAGGAACGCAGGAGAAAGTCTCTGTGATGTTGACAAAGGCGAAGGCAGAGATCAAGTGAGCTGGGCGGCTTTAAGTAGGCAGGACTGACGAGCAGAATCAACAACAGCTAGGTAACTGTGGAGAGAGATGGGAGCTGGCAATTAGCCGACAGCTGAGCGGCCAGCTCAGAGAAAATAGAGTGGAGCCCAGCCCTGACACCATGCCACATCAGTGATCATTCATGCCACATCTATGCCACATCAGTGATCATCCGTGCCACATCCATGCCACATCAATGCTCATCCATGCCACATCAGTGCTCATCCATGTCACATCAGTGATCATCTATGCCACATCTATGCCGCATCAGTGCTCATCTGTGCCACATCAGTGCACATTCATGCCACATCAGTACTCATCCGTGCCACATCCATGCCACACCAGTGCTCATCCGTGCCACATCCATGCCACGTCAGTTCTCATCCGTGCCACATCAGTGCTTATCCGTGCCACATCCATGCCACATAAGTGCTCATCCATGCCACATCAGTTCTCATCCGTGCCACATCAGTTCTCATCCTTGCCACATCAGTGCTTATCCGTGCCACATCCATGCCACATCAGTGCTTATCCATGCCACATCAGTTCTCATCCGTGCCACATCAGTTCTCATCTGTGCCACATCAGTGCTCATCCTTGCCACATCCATGTCACTACAGTGCCTCACAAAAGTGTAATAGGTAGTCAAATTTGATTTGAAATGTATGTCCCTAGAACAGCTGATGGTGCTCCCTGCATGTTGGGCCTCTCTATGTGGCCAGGCTGTGAAAAAGTATCACACATGTGGTCAGGAGGAGTAGCAGAATATAGTTTGGGGTGTAATTTTTGCTATGCCATGTACATGCTATGTGTAAAAAATATCTTATACATGGACAACTTTGTGTAAAAAAAAAAAAAAAAATGCGTCTTCATTTTCTTTACACATATTCCAAAAACTTGTGGAAAAAAATTACATGTTCAAAAGACTCATTATGCCTCAGAGAACATACATTGGGGTGTTTACTTTCCAAAATGGGTCATTTTTTGGGTGTTTCCATTGTCCTGGAGCTCCAGGACCTTCAAAAGTGTAAGAGGTAGTCTAGAAATTATATTTGTGATTTATTTCCCTAGAAAGCCTGATGGTGCTCCTTGCATGTTGGACCTCTGTATGTGGCCAGGCTGTGAAAAAGTCTCACACACGTGATATCGCCATACTCAGGAGGAGTAGAAGAATGTATTTTGGGGTGTAATTGTCATTCAAAATGTGAGAGCACTGAAAGCTGAAAATTGGTCTGGTTAGGAAGGGCGTTTAAGTGCCCAGTGGGCAAGTGGTGATGTCTTTACTTCTTATTGTGGGAGTAGTAGAAAATCTCCACACATAGACCACAGACAGAAATACAAATTTGACAGAGGAAAGTTGTTTGTTTTCCACAAACAATTTTTTGCAATAATTTTTAGTAAACTTTTAAAAAAAATTTTAGTATAACTTTGTAATGTACAGTATATATATATGTATATGTCATTCTGGTCATCAATTACAACATAAGTAGTGACTGTAAAATGCATTCTATACTTTTATATTTATTTTTGTGATAGTCACAAAACATAATAGCAACAATGTCAGCAGTAAGGCTCCATAAACACTAGCATTTTTTTAAGCTCTTAGAAGCTGTTATTAGAATTTTTGTTTGCTTCTAGTAACTAGTGTTATCCTATGTGTCAATGCACACTACTTTAGGCTATTAGCATTTTTTGAGCTTCAGATTTTCTAGGAGCAGAACAAAAATTGTTTTTGTAGAGTTTCTTGGAGCATTTTTCCAGCAGAGACCCTCCTAAACGCTGCTAAACACTACTAATAGCATTCTCTTTTTTTTTTTTTTTTAGGAACTGCATAAAAGCTCCTAAATTCTGCTAAAACGCTACTACAAAAAGCAGGGCTGGTGCAAGGATTTTTGACACCCTAGGCAAAACACCATTTTCCCTTGGCTCTGCCCTTGACTTCTCCCTCTTTGCCCTGCCCTTGTAACACATGTGACCTACCTGACCATTACACTGACCTACCTGACCCCTACACTGATCTACTTGACCCCTACACTGACCTACCTGACCCATACACTGACCTACCTGACCATGGCTGGTGCAAGGATTTTTGACACCCTAGGCAAAACACCATTTTGCCGCCCCACTTGGCTCCGCCCCTGACTCCACCCTCTTTGCCCTGCCCTTGTAACACATGTGACCTACCTGACCCCTACACTGACCTACCTGACACATACACTAACCCATACACTGACCTAACTGACCCATACACTGCCCTACCTGACCCATACACTGACCTACCTGACCCATACTTCTTGCACTTCTCTCTCCCTCCATCCCACACACATGCACTGCTTGATGTAGATCGGAGGATCCATCCTCCTCCTTACCTCTTCGTGGTTTCATCCTCCATGACATCAGGGCTCTCCTCAGCAGAAGTATAGCATAGGAGTCCCCGCCATCCAGCCGCTCCTTGGTGTCTCCGCCAGGCCAGCACCATCAAGTGGCTCCTTGGTGTCCCCGCCAGGCCAGCGCTATCCAGCCGCTCCTTGGTGTCCCCGCTGGCCGGGAGGTCAGCTAACAGCCACCACATCTCAATGCAAACATGATCTCCACCGAGCCCCACCCTGCTCCCTCCACTGTACTCACGCAGACACAGGCGACACCAGAGGGACAGGCTGGAGCAAAGGAGTCCTGGGGGCAGCGCTGTTACTGTGTGAGGAGATGTGACAGCAGGACACATCGGGGGATTGGGGGCATGTAGCGGATGTGTTCCTGGGACAGCCGGCCCGGCACTGAACGGGGGCGATCGATCAGAAGAGGAAAGCCAAGCTCACACACGCTGTGGTTGCGCCCTAAGTGGTAGTGCGCCCTAGGAGGCGGCCTAGTTTGCCTAGTGGTAGCACCAGCCCTGACATGACACCCATATAGCACTAAAAATAAGAAACAGAAGAATTGCGCTAATAAAATACAAAAAGTGCATAGAAACTGTGAAAACAGTGTCAAATCCAGATGAACTGGAATACAATATAAATGAACTAAAGAATACGGTGGCATCTAGGGTTAACCACCCATGTGACCTAGAAGTCCAAAACTGAGTGAACTAAATTCTTAAATGGTGGCAACTAAATAGAACCACCCATATAAAGGAAAAATCCAAGTGAATATAAAATATTCCTCCGTGAAAAGCATTCCACCACCAAGAATGGAAGGGGTCACTCCTTACCGGAAAGCCATGATCCCCCACTACAGAGGATCATAACTCGCAAAACAGCTGAAACTTGCAACTTGGAACTTGCATCGGTATCCACTACGAGGTCATCAAATCATCAAGGGTTATGGACCAGCTCGTAGAGGAAACGTACCTTGAAACAAAGATGGAGCTCACATAGTGTAAAACCTTTATAGGATTTTATTAAAACTCCTAAAAAACACACTTACAATGTCATCCAGAAAGCCTTAAGCCTTAAGTCTGGTCTGTTGGCCGTACAGACTCAGACAAACCTGTCCTGCTGAAGATCGAGCACAGATTGGAGGTGACGTCAGCGCGTCGTCCTGCTCCGCTCTACACGTTTAGTGACAGCATCACGTCTTCCAGACGTTATAATCCTCTGTAGTGGGGGATCATGGCTTTCCGGTAAGGAGTGACCCCTTCCATTCTTGGTGGTGGACTGCTTTTCACAGAGGAATATTTTATATTCACTTGGATTTTTTCTTTATATGGGTGGTTCTATTTAGTTGCCACCATTTAAGACTTTTATTTAGTTCACTCAGTTTTGGACTTCTAGGTTGCATGGGTGGTTAATCCTAGATGCCACCGTATTCTTTAGTTCATTTATATTGTATTCCAGTTCATCTGGATTTGACACTGTTTTCACAGTTTCTATGCGCTTTTTGTATTTTATTAGCAGGATTCTTCTGTTTCTTATTTTTAATGTGCATGAAGCCTAAACAAGAAGAAAAAAGGAAAAGCAGAATATTAGCCTGTGACTTTAATCCAGGCATGTATCTATTAAAAAATTAAAGTTTCTTTGTACTGTGTAATACAGGGATCTCAAACTAGCGGCCCTCCAGCTGTTGCGAAACTACAAGTCCCATGAGGCATTGCAAGGCTGACAGTTACAAGCATGACTCCCACAGTCAAAGGCATGATGGGACTTGTAGTTTCGCAACAGCTAGAGGGCCACCAGTTTGAGACCCCTGGTGTAATGTGTTTATTATGTATTCTGTGCAATGCTGTACATGCAATGCCTTCCTCTTCTGGATTTTATCACAGCTCACTGCACTGCACCTCCAGGCTGCATTGTCATATGAATAGGACACATAGAAAACAATTGTTTTCTGTGTGTCCTAGCAGTGACCTGCATTCATCCAGTGTGCTAAAACACAGGTCACCACAGTTTGTGTGAACAAGGCTTGAGTAAAGTCAGAAATTCCTATTTGTAAAATTGTTCCAGGTCTCCTTTAGATGTATTTTTGGGTACAGTTAGTATAAATATCTTAATCTGTCATTATACTATCTACCTCTAATACCCTACACAGCAGCCTGGAAGGGCACAGCAAAAAACATAAAGAAAAGAGAGTATTGGTATAATGTTTAAATCCATTTGTTGAGAAAACACTATAAGCTTCCATGCCTTACTGGAAAGTTTGAAAAAGTAAAAAATGCTTATTTCTGCCTGGAAGCTGAAAATGTTATCACGGCCGTTCAATCCCTGCTGAAGGTTGGCTTGGAAGAACAGATGAGACCAGGCACAGTCCAGCTGAAGAATGCTAAGTAGAACTGAACTCAGTTTACTTCCTGGATGAAAGCATTTCAATGTTCTGCCACTTCATCAGAGTATCAGCATTACTGGAGATCATACACTAATAAGGCATAATAGCAATTGATTTGAACTTTAGAAAAAATTGAAGAAGTGTTTTCTGATAGTAGGACTTTAGTTCTGCATGATTGTCATGTGAGACTTGTGAAATAGTTACATAGTTAGTCAGGTTGAAAAATGATACAAGTCCATCTAGTGCAGTGGTTCTCAACCTTACTAGCGCCGTGACCCCTTGATAAAATTTCCCAAGTTGTGGGGACCCCTAATGGTAAAATTATTTTCGTAGCGTGGGTTGTCAGCACCCAAGGCAAGACAAGTAATTTGCGCCCCTAAGCCACGGATATTTAGCACTCCCTGAGTCCCTTCCACTTAGGATGTACCACTCTTTCTTTTTGTTCTCCTTTCCTTCCCTTTTATCTCTCTCTATCCTAATTTCTTGTTTTTTTCCCCCATCCCTCTCTCGCCGTCTTTTTTGTTCTTTCTCTTATTCTTTCTCTCTCTATCTTTCTCTTTGTTCCTCCCCCTATTTTCCTCTCGCTTCCATGTATTCTCTATTTTTATTTCCTTCTCTTACTCCTTGGTGGGGGGGGGGGGGGATGGGGAGAGTGGCAGTGCTGGTGGGGAGTTGGGATGAGTGGCAGTGCTGGTGGGGGGTGGGATCAGTGGCAGTGCTGGGGGGGAGTTCTGATCAGCCAGCTTAGGTGCTCTTGATCAAGGTCATCTGCTGATCCGTGAAATGTAGTGGGGACTTTTAATGGCAACAATAATCACAGGTAGTGTTACTCACTGTGTCTCCGACTTTGTGGTGTCTCGCAGCAGTGACACTTATGCCGAAATCAGGAGATAGGGTCTCCTTCAGCCCCTCCCACTTCACATTCCTCACCAGTCAGCTGACCTCTAGTCACTGCCCCCCAGCCATGCTCTGAACTGAACGGGCGGCTGTGAAGAGGCTGAGGGGGCGGCCGCGGGCTCCAGGGACAGCCATTCTGGGCGGCAGCGAAAAGGCTGGGAGAGCAGTGCAGGCTTCAGGAACAGCCCAGGATTCAGTGACCCCTGGCAAATCGTCATTCGACCCCCGAGGGGGTCCCGACCCCCAGGTTGAGAACCACTGATCTAGTGCAATAAAAAAAAATACAATCTCATATACACAATCCTTCACCCACAGTTGATCCAGAGTGGTGAAAAACCCCAGCAGAGCATGATCCAATTTGCTACAGCAGGGGCAAACATTCCTTCCTGATCCACCGAGAGGCAATCGGATTTTTCCCTGGATCAACTTTACCTATAAATGTTAGTACCCAGTTATATTACGTACATTTAGGAAAGAATCCAGGCCTTTTTTAAAGCAATCTACTGAGCTGGCCAGAACCACCTCTGGAAGGAGTCTATTCCACATTTTCACAACTCTTACTGTGAAGAAACCTTTCCGTATTTGGAGATGAAATATTTTTTCCTCTAGACGTAAAGAGTGCCTCCTTGTTCTCTGTGATGTCCTTAAAATGAATAACTCAACACCAAGTTCACTGTATGGACCACTTACATGTACATGTTGATCACCCCCCCCTTAATCTCCTCTTCTCAAGAGAGAATAAATTCAGTTTCTCTAATCTTTCCTCATAGCTGAGCTCCTCATGCCTCTTATTAGTTTGGTTGCCCTTTTCTGCACTTTCTCCAGTTCCCTGATATCCTTTTTGAGAACTGGTGCCCAAAACTGAACTGCATATTCCAGGTGAGGTCTTACTAATGATTTGTACAGGGGCAAAATGTTATCTCTCTCTCTGGAGTCCATACCTCTCTTAATACAAGAAAGGACTTTTGCTTGCTTGGCATTGCATGCTATTATTGAGCTTATGGTCTACCAAAACCCCAGATCCTTCTCCACCATTGATTCCCCCAGTTGTTCTCCCCCTAGTATGTATGATGCATGCATATTCTTAGCTCCCAAGTGCATAACTTTACATTTATCAACATTTGCCACTTAGTTGTCCAATTAGTGCATTGAGGTCGGATTGTAAATTGGAGACATCCGTAAAGACTTTTTTCCACTGCATAGCTAGGTGTCATCTGCAAAGAGAGAAATGTTACTTTTAATTCCAGACCAAATATCATTTATAAAGGTATTAAAAAGTAAGGGTCCCAGCACTAACCTTGGGGTACACCGCTGATAACCTTAGACTATTCAGAGTAAGATTCATTAACCACTACTCTCTGAATTCTGTCTTTTAGCCAGTTTTCTATCCATTTAAAATTGATCTTTCCAAGCCTGTGGACTTTACCTTACACCGGGGCGGATCGGGGGGGGGAACGGGGCAATTGCTCCCCCCGAAAAAATATTACAGACTCCGAGGCCGAGTGTGCCCTGGGTAACCAGAGCCATGGTTGGGACAACTCACAGCCATTCTCAGCATGAATTACAACTCACAGCCATTCTCCGCCCCCCTGTACCTCCCCCAGCAGTTTTTCAGCCTCTCTCCTGCAGGCTGCTGCTTGAGTGAGCGGAATGGGAATGTGGTTGTACCCCGAGATTGCGCCCGTCTGGAAGAGGGAGGTGTGAGTAGCCGAGCAGAGGGGGACAAGTGAATGTTCCTGGAGGTGAGCTTTGCTAGCAGTACATTGTGGATTAGTTTACAGGCACCTCTATGCTAAGTCTGTTGAGTTCCTGCAGCTTAGCATAGCTGACAAATGGGATTGCATCTCCTTTTCATGTAGACCAGTGAGAAACTGAACTCATTAAAGCATTGTGACCTCTGTAGACTGCCCTACATACTACTGACCCCTGTACACTGCCCTACATACTACTGACCTCTGTACACTGCCCTACATCCCACTGACCTCTGTATACTGCCCTACATACTACTGACCTCTGTACACTGCTCTACATACTACTGACCTCTGTACACTGCCCTACATACTACTGACCTATGTACACTGCCCTACATACTAATGGCCTCTGTACACTGCCCTACATACTACTGACCTCCGTACACTGCCCTACATACTACTGACCTCTGTACACTGCTCTACATACTACTGACCTCTGTACACTGCCCTACATACTACTGACCTCTGTACACTTCCCTACATACTACTGACCTATGTACACTGCCCTACATACTAATGGCCTCTGTACACTGCCCTGCATACTACTGACCTCTGTACACTGCCCTACATACTACTGACCTCTGTACACTGCTCTACATACTACTGACCTCTGTACACTGCCCTACATACTACTGACCTCTGTACACTGCCCTACATACTACTGACCTCTGTACACTGCCTTACATACTACTGACCTCTGTATGCTGCCCTACATCCTACTGACCTCTGTACACTGCCCTACATACTACTGACCTCTGTATGCTGCCCTACATCCTAGTGACCTCTGTACACTGCCCTACATACTACTGACCTCTGTATGCTGCCCTACATCCTACTGACCTCTGTACACTGCCCTACATACTACTGACCTCTTTACACTGCCCTACATACTACTGACCACTGTACACTGCCGTACATAGTACTGACCTCTGTACACTGCCGTACATACTACCGACCTCTGTACACTGCTGTACGTACTACTGATCTCTGTACACTGTACATTGTATTATACATTAAATTCAGTTCCGTAAGCAACACCTTATTTTCTGTCAGTGCCCCACACATTAGCCGTGTGTGGGGAACTGTGTCAAACGCTTTTGCAAAATCCAGGTATACATGTTCACAGCCACCCCTCTGTCCAAGGTTTTACTTACTTCCTCATAAAAAGAAATCAGGTTTGTTTAACAACTTCTGTCTTTCATGAGTCCATGTTGTCTGTTGCTTAAAATATATTTTTTGTATGTTGTAGAGATGAGTATGCAGCAGAATATGGGTTAAATAGGGATTTTATGTGTTAAAGGCTCACTTTAGAGATCAACTTTGGAGGGGCAGGGGTGACAGGTTAAGTGTTAAGGGCTCTCTTTAGGGGTTCGATAAAGCAATAGAGTTAGGGGTCTATTACACAAAATGTGCTGTATGATTACCTTATGCATTCACAAATATTCACTATAATGTGTCTAATATGGCTAAACCATATGATCGGCAGCTCCATCTAGTGACCATGATGTGGTATGTTTCTGAAATACCATAATTAGGAAAATACAGCATTATGGCCACTAGATGGAAGTGACAATTATAGGAAATAAACATATTAGACTACAGCAATTATTTGTGATGGTTGTGCAAATGCTTGAGGCATCCACACAGTTTTTTTGATAACCCGTCCCCTTAGAGTTGTAGAGATTCAGTGAAAAGGAACAGGTTAAGTCAGAGTTTGGTAAGGGAAAAAGTGTTAAAGTGGTTCTAAAGGCTATTTTTTTATCTTAATGCATTCTCTACATTAAGGTAAAAGCACCCCACAACCCAAGATCCTTATTTCCCTATGATTGCATGGTGGCCCCATCCACCAATTCACTACAGCACCCTACATGAACCGTGTAGTACGATGTATACAGTACAACTTCTCTGTACAGCTGATTTGCTTCCATTCACTAATATGGGCTGCCTCCATGCAGCGCAGCAGTAGTACAGAAAAATAAACACATGGTTCTTCAGGCTACTGTATATGGGGGCTGAGCACCTGTGTGAATGAGCCTTTAGTTGAGACTTTACTAAAGGCCATGTTCAAGCATAGGCGTGGGCATGGGGTGTGCTAGGTGTGCTTGGGTACACCCTAATTACCATATATTCCCCCTATTTAGACCCCTGATATTTCACCAAATAAAAATAAAAACTGAAATCGTAAAAAACAATAAAAACTACTGACACAGTCCATTGCTCTACTGACACCAATCTCTGCCCTTATGACATCATCCACTGCTCTACTGACACTGTCCACTGCTCTACTGACACCGTCAGTATATATACACATGCACACACACGCATATGTGTTTGAGCTTTGGGGTGCACACCCTAATGCAATAAGCTGTTCTCATATATGTGTTCATGAAAGTCCTACACTTTTTTCTCTTGAGGCTGGGTTCACACTAGTGTGAATTGGATGAGGGTTTCCCCACATCCAATTTGCATAATAGGAGATTGTGACCGGCTCTCAATGGAACCAGTTCACAAATCTCCGGGGCGGCTGTGGAGTGCACTGCAGAAGGTAACTGATACAACGGCAGAGCTGTGCCGCTACGGGTGGGAATGATTGCTCCATTCAACCTTGTGGTGCAGGTCCAGTCCGCAGCCTGAATAGGAGCCAATGGTTCAAGAAAGGTTGACCGCACTTCTAGGTATAAAGCAGTGATAATGACTTTATTGAAGATAAAAATCCATCAAGATACATCATAAGACATCATGAGACCTCTATGCAGGCATGGCAAGATTAACGCGTTTCACAAATCAAGGTTCGCTTAGTCCGCTTAGTCTGCAGAAGGGTCGTGTGCGTCTTTGGCTTTGTTTCAGGTCTGAATTTAGGCAATAATTCAAACCTGATTCACCCCTGAAACCGAGAACAGGGACGCACCAGACCCCCTGCTGCGAGCCGCTCCGCAAACAGTGTGAACCCAGTCATGTACCGCCATATGCTACAATTTTCAACTTATTTTCTCTTCTAAATAAACGTGTAGTGCTGAAGGGTGTGTCTGACCAGATCTATTAGATATTATTGATGTCATTGGTGGAACAGTCAAACTCTGGTGCTTATTGGACTGCCCAGTCACATTGGAAACCTACTATAACAGAAAATTGGAGGTAAGACTATAAAAATAGAGGTTGTTAGTGCAGAATAATCTTATTTAAGCCAGTTATGATGATAATTCTTTCCTGGAAGAGATAATGATAGCATCTGTGCCGAATTTATGTAATCAGTGATCAGTATGTTATTACATTGCATCAGTTCAAATATTTTACCTCCTGTGTTTTAAATGACCCCACTATTACATCATTTTTTTTTTACTTCCACATACATGGGCACTGTATTCTATACTTACAGGTTGTATACAGTTTAGTATTGAGAACAATGCAGGAAAAGCTGAACTGAAAATAAAGCTAGCTGTCTTTATTTAAAAGAGAAGGATGGAAAATTTTGATTTACTCTTATCTGACTGAATGAAATTCTAACTGGGAATGTGGCTTCCGGCCAGGAAAAATCATAGCTATTGTAATGCGCACATGCTTGGAAATCCTTAAGCCAGAAGTAGAGCTTGCATTATCACAAGCACCATTCACCCATGTAAACTATTGTACATGTTATAAGAATGTAGGAAAGATGCAAATAACATTTTTGGTATAGTGTATTTTTGTGTCATCCACAAAATCCATAATAGTCCTAAAATCCATAATGGTCTTAAATCCCATAATGCAACCACTGCCACAAAAAAAAATGGCATGCATAGATGAACATTAAAGAGTAACTCCACTTTTGTGAAAAAAAAAAACAAATAAGAGAAAAATAATACAACTTATGCCGCGTACACACGAGCAGACTTTTCGACCGGACTAATCCGACAGACCAAGTCCGGCGGAAAATTCGACCGTGTGTGGGCTTCATCGGACCTGCAGTGGAATTTTTCAGTCGAAAATCTGATGGACATTAGATTTGGAACATGTTTCAAATCTTTCCGACGGACTTGAGTCCGGTCGAAAAGTCCGCTCGTCTGTGTGCTAGTCCGGCGGACTAAAACCGACGCTAGGGCAGCTATTGGCTACTGGCTATGAACTTCCTTATTTTAGTCCGGTCGTACCTCATCACGTACAAATCCATCGGACTTTGGTGTGATCGTGTGTAGGAAAGTCCATTCGTTGGGAAAGTCCGTCGGAAGTCCGCCGAAAGTCAGTCGGATAGAAAAGTCTGCCCTTGTGTACACTGCATCATACAATTGTGACACAAGTCATATTGTGATTGAATGTTAATAACAGTTACCTTTCCATTTCAATCTGTAGCCACTGTCATTTTCTGTAAAATGCAATGCAATAAGGCTACCTGGAGGTGTTCTGTACACAGAATGTGTACAAAACGCCCCCCAGAAACATCATTACCTGCTTGTGTGATTGGCCCATTGATTTTTCCAGAAGTCTGCCCTAAGATATCAGGCATCCCTTGCAACAAAAATTTAATTTTTGGTAAGATACTTCCAATAGGGAATAACATCTAAAGGGATGCAGACCCTGCAATTTTCCTTATTAGAGCCCTGCACGTGCAGCAGCTGATTGATAATTATGAAACCACTCCTGTTAGATTCACTTACCACATGGACACAGACAAACACACATTTCTTCAGAGTAACAAAAGTACACAGATCACCCAGAGGGCAATTTTTTTTTCTCAACAAAAGTGGAGTTACTCTTTAAATCAATTTTGTGCACTCTGAAATTGAACATTAAACTTCTACACATTGCCATGGCAAGCAAAAAAAATATCATATGAACTTTGCTGAGTCCATGATGGTACAATCAACTGCTCTGATGAATGATTTTGCTGAACGTTCGTACAAATGTTTAAATTAAATTCTACTGACATATGGTTATCTTAACTCAAGCTCTGCAGAACTATACTTCTATGACTTGGTTTTGTGAGGTCCAGAATTCAGTAATGATCTATTTATAATTCCTTATTAATTTTTTATTGAATTATAGGTGGTTACATTTGCATTTAGCTAATGCATCAAGTGCATGCACTCAGGGCTACCAATAATGGGGTACCACAGATCCTCCTGTACAGGGTCCGGGCCCAATAAGTTCAACAGGGGGGCCCGGGCAGCTGACAAGCTGCAGGAAGGTGATCCTGCACAAGAAGGGGTGATCAGTGCAGCAGGGCGGCATTTACAGGAATTGACCCCCTGTAGTTTCCACCTGCAGCAGCTGAAATCTGGCTTTTCCTCCTCTCCATCCTGCCAGCTTTCAGCTGCTGCAGAGGGTGAATACAGAGGATTCAGTGGCAGTGCGTCTATAAGGGCGCACGAGCGCTGCCCCCTCTCTCCAGCCACCCCCTCTATGACCAAGTGATAGATTCATGCATAGCATGAATCTATCCATGGCCGCTGCTGCCACCCCCTATTCAAGTGCCCGGCCCTCTTTGGGCACCGGGCACCTGAATTACAGCGGCGGGCGGTATTTTTGAAGCCGTAGGCTGTAATAGGCTTCAAAAAAGGTGAACTGCGAGCGCCATGCTTGGTGCTCGCAGTCCACCCAGGTGTGTTAGAAAAGCAAATAAATATTCGCTTTCCTAACACTGAACCGCCTCTCCGACAATCAGGTGCTTGGGTCTTTTACCCGTCACCTGTTTGGCTGAAACAACAGGCTCTGTGATCGGACGCCTATCAGGAGGAGAGGAAGGAAGGAGACGCATGGAGGACACCGCTCGCCGCTGTCACCCGCTGCCCCCATGGGCACAGTAGCGGCATTCGATGGGCACAGTGGCATCATTTTATGGCACAGTGGCAGCATTCGATGGGCACAGTGGCTGCTTTGATGGGCACAGGGGTGGCATTTGATGGCACATTGGCAACATTTGATGGGCACAGTGGCAGCATTTGATGGCACAGTGGCGGCATTCGATGGACACAGTGACGGCATTTGAAGGCACAGTGGTGGAATTTGATGGGCACAGTGTCAGCATTTGATGGCACAGTGGCAGCATTTGATGGGCACAGGGGCGGCATTTGATGGCACAGTGGCGGCATTTGATGGCACAGTGGCAGTGTTTGATGGGCACAGTGGCAGCGTTTGATGGGCACAGTGGCTGCAATTTATGGGCACAGTGGCGAGATTTGATGGGCACAGTGGCTGCGTTTAATGGCACAGTGGCTGCAATTGATGGCACAGTGGCTGAATGAACACAGTGTGTGATCAGTACCAATCACTCATTGTGTCCATTCATAACTGATGCATAGTAAAAACGCTTACTATGCTCAAGTTTGTTAATGAACAGGAAGATATGTGCAGGGCTCTTTTTGTTCATTCATTCTGTGCAGTTGAGGCTGCAGAGATAGAGATTAAGGACCGGACATTGTCTCAAAAAATAGACATAAGGGGTTTGTTTAGACCCCTGATATTTCACCAAAGCCCCCCACCCCCAACAGGGCTGTTAAAATAAATAAATAAATAAAATTGTAAAAAATAATTTTAAAAAATGTAAAAAACTAAATTGTAAAAACTATAACACATTTTCCAGACACCAAGAGAAAAAAGAATACAAGGAAGGATCTTCAGCAGATTGACAGCTTCAACTCTGTTTCTGTGTGTTGTGTGTAGGGGGGTGTGTCCCTTCCCTCCAGTCAGCTCTCAGAGCTCTCCTCACTGAGCTCTGCAGAGTGTAATTTAAGCTCTCCGCCCCCTTATTTCTGAACTCTCAGGCAAGCTTTATAAATTTTGGACTTTGGATGGCTGTAGAGAAGAGTAGACTGCAGATAAACAGGTACAACTTATGTAGGAGGATAAGTCCTTTATCACTCCACTTCACCCACACACTTGCACGTACAGTGTGTCTAGACATGTTGTGCCCAGTTCACACACACTCACCATACTCCAGGTCACTCTTGACAGCTCTGCTTTCTGGCTGCTCTCTGGCTGTGGACACTCACTACATCAGGCCCTGTGTATTGCACATGGTTCCAGGACAGGGACACACTCCCCTATCCGCCGGCATCTCTAAGCCCAACCAGGTTGCACACAGTTGGTTTCACTGGGATCTACTTCTCCTTGTGGGCAGGGCCGTCTTTAATATAGATTGGACCCTAGGCAAACATTTTTTTATCACCAATGTAAAGGGAGATGTACACTGATCACCAATGTAATGAAGTATTTCACTGACAACCAATATAATGGGGGAGTTTACATCAACAACCAATAATATAAACCAATAAAGGGGATTTATACACTGGCCACCAATGTAGGGGGGGGTTACACTCACCACAAATTCAAAAGGGGCTTTTTACATAGACCACCAATGTAAAGGAGGATTCAAAACTGACCACAAATGCAAGTTTGCAAGTTTGGATTTTTTTCACCGATTACCAATATAAAGAGGAGTTTGTACACTGGCCACCCATGTAATGGGGATTTACACTGACTACAAATGTAATGGGGATTTACACTGACCACTAATGTAATGAGAGCATTCACAGTAACCACCAATGTAAGGAGGGATTTACACACTTCACACTGGGACCTTCACACTGGCTACTAGTGTGAATGAAAGGATTGTACACCAGGCCCCAATATAATGAGAAGATTTACACTGACTACCAATGTAACTGAGACATTTAGGCTGTGTTCACATTTATGTGTGTCGGGAATGCATGTAAAATCGCTTTCTTAACACCACAGAAATCTGGGGTTCGAGACGACGCCCACCTAGTGACGAAACGCGTAGGGAGGAGCAACATGCTGACGTCACCGCGCTGTTCTCACACTCCGTTTGCACGGGCGTGCTTTGTATCTTTTGCCAGCCGGCTTACAATGAATTTTAGTGCAATATTTTTTAGCTTACATCTGTCTAATAGATTTTTTATTCAATAAAAACCATTTGGTTTTACGTATGGCAAACTTTTTTTGTTTTTCACATATGGGCTCATTGCTTACCCATTGACGGTATATTTGTGGCCACCTGTTGGAGTCCCGACTTCCATAGAGCCTGCAGGAGTGCCTTGGCAGATCAGTTACCGGAGGCGTTGAGAGGACCTGAAGGACTGGTCCGGGTACAAGCCACAAGCCTTTACAGCTTGCTCAGCTACCACCGGAGGTGTGAGGAGGACACAAAGGCCCAGGCCACTTATAAGCCACAAGCTTCCACAGCTTTTCTAGCTGGTAAGCCTCCAATCTATATGGTGGTGGATTCACAGTGCTTCTTTATGGAGGATATCTCACAGGGTGTCTCTAAACCCAGATTCCTCGTTTGAAAATTACGTTTTCATGCAAAGACATTATTTATTCAATGCTGCAAGGATTTTTATGTTAAAATTTTCTTCACAGGTTTACTGTTATTGAATATTTGTTCACCATTCGATCACTTGCTATATCGGACTATTTTTCACTTAATATTTCTCAATATTTTTTTGTGTGCTCATTGGATCACACCCTACCTATGCCGTTTTTTCTTTGCAGGTTAATTCAAATCATTATTACCGTATGTGGCACCTTTTTTTTACCTCACTGTGTATACCTTTCTTTTTTGTAGCGTAGCTCCTTTTTTCCTCATTACCTGCAGCATCTGTCACCTGGCGCCTCCAACACTGAGAACCAAGCAATTGAACACCGCCGATCGCTCGGTTCTCACAGCTCCCTAAGCAGAGAGCTGTGACTGTCAGTCACAGCTCTCTGCTCTGCACCCCCTCGCTCACTGAAGCGCTGGGCTGTGGGGGGGGGCGGGAGCGCTTGGCTGAGGCGCTCAGTGGCCCACTGAGAGGCTTAGCCAGGTGCCAGGCCAGGCATGTGGTTGAATACCAATTTCATTGTCGCGATCTTGCCTGAGCCTGGGCCGCCTCTGTGACATCAACTGACAGAGGGCTTCAGCCCGCTGTCTGCTGAAAATGGGTCGCAGGAGTGCAGAATGAACTGCACTCCTGTGGTCCACAGGAAAAGTACAGCCAAAAGAGCTTTGGCTGTACTTCTCCTTTAACCACTTGACGACCAGCCGCTGCAGTTGTACTGTGGCAGAATGGCACGGCTGGGCGAAACAATGTTATGTTACGTCGCTTCGCCTTGTGGCCACTAGGGGCATGCGCGCGCTGCCTGCTCGCCCACGGACCCGATGCTCGTGGCACACCGAGAACCAGGAGGGGAGAAGAGACAGATCGTCTGTTCATACAGAATATGAACAGCAACAGTCCTCTCCTCCCTTCGGTTAGAACACACACTAGGGAACACAATTAATCCCTTGATCGCCCCCTAGTGTTAACCGCTTCCCCTGCCAGTGACATTTTTACAGTAATCAATGCATTTTTATAGCACTGATCGCTGTATAAATGCCAATGGTCCCAAAAATGTGTCAAAATTGTTCGACGTGTCCGCCATAATGTCGCAGTCCCGATAAAAATCGCAGATTGCCGCCATTACTAGTAAAAGAAAATTAATAATAAAAATGCCATAAAACTATCCCCTATTTCGTAGACACTATAACTTTTGCGTAAACCAATCAATATACACTTATTGCAATTTTTCTACCAAAAATATGTAGAAGAATACATATCGGCCTAAACTGAGGAAAAAAAATGTTTTTTTTTATATATTTTTGGGGGATATTTATTATAGCAAAAAGTAAAAAATATTGCGTTTTTTTCAAAATTGTCGCTCTTTTTTTGTTTATAGCGCAAAAAATAAAAACTGCAGAGGGGATGGATCAAATACCACCAAAAGAAAGCTCTATTTGTGGGAAAAAAAGGACATCAATTTTGTTTGTGTGCAACGTTGCACGACCGCGCAATTGTCAGTTAAAGCAACACAGTGCCAAATCGCAAAAAGTGCTCTGGTCAGGAAGGGGGTAAAATCTTGGTTAACCTTTTGAGTAACCAAAGTATCAAACATATTGTAAATCCATGGATTCCTACACTAAACACTAAATGCTGGACAATGAAACCAAATGTTCTCCTATACAACAATTTCACAGAAAACAATTAAAGTAATCAAATTATCTGTATTACACACCCTTGTTTGTATCATTAACATTGTAGAGGACAACAGAGGATGAATAAATTAATATAAAATAATAATTTTCATTATGAACAGCTACTAAGTCTGTGTAGCAGCGATAAATCAGTTTATTATTGCAAACTAAACTTTTCAGTGAGTTTTCAGTGATATTTTGCATAGTTTAAGCTTGTCTGTCTCAGGCCTCAAGGCCCATTGACCTGACATAGCTGAAGAATTCCTTTAATTAAAGGGACTCGGCCTATTACATGCTCTGTAATCTACATATAGCAAAGTATTTTCACTATTTATGGCCCTGAAAACCAAGCTTCACAAGCTGTTTCTACAGCAAGTAAGCAGCGTGCTCAAATTGCTGCTTTCTAGTTTATCTTTATTACAGTTATACCCATTATTATTATTTAATTATTATTCATGCACTCAAAGTTTCTGCCTGCAGTGTACTTCCCGTTAGGCCAAATGTAATTCCGGCGTTATCCAAATTACTTTATTTTGCCATTGATGACCACAGATCTTTGTGGCCACAGTTTTTGTATATCTTTTTATAAAATAAATAATGTAATGTGATTAAAGTGGACCTAAAGGCTAAATATTTTTTACCTCAATGCATTCTCAAGGTAAAATAAACTTCCTGAGTGCAGCTCCCTCCCAGCCCTCCCCTATACTTACCTGAGCCCCATATCGATCCTGTGATGTGCACAAGAGCACTCACAGCCAGCGAGGAGGGAGTAGGCGCAGGGGTGGGAGCGAGCCTGAGAGAGTGCCCCCATAGAAAGTTGCTTGCTATGTTGGGCACTTGAGGGGAGGGGGGGGAGTAACCAGGAGCGGATTCGGGGGTCCCGAGAAGAGGAGGATCGGAACTGCTCTGTGCAAAACTATTGCACAGAGCAGGTACGTTATAAGGCAACTATGTAAATCATACTTGGAAACCATTGTCAGATTTTTTATTTGAAGAAAAAGGCAACAGAGGCGTCAAGATTGCTTAAAGCACCGCCCCCAAACACGGATCCTACCGGCAACCAAAGAGACTATCTGTGCATGCACAGAAACAGAGCCACACACGCGCAGTTGCTGCATTGCAGCACGTTGCTGCATTGCAGCACGTTGGCAATCACCTTCTGGACAAATTGCCAAGCAACCCTTCTGTACCTACACAATACAGAGAGGGAAGCTCTGATACAGAAAAAAAGGAGGAGCAGAGGACCTTAAAAGTGTTAGAATGTGAAAGGGGAAAAACAAGGCAAAAGGAAGGACAAGGAATGCAAACAAAGAAATAGCACGATAATATGCATAAAATATGTTGTAATAGTACATACATACTACACACTGTGCTGTAAATGAATAAAAATTATTGCTATTTATGTTTCGTGTTATTGTGTCATAACTGTCTTTGAGTTACTATATATTTGGATACTTGGAGAACTGATGTTAATGCTTGTTTTGTAGACCCTTTGTTTTTTTTTTAAATTATCTTTGTCTTCAGGTCTATGATTTTACCTGTAACTTTTATCCATAAATGTTAAATCTTCATTATTTATGAAAACTTTCAAACAATACAGCTGATCACCAAGACAAATTACATTATCTGCAAATGATACACGTTACTTAGTTACATAGTTACATAGTTACATAGTAGGTGAGGTTGAAAAAAGACACAAGTCCATCTAGTCCAACCTATGTGTGTGATTATGTGTCAGTATTACATTACATATCCCTGTATATTGCGGTCATTCAGGTGATTATCTAATAGTTTCTTGAAGATATCAATGCTCCCCGCTGAGACCACCGCCTGTGGAAGGGAATTCCACATCCTTGCCGCTCTTACAGTAAAGAACCCTCTACGTAGTTTAAGGTTAAACCTCTTTTCTTCTAATTGTAATGAGTGGCCACGAGTCTTATTAAACTCTCTTCTGCGAAAAAGTTTTATCCCTATTGTGGGGTCACCAGTACAGTATTTGTAAATTGAAATCATATCCCCTCTCAAGCGTCTCTTCTCCAGAGAGAATAAGTTCAGTGCTCGCAACCTTTCCTCATAACTAAGATCCTCCAGACCCTTTATTAGCTTTGTTCTTTACAATACCTCTCTCTAGTTACGGATAATCTCCAGAATACCAATTTAACATTCCTAACGGAACAAACAAATGAACAAATCAAACAACAAACAGACAACACACAAGAAGGGGAAAAAAGGGAACCCCCACTCATCCCCTCTCTTACGCCCCTCCCCACCATCACTATCGGTCTCTCTCCTAAACTGTAAGACATCCTGTCTATCCTGTTTCTGCCCACCTGTTATAACCTAGATCCCTGCCATGATATTCTAGGCGGGGCCAAAGAGAAAAAGGCCAGTCCTGGAGCTGTTACCCAGGGTCCCCATAGCTTGTCTATTATATCTATCCTGCCCCTGTTCTTATACACCTGTTGTTCCATTAATATTGTCACATTTACCTGAGAACACCATTCCTCGTATACTGGTCTATTAGGAGACATCCATTTTCTAGCAATTATCTTACGAGCTATGAATAGTAATCTAGGGTGCTAGGGGTAACCTTAGACTCTGAGCTGTCCTTTCAAGCTCACATACAATCCCTGTCCAAATCATGCCACCTTAGCCTCCGCAACATTTCCAGAATACGCCCCTTTTTAACTATTGACACCACCAAGCTTCTAATTCACTCCCTTGTTATCTCTCGCCTTGACTACTGCAACCCCCTCCTCATTGGATTACCTTTACATAGACTATCCCCCCTTCAGTCCATAATGATTGCCGCTGCAAGACTCATCCACCTTACCAACCTTTCAGTGTCCTCCACCCCTCTCTGCCAATCCCCCCACTGGCTTCCACTCACCCAACGAATAAAATTCAAAGTACTAACAATAATTTACAAAGCCATCCATAACTCTGCCCCCAGCTACATCACTAACCTAGTCCCAAAATACCAACCAAGCCGTTCTCTTCGGTCTTTCCAAGACCTCCTGCTCTCTAGCTCCCTTATCACCTCCTCCCATGCTCGCCTCCAGGATTTCTCCAGAGCTTCTCCCATCCTTTGGAACTCCTTTCCCCAATCTGTCCGACCTAATCTATGCATGTTTAGGCGATCCCTGAAAACCCTTCTCTTCAAAGAAGCTTATCCTTCTTCTAACTAACACTGTTTTACTTCTTCCATCAGCTCATCCCCCACAGCTATTACCTTTTGTATCAATTGACCCTTCCTTTTTAGATTGTAAGCTCTAACGATCAGGGCCCTCTGATTCCTCTTGTACCAAATTGTAATGTAACTGTAATGCCTGCCCTCATGTTGTAAAGCGCTGAGCAAACTGTTGGCGCTATATAAAACCTGTATAATAATAATAATCTGCCAATTGGTATTAACTTGTCCAACGGATATAGCTCTTCATTAACAAAGCCCAGTAGACAAGTCTTTGGTTCCATTTCTATATTGGTATTGTAAGCTCCATTAATTGTGGACACCACCTCTCGCCAATATCTAACGAACTTGGGGTAGTTCCACAACATATGGATCAGATCAGCCGGAGCCTGATTACACCTGATTACACCTCGAACAATCCGGGGTTTCCCTCCTCCTCCACTTATATAACTTTTCCGACGTCCTATATGTCCTATATATAATAAACAATTGAGATAGGCATATCCATAAATGTTAACCTTAACCTTAGCTCTTAAGCCTTACTCAATAAACCTGGACCCTAACAATACAGTCCAGAAATCATGGTTCTCAAAATACCGGTAAATGGTCTATGGTTTTTCAATAGTTCAGTACTTACATGGGTTTATTGCTGTGAACTATGTATATTTTCTGTAAGAACTCAGTTTGAGTTATTGTCAGTTTTACTTGAAAGACCATATAAATATTTCATATACAATAGCTATAGCACCTACTACAGTGCTATATACATCTACTATGATTATAGCTTTGTATTTAAAATTGTCCAATAAAACCAGAATAAGGACTTTATGCTCCATACTCTGCCCTTTTCCACAAGCACAAAATAGGACCAAGAAGACACTTTTTGTAATTCTTTGTCTTTAATGCTGTAGTTTTCATACTAGTGCATGCTAAGGAGTCCAAACAAGTTCACCACTGTCCCCAGTGTGTAGTCAATTTTAAAGGATCTGTCCTCTGATGCTATGACTTTGCACTTATCAGAGTGTGGTACATTACTTGCCTCAAATTAGAACCTACCCCTCTGTAAAAAGCAGTATTTGTAAATGAGGCTTTCCAAAAATTTAGTCTAGGATCTCCTTATCTCCATAATTTCCTACACAGACAGGAAAATAATAGCTCACAAGATTTCTGGCACTCAGCAGGTATTTTTTTGCAGTTGTCGAGCAGATATAACAAAACATGTTTAATGGTATATTAAGCAGACCTAAAAAGGAGCAAACAAGAGAAGTTCATTATTGGGGTTTGCATACCCTTGAGCAGTGGCCATTAGATTCAAAGTATCATAGCGCTTACTTCCTAAGGAGCCACTGGAAAGTTTGGGCCTTCCTAGCCTTACTGTTGCTATACTTACAGTTGCCTCACCCACTCCATCAATCTTTTCTTGTGGGTTTTATTGGCCAATGTCCTGGAGAGAGAGGGTTAGAAGTTACAGGATCCCCGAAAATAGCAACAAAGTTTTCCCTCAACTCAAAGTATGACTCTAGCCTCTCTCACAGGCTGGTGGAATTCCTTCAGGCTAAGGCCCACAATCTTCATTTGTGTGCATTTAAAGCGGAGTTCCACCCAAAAATGGAACTTTTGCTTTAAGCACTCCTGACCCCCTGACACATGCCACATTTGGCATGTCATTTTTTTTTGGGGGGGGGGGGGGGGGGGAGCCGGTACCTAGTTTTGACAGGTACCCAGCTCCCACTGCCGCCCATGGTGCCGCAGTGCCGAGCGGAAGTTCTCTTCTCCCCCCTCCCTGCAATCTTCTGGGACATGTCACAGGTCCCAGAACGCCTAGCGCGGCTCGCAAGCTGTCACAGCCGGGTGCCCACACTTGCAATGCTGGCGCTGGCATTGCTGGACTGTGGGACA
Source organism: Aquarana catesbeiana (assembly GCF_042186555.1). Taxonomy (NCBI): domain Eukaryota; kingdom Metazoa; phylum Chordata; class Amphibia; order Anura; family Ranidae; genus Aquarana; species Aquarana catesbeiana. The sequence continues at coordinate 125,667,970 of NC_133327.1, forward strand.
GGTGAGTCCCTTTTTATTAAAAGTCAGCAGCTACACTTTTTGTAGCTGCTGACTTTTAATAAACACAAAGATGGGTGGAACTCCGCTTTAAGCAGAGACCATCAATGCACTGAGCAACCTTTTCTTGAAGGTGCCCTCATTTAATAGCCACCTTCCTGTCTTCCAGGCCCTAGCATAGACTCATTCCAAATCCTAGGGATTTAGCTCTAGAATGGTTTTCTCCTCAGGCACGGGGCCTGGGAGGCAAAATAATTTTCTTCAGCTATTTCCTCCCCCAGGCAGTAGGCCTGGGAATCAGAGCACCCTCCAACAATAAATTTTCTCCAGGCAAAGCGTAGGAGGCTAAGCACCTTCTAGAAGGGCTTCCTGATCATCTCCTTCCTCAGCTCACATTACTGGCAATAAAGCTATCATGTTTGGCCACGGTGAAAGAAATATTAATTGTCCATAACACTTGATCTTCTTCAATCAATCGCCTGGTAAACACTCCCCAGAAGCAGGTAGACGTAAAGAATGTCCTAGGCTTAGGGAAAATTTAAAGAACGCAGAAAAGGTACACAGATTAAAGCCAAGCTGGGCTTGGGGGAACAGGCTTGGGGGTCTGGGGGAACTACAACTTTGGCAGGGGTGATAACAGTACTTCTGTGGTTGACAGTCTTAAGGAGTTATTTTGGGCACAAGAATTGAGTTATTACTGTAAACATCTATCGCAGCTCTAAAGGTCATGCCACATCTTATGCCACTTATTTGTACAACCAGCTAAATCTAGTTAGCCTTTCGTGGACCTTGTCAAACACGTAGAAGGATCTGCATGTGTTTCGGCAGTTGGCATTCTTTTACATTTTTTACGCAAATAAATAGGAAAAACATTTCTCAAAAACAAATTTAAGAGTAAAATGAACAAGCTGCCATTGTTTCATTTACCCACTTGAAAAGATTCTTGCCCTGCTATTTATGGAGCGAAAAACATGACGCGACATCTCCACTCCTAGTTTTAACAGCTGAATGGAAGAAAACGAAGAAAAAATTCCAGCCTTTCATAATCAGACGAGCTATTAGTGAACAAATATGCTGAGAAGTGTTTACACATTCCTGAGCTATTGCCCTTCCCCGTCTGCCAAATCTTTATTCACCTTCTTGTCTCATTCTCTTCCTCCCTACTATAGATCCCACTCTATTTATGTCCTACCATCAGAATAACACAGTACAGCAATAGTTTCTCTACTACAGTCATGCTGACTACACACCTGAATACATTGTTCATTGCAATGAATTTTTTATTTTTTTTAGAGTGCACATACATAGCACATTATTTACATGCAGGATAATCCATAAATAACTCCAAAAAGCCCTTCTTTCACAAAAACTGAGCATCACCCTTTTGCGTTCTCTCAAAATGATCTGTTTCTGTAAAAAAAAAAAAAAACTCATTTTTTTTTAGATCCTCATTGCCATACAACAGTGTAAGAAAATAAAATAAATAGGACGTGAATAAAATAAAGGACCTAATTCTCCAGGATTTGAAGATTAGTTAAATGATTTTACCAAAAGTATGCATAATAGATTTCCATAGGATTAGAGGTTAACTTAGCTTATCAAATAGAGTGAAGCTGTGTTCATTTGAAATGTCCAATCATTTGCAGAGGAACTTAAAAAAAAAAAAAAACAGGATTTTTGTTTGCATAGGATTAGATGATTGATATGAACACAGCTTTACCGCATTCACTATATTAACATTTATTAGAATTGAGAGCCGGTCACAGTCTCCTGTCATACGAATTGGAAATGTCCAAATCCGCATCTGATTCGCATCAATGTGAACCCAGCCTGAGACTACTAAATTTGACAGAACCCAAACTCCTAACATTCTCAATGATCATGCATTTCACATTCTTAAAGCCTAGTACACATGATGAGATTATCAGATGAACGATCGTCCATTTTTAATTTTTTTTTGCAAAATGAAGAGGTTACTAAAATTATAAAAATTCTCGTAAGACAGAATAAAAATTCGGAAGTGATGTAATGTATTGTGTTTCTATTGTATTTTTGGATTAAATCCGCAGTGAATAAACAAAAAGCATACGATCTGGTATCGAACGAGAAAAATGTTCGGGTTTGTCCCTTCGAATAATTTAGGAAAAAAGCTGTGTACTAGCGATTAGATTATCGTATGATCGATTCGAAAACCGTATTTTTCATACGATTTTCTGGTCATGTGTACTAGGGTTTAGACATCATGACCCTTTTCTTTTTTTATCTTTTATTGCTTCTTCTATTTCCTTTTGCCTCTGTTAAACACTTGAAACTGTAAAAATATGCCGGTAAACACAATAGAAAATGTATGTTAAGCCTAGTACACATGGGCCGAATGTCAGGCGGCATCGGCCGGTGCAATAGAAACTGTCCGACATTCGGCCCATGTGTATGGCAGCCAGTCTGACAGAAGCTGGCAATTGGGCCGGCTTCTGTTGAAGGCTCATGACTAAAAAAGGTCTGCCAACTGGCTCCTGATCAGCACTCTCAGCCAATGGTTCAGAGCGATGACCGGAGTGTTCTGGCACCCCCCTGTCAGAAGACAATAGAACAGCAAGGGAGATTGCTGTACTAACATTGGATTGTTAGTACAGCTGCTCCAACCTGAGCTGTTTGTTTTTTTGTTCTACCTGCTGGGTTGAGCGAAAAAAAAATTAGTGGTATGTACTAGGCTTATAGCCTGGTACACACTATGAGTTTTTTTTTCATTCAAGCCAGCGGATTGAATGTAAAAAAAAACCCAGTTAGCTCCGGTCAGAGCCGCTGTACTAACAATCTGACATTAGTACAGCAATCTCCCCTGCTGAGCTGTTGTTTTCTGACAGGGGGACGGCCCCCCACCAGCCATTGGCTGAGAGCGCTGATCGAGGGCTAGTCAGCTGCTAGTTTTCCAAAAATGCTCGTCTGACAGAAGGCGGCCTAACAGCCAGCTTCTGCCAGACCGGCTGCCATACACACTGGCTGAATGTCAGCTGGTTTCTGTTGAACCGGCCGATGTCACCCCAGCATTCAGCCAGTGTGTGCAAGGCTTTAGTCTTGCTCTATAAGGCTGGCCATACACGGTTCGAATCTCGGCCCGCTCAACAGGAATTGCCCGAGATTCAAACCAGTAATGGGCAGGCTGTATGTATCAAGTTGATTGATGGATCAACTTGTGTACAACTAGCCTGCCACATTCTCTCGAGACTATCGCTAGCTGCTGCCGGGAGAAGATTGCTGATTCCCCTATCAGTACTGATTGAGTTGATGGGGGAATTGTGGAAATTTCTTTCCTGCAACCCGTGGTTGCAGGAAAGAAATTTGCACTGTGTATGGCTGGCCTTAGTAACAATTTACTAATTCATTTATAACAGGTAACTGTTTAATGTGTTTGTGGTTGGGAAGGTTGATTTCAGACTGAAGACAGTGTAACAAGTCAACAGCTCCCCACTATTCAGAAGAGTACTACCACACAGTTTAACCACTTGCCGACCGGCTCATGCCGATATACGTCGGCAAAGTGGCAGGGGTGCGCAAAACAACAGACCCGTACGTTGGTGCGTCATCCACGGTGCCGCTGGCTCGATGTGTGCCAGTGGCCCGCGATCATGGCACGGAGAGGCAGAACCGGGAGATGCCTATGTAAACAAGGCATTTCCCTGTTCTGCCTAGCAACATTATGGGGATCTACTACTCCCAGTGATCTCTCTCATGTTCTAGTGAGCCCATCCCCCCTACAGTTAGAACATGCTGAGGGAACACACTTAACCCCTTGATCGCCCCCTAGTGTGTAACCCCTTCCCTGCCAGTGACATTTACAGAGTAATCAGTACATTTTTATAGCACGGATCGCTGTATAAATCCCAATGGTCCCAAAATAGTGTCAAAAGTGTCCACCGCAATGTCGCAGTCATAATAAAAATTGCAGAACGCCGCCATTACTAATAAAAAAAAAATTAATAAAAATGCCATAAATCTATCCCCTATTTTGTAGATGCGATAACTTTTGCGCAAACCAATCAATATACGCTTATTGTGATTTTTTTTTTCCAAAAATATGTAGAAGAATACATATTTGCCTAAACTGTGGAAGAAATTTGTTTTTTTTATATATATTTTTGGGGGATATTTATTATAGCAAAAAGTTAAAAACATTGCTTTTTTTTCAAAATTGTCGCTCTTTTTTTTATAGCGCAAAAAATAAAAACCGCAGAAGTGATCAAATACCACTAAAAGAAATCTCTATTTGTGAGAAAAAAAGGACATCAATTTTGTTTGGGTACAGCGTCCCACGACCGTGCAATTGTCAGTTAAAGTGACGCAGTGCCATATTGCAAAAAAGGGCTTGGTCAGGAAGGGGGTAAATCCTTCTGGGGCTGAAGTGGTTAAAGTGACCCTGTCATTAGTGTCGATGCATTAAGGCAAACAAACCCTGTAAAATATGAATAGTTATATTTGCCTGTCCAGTGGGAGGTGGCTCTAATTTTCACTCTGATATGGCAATGGCCCCTAATGCCAGGGCCGCCAGCCCCTATGTCACTGCAGGAAACAGTAGTAATGTAGGCGTTGGCAGATGGAATCACAGCACTTAGCGGGGAAGATGATATCAGACACACCAGGAAGTGTTAAATTAACTTTTAGATACTTAAAACTTAGATTAGTTTTAAAAAAAGGCTTATGTTATTTAAAGCTTAACTCCAGCCAATCTTGTATTTTTTGTATTTTTTGTCTGTAACCTTATTGGGGAAACCTTTCTTGGCTTACTGTCCCTGTGAGATCAATATAAGAAATATAAATATAGAATCCAGTTGTCACTGGGAGAAAAAGGCATTTCCCATCAATTTCTGTCCTGACCGGAAATATAGGGAAATCTTCCCAATAGAGAAACAATTGGAAAACAAAAATAGGTAAAGAACCGCGCTAGAGAATAATCTAACATAAAAAATAATTAGTGTATATAAACAACAAACCTCCCGTAAGACATATATAGAGTGAAAAAACATAAAAAAATATATAGGTAGCGCAACCTATATATTATTTAAGTTGATAAAGAAAGCCTGACAGAAGCTCTAACCCTTACTGTACCATTCAAAATGAAATGCAATGTTTTGCTTTAACTCCCAGTTAACTAACTAACCATATATAGCCCTTTTTTTGTACTTTCAAAAAGTGTCAGAATGTAATAAATACAGTACTTTAAAATCATTTGAGAAAAAAAAAAACATCTTTATTGCTTGACCCAAAAAATTATATAGGCATTATTTTGGTATAATGAGCACCATTACTGGTAAGTCAGTAGAGCCATAGTTGACTAGTGAAAATTGGTCCATTATGATTAAACATCAATCAAAGTGGGCAGCACAGTGGCTAAGTGGTTAGCACTTCCACCATGCAGCGCTAGGGTCATTGGTTCAAATCCCAACTGTAACACTACCTGCATCAAGTTAAACTTTGAGTGAGGCCGGTCATTGAATGGATAAATTATTTAATAATAATAACAAGTCACGTTATAGAGAATGTCAATCTGTAAATATAGGACACAATATACTATGATACACTTGTATGAATATATAATTGTTATACAGAATAAGGTAAAACATAATCAGCATTACAGTTACATAAAAACACTCATCCATTCATAAAAATTCATTGAATATAATCGATTGCTCATGGTGAGCCAAACTTGTCTAGACATCAATTCGATGTAACTCGACGCACGTTTCATGGCTCATGCCAATCATCAGGAGTAAAATGCTCTGAAATTAAATCAATATTATCTATAAATAGAGGACATCCTCTAAATGGGGAACAATCTCTCAAAATAAAGGTATGTAACTTACAATATGGCCCAAAGGTGGCGCCCAACCTTGGATCCAAGTAAAGAGAGGGGACAAGGATGATCATCTCCCCTGGGGCTGAGGTGGGGAGTCCCATCCAAACCAGAGACAGCAAACAGGTGAAGACTAGGTGACCATGGTGTAATGCTGATTATGTTTTAACTTATTCTGCATAACAATTATATATTCATACAAGTGTATCATAGTATATTGTGTCCTATATTTACAGATTGACATTCTCTATAACCTAACTTGTTATCATTAATAAATCATTTTATAAATTATTTGAATAAGGTATCTATCTAGTGACCTGCCTCACTCAAAGTCCCAATCCTTTCTTTTTTCTGCTGTTTAACACGTATTCGGGATGGAGGCTTGCCACTGCCATGATCAGTTAGTGTTAGGTCGCATCATTCATACTACCTGCATCGAGTTAGCATGTTCTCCCCGTGTCTGGGTGGGTTTCCTCCTTCTCCTCCCACACTCCAAAGACATGTTGGTAGGATAACTGGCTCCTGTCTAAGTTGGTCCTAGTATGTATATGTATGAATTTGAGTCAGGGACCTTAGACTGTAAGATCCTTGAGGGCAGGGACTGATATGAATGTATAATATACATGTAAATACTGCATAAATTGACAGTACTATATAAGTACCTGTAATAAGTAAAATTGAAGTGGTTAAAACAGTGCTGGGACAACATAGCCAGGGTAAAGATGCTGAACCTCCCCCTCTATTTATTAGGCATGAGTAATTTGGTACCCAATCATCTTCTACAGTTGGAATCCCACTCCTACTGTATTTCTCTCAGTGTCATTGTGCAGCTCTGGGTCCACCAATCAGGTTTAATCTGGTTCCAGAAGTGCACTGTGATGATGTGCAACCTTCCTTCTGTGTGTTCTCTGTTTCTGCACTGATTAGTGGTCAGCCAGAGGCAAAATGAGAAGCAGGGCACAAATATGTGGGGGGTGCAGGTGCCCCTCGCTTACATGAAAACACTACGGGCAGCTTCTCCTCCTGCCTCCCTTCACCCAGGCCCTGCTGGCGACAAGAGCCAAGTGAAATTCCAAGCACATCAGCTTATCATAAGTTCAACTCTTTCATCTGCTATAGCTATTTGGACATTTGTCCCCTGGAATCCGAAGTAGCTCAGTGGAATACTGATAGCCGTTGTGCTCTGTATGTCTTTACTGATGGATCTTCCACCCTCATACCTGACACCACTACTAGGAGCTACAAAATTGTCCCCTGGTTTTTAACCTTATACCCAGCTGTCCCAGCAGTGAAAAACAAGGCAGGCAGGGAACTATACTCCTTCCACCTTCTAAACTTTCCTACTTTACTGCTCAACCTCAGTGGCATTGCCTACATAGAAGGGGTTCAGCTGTTACATTGGCAACTGTGGTCACTCCACTCCTGCCTGGGTCCCATCGCTGCTTTGGTTCAATGTCCACCTGCCTCTCTCACCTTCCTTCATGGTAAAAGGTTGTGACATCACCACTGCACACCACTGACTTCCTCCTGCCATCTGTCAGCTCAGTCTGAAGGGCTCTGGGGCGCAGGAATTGTGATGTCACCGGTAGGAGTAGGAGCAGGAAGGAGGAGGGCCATGAGTGGTGCCTGCCTGTCACATATTGTGTGTGTATGTCTCTATGCTAGTGGATGGTTCAAGGTGATAAATGTCTGAAAACGTGTTTATAAGGGTACTTTTGGTGCTGTTCACTAACAGTGGGAGGAGTCGGTAACATGACACTACTGTATACTGGGACACGGCGGTCATCTTTCTGGTGGGGAGAGGCTGTATATATACAAACAGAGCTCACTTTTGTTTGTCAGCAATGTGAGTGCAATTTCATTCTGAATAAAAAATTTTATCTGAATAAACACTGTTATGATATACTGCGCAATGAGGTTTATCTCCTTTTGTCTGCATGGGATGACACATATTTGATGATTATCGCTGAAGTAATTTTTGAACAAGGGGAGTCATGTCCAGGTTTACTGCATCCACTATCCGGTCTGTTGCCAGTGCCACTGAGTGTATGAAGATTGATGGGCTTACTTCTTACCTGAGTTTAACTTTATATATGCTGATGTGACCTTTGTGATGAGGGTCCACCACATGGGGTAAGCGGCTGTATTGTGGGGTGCTGGGGACGGGTCTCCCTATTCCCTGCCTATCGCAGATTGAACTACTATTGAACATTTGTTCTTGGATAGTCCTTTTGGGATTTCAAGCGTTGCACATTTACCATATATATCTTATTATTGACTTCCTTCAATATTGTGCTGGCTGCTGATATCTTATTGAAGATTTTTAGCGCAACATATTTTATTTATTTATTTATTTTTTTTGTTCAGTGCTTACACTAATTCCGAAACCCCTCCAACATTAAAACACCATACCGGGGCAGCTGTCCCTCCTGCCCCTACCCCCTATACCACTTGCCCCTGACCTGGGTTAAACACTGATCAGTTTTGTTTATTTACTAAGGTGGTTTATAGCAATTGCAGTGTGTATGGTGCAGTAACTCATATCAGATATTTAACCTTATGTTATATCTTTGCTGTCTATTCCCCCCTGGGGAAATTCATTATATATATATATATATATATATATATATATATATACACTCACTGCTTTATTAGGTAAACCTAATATTCAGTTGCTTGGTAACACAATTGGTAAGTTCACGTGGCAGTAACTTAATACATTTAGGCACCTAGGTGTGGTAAAGAGGACTTGCTGAAGTTCAAACTGAGCATCGGTATGGGAAGGAAAGGGGATTTAAGTGACTTTGAACATGGTATGGTTGATGGTGCCAGACGGCTGGTCTGAGTATTTTAAATGCCACGGCCTACCTGAGTATTGTTGCTGACCATGTCTATCCCTTTATGACTTCAGTGTACCCATCTTTTGATGGCTACTTCCAGCAGGATATTGCACCATGTCACAAAACTCAAATCATCTTACCACTGGTTTCTTAAACATGAAAATAATTTCTCTGTACTCCAATGGCCTCCACAATCAGCAGATCCCCGTCCAATAGAGCACCTTCGGGATGTGGTGGAACTGAAGAGTCACGTCATGGATGTGCAGCTGACAAATCTGCAGCAACTGCGTGATACTATCATGTCAATATGGACCAAAATCTCTGAGGAATGTTTCCAACACCTTGTTGAAGTCATGAAGAATTGTTGTTGATGCTATGAAGAACTAAGGCAGTTCTGAAGGCAAAAGGGGGTCCAACCCAGAACTAGCAAAGTGTACCTAATAAAGTGGATGGTGAGTGTATATATGTCCTGGTGACCTATGTTACCAAATCCACACTTTTTATTCTCATCAGTTACTCATGATGAAAAATATTCCACCGGGATACCCGGTTCAGTGATAACTAGAAGAGGGGAATTCCTGTCACTTTATCATGGTTTTCTCTAACTTCGGTTGTGTCTCTGGGAAAGAAAGTGAAAGAAAATCACCCCACCCCATAAAACAGCAAAAAACTTGTGTTTAACTGTTTCCCACTCTATCCATTTTGAAAATAACAAAAGTTTTTGCTTTACAAACTATTTTATGTGTGTTTGTTTCTTCCTGAATTCCAAATACAGTATTGTAGCGCTGTAGTATTAAAGCGCTGCACAAACTGTTGGCGCTATATAAAACCTGTATTATAATAATAATAATAATAATAATAATATTGTGCCCCATGTCATGACAGTCAACATGCTAAAGAAGATGGAAGTGTGGACAGAAGATCCCTTCTCTTGAACACAAACCTCCGCATCTGACAGTAATGATGAGGGAGCATGACCCTGTGCTGCTCAGCTGGAGACATGGAAAACTGCCATAATGCCCTAATATTCTGGAAAATCTCTCAAGGAAACTTCTTCCAAGAATTCAGGAATGCAATTAAAACTAACAAAACCTACATATGTGCAGGGGCTGAAAATAACATGCCGCTCCACTAACAGCTTTGTGTTTTTTTCTGCAAACGTTTGAGCATAATGGACAAATTGCATGTTTTGTTGGTGTTCTCAGTAAAGAGTTTAACAAAAAATACTTTTCTGCACAGAAAAAAACATAAATTGCACATTTTAAGGTTTAATTCCGAACAAAGCAATTTCAAGAATATGTAAGCCTAATCACTAAATATCCTTTAAGCTTTAAAGCCTTAGTTAAAGTGGTTGTAAAGGCAAAAGTTTTTTTTACCTTAATGCATTTTCTGCAATAAGGTAAAAAAACTTTCATGATCAGCTCAACCCTAAATACTTACCTGAGCCTGATCACAATCCAGAGCTATGCTTGAGAGCAGCAGTGCTGCTCTCTCTCTGTCTCCTCACAGGACTCAGGGGCAGCAGCATTAGCCATTGTGTCTTGCTGCGGTCAATCAAATCTTGTGAGGAGGGAGCAGGGGGCAGGGCCAAGCTGGACTGTGTGTGCCTATAGACGTTCACAGCCCGGCTCAGGATTGAGTCCGTACAAGTGCCCCTATAGCACTAGTAGCTTGCTATGCGGGCACTCGGAAGGGAAGTGAAGTGGAGAGTGCCAGTGGAAGACCCCAGAAAAGGAGGTTCAGGGCAGCTTTTTGCAATACCATTGCATAAAGCAGGTAAGTATAACATGTTTATAGTTTTTTTTTTTAAATAAACCTTTACAACCTCTTACAGAGGTTTTTTTACAGAAAACAAATCAGCACAAGGGACATGACTATTATCAGTGTGATATGTCACTTGTGCTGCTGGCTCCTGGTTTACCTAAAATGTTTCTCCTCTGACACACCCCACCCCCTACTGTAATCTTCTGATTTGGAGGGGGTTAGTAGAGGTGATGGAGATGAGGGTGGACTATGTCCACCCTTTCCACCCATCTCCTTCATAGAAGCTGTACTATTGGTTCTATGAATGTTCGGTTCCATGGTCGACCAAAGAAGTTGAGTGCATGCTCAGCGTCATATCAAGAGGTTGTCTTTGGTAAATAGACATATGAGTGCTGCCAGCATTGATGCAGAGGTTGAAGGGGTGGGGGGGTCAGCCTGTCAGTGCTCAGACCATATGCCGCACACTGCATCAAATTGGTCTGCATGGCTGTTGTCCCAGAAGGAAGCCTCTTCTAAAGATGATGCACAAGAAAGCCCTACTAAAGACTAAGGACATGGACTAATGGAACTGTGCCCTGTGGTCTGATGAGACCAAGATAAACGTATTTGGTTCAGATGGTGTCAAACGTGTGTGGCGGCAACCAGGGGAGGAGTGCAAAGACAAGTGTGTCTTTCCTACAGTAAACCATGGTGCTGGGAGTGTCATGGTTTGGGGCTGTATGAGTGCTGCCAGTACTGGGGTGCTACAGTTCATTGAGGGAGCCAAGAATGCCAACATGTACTATGACATACTGAAGCAAAGCATGATCCCCTCTCTTCGGAGACTGAGCCGCAGGGCAGTATTGCAACATGATAATGACCCCAAACACACCTCCAAGATGACCACTGCCTTGCTTAAGAAGCTGAGGGTAAAGGCGATGGACTGGTCAAGCATGTCTCCAGACCTAAACCCTATTGAGCATCTGTGGAGCATCCTCAAAACAGAAGGTGGAGGAGCGCAAGGTCTATAACATCCACCAGCTCCATGATGTTGTCATGTAGGAATGAAAGAGGACTCCAGTGGCAATCTGTGAAGCTCTGGTGAACTCCATGCCCAAGAGGTTTAGGGCAGTGCTGGAAAATAATGTTGGGCAGACAAAATATTGACACTTTGGGCCCAATTTGGAAATTTTCACTTAGGGGTGTACTCACTTTTGTTGCCAACAGTTTAGACATTAAGGGCTGTGTGTTGAGTTATTTTGAGGGGACAGCAAATTGACACTGTTATACAAGCTGTACACTCACTACTTTACATTGTAGCAAAATGTCATTTTTTCAGTGTTGTCACATGAAAAGATAAAATATTTACAAAAATGTGAGGGGTGTACTTTTTTGAGATAGTGTATATTACCATTGCTTTGTCCACATTGAAGAGGTCTCCCTTATTTTCTTTGCTGGTGTCTACAGAAGAAGTGGAAATCTCTTCAATTAAGACACAGAAAGCAGTAAAAAGAGATTTTAACTCTTTCCCACTGTACCCAAAACAAAAAAAGGTTTTGGCCAGATCTTTATTTATTTGATAAATTTAAAGGCCTGGAAAGTAACCATAAAATAAGGAATAAGCAAAAGGCTGTGCAGCCTGTCTGTACTTATTAACACCCCTTTGGCAGAAATTACGTTCTCCAAATGTTTCTTGTACCCAGCTTACAGTCTTTCTATTCTTGATTTAGGAATTTTTTTTATAGGCGAATGCTTTTAGACCAGCCAAATTCTTGGGTTGTCTTGCATACACTGCATTTTTTAGAATTACCTAAAGATTTTTAGCTGCTTACATGTCTGGAGTTTGCACAGGCAATCCAAAATCTTAAAAGGAATGCATAGTGGTTTCATATAGATTTTAATAGCTAAATGTAATATTATTTATTGATATTAATTAATAATTATTTTAAAAAAAGACTTTATCCAAGCAGAAGGTGGTATGCTTTTCACACGTGATGCATCATATCACTCACCTGCATTGAAAGAAGGACATGGTTTACAGAACTCGGTAGGTCACCAGAACAATATTTCATTATTTGTTAAATGGAGCCTCAAAGCAAGCTTCATCTGCTTTTCTGTCTATTTACCTAACCCTTGTGCCCTGGGAATCCTTTCTGTGTACTAAATGATTGCCTGTAAAACAAATAGGGCATCATTTACTAAGATTCCCAGGAAGTACTAGGCGTTCTACGTGTAATAGAGCCCATTTCAGGCAATTAAAGCAGAGTTCCAGGCTTTTTTGTTTATTAAAAGTCAGCAGATACAAAAAGTTAGCTGCTGACTTTTAATAAACAGACACTCATCACAGTCCAGTGATGCGGCCGCACAGAGCTTCCCTCCTCTCCCCCCCTCTCCTTGGTGCCTCCATTGAAACTGTGGGCACCCGGCCGTGACAGCTTGCGGCTTCACGTTGCGCTCTCCCAATGAACAGGCAATCTTCTGGAACCTGTAACGTGTCCCAGAAGATTGCCGAGAGGGAGGGGCCGCCTAGGGGAGAGGAGGAGTGGCCTAGGCGGCCTGTAGGTGGAAGCAGGAAGTGGGATAGGAAGTCCAACTCAAAACTAGGCACCCATTCCCCCCCAAAAAAATTACACGCCAAATGTAGCTTGTAAGGGGACGAGGAGTGCTTAAAGTGGAAGTTCCACTTTTGGGTGGAACTCCACTTTAAGAGTTTAACTAGGTGAACATGTGAATGAAAAATCACGCTATTAGTGGTGAACATGCCTTAGTAAATTGGGAATCGGCGCTAATCAGCGATTCCGCGGATCTGCAATTGCCAATTGCTACCAAGTTATTATATAGCCCTGCACTGCAACCATGATCCATGTGTGTGAAGAAAACATTTTTATGTGAGATGTGCTCTACCTCGTGTGCATCTATCGATGTATATTGCAATTAGTATTCCTAGTTTTTTTTCTTCTTTTGCTAACAAATGCAGTTATGAATGAATATTGCAGAGTAATGTCTGCTGTTCTGTAAAGTTACATGTATTGAACATTTACAGTTACATATTTGTTGTATGTTATTTTTTTCATGTTATTTTATTTATTTAGGTGACTATAAAGCAGTAATTATTTATGTTCATTCTTTAATCATACTACACTATTATGCAGGTCTCAGTGTACTTAGCACAATGGCTTGGTGGTCTGCTCAGATGTCACCAAAGCACTCAAGTTATGAGTTCAAATCTCAGCCAACCTACCACCCACCAGCTGTGTTTATTTTTCCAGTGCACAAGCATATTAAAATAAACAAAAAAAAACTGTAAACTGCCCGTTAAATAGGGTGTGATGTTTGGAATTCCACACCATAATATTATTGAATACTTACATACCATTGCATGCATTTGAAGAGTTAATATAATAGAATCAACCAAACTAAAGTGCATTGACTAATTGGCCTTTGCCTATTTTCAGCATATGCTGCTGAGTCCAAAGAAATCTTTCAGTAGTTGATAACCTCTGCGGGATTCGAACGCATGAGTCCGTCAAGGTAGAAGCACTGACCACTAGCCTATTGGGCTGAGCACAATCATACATAGATAATACATTTACCAGTGTTTGATGTTTTTAATTCTATACAATAATGTTTTGCAAATGAGCCATTAATATTATGGAAACAACCATGCTGATTCTGATGTGGCATTGGCTTGGAAAAAAAAAAATTAAAAAACGGCGTGGGGTCCCCCCTCCAGTCCATACCAGACCCGATTTTAAGGGAAACTCAATGCCAAAATGTAAAAAAAAATTGGCATAGGGTCCCCCCCAAGATCCTTGCCAGGCCCTTTGGGTCTGGCATAGATTTTAAGGGGAACGTCCCCCCCCCAAATCTATACTAGACCCTTATCCGAGCATGCAGCCTGGAGGTCCGGATGGGGGGAACGAGCAAGCGCCCCCCCCTCTGAACCATACCAGGCCACATGCCCTCAACATGGTGAGGGTGCTTTGGGGTCCCCCACAAAGCACCTTGTCCCCATGTTGATGCGGACAAAGGCCTATTCCCAACAACCCTGGCTGGGGGTTGTTGGGGTCTGTGCACGGGATGCTCATCAAAATCTGGAAGCCCTCTTTAACAAGGGGGCCCCAAGATCCTGCCCCCCCCATGCGAATGGGTATCTGGTACATTGTACCCCTACCCATTCACTAAAAAAGTGTCAAAAAATACAAACCATAAGAGACAGTTTTTGACAAATCCTTTATTAAAAAAATAAAAATAAAAAAGTGTCCCGCGATGTACATCCATCGTCAATCACGGTGCCCGACGGACCTGAAAAATAGAAAATATCGAAACGCTCTGCCTCGATATGAGGGCTCTGTGCGCTTTGACGGTTCTTTTATAGGCGAGGGCAGGCCACCCATGTACATCACCTGGTGGCCCCATCCCCTCTGATGTCACGTGACATAATGTGACATCAAAAGGGGGGGGTCACCCGGTTACGTCACTGGGTGGACCTGCCCTTGCCAATATAACACCTGTCAAAGCAAAGAGACAGCAGCCGGCGGGAGACCTCCCATAGACGCGAAGGTTTTTATTTTTTGCTATTTTTCGGGTTCATTGTGCGCCGCGATCAATAATGGATGTACACCGTGGGACACTTTTTTTATTTACATTTTTTAATAAAGGATTTGTCAAAAACTGTCTCTTGTGGTTTGTATTTTTTGACACTTTTTTTGGTGAATGGGTAGGGGTACAATGTACCCGATACCCATTCACATGGGGGGGTTGGGATCTGGGGGCAACCTTGTTAAAGGGAGCTTTCAGATTCTGATAAGCCCCTTGCCCACAGACCCCGAAACCCACCGGCCAGGGTTGCCGGGAAGACCCTTGTGTGGATGAGGCCTTTGTCTCCATCAACATGGGGACACGGTGCTTTGTGGCGCACCCTAGGGGGAGAGGAGGAGTCGCCTAGGCAGCCCGTAGGCGGAAGCAGGAAGTGGGATAGGAAGTCCCACTCAAAACTAGGCACCCGCTCCCCCCCAAAAAAATTACACGCCAAATGTAGCTTATAAGGGGCGAGAAGTGCTTAAAGCGGAAGTTTCGCTTTTGGGTGGAGTTTAACTAGGTGAACATGTGAATGAAAAATCACGCTATTAGTGGCGAACATGCCTTAGTAAATTGGGAATCGGCACTAATCAGCAATTTCGCGGATCTGCAATTGCCAATTGCTACCAAGTTATTAAATAGCCCTGCACTGCAACCATGATCCATGTATGTGAAGAAAACATTTTTATGTGAGATGTGCTCTGCCTCGTGTGCATCTATCGATGTATATTGCAATTAGTATTCCTAGTTTTTTTCTTCTTTTGCTAACAAGGGCCTCTTCCCCACAACCCTTGCCGGTGGTTGTCGGGGTCTGTGGGTGGGGTGCTTATCAAAATCTGGAAGCCCTCTTTAACAAGGGGACCCCCAGATCCTGTCCCCCCCAGGTGAATGGGTATCGGGAACATTGTACCCCTACCCATTCACTAAAAAAGTGTCAAAAAATACAAACCATAAGAGAAAGTTTTTGACAAATCCTTTATTAAAAAAATTAAAATAAAAAAGTGTCCGGCGATGTACATCCATCGTCAATCACGGTGCCCGACGGACCCGAAAAATAGAAAAAATTGAAATGCTCCGCCTTGATAGGAGTGCGGTATGCGCTCTGTGCACTTTGACGGTTTTTTTATAGGCGAGGGCGGGGCCACCCATGTACATTACCCGGTGGCACCATCCCCTCTGACATCACGTGACATAATGTGACATCAGAAGGGGTGGGGTCACCCGGTTACGTCACTGGGTGGACCTGCCCTTGCCAGTATAACACCTGTCAAAGCAAAGAGACAGCAGTTGGCAGGAGACCTCCCATAGAGGCAGAGTGTTTTGTTTTTTTGCTATTTTTCTGGTCCATCGTGCGCCGTGATTAATGATGGATGTACATCGTGGGACACTTTTTTTTTATTTACATTTTTTTAATGGAGGATTTGTCAAAAACTGTCTCTTGTGGTTTGTATTTTTTGACACTTTTTTTGGTGAATGGGTCAATGTACCCGATACACATTCACATAGGGGGGGTCGGGATCTGGGGGCAACCTTGTTAAAGGGAGCTTCCAGATTCTGATAAGCCACCCGCCCGCAGACCCCGAAAACCACTGGCCAGGGTTGTCGGGAAGACCCTTGTGTGGATGAGGCCCTTGTCACCATCAACATGGGGAGACGGTGCTTTGGGGGTCACCCCAAAGCACCCTCCCCATGTTAGTGGCCTGGTATGGTTCAGGAGGGTGGGGGGCTGCTCGCTCTGCCCCCTATCCTGACCTCCAGGCTGCATGCTCGGATAAGCGTCTGGTACGGATTGTGGGGGGACCCCACACCAATTGTTTTTTCAAATTTGGGCGTGGACTTCCCCTTAAAATGTATGCCAGACCCAATTTTTTGGAGGTATTTTTTTCTTAATTTGGTGCAGAATTCACATTTAGCTGACATATTTCATGGTTTAGTCTACAAAATAATTGATAAATTCAGCTTTGGAGTCAGCAGGGATTTGTTTTTTTTAGTTTTTTTTTGGGGGGGGGGGGTTCTTCCCCCCATTACACTTTCTATTGAAGGACTTGCATGTGTGCACAACCAAATACTTTTGTATGAAACTAGATTTAATACAGATTTGAAGGGGTATGAATAGTTTGCACTAAAAGAGGAAGTAGCTTAATCTAGGCTTACCTGTAGGTTAAAGTGGTTGTAATGGGTTTACAACCACTTTAAAACGATTACTGGCTTTATTAGATAAAAATTCCTACTCACATGTGAGATCATCTAAAACGGCACAAAGACATAAAGACATAAAGATGGAACACTGAGTAACATCCATCTCATAGGATGGCAGCGGGTGAGGTCATCCGAACATAGCTCCCCCCCCCCCCCCCCCCCGTCCTTTGTGGACTAACAAGTCAATTATGCAACCTTACAATAAATACTACAAATAGATCATGGGTGGACAAATATTTGCATGTTACTTTTTCATTTATTCTGGGTTGTTAAAATTAATAATTAAGCAGCTCTTTTAACAAAGCAAAATAATAATAATATTTTCCAATTTTTCTCTACAGAGGTTGTAGTCATGCAGCACACTGGTTCATGGGCACCTGGGCAAAAAAAATCAAATGCTTGGTTCAGCAGGACTGAAGTCTAACTTTAGGGATAATATTTAAGTGAAGTTGAAGGAACCCATACAAGTTTTTTTTAAACAAAGGTACACCTGTACCTTAAAGGGTTACAGTCTACCACATCGCAATGTCGCTGTGTGAATAGATTAGACAAAAAATAAATAAACTGTGCAGTGCCTGTACTGTTCCTGCCTGTGCATAACGGTAGCCATGCATTTAGTGTAACACTGTCCCCCGCAGACCCACTACTTTGATATCCAGTGCCAGTCCTCTTCCTTGTTAAATGACCCCCATCACTGGAATAGGACTTAAAGTATATTGAGCCACATGGGTCAATTAAAAAATTTAGATCATTTAGCAGACATTTGGAACATGTGACAATCTCATTTTTATTTTAATCCCCTGTCTGTAGGCTATTAAATTGGAACTTAACTGTATCTGAGCACCACAAAGTAAAAATGCTATTTTTTTTATTTTTATTATTCAAAGCAAACTCACCCATCTATCCATGTCTACATAATTTATTTAAAAGTTGAGAAATTACTTTGAAAGAAACCCCCTGAGCATTTCTAGCCATGGCCATCTTGAGTAAGGGCATATGATTCATGTGGCATATACTTTCTGGAAACCATCGGCCCTTAGCTAAGGCATGCAGGCAGGAGGATGTGCTTAGCTTAGAAAGCTCCTCCTCCCCTCCTTAAGAAATACCCATTAAGACTCCTGGGATGTATGACATCATTTGGCCTAGGCCAGAAACCATGAAGCAAGTGAAGACATGTAAAAAAAAAAAAGTTTAAAACAAGTAAACAGATATATGTGGGGTGGCACATTGGTATAGTGGATAGCACTTTCACCTAGCAGTAAGAAGGATCGTTGGTTCAAATCCCAACCACAACACTACCTGCCTGGAGTTCACATGTTCTGTCTGCGTGAGTTTCCTCCAGGTACTCCAGTTTCCTCCCACGCTCCATAGACGTGCTGGTTAGGTTAAATGGCTTCTGTCTAAATTGGCCATGGTATATGTGAGTTAGGGACCTTAGATTGTAACCTCCTTGAGGGTAGGGACCGTTGTGAATGTATATGTAAAGCGCTGTGTAAATTAAGAGAGCGCCCCCTCTACTGAACTGTACCAGGCCACAGATCCCGGCTCCCCTGTGTGAATTGATAATGGGGTACATATGTACCCCTACCATTTCACAAAAAAAGTGTCAAAAAGGTTAAAAAAACACGAGACGGTTTTTGACAAGTCCTTTATTAATTTCTACTTCTTCCATCGTCTTTCTTCTGGTCTTTCTTCTGGTCTTTCTTTGGTGTTCTTCTTCTTCTTACATCTTCTTCCTCTGGCTTCTTCTCCGCTCCGTCCACACGATCCGCCTCAGTGGGAGTCTTCAGCCGTGTGACACTTCGGTTCTTCTTGTGGGGATGAGGCCCTTCTCCCCATCAACATGGGGACAAGGTGCTTTGGGGGGCTACCCCAAAGCACCCTCCCACTCCCAATGTTGAGGGCATGTGGCCTGGTATTGTTCAGGAGGGGGGGCCTGCCAGGTTGCGTGCTCGGATAAGGGTCTGGTATGGATTTTTGGGGGGACCCCACGCCATTTTTTAAAAAATTTTTGGCACGGAGTTCCCTTTAAAATCCATACCAGACCTGAAGGGTCTGGTATGGATTTTGAGGGAGACCACCACACCATTTTTTTTAAATTTTGGCGCAGGGTTCCCCTTGATATCCATACCAGACCTGAAGCCAGACCTGAAGGGCCTGGTATGGAATTTAGGGGGACCCCCACGCATTTTTTTTTTTAATTTTGGTTTGGGGTTCCCCTGTGGGGGGAATCCCATGCCGTTTTTATCAATGAACTTTTATGTGTATTGCCGGACCGACAATTCATTATAGCCGGCGCTAGCGATAGTAGTTTTACAGTAGTTAGTAGTGATAGTAGCGATAGTAGTTTTACATGACTTTTTTTCCTTTAGAAATGTCATTTTGCTGTCAGACTGTTCTAAACACGGGAAACATGCACCCCTTTACAGTCATACTGTACATAATTACACTTTTATTGTTTCACTTTAAGCATTATTAAAATCACTGCTCCCGAAAAACGTCCGTTTTTAATAGACTTAGACTTTATAGACTTTAACGGTGTTCGCACGTTCGAACAAATGTGCCTGTTTGCATGTTCTGGAGGGGGGTGGGGGGTTCGGCTCATCCCTACTCACAATCTTTTTGTCTATTGGTAGAATGAAAGCAGTGGATTTTGTTGCACTGGGCTGTATATTCAGTACTCGGGCTGTGGTGAAAGAAGGAAGGTCTAATCTTTATAGCCGTGCAGGTATTTATTCCCCTTGTTTGTCTACATTCCACAGCTAACGCAATTAAAATACCAAACCTCAAACTAGCTAAACATTCCTGGGATATCAGCGACAATCACATAAACAGGTAGAAAGTATAACAAACTAAATAAATAAAACATAACAATATAATATAACTGACACCAATCAGAATAAATATATAAACCAGTTTGGAAGCTGAATTTGTCAGAAAATAGATGATAAATATTCTAGTTTGTTAAAAGAGCAAATAAGTAGTAGCTACTTGTGATATGTCGGCACCTCTTAAAAATACCTGTTATATTGCAAAAACGATAACCTGCTAGGGAGGTTAAACATTTGCCTTGTCTTTTTCAGTCATGAAGGTTTTAGGAAGGTTGATTTTAAAATGGACCTTAAAAAGTGAAGGTTTGCTATGTTATAGGAAGTATTTAGTGTATGTAGTGCCGCGTACACACGGTCGGACTTTTCTACCAGACTGGTCCGACGGACGCCGACGGACCAAACCCGGCAGACAATCCGATCGTGTGTGGGCTCCACCTCACCTTTAGCGGACTTTTCCAGTCGCAAATCTGACGGACTTTAGATTTGGAACTTGCTTCAAATCTTTACGTCGTAACTCCGCCGGACCCAGAAATCTGCTCGTCCGTATGCTAGTCCGACAGACAAAAACCCACGCTAGGGCAGCTATTGGCTACTGGCTATCAACTTCCTTATTTTAGTCTGGTGTACTTCATCACGTACGAATCCGTCGGACTTTGGTGTGATTGTGTGTAGGCAAGTCCGGTCATTAGAAAGTCCATTGAAAGTCCGCCAAAAGTCCTTCGAAAGTCTTTCGGACAGGCTGTCGGACTTTTGTAGCTGAAAAGTCCGACCGTGTGTACGCGGCATTAGCATTTAATGTTATTTGTGCCTAAACAGTACCTTGAAAATGTACTTTTTGTCTAGAATTGCTCCTGAAAAGCAGCACTACTGGGCTGTCCTCCTTGCAGGAAGCTCTGACATGAGGAAGCAAAGCCCTGCCTCTACCAAGATGGCTGCCTCCACAAAGAGACACAGCGCAGAACCAGGCATGGTAAATCCTCATACACACGGACGTTATAAAAAACGGGCTGTAAAGCTAGTAGCAACGCTGACGCTAAAAAACGTCGTTATAGCGCTAATGCGCGTTTTTGAGCTTTTTGCGGCATCGCCGTCAAAACAGCCCTAGCGCTGGAGCCTCAGAACGCGCTGGTCCTTGTTTTTTTTGGAGCTTAAACTGGAGTTCCAACCCGAAAAAAAAAAAATTAGTAACGCGTTTAAAAAAAATTAAAAAAAAACATTTGGAGAAAAAATTTTTTTTTACTCACCTCTAAATGCCTGTTGCTAGGGGGTCCCTCGTAGTCTGCCTCCTTCGGTGCCTGGGCTCCTGACGTCACTTCCCTTGGCGCAGGAAAGGAGATCGCCTCTATCCCCTGCCTCTTGTCAATCATCTGGGACACGTGACCGGTCCCAGATGATTGCAGGGCCAGTGACAGTGCACGGCGCGGTTCGCACATGCACAGTGGGTGCCCGGCTGTGAAGCCACAGCCGGGCGCCCACAGTTAGAATGCCGGCGCCGCCGAGTGGAGGGGGGGACGAGCGGGCTTCGATCCCCTGCATCGCTGGACCCTGGGACAGGTAAGTGTCCAATTAAAAGTCAGCAGCTGCAGTATTTGTAGCTGCTGACTTTTAATTTTTTTTTTTTAAATGGGAACCCCACTTTAAGAACGACCATGCCTGTTACAGCTCAAAAACGCCATGGTGTGTATGAGCCCATTGAATAACATGGAGTGGCGTTCTTAAGCAGCAAAAAAAGCTCATGTGTATGAGGCCTTAGACTACAAGGCTGATGTTACACAGGTGTTTACAGCAAGCCAACCCCCCTCCACTTTTTTTAATGATGTATTGCTAAGGAATTCATACTATTTTTTTATGGCATCACTAATTCTTCAGTATTTAAAGTGGTTGTAAAGGCAGAAGGTTTTTTATCTTAAAGGAGTTGTAAAGTCTCAGGGTTTTTTCCACCTTAATGCATTCTATGCTGCAGCTGCCCCTCAGAGCCCCCCTTTTTCTTACCTGAACCCGATAATTCCAGCGTCGAGCCCAGAAGCTCCAGGCACTGTCTCGGGTTCTCATTAGATAGATTGATAGCAGCAGGAGCCCTTGGCCCACGCTGATCCAGTGACACAGGAGCCGGAGGCGGAGCTGAGTCCTGCTGTCTGTGTCAATGGATGCAGCAGCAGGACTCGGGAGTGCGCCCGCACGTGTGCCCCAATGGAAATTGGCTTTCCATGGGGTTCTCATCAAAGAGGAGGAGCGAGGAAATGCTGCCGGGGGACCCCAGAAAAGGAGAATCGGGGCCGCTCTGTGCAAAACCCTTGCACAGAGCAGGTAAGTATGACATGTTTGTTATTTTAAAAAAACAAACCTTTACAATCACTTTAGTGTATTCTATGCATAGTTACATAGTTACATAGTTAGTCAGGTTGAAAAAGACGTCCATCTAGTTCAACCAAAAAAAAAATACAATTCCACATACACAATCCTTTACCCACAGTTGATCCAGAGGAAGGTGAAAAACCCCAGCAAAACATGATCCAATTTGCTACAGCAGGGGGAAAAATTCCTTCCTGATCCCCCGAGAGGCAATCGGATTTTCCTTGGATCAACTTTACCTATAAATGTCAGTACCTAGTTATATTATAGATTACATTTAGGTAAGAATCCAGGCCTATTTTTAAAGCAATCTACTGAGCTTGCATCATATGCATTAAGATATAAAATCTGTGTGCAGCAGCCCCGCTCAGCCCCCTAATACTTACCTGAACCCCTCTCTATCCAGTGATGTGCCTCAGCTGTTCGTGACTCTCCCTCCTGATTGGCTGAGACACAGCAGCGGCACCATTGGCTACCGCTGCTGTAAATCAAAGTCAGTTGGTCAATGAGGAGAGTAAGGGGGTGTGGCCCCACCACGGCTCTATGTCTGAATGGACACACAGAGCTGCTGCTCAGCTCAAGCTGCTTGTTGTGGGGGGGCACTCGAGAGGAGGGAGGGGCCAGAAGCACCGAAGAGAGACCCAAGAAGAGGAGGATCTGGGTTGCTCTGTGCAAAACCATTGCACAGAGCAGGTAAGTATGATGTAGCCGACAGCAGACTACAGTTATCTGGCACTGCAGACTTAACCTCTCTTTTCTTGGACTGTCTCTGTGTTCCTCTAGTGCTGTGCTCAGATTACATGCATCATATTTCCTGAGCAAAGCAGAGAGCATTGTGGGAACTGTAGTCTCCTGAACAGACATTCTTGATCAGCAGAACTATTCGTGGACTATATCTCCCAGGAGGCCATCTGCTCTAGGGAAAGAACTCTGGGAGAGGCTATAAAAGGGTCAGCAGACCAGGCCCAAGCTCTCTTGCTTCCTGGATCTCATCAAGTAGACACCCATCTGCTGCTGTGGGAGAGGACTGCAGCCTACCCCACAGAAACACGGCAATCCAATGCCGCTTGCTACACGAGGGGCACCACTGCAGCGTCGCTGTATATAGCAGGATCAGACAACTCACGGTCTCAGCAGTCAGACTGTCATCTCCGCCCGCTCTGCAGAATCGACTTGGATCGCTCTTCAGGAGGTTCCTATACTGTTCTCCAGTTTGGTGAGAGGGCCCACCAATTCAATCCCTGCCACCATCATATTTCAAAGGACGTTGTATATAGATACCTTACAATTGGAATTGCCTTATCATTTTTTACAGGACACTGTATACAGACACCTTACACCTGGAATTGCTTTAAGGATTACTGCTGGTCAGCCTCATCTGCTTTGCCTTGACTACATATCACTGCGCCACACTCAGATTTCTTGTTCTTTGAGCTCCAACTTGCCGGTGCAGATCATTGCAAGGACTTTCATCCTGGACATTGCTATTCTATTGCTATTTAAAGGGACACACCACCAATACCTATATTACCACATCTCTCATTAGGATTAAAGGTATAATAGGACAGCCTGGGGTTCCACTTTAGCAGTGGTATTATAGACAGCAGCCAGCCTTTCTTAGAGATTAATTAATTCATTGTCTGTTCTGCGTACATTGATATTCTATATCTGTGACTTAGTTGACTAATACCCTGTTACAAGACTCTTCTCTTGAATAAGTAAAACCAGAGGGAGCTAATCAATCTGCATTGTGTCAGTGTGTTATTTAAAGGTATACATGTCTGAACCTAGAGTGTCAGGAGGGCTGTAAAGTTCACAGGGTCAAGGTGGCGCAGATGAACATGCAGTTATAAGCAACCCCCAATGGGCAGTGCTACAATAACGTGTTTGTTATTTTTAAAGAAAAAAAGAAGGAGACTTTAGTATCACTTTAAAGCATTGTGTTGCTCTGACGCTCCACGATCGAGATTCAGCAGCCCTTCATGTTGACGGCAAAATCACCAGTGACATACGCTCTACATTCACCTCTATGGATTAGCTACGAATTGCTGAAAGACAGCAATTTCTAGCAGAGCACAATCCAATGCTGTATCACTACTGTCAGAAAATCCAGCAATCAAATTGCTAGCTTCAAATCACTGTTAATCACTGATATTAGTGGATATGTGACATCATCCCTAAAGGGGGAAAAGATCTACTGAAAAAAATCAGGAAGACCACAGGTATTACTGGTGGATACCCTTTGTGCTCTTCCAGAGTTCAGATCTTTAAGCCCCACCTTCCAGTTTGATTAAACCCTGCCTGCTTATACTAGCCATGCTACACTCAAAGCAAGCTCCCCAACTGTGCATATAACATTTGCAAAAGAGCCTAGATTTTGGAAGAGTAAAACACAAATATGATGCCCAGTAAGTGTGCCTCAGTGGCCAATAATGGTTCTGTCATTGGATGGGATCATAGCAACTGGCTGGCTTAGCCCATTAGTCAGAGTATCCAATACCCTTTGGTAAAAAGGAGTGGAGCACAAAAAAGCACTGACATTAAATGCATTCTTATCCCTTGTCTTTATACCATGCGATCTGTAAGCCCAGGTTCACACTGCTCAGACATGAAAGTTGGCTGACTTCTGATACGACTTTGTCCTGCAACTTCAGTCCGACTTTGATCCAACTTAAAGTGGTTGTAAACCCACTTTTCCGAGCGGCGCTCGTAAATTAGGTATAGAACAGCATATTTTTAATAAGGCACATACACAGGGCACTTAGAATTATGAAAGACAGGGGATTGTGTGGTTATTACTAAGGGTTTTTTTAGCAGCAAGAGGGGGGCGGGCCATGACACACAGCTGACAGGCGGGGGGTGGGGACAGAGAAGTGCTGCGGATGAGAAGGGCACGTAAACTGACCACGGTGTCAGAGCTCAGCAGCCATGATAAACGTGGTCAGTGTACAGGGGGGAGGGCATAGCCAGGCAGGATCAGTCAGGTACTTCAGGTGGTACAGGGGGCCACATTACCCAGTACAAGCACGGTGCTGTTATTCATGCTTTACCCACTTGCTTACTGGGCACCTAAACCCCCTTCCCTCCCAGGCCAATTTTCAGCTTTCAGCGCTGTCACTCTTTGAATAACAATTGCGCAGTCATGCAACACTGTACCCAATCATTTTTTCACACAAATAGAGCTTTCTTTTGGTGGTATTTAATCACTGCTGGGTTTTTTTTATTTTTTGCTAAAAAACAAAAAAAACAAAACGAAAAATAGACTTAAATTTTTAAAAAACAACAGTTTCATAGTTTGTTATAAAATTTTTAAAACAAGTAATTTTTCTCTTTCATTGATGTGCGCTGATGAGGCAGCACTGATGGGCACTGATAGGCTGCACTAATGGGCTTTAATAGGCTGCACTGATGGGCACTGATAGGTGGAGCTGGTGGGCACTGATGAGGCAGCACTGGTGGGCACTGATGGCACTGAGAGGTGGTACTGAAGGGCACTGATAGGTGGCACTGATGGGCACTTATATGTGGCACTGATGGGCACTGATGGGCATTGGTAGGCGACACTGATAGGTGGCAGCATTGATGGGCACTGGTAGGCGGTACTGATATGCACCTGTAGGTGGCACTGGTGGTCAGTGGCAGGTGGCACTGAAGGGCACTGCATAGCAGCAGTGGCTCTCCCTGTTCGGGACCGATGTCCCTCTGTCAGAAGCTGGCAATTGGCTTTTTTTCCCCTCACGCTATCTGGTATGCGGCACTGAGATGCACCTGTAGGTGGCACTGGTGGTCACTGGCAGGTGACACTGAAGGGCACTGCATAGCAGCAGTGGCTCTCCCTGTTTGGGACCAATGTCCCTCTGTTAGAAGCTGGCAATTGGCTTTTTTTCCCCTCACGCTATCAGCATGAAGGAAAAAAAGGCCGATTACTGATCTTCTGTTTACATCACGTAATCAGCTGTGATTGACTGACAACTGATTATGTTGTAATGGGCTGGGATCGACCCCTTACTCCGATCTGTGATCACCCGAGTTTCATTGACTCAGTGATCACAGAGTGCGCAGCGCGTGCCACGCAGGGGGTGCGCAGGCAGTTCATGCAAGGGAGGACATCTATTGATGCTCTCCCAGCAATTAAGGCCCGCTTTGTAGCGGTCATTTGGCTATAGCGCGGGCGGTAGGTGGTTAGAGGAACAGGATCCATATTTTTTTTTTTTAGAGTAGCAAACATTTTAATGTGACTTATTACACTCCATGGCATTAAAGTCATATCAAAGTCGGACCAAAGTAGTGCAGGAACCTTTTCCAAAGTTGGAGAGACTTGTGACGGATCGGTTAAGATGGCTCTCATAGGGAAACATTTATTTGACATTTCATGCGAATTGTGCTCTCACAAGTCGGATCCCATGTAGAACCAATGTAAACCGGGCCTTAAGTAGAATAGGGAATGTAAGATTAGCATAGAAAACTCTACATCGAATGCCTGTTTTACCTTGATGGAGAGAAAACTAATTCAGGGCTTTATAGAACACAAGCATATGCTGAGCCATATGGTTACAGTACATGGGAAGGGCTCGGCATGGCATGATATTCTCTCCCATTTGACTGTCTTATTTACAATAGGATAATTACGATTCAGAATGAATGCAAATTATACCTTAGTACCTTTGTAAGTGCATTTGAATTAGTTGTTTGTTAGAGGTCTTGTTCTCTATAATTCAATTCTATATGTACTTATCTATGTATGTCTTTCCTTCTATCTAAAGCTCCCGGGGAAGCGGCCAGGTCACGAAACATGTAAAGCTACAACCCTTAGAATACAGGACCCCCACATCTTGAAGCAATACGTTTGTCGATATTTACAGTATATAGAGTTTTGTGATGATATGATCAAAGTAGTGATTCTGGGAGAACATACCTATTCCAGTTTGTAGGGTGCATTGCTTTTATTGCTTATATTATATCAGTATAGTTATCAAGGTCCATAAAGACATGGATGAGTGAGTTTGGGTTGGAGGAACTTGAATGGCCTGCACAGAGTCCTGACCGCAATCTGATAGAACACCTTTGGGATGAATTAGACCGGAGACTGCGAGCCAGGCCTTCTCGTGCACATTAGTGCCTGACCTCGCAAATGCACTTCTGGAAGAATGGTCAAACATTCCCGTAGGCACACTCCTAAACCTTGTGGACAGACTTCCCAGAAGAATTGAAGCTGTTATAGCTGCAAAGAGTGGACCAACTCAATATTGAACCCTACAGACTAATGCCCCGTACACACGGTCGGACGTTGATCGGACATTCCGACAACAAAATCCATGGATTTTTTCCTACGGATGTTGGCTCAAACTTGTCTTGCATACACACGGTCACACAAAGTTGTCGGAAAATCCGATCATTCTAAACACGGTGACGTAAAACACGGGACTATAAACGGGGCAGTAGCCAATAGCTTTCGTCTCTTAATTTATTCGGAGCATGGGTGGCACTTTGTGCTTCGGATTTGTGCACACACGATCGGAATTTCCAACAACGGATTTTGTTGTCGGAAAATTTAATAGCCTGCTCTCAAACTTTGTGTGTCGGAAAATCCGATGAAAAATGTCCGATGGAGCCCACACACGGTCGGAATTTCCGACAACAAGCTCCGATCGCACATTTTCCGTCGGAAAGTCCGACCGTGTGTACGGGGCATTAGACTGGGATGCCATTAAAGTTCATGTGCTTGTAAAGGCAGGCGTCCTTATACTTTTGATAATATAGTGTATGTTGATTACAAACTCCTGTACCAGTGATCCTCTTCAAATGTATCTAGTAGCTTTACCCAAGAAATATGTTTAATCCAGAACTGTTGTGAGTTCTGGCTTTCATTTTCACCCCTAGCTTCATAAAAGCTTATGGGTGAAGGAAGAAAACTTACATCATTCAACAATGTCATGAGGTCCAACAAGGTCCAACTAGAAAGCCATATATAGCTCCCAGTCCACAAATTGAACCACTACAGCCAACATGTCACATAAAACATTTTATATTTTTTCTGCCCCATGTGCTGTAATAATCTTGTTACGTTTGGCAAACTTTTGTTAAATTTACTTATACGTCTTCTTCAAAACCACAAAATTCCTCTTCAAGGCTGACCAAACCAGGTGTACTTGTCACCATACAATGTACGGTATGTGAGCAGTTAAGATTTATCAACACGCTTTGTTATTATAACCACCAGTGGCTTGTTCATGCCACAAGACATCAACCTCTTTTCTTGTCTTGTTTACTGCAGCTTTAACAGTTTTATGTTTAATGAGGACTTTGTTACTTTTTTTGGGTGAAGACCAAATATTTGCCAAATAGCTATTTTCTTATATTTTTTTTTCCACCTTAAGGGGAAACTACTTACATTGTTTCCCTATAAGTGATGGAGCACTGGCTGCAAGGCATACATACTACAAACATTCTTTCACTGTGTAATGAATAGAGAAAATTCATAGGAGGGAATAAGACTAGCTTGAGCGGGAGATCAGTGACAAGGGTCAAACTGAAAATAAGTCGCAAAGTCTCAGTTCGTCCAAAACTTCTATTTTATCAATGGGTGGTCTCTGATGAGCTGGACAACCCATTGAACACGCTGAAGCAGTTTTATTCTCACAAACATAAAATGCATTTACAACTCAATGTACGTTAACTGTACTGTCTACCTTCATTTTGTAATTTTTGCTCCGCAAACTGTTTTCATTATATAAATCCTGTATAATTATAATAATAATAATATTAATAGAACGTAAGGCCACTCATAATAAGCAACAGGCAGGCCTAGGAGATTGGGTGCAGACCTTGCTGCTGAATGTTTTAAAAACTTATGAGCAAGTACACACCTTCTATAACACACTGGCAATAACACAGCAATATGTCAGAGGCATAAATGGAGTACATCTTACTCCCCGTCACACTTTTTATTTCTCCCCCTTCCTAGCTCTGGGTTATCCCCTATCTATCCTTCCTTATACAAACTCTACCATTCTTTAAGACCCCCCCCCCCTTTCCTTATTCCTGAAAAGTGGTATCTAAATTTATTTCACCCAACTAGATGTTCTGATACTTCCAACTGCACCATGCTGCTAGGTCCCAACTGCCACGTCCACATTGCTGTCTTGCAGTGTATTTCCAAAGCCTTTGTCATCTTTGTATGCCTCCTTTCTCTCTACAGGCTCACCTAAAATTGATAGATTGTGGGAACAATGGAAGCCTGACATTCTCAAAGAGAGGAGCAGAAAGATTGCTTTGAAAACTTCTCCAAACTGATATTTTCTTCTAGTGACAAATTGGTTCAAAGAAAATGTTCATACAATATACAACCCCAATTCTAAAAAAGTTGGGATTCTGTGTAAAATCGACATAAAAACAGATTGCAATGATTTGCAAATGGTATAAACCCATATTTTATTCACAATAGAAAAGAGAAAACATATCAAATGTTTAAACTGAGAAAATGTACTGTTCTAAAAAAAAAAATGGTAATTTTGAGGAGAAACTGAGGAGACCAGTTGCTTGAGTTTTGGTATCTGGCACAAAGCCGTCAGTAGCAAATCTTTTAATTTTCCTCCCTTGAACCCCTTTTGCAATTTGGTCCTTGTCACGCTTGCCAATTTTTTCTGCTTTTAACACATCAACTTCAGGGACATGTTCACTTGCTGCCTAATATATCCCACCCACTTTCAGGTGTCATTGGAACGAGATAAGCAATGTTATTCACTTTACCTGTCAGTGGACATAATGTTATGGCTGATTGATGTATATTCTGGAGATGCACAAAAATATACAGAATTAGTGGACAATATAATTAACACTCGCCAGCATATGTCAATACTCGAATCTTCTACATTAACCCTATTGGGCACACATAAAGCAGTACAAGGGCCTCATCACATAAAGTTGTTCATTTCATACCTATGATATCACGCTAGGAAAATAAGGATATGCCATTGGAAATCTTCCCTCTCACCTACAATGGCAAGTATCCATTAATAAGAAAAAAGTGAAAATTACTTCTGTGCTACTATATAAGTTAATGCACATGTGAATAGCTGCCACTTAACACAGATTGTGTTCCCACAAAGACAAATAGCAAAATTAAAATAGTGAAGCGTAACCACACCCAGTTGAGCAGCAGGATGTATTAAAGAGTCAATTAGGTGAAAATAATCTATATAATCTAGCAATATGCAAAGAAAATGTCCATATATACAGTATCTCACGAAAGTGAGTACACCCCTCACATTTTTGTAAATATTTTATTATATCTTTTCATGTGACAACACTGAAAAAATGACACTTTGCTACAATGTAAAGTAGTGAGTTTACAGCTTGTATAACAGTGTAAATTTGCTGTCCCCTCAAAATAACTCAACACACAGCCATTAATGTCTAAACTGCTGGCAACAGAAGTGAGTACACCCCTAAGTGAAAATGTCCAAATTGGGCCCAAAGTGTCAATATTTTGTAAGCCACCATTATTTTCCAGCACAGCCTTAACCCTCTTGGGCATGGAGTTCACCAGAGTTTTTTGCCATGAGGTGCCATGTTGAACTTCCAGTGACCAGTATGAGAGAGTGAGAGTGATAACACCAAATTTAACACACCTGCTCCCTATTCACACTTGAGACCTTGTAACTCCAATGAGTCACATGACACTGGGGAGAAAAAATAGCTAATTGGGCCCAATTTGGACATTTTCACTTAGGGGTCTACTCACTTTGTTGCCAGTGGTTTAGACATTAATGGCTGTGTGTTGAGTTATTTTGAGGACCATATGGTCAGGATCAGCCCACATGTCTGGACCTGCACCCCACTGAGAGCATGAGATGTCCACTCCCGACCCCTCCACAGCCCAGCCTTCCACTGAGGGAGGAGGGGGGCAATGCAGAGAACCGCCAGCTCTCTGCTCAGGGAGCTCTGAGAACCAAGCGATCGGCAGTATTTGATCGCTTTATTCTCAGCCCTAGAGCCATCAGGGGACAGATGCAGCATTGGACTGATGTTGCATCCACCTAGGTAAGTATGATTCCAAAAAAAAACATTTCCATACCTCTCTTTTAATTTAGATTAGAATTTTTATTTGTAGTGGCTAAACTCCAATGATGCAGTGCCAGATGTGCTGTGAATTAACATGATACATTGAAGTGGGCAGAACAAACATTTAATAAAACAGCTGGGCATAGCTCTGCTATTTAAAAAGAAAAATATCCTAATTTTAAAGCACTCACCGCATCGCGCATTCCACTGGATGACTCACTTACAACATAGATTTAAAAAAAAAAGGCATTGTACATCAGAATGTAGGGAACTGTGGTTAGAGGGCAGGGTGATTTTAATAACAGTAAACAGGGACATTGGCCTTTTGACCACCAAGGCAGGGGCCCACCATTGAGGGTTCAGGTAATGGAGCCTGGTTAGGTGAAGCTTTAAGAGAGTGCATATCTCATCTCAACCCAGGTGGCCAAAGAACACAAGAGATTCCTTGTTCCCCTGTTAAAAGGTGAATGACAGGTATGCCTAGCCACAGAAAAAAAACAAGTACAGTTATTTAGGTCTTGCATCAATGCATTCTTCAGAATAACCTCAATTAAATAAGCAGTTGGGACAAGAAAGGTGAGAACCTTCTCTCTGGTAGTGAGCAGCCAAACTGGCGTGGGTTTGGATCGAGCAGGGCCCAGTGAACTTCAAAGATGTTCGGATGCTGATCCTAAATGCCTTTATTCCTTTATTGAAAAAAACTAAATATCATAAAAATGTCTGTCAAAGTAAATCAATCCTCAACACAATGCCCACCGCCCAACACCTGCCGATGCGCTGAAAAAAACCTGATTATTTGATTATATTATATTTAATAAAATAATTGCATTTGCATGTTATGTGTACTGTGGGAGACCAGATATAGTGAATGCAGGGTCCTGGGTTAAGTAACAATTTAAAGTGGAGTTCCACCCACTTTTACAACTCTTCAGCATCCCTCACTAAACTGTGCACTGCAAACAAATTGGATATTTTAAATTTTTTTTTCTCAGCACCTACTGTATATCTGCTGTATTCATTTTTCACTTCCTCCTCCCTAGCTCATCGCATCATTTCCTGTTTGCAATGCCTTCTGGGAAGGGGCGGCAACTTCCTCTGACACTGCCGTTGCTATGGAAACCTGACCTGAAACCTATTACACCGCTTGTGCTGCACTTAGCATGTGCGAGATCTGCAAGGATGAGATCCAGGAAGTAATACAGTCTGGCTTCAGATGCCCACACTTAAGATGGCCACGGCCTGCTGTAAGTTTATAAAATAACAAACTGCTGCTATAAACAAACAAAACAGACCTTAGTTTACAGACTAACTTTACTAGAATATATTAAGCTTGTGTATTATATGGGTATTTTTATTTAAAAAGTATAATTTTGGCCGGAACACCACTTTAACTAAAGCCCAACCATTCATCCATAGATGAGAAATGACAAATCACATACTGTAAATAAAGACTGATGCATTAAAGGTGTGCAAAAGCTCAACATTTTCATGTGAGCCATAACAACCAATCGTCTTCCAACTGCCTTTTTTTACAGTCTGCATTTGAAAATAAATCAGGGAATCTGATTAGTTGCTAATGACAACAGAAAATTCAAATTTTTTTATAGGCTCATAGTGTTCTAACACTGAAGTGCCAGGGACAGCTGGGATGATTTTGACATAGGACTGATCAGTTTATGGTTACATCCTTGATGTTGGTAATACATTTAAGGATTTAGCTATCCGAACAGACAGAAGCACCAGATATATGCCAAGATAAAAATGAATGCCACTCAGCAAGTAGGTTGTATCTCGTGCGTCATATTAAAGAGGAAGTAAACCCTACAGTCCCTATGTTGCTTTTCATATATTTCTTTTTAATCACTCTTTAGCAAACATTACATAGTCTAATAGCACACACTAGCCGACTACTTACTTTTTTTTCTAACTTTGTAAAAGTTTGTCTATCAAGATAAGGCGGCACCATCTTCAGTATGGTTTTCTCAGCCCACGTAGAATATAATTTCCACCCTTTCATGTTTCCCTTCAACGTAATCTCGCGCATGCGCGATCTGACATTATTGCGGTAACTGAGCACCGCTACCCATAGCTGACCTGCTGCATTGTTTTTGTGCTTTATTAACAGGCAAATACCCGTTTTGGGTATATGCGTCCCTGTTTGTTTTGCTGCAGCTGATCGCCGCGCTAGGATACAGAAGGTTTACTCCCCCTATGACATCACACGGTCACATGGGGAGTTCCAGGATGCTAGGAAACACTCTGCAGTTTTACAGCTATGCCGCTGGAAGAGGAAATCCAATATACGGCACCCTGTCCATAGATGAACTGCACACAGAGTGTGCCGTGAATTAAGGGAAGGGAAGCACATGCACCTGTGACGTCATTAAGCAAAACGGGACAGGTAAGGAGACAGCTAAAAGCAGCAAACATTAGTGTTTTTTATGAGGATTTTAATACAGTAAAGTTGTGTGGGAGGGTTTACAGCCACTTTAAAGTGGTTGCTAAGCCAATATGTTAGGTTTATACCATCCCCTCTGTTAGATTAGAACATGTTACCTAGTGCCTGTGCTTTATTAAAAAAAAGTTAATTTCTACCTGATTTCACGTGACTCCTTGGCTCTCTCCTCTTCCCGTCTGACAGCTCCAGCGGGGAAGAGGAGAAAGAGCGCCGGGAGGCGCTGTGAAAACAGGTAGTAATCAGCTTTTTTTTAATAAAGCACAAGCACTAGGACACATGTTCTTATCTAACAGAGGGGATGGTATAAACCTAACATAGTTTTACAGCAGCGGGGAGGGGAGCAAAGCAGCACTGGTACCAACTGACAGGCAGGGAGGGGGGAGGAGGACAGAGGGAGACACAGGAGAGCTGAAGATAGCATCGGATGACGGAGGCACATAAACTGTTCATGGTGTCATGGTCAGTTTACAGGGAGGAGAGCAGAATCAGGCAGGATCAGCCAGGTATTTCAGGTGATACAGGGGGCCAAAATACATGGCACAAGCACTGTGCTGTATAATATGCTTTAACGGAACAGGCTCTTTCTTTTTTTTTAGGGTAACAAACATTTTAAGAGCAAAATGTTCATGTTTGTCTGGAGTGTAACTTTAATCATACTGTTGATATGTCTGTGAAGGTTCTCATTTCTGCAGGTCATAGTACATCTACTACTAGTCAGTAGCATTTGAATGAACATGTTCTGTAATGCTGAAGACATTTCGTAGTTTATCCAAGCCACATCTTCATTTCTAATGAGTGTCATGAAAATACCCTATGGCCTCTTTCACACGGATGATCCGTATGTCCGTTTTTCATCCTTCCGTTTTCGGATGAAAAACGGACATACAGTCATCCCTATGGAGCGTCGGATGTCAGCGGTGACATGTCCGCTGACATCCGACCCCGCTCCGATCCGAAAAGTGTAACGGAGGAAAAACCTACTTTTCCCTCCGTTTTCGGATCGGATCGGATGACGACGGACACTACGGTCCGTCATCACCCGATCCCCCATAGGGGAGAGCGGCGCTCTGACAGGTCCGTCGCTGCACAGCGTGCAGCGATGCACCTGTCATCTTCCTGCTCAGCGGGGATCGGCGGAGCGATCCCCGCTGAGCCAGCGTGTGTTCACGGGGCGGATCATGACTGATCTGCCCCGTGTGAAAGAGGCCTATATCATTTATAGCCACACACAGAGCATCAACAACTTAATTCAGTTATCATGGAAAGGCAGATGTTATTTTCTATGGGCAGGATAGAAGTTTTGAAAATCGTGGAACCATGGTAACAGTTTGTGCAGTTTACAAAATAGAGGAAGACAGTTACAATACAATTCAAAACAAGAAGAATATTCAATACAAGAAGCATCAGAAGACCCTGCTCGTTACAGCTTCCATTCTATAAATAAGGATCAAGTGTTGCAAAAGGTCACAACTGTGGGAGGTGAGCTGATGCAAAAAGTAGCAGTTCAGTTTAATAGTAAAAGGTGGGATGGGCCCTCTGAAGAGATGGGTTTTCAAGAATTACCTAAAGGTAGCTTGAGTAGGAGATAGTGGACAGATTGGGGTAAGGAGATCCAGGGAATGGGAAAGACTCAGGAGAAGTCCTGGAGGCAAGCATGAGAGGAGATGACAAGGGAACTAGAGAACAACAGGTCTTGGAAAGAGCTGGCTCAGCCCTTCCTTCTCTGAGCTGGCCACTCAGCTGTCGGCTAATTGCCAGCTCTCATCTCTCTCCACAGTTAACCAACTGTTGTGGATCTGCTCGTCAGTCCCGCCTACTTAAAGATCTCCAGCTCACTTCATTCCTGCCTTCGCCTTGGTCACATCACAAGAAACCATCTCCTGCGTTCCTGTTTAAAGACTGGCTTTGCTGACATCCCTTCTGGCTCCTTTTCCTGCTTACTGTAACTCTACTTGGATCCCTGACTTCTGGCCTGGCTGATTACCCGATCTGGTTACTGAACTCTAGCTTAGCTGATTACCCGATCTGGTTACTGAACTCTGGCTGACTACCCGATCCAGTTACTGGACTCTGGATATGCTTTGACTACGCTTACTCTATTTACCTTTTTATTTTTATTAATAAACAAGTGTGATTTTACTGTACTTCTGTCTCGGTCTGGTTCATGGTTTCTGACAGTAGACGAAGGCCATGAATTCAGAAGATACAGTCAATCCACTTGTTGGTAATATTTTTTCCAGATTGGGTGAGGAAGATCACCGCATGGATCAGTTTGCCATGGCATTACAAACGCTCCTGAGTCGCGCAGCTCACCTGGAATCCCCCACTGTGGCTGCTCCGGTACAACCTGAGTTGCAGGCTGTCCCTGCTGCTGCGCCAGTCTCTGCACAGGCACCCGCCTTAAGTATTACCTCTATAAGAGGTATGTCTGGTTCTGCCCCACTTCCCCAGCAATTTGGGGGCGATCCAGTTCAATGCAGAGGGTTTCTCAACAAAGTTAAGATATACTTTGAGATGCTGCCCCAGGCGTTTCCCACTGACAGAAGCAAAGTAGGGCTCGTGATATCTTTGCTTTCTGAGAGAGTCTTGGCTTGGGCTAACCCTCTATGAGAGATGCAAAAACCTGTTGCATTGAGTTACCCTGAGTTTGTGGCCTCCTTTAAAAGGGTATTTGATGATCCCGCACGCTCCGCTTCTGCTGACAAGTGCCTAATGTCCATCAAACAGAGTACGAGAACTGTTGCACTGGCCGGGTTTACCCTTTGTCGGTCTTGGAGGATAAAGCCATGGAGGAGTATGTTGCAAATGCACTTTCTCAGGGTTTCTTCCGCAAATCCTCGTCTCCTGCTGGTGCTGGTTTCTTCTTTGTGAAGAAGAGGAGCGGTGAACTGAGACCTTGTATTGATTATAGGGGTCTCAATTGTTTCCCGTTGATTACAGAGTTATTTGACCGCCTCAAGGGAGCAACGGTTTTCACTAAGCTTAATCTGAGAGGGGCTTACAATCTCGTGAGGATTAAAGAGGGTGACGAGTGGAAAACTGCGTTTAATACCAGAACAGGCCATTATGAGTATCTCGTAATGCCTTAGGCCTTTGTAACGCCCCGGCAGTTTTCCAGGAATTTATTAACGATGTCCTCCGAGATTTGTTGCAGCTATGTGTGGTGGTTTATCTCGATGATATCCTCATATTTTCCAAGTCCCTGGAGAGCCACCACACAGATGTGTGTCATGTGCTTCAGAAATTAAGAGAGAACAATCTCTATTGTAAACTGGAGAAGTGTGAGTTCCATCGGGAACAGGTTAAATTCCTGGGCTATGTCATTTGCACTGCTGGTTTTTCGATGGACCCAGAGAAATTTTCGGCAGTCCTACAGTGGCCTCGACCTGTGGGGTTACGTCCTCTGCAGCGTTTCCTGGGTTTTGCCAACTATTATCGAAAGTTTATTCATAACTTCTCGTCTCTGGTAAAGCCCCTGACCGATATGACCAGAAAGAACAGTAACCCACAGAGTTGGTCTCCGGAGCCCATTAAGGCCTTTAAAAATGTCAAGGCTGCCTTTGTTTCTGCTCCTGTGTTGGCACATCCTGATCCTACGTTACCTTTTATCCTTGAGGTTGATGCTTCTGAGACTGGTGTTGGCGCCCTTCTGTCTCAACGTCCTACCTCTGAGAGTGCTATGCATCCTTGTGGCTACTTTTACAAGACATTGTCAATGACGAGATTGACGAGATTGGTGACAGAGAGCTGTTGGCAATCATTTTAGCCCTGAAAGAATGGAGACATCTCCTCGAAGGTACTACTGTGCAGGTTCTCATTCTTACTGACCATAACAATCTCATATTCTTGTCTGAGGCTAAACGCCTCTCTCCCAGAGGGGTGCAATGGGCTCTTGTCAAGTTTCAATTACATTGTCTCATTCTTACCTGGTATTAAGAATGTAAGGGCTGACGCCTTTTCACCACAATTTTCCTCCACTTTCAAGTTGGAGTCGGTTTCGGTTCCTATGATTCCTCCTGATCGTATTCTGGCTACGTTTTGCACCAGTCTTACTTCTCCTTTGGGTGACAAAATTCTTGCTGCTCTGGTCGATGTTCCTCCTGAGAAACCTTGTGACCGCTGCTTTGTCCCAGAGTGTCTCTGTACTGGCATGCTCCAGACTTACCATTCTCCCAAGGCAGCTGGCCACCCTGGTAAGAATCAACTTGTTTGGGCCATTTCCCAACAATTCTGGTGGCCTAGTCTACGTGCTGATGTAACTGCCTTCGTAGCTGCCTGTTCCATGTGTGCTCAGAGTAAGACTCCACGACACCTTCCAGTGGGCCTCCTACAACCCATACCTAATGGAGAGAGGCCCTGGACCCACCTGTCTATGTATTTCATTGTGGAGTTGCCCAACTCCCAAGGCAACACAGTTATCCTTATGGTGGTTGACCGGTTCTCAAAGATGTGTCATTGTATTCCACTTAAGAAGTTGCCCACTTCTAAGGAACTGGCTTCCATTTTTGCTCGGTAGATCTTTCGCTTACATGGGCTACCCAAGGTGATTGTCTCGGACAGGGGTAGTCAGTTTGTGTCCCCGTTCCGGTGAGCCTTTTGTGCACAGCTGGGACCGCATTAGCAGTCTAATGGGGCCGCAGAATGAGCCAATCAGTCCTTGCAGCAATTCATACATTGCTATATTTTTGACCATCACAACAACTGGTCAGACCTATTACCATGGGCAGAGTTTGCTCAAAACAGTGCCTTGAATTCTGCTTCCTGATTGTCTCCGTTTATGGCGAATTATGGTTTCCAACCTTCCATGTTGCCTGACTCGTTTGTTCCGCAGAGTATTCCTGTGCTAGAGGAGCATCTCCGTGGTCTTCGTTCCACTTGGGCACAAGTCCAGGAGGCTTTGCGTCATGCTAATGATAGGTACAGACTCCATGCTGACCGCAGACGCCTGCCTGTGCCTTTCTACCAGGTTGGGGACAGGGTCTGGCTGTCATCTCGCAACCTCCGACTTTGTGTTCCCTCACTGAAGTTCGCACCTCAATTTATTGGGCCTTTCCATATCCTTCGCAGGATTAACCCAATGGCTTACGCTTTGGACCTTCCTCCTAGTATGCGCATCTCAAATGTGTTTCATGTCTCCTTATTGAAACCGTTGGTCTGCAACTGCTTTACCACCTCGGTGCCACGTCCTCACCCTATACAGGTTGAGAACCATGAGGAGTATGAGGTACAATCCATTATTGACTCCCGTAGGTTCCGTGGGCGCATACAGTACCTGGTGCATTGGAAGGGGTACGGTCCGGAGGAACGCTCCTGGGTCTCATCCTTGGACGTACATGCTCCTGCCCCCCTCCGTGATTTCCATAGACATTTTCCTCTCAAGTCCGGTGGTCCTCCGAGGGGGAGGGGTCATTGAGGAGGGGGTACCGTCAGGGCTGTCTCAGCCCTTCCTTCTCTGAGATGGCCGCTCATCTGTCGGCTAATTGCCAGCTCTCACCTCTCTCCACAGTTAACCAGCTGTTGTGGATCTGCTCGTCAGTCCTGCCTACTTAAAGATTTCCAGCTCAATTCATTCCTGCCTTCACCTTGGTCACATCACAAGAAACCATCTCCTGTATTCCTGTTTAAAGACTGGCTTTGCTGACATCCCTTCTGGCTCCTTATCCTGCTTACTGTTCCTCTACTTGGATCCCTGACTTCTGGCCTGGCTAATTACCCGATCTGGTTACTGAACTCTGGCTTGGCTGATTACCCGATCTGGTTACTGAACTCTGGCTTGGCTGACTACCCGATCCGGTTACTGGACTCTGGCTATGCTTTGACTATGCTTACTCTATTTACATTTTTATTAATAAACAAGTGTGATTTTACTGTACTTCTGTCTCGGTCTGGTTCTTGGTTTCTGACAGGTTGACATTTTGAGTCACGGTTGGTGATGTAGCTAGGGACAGAGTTGTTGATAGTTTTGATGTTGATAGTCGCTTGAACTTGATTCAATGGGTGAGTGGAAGCCAGTGGAGGGATTGGCAGAGAGGGGTAGCACACACCAAACAGTTGGTAAGGTGGATGAGTCTGGCAGCAACATTCATAATAGTTTGAAAGGGAGTTAGCCCATATAAAGGTAGGCCGAGTAGGGAGTTGCAATACTCAAGGCAAGAGATAACCAGGGTGTGTATGAGTAGTTTTGTGGTGTCATTGGTTAAGATGGGCATATTTTGGAGATGTTACAGAGTTTGAGCAGCAACATTTGGACAGCAATTGGATGTGGAGCTGAAAGGAGAGTTCAGAGTCCAGGATTACACATAACACCCTGGCATGCAGGGAGGGACTGATAGTTGTGCCATTGATCTCCAATGAGAAGTTAGTAGAAGGGGCATGGGGGGAGCAATATTGATGAGCTCAGTTTTGGATAGACTGATTTTGAGGAAGTGGTGTGACATCCATACTGATATGTCTGGTAGTAAATTAGTGATGTGTGAGGAGATTGATGGGGTGATCTGAGGGGTGGAAAGATGGATTTGGGTGTTGTCAGCAAACAAATACATGTTTGGATTTAAATGCTGATGTATTTTGGAACTCATTAAAACTAAAGAAGTGGTTTGAAAAAGCTTTGAAACATCTTCAACATTACAGAACAAGTCTAGTTAAACAGCACTAGCTATTACTAGATACTTACTATTGATAGTTAAAAACTGAAGAAAAAACACCACACAGACATGTGATCCTAAGAACATGATTCATTAAGCACTGAAATCCATAAATAATTCTCTACCTCCCCCCTTCCTTTCTGTACTCTGTCT
The DNA here is from genome assembly GCF_042186555.1 of Aquarana catesbeiana. Classification (NCBI taxonomy): domain Eukaryota; kingdom Metazoa; phylum Chordata; class Amphibia; order Anura; family Ranidae; genus Aquarana; species Aquarana catesbeiana. The sequence continues at coordinate 125,708,679 of NC_133327.1, forward strand.
AGAGAGGCTGAACTTTAACCTCCTCTTAGCCACAGCAGAAACCAACAAAATGTTTTAAGGAGGATAGCCGCTGGAAATAGAGCATGATATATATGGATACTGGAATTACTAGGGACACACAAATAGCTCTTACAATTCACAATGAAGGGCTACAACAAGTTATTTCTGTTAGTGGCTGCAATGGCTTCATTTCGGAATGTACTACAGTGTTTGTCAATAACTGCCTACTCAATATAGTAAGCATTTGCTGTTGCTATTGATGCACCATGGATAATATATTGCTGATTGTGGGTGATAAGGAAAAAATCAGTGAACCTGTAAGAAACACAAGAACTCCTTTAAAGTCAAAAAGCTCAGTTTACCCTAATATGAGTAATATGGATTCCAGTGGGGAATTTATTTATTTCTGAAGCACGTGATTAGAGCCAGAGGCTCTAATAGGCTTCAAAAAAGGGGGTGGACTCGGGGCGCAGATCACTGCACCCAAAGCCCACCCAGTTGTGTGACAATAGTGAATGAATATTCGCTATTGTCACACTGATTCTGCCTCCCAGCCAGTCAGGAAACAGGTCCTGAGACCCATTTCCCAATTGTCCGAAAGGAGAAGCTACTCTATTGGCTGAGGGAGGAGACGCACGACGAGGACAACGCCGTGATGTCGAGGAGGAGACACACGGCGAGGACACCGCAATGATGCCAAGGAGGAGACTCAGGGAAAGCTGTCCACCCAGGGTAAGTGTTGCGGGTAACTGACTGGGGGGGCTGTACACTGTTTGCCGACACCCCAAAAAAATATACCACCGGCCGCCATTGGTTTTGTATAACCTACTGCAGCCACAGCTGGAGACAATGGTGTTGATTTACTATATGCAAATAAAAAAAAAAATTTGAAAAGTGCAGCTGCATTCTGCTAGGGCAGTTGCTCAATGAGGCATTGCAAGGCTGACAGTTACAAGCATGACTCCCACAGTCAGAGGCATGATGGGACTTGTAGTTTTGCAACAGCTGGAGAGCCACCAGTTTCTGACCCCTGCTCTAGAGCTTAGTAACTGAGCAGAAGCTCTGCTGAGTGCCATCGACCAATCATGTGCAAGCAAAAATGCTGTTTTTTTAATTTCCTTACATGTGATTGGGTACTCTTTGCAAAGTGCAGCTTTACATCATTTACTAATCTCTGGAGCAACTGCAAAGTGCACTTTCAATTTGCCTTTAGTAAATTAACCCCAATGTATCTGGCTGACACTGATGCCATTTCTCTGTGCTAAGAACAAAATAGACTGGTGCTTTTGTACATGGGAGCACTTGCCCTACATCATATAGGTCATTTAGAAAATAGAGAATAAAGAACTCCATAAAAAATGCTAATGGTCTCCCATTTTCAGCTTAGAGTACCATTAAAGAATAGGAACCAAACAGCTGCCACTGGTTGTGCCTGCTTGTCCAACCACCCTTTACTGTCCATAGCAATATTTAAGCTAGTCATGCATGGTTAGTTCTCTCGCCCATAGGCTGATTTAGAGAAAACTACACTGACTAGCATGGATGGAGAAATATGAATGCCTGGCTATTGTATCCAGTTGGATTACCCGCGGCCATAGGAATATCCCAACAGTGACTGCATCTGATTGATTGTAGTCACTGATCGGCCAATAATTTTCCACCTGGGTCTTTCATTTTTTCATTTGAGGTTTCTCATGCCAGGTGATACCAACAATTCCACCCACAGCTGCCGATTTACCAGAAATTTGAAAATACAGTTGTGCTCATAAGAATTTATGATTTCTTGGCCATTTTTCAAAGATATGAATAACACAAAAACTTTTCTTTCACTCATGGTTAGTGTTTGGCTGAAGCCATTTATTATCAATCAAGTGTGTTTACTCTTTTTAAATCATAATCACAACAGAAACTACCCAAATGATCCTGATCAAAAGTTTACATACCCTGGTGATTTTGGCCTGATAACATGCACACAAGTTGACACAAAGGGGTTTGAATGGCTATTAAAGGTAACCATCCTCACCTTTGATCTGTTTGCTTGTAATTAGTGTGTGTGTATAAAAGGTCAATGAGTTTCTGGACTCCTGACAGACCTTTTCATCTTTCATCCTGCTGTGTTCAAACTCTAATCAAGAAGTGGAAAATGAAGTGTTCTTTTGAAACCAAACCACAGTCAGGTAGACCAACTAAAATTTTAGCCACAACTGCCAGGAACATTGTTTGGGATGCATAGAAAACCCCACAAATAACTTCTGGTGAAATACAGGACTCTCTGAAAACATGTGGTGTGGCTGTTTCAAGATGCACAAAAAGGAGGCACTATGTAAATGCCACAAAGTATCCCGCTTACAATATACCAAACAGCACAGAGACAAGCCTTAAACCTTCTGGCACAAAGTCATTTGGAGTGATGAGACCAAAATTGAGCTTTTTGGCCACAACCAAAAACAATACAGTTGGAGTCTACAAGGCCTATGATGAAAGGTACACTATTCCTACTGTTAAACACGGAGGTGGATCGCTGATGTTTTGCTGGATGTGTGAGCTACAAAGGCACAGGAAATTTGGTCAAAATTGATGGCAAGATGAATGCAGTATGTTATCAAAAAATACCGGAGGAACATTTGCATTTATCAGCCAGGAAGCTGCGCATTTGGACATTCCAACATGACAATGATCCAAAACACAAGGCCAAGTTGACCTGTCATTGGCTACAGCAGAATAAAGTAAATGTTCTGGAGCGGCCATCCCATTCTCCTGACCTCAATATCATTGAGCCACTCTGGGGAGATCTCAAACGTGCAGTTCATGCAAGACAGCCCAAGAATTTACAGGAACTGGAGGCTTTTTGCCAAGAGGAATGGGCAGCTTTACCATCTGAGATGATGAAGAACCTTATCCACAAATACCAGAAAATATTTCAAGCTGTCATTGATGTTAAAGGGGGCAATACACAGTATTAAGAACTGGGGTATGTAAATTTTTGATCGGGGTAATTTAGGTAGTTTCTGTTTCCATTATGATTTAAAAAGTGTAAACACAGTTGATTGATAATAAATTGCTTCAGCCAAACACTAAGCATGAGTGAAAGAAAAGTTTTTGCGTTATCATTCATATTCTCTGAAAAATGGCCAAGAAATCATAAATTCAGCCAGGGTATGTAAACTTATGAGCACAACTGTATATGAGCAGTAAATGACCAGCTTTGGAAAATAAAAGATTTTTCTATAATGCTATTATAACCGCTTTGCAGGTAAGATAAGTCCCCTAAATGAGTTTATATGCAAGTTATTAATTAGAATAAAAGTGGCCTGATGACAATGGGGGGCTAAGGGGGTACAATGACTACAAGGCTCTAAAGGGATCCTAGCCAAGTCAGCTTAACTGGATTCAACATATGAGACAATGTGAGAGCATTGTGTTCCAATAAGTCAGGATACAGACACAACATTGCAACAACTGCAACTTGCAAACAGGAACTATCCTCAACATCGATCTCTGACAACCACTTCCATCCTTCACAACCGATGAGTCATCAGTTGTCAGCGGGGTTCCCTGCTGACAGCTAAATGTAAAAAAAGAACTGCCAGCAATGAAAAATTAGGAAACGGCGTGGTGTCCCCCCCCCCAAAATCTATGCCAGACCCTTATCCAAGCATGCAGCCCGGCAGGTCAGGAAAGGGGGAGACAAGCGAGCCCCCCATGCACTCAACATGGGGGGGGGGGTGCTTTGGGTCATCCCCAAAGCACCTTGTCCCCATGTTCATAACATTTATAATAAAACCTTTCCATTTTCATACCTTATTTTAGCACCAGCAGTGTCATGACTGGGTCTCTATGCTCCTTTATGCAATGCAGGTAGATTATGGCTGATGGGAAGGGCCAGCAGGGTGCTGTACTTAAAAATATTACTGCACCCTTCTTTAGTACTTCTCTCAAGAGCCCTCGGCCATAATACAAGCAGTAGGCTGGCTCTTGGGATTAGTTGTGCAAATATCAAAATGCCCTGATGGGTCAGTGTTAGTCTGCATTTGCATGTAGACTGTCCTAGGTAACACCCACATGTGATGCTAAGCCTCCATAGTTGAACAAGCTGATATCCAATGAATGAAAGGTGTGAGGCAGGGACAGTAAGACTGGGGAGAAAAGTGCTAGATGATGCAGAATGTCCTATTGCCAGGGAATGACGTGAGCTCTATCTGACTTGCTGCAGCTTCTAATGCTCACAGTTTGCAGTATATCAAAGTAAGCAATACCAGTACAAGAGAAAATCCTGCACAACTGTGTAAGACTAAAGATAAGGCTGGACTTCAGCTTTCACTAAGCTTCCAGGAGCTCCAGACCATCCAAGAGACTTGTTAGAGTATTCCAATACTTCATCTGCTCTAAATAGTAAGGGTAACCCTGTATGACCATTTCTGAACAGGAGAATGTCCCCCTTTCCAGCTGCACAGCAGATTGTAGCATGCTGCTGATATTTGCATGATGTCAGACAATAGGTTAACATTTTTTCCTCTTGCCCAGCCTGGCTGTCTGACTCCTGCATTTTATGGAGTTCTATCTTTTAGCTTAAAAATTCCAACTGAATCCCCATGTCTCACACAGATAGCAGTTGGATTTATTTATCCTTATCCTAAAGATATCCCTGCACTCATAAATCGGGTTGAGCTGATGGGGGTTGGTGCACTTTTTAGAGTAAATTCCTTGAGGGGCATGCATTCCTTTCCCCCCAGCTCTTAATTCTGGAAGTAAATATTTAAATGTTCAATAAATTCCAGTTTAATATTTTCCCAATAGCTGCCAAACTGTTAACATAGTTTGCCTTAAATGTCTCTTATAAAGCATTGCAAATATTTACCCGGGGAAAACTAATGCTGGTATATTAGTCCTCGGACCTGACAGCTCAGTGCTTAGCATGGAGCTCTTGATGCCAAGATCATGCATAAGTCCTGCAGCTACCAAAGCTACCAAAGTGCCTCTAAGATGAACATATCTGCTAGGACTTAAAGTGGAAGAAAACCCTAATTATATCTATTTTTACAAATATTCCCTCCCCTTTTCTACCTATCCTGCTTATCCTGTATGATAAAGATCTGTATACTTACCTACTGTTAATCCACTCTGGTCTGGTCATGTCATCCCGTGGTTATGTATATATGAGCGCTCAAGAATGGCTCTGAATGGCTCTGAATTCCGGGAGCCGTATCTACTAGGGCTTGACCACTTGTCCACTGGGCACTTATACCCCCTTCCTAACTAGACCAATTTTCAGCTTTCAGTGCTGTCACACTTTGAATGACAATTACTTAGTAATGCAACACTGTACCCATATCAAATTTGTGTCCTTTTTTAACACAAATAGAGCTTTCTTTTGGTTGTACTTAATCACCACTGGGTTTTTTTTTGTTGTTTTTTTTTTTTTTTTTGCCCTATAAATAAAATAAGACTGAGCATTTTGTAAAAAAATGTGTTTCTGTTATAAAATTTTGCAAATTAGTAATTTTTTTTCATAAATTTTGACCAAAAGTTATACTGCTACATTTCTTTGGTAAAAAATACTCAAATCAGTGTATATTATTTGGTATTAGTGAAGGTTATAGAGTCTACAAGCTATGGTCCCAATCATTAAAAATAGATCACCCCCTGATCACACCTAATCTACTGATGGCTTATCTCATTTCTTGAGACACTAACAGGCCAGGACAGTACACACTCCAAGGTATTTAATAAGAGGCATAGTGAGTTTTTTGAAGTTGTAATTTTTTTCCCACAATTTTTTGCAAAATGAAGCTTTTTTTTCACAAAATACCGTATTTATCGGCGTATAACACGCACTTTTTTCCCCTTAAAATCAGGGGAAAGTCGCAGGTGCGTGTTATACGCCGATACCCTGCGATCCCGAGCTGTCAAAATTTCAAAATCGCCGACCGCGATTTGAAAATGAAGCCGCCGGCGCCGAAATACACAGAGCCGGTCCTCGGCTCTTTCCGGCGGCTCTCGTTTACTTTCGGCTCCACTCGTAGTCCCGAGCGGAGCTATCCGAACCTACTCGGATAGCTCCGTTCGGGACTACGAGTGGAGCCGAAAGTGAACGAGAGCCGCCGGAAAGAGCCGAGGACCGGCTCTGTGTATTTCGGCGCCGGCGGCGCCATTTTCAAATCGCGGTCGGCGATTTTGAAGCCCAGGAAGCAGGGACAGGGGATCGAAGGCTGCACTGAGGCAAGGCTGCATTGGGGAAGGCTGCAATAACAAGGCTGCACTGGGGAAGGCTGCACTGACATGGCTGCACTGACATGGCTGCACTGACAAGGCTGCACTGACAAGGCTGCACTGGGGAAGGCTGCACTGAGAAGGCTGCAATGATGGGCATTTAAATGTAAGTTTTTTTCCCTTCAACTTCCCTCCTAAAAGTTTTTTTTTCCTTAAAATTCCCTCCTAAATTGGGGTGCGTGTTATACGCCGGTGCGTGTTATACGCCGATAAATACGGTAGTCATATTAACAGGTTTTTTCTCTCACAAGGCATATGCATAGTTGCAACTACACCCCAAAACACATTTTTCTACTCCTCCTGAGTACGGCGAGTATGGTGATATCACATGTGTGAGACTTTTTCACAGCCTGGCCACATACAGAGGCCCAACATGCAAGGAGCACCCACAGGTGCCATAAATTGCACATCTAATTTCATGACTACCTATAACATTTTTGAAGGCCCTGGAGCACTAAGACAATGGAAACGCCCACAAAATGACCCCATTTTAGAAACACGCAAACACCCCAACACATATTCTAGGAGGCATAATGAGTCTTTTGAACAAGTCATTCTTTTCCAAAAATGTTTGGAAGATGTGGAAAGAAAATGAAAACACATTTTTTTTACACAATGTTGTCAATTTATAAGATGTTTCTAACACATAACATGTACATACCAAAAATTACATGTCAAAATACATTCTACCACTCCTCTGATGTGGCACGGATGAGTACTGTGGTACTGATGGGCACTGTGGTGGCGCTGATGAGCACTGTGATGGAACTGATGTGGCACGGATGAGCACTGTGATGGCACTGATGAGCATGGATGAGCACTGTGATTGCACTGATGGGGCACGGATGAGCACTGTGAAGGCACTGATGTGGCACGGATGAGCACTGATGTAGCACGAATGAGCACTGTGATGGCACTAATGTGGCACGGATGAGCACTGATGTGGCATAGATGAGCACTGTGGCCACTTCTAATCCAGCCCACTCACGCTGCTGCACTGTCTACCTCCTCACACGCTGTATCGATTGTGTAAGGAGATGAGAAAGCTGAACCGGAAATGACGCCGGTTTGTTAACAAAGTGAATGCTCCGACATTGGACGGAGCGATCACGTGGTAAAGGGTTGCTGTGATTGGCCCCACCCCAATCCGGCTCTGAATGGCTCTGAACTCTGGGAGCCATGACAGCCGTGACAGATTTAAATGGCAGGGGTAAATGCCCTAGGCCCCCCCGCTATACAGAAACAATTTTAAAAAATTATACAAAATATTAAAAAAAATATATATTTTTTAAATACCATAATATTATTATTATTATTATTATACAGTATTTATATACCGCCAACAGTTTACGTAGCGCTTTACAACTTGAGGGTAGACAGTACAAATACAATACACTTGATACAGTAGGAATCAGAGGGCCCTGCTCCTTAGAGCTTACAATCTAAGAGGGAAGGTCAAGAGATACAAGAGGTAATAACTATGGGTGATGTGCTGATTGAGAAGATAAATGTACAGTTTTTAGGTGGGGGCCAGATAGGCTTCTCTGAAGAGATGAGTTTTCAGGGATCGTCTGAAAGTGGATAAAGTAGGAGAAAATCGGACGGATTGGGGTAGAGCATTCCAGAGGATGGGGGAGGCTCTGGAGAAGTCCTGAAGGCGAGCATGGGATGAGGTGACAAGGGAGTTTGAGAGCAGGAGGTCTTGGGAGGAGCGAAGAGAACTATTAGGTTGGTATTTTGTGACTAGGTTAGAGATGAAGCTGTAGAGATGTATAATAAATAAAAATATAATAATAAATTACTTTCTTTTGATAAATGTACCTTTGTAAGAAAGATTTTGCTGGCCATCATCTGTAAAAGTTTTACTTTGGTACTGGTAACGTTTTTAAAAACAAACTTTGGCAAGCCAAGCAAACCATGCATAGTGCGCTTACGCTCTTAGGGATGGTGGCCTATGACTGCATGTGTGTGTATGCATGCATGACCTCAGAATGATGTTGTGTCATGCATTTTAAAAATGTGTCACTATTATTGACAATGTAAACCAAATCTGTGTATGAGGGCCCCCGTACCTGAAGTACCCCAGGCCCCCAAGGTCTAAATCTGACCCTACCCATGGGCTCCCATAGTCCAGCCATTGTCTGCACTCCCTCCTGCAACCTCAAGCAGCTGCACACTGGCATAGGGAATTTAAAGGTGCAGGATCTTATGACCGGAACAAAGCAGATTAAAAATAAGTAAGTATACAGATCTTTTGAGCTTGAGAATGAGGGACATTTCAGGGAGATAGTGACCTGCGGCGCGCATAGAGAAAAGTGGGTGTGGCCAAACATGATAGTGAGAGGGGCTTAAGGGCAGTGGTTACACAAAACCTGGAGTTCCTTGTACCTATAAAATTTGGTTTGATTGCTGTGCCACAAGCTGGAGTGTCTAGTGTAAACCAACACTTAGAGAGAGAGAGATCACTGTTATATGGAAGGAAAGATCACTATGGTATAAGTAAGAAAGGAAAGAGGGATCACTATGGCACATGGAAGGCTGAAAGGATCACTATGGTACATAGAAGGAATGAAGGATCACTATGGTACATTGAAGGCAGGAAGGATCACTATAACACATGGAAGGAAGGATCGCTATGGCACATGGAAGGCAGGAAGGAAGGATCACTAAGGCATATGGAAGGCAGGAAGGATTACTGTGGCACATGGAAGGCAGGAAGAACTATTATGGCACATGAAAGGCAGGAAGGAAGGATCACTAAAGCACATGGAAGGCAGGAAGGATCACTATGACACATGGAAGGATCACTAAGGCACATGGAAGGCTGGAAGGATTGCTATGGCACATGGAAGGCAGGAAGGAAGGATGACTAAGGCACATGGAAGGCAGGAAGGATCACTGTGGCACATGGAAGGCAGGAAGAACCATTATGGCACATGAAAGGCAGGAAGGAAGGATCACTATGGTACATGGAAGGCAGGAAGGATCACTATGACACATGGAAGGAAGGATCGCTATAGCACATGGAAGGCAGGAAGGATCGCTATCGCACATGGAAGGCAGGAAGGAGGGATCACTAAGGCACATGGAAGGCAGGAAGGATCACTGTGGCACAGGGAAGGCATGAAGAACCATTATGGCACATGAAAGGCAGGAAGGAAGGATCACTAAGGCACATGGAAGGGAGGAAGGATCACTATGACACATGGAAGGAAGGATCGCTATGGCACATGGAAGGCAGGAAGGATCGCTATGGCATATGGAAGGCAGGAAGGAAGGATCACTAAGGCACATGGAAGGCAGGAAGGATCACTGTGGCACATGGAAGGCAGGAAGAACCATTAGGGCACATGAAAGGCAGGAAGGATCACTATGGTACATGGAAGGCAGGGAGGATCACTATGACACATGGAAAGAAGGATCGCTATGGCACATGGAAGGCAGGAAGGATTGCTATGGCACATGGAAGGCAGGAAGGATCACTATCACACATGGAAGGCAGGAAGGAGGGATCACTAAGGCACATGGAAGGCAGGAAGAATCACTGTGGCACATGGAAGGCAGGAAGAGCCATTATGGCACATGAAAGGCAGGAAGGAAGGATCACTATGATACATGGAAGGCAGGAAGGATCACTATGACACATGGAAAGAAGGATCGCTATGGCAAATGGAAGGCAGGAAGGATCATTACGCCACTTGGAAGGCAGGAAGGAAGGATCACTAAGGCACATGGAAGGCAGGAAGGATCGCTGTGACACATGGAAGGCTTGAAGAACCATTATGGAGCAGGAAGGAAGGATCACTAAGGCACATGGAAGGCAGGAAGGATTACTATGGTACAGGGAATAAAGGAAGAGAGTGTGGGGAGAGTTCACTCACCCGAGGTTGGCTGTTTGCCAGAGTCTTAGGCAGTGACATTGTGTGCACTGCTTCAAAATTGCCACCACACAACCCTTTCACAGCCACAGGATTGGTGCACGCTGGGGTTTGTGGGTGGACACAGGGGGACATAGGGAGGAGGTGGAGCAGATCTAGCCTCCCCTCCTTTTCCAGTCTATAGAGCAGGCAAGCGGGCAGGGGAGGTGGGGGGGCTGTGCTGGCTGGGCACTGAGCGAGTCTCAGCTGTAGCGTGGCACACACTGACAGGTGTAGTCTAGTGGGCTCAGCTGCAAGATTCAACCAAGGCTCGCGGGATACCAGGATTTACTTGAGCTCCTGGGTCAGTCCCAGCGAATCCAGGACAGTTGGGAGGTATGATAGGAGGAGGGGGGGAACATTTTTAAGAACAGGCATGCTTTACTTCCACTTCAAAGCAGAACTCCAGGTTTCTGTTCGTGCACAAAAAAAAAACACCCAGCCACCCCCTTCCCAAACCCCTAATCTTCTTTCTGAATTTAGACACAAACATCCAGAGTTGGACAGAAAAGGGAAAGAAAATAGGGGGAAAATGATCACAGTTTGCAAATTTTGAGGTTTGGTGTAACACTGCTGCCCTAGGCACAGGCCCACATGTACCTTTATGGTTATGTTTTTATTAAATCTAGTTTATTCAAAATTCCAGAACTCGATTGCATTATATAGGATCCCAAATCCAGGGAAACCTTCTACTTTATCTCAAAACAATCCTTTTCAATATTTCCTTCCAAATTCCTTTCTTTTTTTGTAGTTCCCTTTGGAGTGTTACAGTATTCACAGACAGATGTCTCACAAGAATGATGGATGGTGACTAGTGAGACACCTGCTTTTGCACCATGGTACCTGGACCAATTCTGCAGTATCTTGTGACTTTTAGAAAATTTTTGTTATAAGGAGTGCTTCTGATGGTCAGAAATGCGCATTATCCACATTCTATTACAGGATGACAACACTGTCCCTTTCTCCAGGTTGTTCCCCTGCATTATCACCCCTGTCATACAGGCTCCCGATGAAGACTTCAAGAGGACATTTCAACACACATTGCACAGGCATGGTCCACTGTTGTCACAGTCAAGAAACTCACATTGAGCAATGCCATGCAGCCATTGCAGAAGTGGCTGCTTAGAGGCTGCATAAGATCACCAGTGATGGGACACTTTCGAAAACAGTATTTTATAAAATAAATAAATAAATAATAATATTCATGGCAACTGTTTATGATAGACAATGCTTTAACAAACTAGGTTTCCATTCAGTAAGGCATTACATCTACTTTAATACAAGACAAATACTCCTTGTCGCACTATGGGTTAACTAAAAAGACAGCACAGAAGTAGATATGTAATTTCAGGTAGTGTAGCTGTCATAGCTGTCATAAAAGCAAACTTTTCCTGAGAAACAGTTTCCTTCTGAAGATGCTAGTAGGCTAGTATACTTGTAGGTGGGGTGCAGTGTGGTGCAGCAGCAATAGCTCACACAGTGAGGTGCAATAGAAAACTTGTATTAAAGTAAGGCAGTAACCGTTCACAACAACCTGGTGGGACAGCTACCCATCAGGTCACACTCACAGTGAAGAGGTAGTGAAGAGGTAGGTTCCAGCCGAACCAACAGCGTTGGTTGTTGGTTGTTGAGACAGGGGACAGAATGTGGTCTGGCCATCTCGTGCCCAATCAGGAAGGTATTCAGAAGAGATGCGGCTCTATGATTTCCCTTCTTATCAGGAACCTGCCCCTACCACTAGGACTGTACCTCACAGATGGGATACCTTTCCCTACACTACCCACTTGAATAGAGCGCCCAGACCCAGGGGCCAGGGTCTTAAATAGACTCTGCCACACCTAAGATGGCCACCAGAGTCACATGGATCCAATTGGATCTCTGCCCCAGTGACTCAGGAAACCATAGAGGAACCCTGTTCCTCATGACTTCCTCTCCCCCTACTTTGCGGCTGCAGTTGAGCGCCACCTGCAGTTGAGACAGAAGACTGCACCTGCCTACACACTGACCAACTGGACACAATAAAGCTGGAGTCACTGGCCCGGAACAAATATGCTTATCTGTAAAGTCAGAGTAAAGTCAGACATCCTTATTAGCATATTTGTTTAGGCACACAGAGTATTGAAGCAGAAGGGTAGACAGGACAGCCAAGAAACTGAGATGGAACAATGAAAGCCTCTGTGTCTCTTTCAAGAAAGGTATCCTTTAAAGGCTGGATTTGTAACTCTTCAATTTTGGACATGTTTTCCATTAAAAAAGCATGAAAACGAGCATTGACATACATTGTCTTGATCTTTGCATTGAACATCAATGTATGTAAAAACACACTTCAGTGCATTTTAACATGCATTTTTATATTTATTGTTGTGCACTGAAATTTGTCTTTCCCAAAGTTCATAAATCAAGCCATAGTAGGCTAGCATGGGACTTACAGTGGCTTATAGTATACAAACAACATGAGAGTTCTCCAGCATATTGTGACAAACCCAACCGGGACGGGGGATTTTGGAGGGGACTGCAGAGTAGCCTATTGCCTACTGACTATGGGCCCTGGCATCTAAGGCAGCTACGAGCATTCAGGAAGATGTCCTGTTACATAATGCAAGATGGCATGCAATTACCACATTTAACAGTCAAGGAAGCCATGATGGTCTCTGCCAACTTGAAACTCAATGAGAAGATGGATGTGAAAAGAAAGCTCGTTAATGAGATTTCGATAGCCCTGGGTCTTCTTTCTGGGGAACTGGTGCCGAACTGTCTGGGTGGGCACTGACCTGAGTCACCTAGGCTTGTCTAGGTGATTAGTTGTTAATTAGCATACCGTTAATTAGATCATTGTTAGCTGTTAGTTGCTAGCTGTTAGCTTAATGTTTATGTTTATGTTAGCTGTTCATTAGATGTACTGTTAAATGTACTAATGATATTACTGTTTAAAGTTTGCATTGTTTAGGATAATGTGATCAAGCTCTTTTCTGATTTTGTGTGGTATATATTCTGTGTGAGTTTACAATAAAGTCAGTTCCAGTTTGCACCTAAGCTAGTGTCGTCTAGTTCTTGGGTGAAATGCTCAGCTATAATATCTGGTTCCTGGTTCCAGAGTAGAGGAAGTTATATCTTGGTGGAGGCACACAAGTGGGGCGTTAAGCGGTCTGTCGCACATATGATTTAGCAATCAGCAAAGAGGACCTGTTTAATTTCTTCAAAACAGATGTCTCGGTTGTACACCTTCCCAATATATGCAGAAGCTGTACAACCCCAACCAGGCAACTCTGTGACATGCAGTCCTACCCTAATAGAGTAGCAACAAGTGTACAAACTGTAAGTTATATAGGCATTACCTGAACTGAAAGCAAACTTACTTGTGAGACACATCAATTCTGCCTATGGTGCCTTTTACATAAAAAGCCTAGAAACAGCAAAAGACAGCTGAAAACTTTGTATGCACATGCACCAAGGGCTGAAAACCATAACTTGAATGAGATAGAATGAATATTGTAAAGATATCTACACACAAAGCCAATCCGTTACACAAGTGGAATCATTCTAAAGTTTTTGTCCTTTTTGTTCTTGCTGAAGGTACCGTACTTTATTTTGGGGCCAAGACATACTTTTGCATTACAGCAACACTGGGAAAAATGTGCGAAATATGGCACATTCTCGCAACACTCATCAATACACCTGCTCTATATATGGTGGACTGCAGAGTCATTCATTGTGGATGGCACACCAGTGCACTGTACAGTAGAATTCAATGCATGACGCACCTTTACTTGTAATGTGACCTAAATGCAGTGAACTGGTCTTAATATAACTGTTTCACAACAATCATTTACTGAGACTGTCAACTGGAAAAATAATAAAAATATGATGGGAAACCCAAGCTGCCATATTCAGCTATAGGGATGAGCCAGCGGTTTGAGTTGAACATATGGGGTGTTTGCGGGAAATTCGAGCACCGTGGAACGCCCCATAATGCACTGCGAGATCGAGGTGCATTGCTGTATGATGATTGGCCAAAGCATGCACCTGACCTGCATGCTTTGGCCAATCACAGCGCACTTTGCTGAGAGAGCCATAATTGGCCAAAGGCAGGGTGCCTCTAGCCAATTATGGCTCAGGGGGCTAAGTCTCGTCCCCCCCCTTTTCCTGCGGCCTGCCAGGTTTCTTGCCCGGATAAGGGTCTGGTATGGATTTTGGGGGGGGGGCATGCCATTTTTTTATTTTCGCGCAGGGTTCCCCTTATGATCCACACCAGACCTTAAGGGCCTGATATGGATTTTGGGGGGACCCCACAACATTTTTTCTTATTTTAGCGCAGGGTTCCCTTAATATCCATACCAGACCTGAAGGGCCTGGTAATTGCCTGGGGGGGGGGACTGGGGGGGGGGACTCACACTGTTTTTTCAATTGTTTTTATGTATATTGCGGGGAGCCGGCAATACATTCCAGCCGCAAGCAGTTTTAAATGACATTTCTTCCTTTAGAAATTGCATTTTTTTGCGGGACTGTTATGAACATGGGAAAAATGCACTACTTTACAGGCAGACTAAGGGGACCTTCCAGGCATGATATATAAAGGAAAATGTTACTTTTATTGTTTCACTTGAAGCATTATTAAAATCACTGGTTCCTGAAAAAACTGCCATTTTTAAAACTTTTTTTTGCATTGATACATGTCCCCTGAGGCAGTACCCAGGTCCCCATACACTTTTTATGGCAATAACTTGCATATAAGCCTTTAAAATTAGCACTTTTGATTTTTCACGTTCGTGTCCCAAAAACTTTAACTGTGTTAGCATGTTCACACAATTTTTTTGTCTGTTCGCGTATTCTAGTGCGAACCATGCCGGGGGTGTTCGGCTCATCCCTATTCAGCTATCATAAGCTAAGATCTAGTTACATAAAGAGTAAAAGAGTGTACAACCTAATTTCTCATACTGTCTCTGAACTAACTGGAGCCTATAGCAACTGATCAGGATTCCTGACTGGCACATTCCCATGAGTTTACTGTAATTTACAATATGCATCATCATTGCTCTTTGCATTGTTTTATATAAGCCCTTTTAGTCATCTGACATTCTGGAATGAGCTCTATAGAACTATCACAGGAAATTTTTAGTCTGATTGCATATTTCATTCATTCTTTTGTACACCCAAAGAAAAAAAATGCCAGGATGTCCGAAATTAGGGTCACATGAATTCCTTCAAAAAAATTTAAACAATGCCAGCTTCATGACGGGAAGTTGAGAATTGCTTCGGCAGACTTGTCACCCCATTGATGAATATATTGATGTTCTATTCAAAATTCCAACTAGATGTCTAAATATATTGGTCTGCTTAATAGCATGATAAATGTAGCAATGATGTGCAATACCTATAGCAATTTATCAGGATTCAGCACGCTATACAGTGATCACAGTTTTCAGGACTGAAAGTGAAGAAAAATTTAAACAAAAGTTGTTACTTAAACAGAAATAGAGGGGAAACCTTCCAATGGGCACATTTGGATCTAGGGGATCTACCTTATTTTGTAGAGTTTCTCCCTGTTAAGTCTATGGGACCAAAAGTAAAGTTAATTCTCCTCTATTGGGACATTCACAGGAAAAAAAGCCTGACAGTTTTTTTTAACCAATTCCTACTGTGTCCAAAACAAAATACAATTGGCTTTAAATATACTTTAAGTTCCTTTTGTGGAGTTCAGCTAGTGATGTTTCTGTTTGTATGTTTGTGTGGCTGCTGGCAAGAAGACTTTCCACATCTGTTGGGGATCCAGTGAGAAGATATCCCAGTCAGATATCTTTGTTCCCTAAACTGCCGTTGGCATTACAAAGCCAAATGATGGTGTCATAGTCCCTTGACAGAGTAATATTATGAATAAAGAAATAATTATCCATCTGCCAGAGAGTGACTCCATCATAGCATTGTGGGAAAGGATTAATATTATTATTATACAGGATTTATATAGCACCAACAGTTTGCGCAGCGCTTTACAACGCTAGGGCAAACAGTACAGTTACAATACAATTCAATACAGGAAGAATCAGAGGGCCTTGCCTGCTCGTTAGAGCTTACAATCTATAAAGTATGGAAACATACTATGACTACTGTAGAAGAATTTTACTAACTGAAGAAGCTGATGGGAACCTATTGGGAACCCATTGGGTGTCACATCCCGATGTGATTAATAAAATTCTGCCCCTATTTATCTTATAGAATATTGGGAATTTTAATGAGGGGTCTTCCACTCCAACAAAAACATGGGACGCCTTTAAGGCTTACACCCAAGGACAATATATATCTGCCATAAAGGCATAGGGCTCAGCAGGCAAAAACTGATGCCTTGCAGGCCTTAGTGGTGAAGCAAACAGCTCAATATGCTACTGAATCATCAGAGATCAACTTCAATGGTTTACAATGCAAATTGAGCTTTATATCTTCATATGACAGAGGCCATGAGGATGGATCTTTATAAAAATAAACAAAGGTCCTTTGAGCAGGGGACTATAATGGTCGTTTTCTGGCCATGATGTCTCAACATGAGCAGTCTATCACTTTGATTCTCAGTCTAACATTTTAAAGGCCTTCCGTCAGTTTTATTAGACATTATATACATCTCAGTTGACCCCAGATTTTCTGCCTGCTGATTTGGCTGCTTGGTTGGGATCCAGTATCGCTTGTCTGGTTAGTGGACACAGAGAAAGAAGCATTAGTACGTCCCATAACATTGGAGGAGGTTCGCCTTATCATTGGTTCTTTCCTTATGGGGATGTCACCAGGACTGGATGGTCTTCCTATAGAATTTTATAAAGCTCATGGAGATCTTCTTGCTCCTATTCTTGCTTCTTTCCATTCACACTGTCTGGAGGAGGGGGCTCTGCTGGATTCAATGAGTCATGCTCATATAACCCTGATCTATAAACCACCAAAGGATCCATCCTCCTGTGCCTCTTGCAGAGTAATACAGAACCATTGCTCTTCTGAATGTAGATTTTAAGATTTTCACAAAGCTCATTGCCCAACGGTTACAGCCCATATTGCCTACACTTATTGATTCAGACCAAACGGGGTTTATGGCTGGGAGGGCCACAGATGTTAACTTGCATAAATTATATACCAATAGCCATGTTTCACACCTTAATATGGGTTCCAGGGTTGTGGCTTCTTTAGATATAGAGAGGGCCTTTGACACTGTTGAGTGGCCTTTTCTGTGGGAGGTACTCCGTAGAATGGGCTTCTGATTGGTATTCATCAAGTTGCTGTGGGTTCTGTATAGACACCCTGCAGCTTCAGTGAGACTAGAGGGGAGGCTTGTCATCCTCTTTTTCCCTATATAGGGGTACTCGGCAGGGCTGCCCTCTATCCCCAGCCCTTTTTGCCATCGCTATGGAGCCTGTGGCGGAAACTCTCCGCATCTCTCTGAATATTAAAGGGCTGTGAATTGGCTGGCTGGAGGAGAGGGTAGCCTTAATGCAGATGACCTCTTATTATTTCTAAATGACACTGGACCCTCTTTGCAGGGTGCTTTAGAGATATTAAACTCTTTTTCGTCTATTACGGGGATGAAGGTTAACTTCCATGTTGTTTACAATAGGTAATGAAGCACCAAATACAGCCCCTCTTGACATTCCATTACAGTGGGTAGAGAATTTCAAATATCTGGGAGTGGTGATTTCTCTTCAGGCTTCAGGATTTATCTCTTTGAATTTAACCCCGGTTTTGAGTGATATACGGCCGAAGTTGAAGGCATGGGAATCTCTACCGTTATCCTTATTGGGACATATTAATCTCCCGAAAAAGAAAATTAGCCCAAAATCTATATATTTCTTTAGACATTCACCCCAATGGATCCCTAGATCATTCTTTGTAAGATTTAATAAATTATTTTCTTCTTTGGGGGCCAAAGAATCCTAGATATAAGTTGACCACTCTTATGCGTCCCCACAATCAGGGTGGTCTAGCTTTTTCAGATCTTCATAAATATTTTTTAGCTAATCAGCTGATCACGGCCCCATGGTGGCTGTGCCCAGACCTATACAACCCTTCCACTCGGTTGGAGCTGCAGTGGTAGAGTCTATAGAAGCTCTTAAGTTCCTTTTATTCAGAGGCCCATCGGCCCCCTATAATCTGACTCCCCCAATGCTTACTACTATCCGAGCTTGGAGGGCTGGTTTAAGATGCGAGCATTACCCTAGAGTAGCAATTTCTCCAAATGCCCCCCCTTTGGCTGAATCCTACTCTTCCCCAGTTTTATGAACTACCAGAACCTACTGTATAGGCCAAATACAATGTTAAGTTGGTCTTTCAGGTTGTTACTAATCAGAAGTTATCCTCTTTTTCTTTACTTATCTCAACCTTTAATTTACCCAGCTCCCATTTAGATTTTATCAGCTTTCCCATGCCTTCCACGTTCAGTTTCCACAAGCTAGTCCAATGATTAAACAATCTATTTTGGAACAGGTGCTTCGGTCGAATTGTTCGGAGAAACCTACTTCCAGATTGTATTCTCATTTTATTACAGTTTCTCTCCCAGTGTTAGGGGGGCTTAGAGCTAGATGGTTGCAGGATATTCCCGATTTGGAAAAAAACGACTGGGATGATGTGTGGGACTTCCCCTTTCCATCTTTGGTCTCATTAAAAGATCGGTTGATTCAATTTAAATTGGTGCATAGAGCCTACTTGACGTCATAACGACTTCATAAGATGAATCCTACGTGCCCCTCTGACTGTTGGCAGTGTGGAGTGGCTCTGGGGGACTTCTCACACATCTTCTGGACCTGTCCAAACCTAGTAGGTTTTTGGGTGGAAGTGGTGGCTCTGTTAAATACGATGCCTTTTGCGTTTGGTAGCGGAGGTTCTCCCTACAGAGGCAGAGTGGACACTTGCTAATATTAGTTTGTTCTATGCCAGAAAATCTATTGCCCTGTATTGGAAAAAATCCTCTCTGCCCACACTTTTATATACTATATATTATAAAATACAAAGGTTCCTACCTTGAGGAATATTGTAATTTCACATACAGTATCTCACAAAAGTGAGTACACCAATCATATTTTTGTAAATATTTTATTCTATCTTTTCACGTGACAACACTGAAGTAATGACAATTTGCTACAATGTAAAGTAGTGAGTGTACAGCTTGTATAACAGTGTAAATTTGCTGTCCCCTCAAAATAACTCAACACACAGCCATTAATGTCTAAACCACTGGCAACAAAAGTGAGTACACCCCTAAGTGAAGATGTCCAAATTGGGCCCAAAGTGTCAATATTTTGTGTGGCCACCATTATTTTACAGCACTGCCTTAACCCTCCTGGGCATGGAGTTCACCAGAGCCTTACAGGTTGCCACTGGAGTCCTCTTCCACTCCTCCATAATGACATTTCAGAGCTGGTGGATGTTTGAGACCTTGCGCTCCTCCATCTTTTGTTTGAGGATGCCCCACAGAGGCTCAATAGGGTTTAGGTCTGGAGACATGCTTGGCCAGTCTATCACCTTTACCCTCAGCTTCTTTAGCAAGGCAGTGGTCATCTTGGAGGTGTGTTTGGGGTCGTTATCATGTTGGAATACTGCCCTGTGGCCCAGTCCCTGAAGGGAGGGGATCATGCTCTGCTTCAGTATGTCACAGTACATGTTGGCATTCATCGTTCCCTCAATGAACTGTAGCTCCCCATTGCCAGCAGCACTCATGCAGCCCCAGAACATGACACTCCCACCATCATGCTTGACTGTAGGCAAGACACACTTGTCTTTGTGATCCTCACCTGGTTGCCGCCACACACTCTTGACACTATCTGAACCAAATAAGTTTATCGGGACATGGTTCCAGTAATCCATGTCCTTAGTCTAATTATCTTCAGCAAACTGTTTGCGGGCTTACTTGTGCATCATATTTAGAAGAGGCTTCCTTCTGGGATGACAGCCATGTAGACCAATTTGATGCAGTGTGCGGAGTATGGTCTGAGCACTGGCAGTCTGACCCCCCACCCCTTCAACCTCTGCTGCAATGCTGGCAGCACTCTTATATCTATTTCTCAAAGACAACCTCTGGATATGACGCTGAGCACATGCAATCAACTCATTTGTTCGACCATGGTGAGGCCTGTTCTGAGTGGAACCTGTCCTGTTAAACCGCTGTATGGTCTTAGCCACCATGCTGCAGCTCAGTTTCAGGGTCTTGGCAATTTTCTAATAGCATTGGCCATCTTTATGTAGAACAACAATTCTTTTTTTTCAGATCCTCAGAGAGTTCTTTGTCATGGGGTGTTATGTTAAACTTCCAGTGACCAGTATGAGACAGTGAGAGCGATAAAACCAAATTTAACACACCTGCTCCCCATTCACACCTGAGACCTTGTAACACTAATGAGTCACATGACACCGGGGAGGGAAAATGGCTAATTGGGCCCAATTTGGACATTTTCACTTAGGGGTGTACTCAATTTTGTTGCCATCGGTTTAGACATTAATGGCTGTGTGTTGAGTTATTTTGAGGGGACAGCAGATTTACACTGTTATACAAGCTGTACACTCACTATTTTACATTGTAGCAAACTGTAATTTCTTCAGTGTTGTCACATGAAAAGATATAATAAAATATTTACAAAAATGTGAGGGGTGTACTCACTTTTGTGAGATACTGTATATCAAAACTTGCTTATAAAACATATAAATACTAAAAGACAACAGATTTTTTGGGCTGAGAAAAGTATGCACATGTACAGTATATAATTTTGAGCTGCTGTACTTTATTTTTCTACCCAGACTCTAAATATTAGTTCCACTAAAGGAAAGAAATTTGTTTTATGCTAGTTCAATGTTTATGAGAAACTGTAAGGTGCTTGTGCTAAAGCAGCCCATTCATATATATAATGCAGTGGTTCCCAACCTCTGGGGCCGTGGCCCACTGCCAGGCCGCAGCCTCCCTTCTCCTGTGTTTTCAGCCAGCTGCAGATCCCCTAATCTCGTAGAGTGCCACCCAAACTCCGACAGTAGCCTGCAGTGTCCCTCAGCATCCCCCAGGCTCCCTGTGAGCCTCTCCAGTGCCCCCAATCTTGCTGCACAGCCCCCAGCCCCCAAAAGTGCCTCCAACTTCCAGCAGTGTCCCACAGTGTCCCACAACCTCATGCAGTGCCCTCTGGTCCTCCACAGTGCCCCTGCAAAGCCCCCAGCCTCCAGAAGAGACTGTCAGGTCCCTTCAGAAATCCCAGCCCCCACAGTTTCCCCCAGCTCCCTCCAGAAATCTAATCTCCTACTAGGCCATCAAGTCTACTGCAGAGACCCCTTGAGTGAGTTTAATTTTTTTGCTATTGGGGCGAAGAAGGTTTTGTAAAAATGTACTTGGCCCTGGTCTCAATAAGGTTGAGAATCACTGGTCTAATGCACCAAAACCCATTAAATAGGTACATATACTTTTTTATGTAACTCAAGGCACTACAATTCACGTTAGCGTTGCAGAGCACACCTGCTGGGTGAGTTGGGGTACAATTAGGAGCATACCAACCCGCAAGACACACAATTGTGCACGTTATCACAGTGAAACAGTGTGATCCAAGCCTAAGTAATTATAAATGGTTTTGAATTATTGCTTTAATATAGTCCATCTGTTACACAGTATTTATAACACAAAGTAAATAGGTATTCTTTCATGTTGCAACTATATATGGAATCCTCATTCTTAGGCTTCTATTCAGAGTCTGCTAGCTTTTAAAAGCTCCTTGAACAAGCTTATTTTCCAGTAAGTGCAGATATGCTCACTCACCCAAGCTGCTAGTGTGTTCTCACTCAATGCTACAAGCTACTTTGCTATGTTCACTCACTAACGATGGTATCAACAAAGCACATTGCATACATGTCTCCTTTGCCTATAATGTTATATTCACTAAATCATTTTGTCTATATCTCTCTTTCACTCCATATTTGTTCCTGAATTGGAAAACAGATTAGACTTTCATAACTTCTTTGTCATTAAGGAATAATGTAATAACAAGGGGTCGACAGGGAACATTTTGCCTGAGGGAAGAATTCAGCCATTTCATAGTAAGGAGAGCTTTATTTGGGCTAAAGTAACTGCACCAAGCAAAGTGTGCTATTGTACCTCATTGATTGGTGGGCGTGGTAAAAGGTGGGCATTCCTCTAGGATTTTTTTATTTTAATGCCTCTTTTCACAACTTCATGCATCAGATTTCTTGGCGGCTCTTCACTTTCAGTTACATGACATCTCAGAGCTGCAAGGGAAATTGACGCTGGAATAATTCCCTTTGCAGGGACTACACGGGATTGCAGATCTGAACAAGTCATAGGTAGCATTAAAATGCCCATCACATGTCAGTGACGGCATGTTCAACTCTGATTGATATCTGAATATTGAAGTATTTCCACTCACAGCCACCAACCCATCTAATTATTTCACTACTTGGCCTGGAAAGGGATGGGGGTGGGGCAAATTACCTAATGCCTCCCTAGATTATAACGATTAACCCAGGGGTGCCAGTCAATCATGTATTATGGGGAGGTTCTACATAAAGGTAGGATATGCATTACCTCAATTCATCCTTTCCCTGATTTCAATCTTAATGATGTGCCAGACAAATGAGAGTGTTCACCTGATTTGGCCATTTTCAGTCTGATCTTAGAACTTTCTTATTTAAATAAGGCATCCCCTGACAAAGTATGACAGCCAACCAAGGTTCCCTTTAAGAAACAATGCAACTCTTAACAAGGCTTTTTGTCGTCCGATATGCATATTTGGACACACATACCTGCATCTTGTGAGCATGCTTCAGGTGTGAACTTCAGCTATGGCTTATTTCTTTACTGACAAATAAGAACAACCGAGGATCAACAGAGCACCCATAATATTTTCCTGCTAACATCAATCATTTAAGTATCACAACAGACATAGGTGTGCCCAGCCTATTGCATTAGGGTGTGCACCCCAAAGCTCAAACACACGACAAAGGGTGGGCAAGAGGAATGGCTGCTCTGGGCGCAATAGTTTATTGCAGGGATGGGGGGCCCTATGCCTGATGCTTCTGTTACAAGGCTGACAGGAGTAGGGACAGAGACATCACTGCTAACCCTAAGGTTATGAATGAACACAGTGAGTGAGTGTGCTCAATGTTTTCATTTAGAAAGGGAATGCTCTTGTAAATAATATATTTACTAGCCCCTTGCCTCACTCTCCATCCTGAAACATCCCCCTCAGCAGCTGGGGGGAGAGCAGAAGAGGGAAGCGCGAGGGGGGGGGTGGCAACACAGGGGAAGCCTGGGCAGTAGGGGGAATCGGCACTACACATAGTGATAAGGGTGTACCCAGGCAAACCTGGCACACCCTCTGTGCCTGCCTATGACAACAGATGATTATGGTATTGAAGTAAGTGATGTCCACAGTGCAACAACCTCCACATTTTCCACGTTTTTTCCCTCAGTCTATAGACTTCATCTGATAAAGGTAGATTGTTTATCCTTAATATTCATGTTGGTTGGGTTTCTTGTAAGGAAGACAGACCTTTACAAGACAAAAAAGATAGAAGACCAACCTTTGGATTCTTCTGTGTTTAATTTCAAATATTAAAATAATATTTTAGGGAGAGAGGGGTTGCCTTTTTTGTTTTAAAGCTGAACACCAGGCAAAAAGCTAAATACACAGCTTAAATACAGGTATGGGAGCTGTTTTACCTGCCAACATATTTTTTTGTCTATCATGTTTTGAGATTTACACAGACCTGCCGGGCAGCAAAGCCAGCCTAGTGACCATAACCTTTCTCTGCTCTGGTTAAGCAGCACAACCTGGTCACCTCCCTGTTCCCATCCTGTGACTGAGCAGTGAATAAGCAGCAACAGACCGATGAGGTCATTTCTCTTCTCTTTCCTCTTATCTGCACGTTCCTTGTCAGCATATCCAAATGTGGGACACCTGATAAGCCCCAACTACTTCCCTAAGAGGGCAGTCTGAGTGCTGCTGTACAAGATGCTGAAATCAAGTTTAATTCAGGTATTTATACTTGTTGCATTTGAATATATATGTAATGATTACTTAATAAGTTCAAAACTGCATTCATTGGTATTTAATATGGTGTTTAGATTTAAAAGAGAAGTTTGGCTTTTTTTTTTAGAAATCATACTTAACTAGGTGGATGCAGCATCGGTCCAATGCTGCATGTGTCCCCAGCTGCTTCTGAGACTGAGAACTGAGTGATCAAAGAACGCTGATCACTCAGTTCTCAGTGCTTTGCGAGCAAAGAGCTGGTGACTGTCAGTCTCCGCTGTCTGCTCTTCCCCCCCCTCCATGCTCACTGGAGCGCTGGGTTGTGGAGGGGGTGGGAGCGGGCGGCTCAGGCTCTCAACAGCTTGCTGAGAGGCTGAGCCAGGTTCCAGTCCAGGCATCTGGGTGGATTCTGACCAGATGGTTGCATTCTTTCCTCAGCCTGGACTGGCTTTGTGACGTCACCTGACAGCAGGCTTCAGCCCAATGTCAGCTGAAAATTATATATAATTTTCAGGGTTTTTTTTAATATTTGTTATAGATTGTTACTATTCATTTGATAAACAGTGTTTTTAATCCATTGTATGATAATGAATTAACATTAATATTTATTTTTGTTTTTAAATGTTTTTCCATGATATTCGTTACGATATCCAGGTATTGGATGATTGGTGATGGATCGATTGGTTGTCCCGCCTCGTGACTATAAAATCCCTGTTCTATGCTGGATCTTGAGCGTGTTATCTGAGGAGGGGGTTAAACCCCCCGAAACATGTAAATTGTATACCGCTCAAGCTCCAGCACCTGCTGTGATACTCATCACATCCCCTGCTCTGATCCATCAGGCTTTGCTGCTCTGATCCATCAGGCTTTGCTGATGTCTGCCTGCGGTTGGAGCGTGTGACACAGCCAGGGAGGAGTCCTGTGGTGTCTGGACACCTTGCAGCTCAGTCTTGTTCCCGCTGCCGCTCCAGATCGGGTCTCACCGGCCGCTGCAGCGACTCTGCCATCTTCCATCCTGGTCATACAGTGATTGTGCTTCCTGGATTTGTGCCCAGCCTTTCCCCTCCCTGATGTAGCCCAGCTTTGGTTATGGTTACCGCTCCCAGCTGTTGGAAAGTATTTTCAGGCTTCCCATTTTTGGTCTGCAGCCCCCTCTGTCCACAGCCCTCACGGAAGCGGGACAGACATTTCTCCACCACCTTTGGCTCCATTGCTGGCACTATCACAGTGGGTTTGACCATTCTGACAATTTTTCCCATTTGTATTGTGTATTGGTTACATGTTTTATCAGCAATAAACTGTTTTAAATTTCACATGGATTCCATCTCCAATTGATTCTTCGCCACCTATCAGGAACCATGAATCAGACCGAGACAGAAGTATAGTTAAATCACACTTGTTTCATTTGTTTAATAATAATAATAATAATAATAAGGTAAACAGAGTAAGCCTAGTCAAAACAAGCCAGAGTTCAGTAACCAGATCGGGTAGTCAGCCAAGCAAATGTCAGAGAGCCAGAGATAAACGTAGTAGTACAGCAAGCAGGATCAGGAGCCAGAAGGAACATCAGCCGAGCAAGTCTTCAACAGGAATGCAGGAGAAAGTCTCTGTGATGTTGACAAAGGCGAAGGCAGAAATCAAGTGAGCTGGACGGCTTTAAGTAAGCAGGACTGACAAGCAGAATCAACAACAGCTGGGTAACTGTGGAGAGACATGGGAGCTGGCAATTAGCCTACAGCTGAGCGGACAGCTCAGAGAAGGAAGGGCTGAGGCCAGCCCTGGCACCACCTCCTGGATCTGCGCTTCCCAATTCTGTTGTTTTTGTCTGTTTCTCATTTGGTAATCTGAGTGCGGGAGCAGCAGTCCAGTGTGACTTTTATAATGTGGCTCCTTGGTTTACTTTCTGCGCTTGGCTCCCTGTTGGAATTTTCATGCTAGGTCTAGGGGGGCTGTGCTACTTATCCTACTTACCTTACACCCCGCTCTGGCGCTCTCCTCTTCTTTCCTCCACTCTGGGTGCTCCTTCTCCCTCATCACGCACAGTACAGGGCTATTAGCCCTGTACTGTAAGTGGAGGAGGCAGACATGCGACAATGGTAGGAAGTGTCTTAGAGAGAAGACTTTGTTTAAGCGTTTACATGGATGGAGAAAGCCTATAGGAGCAAGGAGTACGGTAGATTTTTATTCCTTATCCCTGTACCCTGGACTTAACCAGCAGCTAACCCTTGCAGTGGGAGGCCCACTGCATGGGGATTTTTTTTCTCTTGTGTCCAGATTTTAAAGATATTTAAAAATGTATTGCTGTCTTTTTTTTTAACACTTTACTTTCTTTGAAGGTGAACTTGTTAAACTTAAATACTTTCTGAAACCTTTGTTTGATCAATGAAGTTGTATTATTACATTAGACCATATTGCTTGATTTGACACCTTTAACATTCAACATCCTATACAGCAATTTGATGAATCAGTTCAAGTGTTTACATGCCTATGAATGGGCAGTAAGCTGTCCCTTGACACCTTGCCACGGTAGTTCTTTACACAAATCCAGGCCTGTTAGTGATACCGTATTTTGCATATTCTGTGAAGCACTGCAGCAATGAGAACATTTGTGATGGTCAATTCATGGAAAGGCTGAGTAGCAATGTCTTATGCAATGAGTGCCACATGTGTTAGGTATACATGACTTTGTACCTGGCATCTAGAAAGAGACATGCAGGGTACATACTTTACAACTGGAAAACACATGTAGCTAGCTAGCAGTTCGCCTTTGGTGTCGCAGATCATACCATTCCTTCTTCCTCTTCTCCTGCCAGCTCGGGATTCTTAGCATATAAACAGTAAACAGTTCTCTCTTCCCCTCACATACTTCACATATTTGTGGCTATTTCTTTCTCTTTTTTTTCTCTTCTCTTCCCAGAATTCAAGAAGGGTCAGATATTCCCTGTAGTTTCTTTCAACTAATTTATTCTATTCTTTCCCATAACCTCGGTGACCTTGAATCCTACTGACCAAGGGGAGCAGTGTCCTCTGTCTACTTTTATCTAACATTCCAGTGCTGTGATAATGGCTAGCACAATATCTCTTGCTTCTACTACACTGTGACCCCTCATATACTTGTGAGAGAGTGGCCTCATCTGCAAGTGCAACCTCTATAGTCCTCTCAAAAGTAGACACTGAGACTCTATTTACTCTTTGATAAAGTGACTTGCAATGTGCACACTCTGGAATTAAAAAAAGATTAAAAGACACCGATAAGAGTAGAAACAACACAAGTTTTTTTGAGAAAAATAAGCTGCATTTTATTTATATCCTGCCTATAACTCATTAACTGAAGTTTCAAGAAAGAAAATCCATGCTGGTCCACACTGAGCACGAGGTTCTGTAGTATTCTGTCCAAAGTTTAAAGATATTTAAATATGTATTGCTGTCATTTTTTTTAACACTTTATTTTCTTTGAAGGTGAACTTCTAAAATTTAAATATTTTCTGAAACCTTTTTTTGATCAGTGAAGTTGTATTATCACATTAGACCATATTGCTTGATATGCCACCTTTAACCAGTTGCCGACAGCCGCATGCCGATATACATTGGTACAATGGCAGCTATGGGCAAATGGGCATACCTGTACATCCCCTTTAAGAGCCGGGATAGCAGGTGCGCCCGCACTGCTGTGTACAACGTGACTGCGCCCACAGGACCGGCGGACTCGATGTCCACTGGTCTCCCGGCGATCGTGTAACGGAGCCTCAGAACGGGGGAAGTGCCTATGTAAACATGGCACTTCCCTGTTCTGGCTTGTGTCATGACAGAGATCACTGCTCTCTGTCATCGAGAGCAGTGATCGCTGTAATGTGACTAGTAGCCCATCCCCCCCACAGTTAGAATCACTCCCTAGGACACACTTAACCCCTTCATCACCCCCTAGTGGTAAACCCCTTCACTGCCAGTGTCATTTACACAGTAATCAATGCATTTTTATCAATTTTGTTTGGGTGCAACGTCGCACGACCGCGCAATTGTCAGTTAAAGCGACACAGTGCCGAATCACAAAAGGTGCTCTGGTCAGGAAGGGGGTAAAATCTTCTGGGGCTGAAGCGGTTAACATTCAACATCCTATAGCACTCTCATAAGTAGACACTGAGGCTCTATTTACTCTTTGATAATGTTACTTGCAATGTGCACACTTTGGAATTAAAAAAGATTAAAAGACACCGATAAGAATAGAAATAACATAACTTTTTTTGTGAAAAATAAGCTGCATTTAATTTATATTTAACTGGAGTTTAAAGAAAGAAAATCCTTGCTGGTCCACACTGGGCAGGAGGTTCTGGAGTATTTTGTTTTCTTGATGAAAGTCGAAAATCGCTTTAATAAAGTGGTGATACATACAATTCACAATATCCCTATATACCACGTTAAATGTTTGCCTATTTTGCAGTTTTAAGTGGAACTAAGCCCTCCTATCCTTAACAGCTACGGAAGCTGCCATCTTAGCTTCGTTTCATCTGCAGGATTGCATGGTGCTGCACATTTATTGCTTGTCCACTATGGCAACATTTGCTTGCATGATAGTTTGGTTGAGAGCCTAAGCAATTGTGACAGTTATTATTCAGGGCATGTCTTGTATGTATCTGTTTTGGAAACAGTTAAAGCAGAATTCCAGGCTAAACCTAACTAGTCTTAAAAATGCTCCCTCCCCCCTCATAACACCTATGCTGACTGACCTGTGTAAGGGCGTTCTGTGGGCGTCCACAGAACTTTTTTCGGGGGCGGGGGGGGGGCATCATTTTAAGATCACCCATGCTCCACTCCTTTTGACAATGTCATGAAGGGGAGGGGCTTAGCCACAACTCACAAGTATTTATTTTTAAAGGGGAAACGGCAGGCTTTATTTCAGGCATGTGCAACGTACAGGGTGCAGATTTCGGGCATGTGCTATGTACAGGGTGCAGATTCTAGGCATGTGCTATGTACAGGGTGCAGAATCCAGGCATGTGCTATGTACAAGGTGCAGAATCCAGGCGTGTGCTATGTACAGGGTTTAGATTCCAGGCATGTGCTATGTACAGGGTGCAAATTCCAGGCATGTGCTATGTACAGGTTGCAGAATCCAGGTGTGTGCTATGTACAGGTTGCAGAATTCAGGTGTGTGCTATGTACAGGTTGCAGATTCCAGGCATGTGCTATTTACAGGTTGCAGAATCCAGGTGTGTGCTATGTACAGGATGCAGAATCCAGGTGTGTGCTATGTACAGGTTGCAGATTCCAGGCATGTGCTATGTACAGGTTGCAGAATCCAGGTGTGTGCTATGTACAGGTTGCAGAATCCAGGCATGTGTTATGTACAGGGTGTAGATTCCAGGCGTGTGCTATGTACAGGGTGCAGATTCCAGGCGTGTGCTATGTACAGGGTGCAGATTCCAGGCATGTGCTATGTACAGGGTGCAGATTCTAGGCATGTGCTATGTACAGGTTGCAGATTCCAGGCATGTGCTATGTACAGGGTGCAGATTCTAGGCATGTGCTATGTACAGGGTGCAGATTCCAGGCATGTGCTATGTATAGGGTGCAGATTCCAGGTGTGTGCTATGTACAGGTTGCAGAATCCAGGCGTGTGCTATGTGCAGGCTGCAGAATCCAGGCGTGTGTTATGTACAAGGTGCAGAATCCAGGTGTGTGCTATGTACAGGGTGCAGATTCCAGGCGTGTGCTATGTACATGTTGCAGAATCCAGGCATGTGCTATGTACAGGTTGCAGAATCCAGGCATGTGCTATGTACAGGGTGCAGATTCTAGGCATGTGCTATGTACAGGGTGCAGAATCCAGGCGTGTGCTATGTACAGGGTGCAGAATCCAGGCGTGTGCTATGTACAGGGTTTAGATTCCATGCATGTGCTATGTACAGAGTGCAAATTCCAGGCATGTGCTATGTACAGGTTGCAGAATTCAGGTGTGTGCTATGTACAGGTTGCAGATTCCAGGCATGTGCTATTTACAGGTTGCAGAATCCAGGTGTGTGCTATGTACAGGTTGCAGAATCCAGGTGTGTGCTATGTACAGGTTGCAGATTCCAGGCATGTGCTATGTACAGGTTGCAGAATCCAGGTGTGTGCTATGTACAGGTTGCAGAATCCAGGCATGTGTTATGTACAGGGTGTAGATTCCAGGCATGTGCTATGTACAGGGTGCAGATTCCAGGTGTGTGCTATGTACAGGGTGCAGATTCCAGGCGTGTGCTATGTACAGGGTGCAGATTCCAGGCGTGTGCTATGTACAGGGTGCAGATTCCAGGCATGTGCTATGTACAGGGTGCAGATTCCAGGTATGTGCTATGTACAGGGTGCAGATTCTAGGCATGTGCTATGTACAGGGTGCAGATTCCAGGCATGTGCTATGTACAGGGTGCAGATTCCAGGTGTGTGCTATGTACAGGTTGCAGAATCCAGGCGTGTGCTATGTGCAGGGTGCAGAATCCAGGCGTGTGTTATGTACAAGGTGCAGAATGCAGGCGTGTGATATGTACAGGGTGCAGATTCCAGGCATGTGCTATGTACTTGTTGCAGAATCCAAGCATGTGCTATGTACAGGTTGCAGAATCCAGGCATGTGCTATATACAGGTTGCAGAATTCAGGTGTGTGCTATGTACTGGTTGCAGATTCCAGGCATGTGCTATTTACAAGTTGCAGAATCCTGGTGTGTGCTATGTACAGGTTGCAGAATCCAGGTGTGTGCTATGTACAGGTTGCAGATTCCAGGCATGTGCTATGTACAGGTTGCAGAATCCAGGTGTGTGCTATGTACAGGTTGCAGAATCCAGGCATGTGTTATGTACAGGGTGTAAATTCCAGGCGTGTGCTATGTACAGGGTGCAGATTCCAGGCGTGTGCTATGTACAGGGTGCAGATTCCAGGCGTGTGCTATGTACAGGGTGCAGATTCCAGGCATGTGCTATGTACAGGTTGCAGATTCCAGGCATGTGCTATGTACAGGGTGCAGATTCTAGGCATGTGCTATGTACAGGGTGCAGATTCCAGGCATGTGCTATGTACGGGGTGCAGATTCCAGGTGTGTGCTATGTACAGGTTGCAGAATCCAGGCGTGTGCTATGTGCAGGGTGCAGAATCCAGGAGTGTGTTATGTACAAGGTGCAGAATCCAGGTGTGTGCTATGTACAGGGTGCAGATTCCAGGCATGTGCTATGTACATGTTGCAGAATCCAGGCATGTGCTATGTACAGGTTGCAGAATCCAGGCGTGTGCTATGTACAGGGTGCAGATTCCAGGTGTGTGCTATGCCAGTATGCATACCCAATCCACCCACAGAAGAGAATCGTCTATACCTCACAGTGGCAGGTCAGGCTCCTGGCACAGACTTCTGTTGATACACACTGCGGGCTTGAGCGGCTGTGTGGATAACCCACCTCGCCCCTCCTCTGTTGTATATGCAGAGCTGGAAGAACAGGAAGGGTTTTGTGCATGCTGACTCCCGATGATAGAGGCCAGCTCTGGAGGTGGCAGAAGCTCCAGATGATGAAAAGCCCCGCCGGCTGCCGCCCACAATGCAGTCTTCCTTCCTGTACCCGGTGCTGGTACATGGAGAGCATTCCACCCGCTGACACTCTGTGCTTGGGTAATTAGGGTGTGCCTGGGCACAACCCATGCGCACATCTATGGCGGACACCTTGCTGATCCCTAATTCCGGGGGGGGGGGGCACTTGCTCTACTTCCCCTACCTGCGGATGCCCATGCTTATCTACTTTCAGTAGCCTCTCCAGTCCAGTCCAGGCACATGATCAAACCTGTGTCAGCCAGTGGCAGCCGCAGGGGAGAGGAGAGAGCACTCAACAATGGCTAGTAAAGCCTGGAGTGGTAACATCACCCATATGACCCACACTCATCTGCAACTGCTACTGGCTGACACACTGATCACATGACCGAGTTAAAGAAGAAATAATGAGGGATATACATGTAGTGCTACCCATTTAGGAGCCACTGGATTTCGGATCCCCATTTGTCTGCACAGCCAGGCAACAGGCATTTTCAGCAGACACGGTAGTCTGAAAACCAGTCCAAGGGCTTTGTTTTGTTAATTTATTAGAGAAGATAACTTGGATAGGGTAAGGGTGTTATGGGATGCCCAGAACTGCGTAGAACTTTGAAGACAACTGTAACTTGCTTTGTCTTCTAAGCACAAAACTCCAGACTGTGTTACCACAAGAAACTACTTCCGACAGAATGGCAAAACACTGTTACTATTTCCAGCAACTCAACACAAAATCTTCCCAAGCAGGGGTGAAGGTTGGATGTAGCTGTCCCTCCTAGATGGCTAGCTGGGTATTGCACCTGGCTGCCTCTCCCCTATAAGCTTTGGGGTGGATAGGTAGAGGTAACTCACTCAGACCCTTGAAAGTCCTGTAGCATAGGTGACACTTGTGCCCAGGCCTCCTGCTGACCAGGCACCAAATGCTTCCAGGGTGTCAGAGCCAGCCTGACTGAGGCTAAAGGGGAATGAGGATTCCTCTCTCAGCTTCCTCTCTCTCTTCTCTCTCCCAGCACACTTTCTCCCCACCCAACACAGGGTGTCACTATTTGTATATTTTAAGGCTGGGTGCTGCCAGTCACGCTTAAGGACTGTGTCTTTGGGCATTTGTTCACTTTCAGTTTTTTATTCCTAAATAAGTCTATGCAAATTCTACTTAAAGCAGGTCAAATGATGTTCAAAATCAGGTCAATTACAGCTCAAATATGCCTGTCATTGATTTATGAGTTATCTCAGAAGCATCTTAAACTGATGTCAAAGTAATACCATCAACGCAAGCCCAAAGCCTGTCAACACAGGCCCACAACTGTCATTATGATAAACACAGCCCTAAAAGTAAGATGCAGGCTTCATTGATAGATTTTGCACTCACTGTTGCCAGGACAGTATTAGTAGGTACAAAGTAAAACTAACATCTATTAGAAAATCTGAAATATATAACCTCTTTAACATAGAGAATGCCCCTTGAAATAACTTTTAGGCCTCAGAGAACCCCTGTTAATTATTACATATACAATTAATGAGATATTAGTAGGTTGTGGATATAAGATGAAAAAAAAGAGTAAAGAATGGGCCATATTTGACACCTAAGCCTGTTCTGTATAACCATATTATTTTCAGTAATAATTAATAATAATATGATGAAGATAATAATAGGGGCCAGAAAATAAAGCAGACAGTGAAAATCGTAGGTCATCGAAGGTCATTGAAATAGTGCCTTGGCGGTCATTATAAACATGCCCCCTTACTATGGTGGTCAATGAAGGGCCTTGGTACACTGGTGGTCAGTGAAAAGAACTCTCCTTACACTGTTGGTCACTGCTGGTCAGTGGGAAGCATGCTCCCTTACAAATACCTGAAAAGATCATTGGGGTTAGTGGTAGCTGAGTAGCAAATATTGTTTGTTGCCCAAGGAACTCTTAGCAACGTGTGGAGGAACCCTAGGGTTGCGAAAGGCTCCACGAGAGCTTAAGTAGATAAGGAAAAAAATACAATTTTTGCTTGCCTTACAAAGAATACATTAGAATTCTGTCTTTAGTAGAGAATAAATGTCCCTTTTTATGTTTTTTATTATAACACATTGTTCGAGACTTAAAAATAGGATGAAAAGATATTTACAAAGATATAATTTTCTATCACAGAGAAACATACTGTTAATTGCTCGTTTCTCTTTCATACATGCACAATTTTTGATCAGCATCCAGTGAACTTCACAGTATTTTTTGAGCTGACACCAGTGTACCTGGAGAGAACCAACATAGACAGGATGAGAAATTCCCCACATATAATCCCCAGTAGGAAATGAACCCAGAATCCCAGTGTTGTGCAACAAGAATGCTATTAATTTAGCTACCAAGCTGCCTCAGAACAAGTTCTAGTTTATCTGTACGCACCACAGGAGTAAATTCTCACATGGAAGGGAATGTACAGATTGGCTTTCTTGGCACCTCAGGTGATTTTCTGGGCCAAGCAGAAGTCCAGAACACATATTTCAATAGAGGGACATCAAAGTGCTGATTGCAGAGTCAACCTCTTGCAAAAAACAAAAACTTTGTATGTATAATACGCATACAGAATTGCCATTTTCATATACAATATTGGAATATGAGTGATGACCATAGGGACCTGTCAAAATTCTTTATTATTTTCTAGCCTGAATTAGATCAATATCGCCTGGATGTCGATTGGTTTTAATGGATTATACAAATTGAATTTATTATTTTAGAGTATTTTTCTTACCTGAGACCATATGAGCTTTATGAATAAAAGATATGCTAGAGATAGGGCGTGTGCTAGCCACTGACCAAGATGGCCGCTTGGCTGTAGGGCTCACCGTGTCCCAGCAGTGGCCCACCGATACATAGACAGCCATCGCCAAACTCTCAGGGGGGTACATCCTCTGCACTACACCCGGGCTATGACTAGGAGGAAACCGCAGGCACCTAGACCGCGCCACCTTACACAATATTTTATGCAGCCGGCAGCCAGGAATGCCCAAGATGGGGCCTGAGAGAGTGGCCGCTCTCCTTCTCCACCTCACACACAGGCACAAACAGCTCCAGACCCTGATAACCTCTGTGACATGGAGGAGCCCACTCTGCAGCATGGCGAGTTAAGAGAGCAGCAGAATCCCCTACACACTCTCGCAAGAAACAACCCTCAGCTAAGAAGCTAAGGCAGATCTCGCTAAGCCAT
Source organism: Aquarana catesbeiana (assembly GCF_042186555.1). Lineage (NCBI taxonomy): Eukaryota > Metazoa > Chordata > Amphibia > Anura > Ranidae > Aquarana > Aquarana catesbeiana. Next base: position 125,743,587 of record NC_133327.1, read on the forward strand.
ACACAGACATGCCTGCACACCACACAGCTTCACTAGCTGCCTTTCCTGCATCAGATGCCCCTGCTTCTGAGCATACCATAAAAGCAATGCTTCTCTCTCAGCAAACTAGCCTTCAGATAGAGCTACGCGCCTCAGTTTCCCAGATCATTAGCAGGATTGAGGATGTTGAGACCCTCACTGATCACTTATAATCCCAAATGGTAACAGTTTTTAAGGCCCATGATAAAATGGTGGACGCACATGAAACACAATCTGACATGATTCGTAAGCTGCAATTGAAAGTGGCGGACCTAGAAGATCGGTCACACCGTAATAATATAAATATAAGAGGGGTTCCTAAAGCTGTTAAGTCACAAGATCTCATCCCGTATTTACAGCTATTCCTGAAACTTATTCCAGATCTTATTCCTAGGGATATATTGATGGATAGGGCACACAGGATCTGCAAACCAGCACATCTGCCTGACACAATCCCCAGGGACTTTCTAACACGGATCCACATCTAACATATTAAGGAACGACTACTACGGGTAGCCAGATCCTCCCATTCACTTCCACCTCCTTATGTGGGAATAATCCTTTATCAAGACATCTCGGCTGCAACCTCTAAACCTAGCAAAGAGTTCTCCCCCATCACTGCAATACTGTGGGATCACAGCATTGTATACCGCTGGGGCTTCCAGCGGTAATTGACACTTCAATTACCTTCCAGTGCTCAGAAGAACAACTCCAATCACAAAACCTAAGTACCACAGCACCTGGCAGCACACAAATGCACCCCACCACTCTCATTACCTTGTTTTCAATCTTTTCACTCCCCTCAGTTAGTTGTCTAGAAGGCCGTAGTTTCACAGGGTTTGACCCTGGGACATGGTTCATCCTGCTAAGTTTTAGGAGCTTGTCTGATCCATTTTTTTTCTGTTGATTTCACACACCCCTGGCTTGAAGTGTGCTAAGCACACAGCCTCCATTCTACTTACCTGTTCTATACCTCTTTGTAATTATTACCATTGTTGTGTAACCAAGTCTATTTGTTCACCATTGTTTTAGCTCATATTAGGGTACTGTTCATTTCCTTTTCATATATACTATAACTATACACTTTGCTATAGACCAAGCTCCCAACTGTCCCTGATTTTGAACAATGTCCCTCTGTCCCTCATTCCTCCTCATTTGTCGCTCATTTTGGTCTGATTTCTATAGTTGTATATAAAATGCACTTTTTATCTATCAAAAAGTGTTTCCCCAGCACTAAACCTTTCATCTGATTTCTAAATTGCTGCATTTGTAAATTCCAAAAGCCAATATAAAGGAATAGTAGAGGTAAAAAAAGCACTTGTGGGTTTAACCAATCTTGTTTTTTTTGTACAATTCTCCTATAAGGGGGCGTGGCAAGGGGTGTGTCCTATGCCTGCATACTTTTGCTGATAGGTGTCCCTCATTCCCATCTCAAAAAGTTGGGAGGTATGCTATAGATACTCATTGGGAAATCCCCACATTCTGCACCCATCCAGCATTGCCTATTCTTTGTGCAATGCCCATCACCACCATCAATGCAAGGGGACTCAAGAGCCCCTTTAAAAGATCCCGGTTATGTCGAGAAGCTGTTAGTCAAAAAACAGATATTCTATGTGTTCAAGAAATGCACTTTATGCAAGACAAACCTCCCCCCTGCCACCATCACCTTTTCCCTCATATCCTTTATGCACATGTCACCAAAAAAGTGAGAGGCCTCATGATGGCAGTGCACAGAGAGGCCTCATGATGGCAGTGCACAGATCCCTATCCTTCCAACTTAACCACCTTGACGCTGCCCCTTGTGGAAGGTACCTAATTTTAGATGCCATTTTTGATGATATAACATTCGTCATAGTCAATATCTTTGCCCCTAACTCCCACCAAAAACGATTATTTAAGCTAATAATGAAGAAACTATCCCGATACCCAAAGGAATGCATAATGTTATGCGTAGACTTCAACGACACAATCGGCAATACACTTGACGCCTCTAACCAACGTAGACAAGGCCCACTGCACTTTTTTCACTTGCACAGTGAAACAGACATGCTTTTTTCACTTGCACAAACATGCACAATCCCTAGCAATGCTTACATGGGTCAGAAAGGGACTATGCCTTCTACTCTGCAGCACAAAAATCCTACTCCAGGATTCATCTCTTCCTGCTCCACAAACATACTCTACAATCTGCCGTTCAGGCTGCTATATGCCTAATATCTTGGTCAGACCATGCACCTGTTACGATTTCACTCCCAAATAAACAACCCAGCAAATGCTCCAAAATTTGGCACATGAACACCTCTTTTTTATCTCAGCCCAAACGGCAGGAGGAGATCAAGCAGGAGCTAGAGAATTTTTTTGCTCAGAACGCAAACTCTGTATCGAGCAATGTACTTTTATGGAACACGCACAAAGCCTTTATGAGAGGAATCTTCATTAAGCATGGGGCCCGAAAGAATCGAAGGCGAGCAGAGAAGTTTAACAGTTTTCTAGAGCAGATTTGACAGCTAGAAAGATCAAATAAAACATCCCATAATGACGCAGAAACTGCCCATCTACAGGAAGTTAGAGACAAATTTCACACCTTCCTACAGGTCTCCTTTGACCATCATATCAAACGCCTTTGTGTAAATTGGTACGCCCATGGAAATAGACCAGGTGCCCTCCTATCTAAACAAGTGAAACGCAAGGCTGCTGCTTTTAGAATCCCATATATGCACTCAGCTAGGGGACAGAGGATCACCAGCCCCGCAGACATTGCTAATTGCTTCAGAGATTTCTACGCAGACTTATACAATCTATCCTCCTCCACAGCAACTCCTACTCCTGACCCCACCCAAATCTCACACTTCCTTGACCCGCTGCGACTACCGTCCCTCACCCCTGACCAGTCGGCGAATCTTAACACTCCAGTCTCGGAGACAGAATTCCTCAAAGCGATTTGCTCACTTCCTCTACACAAAGCTCCTGGTCCAGATGGATATTGCAATGAGTATTTTAAAACCTTCGCAGACACCCTTGCACGACACCTTTGCAAATCATTTAACCATATAATAGAGCCAGGAGACATCCCAAAGGAATGATTAGAAGCCCTCATTGTCACCATTCCAAAACCTGGTAAGCCCCACGATGAACCAGCCAACTATCGACCTATCTCGCTCTTAAACACGGACCTTAAAATTTATGTGCATATACTCGCCTCCTGCTTCTCAACACACATCCCCACACTAATCCACCTAGACAAAGTTGGGTTTATTTCTAGCAGACAGGCACCTGATGGAACAAGGATTGTAGATCTTATTCAGTGAGCTGAATTTCACAAAATGCCTTCTCTGCTCTTTTCTTTGGACACAGAGAAGGCGTTTAACAGAGTCCATTGGTCCTACCTTAACTCAGCCCTTCAGAAGTTTGGCTTTGCAGGAAACATCCCTACAGCAGTGTTAGCTCTTTATTCTCACCCATCAGCTAGGGTCTCGACCTCTGGCATAACTTCCGACCCCTTTGACATCACCAATGGCACAAAACAGGGGTGGGTGCCCTATAATATTTGCCCTAGTAATGGAACCCCTTGCTACAGCTATTAGAGTCCACCCTTTGATATCAGGCTTACAAGTAGGAGACACTACTGTCAAACTAGGACTACACCAGCACTTCATGACCTCCTGACTATGTTTGGCCAACTTTCCATATATAAGGTTAACTGCTCTAAATCTAGCTTGCTGGGAATCTGTCTAGATCAAAATACCAAAATGCTTCTCACACGCTTGTCTCCATTCCCATGGGCTCCATCCTCAATGCTTACCTATTTAGGTATACAATTAACTGTTCCCGCAAGCAATATGCTATGCATGAACTATGAAAATCCTCACCAAGAAGCTCATCTCTCTGCTCCGTTCACGCCTCATGGGCTGGCAAGATAGCATTATCTAAAATGTTCCTACTGCCCCACGTACTATATCTGTTTTTACCCTTCCAGTCCCAATGTTAACGTCCCAAACAAACACGCTTCAACAAACTCTCAACAACTTTATCTGGAATGGCAAACGCCCCAGAATTAAGCACTCCATCATGTGCACTCTGACATCCAAAGGAATGGGTGCCCCCAATATCAGGAATTACTACAAGGCTATTCTCTTAAACCAAGTCTGTCACTGGTGGTCTTCTGCTTGTCACCCACTCTGGGTACAGATAGAGGAAGTTTCCTTTGGCCACTCCATTAAATCTCTACTAGCTGCTACATGGATGCATTAACGACCAACACCTTCTTTCTTAAGCACTGTAAATTCAAAAATAAAGGTATGGACCTCCATCCACCAACACTCCCATGGTCTTGCAAAAAGCACAGCTGCAGTTCTTCCCTTGGCATCGCTGGAAATCTTGAGCAACAACCTATCCTTATCCTCCTGGGTAACAGCCGTGCCATCACAATTGGACACATTCTAAACAAAGATCATTTACGCACCTTTCAAGACTTACATGAGAGGTATAACATCCCCAACAAAGAATTTTTTCAAATACCTCAGAGTGCGCCACGCCCTCGCATTAATCACCTGGTCTGATCAGTCATTCACCACCGATATCATCCAATTTTATGATTATGCCTCACCTTCTTCAAAAGGATCATCATTTTTCTATAAAATGCTCAACACTCCACAAAACCCTGAGAAACTCCCACAATGGAGAAATGGGAACAAGCCCTAAACTTACTGACTTACTTACATGGGACAAAGTTTTGCGTTACATCTTGACAACATCTAGGTGTCTTTTACATGGGGAAATGGCACAGAAAATACTTCAATGGTATCTCACACCAACAAAATGTTAGGTTCAACTTTTAAATAAGTTGCTTATAGTTTATATTGCTTTGCCAAATTATTGCTTCTATAAGAAACATGACACAGAGTCAGGTATGTCTGTATCACAGTTCTGAGCCTCCCCAAAAAGGACTGCTCCCTTTACTTCTTTTATAGGCAGTTCCAAAAGCAGTAATCTTATTGGCATTACCAAATGAGGTTAAGGTACAAAGAGTTTCTCATCAGCGAACATGTAATGATTATTCAGCAGTTCCAAATTCCATCTAGATACAGATTGATAGAACAATTGATACGTACACAGGTAAGAAAGGAGCACAAACAATTTAAATAGAACAATTGATACGTACACAGGTAAGAAAAAACAGAAACAATTAAAGTGGAACTCTAAGTCATTATTTCAACCCTATCAATTTCCCCCTTTGACATCATCCTCTCCTTCCCCCTGGGTCCTCATGAATAAGTTCTAGTCAGTTTTTCCCCAGAGTCCTTTCCCTGACCGCGAGTTGTCAGAGGGGTAGAACCCATCCCCCTAGGTATTACCAACATCTTAAAATTCAACAGAGGAGTTTTATAGGAGTAGGGTGATGTCAATACACACTTATCAGTATACCCTGTCTATTCTCCTAATTTTCCTATTTATTTTCCTGTATACACATATATTCGTGATTGTAAGTGATATTAATATTAGAATAATAATTACCATTGGACTTAACAACCAGTGAAAGGTATTGGTTGGTTGTAGAAGACATTCCACTAAATATATCCCACCAATGTGGTGCAGTATCCTGTTGTATCTGTGAGGAAAGATGTACTAGTCTACCTTTGTCAATAATAATTTGCTACTTTAGGATCATCTATAGCCCATTCGAAAGTTGTTGTTTCCTCTACTTCAAGTACATTAATACCAGGAGTCCATGCATATATTTGTAAAACAACAATCTTCAACAAAAAAATCTGTAAGTAGATATTTCATCATGTTGTTTTCTCGGGTTGTTTCTTGCAATGTGATGCGTGTATCCAGGTAGGTTTTCCTTCCAGCTTTACTGAGGTGGCTGTGGTCAAGAGTACTTGGTAAGGACAAACCTGGGTTCCAATGTCTTTCTGGTGTGTTTCTTCACATATACATAATCCCCTGGTAGCAGAGTATGTGTACCTGTTATTGAATTAGGGTCTGGAAGAGAAGAATACACACTTTTGTGGATCTTAGTTAGACGTTGTTGTAATTGTATCACATATGCAGTCAGACTATCACATTGCAATTGCATACTCTGTGGAAAGTATAAACCCAATCTAGGTGCATTCCCAAAAAGTATCTCATATGGGGATAATCCTGTCTTTCCTGTTGGAGTGTACCTTATAGAGAACAAAGCCAAAGGCAGGCATTCTGGCCAAGGCTTGTTTAACTCTTGCATGGCTTTTTGTATTTTTAACTTTATTGTCCCATTTACTCTCTCCACTGATCCTGAACTCTGTGGGTGGTAAGGGGTGTGAAAACTTTATTGAACCCCTAACATGGTCATCACATTCTGCATGATTTCTCCTGTAAAGTGTGTCCCCCTATCTGATTCTATGGTTTCAGGAAGACCAAACCTAGGTATTAACTCAGTGATCAGTTTCTTAGCTGTGGCTTTAGCTGTAGCCGATTTTACTGGATAACTTTCGGGCCAACCTGAGAATAAATCGATACACACGAGGACAAATTCAAAAGGGCCGCTCTTAGGCATTTGTATGTAATCAATTTGCAGTCTCTGGAAGGGGTATTGGGCCCGGACCTGGTGTTTTCGTGGGGTTTTTACTCTCTGTCCTGGGTTATTCAGGAGACAGATTTGGCAGGCTGCACAGTAGTTTCTTGCAGTGCTACTGAATCCAGGGGCGAGCCATCCTTGGTTCACAATCCTATACATGGAATTGGAACTGACGTGTGTGGGTAGGTGAACTGCCGCTGCCATTTCTGGGTACAGAGAGGCAGGCAGGCATATTTTGCCTCCTTCCCTCCATACATTGTCAAGGTCTGGTGCTGCTCCCATCCTGACCCACTTATCTTTCTCGCTCTCCCCTGCTTGCTCCTGTAATTTACTCAGCTGCTGCCATGTTGGTTCTGGGATACTCACCTCTACCGCTGCTAAGGTCTCAGGGCTTCCTTCCCCTAGAGCTGCCTGTTTTGCAGTCAAATCTGCAAATGCATTTCCTTTTGCCTCAATTGTTTTTGCGCTCGTGTGTGCCGCTATCTTCATAGTGGCTACTCGTTTAACCTTTTGAAGATTGTTCAGGACTCTCTTAATCCCTTCTCCATGTTTTACAGGTGTACCTGCTGCTGTCAGATAACCTCTAGCCCTCCATATGTGGCCATAATCGTGCGCTACACCATAAGCGTAGGCAGAGTCAGTGTAAATATTCCCTTCTCGTTCTTTTAAGTATTCTAGGGCTTGTTCTAAAGCTTTTAATTCTGCTTCCTGTGCTGACATGTGGGCTGGTAAGGCCTGTGCTTCAATTACCTGCGTATCAGTCACTACAGCATACCCTGTGTGATATTTACCCTTGTCATCAGCAAACCTACTACCATCTATATACAAGGTGTGCTCAGCATTTAAAATCGGTGTATCTGTAACATGTGGGAATCCCATTGTCTCCTGTTCCATGAGCTGAAAACAATCGTGCTGATCTACTTCTTTAAACAAAAGAGTGTCAGTGTCCTCATTTCTTTTCTCACTAGTACTATTAGTACTATCATTCCCCCTTGCCAAATCAGGTGCCTGAAGAGGCAAAAAGGTGGCCAAATTTAAGGTTGTACAGCGCTGAAAAGTAACATTTGGAGGTAAGAGTAAAGTACACTGTAATCTTAATTGCCTAGCCATTGAAATGTGTTTGGGCTGTTCCTGAGACAAGATTGCATGTATGTCATGTGTGGTATGCACTACGACTGGATTGTCTAGAACAATCTCTGATGACTTATCTATGATAATTGACACTGCAGCTACCGCCCGTACACAAGACGGTGAACCTCTAGATACTGGATCTAATGCTGCTGAAAAGTAAGCGACTGGTCTTTGTTTTACATGTGCCTGTGTCAGAACACCTGTGGCGTGTCCAGTGATCTCAGCAATGTACAGATTAAATATCTTGGTGTAATCTGGTATACCAATAGCCGGGGCAGAAATCAACAACTTTTTCAAAGTGATAAACGACTCATAAGCTACTTCTGTAAGCACATACGGTACAATTTTCAAACAATCGTATAATGGCTGCATCAAAGCGCTAGCATGTGGTATCCACTGTCTACAATATGACACGATACCTAAAAACATACGCAATTGTTTGAAATTCCGTGGGGGTAACATTCCCTTTATCACTTGAACCCTCTCCTCAGTGAGATGTCTCGTACCCTGTGATATACAATGTCCCAAAAAGATAACTTTTTCCTGACACACTTGTAACTTTTTCTTATTAACCTTGCAACCTTTTTCTGCCAAAAATCGCAACAAATTAAGGGTGGTGGCCAAACAAGTTTCTTTGTCAGGGCAGCATAACAATAAATCATCCACATATTGTAACAATACACAGGAATCTGGTGGTACCCATTCTCCCAACACCGTTTGCAATGCTTGCGAATACAAGGTAGGTGAATGCGCCATACCCTGAGGTAGGCGTGTCCAGGTTAGTTGCCGATTTTTTATTGAAAATGCGAACCAAAGTTGGCATTCTTCAGCAAGCGGGACGGAAAAGAAAGCATTCGCTAAATCTATAACCGTAAATTACATACTGGTTGATGGTATTTGTGACAGTAATGTATGTGGATTGGGTACTAAAGGTGTCATCGGGGCTAGTATTTTGTTGACCACTCTAAGGTCTTGGACCATTCTATACTTAACCGGACTACCGGCTACTGATTTCTTTTTAACCGGGTACAAGGGAGTGTTTGCCGGTGATTTTACCTCTTTTAGAACTCCACTTTTTAAGAAGGATTGGACCTGCATTTCTATGGCCGTCTCTTGGGGTGCACTAAGTGGATACTGCTTTTGTTGGGGAAGCACTGCTCCTGGAATCAGCTGTAGGGTAACCGGAGGTATGGGCAAAAGTCCAACATCAGCTGGATGTTTTTCCCATAGTTCTCCTGGAAGGGACGACAAAATCTGATCTAAGTCTGAAGGAGGTGGGCCGGACAATTCCGATTCCTCCTCTAGGTATTGTATCAGGTTACACATCTCCATGTGTTCTTGATTATCCCCTATAGCTAAGGTGACAGTGCCATCTGGGTGATAGGTAATGTTAGCTCCTATTTTCTGCAAAATGTCAGCTCCTAACAAATTAGTGGGGGCTCCTCTGGATACCAGAAAGCGTGAAAGGAACATGTGGTTTCCTACTTTAACTTTCAGAGGTTTTGTAAGCGGGGCGTCGGCTAAAATGCCATCATATCCAGTTATTAGTAAAGTGTCAGGTGATTTTTGGCCAGGGAGTAGTTCAGAGTCAGAAAGTAACGAGCGTGAAGCTCCTGTATCGACTAAACAAGAGATTTTCTTATTACCAACCGTTATATTTGTCTTAAGCATTGTTGTTTTGGATTTTTCTAAAACCGGGGTGAGTCATGCTCGTGGACCATCTCCCTGCTGCCTGATATGACTATTTTTGTTGTCCCTGGGCTGGTTCCTTCTCTGATTAACTGGAGAATCAACACCTTCCTCTCCTTCATCCCTTATTCTTTTCTTACAGTTGCGTCTGATGTGACCAATCTTGTTACAGTAGTGACAGGTAAGGGGTTTGCGAAAGGAACCTCTACCTTGCTCTTGGGGACCCCTGAGTGCGTTGATAGCATGAGATTTCCTCCCTTTGGTTTCTGCTAAGTCCGCCTCTATGCCTTGCGCTTTTTGTAACAACGTCCCTCTATCTCTAGTTGCCCTCCACTCTGGTGTGCAGGCTTTCAGTCTCTCACTTATCTGTGGAATTAATCCCTCCATAAATTGTCTATTGAAGGCTCGGATTGTGACTGGCAGGGCCAAGTCCAATCCCTCATCTGCCATCATACTTTCCATAGATAAGTAAAATTCCGATACAGTCTGTCCTGGTATTTGCTTCATGGGTGATATGGACCCCCTCTCCTGTTGTTTTGCCCTACAAAAAGCTTCTAATCTAGCAATAAAAGGGGCCCTTGAGTCTATATGTCTGACATGTCCTGTCTCTAAATTGCCATCCCCATCAACTTGTCCTGCAGGTCTGTGTGGACCTATTTCTGTCATAAACTGGTTAAACAGGGTCAGAGTCATTTTGTGTCTGCATAGATCCTCCCCATCCTGCCAGGTCGCTTCATGTGTATTCATTAACTGTGTCACAAATCTACAAAAAGCAGCTGGCTTTGCTACCGGGTCTGGGGCGCTCTGTATTAATGCCATAAGGGTGTCTGCCGACCATGGTGCCCAAGTCCTTATTTGCATTCTACGAGTGACAGTAGGCGGGGCATTTGGATGGGCTGCTTGTCCAAATTCTGGATTGTTTACCTGAACAATGCGTGTATCAGTGCGTACGGGAGCTACAGTTTCTGGATGAGGTTTTTGTGCCCCACAATGCACACATTCTACTGCCCATTCTGGGTTTTGTGCTCCACAATCCTGACAAACCCATCCTCTCCCCTCAAGTACCGGATATATCTTGTGTGGTTTGCGTTCTACGTCAGTGTATGGGGGTGGGATGGCTGAGCTGGGAGCCTCGACATTTTTTGTTCTTCTATCTTTCATATCCCAACCATCACAATCTGGATTATACTTCTACCCCTCTTCTTTCGCTCTATTTGAGACCTTAATTAAGCATTGAACCTGACGCATCCATTGCTTCTCTAACACCTCTCCTTGTCTGTCCCTTTTTATTTCACTCCATACATCCGGGTCTAAGCCCGCTGCTCCTTTCACCTTAAATTTACGAAGGACATCCTTTAAGTCCTGTGCTTCGGTTTTCCCATAAATGTTTTTAATTATCTGTGGCACCGTATAGTGCGCCACAATTCCCTGACGGGGTTTTGTGTTCCTCTGGCCCATTCTAACAGTCCTGCCTAGGTAGCGTGGGGGACACTTAGTGTACAATATAATGCGGCTACAACATATACAAGAATGAATAATTACTTTATATGCTAGCCCAATAGCAAACCAGCTAAGTTACACTAGTTCCTCGTTGCCTTCCTCCTAGGGTGCTAGAATTCTAGAAACCTCTCCGGAATGAGATTTCTGAAACCGAATTACTTTATATGCTAGCCCAATAATAAATAATTACTTTATATGCTAGCCCAATAACAAACCAGAATGCGGCTACAACATATACAAAAATGCGGCTACATTCCTTTAAGTGGCCAGGTATCCGACTAGATCTCGGGACTTTGTTGAGACCTTATTCCCTCCCCGTATCTGGGAATCCCTCTCATACACTCTTATCCCTGCTTTATGGAGCAGACAGGGCTTATACTCTCAACCCGTCTATGGTTTATGAGTTAGATGTGAGGTTAAGCATAAGCGTCAGACCCCCAAGCTCACAAGCCCTCAGGTTCCCAATCGTGTGAGGTAAGGCGCATTCCGTTGCTTAGTTCGGCAATCCCCTTCTAACTCATACCATCCTTGACAAGGCTCATTCACTTTCTCAACAAGACAGACAAGACAAACACAGATAACAAAACAAACAAATAATTCCAGCAATATAAACTAAAATATGCAGTAATTCTAGACTCACCACTACAGAGGCTGGTGTTTTAAAACCAGGAGAACCGTAACTGACAGAACGGATAGGCACAAATCAGGGGAGCACAGAATATAAGAAAAATAAAGCTTTTTCTTACCTGCGCAGGTTTTTTGATCTGTGATTCCCGGAATGCCTATTCCTTTTTGTTCCGTCAGCCGCGTTCATCCACCTCTTGTAGTATCATCGGTGAGTCCCTGTTCTTCGGGCGCCAAAATGTTAGGTTCAACTTTTAAATAAGTTGCTTATAGTTTATATTGCTTTGCCAAATTATTGCTTCTATAAGAAACATGACACGGAGTCAGGTATGTCTGTATCACAGTTCTGAGCCTCCCCAAAAAGGACTGCTCCCTTTACTTCTTTTATAGGCAGTTCCAAAAGCAGTAATCTTATCGGCATTACCAAATGAGGTTAAGGTACAAAGAGTTTCTCATCAGCGAACATGTAATGATTATTCAGCAGTTCCAAATTCCATCTAGATACAGATTGATAGAACAATTGATACGTACACAGGTAAGAAAGGAGCACAAACAATTTAAATAGAAAAATTGATACGTACACAGGTAAGAAAAAACAGAAACAATTAAAGTGGAACTCTAAGTCATTATTTCAACCCTATCAAAAACTAGCAAAGTTTGCGCCCTCCCAATCCCCCACCTGTTGGAGAAAATGTGGTCACACTGGCACTACAGACCACATCTGGTGGTCCTGCTGCCCACTGCTATACCTATTCTGGAAATCCATTCAAGCCCTTCTCATGACCCTTACTGGCAATGACCCTTACTGGCAATCATACAAAAATCACCCCCCAGCTAGCATTATTGGGGCTGGGGCTGGATGCCTGGGAATCTCAACATCACCCCATCTTCACACATGTCTTAATCGCAGCCAGACTCGCCATAGCAAAAAGCTGGAACAGCACCTTGACACCTTCCCCGCAACTTATTCAGAACATTCTCAACCATAACCTTCAGATAGAACTCAAACCTTGCTTTACCAAAACTCCAGAAAGAATGGGCCCCGTGGCTAACATACTCCAACCTGGATCTCACCTCCTTACTTCAATATTGCCTCGACTACCACAATAACTCTGATAATGTCACTCTACTTCGAAGGCTTCTACTCTTATGCCACGTACACACGAGCGGACTTTACGGCAGACTTTGCCCGGCTGACTTTTCGACGTACTTTACAAAGGACTTTCTGAATGAACGGACTTGCCTACACACAATCCACCAAAGTCCGTCGAATTTGTACGTGATGACGTACGACCGGACTAAAACAAGGAAATTCATAGCCAGTAGCCAATAGCTGCCCTAGCGTGGCTTTTTGTCCATCGAACTAGCATACAGACGAGTGCACTTTTTGACCGGACTCCATTTGGACGGATTTATTTAAAACATGTTGCAAATCTAAGTCCGTCCAACTTTTGAGCAAACAAAGTCCGCTGGAGTCCACACACGATCAAATTGTCCGACAAAATCCAGTACGCCAGACCAAGTCTGCCGTAAAGTCCGCTCGTGTGTACGCGACATTATAGTCACCAACGGAATTACAAACCAACACACTACCATACACCCCTTATATCTACTAGCCCCCCCTAAATAGAATGGTCTCCCGGATCGCATAGTATAATAGTTCTTCGGTCTCGGTATATCTCGCACATACGCACCCTTTGGTTACTGTTTATTAACCTTCTCTTGTATTGTACTGACAATGTTCTACGAAATGCTTGCTTGTTTAACATTGCATCTTTTTTTCAATAAAAAACTCAAGTGAAAAAAATAAATAGAAAATATGCTAAAAGAAATTTATCGTCACCTATATCAACTTCCACGTATTTCTGCAATTCAAGTTTAAAAATGGAACAATGTTTCAGGTGATAATAATATGCTCTTCCACATGCACAGTGAGGACCAGCTCTGAGAAATATGCATTGTTCATGTCAGAGTTCTAGGGTTTATTAATCCTGCAGTGGACAAATCATTAGATAAGTTGGATGCCATATTGTTAAGCCATCTGAAATACTATTATTTTTCACAGATTCATTATTTATTACAGGTATTTATATAGCACTATCAATTTACACAACACTTTTTACACCCCCCATCCCTTTCTTGGTCAATACCATCAGCCTTTCCACGGTGATTGGATCAAGGAGTTGGTGCTACCTGTGTGAATATAAATACTGGGGTATCATCCTGACTGTACTTAAAACTGAAGAAGTGGCTTGGATCAGCTACAAAACATCTTCAACATTACAGAACAAGTACAGTTGAATGTGAATAACTACTACGAGCTATTCAGTTGGTATCACTGAAGCCTCCTATTGCATGATTTTGGGCTGTGTGACCTTCCCCCTGTAAACCTAAGGGCATAGCATTCAGAACCTGGGACCAAACTGGCCTGTAAAGTCTTAAATAACACAACTCAAGAAATAAGGAGACAACCATTCATGAGGATTTAGCAAGCACTATTTAGCATACAGATTGTGTTTTCCCTATGCGAATTTAAAGGGAACAGTCCAGGACTGCACACCCAGCTTCACTACTTAGTGAGTTACTGTCCTGGAACGAGTATGATGGACAAGAGTCATGACTGGATACATATTTTTCAAGGTCAGTGACTTCCTAAGTGATGAAACAAGGATATGCCCCTGAAACAAGCTTACAGTGACAGCTCCCAAATTTCTACCCTGACAGGCTCCCTTTAAAATGTTCACCTTTAGTTAAAACACAAATTCTGAAAACACCAGACATTTGTTGTTCATGTTTTCAATAGAGTGAGGAAGAGTTGAGTTTTATTGCTGCCTGTGTTTCGGTTGAAGATATTTCCTCCCTCTGTGGCCATTGGAACAGGAAGTCACCGAGATCTTTTCAGTAGGCATAGCAATTGAAGCAATTATGATGTAAAAAGCACAGCAAATCAGGCAGCTAATCAGAGTTTAGCTATTGGCAGTTTATTGCAGCAGATACTACTGCTATACTTTGCACATTATGCTTTTGCTTTACTGAAGTCTGAACAACCTTGAGTGAGTTTTTTCTATATATTACTAAATTTACTCATTTTGACTTCAACATAATAATTATAGCAATTATGTGCTTCTGTAGAAGCATTTACTGAACTTTGGATGGTTGCTATGTGCTTGTTTGTAATTACATTTTCAAGTCGTTTGTAAAAGTCAATTATATGTCTTTTTGGTCTCTCCACATTCTCTCAATGCTTTCATTGCATTAATAGATTCCAGAATGATTCACATAATAAGCATCTGGAATTCAGCAATACGAGCAGACAACAGAGGTGAGTGACTCAGGATGACAAGGGAGGCTCCTGACTTGCACCTCATAACCCCATACGGACTGCATTGGTATTATCATGAGGTGTCTTATGACCTAACTTGAGAATGACCTATATTCTCCTGGAATCCTTGATTCACTTGCTTATGTAATATATACAGCTATTGCATAGTCCTGTCCACATTCACAAATGCTCTCAACCATTAACTACACTGTCATTAGCAAAAGATGGTATATTATTGCTGGCATAAAATTGTGGTACTGCTCCAGAGTAGTATTTTACGACAGGTCGCTATCTATCTTGAACTGCAATTAAAACTCCGTAAAATATATTAATTGGGCTTAAAGTAGACATAACCCCCAGCTAAATGACATTAAAACGTTTCACTTTTTTACCCTTTGTTGCTGATCTCCTGCAGCCACTCCTGAGTACATGTGTAGCAGAGTGCCCATTTACTCACCATGCTCAGATGCAAGCACAGGCCCCTTTAACTAATTTTTTCCACAATTCCCTGGGTTCCTGGATAGGTTTCTCGAGAGGCCACGCCTGATGAGGCAGAGGTAGCTGGAAAAGTGATCTGTAACCAGGTGAGAGGACCTCCACTCTCAGGACCGGCAAATGTGCTCCCAAAAACCCAGCCACTGTGAGAAGCCCTTCTTCAATTGCTACCAGAGTACTCCAGGTGCAGTGTGGTTCCCCCCATCCCTGATCCTCGAGCCTTGAATCATTCCAGCTGTTGGCCTGTGTTATCGGAGGTACCCTGAACTTCACTGTGAAGAGTGCTGTCTATGAGGAAAATCACAAGTAGCTGCTTGTGTTCTGAACTGTTTAGATTGTAGATTCTCAGCTAGACTCTTTGTTGTTATAGAGCCTTATAGAGACTATGCTATGCAGCCATGTTTCCCTGATTGAGCGACAGAGACATTGTTGTAGAGAGTCTACAGGTGAAACTCGAAAAATTAGAATATCGTGCAAAAGTTCATTTATTTCACTAATGCAACTTAAAAGGTGAAACTAATATATGAGATAGACTCATTAAATGCAAAGCAAGATAGTTCAAGCAGTGATTTGTCATAATTGTGATGATTATGGCTTACAGCTTGTGAAAACCCCAAATCCACAATCTCAGAAAATTAGAATATTGTGAAAAGGTGCAATATTCTAGGCTCAAAGTGTCCCACTCTAATCATCTAATTAAGCCATAACACCTGCAAAGGGTTCCTGAGCCTTTAAATGTGGTCTCTCAGTCTGGTTCAGTAGGAATCACAGTCATGGGAAAGACTGTTGACCTGACAGTTGTGCAGAAAACCATCATTGACACCCTCCATAAGGAGGGAAAGCCTCAAAATGCAATTGCAAAAAAAGTTGGATGTTCCCAAAGTGCTGTATCAAAGCACATTAATGGAAAGTTATCTGGAAGGGAAAAGTTTGGAAGAAAAAGGTGCACAAGCAGCAAGGATGACTGCAGCCTGGAGAGGATTGTCAGGAAAAGGCCATTCAAAAGTGTTGGGGACTTTCACAAGGAGTGGTCTGAGGCTGGAGTCAGTGCATCAGGAGCCACCACACACAGACTGATCCTGGAAATGGGCTTCAAATGGCATATTCCTCTTGTCAAGCCACTCCTGAACAAAAACAACGTCAGAAGCGTCTTATCTGGGCTAAAGAAAAACAGACCTGGTCTGTTGCTCGGTGGTCCAAAGTCCTCTTTTCTGATGAGAGCAAATTTTGCATCTCATTTGGAAACCAAGGACCCAGAGTATGGAGGAAGAATGGAGAGGCACACACCGCAAGATGCTTGAAGTCCAGTGTGAAGTTTCCACAGTCTGTGTTGACTTGGGGAGCCATGTCATCTGCTGGTGTTGGTCCACTGTGCTTCATTAAGTCCAGGGTCAACGAAGCCATCTACCAGGAGATTGTGGAGCACTTCATGCTTCCTTCCACAGACAAGCTCTATGGGGATGCTGACTTCATTTTCCAGCAGGAGTTGGCACCTGCCCACACTGCCAAAAGCACCAAAACCTGGTTCAATGACCGTGGGATTACTGTGCTCGATTGGCCAGCAAACTCGCCTGACCTGAACCCCATAGAGAATCCATGGGGCATTGCCAAGAGAAAGATGAGAGACATGAGACCGAACAATGCAGAAGAGCTGAAGGCCGCTATTGAAGCATCTTGGTCTTCCATAACACCTCAGCAGTGCCACAGGCTGATAGCTTCCATGCCATGCCGCATTTAGGCTGTAATTGTTGCAAAAGGGGCCCAAACCAAGTACTCAGTACATATCCATGCTTATACTTTTCAGAGGTCCGATATTGTTTTATGTACAATCCTTGTTTTATTGATTGCATGTAATATTCTCTTTTTCTGAGATTGTGGATTTAGGGTTTTCATGAACTGTAAGCCATAATCATCACAATTATGACAAATCACGGCTTGAACTATCTTGCTTTGCATGTAATGAGTATATATTAGTTTCACCTTTTAAGTTGCATTAGTGAAATAAATTAACTTTTCCACGATATTCTAATTTTTCAAGTATCACCTGTATGTTTGTGCAGCTTTCATAATCTGTTTTGTATTATTCTGCAGTGTATGCATGCTCTTTGCCATCCTGAACTTTTTTGGCACTGTATACTCATTTGTAACCACAGCTGCTGTCAGGTATAACCCGTGTTCTGGCTTACACAGTTATTAGTGCCAGTCCTGGCCTGATCTTAGGATCTTGGTCTGTTGATGGGACCTGCATTTGACCTGTAAACTTCCTTTGTAGGACCTTACCTTTTATCAAGTAATGTACATCTATAAAAACCTAACCTGGTGGCAATTTCTTTACTGTATAAATACAATATTTTTTTTTACATATAAACACTTGATACAGGCTACACCAATGACATAGCATTCCCAGAGCACTCTGGGCCTTCTAAAGAGAGAGCGCAGCAGAAGTCGTTTAAATGTATTCACTCTGTTGAAAACCTCATATTTTCAATGTCTTTTTTGTACATCCATGGGTTGAATATTTTCCCCATGAATGTACAAAACAGACATTGAACATATGCAGCTTATTGACAATATAAATGGTCATCAGACATATAAGTTCCTGTACATCTCAACATCGCCTCCCACTTTAGCGGGGGTCCAAATTTGGGTTCACCAAATTGACTAAGCTTATATAAAGCGGACAGCAAAAGCAATGAAATGTGGTGAGTTCTATATACACCAAATATATTATATGATATTAATGTGGGCTGTAGATCCCTAGTCTAATAATTTGTGATACTGTATGTTGGGCTATGAGCAAGGAGGTGAGATGTCATTTGACAAATTTTTATCTTTATATATATATTTTTTTTACAATTATTTTGTGAAATGCTGTATAATAAATGCGTTTTTTTTTTACAAAGATACATGTGTATATCTCTAAGGGAGGGATTTTTGTTTGAACAACTGAAACACATGTAATGATAGTACACTGAGATAGGATGATAATCCATATGCCTAGCTTTTATACTTTACAAAATGTTCACACAAAATTAGGAATTTCCCTTAAAAAATGACAGTGCTGTTATTTGACTTGTAGGGTATAAAGCTTTTATTACATCTTTTTTCACACGAGTTTCTGCCCCTTCCTTCCTAAATGCGTGTGAAAGAGACCTTAAAAAGTTATTGCGTCATTCTTGTAAAGTGGATGGACAAAGAATACAGGTGTACATTTACAACTATGAAATTATTTAAACCTGTGGTACTTTAGTCCCATGCACCTTGATGAATATGTATTTATTATTAAAGTTTTGCACAGTTATACAAAAAATGTGGTGAATCCAAAATACAAAAAAATAAAAATACCAAAATACAAAATAAAACCATACCACACAGTTGAAGCGGTCTCAAGTGATCCAAGCGTAGTAGTAGCAACACAAAGAAACTTACCTCACCCACACCCTGATAAATATTGTGGAACTTACTGGTGTTATGTACGCTTTACAAAGACATATCTGCTTTTTGATGCAGTTTTTTTCTTCTAATCAATCTTGATTAGAAATTAAACATTGGTTTTTCATTCTGGCTTTGAATTTGAGTTCAGGTATAGTAGCATCCCTTTGATCTTTGATCTAAAAACCTAAATGAGGAAGCTCTCGTTTTTCTAAAGCACCACAGGGCTTACATATGAAAATTTTTCCAACCTCTTATCAGATCTTAAGTCTGTTGTTAGGCCAAGTTTTCTGTGTGGGCCAAAAGCAATGGTCTTTTTGCACCCCATTATAAATGGAACACTGAAGTACAATGCTGTTTACTTACAGAGTGCTCATGAACTAACTTGAAGAAAAGAAAGTAAATGAGCAGGAGAGTAATATAACTTTTAGAGTGACAGTGAAAATCAGGTGACATTCAGTTTTGTATAAAGGAACATGAACGTTGTAAGCATTGTGACACCATATGGGTTTGATTTGTTTCTTCAAAGAAAGAATTGCATTTTTTATGTACTAAACATTTTTGTGTGAGTTTCCTCCTAGTTTTCAGGCATGTAATAACATATGAAACTTTTCCTAGAAGTAATTAGCTATTAAAATTGTTTTCTTTTGCAATATTAAAGTCCAATTCCAGTCTCATCTCCTCACTACCACCATCGTATTTAGAAATTCATATGTATACATACCTTTCAGGTATCTTCTGGCCAGTTACATGACAAGCAGGATCCTCTCCTTCCTACAGTGGTGGGTACTCCTGAATTCTGCACATAACAGAGCAAATGTCACAATAGCATCATACCCTAGTGATCCAAAGCCAATGTGATAATATGATGCCCTGGAATTGCCGAAAATGGGTTGACTGACACTGGAAATCATTCAACCCTAAAGAGGTCCAAAGGACACTGGAGCATGGCAAGGGTGAGCATTGCATGGCAACCTATTCCTTTTAATACAAAAGGAGTACGATTAAGAAAAAAAAATGGATATGGTCTTTATGCAAACAAAAAGATGTTTCCCCTTATAAACCTATTTCCAAGATGCCAACCCAGCAAGAAAACCATATACTGCATATACCATGCTTATCTTACCTATTGCACTGCTCTCCTTCATACTGCCTGCCATCATACCCTTCCCACTCCTCTTCTGCACATACTGCCCACTGTCATACCTTCTACACTTGTTGAGCATTGTTTGTTATGTTCCCAACTTTTCCCTTTCTAGAACAGGCACACTTTTGCTAATAGTGATAACTACATTTAATGTGCTTTTTTTTAAAATTATTTAATTTATCCTGTTGCATTTGTGGCAGTTCACTGCAATTTCTCCCTTAAATAAACAGCGATAGGAAGACTGTAGGCAGGTGCAGGCGACTTTCTCCACTGATGGTGCTCATCCGCAGTGGCACTGCAGTTGAAGAAGGATTCAAGAGGAACATGGCTCCTCTATGAGTTCCTGGGTCACTGGAGAAGCTATCCCATTGGATGCTGCTGCCCCATGTGACTTATACAGCCATCTTGTGTCAGGCAGAGCCTTTTAAAGGCCCTGGCTCCTAGGTTTGGCATGCATTTGCGAGTTGGTAGAGTAGGGACAGGTACCCTGTCTGGTAGGGACAGAACTAGCAACAGGGAAAGGTTCCAGACAAGGAGAGAAAGCATAGGGTTCGCTACTTCTCTGGACATCTGCTTGCTTGCATGCCAGACTGCCAGGCCACATTCTGCCCCTCTCTACAGACACTGTCAGTTGGCCCGAAATTGCTCGGTACACGCTGTTGGATCTGTGCGTGTTCTCGGCTAGGCTGCCTTCCCACTAGGTTATTTGCTATTAAGTTCTTTCATTGCACTGGGACTGTGGAGGTTGATTTACTAAAACTGGAGTGTGCAAAATCTGGTGTAGATCTACACAGAAACCAATCAGCTTCCAGGTTTTACTGTCAAAGCCTAACTAAACAAGCTGAAGTTAGAAGCTGATTGGCTACTATGTAGAGCTGTTCCAGATTCTGAGTGCTCCAGTTTTAGTAAATCTCCCTCTGTGTGTCTTATTGCCACTGCACCATGCTGCGCCTCACCTATAAGAAAATACTAGAGATGTGAAGGGAGGACACAGGAAAACTGAAAATCAGAGGTTAGAAGGTTGAAGAAATAGAGGAAAGGATTATATGGAGAGTATTTATGGATGGAGACAAAATGTAGATTCAAGAAGAATGATCATTATCATCAGTGCCACCACTATTTTTTGTCAGGTTTATAGGAAATAACAGTTTAGCAGAAAGAGGTGAAACCTAGGCAGGTAGCCTGGAAGATGCAGTTTATCCAAAAATGGAACTCTATCTACCCATATTGGGTGTCCTCACTGCGTGAAACATATATTGGAAAATGGCCAACGTGCAAGATATAGTATGTATGCAGTTCCTTTTTGGAGAAAAAAAACCTCCTAAATCTCCTACAGGGAAAACCAAAATTTCTTCCAGATGCCTATAAATAAGTTGGAATGTGGCCAGGGATTAAATTGAGAGCATCTCAGCAATGTCTGAATTGACAGTTGACCTAATTGTGGTTGCATGACTCTAGTCTCGGTGCTGTACGCAGAGCCAGGGTTAGTCATCAGTATAACCTGGTTTGTTAATATCAGGCTATTTTTACACCCCGACAGTAGAGAAAACACATTCTATACAGGGGTGCAGATGCCTGTTCCCTGCTCAGGAGGAACATTCTTGGCACATTTGTAACTCTAGAGGGTTCAACTCTTTTGCTCTGGAAGAAGTTCCAAGTTATCCATGTTATCCAACTTAGGCACATGACATGGGCAGCCAAGAGTTTTCAAAAACCTGTCTACAACAACGACAGTATTTTACTGCTTACTGCTTGAGTGAAGTCAAGCCATTATAAGAGAATTCCAAGTCAAACACATTATCAAGTAATACATTTGTAAAGTGAGCAACTATTTACATGTGCCTGCTTGTAGTTTCTAGATTATGTGTAAAACAAAGGTACCAACTGATCAAGTTTAGGGTTATCATTATGAAATGAAGCTTGCCTGTGGATCAACGTGCTACTGTGTGTAATTGACAAAAACCTCTATGCATGTGCGGTTCATGCGTTTTTGAGGCCCGTTTTCCAGTGCATATTGTGTGTTTTCATGCATGTTTTTGGTGCATTTTAATGCGTTTTGCATTTTTGGGATGTGTTAATGTTGTTAGGAGGAGTTGTTTGTTGTCATGCAAGAAACCGCACCAAAAAATGCATGTACATGTATTTTCCATGAGTTTTTGATGTGATTTAATTGAAGTCTATGAAGCCAAAAATGCACCGGGCGTGCTGCGTGTAAAAAAGTCTGTGCGCCGTTCAAAAAAATGCACTGGTGGAAACTGCATAGATGTTAACGTGACTCATAGGAACTAATGTGAAATGGACTGTAGTGTGTTTCTGCAAATCTGCAAATGCACTGCAAAACGCAAAGATGTGAGCCTATCCTTAGCTTTAATAGCAAATGTGCACTTACCTCCAGGGAATGATCTGTAATTTTCAGTACAAATATTTCCGCGGCTCACAAAAAACAACTGAACATACTCTATATATAGGTCCTATTCTGAATTATTTTCTCCCACCTTGCATACTTGTACTGGGTCAGTTACTCGTAAAATAGTAAAGCCACTGAATCAGCATGACAGTCAGGTAACTAGCATTTACAAAAGGATGTGTTTCTTTAGTACAGGTTTCCTCTAGGGCCCATGTCAACAAGCTTTAGTTAGCCTCAGATGGGGCTGGTTCACATGAGCTGCGGTTTTTGCATTTGGATCATTCGTCAGAGAGCATTTGACAGGCAGTAAGGAGCGTTTGTATCACCTTCTGATAGCCTGCTTTAACCTCTTGATTTCTGCATAGCGCACCGCAACCAGGCTCCCTTTTACACTTGCAACGGTGTCTACTTCCCCCCTGAAAAAAAGCAATCTGCTAGGGATTGCTTTTCAAAGAACAGTGAAATGAGGTTTGCAAGCATTCAGGAAGGTATGGCTTTTTTTGTTATTGCCGAATGACAACTTTACATTGCAGTATCACACCACAACTGCGATCCAAGTCTCTGGCTCGTGATTGTGGTGAGGCCCCATTCACTTACATAGGAGAATTTGACAGGGGTGCTGCCTATCAAACTCAGCATTAAACATTAAAATTGCTGCAATGCAATGCATGGCGACAGCAGCAATGTGTACCGCTCCAAGGTGCACCATGTGCTTTTGTAGGTAGGTGCTGGGGGGCAGTAAAAATACATATCACCTGTTTTTACTGCCCCCCTGGCCACCTGTGTGAAAGCAACCTTAAGGCTCCATTAACACTTGTGAAACATGTCATGAAACTTTGGACATCAAAGTCGCATGACAAGTCGTTCCGTGTGTTTTCCAATGATAACCATTCATATATGTGCAACTTAAAGGTGCAGCGATTTCAAAAAGTTCATGCACTACTTTGGTCCGACTTTCATGCAACCTGAGGGCCATAGACTTCAATGTTAATCCTCAAAAGTTGCATGAACGTCATATCTGAACATTATACAATGCAGCAGTTATGCAACAGTTGTCCATTATCACTGTTCAAAGTCGTATCCAAGTTGCACCTATCCAACGTTGTACTCCAAAGTTCGCTCAACTTTGGAGTCGTACAAGTGTGAATGGAGTCTAAAGAAGAACTACACTCCCCTGCTCTATTTTTTTAACCCCCCTCCCTTATACCTGTAACCATAATTGACCTTGATTCATATACACTCCCACCAATCGGATTCAATGTTGCCCTGCTGTGATCCACTGCTCAGCTGCTGCACCACCATCTTTGGTGACACAGAAGCTGGCTGCTTCATCCAGGGTTGGGTAACCATCAGGTTACGCAAGAATGGCGGTGGGGGGGTGGACCCAACGAAAAATAGAGTAAGTAAATTAAAACAAAATTAGTGTTTTATATTGCGGATGGTGTGCAGATAACTAAAGTGGACCTGGGAAGTGAAGGTCTGCTCTAACTGTACTGATTGCTTTTATATATAATAGCAGGACATTTATAAAACTTGCTGAAATTTACCCATTTTTTTTTCTACCATTTTTCCAAATAAATTGTGTTTTTTCGGTTAAAGTGTTACTAAAGTCCCTATTGTGATTTGTAATATAATAGGGCTTACTTTTAGGTAAAATGAATATCTTCTAAACGTGTGCCATTTTGGGAGTTATTCACCCTGGACGCAGCTAGTGACGTCACCGGCGCATGCGCTCTGAAGGTCCGGCATACTGTGCCAGACCTTCAGAGCACCGCACCGTAACCGAGGGCTCCCACACACATGCGCGGGAGTGACGTCATCACAGCTTTGGTCACTCACACAGCTGGAGTCCGCGAACCCGGAAGAAAGACCTGGGAAAGATGGTAGCCCTCTCAGCAGTGACAGCATGCTGCTGGAGGGCTTCATTTTAAGGTAAGTATTTCATAATGTGCTAGCACATTATGTTATTATTTTGCAGGGGAAAGTTTTTTTGTTTGTTTTTTTATTTTGGCGGTTTACTTCCGCTTTAAGCTGATACAGTTACCCATTTTTCCTTACACTGGAGTACTGCTTTTATTCAAGGTTCACAATCAGACACATTATGAAACATGTTAAATAGTTTCATTAATCTGTAGTTATGACATAGCATTTCATAAGTGCCAATGTTTTAATCTTTTACAAGGGATGGTTAAATAAATTATGGTCAATATTAAAGAATCTCTCTTATTACCTGCCAGACACAAATATATCAAATGGATGAACTGATTGTACATTCCCAGTTTAACAGCTAGAACTCCATTAATTGCAGTGATTAATGATACCAAACATTCCTGAGATATTTGCAGCATTTCTTCTACCATTAATAAGACAATAATGGCCCAGATAGTATGCACAGTAATGTTGGATGTGAACATAGTGACCTGCTTTCCTGCATTATTCAGCCTGAAGGAATGGCTCTTTCACTGGACTCCTTCACCAGAAGAAAATTCCTGATTTCAGGTCCTGGTATTTCAGTTTGGGCTGGGCTCAGCTTTATTAGGCTGTTCTGGGACATTGTTAAAATTAATGTAATACATTCATTAGCTGCTTTCATAGTTATTGCCTCTGCAAATATATCATTTAAATGATTTAACCAATTCCTGTACATGGCCTGTCTAGTAGCCACAACAGGAAATTTCCAAGCTGAACATTGTTATTATATTATTAAACAGGATTTAAATAGTGCCAACAGATTGTGCAGCGCTGCCAGTAAATGATGCATGAAAAGTTGAGGTTGAGTTAGCTACTGTGTAATATGTATAAAGGGGCAAAAGGGGCAATAGCTGCAGGCCCTCTGCCAGAAGCGGCCCTCTCTATAAAAATCTAATAATTAAATCTAATAAGCAAAATGATTGTAAAAGTTGTCATAAAAAAACAAAAAATACAAACATGTTATACTTACATGCTCTAAGCAAAGGTTTTGTACAGAGCAGCAACGATCCTCATCTTTTTGAGTCCCCTATCAGCGGTCCTGGCTTCTCCCCCTTACAAAGTGTCCCCAATAGCACACAGAGCACGGCTCGGCTCCCCCTGCTCTCTCCTCATTGGCTCACTGGTTGTGATTGACAGCAGCAGGAGTCAACGGCTCACCCTGCTGTGTGAGCCAATGAGGAGAGAGTACCCCAGGAGAGTCACTGCTCTCGTGCACATCACTGGATCGAGATGAGGCTCAGGTATGTATAAGAAGGCATTATGGTAAAAAAACCTTCTGCCTTTAGAACAACTTTAAATTAGTTACTTACAATAAAATTTATGTTGGGAAACAATCTCTCTCTTGCAATCATCTGTAATTTTTTTTTTTTGACTAGTATATTGTATCAGTTTTAGACATGTTTTGGTGGCTCAAGCAAACCACACAAGTCCACTTACTCCCTAAAGTGGTTGTAAACTTACGGCATGAAATATGAGCAAAGCATAACCCCCTATAGTTTGTACTTGTCTCAATAAGAGCTCTAAATGTCATTTCTACCTGTTGCTCCTTTCCTCTGAATCACTTCTGACACGTTTTCCTGACACCAAGAGAAAAAAGGTGACAGGGGAGGGACCGCCAGCTGATTAACAGCCTCAGCTCTATCCCTGCATGCTGTGTGAAGGGGGGTGGTCCCTTCCCTCCAATCAGCTGTCAGACCTCTCATCACTGAGCTCTGCAGAGTGTAATGTCAGCGCTCCACCCCCTTTTTTTCTGACAGATCAGACAAGCTTAATAAATTCTGCACTTTGAATAGCTGCAGAGAAGAGAATACTGCAGATAAACAGATGCCACCTATGTAGGAGGATTTGTTTCATCTCTGTGTATCACCTGAGGCCGGTCACTTCACTGGGTATATGTAAGTGTTTACAACCACTTTATGAAAGGTAGCCTATGATTGTGAATGTGCATGCATGTACAACCTCATAATCATTTTGGGCATGCTGTATCTCATTGTGACAAAGGACTTCAGGCATAGCTATATGGAGAAGTGGAGGGATGAATCTGTGCTCTGCTTTATTTATAACAGAAGGCAAAGAGATACAGGAAAACTTGTGAAAAAGAGGCTAAAGCTCCACTTGCTGGTTGAACAGGAGAATACCAAAGCAATATTTCATATTTCCCTGCCTAATTAAACAGAAAAATGCTGGTTAATTTCTTTCTTTTTTTTTTAGTGACCATAAAAACGAAAGTTTATGTACAAAACTCTACACATTTCCTGTTAAATGACAGTCAACAAGACTCCTCTATGAGATTACTGTATAGGAAATCAGAAAATACTGATCCATGCTCTGCCATCTTGCTGTAAATATACGCAGTTATAATATGCATGCGCCTATGAAAAGGCATTTTAAAGTGCATTACTGCAATGCATGGCAAATGGTAGCAATGTGTGCACCGTGGTGCATTGCAGTGCCACTTTTATTGTAATACCGCACACTGCTTCGTACACAATGCAGCACCACACAGATGTTGCATGTTCTTTTCCCAGCTTTGCAGTGTGTTCACATCCAATGCAAAATGAAGGGGTTGCCTTACAATGCAGCATCTACATGTGAATGGGATCTAATATCATCATCTATGAATTATACTTTAAGCAGGTCAGCTGATATTTTATGTTGAATGGTTCTTTAAGTCCTTTGCTAATCCACCACTGCTACAACACTCAAGGAAGTCATATGTACTGGAATTCAGCTATATAAAAGCATCACTAAAATGATGACTATTTTAAACCTGGGAGATAAAGCCTTTACTGCTAGCATGATGGAATAAAATCGACATGAAAAAAAACCTGAAAACCAGTGAAGTATTTTATTGCTCCATTTTGCATGCTGTTGCTCATCGCTAGTGCATTCCGGAGGTGTGGGAAAACTTCATGTAAAGAATATTTAACAAGCTTGGGCGTATATCCATGGAATCTGAGCAGGTATAAGGATTGGGAGGAGGCTGTTCCTGTGTACCTTATGTAAGAAGGTACTACTGCGGAATATGATGTGTTTTTTTTATGTCATCCTGATATGAGTTACTTCATCTCCAGGCATTGTGAACTTTTAACATACTGAAGAATCCAGCCTCTCAACCTCTCCCTCCTTGGCATGCTAATTAACAGCTTCTAAATTGCAGGCTTAAATATACAAATACTATCATTGTATTATGGCCCATTTCCGAGATATTATGACAAAAACTTATTTGCATCATATTTGCATCATTGCATCATGCAGTAGTTTGTCTTAAGTTACTATTATATAAGTCAGTTTAGCATTTGCATACCTTGCAAGTATTTATCTGTTGTCATATTATATCAGTGGCGGCTTGTGCCCAAAATTTTTGAGGGGGGCGCAAACAAACTGAAAAAAAAACCCATCAATTGCAGCCACTGTGCCATCAAACCCAGCCACTGTGCCATCAAATGCAGCCACTGTGCCATCAAACGCTGCCACTGTGCCATCAAACGCAGCCACTGTGCCCATCAAACGCAGCCACTGTGCCATCAAATGCAGCCACTGTGCCATCAAACGCAGCTACTGTACCCATCAACTGCTTCCAGTGTGCCCATAAATTGCTATCAGTGTGCACCATCAAATGCTGCAGTGTGCCCATCAATTGCCGCTACTGTGCCCCATCAAATGCTGCCAGTGTGCCCATCAATTGCCGCTACTGTGCCCCATCAAATACTGCTTGTGTGCCCCATCAATTGCCGCTACTGTGCCCATCAAATGCTGCCAGTGTGCCCATCAATTGCCGCTACTGTGCCCCATCAAATGCTGCCAGTGTGAATCGCCCAGCACTTACCTGTCTTGCAGCGAGTCAGTGGCGGTGTCCTGCACACTCCTCAATGTCTTCTTCCGTCCTCTCTATCAAGTGTCCAATCACAGCGCCTGACTTTTCAGCCAATCAGGTGACAGGTAACAGACCCAAGCACCTGATTGGCTGAGAGGCGGTTCAGTGTTAGCAAAGCGAATGCCTTCGCTTTGCTAACACACAGCTGAGTGAACAGTGAACGCACAGCATTGCGCCTGCTGTTCACCTTTTTGGGCGCCTATTAGAGCCTACGGCTCTAATCAGGTGCTTCCAAAAAACACCCCCGCTGCTGTAATTCAGGTGCCCGGCGCCCGAAAAGGGGGTGTCAGCGGCGACCATAGATAGATTCATGCAATGCATGAATCTATCTATGGTGATAGAGCGGTGCCAAGAGAGAGGGGGGCGCTCCTGCGCCCTTTATAGGCGCACCACCACTGTATTATACCCTGGAATAGAGAATCTGTGGGGTATTGTTAAGAGGAAGATGAGAGGCACCAGACCCAACAATGCAGACCAGCTGAAGGCCGCTATCAAAGCAACCTGGGCTTCTATACCACCTTAGCAGTGTCACAGGCTGATCGCCTCCATGCTCGCCGCATTGATGCAGAAATTCATGCAAAAGGAGCCCCGACCAAGTACTGAGTGCATACTATACTGTACATGGACATACTTTTCAGTAAGCCAACATCTCTGTATTAAAAGTCCTTTTATTATTGGTCTTATGTAATATTCACATTTTCTGAGATACTGAATTTTGTGTTTTCAATAGATATAAGCCATAATCCAAATTAAAATAAAGAAATGCTTGAACTATATCACTCTGTGTGTAATGCATCTATATAAAATATAGGAGTTTCACTTTTTGAATAGAATTACTGAAATTAAAAAAAAAATTTTGATGATATTCAAATTTTATGAGATGCACCTATAAATTTGCCTTCTCCCCGTCACTTGTGATCCACTTCCCCTGATCATCTTTTATGTGGCCAATATGTTCTGACCTTTTTACTATTAATAAGTTTAAAAAAATGTAAAAAAAAAATTTTTTCTCCTCAGCAATGTGTTTTTTGTATTTTAGTTTACCTGCCCTGATTGCACAATTGCATTTTTTTAATGCACTTCTTGTAGTTTTAAAATGCTGTTAGTGACCCTTCGGCCTTATATTTTTTAAAGCTGAATACCAGTATTAATTATATGGAGAAGAAACAGGAATTTTATTGGCAGTTTTAGGAAATAACAGTTGGCTGCAAATCAAAATAAAATGCAAATATGTAAAATCATTAGAATACAAAAGTACTTATGTGGCAGTTATATAATTGTAGCACCCTCTAGTGTGTGCTAAACGTAGTGCAGGGTGTGTTAGAGTTTAGAGTAGGTAATTTTTAGTTTGCCACAGAGCTAAATCTGAGGCACGGAATCTGGGTCAGGGTTTAGTGAAGTTCAGGGCTAGATGACTCATCTTGACAGCTCCTCTTGTGTCTCCTCCTGGTCTAGAAGGTTGAAGAATCTTCTAGAATTAGTGGGTGTAGGTTAGGAGGCCTTAAATATCTATGAGGCCTCGGCCAATCCCCAGTAGTGGGCTGGCAGGGGGCAGAGCTTACCTCATAAATAGACATGAACCATGCTACCAGGGAGTCGGGTGGAAGATGGAGATGGAGTGCTAAGGGGGCTGTCAGTGGTCCTCAGGGGTGCCCTCTATTCTGGTGGAGGGTGTCCTTGCCTTGGGCCAGTGCTCAGGTGCTGAAAGGATCCTGCCATAACAGATGGGAGGAAGCCCTTCCTGGAGCAAGAGAGGACAGAGTGAGTGGATCAACACTGTTGGGGACTAACAAGGGGAAAGACTGCCACATGTAGCCAGTCTTCCTGAAGACAGCGATGTGCTTAAGTATACATTCTTCCCTGAGAGGTCTCCGAAGAGTTAGCCTGGAGGGCTGGTGAAAGGGGCAGCTGCAGCCAAATGGGTTGATGCAAATTGTGGACAAGGAAAGATTACTCCTGCGCTTGTGAGGGTCTGTTTGGGTTTGAGAAAAGTAGTATTGTGAAATTATAGCAAAGCTGAAAGAGATGGTGTTGCATGTCCCGCTGCCCAGAAAATGACCCCGGGGTGGTCAGGTAAGGCTATATGGAGAGTGATGGATGAAGGGCGCGTGATCAGTTGCTCACATCAAAAAGTATAAAATTTATTCATATGTAAATAAAAGCCAATAAAGGCAAATAAAAGCAATTAAATAATGCCAATACTACGTATCAGTACAAACAGGTAACAAAATATAAAAAACATGGAAATTTAAAGATAAAAATGGGTTAAAAGTATCATGAGCCCATATTGAGGCGGGTGTTTAGAGTTGGCTGACGCGTTTCGAGGATAACCTCTTCATCAGAGCCTTTGAGAACCAGGGCGCAGTCTCTATGGGCCAGTAGGCCAAAATCTGTACATCAACATAATGGCTAGTTGGAAAAGATGGCCTGAAATGGGGAATATGGTTTTCTGTGTTCCATACCAGTCCACGTATAAGCGTTCTAGGTGGAGCAGAATAGCACTTATACGTGGACTGGTATGGAACACAGAAAACCATATTCCCCATTTTTAGGCCATCTTTTCCAACTAGCCATTATGTTGATGTACAGATTTTGGCCTACTGGCCCATAGAGACTGCGCCCTGGTTCTAAAAGGCTCTGATGAAGAGGTTATCCTCGAAACGCGTCAGCCAACTCTAAACACCTGCCTTAATATGGGCTCATGATACTTTTAACCCATTTTTATCTTTAAATTTCCATGTTTTTTATATTTTGTTACCTGTTTGTATTGATACGTAGTATTGGCATTATTTAATTGTTTTATTTGCCTTTATTAGCTTTTATTTTCATATGAATACATTTTATACTTTTTGATGTGAGCAACTGATCACGCACCCTTCATCCATCACTCTCCATATAGCCAAATGGGTTGGCAGTGCCTGAAGAGGTGGTGCTGGGATCAGTAGCCACAGAGGAGAAGTAAAAGCTGTTTCACTATATTTTTGCTACACCACCAAGGGCCTATGATTTCCTGCCTGTAAAGGGCTATTGCTAAAATCTGACTGGGAGCCTGTCAGATTATTCCGCAGTGATTCAGCTGGAGCAAGCAAGCAAGTGTGTGCAGGAGAACAGTAAAATGAGACTGTATATAGACTGTATATAGGAAGATGTGCCTGAAGTTGTTGCTGACGTTTTGCTGAAGTCAAGTGGGCATCCCATAACCTCCCATCCCTACCCAAGTTATTATCCCTCAATAAATAACAAAAACAAAGTCACAGACTGTTTTCTGACTCTGGGGTGCTTGTGAAAACTTGGTGTGCCTGGTTGTGCAGGAGTGGAGAACCTAAGTTCATCTGTAGTCCCTACGGGAGTGTGCTACATACTGTACATCATATAACATACCAAATATAAACTGAAGCTGTCTGCCATTTGAAACTTTTGGAAGTAGTCATGCCTAACAACATAAACCATAAAATGTGTGCTATTACCTTTGTTAGTGAAGCTAATTAACCACTTCAATACCGGGCCATAGTCATATGACGTCCGCAGATGGGATCTCCCATCCTTGGCTTCTCGCTGCTCCTGTGGGCCCCCAGGGGCCAGCAGCGCGGCGATCGGGGATAAGGTGTGTCCCTCGGACACAGCCCATCCCAGATCTGTGTAAAGAGCCAATAAAAAATGTCTCTTTACCACGTGACCAGCTGTGTCCAATCATAGCCTGGTTACATGTACTGTCCAGGTGCACGTCGCTCGTGCACGCCTCTAGGGCATGCGCAGAACAGCGATCAGGGACAAGGCTTGACACCCTGACATAGCCCAACTCCGATCGCAGTAAAGAGCCAATGAAAGTGATTGCCCCCCCCCTAATAAATAGGACCTGTCACCACCCATCAATGTACCTGTCACCAGCCATCAAAGTAACTGTCACCACCCATCAAAGTACCTGTCACCACCCATCAAAATACCTGTCACAGTTCATCTGAGTACCCGAGTACCTGAGTACCTGTCACAGCTCATCTGAGTACCCGAGTACCTGTCATAGTCCATCTGAGTACCCGAGTACCTAAGTACCTGTCACAGTCCATCTGAGTACCCGAGTACCTGAGTACCTGTCACAGCCCATCTGAGTACCCAAGTACCTGTCACAGCCCATCTGAGTACCTGAGTACCTGTCACAGTCCATCTGAGTATCCGAGTACCTGTCACAGCCCATCTGAGTACCCGAGTACCTGAGTACCTGTCACAGTTCATCTGAGTACCCAAGTACCTGAGTACCTGTCACAGTCCATCTGATCACCCAGGTACCTGAGTACCTGTCACAGTCCATCTGAGTACCCGAGTACCTGTCACAGCCCATCTGAGTACCCGAGTACCTGAGTATCAGTCACAGTTCATCTGAGTGCCTGAGCACCTGTCACAGTCCATCTGAGTACCCGAGTACCTGTCACAGCCCATCTGAGTACCCCAGTACCTGAGTACCTGTCACAGTTCATCTGAGTACCAGAGTACCTGAGTACCTGTCACAGTATATCTGAGTACCCGAGTTCCTGAGTACCTGTCACAGTTCATCTGAGTACCTGAGTACCTGTCACAGTATATCTGAGTAGGGATGAGCGCGAACATTGGCTGTTCACCCGTTCGTCGAAAACCAAACATTATGGGCCGATGATTGGCCAAAGCATGCACCATGACCTGCATGCTTTGGCCAATCCCAGCGCCCTCAGCAAAGAGAGCCATAATTGGCCAAAG
This sequence comes from Aquarana catesbeiana, assembly GCF_042186555.1. Taxonomy (NCBI): domain Eukaryota; kingdom Metazoa; phylum Chordata; class Amphibia; order Anura; family Ranidae; genus Aquarana; species Aquarana catesbeiana. The sequence continues at coordinate 125,776,487 of NC_133327.1, forward strand.
GCCACGCCCCACACTATATAAGGCTGCCTGCACGTCGGCCCCGTGTAGTGTGTTGTTGGCGTGCACGGAGAAAGAGTGTAATTTAGATTGAGCAGGCAGGTTATTCAGTTAGCTGCAGTGTATTTAAAGTGGGGTTCCACCCAAAAAACCAAAAATACCTGAAAAATTCTAAAAAAAACCCCAAAAAAACATTTGGATATTTTTTTTTTAACTTACCTCTAAATGTCTGTTGCTAGGTGGTCCCTTGTAGTCTGCCTCTTCCTTTGCCTGGGCTGGTGACATCACTTCCCCCTCGGCACAGGAAGGGCTCGGCTCTGCTCCCTCCCTCCTGTCAATCATCTGGGACCCATTACAGGTCCCAGGTGATTGAGCGGCCAATCACGGCATGCGCAGTGGGTGCCAGGCAGTGAAGCCACAGCCCGGCGCCCACAGTTGAAATGCCGGCACCGACTAGCGGAGGGGGGGGACAAGCGGAGCTTCGATCCCCCGCATCGCTGGACCCAGGGACAGGTAAGTGTCCAATTAAAAGTCAGCAGCTGCAGTATTTGTAGCTGCTGACTTTTAATTTTTTTTTTAATGGAGCCCCTGGGTGGAACTCCTCTTTAATATATATATATATATATACACAGACAGTCTCGTGTGTATATATATATATATATATATATATATATATCCACTGTATCCAGTTTAGCTATATCTGATTGCAGGCCATTCCTGGTGTACTTTTTCTAATATACTTCAGGCAGGCAGGTTATTCAGTTAGCTGCAGTGTATTTAATATATATATATATATATATATATATATATATATATATATATATATATACACATATATATCCACTGTATCCAGTTTAGCTATATCTGACTGCAGGCCATACTTCAGGCAGTGTACACAGTACGCAGTACTGTGCAACCATAGTGCAGTTGCTACTACTTTTCTCTTTTCTGGTGGTGTACTCAATACAGTACATCCATAGTTGTTATTACACTTCCATTGGTGTACACAGTACCGTGCACCCCTAGTGCAGTTGCTACTACTTTTCTGGCGGTGTACACAATACATACAATGCACCCATAGTTGCTATTAGACTTCTGGTGGTGTACACAATACCGTTCACTCCTAGTGCAGTTGCTACTACTTTTCTGGTGGTGTACACAATACAATACACCAGTGGCAGATGGTGAAGTTTTAGGAGGAGGAGGCGCCAGACCCCGCCCTTCCTTTTTGACCCCTCCTACTTGGTGATACAGTAAACCCATAGTTGTTATTACACTTCTGTTGGTGTAGAAGAGGAGGACTTCCTTACCTCTCAAGGCCCCCTTTATTCAGATGCTAGTATTTCTGCAGGCCTGCCGATCACACAGGAAGAAGAAGAGGAGGATTGTGTCAACATGGAGGTGGAGGATAACACTCAGCATCAGCATCAGTCTTCAAGGGATCGTTTGCAGTCCCCAGTAACCCATGGAGTTGTACGTGGCTGGGAGCAGGTGGTTGAGGATCATGTGATCCTTAGTGACCCAGAGGACTCAAGATCGAATGCCTCTGCAAACTTACGCTGCATGGCCTCCCTGATCCTGCAAAGCCTGTGAAAGGACCCTAGGATTCGTGGTATAAAGGAGAGGGATCATTACTGGCTGGCAACCCTTCTTGATCCACTTTACAAGGGTAAGGTTGCAGAACTTATCCAGCCTTCGCAGAGGGAGCAGAGGATGAAACATCTTCAGGAGGCCTTGCAGAAAGGTTTGTGCAATGCATTTCCAGAGCCTGGGACGTTACAATTTTTCTGGTGCTGGACAACGTGTTGCTGAGGCTTCATTCAGTCACAGAAAGAGCGGTGGAGAAGGTGACCGATGCCTTCAGACAATTCTTCAGTCCTCAGCGCCCAGGTCTGATCGGTTCCAGCAACCATCACCAGCATCTGAATTACATGGTGCAGGAATATCTAGGGGCAAGATCAGACTTGGAGACCTTTACACCAGAACATCCATTGAGTTACTGGGTCTTGAGGATGGACCACTGGCCAGAGCTTGCTCAGTATGCAACTGAGCTACTGGCCTGTTCTGCATCCAGCGTTCTTTCTGAATGCACATTCAGTGCTGCTGGAGGCTTTGTAACCGATCACAGAGTGCGCCTGTCCACAGACTCTGTTGATCGGCTCACATTCATAAAAATGAATCAGTCATGGATCACCAGCTACCAAGCACCTGATGCTGATGAAACCGATTGATTTTTCTATGGATGTGGGATCCTTTGAAGACTGCATATGCTGAGTGACTATCCTATTATGCTGAGTGACTATCCTATTCCTCCTCAATCTTCATGATGATAGCTTCTAGGAATATTTTCGGTTCAGGGAACCACCACCACTGCCTAAGGCCCAATTTTTATGCCCCTGTTAAACAAGGGCTCGTAATTACAATTTTTGATATAATATTTCACAGCAGGGCCTGTTCCTGCGCTCAACAAAAGTATCTGTGAGGCTTTACAGTGTTGTGCCACCACCACCACCACCGCCTAAGGCCCAATTTTTATGCCCCTGTTTAACAGGGGCACGTAATTACAAATTTTGATCTAATATTTCACAGCAGGGCCTGTTCCTGCGCTCAACAAAAGTATCTGTGAGGCCCAATTTTTATGCCCCTGTAACAGGGGCTCGTAATTACAATTTTTGATCCAATATTTTACAGCAGGGCCTGTTCCTGCTCTCAACAAAAGTATCTGTGAGACTTTACAGTGTTGTCCAATCACCACCACCACTGCCTAAGGTCCAATTTTTATGCCCCTATTTTCAAACATCAGACTTACAAACGACTCCTACTTAGAAACGGAGGGAGACAACAGTAAGTGAGATGAAATCTACCCCTAAGAAGGGAAATTCTCTCCTGTAAGAGTTAATATGGGAAAAAGGTGTCTCTACTGATGCTTTATCACCAATCCTTGTTTCCCTAGTAACCCAAAATTTTCTAAATCCAATTGTCATTGGGACAGAAAGTGGGGTGAAATCTTCTGAACAGAGGCACAGACAGCAAAACAAATGTTACAGGGGTGACAATAACCTTTCCCTATGTTATCCAAAAAGCTTAAAAATAGATTTTTTTGGCTGGAGCTACACTTACAAAATGTACCTGTTCCAAATTACAAACAGATTCAACTTAAGAACAAACCTACAGTCCCTATCTTGTTTGTAACCCGGGGACCGCCTGTATACTGCTGCTGTTCCGAGTATATAGGGCCTGGGGGCCCCACTCCTTTTTTTTTTAATTTGGGTGCGGGGTTCCCCTTAATATCCATACCAGGGCCTGATAATAGGCCTGATAATGGGCTGGGGGGGGTGTAACATTACATTACAGCCACAAGCAGTTTTAAATGACTTTTATTCCTTTAGAAATGTCATTTTGTGCAGGGACTGTTCTAAACACAGGAAAAATGCGCCACTTTACAGGCATACTATAGTCACCCCCCAGGCACAATATTTAACCACTTCAATACCCGCGTATAGTCATATGACGTCCACAGATGGGATCTCCCATCCTGGGTGGACGTCATATGACGTCCTGGGATTCCCGGCCGTTTAGGGGGCGCGCGCGCGCCGCCGGGATCGCGCTCGCGCGCCCGCCGCGTTCCTCGGGACCCGGTACGTGTGCCCGGCGGCCACGATGTCCGCCGGGCACCCGCGATTGCTCGTTAACCGGGCCGGCATGTGGATCTGTGTGTGTAAACACACAGATCCACAGCCTGTCAGCTCTGAGGGGAACACTGATCAGTGTCCTCCCCTAGTGCGTCCCCTCCCCCTTCAGTTAGAATCATTCCCTAGGAAACATACTTAACCCCTCCCCGCCCCCTAGTGGTTAACCCCTTCACTGCCTGTCACATTTACACAGTAATCAATGCAATTTTATAGCATTGATCGCTGTATAAATGTGATTGGTCCCAAAAATGTGTCAAAAGTGTCCGATGTGTCTGCCACAATGTCGCAGTCACCAAAAAAAATCGCGATCACCGCTAAAAAAATAAAAAAATATTTTTTTTAAAAAAAATGCCATAAATCTATCCCGTATTTTGTAGACGCTATAACTTTTGCGCAAACCAATCAATATACGCTTATTGCGATTTTTTTTACCAAAAATATGTAGAAGAATACGTATCGGACAAAACTGAGGAAAAAATGTGTTTTTTAAAAAAAAAATTGGGATATTTATTATAGCAAAAAGTAAAAAATATTGTGTTTTTTTAAAAATTGTCGCTCTTCTTTTGTTTATAGCGCAAAAAATAAAAACCGCAGAGGCAATCAAATACCACCAAAAAAAAGCTCTATTTGTGGTGAAAAAAGGACGTCAATTTTTTTTGGGTACAACATCGCACGACCGCGCAATTGACGTTTAAAGTGCGACAGCGCTGAAAACTAAAAATTGGCCTGGGAAGGAAGGGGGTGAAATTGCCCTGTATTGAACCGGTTAAAGGAATATTTCACTTTTATTGATTCACTTTAAGCATTATTAAAATCACTGCTCCCGAAAAAATGGCTATTTTTAAAACTTTTTTTTGCATTGATACATGTCCCCTGGGGCAGGACCCGGGTCCCCAAACACTTTTTATGACAATAACTTGCACATTAGCCTTTAAAATTAGCACTTTAAACTTTTCACGTTCGAGTCCCATAGACTTTAACGGTGTTCGCACAAATTTTTTGCCTGTTCGCATGTTCTGCCGCGAACCGAACCGGGGGGGTGTTTGGCTCATCCCTATATCTGAGTACCCGAGTACCTGAGTACCTGTCACAGTCCAACTGAGTACCCGAGTACCTGTCACAGTTCATCTGAGTACCCGAGTACCTGTCACAGTCCATCTGAGTACCTGTCACAGTTCATCTGAGTACCCGAGTACCTGTCACAGTCCATCTGAGTACCTGAGTACCTGTCACCGTTCATTTGAGTACCCAAGTACCTGTCACAGTCTATCTGAGTACCTGTCACAGTACATCTGAGTACCCGAGTATCTGTCACAGTCCATCTGAGTACCTGAGTACCTGAGCACCTGTCACAGCCCATCTGAGTATCTGTCACAGTTCATCTGAGTACCTGAGTACCTGTCACAGTCCATCTGAGTACCTGTCACAGCCCATATGAGTACCTGAGTACTTGTCACAGCCCATCTGAGTACCTGTCACCGCCCATCTGAGTACCTGAGTACCAGTCACCAGCCCATCAGAGTACCCGAGTACCTATCTGCAGCCCATCAGAGTACCCGAGTACCTGTCACCAGGCCATCAGATTACCCCGAGTACCTGTCACCAGGTCATCAGAGTACCCGAGTACCTGTCACCAGGCCATCAGAGTACCCAAGTACCTGTCACCAGCCCATCAGAGTACCCGAGTACCTGTCACCAGCCCATTAGAGTACCCGAGTACCTGTCACCAACCCATCAGAGTAACCGAGTACCTGTCACAAGCCCATCAGAGTAACCGAGTACCTGTCTCCAGCCCTTCATAGTACCCAAGTACCTATCTGCAGCCCATGCCTCATAGAATATACATTGAGGTGTTTGCTTTCCAAAATGGGGTCATTTTGTGAGTAATTACACTGTCCTAGTGCTCAAGGACCTTCAAAAGTGTGATAGGTAGGAATAAACTGAGATGTGTAATTTATGCTCCTGAAGGTACTACTTCAATTTTGGGCCTCTGTATGTGGCCAGGCTGTGTAAAAGTCTCACACATGTGGTATCACCATACTCAGGAGGAGTAGCAGAATGTGTTTTGGGGTGTAATTTTGGCTATATACATGCTATGTGTATATCTTATAAATTGACAACTTTGTGTAAAAAAAAAAAAAAGATTTTAATTTTCTTTCCACGTTTTCTGAAGACTTGTGTAAAAAAATAACCATTCAAAAGACTTATAATGCTTCATAGAATATATGTTGGGGTGTTTGCTTTCCAAAATGTGGTCATTTTGTGGGTAATTACATTGTTCTGGTGCTCCAGGGCCTTCACAATTGTAATAGGTCATTAGGAAATTAGAGGTGTAATTTATGCTCCTAGAACACCTGATGGTGCTCCTTGCATGTTGGACCTCTCTGTGTGGCCAGGCTGTGTAAAAGTCTCACACATGTGGTATCGCCATACTCAGAAGGAGTAGCAGAATGTATTTTGGGGTATAATTGGAAGTATGCATATGCTGTTTGTGAGAAATAACTTGTTATTATGACAACTTTATGAAAAAAAAATCTTAATTTTGCCAAGAATTGTTAGAAAAAATTACAGATTCAAAAAACTCACTATGCCTCTTACAAAATACCTTTGACTGTCTGCTTTTCAAAAAAGTGTCATTTGGGGGGTATTTGTACTTACCTGACATTTCAGAGCCCCAAGAAATGAGATAGGCCATCAGTGCATCAGGTGTGATCAATTTTCAATGATTTGCACCATAGCTTGTAGACTCTATAACTTTCACAGAGACTAAATAATATCCACTAATTTGGGTTATTTTTACCAAAGAGATGTAGCAGTATAAATTTTGGCCCAAATTTATGAACAAAAATTACTTATTTGCAAAATTTTATCATAGAAACTAAAAAAATAAAAAACACAGTGGTGATTAAATATCACCAAAAGAAAGCTCTATTTGTATGAAAAAATAATAAAAATTTGGTTTGGGTACAGTGTTGCATGACTGAGCAATTAGCATTCAAAGTGTGAGAGCGCTGAAAGATAAAAATTGGTCTGGGCAGGAAGGGTGTATAAATGCCCTGTATTGAAGTGGTTAAAGAGAGGTACACTGAGGTAGGTTTTCTGTTAGAAAACAAGGATTTCTAATTTTTTATTACCATCACTTATTAAGGATTTCTAAATTAAAATGTTTAAACTGGCTGATAGGTTCACTTTAACTTTGTCTCCAGATGTCATATTTCCTGTGAATTTGATTTGGTGGCTGCAGGGTAGAATAGAATGGTTTGTATTTAGGGCAATAGTAAATGAGGACAAATTGTTTCACAATAGTACTCCAGCAGCAGCTGTGCAACATTCTCACCATGTTGGTGCACTAAGAATTAAAGCTTTTATAATGTTTAGATCATGAGATCATTCAAAGCCAATTAGGAACTCTTTTGAACTTTACATTCATGCAATAATAAAAACTGCATCAACTCTGCATCATGCTTTTTAATAAGACTTGCGTAATGGTCCAAGGTAAAACATGTAACATAGGGATGCTCAAATTAGGTGTTCATCTTTTAGATGGGTGAGCCTTACTGAGAATACTGATATATATTGTACCGCATGCCTCTACCAGCTTTGCCTGATAGCTAATGTGATGAATTAACTAAAATAGTGTGCAATGCGGAAAGGGGTTAGCTCTATGCAATAGCCACGTATCAGGAATTTAGAGGTTGGGACAAATAAAATTCAGTAGCATTGTAAGTGCAATAAATGTTTTGAGAATATGACCACTTATAATCTGATGGAATGTTTGAAAACAGAATGCTTGTAGTACAATTATTCTACCCTAGAATAAAAAATCTCCAGTATTTTTAATTGCAATGATTTAGTGTGCCTGGTCACAGTAAGATGGCAAAAACGTCCTCACTGTCTAGACCCCGAATGCTGCTAGAATGAATGTTTGCCTCTGGTATACATGTGGTTAATGGCTGCCAAGCCATGAAGCTCAAAACTGGGTCCTGTCCTTTCTTGAAATATACAAAATATTAATGGTTCAGTAACACAAGGCCAATAAACTTAAACACACTCCAACTTCCTTGATTTGCGAGTGGAAACAATGCCTGTCTGAAGTGCAACAGTTTGTTAAAGGCTGGCCATGGGTGGAGCAGAGAGTTAAAAGGATCAAGTGTTGACCTTCAATCTGGGAATAGAGTCCTAGCCTGATGTAAAGGCATACACCAGCAAGAAAAATTGGAACCATCGTGGGAAGTTTCTGGAGCTGTGCTAAAATGGTCTTTTCCAAGTGTACCAGTCTATGATATCCAGAGGGAAGGAACCTGAGAAAAAAACAAAACACCTACACCATAAATTCTTAAAATCCATCAGCATCCACAGAGAGCCCCATAGCATTTTTTTTTTTTTTTTAAACTGTTCAAATTCATGAGCCACAAATGTCTTTCCCACTAGAGGTTAAATGGTGGCTGCCTTCTGTCCTTCCACCAAGGCCTCCAAGAGAAGCCATGAATCCTCTCAATATTTCACAGCTCAATGGTCATCCAGCTTAGTTCTATGCAATGTGGAGCCCTCTGAACCACCATCCACTGATGCCCTTGAAACAGAAACCATTGCTTCCCAGAAGATGGACCCGAGTCTCAACACCTGAAATAGTCCCAAAGACCTAACTTCAGGAGACTCCCTAAACACTTTGCACAGGATGAATATAAATGATCTGCAAGTTTGCCAGAGACAGAAAGCTCAAGTGGGGTGGAGTGCACATTCACTCACCATGCTCAGATGTTGGCATAGGCCCCTTAAACTCCTTTCCCACAATTCCCTGGGTTCCTGCACATGCCCAGGAAGATAGTTTTTTTTTCTGTTTCCCTCCCCCAGCAGCTCAGACAGGGCACACCCAATAGGGCAGAGGTAGCTAGCAAGTAATCTGTATACAGGTGACAGACTCTCCACTTTTAGAACCAGGAAGTCGGCAGCCAGCCAGGGGCTTAATAGCACACAGCTTCTCCAGAAGACCCTGCTACTGTGGGGAGCATCCCTCCAATAGCTACCAGAGTACTCAGAGTCCAGTGGGGTGGCCTTGGGACTTCACTAAGAGGAATGCTGTTTATGAGAGTTAGCACAAGTAGCTGTGTTCTGTACTGATTTGCTAAAGTAGTGATTTTCAGCTAGACTTTTGTTACTATAAGGTCTTACAGAGACTTTGTAATGCAGCCATATGTTATCCAGACTAAGCCACAAAGACATTGCTGTGATGAGTCCATGTTTGTGCAGCTTTCATAATCTGTTTGTATTATGCTGCAGACTATGCGTGCTCTTTGCCATGCTGATGCTGCTTTGCATTATTGCTTCTAAATTTGCACCTGTTTAGTAAGCTGCATGTTACAGTTACTCCCTGTCTGATGATTCAGCTAATTACCCATCCTGTTACAGATTCAATTTAGGGTATTTCATAATAATGAAGAGGGAGAACAAAATTATTGCAGTTAAATTGTAAGTACATCCATAAGTGATTTATCATTTATGTGTGGATGGCAGCAGGTTCATTTTTCCACCAGCTTTTCAAAACTCTCCCCAACAATCGGACTTCTCATCAGAAAAAGATATGATGGCTTTTCCGATGGGATTCCGCTCAAGTTTGCCTTGCATACACACGGTCACACAAAAGTTCACTGAACTTACGACCGTCAAGAATGCGGTGACGTACAACACTACAACGAGCCGAGAAAATGAAGTTCAATGCTTCCGAGCATGTGTCTAATTGTTTCCAAGCATGCGTAGGAATTTTGCGCGTTGGAATTGCCACAGACGATCGCATTTTCGGATAGGAACTTTTTCCGACCGAAAAATTGAGAACATGCTCTCAATCTTTTGCTGGCGCAATTCAGCCAGCAAAAGACCAATGGAGCATACACACGCTCGCATTTTCCGTTGAAAAACTCTCATCGGTCTTTTGCGGGACAAAATTCCGATCGTGTGTACGCGGCATTAGAGGTCTTAGTGCTATACTCTTCCATTCTAGTAACATATCTGGTTGACTTTAATGCTAATGAGGTCATCTGACCACCACTGCATTATCCGAAGGAATATATGGAGAATCTGTTCAAACCTGGTTGTTAGTTATAAATGTAAGAAAAATATTTAATACACTTGGGATAAGAGATGCTGCTATCTCTAGATTCCCATGTGATAGGTAACCATACCTGAGAGCTCCTTCACACTATATGCAGTGACCAGACAAAGAAACGATACAGGTTACCTGTAGGGCACACATAATTGTTTACCATGTTACCTGTAGGGCACACAGTATTGTTTTCTATGTTACCTTAGGGCACACACAATTGTTTTCAGGTTACTTGTAGGGCACACACAATTGTTTTCAGGTCACTTGTAGGGCACACACAATTGTTTTCAGATTACCTCCAGGGAACACACAATTGTTGTCTATGTTACCTGTGGGGCATACACAATTGTTTTCAGGTTAACTCTAGGGCACACACAACTGTGTTCAGATTACTTGTAGGGCACACACAATTTTTTTCAGGTTACCTCTAGGGCACACACAATTGTTTTCGAGTTACTTGTAGGGCACACACAGCTGTTTTCAGGTTACCTCTAGGGCACACACAATTGTTTTCAGGTTACTTGTAGGGTACACACAATTGTTTTCAGGTTACCTCCAGGGCACACACAATTGTTTTCAGGTTACCTCTAGGGATCACACAATTGTTTTCTATGTTACCTGTAGGGCACACACAATTGTTTTCAGGTAACCTCTGGGGCACACACAATTGTTTTCTATGTTACCTGTAGGGCACACACAATTGTTTTCAGGTTACCTCTAGGGCACACACAATTGTTTTCAGGTTACCTCTAGGGCACACACAATTGTTTTCAGGTTACCTCTAGGGATCACACAATTGTTTTCTATGTTACCTGCAGGGCACACACAATTGTTTTCAGGTAACCTCTGGGGCACACACAATTGTTTTCTATGTTACCTGTAGGGCACACACAATTGTTTTCAGGTAACCTCTGGGGCACACACAATTGTTTTCTATGTTACCTGTAGGGCACACACAATTTTTTTCAGGTTACCTGTAGGACACACAATTGTTTTCAGGTTACCTCTAGTAGACATGTGCAGAACGGGAAAATTTGTTTTGTTTTGTTACGTATAGATTAGTTATGTTACTAATTTAGTTTAGTTAGCGCCCCCCCTCCTGAACCATACCAGGCAACATGCCCTCAACATGGGGGGTGGGTGCTTTGGAGCAGGGGGGCTCTGCGCCCCCCACCCCAAAGCACCTTGTTCCCATGTTGATGGGGACAAGGGCCTCTTGCTGACAATGTGGGCTGTGGTTGTCAGGGTCTACGGGTGGGGGGCTTATCGGAATCTGGAAGTCCCCTTTAACAAGGGGGCCCCCAGATCCCGACCCCCCCCCCCCTTGTGAATGGGTATTGAATACATTGTACCCATTCACCAAAAAAGTGCCAAAAAGTAAGAAAAACAGGACACAGTTTTTGACAAATCCTTTATTAAAAGAAAAAAATAAAGAAAAAAATAGTGTCCCGCTATGTAATCCACTGCGATGTAAGTCCCCCCGCCCCAAAGCACCCCCCCCATGTTGAGGGCATGTGGCCTGGTATGGTTCAGGAGGGGGGCACTCGCCTTTTTTTTTTTTCATTTTGGCGTGGGGTTCCCCTTACAATCCATACCAGGCCGAAGGACTGGGGGGGGGGGGGGCCTATGCCGTTTTGTTTAACATTTTTCTATTGCTATGAAATTGCCAGCATTCTTTCCTTTAACATTCATCTGTCAGTGGGGAAGCCAGCTGACAGATGATGACTCATGGTTGTTAAGTCCCCGGGTGGCCGGCTTAACAACCAACTATTTCTTCACACAGAATTTGAATCGGTCGATCATTTTTTGACCAATCCAAATTCTAATTGTTCTGAAAAGTTGGAATTCGTTAGAAAAGGAATAAACGAAACAAATTTTAATGGATTTCAACTCAATTCTTTACTAATCATTACTATTTCATTCAGAGATTCGAATACATCCGAACCTCCGAATAACCAAACTTTTGTCCCAATTTGTATTTGGACCAAAACAAATTGCATATGTCTAACCTCTAGGGCACACACGGTTGTTTTCTATGTGCCTTAGTCACACCAAAACAAAGCAGTAATGTGTGGTGCTGTGCAGGCAAATACAGACATACACCGCATGTAAGCACATGTCACTGTTTGTCACCACAACTGAGCTGTGGTGCACAACTTTTAATGAAGTGTCACTTTGGCACACTTCAAAAAAAATGTAAAAAAAAATTAAACAGTGTGATAAGCTGAAACAGCTAGTGCATCACACTGCTCCTCAAAGGCTTATGGTGGCTATCTGTAACTGACAGCTGAGCTTTGGCTAGACTTCAGTACAATATGTTACATAGTAACATACTTAGTCAGGTTGAAAAAAGACACAAGTTGCTATGTTTTAATATTTCATTAACACAGTGTTGCAATCTGGTGAGCTACAGTATATGTCCCTGTTACTTCTAGCTCAACCAACCAAACAACCTGTAATACAAAAAATGTACTGCATAGGATCTGTTTCATGAAGACCATTGTTTCCTCTTAATTAATAACCAGATTTTACTTTAACTAAAGTATAGGGCGAGCACAAGCTGGTTCTCTGCAGGGGGCTGTTTCTGTGTGCATATATGAACACTACCTTGACCTAACTATCTGCTCAGTCAACACAACTGGAAGTGTCCAGTTCATAGACCTTGCTCTATTTTATGTACAGAATGTATGCTATTTAACCTTCAGTCACCCTTACTATAATTCTGATAGTGTTGAAATATTTGTGGTATTGCTTTTAGTGTTCCTGTTATTACTTGGTGGATACTGGCTTTTTATTTGGCGTTTTGTTAAAGTGATTGTAAAGGTAACATTTGAAATAAAAATAAATAAATAAACATGTTATACTTACTTGTTCTGTGCAATGGTTTTGCACAAAGCAACCCTGATCCTTCCTTTCTCAGGTCCCCCACTGCCACTCCTGGTTCCAACCCCTGCTGAATGCCTCCATAGCAAGCCACATGCTATTGGGGCACTCATGCAGGCTTGCTCCCGGATCACGCTCTGTATGTCCACTGACACCAGGGCTGCTGATATAGCAGTACAGCTGGCCCCTCTGTACAGGACCCCATTAGATCAAAAGGGGGCCCGGGCACGTGCCAAGCAGGAGGGCCGGCTATACCTCTATAAGGCTCACACCAATGCTCTTATGCCTCCCACTACAGTGCTGCCGGCTTCTCTTCCACTCCACCCCACCCCCCCGGGTGCGCTGCTAGGGGATCAGTTCCAATATCTGATCGCTTCTGTGTCTATTCATCACTGAATGTAAACTGTGGCAGCAATATGTTAATGAATGTTACATAAATGTTTCTGGGAACTTCACAGGACAGACAAGTTGGAGAGAGGAGATTATCTACAAGTTCATCTCACAGAGCTCTCCTCCAGGTCACTGTGTGAGACCTGGGCTGCCCATTCTACTTAAGAGCAGTTGACCGACAGCAGCATCTAATGGATTTAATGCTGCAGCACTTGTTCATTTTAATGGCTTCCGAAGAGGTCCTCTGATTCTAGAAACAGACAGCCACACAAGGCCTGGATGCATTCCTGGATCCAAATGGTAGGCTTATGAGCTAAGGCTAATTGTACATTTTGCAAAGTGTTTTAGGAAATTGTGTAAGAATGTTGCCAGCTATTCCCCTCCCTGCTGCATATCTCTACATTTCCTGTTGTAAGTTTCTTAAAATTATTAAATTTGGAAGTAACTTAAAACTAAGTGTGAATTAGGTGATGAACAATTGAAGGTAATGTGATTGTAAACCCATATTTCTTTAAATAACAAACATGTCATTCCTACCCTCTCTGTGCCTGCTCGTGCACATAGTAGCCTCAATCCTCCCCTACTCAGGTCCCCTGCTGACGCTCCTGGCTCCTTCCCCTGCCAAGTGCCCACCATAGCAAGTCGCTTGCTACAGGGGTAATCGTGAGGGCTCACTCTCAAGCTGCACTCTGTGTTTATTGACACACACAGCACGATTCAGCCCCATCCCCTCCTCACCGGCTGTGATTGACAGCAGCAGGAGCCAATGGCTCTCACTGCTGTCTCTGAGCCTATGAGGAAGGAGAGAGCTGAGAGAGCTACTGCTCTCATCCACAGTGCTGGACCAAGATTAGGCTCAGGCTGAACTCTGAAGGTTTTTTACCTTAAGGCACAGAATGCATTAAAGTGTTACTAAACCCAAGAGCCTGCATTCACTATATCTGGTCTCCCACAATACACAGATCATGAAAATGTATTTATTTTAATAAATATGAACTGCTAAATACCTTTTTTCATCAGCAGTGTATAGCAGTCTTGTGACTTCTATCAGAGCCTGGTTAAAGCTTGCAGGAGGAGTTTTCATTTTACTTTGACTGTCCTATGAAGCTGCAAGACTCCTGACCCTCTGTCTGGACAGTGCCGATTGGCCCTGTACTGATCACATACACCCTCCCAAAAGAAAAAAAACAAACTCTCTAGCAATACACACCAAAATGAGCATGTGAAGAGTGCCCCCAATGTTCTGTTCTATCAGGAGATGGATTGGAGACTGTGGAAGAAGGGGAGGATCAGAGAAGACAAGTTCAAACAGTCTTTTTACCCAATGCCGAGGATTAACCCCTTAGGATTTTGAGTATCTTATATTGAGTATCTTAATTTTTTGAGTATCGTATGTAATACTGTTATATTTGCAGTATACAAGCTTGAAAGGTTGGGCCTAATCAGTGTACCTGAAGACTAGAAATAATCACTGCATGGAGTTATCTAAAATTGTTTATATTGTAGGGAATGACTAGGCACAAACAAGGCAACAATTGCAATGGTACTACATACAATATGTTACAGACGATGCAGTTCTTTAGGCAAAGACAACGTTTCTCCACAAGGTACTCTCCAATAGTAACATAAGTAGCATTTACAAACCACAGAATGCCTGAAGAGCACTTCCCTTGAAGGAGGTTGCGGTGTTACTGAATCATCATGAAAGTTCCTGCAGATATATGGCTTCCACTAGGAGACTGGTCTGAGAAGTTGGCAGTGTAGTGTAGACACCCTATAATAGCAAACTTATTCTTTCACTCCTTGACAGGTATCTCTCCCTAATTCTGCTCTTATTCACTCTCTCTAACCAGCAGAGGGTCTGTCCCTTTCTTACATCCACACTGCAGGCACGCCTTATGACACAGAATCTCCTATTTAAGGATTACTGTATCAAGACAGCTGCCCAAATCTTTTTCGATTTCGGCATCCAATATGAAGTGCTGTCCTCCCCAAGATGGCTGCCTGGATCCCATAGCAGGGGACACATTAGTCCTCAATGGTCTTCTGCCAGTCTAAAGAAACAGCACAGTGGCATCTTCAGGATGGCAGATATACTGCAGCCCAGCACCTGCCTACACACCTACTCATTAAGGAATGCAGTCTTCAGCCTAATGAACAACCATGCAACGTATTAAAAACCAGCAATAAAACTAGCATACATTGTAAGGAACAGTAGTATAAAGCCAGCTATACATGGATCGAAATTCGGCCAGTTCAACGGGGACTGGCCAAATTTCAATCCATGTATGGGTAGGCTGATTGTTCGACTTGGGTACAACCAGCTTGTCAGATTCTATTACATGTGATTACTGCCAGCGACTATAGCCGCTAGCAATAATCCTTCTATTCTGCTGGCTGAGAAAGCTCCCTGTGAATGTGATGAATGGGTAACTGAGGTGGTAGAAGGAAAGAAAGCCATTTTATCTATGTGTAGCACCCTCCTAGGTAGGCAGGGCTGCTGATAAGCCAGTACAGGCAGCCCTGTTGTACCAGGCCCAGAATCCTCAGCTCAGCAGGGGGGGCCGGGCAGCCTCACAGATGATCGGTGCAGCAATGGGGGGAGTTACAAGCACCGATCTCCCTATGTGGCTTTCACTGAAGCAGCGTCTGTCAGCTGCTTCAGTGAAAGCCACATATCGGCGCTTGTAACTCAAACCACCGCCGCAACGATCATCCCCGACTGCCCATCAAATGCACTCCTCCGGCTCCCAGTGTCCTCCTTCAGCTCCTCGTGTCCTCTGTGTCCTCCTTTGGCTCCCTGTGTCCTCTGTGTGTTCCTCCGGCTCCCCTGAGTCCTCCTCCAGCTCCCCGTATTCTCCTCCAGCTCCCCGTGTCCTCCCTCGGTCCCCTCCTCGTCCCAGATCTGTCAGACACTGACACCGTCCACTGCTCTACTGACACCATCCAGCCAAAACTGTCCATTGCCCCCCCCCCCCCCCCCCAACCGAAGCACTGTGAAGAAATTAGTAAAAACATATTTAAAATTAAATTTTAGAAAATAATAAAAAATAAAATAATAAAAATAAACTACTGACACCACCCACTGCTTTACTGACACCATCCACTGCCCTCACAAAATCTTTGTAAAAAAAAATACAAAAAAAAAATTGTAAAAAAAAATAAAATGATAAACATAAAAAAAAAATTGACATTGTCTATTGCTCTACTGACACTATCCACTGCCCTACTGACACCATCCTGCACATACTACCCACCACCGTATACTCCACACTCTTCTCCTGCACATACTACCCACTGCCATATACTCTGCACTCCTCTCCCTTAGCTGATCATTATATTAGTGTCACTGATGATGGCAGTGTCAGTTAGTCAGTTAAGCCAGTCATAGATGATTAGAATCTTGCCTGGTTTAGCAGGGACCTGCTAAGAGTCAAACCATCTATGGGTAGGCTGATGGATAGATCGACTGTCCGATTGTTACATTTGATTATTTTTTGAGGGAGGAGGAGCCAGGGGTGGGGTTGAGGGTGGGGCTGAAGTAGGCCCCATCAGGTAGGCTGTACGGGGCCCATGATTTCTATTAGCAGCCCTGTAGGTAGGTGCTAGGATAGTTAAAAGTCTTTGTTTTTGACAGGTAAATATAGTTGCCACACTGTAGTCAGTGTGACTGTAATTTTGGCTGAGGTAAAAGCATAATTTGGCTCACTGTACTCAGTAAGCTACAATTGTTAAGTCAGGCCTGATCTGTGTGCTCTGCTGCTGCCAATCAGCCTGATAGTTCCCTCTGTATCCAGGCAACTTGAGAAGTTTCTGGGTGATAGGTGTGGAGCTATGCAGATGGCAGCATAAATATTTGTGGCAAAGGGGTGAGAGGTTGTGGACATACATAGGAGCTTAGACGATTCTCCCAATCCCTAATTATAACCAAATGCAGCGAAAGATAGATTTCTATCAAGAAACATGGGATTTTTATAGGGAGATAATACGTCTATTCACAGTAGGTACCAACAAATAGAGTATTTTAAAAGTAAATTTTTATTAAATTGCAAAAAAGAAAAAAGAAAAAAATTGTACAAAACAAATAACAATATATGTATATAAACATCAATAAGATCATCCAGTATTGTGTTCAAATTCTATTCATGCCTGT
Source organism: Aquarana catesbeiana (assembly GCF_042186555.1). NCBI lineage: Eukaryota > Metazoa > Chordata > Amphibia > Anura > Ranidae > Aquarana > Aquarana catesbeiana. Next base: position 125,793,702 of record NC_133327.1, read on the forward strand.
CAGCCAACATGTTTCGCAAAAGAATAATTGCTTCATCAGGGCATAGATCGGCATCATTGATTCATTTAAACTATAAGAACAACAGATAAATATACTAGAGTTAAAATTGTATGATGGTCATACACATTCAGATGTCATGAAAAACATATAATGGTTGGTCTAAACATTTAATCTGATAGTCTCACCTACTGGTGCAAGTCTAGGGTTAAAAGCATACTCCACCATTGCCAGGCATCGTCCACTATGCCAGCTGGTGCAAAAACTCCAGGGGTGCCAGATCCCACCCGGATATTGCCAATAGAGGGACTGGACCGCACAGTTGCAGGACAAGAATCTAATAAGATATCTAAAAAGCAAAACAAAGAAATCGATAAAAAATCGCTAACCAATCTAGAACGATAATGTATGTTTAGTCTATTCCAAAGAATAGGCAATACGACATATAGTTCATCTCGCTTACCAGCAGCATAGCATGGACAGGTGAAATAGATACATGGCCATGCATGCTGGGGAAGTGGGCAATTAACAACAGATTCAAATATGATGTTACAATCAATGTATACTACCCTTAACAATCATATAGGCGTATGCCTGATAGCATAGTCCCTATATAAACTCCAAAAAAGCTAGAGGGGAGGATTAGTTAAATATTTAGGTTACAGGCTGTATAGAGATAGCAAGCTTGAAAGGGATTATATGATTTCATATGCACCGAACTAGAGCCAAAGGCCCTAAAACTTAGCATGGTTAATCACTGTCAGGGAGATGACAGACAAACGGCCAGTGGGTCTGCTTCCAAATAAATAAAGCACCCCCCATCCTCCCCAAGAAACATGGGAAGGAGAGAGTACAAGTAGGTGCATACATAAAGTCAGACAGGTACCTTTCCTAGTGGTCATAGAGATCAAATAGTAAGATTATTTACCTGCAAAGGCTCAAAGATGGTGGTTTCTCAGTCACAAGAGCTCGTCCTGTCAGCAGAGATGGATCTGGGCCAGCTGCGTCTGAAAGCACAGCGGCCCCTCCATCTTTTGTACGGTCCCACCGGAAGTGAACAGGTCAGTGATGGCCTCCGGCATCACTTCCGGTCCGGACGTCCCCGCATGTGATGCGCGCGCATCACGCCGAGCGGAAATACGTCACCACTACTGGCGGATGCGCGCGCACTACCCACACCACGGAAGGAAGTGAGGGCAGAAGGGGCGGACAAGAAAAAACTCCGCCCCGTTGCGCGGGGACGTCCAAGTCCCCCTATCTACAGCAGTAGCAGCAGCACGGCATCTGACTAGTCCAGCATAGAAGAGGCTTCATTGTTATATAGTCCCGCAAATGACTATATGCATATATGTTTTGAACACAATAATTGTAGTGGTAAGAAGATAAAAATAAGTCATTAATATCTTAATAATGACATAATGCAATAACCCATGCAGGGATCTTTTCCCCTCAAGACCAAACAAGTATGCATGGGTATACCTAACACAGTGTATACATATCATTGCGGCAACCAATTTATTTGATAATGTGGATAAAAAGAAAAGAAAAGAAAGATGTCCCCTGGTTGATTGTCCATATGTTTAAAACCTCCCTAAAGGTGTACAAGAGGTGGAACCAGACAAGGGGCAGTAAGACAGATGGAGGATGAAAATCGAGAGAAATTGGGAGGGTCCCAACTAAGGCTCATAGCTTTATATTACATTACAGAAATGGTTTGTAAGAAAGTGCTGTGTTGAGGCCGGGTGGATGAGTGGCCTGTTGGCCAAAAATCCATCTTCACTCCCTTTGAAGTATTCGTTTATCTACATTTCCTCCCCTCTCCAACTCAGATATGACCTCCAAAGCAAAGAAGGAGATATAGCTAGGATCAAAACTGTGGTGAAGGCCAATGTGCTTGCAGATAGGGGTATATAGCAGTCCGGCATCCAGATAATAAAGATGATCCTGGATCCTTTTAGCGAAAGGGCGTTTAGTTTTGCCAATATAGAAGGCTCCGCAACGGCATGTGGCAAGATAAACAATGCCTGTTGTGGAGCAGTCTGCATAGCCCTTTAGCTTATGAAAACCTCCTCTTGGGAGGGGGCAACCTATGCCTTCTCTGATCCACGGGCAAAATTCGCAGTGTCCACATTTAAAGGTGCCGTTTCCGCCCTCCGCCCCCAATAGGGGTGTTGTAGATTGAAGATGACTATGTACTAACGTGTCCCGAATAGACTTTGATTTTCTATATGTAATCTGTGGCACATTAGCTACATATTTGGAAACTATCGGGTCCTCAGAGAGGAAATGCCAATTTTCATTAATGAGATTACGGATCACCTGTTGATGGGTCGTGAAGGTGGTGATAAGTTTGGTAGTAGACTGAGAGTCACATACTTTTGGTTTAAATAAAAGAGTATCACGTGTGTTTGATTTGGCCAGTTTATAGGCCCTTTTGAGAATTTTCTTACTATAGCCCCTGTCCAGTAGCCTCCTGAAAAGGGCTTTTGCTTCTCTATCGAAGTCTTCATTTCTCGCACAATTCCGCCGCAGCAATGAATGAAGCCTCTTCTATGCTGGACTAGTCAGATGCCGTGCTGCTGCTACTGCTGTAGATAGGGGGACTTGGACGTCCCCGCGCAATGGGGCGGAGTTTTTTCTTGTCCGCCCCTTCTGCCCTCACTTCCTTCCGTGGTGTGGGTAGTGCGCGCGCATCCGCCAGTAGTGGTGACGTATTTCCGCTCGGCGTGATGCGCGCGCATCACATGCGGGGACGTCCGGACCGGAAGTGATGCCGGAGGCCATCACTGACCTGTTCACTTCCGGTGGGACCGTACAAAAGATGGAGGGGCCGCTGTGCTTTCAGACGCAGCTGGCCCAGATCCATCTCTGCTGACAGGATGAGCTCTTGTGACTGAGAAACCACCATCTTTAAACCTTTGCAGGTAAATAATCTTACTATTTGATCTCTATGACCACTAGGAAAGGTACCTGTCTGACTTTATGTATGCACCTACTTGTACTCTCTCCTTCCCATGTTTCTTGGGGAGGATGGGGGGTGCTTTATTTATTTGGAAGCAGACCCACTGGCCGTTTGTCTGTCATCTCCCTGACAGTGATTAACCATGCTAAGTTTTAGGGCCTTTGGCTCTAGTTCGGTGCATATGAAATCATATAATCCCTTTCAAGCTTGCTATCTCTATACAGCCTGTAACCTAAATATTTAACTAATCCTCCCCTCTAGCTTTTTTGGAGTTTATATAGGGACTATGCTATCAGGCATACGCCTATATGATTGTTAAGGGTAGTATACATTGATTGTAACATCATATTTGAATCTGTTGTTAATTGCCCACTTCCCCAGCATGCATGGCCATGTATCTATTTCACCTGTCCATGCTATGCTGCTGGTAAGCAAGATGAACTATATGTCGTATTGCCTATTCTTTGGAATAGACTAAACATACATTATCGTTCTAGATTGGTTAGCGATTTTTTATCGATTTCTTTGTTTTGCTTTTTAGATATCTTATTAGATTCTTGTCCTGCAACTGTGCGGTCCAGTCCCTCTATTGGCAATATCTGGGTGGGATCTGGCACCCCTGGAGTTTTTGCACCAGCTGGCATATTGGACGATGCCTGGCAATGGTGGAGTATGCTTTTAACCCTAGACTTGCACCAGCAGGTGAGACTATCAGATTAAATGTTTAGACCAACCATTATGTTTTTCATGACATCTGAATGTGTATGACCATCATACAATTTTAACTCTAGTATATTTATCTGTTGTTCTTATAGTTTAAATGAATCAATGATGCCGATCTATGCCCTGATGAAGCAATTATTCTTTTGCGAAACATGTTGGCTGACAGGCATGAATAGAATTTGAACACAATACTGGATGGTCTTATTGATGTTTATATACATATATTGTTATTTGTTTTGTACAATTTTTTTCTTTTTTCTTTTTTGCAATTTAATAAAAATTAACTTTTAAAATACTCTATTTGTTGGTACCTACTGTGAATAGACGTATTATCTCCCTATAAAAATCCCATGTTTCTTGATAGAAATCTATCTTTCGCTGCATTTGGCAGCATGAATATTGATACAGCCCCGGCCCATTCCAGAGAGACAGAGACAGGCTCTGAAGGCATCCTAGAAGACTGTATTTATCCAGAGAATAAACAGAGCTCTGAGTCTTGTCCCAGAATGGAGCAGTTGAGCCCTTCAAGCACAGGCTGCCATTTGGAGGCCTCGGGTGGGCAACCTTAGGAAGGAATGCAAAGACCTGGGTGCTTAGAAGAAGCTGACTGAGGGGAGCTGTCTGCCATAGATCTGTCTGGTATCAATGGAGGGCATCGTTTGGAAGATTGGAAGGACATCCATCTGTCCTTGGGCCTTGTGAGTACAGGCCCTCAAAGATTTTGGGGTTTTTGTGCTCTAGCTACCCCTCTGGTGCCTAGTTACAGTCAGCTGTGGGTCTATTAAAGAAGACACTGGTTGATGTCCTGAAGAGCTCTGTCCAGGAACACTTTCCTATTAAAAGAGACTTTGCTCTAATAGCTTTACTACTACTTAAAGCAGAACTATACTCACCTAGAATCCAGTGATGAGCCATCCTCAGAGCTCCCATCCGGCCACTGATAACTTCAGGCGCATGCACGGGAGTTCCGTCAGATTAAGCATTGTCGAATTTGTGTAGTGAGCGGAGCATGGCAGTTTAATGTACAGGGGTGGACAGACAGGTAAGACTCTTTAATGCAAAGCATGTCTCCTCTGCATAAAAAACAAAACAAAAAAACTTAAACTTAAAAAAAAACCTTAAACTTAAAAAATGAAATATCCACTTTAAGCGGAAGTCTACTGTTTGTTACAAACCTGGACTTCACTAAAGCTTGCTTAGTAAGGAAAACAAAGTCCTTAAGTTGTACATAGTTCTTATACTTAGAGTATCCCATCACTTCTCTAATCCCTACCCAAGTTCTCCAAAAATAAAAAACAACAAAAACAACATCCCCTAGACTGGTCCTTGGAGAAAGAATGAATGAGCTTGTTGTGTGTTTGGCTGTGGGGTGGAAGTTGGGAAGACCTGGAGAAGTAATTCCTGTGGTCCCAATGGGAGTAAGCGCTGCATATGGCCTGCCTAAGCAAAGAAGGAACATTTCAGGTAACATAATCAGAGTTCTTGACAGACATAAGTCCTCAAGTGGTTTGCCTAAGCAGACGAGAGTCAGTGTCCACAGACTGTCCAGCCTTAAAAGAAGTATCAGGATGCTATCCATTTTCAACAGGATGGTCAGGGTCTCTTGGTCAATGGTCTCTACTGGTGGATGTGGAGACAAACACCATTCCCTCTAGGTTTGCAATTACAGTGGGCATTTCTCTTGATCTTGTGTGATTGGGATCCTCTGCAGCAGGAAAAGTGTCTGCACTGAACACATCAGGTCAGAGCAGATCTTATTTCAAGAGCTTGTGAAGTCCACTATGCTCCTCAGACACAACATTGTACACCAGTTATTCAAGGATGGGCTGCTGTCCATTCTGATATAGGCTTGACTCCCAGTTTGCTTCCGAAGGGTTTTATCTATGTGATATGTTACAATCTGTCAAATTTGGAGAAAATCCTTGCTCTTTCCCAGTTGGGTTAGGGGTGATTACTGTTGCTGCACAACATAATCTGCACAAAAATTCAGAGAATAGGACTGAAACTGATTCTGTCTGTTTAGATCTCATGGCCATCACATTGGATCTTAGTTGTGTTTGCTAGCCTCTCCATTCCTTGCTCCTTCTGGACTATATTGTATATATGAACTATACTTTTTGTAAAGCACTATGCAAATTGTTGGTGCTATATACATCCTATATATTAAAAATAATTACCAGAAATGCTATTTACCTGGCCATCACAGTTTTCAATATTTTTCAATACTGACAAGCATATTGCGGAAAAAGTCAGCGTGAAGTCATAATGCCCTGTACACACGACCGGTTTTGCCGTCGGAATAAACTCTGAAAAATATAGAACATCTTCTCTATCTAAGTCCTTCTGAATTTTCGACAGAAAAAGTCTGATGGGGCATACACATGGTCGGAATATACAATGAAAAGCTTCCATCGGACTCTTTCTGTCAGAAATTCCGCTTGTGTGTACACGGCATAACTCTTGAACTTGTTCCAGGTCAATAGCTGCAAGCACTTAGGCTATTAGATCAGCATGACAGCCAGGAAACTGGAATTTTCATAATAGGTCAGGATTGCAGTCTACATATTTCCTAAGAACAGGTTTTCTTTAAACCCAGTCTTTTAGGAAATTAACCTGTTTTGATGGTATAAATAAATTTGTCCTTTTTTGTTTACTGAATTCACAATTTGGACTAAAGAATTAGGATCCCTTTTAGAGGAAGGAGCAGGCAAACTCCTGTATAATGAATCTAGAGAGAAAGCTGGAATGTATTTTCCAGTCATCTGGGTGCTCCACTTCTTCTCTTCCTGTCTTATTTCATTTTCTTAGAATTTCCTCTCTCCCATTACAGCCCCCTTCCTCCCGCCTCGCTCATATTTGGGATTACACAGTGAAAACATTTGAGGGTTTCCACGGCAATGATATAAAAACTTTCAAAGCTTACATAACGACATGGCAAGAAAGACGGGATTTTAGCACACGAGCAGAATGGAGCCAGCGAGGCCTTAGAATGGGGAAGAAGCAGTTGAATACGTAGAGGTGATAAGCAAAGGAAGCACATAAGGCATTTGGGAAAATTCGGGAAAGGGAATATGCAGCACCTTTACTGAAATATAAGCTTTTTAAGGGCTTGTTCACATGAGTGGCCAGAGGGTGGTAAAAAAATCAGGCAGTTGAGCTTCAGTTTTACAACCCCTCTAACCACCCACCTCAACAAGGACATGCCTTTCTTGGCTGACATGGAAAAAAACTTAAACTGGGTGTCGCTTTCGGCCGTACCACTGCCCAGTGTGACTAATTCAAGTGAATGGGGTTGCACCACAAGGTTATGGCACCGTGATGTGGCATTTTAAGGGTTATAACAAGTGGTGAGTAGGTGACATATTGCCTCTCCAACGCCTGCCAAATGTCTTCTGAAATATGTCAAACCATCATGGATCGCTTTTCAGAAGGGCAGCTATGTATAGGAAACCCTGAAGATGAAAACATGAACGCAGCTTTGACAAACTAATTTTGTTTGCCTTGCTGTCTTATTTAAAGAGCAAAAATAGAGAAAAAAAAGGATTTTCCAGGTACCATTCATAATCCCAAGAAAGTCAATACTTGGAAGTTAAAATTCACAGAAAATTTTATTTATTTACAAAAATCTTTAGACATTTCTATATCCATAAAAACATTACAGTGCAATTACATATTGCATATAGGAGGCTCTCTAAGAAAGGCTCTCATTCAACTATCGCATAGCCCATATGTATACATATACAATTATATTCACTGTATATATAGTATAATGTAGTTAGTGTATTTGGGCCAGACTACAGAAAACAATTAGGATCCCGGTCTCTGCGCATTTCGCCGTTAACTGGCTTCCTCAGGAGAGCATAAATATAACCAAGATCTGGTGACGCTGAGTCCTAAGTATCTTCACAGGTAAAGCATCCTTCCATGAAGGCCAGAAAGCCAAATAGCACAAAGTATACTTGCAGTTTTACAATAGATGTTAGCCAGTCCAGCAGTGTACCTCCACGACCCCCTCATTCAGCAGCAGACTGCATTTGGAATGCCTTCCCTTTGATGTGAACTCACCTTAATGGGCCATGCTGAATTCTATTTGTCATGGCAGGTCAAACCTAGCCTCAGAACTATCACCCACACTGCTCCATTGTCAATACATAAAATGAAAAACGACAGCGTGTACACAAGCCAAAGATCGGTAATTCATTAGAATGACATCCATTTGCTCAATTGCCTTTTTAAATTTCAATGTTTTTAAATGTTCAGTAGTTCTGAGATTAACAATTCAAGTAGAAACAAAATCTCCCAAGTACAAAGATCAACACAAATGGTATCCAAAAATGTAGCTGAAGACATAATGCAAGACAATTATAGACAATTATAGGCAAACCAACAGAGTTATAACAACATAGAACACATTTTCCACCAGGTATACATTTCCCTACATTAGAAATTGTAGGTAGAAAAGCACAAGAGGCAATAACCATCATATTGGTGAAAATAAAAGAGGATTTCCTTCCTAACATGGTTCCACATAGGTAAAATAAGTATCCATTGTGGAAATAGAAGTAAAAAAGACAGGGGCTATGCAGGATAAGTGAGCGCATAAAAAAGGGGGTAAGGAAAGAGGAAAGGAGAGAGAAAGTGGTACCCGTTTTAGCAGAAAAAAAGTTGTGGAGGGCTGCCTCAGGACTCTAGTCATTAGATAGATATCTGATCTATGGATCCCAGGTCTTATCACATTTTTGCAGTGTTATTTTGAAGAGTACAGATGAGCTTATTATTTACCATGATCAAGTTAAGCTTGGGTTTGACATATTCCAACACTACCACAGGCTGCTTCTAATGTTTTGCAATCGTTATCCTGGCTGCTAAAGTCATATACAAAATCAACCGCTTACAATTCTTTGGGACCTCAGAGGGTAATTTCTGGAATAAAGCAAATTCAGGGGATGTGAATATTTCCCCCCATTACCAAACGGATGAGATTAAAGATTGTGATCCAAAGTCTTCAGTTCTTTGGTGCCCTTGACACTAAATGTGGTACATGGTCCCAAGTTGGCCACAGTGACTAAAACAGGTAGGTGAGGCCCTCCCCATTGCCTTTTTGACAAAGTTTTTTATGAAAACTACATAACTGAAAAGGATTTTCTCTGCATTGGATGGTGACCACTGTGGTCTCCTGAGCATACCCTGAGATTTACCTAGCTGTACCTCCTGCCTTGGCTCTCCTTTGTTTCTGCCTCTATTAAAAATTATTAGCACGTCAAAGAATCCTGGATGTGGTACCCCCTCACCCAACATTAGTCCACAGCCTCGTGTTCTTATAAAAACTATCAGCATGCCAACCTTTTTTGAGTTATTTCTATCAATGCACACCAATATCTTCCATTTCTGAGTCATCTCCATCACAGCATTGGTTTGGCTGACCTAGGCTTCAAGACATAGTGGCCAGAATGTTCATCTGTTAATATGGAAAAAATTGGGCGTGACCGGATGTTGAGGTGAGGGAGAGAGACACAGCCGGACCCAGTCCTACTCTATCCCCGCTCCTATGCTGTATGCCTCGCAGTAAAGCAGAGAGGGAGAAGCTGCTAACCTGTCCTTGTGGTGCCTGCTAGCCTGCTAGCCTGCCAGTCTCTTTGAGAGACGGATGCCGCGCAAGGAGGGAAGGAGAAGCACAGGACCACCAGCTGCCAGAGGAATCTTGCACTCGGAGCTCCCCCGGGAGGACTGTCAGTGACGCGCCGCCTGTGTGAGAGAGAGGGGAGCGCGTCCACTAGAGATCAAGCGGAAGTTGCGGGGGTAGCCGTGTGCGGAGCTGACCCAACTCATACTGTGACAAGACGTGGACCGGAGGGGTGAGTGACTCGCAGCGGCGAGTGTTGAGATGTGGGGGAGGACTGGTGCGACCTTGTGAGACGGTCTGGGTGGTAGCGGGAGCCCCTGTGTGGGCGCAGGACACTTGGAATTGTACAGCCATCGGAGGAGAGAGGCTGCAGTGGTCCTTGCTGAGGGACATATATATTTGTGGGTGTACATAGTGCATAACGGACTCGCTATGACCAGAAAAAAGGGGCTGGAGGAGACATCAGCACAGGAGGGTGCAGGGGCCCTAGCACAGCGAAACCCCAAAGAAAAGGGAAGTCAAGTAGCTGCCAAACTGGAGCGATTTGCTCACACACCAAACCAGCATGCAAGCACGACACCTAAAAAGAGCAACCATATAGGGGGGGCTCAGCATCAAACCAGCCAGCTGGGAAGGAGAAGTCTTGCCCCTACGGGGGGTGCAGTAGCAAACGCCCCATTGGAGTTGGGGGTGAACGGTATGGTGGAGGGGGGTTCTGGTTTGGCCACGGAGGTGGGGGATGGTGGTGTGGCATCAATGGCTGAGAAGGAACCATCACTGAGAGACATCTTTCTAGCTGTAAATAGTTGTAAGGTATCTATTTCTGCCCTATCAGCACAAATGGAAAGTTTTAAAAGTGATTTATTGTCAGTAAAAAGTGATGTGCAAGTAGTGTGCACTCGGACAGCAGCTTTGGAAGACAGGATCAGTCAAATGGAGGATGATGTCTCCCCTTTAAGACAGGAAGTCTCACTTATGAAAAAACAACTTAATGAATGCATGCAAAAAATGGACAGTATGGAAAACAGACTACGTAGAGAAAATTTGAGGGTGTTGGGCCTCCCAGAAGGCTGTGAAGGCAATAATCCTGTTAAATTTATGGAAGATTGGTTAAAGGAGAGATTCGGGAGGGAGTCACTCTCAGAATTTTTTTCCATTGAGCGTGCGCATAGAGTGGCCTCTAGGTAATGGGCTCCAGGGGGTCACCCAAGACCACTGATTTTTAAGCTATTATGCTTCAGGGATAAAACCACCATCCTTCGGAAGGCAAGGGAGATGAAGAACATTCAATATAGAGGTGCAAGGGTCTCAATATATCCGGACTTCTCTCCTGAGCTTCAAAGGCAGAGAGCCAAATTTGTGGAATGCAAGCGCAAGCTGCAGCAGTTAAAAATTAACTATGCTTTATTATATCCAGCGCGCTTGCGCATTGCGGCACTGGGGGAAACTCAATTTTTTAATACTCCCATCGAAGTCACAACCTGGTTAGAAAAAAACAAAGGAAGAATACAGCGAGAAGATGAAATATAGAAAAGGCAGGAGACCGGGAAATCAAGAGAGAACTTTTTTTTTTTCCTGTTTGTTTGTGGACTTCCTTTTCCTTTTTCCCTTTTTTTCCTTTTTTTTTTTTTTTCTCCCTTTAAGGGGAGTGGGGAGGGAGGGGGGAACACGTAAAATTTGTTGGTTTATAAGCACAATGGAAACAATGGGGATAGTTCCCCTCTTACTGGGTCCGGGGGGGGGTAAGTTTGTTTTTCTCACCTTGAAAAAATGTGTCCGGTCACTATAGAAGCCTCAGGGGTAGGCCCAAAATTGGGCAATAGGGGTAAAAATAGTGGGGGGGTAGGGGGAGGGGGGAGGTGGGGTGGGGGGAGGAGGGGGAGGAATATGTGTATGAATGTGTGTGGGAGGGGGGGGGTTGACTTTGGAGTAAGGGGAAATTCATTTTATAAATATTATAGAAGTCACATCAAGAGGTGGTTTAACTTTGCTAAGAGACACAAAGAGATAGGACCCACAGATGTATGGTAGTGGTGATTTAGATAGCACTTGGAAATTTAAAAAAAAGTTTACTATATGTTCCTGGAACGTTCGGGGGGTTAAAGATAATCTGAAAAGGCAGACGATCCTCTCTATGGTAGATAAGGGGAAGGTTCAGATACTATGTCTGCAGGAGACGCATCTGGATAAGGAATCAATTAAGATAATTGATCATAAAAAATTTCAGATGCAATTTCATTCCACTCACACTTCGTACTCAAGGGGTGTGAGTGTTTTGATAAAATCAGGGATAGCTTTCTCCTGCAGCCATAGTAAGGTGGACACAGAAGGCTGGTATATTTTTCTCTATTGCACAATTGAGAACAGGAAATGTGTATTAGCTAACATCTATATTCCTCCCCCTTTTGGGAGGGAGGTTTTGGATGACCTAACTGAATTCATGGCGAACCTCCCAGGGGTTCCGGTAGTGGCGGTTGGGGACTTCAACATGACCATGAATAACGAGGTAGACAGGTTCCCTTTAAAAAGTCTGGGTAGGGGTAAACCTAAGAGTCCGCTTCTACAGTATTGTGAGGAAGTAGGATTGGTGGACATCTGGAGAGAGAGGCACCCTGGGGTGAGGCAATATTCTTGCCATTCCAGGACACATACCACCCTGTCCAGGATAGACCTGGTCTTGGGTAATGAGGAATCGCTGGGTATGGTGGGAGAAATAGTCTACGAGCCAAGGGGGATTTCGGACCACTCACCAGTGATAGTTGATTTAAAGGGTGAGAGAGGCATTAATAGGGGTGACTGGAAAGTAAATCCCTTTTGGCTCGAGATTATTGAGGACGCGGGCACTGTGGTGGAGAAGCTGGTGGAATTTGTAGATTTGAATATAGGTACAGCTCCATTAGGGATAGTTTGGGACGCCCTGAAAGCTTTCCTCCGGGGGATCCTAATTCAAAAAATATCCCACATTAAGAAAAAATCACAGATAGAAGAACTAAAAGTCAAAGAGAGTGCTATAAGAGCGGAAGAACGGTACGTTGAGGACCCAACTCCAACCAGACATAAGACGTGGGTAGAGAGACAAAATGAGTACAGTAGAATAGTCCTGGAAAAGACAGAGAGGAAAAGGTTATTTCAGAAACGAACGTTTGCCTGTGAGGGAGAGTGTGTCGGGAGGACCCTGGCCCTGATCATAAAGGCCAATGGCCCTCCGAATTCCATACTAACGATAGAAGGAAGAGAGGGAATAATAAAAAATACTAACCCAGAAATATTAGAAGAGTTTAGGGAGTACTTTAAAAATTTATATAGCTCGGCTCAGGAAGATGTGGAGGGAGAAATGACAGCTTTCTTTGATAAGATTAAGTTAACCCCGCTCACGAGAGAAGATAGGGAAATGTTGGATGCCCCTCTGACACTTGGGGAATTACAAAGGGCTGTGGCAGACATGGCGAACCAGAAGGCCCCGGGCCCTGATGGTTTACCCGTAGAAATTTTCAAAAAGTATGGGGAGCTTTTGCTCCCCATGCTTTTGGAAGTACTAAACGGCACTGGGAAGGATGGTAATTTGCCAGTCTCAATGACAGAAGCCATTATAATAGTATTGCTGAAGGAGGGGAAAAGCCCGTTAGAGATGGCATCATATAGACCGATATCACTGTTATGTTCGGACGTGAAGATTCTGGCAAAGGCCCTGGCAACAAGGCTAAAGAAAATAATTTCCAGAGTAATTCATATAGATCAAACCGGGTTTATCCCGGACAGAGCTACAAGTACGAACATAAGACGAGTATATTTAAATATGCAGATCCCCACGGTGAATAGCGGTAAGAGGGCACTCCTTTCGTTAGATGCCACCAAGGCATTTGACTGCCTGGAGTGGCATTACATCTGGAAGGTGTTGGCGGAATTCCAGTTTGGCCCTGGCTTTGTTCATTGGCTAAGCCTCTTATATGACAGACCAAGGGCAAAGGTCAGAGTCAATGGAAAATGCTCAGATTGGTTCCAATTAAGAAGGGGCACCAGGCAGGGGTGCCCTTTGTCGCCCCTCCTGTTTGCCCTGGCAATAGAGCCGCTGGCTGTGGCTATAAGGGTGTCTCAGGGGGTTCAGGGGTTTAAAAGAAGGAGGGGAGAGGAGAAAATAGCAATGTACGCAGATGACATTCTGTTATTCCTAGGGGATACGCAGGAGTCATTAAGGACGGCTATGGGGATGGTCGAAGACTTTGGCCAATTCTCTGGGTTAAAAATTAATTGGGAAAAGTCAGCAATATTACCTATAGACCCCCTGATGGAGCCCCTTCCGGATCAAACCACACAAATTAAGGTAGTCAATCAGATGAAATACCTGGGGATTAATATCTCAAGGGAGCCGGAACAATATATTGCAGAAAATCTAGTCCCATTAATGAAAAAACTCAAACAGAAATGTAGGGTGTGGGGACGGTTGCCCCTGTCGGTCGCCGGGCGCTGCAACCTGATAAAAATGGTCTGGATGCCGCAAATTTTATATATTCTGCATAATTCACCTGTTTGGATTGCTAAACGATGGTTCAATAAAATGGACAGCTTATTTAGAGAGCTGATTTGGAAAGGCGGCGCAGCAAGGATCGGCCTGCAGACGCTCCGGCGAACGACAGAAAAGGGAGGACTGGGAGTCCCGGATCCGGGATGTTACTTTCTGGCATCACAGGTCCAGCATATGGGAGGGTGTAATAGGCCCGGGAAAGAGGTAACAGGGAATAAAGTACTCCTAGGTGATACTAACCACGACACCATAGTAGAAGCGTTGGAGGCGGACTCCTTTATCACCAGATGTCCCACTACCCAGTTGATGGTCAAGAGCTGGTCCAAGGTCAAAAAAATAATGGGCTATGTAGATTTCTCTGAGTTCTCCCCATTGTGGGATAATAGCAAGCTTAATGAAGTGAAAATAATGGGGAAGATTGAAGAGTGGGATCGGCAGGGCATCCATTATCTCTCACAGCTTTATAAAGCCGGGAAATTAAAAACATTCCAGGAATTGGCGATTGAATTCGCGATCCCTAACCGTTCATTTTACAGATACTTGCAGGTTAGGCACGCTTTAGACGCACAATTTAACGGTAAGGAGCCACTATGGAGCGACATGATCTCTGTGAGAAAATTGGTCGACTCAGATTCCACGAAAGGTCTGATATCTGATATGTACAGCAGTTTAAGAATCTCGATACAGGGGGATAGAGCGGAGGACAAAAATAGGAAGAAATGGGAGGATGAGATTGGGAAAATATCGGACAGTCAATGGGAGTATGTATTGTCATCAGGACCCAGGGTTTCCCTCTCTCCATCACAGGTAGTGTCGCATTTATATTTGATATATGGGGCGTATTTTACACCACTAAAGCTGTTTAGGATGGGGAGGAGGGTAGACTCGGGGTGCCAGAGGTGCGGAGGAGAGAGGGGAGATCTATTACACATGTTCTGGCGCTGCCCAAAACTGTACAGATACTGGAAAAGTATTGTGGACAGGATAAATGGTATTTTTAAGACATCACTAAGTATGGATGCCAAGATCTGCCTACTAGGTCTAATAGAGGAGCAACAGCCCGCGAGAGATACACAGACTGCAATAGTTAGGTGCCTGTTTCAAGGGAAAAAGCTTATAGCCAAGAATTGGCAGAGAAAAGAACCCCCGACGTTCGAAGAATGGGTGAAAGAAGTGAAGGAGGAAGTTAGTAGAGAGAAACTTATATATAAGAAAAGAAGTAATCACAAAAAATTTGAGAAAATATGGAAGGATTGGGTGATGTGGGAGAAGCACGGGGTGAATGGGGGGGGAGAATGAGGTTTAAGGGGGTTGGGGGGTTGGGGGGGGGTGTGATGGCGGGGGGAGGGGGAGGGAAGGGGAGTAAAAGAAAGGGGAAAAATTTTGTATGTCCCTCAGGTAGAGGAGGGTATTTTATTGATGTTCATGCTCCTTGCCTTTTTCTTTTTGTGGACTGCTGTATAAATACGGTAAAAGTTGAAGACTATGTAAATACTGGTTATGTCAGTCCCCAGAATGTGATCTTATCTGCTTTCTTTTTAATGTGAATTGTTGTTTTTCAATAAAGAGGATTTAAGCAAAAAAAAAATATGGAAAAAATTACCTATGGACTGCTCCAATGTGACTGTACGTGTGGGATCCTTATGAATGTTGCCATGTAGATGAATTAGGAAAGTGAAATATTGATACTTTCCATTATGCAAATAGCTGCTACCAAATGCTGCTAGACTGCTGGGCAGATTCCAAAATGCTGATTCCTGGGGATGTCGAAGCAAAAAGGAGATTTTCAACATTTTAAAGTATCTTTGTCATGTTTTTACAGCAGTCTTATGGGAAGATCTGCCTTCACTTTCTGTCAAAGCAGTCTCTGCATTGGATGCAGAGGTCTGAAATCTACCCTACTCTACTAAAATATAATTGCTGCTTGGATCACTCCCTTTCTGTTCCAGTATAAAGGACAAGAAGCGAGGGTAATCTTTCAAAAGGGGAAAAAAGACATTAGTCAAAGGACGTTCTAACTATGTATCTATGCGCTATGTAGAATGAATGTTTTGTCTGGAGTTTGGTCTTAAAGCAGAACTAAAGTTCACAATACTTACCTTAGCTCCAATGTTTTCATGCTCCTGGGGTCCACAAGAATCTTTTTGCCAACTTCTGCCGTATGTACCACACATGCCCAGGAGTGCAATCATCCCAGCAAACAGGTACAGTCAGAGCTGGGACAAGGTCATCCAGAGCCCAGGGTGAAGAAGCCAAATGGCACCCCTCCCCACCCCGAAAATGTATGTGCATTAAGTGTCAGCAAATATCCACCCACACCCACCCCCTAAGCATTAATTGCAAGCCAAAATTCTCCTCAAGTGAAAAGCAGTTCCAGTACAAATCCCCCCTCCCAACTCAAATCCTCTCCCTCCCCAAATCCCTCCTCCTAGCACAAATCCTCTACCCCAAAAATGTCCCCTCTGAGCATGAGTCCTCTACCCCTCACAAAATCCGCCACTCCCAGAACAAATCCTAACAAATCTCCTCTCCTAGCACTAATCCTTTCCCCCCAAATTTTCACTCCAAGCATAAGTCCCCCCAATCATCCCCACTAACACAAATCCCCCTCATACCCCTTCCTAACACAAATCCACACTACTAGTTCAAATCCCCCTTCTCCAAAGCACCCCTCCTGCCCACCCCTTGTCCCTGCCCTGTTCACAGTGCTGGATTGTATACTAAGCTGTGCAGCTCAGTGTACATTCTAAGAAAGACTGTAAACAGGCAGGCAGGTTTATTTTGTTGCAGAAGAGACATTGTACAGTACGTCTCTTCTTCAATAAACAGCCTGCCCGCAATAAAAAAAATACTGTATGTACAGTAGGAATGTAGCCAACGATCTCTTGCTTGCTCCAGAGATTCACTAGGAACTATGGGATTTGTAGTGTTATTACTGTCTGTGCTTTTACTAGGCAGGTTCCCCCTCTCTATTAATGTAGATGACCACTGTCATTAGGATCTCCCAGGGCTTGTTCACACATTTTCACACTGGATAAAACAATTGTTTTCTATGTGTCCCTTACACATCACAATGCTATTGTAATGTGCGCTGAGCTGTGGTAAAATGCAGGCATGTAGCATTTTACTGCAGCGCACAGCAAGGTATCGCATGGCATCAAACAGCAGCACACCATGCTACTGTGCAGAAATATGAATGAATGGCCACTATATGACGCTTTAAATAGGGTAAAAAGAAGAAAGGAAAGGAAGGAAACAGTGTGATGTGCTGAAATAAGCATCTCACCACCCCTCACTGCAGCTCACTGCAAGTAAAAACAGACAGCTGCTTGCACGCCAAAATGGAGCATTTAGCGTGTGGGCAGTGTAAATGAGCCTTTAAACCTAAAAAACTTTGAGCTATACATAGTGTCAACAAGCATTGTTTCCTTCACAACATATCTATGGGAATGCAAAAGCACCTGAAGCAGGTAATCTGCACCGCCAATGAATTCTAAATGATAGCAGAAGTGTCGCAAACTGACATTATTATTATTATATTACTATTGTACAGGATTTATACAGCGCCAACAGTTTGCACAGCACTTTACAAAATAAAGGAAAACGATACATTTACAATTCAATACAAGAGGGATCAGAGGGCCCTGTTCCTCAGAGCTTGCAATCTATAAGCACGTTGCATTTTCCCATCAAAGGCCATTCACACTGATCGTTATAGGGCTCCAAGATTAATTGTTAATACTAATCAGATAACATTGCTATTAATTTGACCTCTTAAGATACATCAGAATATCACTGTAGTGGGACGGCCAGCTATAAAGAACATTTCTAAGTTACAAATGATTGAATTAGAGTGCAGTGTGAAATTATCTATTGGTATAAGTGATTGGAAGTGATTTCTGACATGATACAACACTGCCCTCTAGCAGCAGGTTAGTGTGACTATTATTATTGGAAGAAGGCCAACAACACAGTCTTTAGCAATATCTTGCTTTAGTTAAAACACGTTAAAAGCTTAAAACTACCACCACCATTTGGAGTGATTTAAATATAAGCTCCTGCGTGTTAACACAAAATAGCCAATTAGGACATTTTTTTTTACATTAAAATATAAGAAAAAACAGAACTTTATGGTATAGTATGTCAGTACTAAAATCAGATTTTAATACATGATATATTACAATTGTATTTCATTTTGTTACATCACCTTTCTATCTGCCTTTTCATTAAATGCTCTTCAATTTTGTTAATAAAGCAGATTCCTCCTAGGTGATTTGCGTATGTTGCTAATTGTTTTGTGGCTTGTTATGTACTTTTGTTCTAGAGATACTGGTGTAGACCTCATCAGAGCCCTTTCTTACAAGAGAATTTTTTGGGTTTTGAATCATGTGTCCAGGTTTCAGTCCACCTGAAACTCGGACACAATATTCAGACAGGAATGTGGTTCAGGACAGAACTTGACAGAAGGGGGAGGGGCCACTATGAGCGCCGCATTACTATTCTCTTTGAAGTTCCCAAAGGTGTCCCTGGTCTGTTACAATCCTATAATGTATGCTAAAAAAAAATATTGTGCGCTGCTAAAGTGTTCGGGTTTAGCTTGTAGAAAAACTGGCAACCCTAGAAGTATGAGGTTTACAAAAAAAAACACTTATGCCCCGTACATACGGTCGGATTTTCCGATGGACAATGTCCGATCGGAGCGTGTTGTCGGAAATTCCGACCGTGTGTGGGCGCCATCGGACATTTTCCATCGGATTTTCCGACACACAAAGTTGGACAGCAGGAGATAAAATTTTCCGACAACAAAATCCGATCGCGTCAATTCCGACCGTGTGTGGCCTGTTCCGACGCACAAAGTGCCACGCATGCTCAGAAGAAATTCCGACACGGGACAGCTCGTTCTGGTAAACTTAGCGTTCGCAATGGATACAGCACTTTCGTCACGCTGCAATGTTAAAAATGGTTTAATACAGCGCACTCTCTTTATATGTGACAAGAATTAAGTAGTTTTGCTGCTCATATTCACACACACTTCTCACAAACTTTTATTTGTGTTTTTTTAGTGGGATTCCCTCAATATATTGTTATTAGTTGTCACATCTGACAGTTTTATATATTTTTTTTTTTTTTGGATTTTCAGACTTTTTTTTTATTTAATGTTTGTATTTTTTCCAAGGCTGATCTTTGTTCAATGTTATTTTTATTTTTACTCCAGAATATTTTTGGGTGTGTTTTGTGTGTCAAGTTACCCCAACACCATTGATATCTTTTATTATTTAATCTCAAGGAGATTGTTTGTTGTTGGTGTCCCTTGTTCATTTCACATTGTATATTTGAAATGTACCTGAATCCTCACAAACCAACTGTCCTTTTTGAAGTAAAACACATAGGAGAGTATAATTCAAAACAAAAATCCTTTATTAAGGTATCAGAACCAAACAAAGAGGAAGGCAACACTGGATCAACATGAGAAATTAGTGAAGCCTGGGACCCTCACGGCAGACATCAATTCTTCAACATCAAAATTGGTGGCCTGAGGAGTCCATATGTAAGGGAGGGCAGTCTGGTCCGGGATTCACAGAGACTCGGATAGCAGCAGATGACATCTGTGTCCCAGGCTGTGGTACCACAAGAGGTTGCATTTTTTGGCCGACCAGATTGGATCCAGGGCAATCACTGTCTAGTCTTCCTTTCACGCTTCCTTCTGGGCTGTGGCTGTGCAGTTGGAGATGTGGCAGGAGGAGGAGTAGGACCTGGAGGAGGAGGAGGACTGGGAGGACCTGGAGGAGAGGGAGGAGGAGGAGGAGGACCTGCAGGAGGAGGAGGAGGACCATCCCAAAGCTGTGTGTGAGGTGTAATTTGGCCCCTCATACCTTTCTCCAGAGCCTCTGATATGAGGGCCTCACACATGGCTTTTTGGCCCTCCTCCATCCTCTGCATTTTATATGCTATGAATGCAGCAATGTTCTCCTGCCTGGTGTGGGGTGCTCCCAGGACCTCTGTAGCCCTCCAAAAGAATGCTATAGCCGCCTCCTCTAGGGTACTCGTCCTACTGCCACTTTCTGTTTTCAGGTGTGGTGGAGGGACCTTGATATCAGCCAGCCGGCTCGGCCCGGCCACCTCCTGGCTGAGACTTCCCTGTGTATGAAAAAGGGACATGGTTTTAGTTGTTGCTTCATCAATCACAATCCTAAATTAGTACTCCCAACTAACATCTAGTTAACATCATTGATTGGACAAGCAGAAATATTTAGAGGAATGCTATACCTGGCTCAATCTGGGCTCCTCCACATATCGCCTGGAAGGCCCAGGTTGGGCATCAGAAGCCTCAGCCGGGGGGGGAAGGAAGCATGGAAGGAAGACTGGAGAGGGATGGCCTGGGTTCAGTCTGGCCTGCCAGAAAATGCAGCCTGTCGTAGTACAACATCCTGGGGACATAGATGTCATCTGCTGCTCCGGATCTCTGTGAATCCAGGACTTTCTTGCGCTCCCTCAGATATGTACTCCTCAGGCCACCAATGAAAATCTTTAAATAAGTGATGTCTGCCGTGGGGATCACCTGCTTCACAATTTCACACAATTGCTCCAGTGCTGCCTTCCTCTTTGCTTGGTTCTTGAAATGGGGGTGGGTAATCTCCCACAGACAGGGCAGCTCACTTAGCATATCTATGAATACTGACATGAAGTCATTATCTTTCATTAAGATATCCATGTTCACTGCAAGACACAACACAAGACAAAGCCTAATGTCAGACAAAACTCTCCTAATCTTGTTACAATATAGGCCTCAATCTAGAAGCAGTATAGGCACAAGTTTGGCTCTTACCTTCGTTCTTACGATCGGCGCGTCCAATGCTCCTTCCTCCGCTCACAGATCGTACGTAATACGCACGCGTGTTACGCTTTATACACACTGCGCATGCGTGTAACTCCGCCCGCCCCTGACATTCTTTCTAGTCTATTCCCCGCCCCTTTTTCGTTCGGCGCAGTGGGTGAAGAGCACATGGCGGAGTTACAGCAGGTGCGTGCTAATTCTAACAACAAGGAGGAGGAGGAGGAAAGCCCGGATCCAGGCACGTCCCGATCCAGAAGGAGACGTTTTAAGGCCACAAATATGTCGTTTGGGGAGATGTTGGAGATGGTCGACATCATGAAGAAGTCCGACTATGACGGAAAATATGGGCCTTACCCCAACCCCAACATCCGAAAGGCCAAAATCATGGCGAAAGTGGTCAGGAGTCTTGAGAGGAATTTCGGGGTACGACGATCGAAAGATCAGCTCAGGAAGCGGTGGTCGGACCTGAAGTTGAGAGAGCCAGAGCAGTACCGAAAGATCCAGGGAGTGCGGCAAAAAAGTAAGTAGTTGTGCTGTGTTCCTATTCTTTCTGTCTTTATTCCGTTCGTTCTGCTCCATATGCTTTTAGTAATTGTAACGTTTCAAAAGGTCAACTTTAATGTTCATGGGCCCATTATTCGTTCGTATCAAACATTTTTCTTTCGGCCTCTAGAACACCATTGCATTTTCACACATTTTTGGGGGCCTACTTGGATGCCAAATATTTGTTTGTGTAGATGGGTTTGTTACTAGAATGAAATGCCAACTAGATTGTGTGTAAGGAGAGGACACTGAGCAGCTGTTTTCACATACAGCTGCTCAGTAACTAAGGAGGGGCTGTTACAAGTAATACCCTGTATTTAGGCATTCATCTCTCAATGAAGTGAAGAGGGTTACCTGTCCAAGAGTCCCCCCCCCTATAATGTTAGAAATGGCCCATGAGGGGGGGAGGGGGAATATGATAGGTGTACCTTATACTTTGGCCTTGTTAAATTCCCCTTAATAAATGCTATCTGGAGGTTGCCCCAGAATGTTTGTGTCTAATCTGCTTGCCATGTTTCTGTGAAAAAATAGTAATGTTTATTGTTTTTTCCTCAACAGTTTCCTTCCACGCCACAGGAATGGCAGACTGTGGCCTCCCACTTTGCCCAGCGGTGGGAGGGGCAATTGATGGGAAACACGTCCACATCGTCCCACCACCCAACTCGGGGTCGTACTATTATAATTACAAGGGGTTTAATAGTATAGTGATGTTGGCGGTGGTGTCGGCTAATTACGAGTTCTTGTATGTGGACGTGGGGAAGAATGGCCGGATGTCCGATGGTGGAGTGATCGCCCAGACGGAGTTCTACAGGCGTCTCCAGAATGGCAGCTTGGACTTGCCACCTCCAGAGGACAATGTTGAAGGTCTCCCATTTGTGTTCGTTGCTGATGAAGCATTTGCGCTGGGGGACCACCTGATGCGGCCATTCCCGATGAGGACCCTCACCCCGGAACAGAGGGTTTTTAATTATTGGCTGGCCAGAGCCCGAAGAGTGGTGGAGAACACATTTGGAATCCTGGCCAGCCGGTTCCGATTATTTCTGACACCCATCCATATGGCGGAGTATAAACTGAACCATATAATACTTGCCTGCTGTGTTCTCCATCATTTTTTAAGAAAACATTCAGCCAACTATGCTGGCTCAGTTGGGCCTGAGGCCGGAATCCCAAATCCATCAACACTGACGGCGCTTGAAAGTGGCCGTCCTGGCTTGCCCTCCCTGAATGCCCGTGATGTCCGGTTACGCTACCTGGAGTTCTTTGCGGGTAGGGGGGCTATCAATATGCCAGAGAATCTGTGACACCTTTTTCAAATAAAAAACAAACAAAAGAAATTCTTTGTGGACATTTACTGCTTGTGTTTGTTTTAGCTGACCCTGACAGAAATGTTTTGAGTGCAGAAAATGTCGTGATTGGGTAACCTTATAAAAAACAGTGTTGGCTGGTACTTCCTAAATGCCAAAACACATTTCACTACAAGTGCACTTGCAACTGCACTGAGCCTGCACTTGTAGTGCAAAGTGTAATTGCCCTTAGGAAATAACCCCCATTTGTGCATAAAACAGCAGTTACATCACCCCAAAAGTGTTGTAGTGTTGAGACAATAATCCACACATTCTTGAGTAAGGCACTTTTTTATAGCTGCACAATCACATGTGCATTTACGCAAGGTTTTTAAAACAAACCAACATGTTTGTTGTATAACAATGTTTGCAGTAGCATTCTCAAAAATCAAAATATCCATTTCAGATAAAACAGGTCTGTGTAAAACCAACAAGAAAGCCAAAAAACTTGAACTTACAAAGTTCACATATGGTAAAACCTGAAGGCTATATCAGACATGAGTATTTAGGAACTGTGTTTGATATAGCGTTCAGATGGGGGGAAATCACCCCTGGAAAAGCCAAATTTGGAAGATGCACACCAATTTATGAATGTCAACATGTGCTATCTGCCATCAGGGGGGATCAAGGGACGTGTTTTGGGGGAGAAAGCCCTTCCTCAATGCGACTTTATAATTGAGGAAGGGGTTGCACCCCCAAAACGCATCCATTGATCTCCTGTGATGGCAGATAGCACATGTTGGCACACTGTGTGCATCCTCCAAATTTGGCTTTTCTAAACATTGTAAAAATTTTGGTAACATAAAACAGGTGATTTTGTGGGGTTCAAATTCGCCCCAAAACATCAATGATGTTATTATTTTTTTTAATAACATCAGTGATTTGTTGCTGGATGTTTTGCAATTGGAGATTACACCCCATGATCTCCCCGATGAGTATCTGGGCACTTTCAGATGTAAAGCGTTCTGGATCACGATCACCTAAAAAGAGATAAAGAACAAAAAAAAAGGTCTCAAAAATCTGCCACCATCCATCTCTTTTACCTGAGCCTGTGGTCGCAGACACTCACCTGTTGTGGTGCCAATCTCCACCACGTCTTCTTCTTCCTCCTGCTCAGCTTCTTGGGTTGGTATTTCCCCTTCTTCCAGAGGGGGGGGGGGTCTCTGGTCTCCTGGGATGAGGGGTGTCCTCCGAGTCTTTTCTCCCCTATGTAAAACAAAAATGGTATAATTAGCACACAGATATTTGATGGCAGAACTAGAAATAGGAAACATTGCTTGGAAGTGGGGTACAATTGTCTATTTTAGCCGAGTTCCAAGATGTATATTTTTTATTGCCCTTTGTCAAGCTGCAATACTTTACCTGTTTGGTACAAGCTTCACAGATGTAGCCCCCCCTATAGTATACACTGGAGCACCTGTGTGGCCCCCCTAATAAAAAGGGTGTTCTGGGGTCCCACACTAGTGCTCCAGTGTATACTATAGGGGGGGCTACATCAGCTGCACTTAAATGGAACTTCCGGTTTAAGTGCAGCTGACCCCCTGACATGCCACAATTTTTGGGGGGAGGAGCAGGTATCATGTTTTTACAGGCACCCAGCTCCCACTCCCTCCCCAGTCTCCAGAAGGAAGTTTACCTCTCCCCCCCTACCTCCCTACAATCTTCTGGGACACGTCACAGGTCCCAGAAGATTGCTCGGCCATTTACAGCGTGCAGTGCAGCTCGCGCATACGCAGTGCACGCCTGGCTGTGAAGCCACAGCCGGGCGCCCACGGTTAGAATGCCGGCACCTCGAAGAGGAGGGGGAGAGGATCGGGACTTCATGCACCCGCATTGCCTGACCATTGGACAGGTGAGTGTCTGATTATTAAAAGTCAGCAGCTACACTTTTTGTAGCTGCTGACTTTTAAATGGGTGGAACTCTGCTTTGAGTCAGTACGTTCATATGTTCCAAAATCAAAGGAAAAAGCAAACAACATTTTGAAGTATTTTCAAAAGACATTTGCCAAAGGGTTAAATGTACTGAGAATTTTTCTACAACTATTGGTACAAATGTTTGTACAAACATTTCTTTGTCTAGCTAAACCCATGTTTGACCACGCTGCGAATCCCAGCAATATGAATCTACTGATTCTTGCGGCTGGGATTGACAGCTGTGTGTAAATACGTAGCTGTGGTCACTGAGTCTGTACAGTGCAATGACTGGCTAATGGCAGCTGCACTTATTTGTTACTGTTCACACAGTCAGCGATTACGAATAGTTGCAGGTAGGGATTAAGCAGAAGCGTAGTCAAGGAGTAAGCCAAATGTCGGTAACAAATAGTAGCGAAGATACAGACAGCAGCAGGGGGGACAAAAGTGAGATATTGGCTGGAGAAAGCACAATATTCTGGCAACCCGGAAGTGCAGAGACATTGGTTAAAGAGGAGGTCCACCTAAAAAAAATATATTTAAAGCCAGCAGCTACTGACTTTTAATAAATGAACACTTACCTGTCCCAGAATCCAGCGATGTCGACAGCAGAAGCCGATCAATCGCTCGGCTCTTGGCAGCTGCCGCCATCCTCAGTGAGGGAATCAGGAAGTGAAGCGTTGCGGCTTCACTTCCTGGTTCCCTACTGCGCATGCGCAAGTCTAGCTGCGCGTTCTAACTGGTCCCCGCTATCTCTTGGGACCTGTGTGTTTCCCAGGGGACAGCGGGGGGGGGGGGGAAGGGTATTATACAGGTATCTGCACCCCCCTGAAAGGTGCCAAATGTGACACCGAAGGGGGGCAGGGTTCCAAAAAGCAGAGGTTCCATTTTTGTGTGAACCTCCGCTTTAAATCAGGAAGGAGCAAAGAGTTCAAGGTTCAAGGCAAATAAGATTTACAGCAGCATCATTCAAGGAATTGTCCAGGGAGCTGTCCAGCATCCCAGGTAGCTCAGCAAGAGTCATTGACAGCCACAACTAAGATCCCAGGCTCATGTCCTGGTCCTGACAGGTATAATTGTTTTTAAAATGTAATAACGTGGTGCAAAGGGGGAGAGGTTTCATCAACTATAATGCGCAATATCTCTGAAACCAAACCAGCACATACATTTGTTTTTTTTTCAGCACAGATGCAGTGCAAACAAATGCTATCTTTGTTTGTAAATTTTAACCACTTGCCGACCGCCTAACGTATATATACGTCGGCAGAATGGCACGGGCAGGCAGAATCACGTACCTGTACGTGATCTGCCTCCCGCGGGCGGGGGGTCCGATCGGACCCCCCCCCCGGTGCCAGCGGCGGTCGGCATTTGACTGGGAGCGTCGGGAGGCGAGGGGGAGACCATCCGATCGTGGCCCCCCCCTCGCGATCGCTCCCAGCCAATCGGAATCCTCCCCTGCCTGTGTGTAGTTTCACACAGGCAGAGGATGTGATGTCATCTCTCCTCGGCTTGGCAGTTTCCGTCCCAGCGCCGAGGAGAGAAGACATGTAAGTGCACAACACACACACACAGTAGAACATGCCACGCATACTTTACACCCCCGATCCCCCCCCCGATCGCCCCCCGATCCCCCCCCAATCACCCCCCCCCTTTCACAAACTGACAGCAAGCAGTATTTTTTTTTTTTTTTTCTGATTACTGCGGTGTCAGTTTGTGACAGTTACAGTGTTAGGGCAGTGAGTATTACCCCCCTTTAGGTCTAGGATACCCCCCTAACCCCCCCTAATAAAGTTTTAACCCCTTGATCACCCCCTGTCACCAGTGTCACTAAGCGATCATTTTTCTGATCGCTGTATTAGTGTCGCTGGTGACGCTAGTTAGGAACGTAAATATTTAGGTTCGCCGTCAGCGTTTTATAGTGACAGGGACCCCCATATACTATCTAATAAATGTTTTAACCCCTTGATTGCCCCCTAGTTAACCCTTTCACCACTGATCACCGTATAACCGTTACGGGTGACGCTGGTTAGTTCGTTTATTTTTTATAGTGTCAGGGGACCCGCCGTTTATTACCGAATAAAGGCTTAGCCCCTGATCGCCCGACGGTGATATGCGTCGCCCCAGGCAGATTAGCGCCAGTACCGCTAACACCCACGCACGCACCATACACCTCCCTTAGTGGTATAGTATCTGGACGGATCAATATCTGATCCGATCAGATCTATACTAGTGTCCCCAGCAGTTTAGGGTTCCCAAAAACGCAGTGTTAGCGGGATCAGCCCAGATACCCGCTAGCACCTGCGTTCTTCCCCTCCGCCCGGCCCAGCCCAAGTGCAGTATCGATCGATCACTGTCACTTACAAAACACTAAACGCATAACTGCAGCGTTCACAGAGTCAGGCCTGATCCCTGCGATCGCTAACAGTTTTCTTGGTAGCGTTTTGGTGAACTGGCAAGCACCAGCCCCAGGCAGCGTCAGGTTAGCGCCAGTACCGCTAACACCCACACACGCACCATACACCTCCCTTAGTGGTATAGTATCTGATTGGATCAATATCTGATCAGATCTATACTAGCGTCCCCAGCAGTTTAGGGTTCCCACAAACGCAGTGTTAGCGGGATCAGCCCAGATACCTGCTAGCACCTGCGTTTTGCCCCTCCGCCCGGCCCAGCCCAGCCCACCCAAGTGCAGTATCGATCGATCACTGACACTTACAAAACACTAAACGCATAACTGCAGCGTTCGCAGAGTCAGGCCTGATCCCTGCGATCGCTAACAGTTTTTTTGGTAGCGTTTTGGTGAACTGGCAAGCACCAGCCCCAGGCAGCGTCAGGTTAGCGCCAGTACCGCTAACACCCACGCACGCACCGTACACCTCCCTTAGTGGTATAGTATCTGATCGGATCAATATCTGATCTGATCAGATCTATACTAGCGTCCCCAGCAGTTTAGGGTTCCCACAAACGCAGTGTTAGCGGGATCAGCCCAGATACCTGCTAGCACCTGCATTTTGCCCCTCCGCCCGGCCCAGCCCAGCCCACCCAAGTGCAGTATCGATCGATCACTGACACTTACAAAACACTAAATGCATAACTGCAGCGTTCGCAGAGTCAGGCCTGATCCCTGCGATCGCTAACAGTTTTTTTGGTAGCGTTTTGGTGAACTGGCAAGCACCAGCAGCCTAGTACACCCCGGTCGTAGTCAAACCAGCACTGCAGTAACACTTGGTGACGTGGCAAGTCCCATAAGTGCAGTTCAAGCTGGTGAGGTGGCAAGCACAAGTAGTGTCCCGCTGCCACCAAGAAGACAAACACAGGCCCGTCGTGTCCATAGTGCCCTTCCTGCTGCATTTGCCAATCCTAATTGGGAACCCACCGCTTCTGCAGCGCCCGTACTTCCCCCATTCACATCCCCAACCAAATGCAGTCGGCTGCATGAGAGGCATTTTCTTTATGTCCTCCCGAGTACCCCTACCCAGCGAACCCCCCCAAAAAAGATGTTGTGTCTGCAGCAAGCGCGGATATAGGCGTGACACCCGCTATTATTGTCCCTCCTGTCCTGACAATCCTGGTCTTTGCATTGGTGAATGTTTTGAACGCTACCATTCACTAGTTGAGTATTAGCGTAGGGTACAGCATTGCACAGACTAGGCACACTTTCACAGGGTCTCCCAAGATGCCATCGCATTTTGAGAGACCCGAACCTGGAACCGGTTACAGTTATAAAAGTTAGTTACAAAAAAAAAGTGTAAAAAAAAAAAAAAACACAAACAAAAATATAAAATAAAAAAAAAATAGTTGTCGTTTTATTGTTCTCTCTCTCTCTATTCTCTCTCTATTGTTCTGCTCTTTTTTACTGTATTCTATTCTGCAATGTTTTATTGTTGTTATGTTTTATCATGTTTGCTTTTCAGATATGCAATTTTTTATACCTTACCGTTTACTGTGCTTTATTGTTAACCATTTTTTTGTCTTCAGGTACGCCATTCACGACTTTGAGTGGTTATACCAGAATGATGCCTGCAGGTTTAGGTATCATCTTGGTATCATTCTTTTCAGCCAGCGATTGGCTTTCATGTAAAAGCAATCCTAGCAGCTAATTAGCCTCTAGACTGCTTTTACAAGCAGTGGGAGGGAATGCCCCCCCCCCCAACGTCTTCCGTGTTTTTCTCTGGCTCTCCTGTCTCAACAGGGAACCTGAGAATGCAGCCGGTGATTCAGCCAGCTGACCATAGAGCTGATCAGAGACCAGAGTGGCTCCAAACATCTCTATGGCCTAAGAAACCGGAAGCTACGAGCATTTTATGACTTAGATTTCGCCGGATGTAAACAGCGCCATTGGGAAATTGGGAAAGCATTTTATCACACCGATCTTGGTGTGGTCAGATGCTTTGAGGGCAGAGGAGAAATCTAGGGTCTAATAGACCCCAATTTTTGCAAAAAAGAGTACCTGTCACTACCTATTGCTATGATAGGGGATATTTACATTCCCTGAGATAACAATAAAAATGATTTAAAAAAAAAAAAAAATGAAAGGAACAGTTTAAAAATAAGATAAAAAAATAATAATGTAAGCAAAAAAAGTTCCGCGCTAGAAGCACAAAAGGATAAGCAGCAGTAAACAGTGCGACAACACCAAAAGCAGAAAAAAATATATATATAAACTGCGCTAAACAAAGGTTATGTGTGTTGAGGTGGATAAATATTGTGATCTATCACACAAAACAAAAAAGTAAAAAATTGTCAAAATACACAAATCAAAAATGAATAAAGTCCAAATTTCCCACGTGGTAGGTATTCAGTATAAATGTGAAATGCTGATCCAAAATGAGCTATGATTGCTCTTACCAGATCTCCAAAGAAATGTGCGGATGGCAAAAAAACCCTTGCCGGGGCCTCTGGGGTGTTAGACCAATCAGCACCGTCCGTGGTTAGATCAAAATCCCCTCAATGGATACAGGATAAAAGCAAACACAAGAAAAAAAGAAGACTGGCCATAGTGTAGTATATTAAATACTGGACATGGACATACGAACATACCAATCACCCAGGTGTGCACATATAAACAACCAAAAAAACAGGGGGGGAGGGAAGTGAAAAACCCCACCACCGTGGCTGTAGATTGTGCTTACCGACTCACGGTGATACACGGACTTTTAATAGGATGGGAGCTGACATATAGCTGGCAAGAAGCACCTTGATAAGTCCTCATTACACGAAGTCCACAACGTCAGTATACCACCCAGAATAGAATAATAAACTCTCCATGGTGAAGTACGTTTTAAAAGAAAATTTAATAAACAAAGTATTGCACTTACATAATAAAAGCACTTAATATCGCATCAGTAAATATCGCCGGCCGGCATACAAGCATGGAAGCGAAGCTCGTCCTACTTCCTGGTCTCGTGGTAGCGTCGCTGCGTGCGTACCCAGACGCGTTTCGTCATCAAAAGGACGTTCTCAATGGGGACGAGCAGCGCAGTGAGCCACCACCATTAAATAGACATCCAAGCCTCGTTCTGAGTTGCGAGCGCGAGGACGCCATCTTAAATATGGGAAAAAAAACCTAAAATATCCCTAAAAGCGTGTGCTTAGCTGAGATGTTCACAATATCAACAAAAACATGTTAAACCCTCATAAAGGGTATGGGCAAATGTCCTAACCATTAGGAAACAAGCAAAAAAACGCACCCTAACTAAGGGTACGTGAAAGGTCACCAACGTGCCCAAAAATAGTGACAATTCAAGAATATGAAAATTTATTAACATAGGATGATAAACAAAGATTAAATTGATAAAATAATAAAAGGATAAATAAAAAATTAGATAATGGAGTGAATGAAAAAGTGAATGAAAATTTATAAAGTGTAAAATGTGCCACATATCTAAGTATGGAATGTGACCAGATTAGATCTTAACTTTCACATATGGGTCATAACATCCTATGATAGAACATAATGAAAAGGAATAAATGTTGTAGGGTTATGCTACAACTCCCAACAATATATAACTGTGAAAACTAAAAAAATTTTTTTCTTGGGAAAAATATTAAACGCAATCAGTTCCTGTGAATGGAAACCAAAAATGGAAAACAAAAATGAATGAATATAAAAATAAGAGTAAACCTCCCTAAACCTAATATTTAATAACAATATACAGATTGCCTCAATTATTGCACATGGCGTCCTCTAGCAAGCATCCCAGAACTGGTATACTTATCGCATATGTATATATAAAAAACAAATAAAAAATACAATAAAATTACATCATGAATTGTCTATAAACGCGTTCACATCCATATCGATGTTTAACCCATAAGGTACATAAGTCCTTAACTTATGGATCCAGCTCATCTCGAGCTGGGATATACCCCTAATTAGGGCACTGCCCCTCCAATGGGGTCTAAACTTGTCTATCCCTAAAAAGAGGGTTCCTGAGGGGTCCCTATCATGCACCAATAAGTAGTGCTTCGACACTGAATGGTTCCTGAACCCCGTGCTAATATTAGTAATATGTTCGTTAAGTCGCACCTGGAGAGGGCGCTTAGTCCTGCCCACATATTGAAGGCCACACGGGCACTGCAACAAATAAACGACCCTCTCCGTGGTGCAAGTAACGAACGGCTTAATGTTGTGCGTTACTCCTGTGCTGGTAGAGGTAAAGGACGTGGTCCTTCTATGAGAACATGCATTATACTTACAAACCCTGCATTTCCTGCACTGATAAAAGCCAGTCAATTGGTCAAAGAATGTTAATTTGGTAATAGGAGGACTTAGAATATTGGGGGCCAACTGATGACGTACCGAAGGCGCTCCCCTAAAAACGACACGAGGTCTATCTGGCAAGATGTTATTGAGGGTTGTGTCACTCTTAATTATATGCCAATGCTTATATATTAAACTTTTAATGTTATGATGTTGTAAAGAAAAGGATGTAACAAAAGGGACCCCTAGATCGAACTGGCCTCTATCAACAGAGCTCCTCTCGACCAGCAGATCATCTCTATTGACAAGTTGTACATTCTCAAGAGTCTTAACAAGAGAATCTTTTAAATAACCTTTTTCCAGAAATCTCTCAGTGAGAATTCCGGCCTGTGCTTCAAAATCTGCATGGCTGGAGCAATTCCTTTTAATCCGAAGATATTGACTCTTTGGAATCGACTCCAGCCACGGACGATAATGGCAACTGTCGACTGGTATGAACGAATTCCTATCTGTTTCTTTAAAAAACGTAGAGGTGGTCAATCTGTTACCTTCCACCGAGATTCTAAGGTCCAGAAAGTTAATAGTAGTCTGACTCCTCTCATAGTTCAACTTAATCCCAATAGAATTAGCGTTGAGGGTGGTTAAAAAATCATCCAAGGCCGAGAGCTCGCCATTCCATAGGAGGAGGATGTCATCTATATATCTAGCCCACAGGACCAACTGGGGGGTGTCCCTGGCATAGATGACATCCTCCTCCCATTTCCCCATAAAAAGGTTGGCGAGACTAGGGGCGTATTTGGCCCCCATAGCCACCCCCACATCTTGTCTATAAAACTTATTGCCAAACCAAAAATAATTATGAGAGGCGGCATACCTCAATAAGTCCATCAAAAATGATATTTGAACCTGAGCAAGATTGGAATCTCTAATCAAATAATGTTCAACTGCCTGAAAGCCCAATAGGTGTGAGATATTGGTATATAAGGAGGTCACATCCGCGGTGACCAACCACATTCCCGTCTGGTGCTGAACTCCTTTAAGCATTCGAATAATATGTCTAGAATCCTTAACATATGAGGGCAGGCTCTGTACTAAAGGCTGTAAAAAGAAATCAATATATCTGCCCACCCGGGACGTCAGGGAATCAATCCCACTAACAATAGGGCGTCCCGGGGGGCAGATGGGATTTTTATGTAATTTAGGCAGGTAATAGATGGTAGGGGTGCGAGGGGCCGTAGGAATTAGATATAGGCCTTCCTTCTCCGTCAAAACCCCCATCTCCCTACCTTTCCTAACCAACAACTTTAATGACTTCAAATACTTTAATTTGGGGTCTGAGGGGAGGGGTGTATAAGTGGTGGTATCATTCAGGATATTTAACATCTCATTAATGTAGTCCTTTCGATCTAGGACAACAATCCCCCCCCCCTTGTCCGCTGGTCTAATGACCAAATCCCTGTTGTTACATAGGGAATTCAAACCCTCCTGTAGAGTTGTATTGAGTCTGGCCTTTTTAACTTCTAATTGTTCCAAATCTCTCAGGATACCATCTCTGAAAACGCGCAAAGCTGGTGCTAATGCGCCCGGGGGATTGAACAAAGAAGCATTCCTCAATCCAGAATGGGTAATCCCCATATCATAAACCTCAGCACTCCTGATGGGGCGGCTGGCCATGTATCTTTTTATGTTTAATTTTCTAACAAATTTATGAATGTCCATAAAAGTTTGGAATTTATTAAGTTTAGTGGGGGGGACAAATTTAAGTCCCTTATCTAGTATTGCTTTTTCAGAGCTAGTTAGTACTTTAGAGCTGAGATTAAAAATCCCAGCGCCAACTACATTCTGGGTTTTTTTGGCGGCTCGTATCCTCCTCCCCCCTCTGGTTCCTCTCCTCTTTCTCCCAACCTTTTGATACCTTGATTTGGTTTTTGAAAACCCCAACAGTTGGGATAATAATAATAAAGAAAAAAAAAAAAAAAAAAAAAAAGCACCCCTGTCCCCCCTGCTCTCGCGCTAAGGCGAACGCAAGCGTCGGTCTGGCGTCAAATGTAAACAGCAATTGCACCATGCATGTGAGGTATCACCGCGAACGTCAGATCGAGGGCAGTAATTTTAGCAGTAGACCTCCTCTGTAAATCTAAAGTGGTAACCTGTAAAGGCTTTTAAAGGCTTTTAAAAATGTATTTAGTTTGTCGCCACTGCACGTTTGTGCGCAATTTTAAAGCATGTCATGTTTGGTATCCATGTACTCGGCCTAAGATCATCTTTTTTATTTCATCAAACATTTGGGCAATATAGTGTGTTTTAGTGCATTAAAATTTAAAAAAGTGTGTTTTTTCCCCAAAAAATGCGTTTGAAAAATCGCTGCGCAAATACTGTGTGAAAAAAAAAAATGAAACACCCACCATTTTAATCTGTAGGGCATTTGCTTTAAAAAAATATATAATGTTTGGGGGTTCAAAGTAATTTTCTTGCAAAAAAAAATTATTTTTTTATGTAATCAAAAAGTGTCAGAAAGGGCTTTGTCTTCAAGTGGTTAGAAGAGTGGGTGATGTGTGACATAAGCTTCTAGATGTTGTGCATAAAATGCCAGGACAGTTCAAAACCCCCCCAAATGACCCCATTTTGGAAAGTAGACACCCCAAGCTATTTGCTGAGAGGCATGTCGAGTCCATGGAATATTTTATATTGTGACACAAGTTGCGGGAAAGAGACAATTTTTTATTTTTTTTATTTTTTTTTTTGCGCAAAGTTGTCACTAAATGATATATTGCTCCAACATGCCATGGGAATATGTGAAATTACACCCCAAAATACATTCTGTTGCTTCTCCTGAGTACGGGGATACCACATGTATGAGACTTTTTGGGAGCCTAGCCGCGTACGGGACCCCGAAAACCAAGCACCGCCTTCAGGCTTTCTAAGGCCGTAAATTTTTGATTTCACTCTTCACTGCCTATCACAGTCTCGGAGGCCATGGAATGCCCAGGTGGCAAAAAACCCCCCCAAATGACCCCATTTTGGAAAGTAGACACCCCAAGCTATTTGATGAGAGGTATAGTGAGTATTTTGCAGACCTCACTTTTTGTCACAAAGTTTTGAAAATTGAAAAAAGAAAAAAAAAATTTTTTTTTCTCGTCTTTCTTTATTTTCAAAAACAAATGAGAGCTGCAAAATACTCACCATGCCTCTCAGCAAATAGCTTGGGGTGTCTACTTTCCAAAATGGGGTCATTTGGGGGGGGTTTGTGCCACCTGGGCATTCCATGGCCTCCAAAACTGTGATAGGTAGTGAGGAGTAAAATCAAAAATGTACGCCCTTAGAAATCCTGAAGGCAGTGATTGGTTTTCGGGGCCCCGTACGCGGCTAGGCTCCCAAAAAGTCCCACACATGTGGTATCCCCATACTCAGGAGAAGCAGCTAAATGTATTTTGGGGTGCAATTCCACATATGCCCATGGCCTGTGTGAGCAATATATCATTTAGCGACAACTTTTTGTAATTTTTTTTTTGTCATTATTCAATCACTTGGGACAAAAAAAATGAATATTCAATGGGCTCAACATGCCTCTCAGCAAATTCCTTGGGGTGTCTACTTTCCAAAATGGGGTCATTTGTGGGGGTTTTGTACTGCCCTGCCATTTTAGCACCTCAAGAAACGACATAGGCAGTCATAAATTAAAGGCTGTGTAAATTCCAGAAAATGTACCCTAGTTTGTAGGCGCTATAACTTTTGCGCAAACCAATAAATATACACTTATTGACATTTTTTCTACCAAAGACATGTGGCCGAATACATTTTGGCCTAAATGTATGACTAAAATTGAGTTTATTGGATTTTTTTTAGAACAAAAAGTAGAAAATATCATTTTTTTTCAAAATTTTCGGTCTTTTTCCGTGTATAGTGCAAAAAATAAAAACGGCAGAGGTGATCAAATACCATCAAAAGAAAGCTCTATTTGTGGGAAGAAAAGGACGCAAATTTCGTTTGGGTACAGCATTGCATGACCGCGCAATTAGCAGTTAAAGCGACGCAGTGCCGAATTGTAAAAAGTGCTCTGGTCAGGAAGGGGGTAAAACCTTCCGGGGCTGAAGTGGTTAATAACATTGGGTGCAAAGTGGGCAGGACTTGATGTTACATAATCTGAATTTAACCACTTAAGGACCGAGCCTCTTTTTGAGATGTGGTGTTTACAAGTTAAAATCCGTTTTTTTGCTAGAAAATTACTTAGAACTCCCAAACATTATTTTTTTTAGACACCCTAAAGAATAAAATGGCGGTTGTTGCAATACTTTATGTCACACCGTATTTGCGCAGTGGTCTCACAAGCGCAATTTTTTGGGAAAAAATACACTTTTTTTAATTAAAAAATAAGACAACAGTAAAGTTAGCCCAATTTTTTTATACTGTGAATGATAATGTTACGCTGAGTAAATTGATACCCAACATGTCACACTTCAAAATTACGCCCACTTGTGGAATGGTGATAAACTTTGACCCTTAAAAATCTCCATAGGCGACGTTTAAGAATTTCTACAGGTTACCAGTTACAAAGGAGGTCCAGTACTAGAATTATTGGCGATACCTCACATGTGTGGTTTGAACACCATTTTCATATGCGGGCGCGACTTACAGCGGGATGGGGCGCTTTAATGTTTTGTTTTTTTTCTTATTTAGTTTACTTTATATTTTTGATTTTTACACTGTCTTTAAAAAAAAAAAGAGAGAGTCACTTTTATTCCTATTACAAGGAATGTAAACATCCCTTGTAATAGAAAAAAAAGCATGACAGGACCTCTTTAATGTGTAATTTACACTAAAGTGAAATTAAAAAATAAATAAATAAATGATCTTTTTTTTTTTTTTTTTTTTTACAAAAGAAAAAAAATATTTCCCCTTTAAGACCATTGGGCGGAAGCGATGTTTGACGTCGTTTCCGCCATCCAATGGTGTGGAGCCGAGCGGGGCCATCTTTCCCTCACTCAGCATCCAACCTGTGAGGGAAGAGGACCCTCACAGGCCGCTACCAATGGCTCCGGTAAGCGGCAGAGAAGACCGGAGCGCAGCAGGAGGGGGGCCCTCTCCTGCCCCTGATAAAAGTGATCTTGCTGTGAATTCGCCACTGAGACCACTTTTATCGGAAAGCCGACCGCCAACTGAAGAAGAGGATACCGGGTTTATGACAGCTAGCTGCTACCATAACAACGGTATTCGTCTTCAAACAGCCACCGTATAATGACAGTGGGCGGTCGGCAAGTGGTTAAATTCCAATATCTCAAAAACCGAACCGGTGTCTTGCCAAGAAAGTTCCCCCGGCGGATAAGTAGCGCTTGTGCAGTACGAATGACTACGAAGCCGCCAAAAATAGCTGAAGCTCAAAACCTTGAGTCAGCTGTCAGTTGAGTCAACGGTGCCTGCGCCCTGAGTCCAGGTTGAAGCCCCACCATCCAAGTGGACATAGAGGTAGAATAAAAAAGTGCTGAGTGAAGCGAGGCCGTGCCCGAAGCGTGGCGAGCGTAGCGAGCCCGCGAGAGACCCTGTTACAGGTGCCGTGTACAGCTGACTTACAGCTATTCAGCTTCGGTTATTTCCGGCGGCTCGTACTGCACAAGCGCTGCACCTGCGCAGTACAGGGGGGTACTAATCCGCCAAGGGGAACTTTCTCGGCAGAACACCGGCTGAAACATTCATTTTTGTGGCACAAATCAGCACAACCAAATGGTATAATTGTTTTTAAAATTTAATGGCATGGGGTGCAAAGTAGGCGGGGTTTCATCAACTATTATGAGTAATAACTCTAAAACCAAACGGCACAAACGTTCATTTTTGCAGCACAAATCAGCACAGATGCAGCACAATAATGCCATCTACAACTAGCCATCTACTAGCGTCCCCAGCAGTTTAGGGTTCCCAAAAATGCAGTGTTAGCGGGATCAACCCAGATACCTGCTAGCACCTGCGTTTTGCCCCTTCGCCCAGCCCAGCCCTGCCCACCCAAGTGCAGTATCGATCGATCACTGTCACAAATCACTAAACGCATAACTGCAGCGTTCGCAGAGTCAGGCCTGATCCCTGCGATCGCTAACAGTTTTTTTTTGGTAGCGTTTTGGTAAACTGGCAAGCATCAGCGGCCTAGTATACCCTGGTTGTAGTCAAACCAGCACTGCAGTAACACTTGGTGACGTGGCGAGTCCCATAAGTGCAGTTCAAGCTGGTGAGGTGGCAAGCACAAGTAGTGTCCCGCTGCCACCAAGAAGACAAACACAGGCCCGTCATGCCCATAATGCCTTTCCTGCTGCATTTGCCAATCCTAATTGGGAACCCACCACTTCTGCAGCGCCCGTACTTCCCCCATTCACATCCCCAACCAAATGCAGTCGGCTGCATGAGAGGCATTTTCTTTATGTCCTTTACTGTGTTTTATTGTTAACCATTTTTTGTCTTCAGGTACGCCATTCAGCTGCAGCACGGATATATTTATCTTGACAGCAACAGCGTTTGCTCCCACGATACATAAAGCCGTGACTCCAGCGCTGTCAGAGGTGATATATGCTGAAGCATGGGGGCAGTGGCGTAGCGTGGGTTGTCAGCGCCCGGTGCGAGACAAGTAATTTGCTCCCCCCTGACTCGCGAACTTACCTATTTTCAGCTAGCTCCAGTCTGGTTACATGATCCCCTGTGTGAGTCAGCGGTGGCTGCAGGGGAGAGGAGAGCGTGCTTGACAATGACTGGTAAAGCATGGAGTGGTGACATCATGCATAGGTTCCTATGTCCCATCTGATGTTGGCGCTCCCTCCTCTCTCCTGCATACACCACTGGCTCACACAGGAAATAACATGACCAGACAGCCAGAAAATAGGTGTTTACATCTTCTACACAGGTTAGCCATCATAGGCATTAGAAAGGGGGATTTTATAATATTACAGTTAATGGAAGCTACATATGTCATATTCACACTATAATACTTGTTCCAGCACTGTGCAGGTGGGATCAATACCCAGTAGGGTTTTGTATTTAACCTTTTTGAAAATGTTCTATATATATTTTGGTATATCTATATATAAACCAATATATATATATATATATATATATATATATATATATATATATATATATATATATATATAAAAAATTCAAAAAGGTTAAAAAAAAAACCCTACTGGGTATTGATCCCAACTGCACAGTGCTGGAACAAGTATTATAGTGTGAATATGACATGTGTAGCTTCCATTAACTGTAATATTATAAAATAACCCTACTGTTAGTGAGTCCCAATCACCGGTGCTGCCAGAAACCTCAACCTCATTGTGCAAATAAAGCAATTAAATAAAGTACAGAAAATTTTATAAAACAATTCATCAAATACAATAATTCTAAGATAGTCCTGCTGGGTAGTGAATCCAAATCACCAGTGCTGCAAGAACACACAACTGTGCAAATATATAAATAAACAAACTAATTCCATATAACAATCAATAAAAAGCATTCAAAAAACATGGCTATGAATTAACATTTTATTGATAATTATATAAAATGAGGTTGTTTATTTATATATTTGCACAATTGTGTGTTTTGCAACACTGGTGATTTGGATTCACTGAGAGAGACATTGGGTTTAGAGAGACAGTGTAGCTGAGGGAAAGGGGGGAGGCTGAGAGATGACGAGAGAGACTGCTAGCCCTACCTTCCATGCCAGTGTCTCCTTTCATCCTTCCAGCGGCTCCCTGGCAGCATGCCCGTCCTCTGGGTCCCCAGTCAGCCTGTTGCCCGGGGAGGAAGTTAGAGCAATCCATGCTCTAGAGTCACAGGAGATTCTGCGCCCGCCGCTTCTCACCTCTTGGGGGAGGGGGGGCGAGGTCAAGGAGGAGGCGGCCGCGGAGGAACTATTCTTCCGACTCCCGGGCTCTCAGGCCATTCTGTCCTCGGCTCAGCCCCATGAGAGAGATCCCCCTGCTGCTCGCCCGCACCCCAAGAACGGCCGCTGTTGCTGGACAACGCGAACTTGTCATACGTTTAACAGGAGTTTTTATCCTCGTGCTAGACGGTCCACACTCGTGACAGCGCCCCTCTAAATTTTGCGCCCAGGGCGGTGGCACCCCCCGCGCCCCCCACGCTACGCCACTGCATGGGGGCAGCAGGGGCGGAGGAGCGATTTGCTCCTAACTTTTGGGGCAGATGCCCCCATGCTTCAGCATATATAAATGGTGCATGTATGCCCATCATTAGAAGTGGGTGGATGAAGGGAGGTATTCTAATGGTGGGCATACCCACCAATCAATCTCTTTTTTTCGTTCAGCCCACAGGCTGCATGAAAAAAAGATTACAATATATGCCCAACAAGGACCAGCAACGTACTGGTATGTTGTTGGACTTTGAGTGCTTATACCAGAATGATGCCTACAGGTTTAGGTATCATCTTGGTATCATTCTTTTCAGCCAGCAGTCGGCTTTCATGTAAAAGCAATCCTAGCAGCTAATTATCCTCTAGACTGCTTTTACAAGCAGTGGGAGGGAATGACCCCCCTCCCACCATCTTCCATGTTTTTCTCTGGCTCTCCTGTCCCAACAGGGAATCTGAGAATGCAGCCGGTGAATCGGCCAGCTGACCATAGAGCTGATCAGAGACCAGAATGGCTCCAATCATCTCTATGGCCTAAGAAACCGGAAGCTACGAGCATTTCATGACTTAGATTTCGCCGGATGTAAACAGCGCCATTGGGAAATTGGGAAAGCATTTTATCACACTGATCTTGGTGTGGTCAGATGCTTTGAGGGCAGAGGAGAGATCTAGGGTCTAATAGACCCCATTTTTTTCAAAAAAGAGTACCTGTCACTACCTATTGCTATCATAGGGGATATTTACATTCCCTGACATAACAATAAAAATGATTAAAAAAAAAAAAGAAGAAAGGAACAGTTTAAAAATAAAATAAAAAAGCGAAAAAAAAAAAAAAAGCACCCCTCTCCCCCCCTGCATACGCGCAAAGGCGAACGCAAGCGTTGGTCTGGTGTCAAATGTAAACAGCAATTGCACCATGCATGTGAGGTATCACCGCGAAGGTCAGATCGAGGGCAGTAATTTTAGCAGTAGACTTCCTCTGCAAATCTAAAGTGGTAACCTGTAAAGGCTTTTAAAGGCTTTTAAAAATGTATGTAGTTTATCGCCACTGCATGTTTGTTCACAATTTTAAAGCATGTCATGTTTGGTATCCATGTACTCGGCCTAAGATCATCTTTTTTATAATATCAAACATTTGGGCAATATAGTGTGTTTTAGTGCATTAAAATTTTAAAAAGTGTGTTTTTTCCCCAAAAAATGCGTTTGAAAAATCGCTGCGCAAATACTGTGTGAAAAAAAAAAATGAAACACCCACCATTTTAATCTGTAGGGCTTTTGCTTTAAAAAAATATATATAATGTTTGGGGGTTCAAAGTAATTTTCTTGCAAAAAAAAAAAAATTATTTTTTCATGTAAACAAATAGTGTCAGAAAGGGCTTTGTCTTCAAGTGGTTAGAAGAGTGGGTGATGTGTGACATAAGCTTCTAAATGTTGTGCATAAAATGCCAGGACAGTTCAACCCCCCCCCCCCCCCCAAATGACACCCCCAAGCTATTTGCTGAGAGGCATGTCAAGTCCATGGAATATTTTATATTGTGACACAAGTTGCAGGAAAAAGACAATTTTTTTTTTTTTGCACAAAGTTGTCACTAAATGATATATTGCTCAAACATACCATGGGAATATGTGAAATTACACCCCAAAATACATTCTGTTGCTTCTCCTGAGTATGGGGATACCACATGTGTGGGACTTTTTGGGAGCTTAGCCGCATACGGGACCTCAAAAACCAAGCACTGCCTTCAGGGTTTCTAAGGGTGTAAATTTTTGATTTCACTCCTCACTGCCTATCACAGTTTCGAAGGCCATGGAATGCCCAGGTGGCACAACCCCCCCCGCCCCAATTGACCCCATTTGGAAAGTAGACACCCCAAGCTATTTGCTGAGAGGTATGGTGAGTATTTTGCAGACCTCACTTTTTGTCACAAAGTTTTGAAAATTGAAAAAAGAAAAAAAAAATACATTTTTCTTTTCTTTCTTCATTTTCAAAAACAAATGAGAGCTGCAAAATACTCACCATGCCTCTCAGCAAATAGCTTGGGGTGTCTACTTTCCAAAATGGGGTCATTTGGGGGGGTTGTGCCATCTTGCCATTTTATGGCCTTCGAAACTGTGACAGGTAGTGAGGAGTGAAATAAAAAATTTACGCCCTTAAAAATCCTGAAGGCGGTGATTGGTTTTCGGGGGCCCCATACGCAGCTAGGCTCCCAAAAAGTCCCACACACGTGGTATCCCCATACTCAGGAGAAGCAGCTAAATGTATTTTGGGGTGCAATTCCACATATGCCCATGGCCTGTGTAAGCAATATATAATTTAGTGACAACTTTTTGTACATTTTTTTTGTTGTTGTTATTATTCAATCACTAGCCTAGCTTGTAGACGCTATAACTTTTGCGCAAACCAATAAATATACGCTTATTGACATTTTTTTTTACCAAAGACATGTGGCTGAATACATTTTGGATTAAATGTATGACTAAAATTGAGTTTATTGGATTTTTTTGTATAACAAAAAGTAGAAAATATCGTTTTTTTCAAAATTTTCGGTCTTTTTCTGTTCATAGCGCAAAAAATAAAAACTGCAGAGGTGATCAAATACCATCAAAAGAAAGCTCTATTTGTGAGAACAAAGGGACGCAAATTTCGTTTGGGTACAGCATTGCATGACCGCGCAATTAGCCGTTAAAACGACGCAGTGCCAAATTGTAAAAAGTGCTCTGGTCAGGAAGGGGGTAAATCCTTCCGGGGCTGAAGTGGTTAAAGCATGTGAACAATCGGATCGTGTGTACAAGGCTTTAGGGTGCTCTAAAGCCTTGTACACACGATCCAATTGTTGGTAGGGAATTGTCTGTTGACAGACTGTTGTCCTAAAATCCGACCGTTGGTATGCTCCTTCAGACAATTATTGCCCAACTTTCAGCCAACAAATGTTGGATGGCAGGCTAGTACATTTTCAGCGGACAACGGTCTATTGTCAGATTTTCGTATCATCTGTACACAATTCCGTCACACAAAAGTACAAACACACATGCTCGGAATCAAAGCTCACTAAACACAAAATTAGCAGAAGGTGCCCAAAGGGTGGTGCTCAAGAGCTGAAATTCCTTATAGTACGTCACTACGTTCGTGTTTAGTGGCCGACAATTGTGTACTGTTAGTATGCAA
This sequence comes from Aquarana catesbeiana, assembly GCF_042186555.1. Taxonomy (NCBI): domain Eukaryota; kingdom Metazoa; phylum Chordata; class Amphibia; order Anura; family Ranidae; genus Aquarana; species Aquarana catesbeiana. Next base: position 125,836,149 of record NC_133327.1, read on the forward strand.
GACAAGTTCCTGGCACACGCCCTTTGGACAAAAGTCTGACGCTCTGTTGGCCAACAATCTGATCGTGCGTACGAGGCTTAAGTACATGTATCTTGATGTCCTCTTGCGATGGATTTAATGATGTGATGTAGTTTAGACCATGTGGTCAACCTTCTTTTATCAATTTCAATAAAAAAATTATACTTAAAAAAAAAAAAGTTACATATATCTTTACTGTTTTTTCACATTCTGCCTTAAAAGTTCCAATTGGGGTAATCATCTTCTACAATTAAACGTGTTTGGGATGTTGGCAGAATCCTCTTTGTAAAAAAGATTAGTACTCCAGTGGCCAATCCCCTTCCTTTTCTAAGGGCTCTTTCACACGGGGCGGATCAGTGATGATCCGCCCCGTGAACACCCGCTGGCTCAGCGGGGATCGCTCCGCCGATCCCCGCTGAGCAGAAAGATGACAGGTCCATCGCTGCACGCTGTGCAGCTACGGACCTGTCAGAGCGCCGCTCTCCCCTATGGGGGATCGGATGATGACGGACCGTAGTGTCCATCGTCACCCGATCCGATCCGAAAACGGATGGAAAAGTAGGTTTTTCCTCCGTTACACTTTTCGGATCGGAGCGGCGTCGGATGTCAGCGGACATGTCACCGCTGACATCCGACGCTCCATAGGGATACATGTATGTCCGTTTTTCATCCGAAAACGGAAGGATGAAAAATGGACATACGGATCGTCCGTGTGAAAGAGCCCTTACAAAGAACAATGGAATAAAAACATAATCCGAAAGGGGTACAGGCTATTCATATAACTTGCCACGCCTCCAACCTAATGGTTATATTGGTTTTTCAACAGATTGTGGATCTTTGGAAATACAGCCTTATGTGTCTCTAAACCCAAAAACAAAAATGTAATATATTGCAGCTCACCAGTTTTTAGATGCCGTAAAAAGCATTTGTCTTAATTTTTTTGGCCAAGAATATTTTCAGCAACTACAGAAAATACCTGTTGATCTTGCCAGAAAAGCCATGTCCTTGTCGCTCCCTGTGAACTGAAAAGACAGAAAAAGCAATGATATTGTTCTTTTGTAAACTACTAAACCTACAAAACATCATTCAATAATGTACTAAGGCCCCTTCCACACTTGTAGAACCTGAAAGTTGCCTGTGTAATCTTGAGGCCTTTGGGCCTCAAGTCGCGTCAAAGTCGGACCAAAGTAGTATAGGGAATACTTTAAAGTCACTGTGACTTGAAGTTGCACAGATATGAATGGTACTCGTTGGAAATCATGGGGTACAAGTTGTCATGCGACTTTGCAGTCCCAAGTCGCAGGAAAAGTCGCACAAGTGTGAAAGTTGCCTAAAGAAAACATGTTTTAAATCCAGTCTGTGTGATAGCCATTGTTCCATGGTTACAGCAGAGAAGTGAGTGTTGACATGAAGTGTATTATTTGTAGGATCACCACTAAAAAACGACCTTTCAACCTAACTATGTAACTATATGTGCCTATCTCTGCCAGCTCCTAAATACCTGGAAAAGCTCAGCAGTGCATCTCTACTCACACTGTTTTTTTTTTTTTAAATGGCAGCGCAGAAGAGAGGCAGGGAAGAGGACATGCAAGCTTGGTTAACCACTTCAGCCCCAAAAGAATTTGCCCCCTTAATGACCAGAGTATTTTTTGCCATACAGCACTGCGTCGCTTTAACTGACGATTGTGCGGTCGTGCGAAGCTGCACCCAAACAAAATTGACGTCCTTTTTTTACACAAATAGAGCTTTCTTTTGGTGGTATTTGATCACCTCTGCTGTTTTTATTTTTTGCGCTATAAACAAAAAAAGAGCGCCCTGTTAAAGGAGAGTCATACAAAAAAAAATGATTTAAAGCGGAGTTCCACCCAAAAGTGGAACTTCTGCCCATCTGATTCCTCCCCGCCTCCAGTGCCACATTTGGCACCTTTTGGGGGGGAGGGGGGAGAGGATATCTGTATTTCACAGGTATCCTGTCCCCACTTCCGGGAGCCTGCGCCGCGGCCCTTGACGTCACCGCTCGGCTCCCTCCTCCTTCCCCCGCCACCGGGCCAATAGGAGAGAGAAGCGGAGCCTTGCGCATGCGCAGTAGGGTTCCCGGTGTGAAGCCATAAGGCTACACTACCGGGTTCCCTTACCCGCAATGGCGGTGGCAACACCCGACAGCTGATGGAAACATCGCTGGACTCCAGGACAGGTAAGTGTCCTATTATTAATAGTCAGCAGCTGCATTATATGCAGCTGCTGGCTTTTAATATTTTAAGCAGTGGGCGGACCTCCGCTTTAATCCCAGAAGTGCTTTTTTACCACTACTATTCCTTTATATTGGCTTTTCACATTTCCAAGTGCAGCAATTTAGAAATTGGATGAAAGGTTCAGCACTGGGAAACACTTTTTGAACAATAAAAAGTGTATTTTACAACTATATAGATCAGACCAAAATGAGGGACAAATGAGGAGGAAAGAGGGACAGAGGGAGTTATGGAATGCATGTTTTGTGCACCACAGTTGGTGTGAAATGACCCTAAGTATTCATGTTATTTTATTTTGATAATTATTTTATCTATGTATTGGTTGTCCAATAGTCCTGTTCTTTTAGAGTTAATCAAATAAAAAAAATGCATCATCAGCACCAGTATCTTTCAGTGAAAGGGAGGTATGGAAGAGCATCTTTCCCTTGCATGTTGACATACACTATAAGTGGCACTAGATGGCGCTCACTTGTAAGAGACAACAATCCATTGATTTTAGCCATACAAGGATGTTCTCTACAAATAGCATTGTGTATCACATGATCTGTGTAAAAACAATGGGGATAAATTGCAAACTGCAAACCCAACACTGTTTCCTGAGGGATAAACATGCATTAGTCAGTCATCTCTTTATATGCATTGTGGTAGTACTAGCAGGGTGTAATTTACTAAAGAAGAGAAATGTGGAGGCTCAGAAAAGCCACATTCCTGTCATTTTTTGGTATACATTTAGTCATGCTGCTTTTCAAGGATACAATTGCCATCATGTGAATTGCTGAGTGGTCACAGTTGGATCAGAGTTTAGGCTCACAATAGTAATGTGATACAATGTACAAATACAAAATAACTTACATTTATTTTGATAATGTAGTGTGCATGACCATTCTGAGACTATGTATGACACTAATGGGCGCTAACTGTGTCTCGGGGGCCATATGTGGTTCTCTGTCACTTATTGTGCGGCCCTCAGGGCCACTGAAGCTAGTAATCTGTGTTTTTGTGCTTTCTAAAACCACTAGCATTCTAGTAGTAACCACTAGGCTTCTAGTAGTAGTAAAGTGATATTAAAGGCTAGCTTTTTTCTTTTATAATAAAAAAGACGTAATACTTACTTTATATGTACATTTGTATTGATTTCCTCCCCCTGTGGCAGTCCCTTACCAGCGCTCCTCTGGGTGCCTCCTGTTGCAAGCCAGGTGCTAAGGAGGCACCCATGCATGCGCATACAGCACTGGTAAGCCACTAACCCACTCCCTTTTCACAGGAGTTTGACTGACAGCAGCAGGAACCTATGGCTCTGTTGTTCTCAGTTTCTCCTGTGAAAGCAGGAAAGTGAGGGGAGTGGGGTTGGAGCCGGAGACAACCCTGGAGCTCTGACTTGGAGCCAGGTAGATGTTTAGGGATGGGGTAGGATAGGTACTGGGGTGTTTTTTTTTACCTTAATGCAGAAAATGCATTAGGGTAAAAAAAATATTTAGACTTTAGTACTGTTTTAAATAGTTTTATTTTATTTCTTTCACACTGTTTTACTTTTTTGTGCTGTCCATTACTTTTAGCATTCTATGTTTTTTTTTTTTGTTCTGTGATCTTATATTTTGAATCCTGCTAAAAGACATACCAAATGTGTGACAAGTATAGCTGACCATACAACAACAGCATTTTGTTTGAACGTCCATTCTGAAATTCTGAAAAATTGGTCGTCGGAGCATTCAATAGTACAGTTGAGGCCGATGTACAAAAGGACATGAGAATTCTTCACACAATAAATGGTGTGAATATTTACTGTAAGTATCCAATTGTGTAAAAAAGTAAATCCCTGTTTACATCTGGGATGTACATCTGGGATTTCATCTGTATGTGATTGGATAATTGAGGCTAATATTCACACAATCTTATCTGTGTGAGGACACTCATTTTATTAAATCAACCCAATTATGTACAGTACTTGATGAATTTCATATCAAAAACCAGAAAAATTTAGTTCATTTGCCATGCCAATGTTTTGAACTTTATGTTCAATTTTGGGATGCACATGTGCCTTACAATCAGTATGATTTTTCCACAGCAAAACCCACATAACAGTTATGCCCTGTACACACGATCGCACATTCCGACAACAAAATCCATATTTTTTTTCCGACGGATGTTGGCTCAATTTTGTCTTGCATACACACGATCACACAAATCTTGTCGGAAATTCCGAATGTCAAGAACGCAGTGAGGTACAACACGTACGACGAGCCGAGAAAAATGAAGTTCAATAGCCAGTGCGGCTCTTCTGCTTGATTCCGAGCATGGGTGGAATTTTGTGCATCAGAATTGTGTACACACATCAGAATTTAGGAGAACAGATTTTGTTATCGGAAAATTTGAGATCAAGATCTCAAATTTTGTTTTGTCGGAAATTCCGACGGAAAATGTCCGATGGAGCCTACACACGGTCGGAATTTCCAACAACAAGCTCCCAGTGAACATTCGGAAAATCCGACCGTGTGTACGCGGCATTAGAATTTTGTTTGTTCAAAAATAAATAAATCCTATCCTGTTACTTTGCTTTTTCCCCTTACTACAGACAATCTCTAATTTGACCTCCTTAACCATTAGAAAATCAAACAAACGTGGCAAAAAGATTTTTTAAAAACAATATTCTACTAGTGTACGGCCACTTTAATTTTAAAGGGGGCTGTAGCATACACAGATGTGGAAGCATTGCTTTGTAAAGAGTTTGTAAACGCAGTTATTTATAGCAGTCTCCTATAATGTGTCCTGAAGCATGTCCCCAGTCTCCAACAACTCTTTTATCATGTCCGTAGTCTCTGACCATCTTTTGTAGCATGTTCGTAGTCTCTGACCATAGTTTGCGGCATGTCTATAGTCTCTGAGCATTGTTTGTGGCATGTCCATAGTCTCTGACCATCTTTTGTAGCATTTTCATAGTCTCTGACTATCTTTTGTAGCATTTCCATAGTCTCTGACCATCTTTTGTAGCATTTCCATAGTCTCTGACTATCTTTTGTAACATGTCCATGGTCTCTCACCATCTTTTGTAGCATGTCCATAGTTTCTGACCGTACTTTGTGGCATGTCTTTAGTTTCTGACCATCTTTTGTAACAAATCTATGGTCTCTGACTATACTTTGCAGCATGTCTGTAGTCTCTGATCATATTTTGCAGCGGGTCCACAGTCTGTGACCATCTTTTGTAGCATGTCTGTAGTCTCTGACAATCTTTTGTAGCACGATCATAGTCTCTGACCACCTATTGTAACATGTTCATGGTCTCTGACATCTTGTGATCATCAGTTCCCTGTTATCAGTGCAGCCCCTTCAGTGCCAATCAGTGCAGATCAGTACCCATCAGTGCAGCCTCATCAGTGCTCATTAGTGCAGCTATACAGTGTTGCATGACTGTGCAATTGTCATTCAAAGTGCAACCGCAATGAAAGCTGAAAATTGGCCTGGGTAGGAAGGGTGTGAAAGTGCTCAGTATTGAAGTGGCTAAAGGAAGTGGAAAAATAACAGACTTACTGGCTGGTTTACCAGGTGAGAATAAAGGAAAAATAAGTCTTAAAAAATAAAACTAATGCAGCCACAAAAACAGAGAATGGTAAGCTGCAATATAATAAATATATGCATTCGAGTTTAGTACTGCTTAAATGAAGAACTATTGATAGTTTTTTGGGTTTTTTTCTGCCCTTTCATGGGACAAAACACATATTGTTGGGCGGCACAGTGGTGTAGTGGTAGCACTCTCACCAAGCAGTAAGAAGGGTCACTGGTTCGAATCCCAACCACGACACTACCTGCTTGGAGTTTGCATGTTCTCCCTGTGCCTGCGTGGGTTTCTTCCCGGTACTCCGGTTTCCTCCCACACTCCAAAGACATGCTGGTAGGTTAATTAGATCCTGTCTAAAAATTGTCCCTAGTATGTATGAATGTGAGTTAGGGACCTTAGATTCCTTGAGGGTAGGGACTGATGTGAATGTACAATGTATATGTAAAGCACTGCGTAAATTGATGGTGCTATATAAGTACCTGAAATAAATAAATAAAATAAAATATAGTACTTTCTCCCATGTACATAAGTACTTCCTAAGTCTAGGCGTGAAGTCTGACCCCCCCCTGGAAAATCTGACAACAAACACTTTCATGATTTTAGTGCACACAAACAGAATATAACACCCATATTTTTGTAAAATCTAAAAGATGATGTTATGCTGGGGGCATGGTTTGGCCACTCACGTAAATGGCGCTTAGTCAGAGAGCTCTGGTCAGGTCACCCACCAAGGGCAAAAATACATCCTCCACTCCCCAACAGAGGCAAAAAAACTTCACCAACAATGGAATATACCTGTACCCTCAACAAATGCGAATGTCCACTCCAGTCTTCCTCACTCCTCAACAAACGCCCCTAATCCAACTCCCGACACAAGATGATTCTCACAGGCTCATAAGAGCCTCGGTTTATTGTATGCAAGTTTATCGTTAAAATGTTAACACACAACCAGTAAATACCAAAGTCCCCTGGCTTAGTCTCTCTTACCTCATACTCTTACGCACTAGTAGTTTGTACATTGTTATATGTTATTTTTGGAACTTGAGTCTCAATTATTGATCTTATTGTATTTTCTTTTTGAACTTGTTGCGTACTGTTCTTTTAATTGTACACCACTTTACTTTAAACGTTAATTATTATCGATTGTCTCGGAATATAAACTTATTGATTTTGAACTGTGGTACATCATTCGAACCATGCACACTTCTTCAGCCCTCTCAAAATACTGGTCTGATACACCTCTACTCCCATAAAATTATTCCCCACCTCTCAGATCACCTACAGCTTGAGGATGTCCCTCAAAATCATTTCCCTCAATGTGAAGGGCCTGAATAGCCCCTTCAAGAGATCAATGCTATGGAGAGAGGCTATCTCCCAAAAGTGTGACTTATTGTGCGCACAGGAAACCCACCTGCTTCATCAAACCCCACCTCGGGTCTCTAACTATAAATTCCCTTACTGCTTTTTTGCCAATTCAGAAAAGAAAACTAAAAGTGTAATGATCGCAATTAAAGACACTATAACCTTCACACAGAAATTAGTTGAATGCGACCCAAATGGCTGATACATAATACTAGGTGCAGATCTTAACCACCAACCATTTACACTGGTATCGGTGTATTCACTGAACATCAATCAGAAAAAAATTCCTTCGATCCCTAATGAAATGGGTTTGCTCAATTCAGATAGGCCAACTAATTGTTTGCAGAGATTTTAATGCTGTCTCCGACTGCTCCATTGACTCCACTAGCTTATGCAGAAACTGCTCGCAAGACTTATCGGCCCTCTTATGCCCCGTACACACGGTCGGATTTTCCAATGGAAAATGTCAGATCGGAGAGTGTTGTCGGAAATTCCGACCGTGTGTGGGCTCCATCAGACATTTTCCATCGGATTTTCCGACACACAAAGTTGGAGAGCAGGAGATAAAATTTTCCGACAACAAAATCCGTTGTCGGAAATTCCAATCGTGTGTACACAAATCCGACGGACAAAGTGCCACGCATGCTCAGAATAAATAAAGAGATGAAAGCTATTGGCCACTGCCCCGTTTATAGTTCCGACATACATGTTTTACGTCACCGCGTTTAAAACGATCGGATTTTCCGACAACTTTGTGTGACCGTGTGTATGCAAGACAAGTTTGAGCCAACATCCGTCGGAAAAAATCCTAGGATTTTGTTGTCGGAATGTCCGAACAAAGTCCGACCGTGTGTACGCCCTATAACGGGAAGAAGGTCTATATGATGTATGGTGAAGTATGCACGGATCGGAGAAAGATTTTACCTTCTTTTCCTGTGCTCTTTGGGTCTACTCTAGTATTGACATGTTCCTTTTAGACAAAACCTCACTCTTCCAGTCATCTGATGCCAAAATTGGCATCATCATATGGTCCGACCATGCTCCAATCTCACTATCCTTAACGCTACACCACAATATGCAACCCTCTAAACTGTGGAGATTAAATACCAACTTATTGTATAACCCTAACCTCGAGAAACATGTCAAGTCCAAATTAGAGATGTACTTCATGCGAAACGAACAAGTGATGCTCATTCCTTATGGGCGGCCCACAAAGCCGTCACGCGAGGAGTGTTCATCAAATTGGGTTCCCAGAAGAAGCATAGAAGAAATAAATTGATATCCGACCTTACCCACGCCATAGCAGAGATTGAGTCTCAAAATAAACTCTGCTTCTGCCATCACAGAGATAATCAACTGAAAGACTTTAGGCACAAATTATCCCAAGGCAGGTCAAAATCAGAATGCACAAAAACAGAATAGATCACCTTCTGGACCCCCATGGCCAGAGGCTCACTAATCCCCTCCATATAGCTGCGGAGTACTACGCTGAACTTCATAACCTTGAGTCCCCCCAGACAATTCCCCCACCAAATCAAGGCCAAATACAAGCCTTCTTACAATCCCTCTCGCTCGCACAGATCCCCAACGCAGATCTCTCTGAGCTCTCCAAGGAATTTTCCGCCCAAGAACTCCATAAAGCAATATCCTCACTCCCTCTGCACAAAGCGCCAGGTCCCGATGGCTTTGGTAATAAATACTATAAGACATTCAGCTTAACACTCTCCCCTTGCTTACAAAAAGTATTTAACACGGCAACAAAATCAGCTACCTTCCCTAAAGAAGCACTTGAGGCTTTAATAATCACCATACCCAAACCCAGAAAATCTCCTGATAACCCAGCTAACTACCTCCCTATCTCACTCCTCAACACAGACATAAAGATCTATGCTAAGATCATCGCCCTAAGACTAGGAAACATTACCCCAAATTAATTCACCCAGATAAAGTGGGTTTTGTCAAAGGACGCTCAGTTTGGCCAGACGGCCAGCTCTAGGATGGGTTCTGTTCATCCCAAACGTCTTCCATTTAAGGATTATGGAGGCCACTGTGCTCTGCTCTTCAGGCAGTTCCTTTGACCTCATGATTCTCATTTGCTCTGATATGCACTGTGAGCTGTAAGGTCTTATATAGACAGGTGTGTGGCTTTCCTAATCAAGTCCAATCAGTATAATCAAACACAGCTGGACTCAAATGAAGGTGTAGAACCATCTCAAGGATGATCAGAAGAAATGGACAGCACCTGAGTTAAATATATGAGTGTCACAGCAAAGGGTCTGAATACTTAGGACCATGTGATATTTCAGTTTTTCTTTTTTAATAAACCTGCAAAAATGTCAACGATTCTGTGTTTTTCTGTCAATATGGGGTGCTGTGTGTACATTAATGAGGAAAAAAAATGAACTTAAATGATTTTAGCAAATGGCTACAATATAACAAAGAGTGAAAAATTTAAGGGGGTCTGAATACTTTCTGTCCCCACTGTAAGTACAACAAAACTTACACAATTCCTGCTAAACCTAAAAGATAAAAACTGTATTAAGTAAATAAATAAAGATCTGTGGGTGAATGAGGTCTTGGGGCTTATTCACATGGGCGCTTTGGCCTGTAAAGTGTGAATCAGAATTTTTTTCTTTTTAAGTGGCTATGGGGACGCAGCAGCTGTACGAACACAGCGGCAGATCCTAATTTGACTGGCGCGTGGGTGCAGGTGTACGGTACCAACAACAGACAGGGTAGATTTGGGACCACTCATCCACACCTACACACCTGTCATAATTAGAACCCATGCAGTGACAGGACAGCCCCAGCCACACAAACAAATCTCTCATTTAGTGCTAGTTCACACCAGATGCCGCTCTGTGCACTTTTTTCTGCACTAATGGGCCATAGAACCCATGTGAATGAGCTCTTAATTATTTATTGTTTACTTTTATTATTTTTTTTTACAATTTTATTTTTTATTATTTTTTACAATTTTATTGAATTTTTTTAAAATTATGTAGCGGTGCCCCCGTGGGGTCGCTGCGTGTACTAGCATCCACACATTTCACCCTGCTGGTCAGACATCCATTTTGGCACACTTTCCCAGCAAACGAACAGTCTCTGGCTTGTTTTTGTTGTTTTTATTAGTGGATTAAACTTGGATGGGGAAAAGAGACATCAGATGCCCAGATAATGAATACTTTTCAAAGAAATTAATGTTGGTTGAGTCTAGATTTGACAGTCTCTTCCTCTGCACATCTCCTCGAGCACACTACTTGAGATTACTATCTAATCTAGATTCCTGTCTCCATTAGCACATGGCTAGACCTTACTCTGAATAAGTCCTAATGTTTTTCTAATAACCCATTACAGGTAGGGGTCTGCAGCCCTCTTTGTGGTAGCAACCATTTTAGTATAGAAGAATAAATGTGCTTACTGACACTTGGTGGACTACTGATCCCAGCACGCCCAATGCAAATCCTGCCAGCCCTCATGGTTGCAAAGACTTGACTCCAAAACAACACCACAGTCTCTCCCTCTGGCTCCACATCCAAATCCTGGCATGTCTCTCCCAGAGTTTCACACTGTGCTTCTCACTCACCGACCCCGGCAGGGATCCCTCCTGAATACTTGCCTGGCAGTTCTCCCAACTGTCCTCTTTCCTGCTCCTGTTCCAGGACACCTCTCAATGACCGTATAATAAGAGTCTCCCTCCCAGCTCCCGAGCTCCAGGCCTGAGGTCCACCCCCCCCCCCAGAAAGGGGGTTCCCTTAGACCACGACAGTCTAACACTCCATCATTCAGTTCTTCCACCCGACAACTTCTCCCACAGCAGGCTGACCATGGGTAAATATAGGAGGTCTGTCCCCTTCCAATCCTAGTTGGGGATTGGTCAGGGCTCCCACATACACCCATGTCACTCCAGCTCTCTGCCCTGCCTCTTTTCCAGAACCTTCTGAAAACCAGAGGAGGCGCCCAAGAGCTGAAGTACATGTCAGTCACCTGCTGCTACACTAAACCACTCCCCTGGCCCCAGATCAAAACAAACAGGCCTAGCTCACAGCATAGGCCTGACTAAATTTACCTGCTCTGACAGTACAAAACAAACCCACTACCCTAGCACCTACCTACCTAAGGTAGAGGTTGCTACAATTATTTTAAACAACTTTATTTGTTACTATTTTTTTTTTTTTTTTTTTAACAGCCCTGTTGAGGGGGGGTTGATGAAATATTAGGGGTACTGATAACTTACTATGCTCATTTAGAATTCCCCCTGCTCTCCATTCTGAAACAATCCCTCCAGCAACCAGCGAGAGGGAAAGCAGAGAGTGCCAGCAGCACTAACTGGGGTGGGGGACCAGGGCAGCACACATGGGGGCTTTAGGCTGCAACCCAACCTGGACAGGAAGGGTGTCGGGGGTAGCATTTAGTGGAACTGCTACACTGTAGTTCTCCCTTGCAGCAGCTGAAAGCTGGCAGGAGGGAGAGGAGGAGAAGCCGCTGCAGGGAAGAACTGCAAGGGATTGGTTTAGTAGAAAATGCTGCCCTGCCAATCCTCCTGTTCAGATCCGCTTCCCTTTGCTTGTCAGCTGCACGGGCTCCCTTGTTAAAATGATGACACCTTGGCCCCGCACATGGGGGACCAGCGGTAGCCCCTTTTGGGCGGTCCTGCGTGCGCATTTGCACATGAGCATGGGGGTATGGGGGTGCTTTACATTTTTTGTAATTATTATTTTATTTCGTTTTTTTACACTGTTACTTGCATTTTTTTTTCTTGATTGAACTTTATTGCTATCACAAGGGATGAACAATATTCCTTGTGATAGCATGGGCTGTGACAGGTCCTCTGTATGGAGAGATCTGGGGTCTATTAACCACTTAAGGACCGGAAGATTTCCCCCCTTAATGACCAGGCCATTTTTTGCGGTACGTCACCGCGCCGCTTTAACTGACAATTGCACGGTCGTGCGATGCTGTACCCAAACAAAATTGATGTCCTTTTTTTCTTTTTTTAGAGCTTTCAACCTCGGGACTTTAATGGTGTTTATATTTTAAATATCTATTCATCAAGGATTTGGATAAAATAAAAATGTTTTATTTATTTAAACATTAAAAAATCACAAGACATGATTTAGTACAGAAAAAAAGTTTTTCATAAAATTCAGTGACATATTGCAAAAGATACCACTTTTCTCAACATGTTTCGCCCATTGGAGCTTCCTCAGGGACTTGTCATGTGGCATCATATTTAACCAAACTGATGATCAAATATGTATGTAACTCAAGATTGCTCAAGAATCAATGAGATATATCCTATGGGATACTTTCCTTCAGAGATGGGTCTTCAAAAGTGTTTGCCGAGATATACAAAATGATCAGTAGGTGGAGTCCTTTCTAAAAATGTTAATTGATAGAATCAATATTGTCCATGGATCGCATCCACAGTGAGGCTTGGAAAAATTCACTCAAGAGCAGGATAAACAAAATGGAAAAATGTCAAAGTGCTCAGTGCATATAGGGCTTGCATCCAAGGCGAGCCAGGTCCTAGTGTATGTATCAGGTAAAAAACTGGTCGTGATTAAGGAGCAATTGAAAGGTTAATGGGGGAGAGAGGTATACCTCCCGTCTGGCTCGTTCAATAGCCGACAGCGAGTGACGGGGATTGGGCAGACAGATCAGACACCTAACTGACATTTTTGACACTTTTTTGAGAGCCAGTGACATTATTACAGTAATCAGTGCTAAAAATATGCACTGTTATTGTACTAATGACACTGGCAGGGAAGGGGTTAACATCCGGGGCGATCAAGGGGTTAATGAGGTTATGATCTCCCCTGTCAGAATGGAGATTTGCCATGTTTACACAGGCAGATCCCCATTCTGTCACTGTGGGGGAACGATCGTGGGTGGCTGGCGGACATCGAGTCCGCCCCATCCGCTGATTGACTCCCCCACTGGCCAGTGGGTGCGTGCGCCCACAAATACCCATGTATGAGCCGACGTATAATGACGCTGATTCGCGGGAAGCAGCCACATTGCTGCAGTACAACTGCGGCGGCTGATCCTTAGGCCCCATTCACACCTGTTTGAGAGTTTTTCCAGTGTTTTGTCGCGCGTTTTGACAGGCGTATTTGCGCGTTGCCATGCAGCGTTTTCCGGCGTTTTTAAGCTTTGGCATTTTTTTTATTAGCCAATAGGAAAAATGATCATCTGTTTCATCATTTGTTGCTATGTTTTTAGATTTTGTCATCTGCTTCCTGCACCAAAAACGCCCAAATCTGCCCAATTCGGGCGACAAAAAAGGGTCCAGAACTTGTTTGAGCTTCAGGCGACTTGGAGTGGAGATGTGAACCATCTCCATAAAGAATAATGGATTTTTTCCCCTCAAGGGTTTTGTAGCTTCAGGCTTCAAGCTACAAAACGCTTGGGTATGAATGGAGCCTTAATGGGTTAAATCTTAGATCTCTCCTCTGCCATCAAAAGCATCTGAGATTGGTTTGATCAGATACTATGCAAGCAGATAGTGGCTTATAAACCTCAACCCAAAACCAGAGGTGGTTAAATCCTCCTTGATTTCAGTTTCTTACAGCACAGAGGGGAGGAGGGTACAGATGTGCCTTCCTCTCCTCTCAGTTCACAAGAAAAACAAAGCGGTGGCGGTCCTGGGCTCCCTGATCACCTGGTAAAGGCAGTGGGCAGGGGGAATAGGGTTCCCTTCCGCACCCTGTAGAAATGATCAGGCGGCTTTAGAGACACTCTGATCACTTCTACATTAAAGCCCATCACTGATTAGACATTGTGGTCCTGGGATCATAGCTGCAGCCATGATCCTGATACAGTCACATGAACCTAAGGACATACGGGTATGTGCCAAGGGTGTGAAATGGTTAAAGTAGAACTAAAGGCAAAACTGCTGTAAAAAATAAACTCATCTGATTGGATGCAGCGCTGTTCTGATAAAAATGTTCTATCAGCCACCTTTGACAAAAGTCAATGAAATGATCAACAGTTGCCCAAAGGAGAAGGGGCTCCCAAGCCATCCACTGAGAGAAATGTGTACAGTATAGAATTAGCTTAAAGCCGTATTAAACGCAAGAGCAAACATTTTCACCAATCTTAGATGTGATAGCTGCATTAAGTTTCTTTTATATGATTTCTTTCTTCTATTTTCATCTGGTGATCCAGCCAGTAAGTCTTTTGTTTTTCAAAAGCACAAGCTCTCCAGCTTACACGGATGAGGCAAACCATTTACCACTGGCAGGGGTGCCTACATTAATCAGATTTTATTTATTCATATAAAAACTTTATTAAAAAAAAACTGCTGTAACTGCTTAAAAAATGTGTGTTGAAGTGTGGCTTCAATTTGTTAGTGTATTTAAATCTGCTAGTATATTTAACCCCCCAGACTGACAACGCTGCTGTCTGTTGTGTCTCACCAATACAGGTGGTGTGTTACCAGGTGAAAACAAAGGGGGGGAAAGCCAAAGAAAAGAAAACAAATGCAGCCACCACATCTAATGATTTGTAAGCTGCAACATAATACATCTTTGGATTTGGGTTTAATACCGCTTTAACTAAAGTAGAATTAAAGGCTTTTTATTTCATTTTGGATAAAGGGAGGATTATAACCCCTGTAAGGTCCCATTGGGGAGATTTCTCTTCACTTCCTGTCCCATAGCCAAAACAGGAAGTGAGAGGAAATCCCAGCAGTGTGGGAATCTCAGGGTGTCACCAGAAATAGCATCCTCGTTTAGAGAATGTACCGGGGACAGCCCAAGATGTGAGATTGTTTGTTACTGTCACTTTCAATGATAATGGTAAACAGGACAGACAGAGAGCATACATCTCCCCAACAGGGGCACAGACAGCAATACAAACCTGACAGGGGTTCTAACCCTCTCCAGTCTATCCAAAACGAAAAAAAAGGAAAGTTTTGCCTTTAGTTATAGTGTAGCAATAAATACATGACAGGTAGTAGGATGACTATTCTGCACCTTAGTCTGACATAGGAGTGAGCTCTACACCCCAACACGTTTGTTATTGTTTGTTTGGCCAATAAAGTCTCCCCTCCCCCCCCTCCTCCTAAAAAAACGTCCCAGCAATCCCAACAAAGCACAGTCATCCAGCAGAGGGCGCAGTGGAGTATAGCAGAGGACGGTGGCCGGGAAAAGGCACAAATCCCGGGAAGGCGAAGTTGTGTATGGTGGGAGAGCGCGTGCGCCGAGATCTGCGTGGAGTCCGGAGAGTGCGGCGGGGCGGTTCGGTGTGTGTGCGGTGTTCGGAACGGCGTTCTGAGGGAAAAGGAAGGATAAACTGAGCGGGAATGGTGCGGGACGGCCCCGGGATTCAGCACGGCCTGTGAGAGACATGCTGCCCGGGGCCCCGGACCCCCCGGGGTGGCGGAGGGGGAGGCAGCCGGGCCCCGGGCTGTGCTGTCCGTCCCTTCTGCTGCTCCTCGTCTTCCCGACTCTGCTGACCGGCAGCGAGGCCCAGCCTGGAGGAGCGAGCACTGAACCCGGCCTGAACGTCTACATGAGTGTGGAGGAGGTGGGCCGCCTGATCGGTGAGTGCAGCCCCGCCATTGTTACTGGAGACAGTGTGGGAGGACCCCCCAATCATGGGGGACAGAGGGTGCATTCCCCCTTCACTGGATACAGGGACCCCCCACCAGGGACAGAGAAGGGGGGTACACTACCCCCACATCACAGGGTATAGAGAGGACCCCCCTATCATGGGGGACAGAGGGTGCATCCCCCTTCACTGGATACAGGGACCCCCCACCGGGGACAGAGAAGGGGGCACACTACCCCCACATCACAGGGTATAAAGAGGACCCCCCAATCATGGGGGACAGAGAGTGCATCCCCCCTTCACTGGATACAGGGACCCCCCCCCACCAGGGACAGAGAAGGGGGTCACACTACCCCCACATCACAGGGTATAGAGAGGACCCCCCAATCATGGGGGACAGAGGGTGCATCCCCCTTCACTGGATACAGGGACCCCCCACCAGGGACAGAGAAGGGGGGTACACTACCCCCACATCACAGGGTATAGAGAGGACCCCCCAATCATGGGGGACAGAGAGTGCATCCCCTTTCACTGGATACAGGGACCCCCCCACCAGGGACAGAGAAGGGGGGTACACTACCCCCACATCACAGGGTATAGAGGGGACCCCCCAATCATGGGGGACAGAGAGTGCATCCCCCTTCACTGGATACACAGACCCCCCCCACCAGGGACAGAGAAGGGGGTCACACTACCCCCACATCACAGGGTATAGAGACGGACCCCCCCCAACTCGCAGGGTATAGAGAGCTGGACCCCCCCCCCTCGCAGGGTATAGAGAGCCGGACCCCCCCCCCTCGCAGGGTATAGAGAGCTGGACCCCCCCCTCGCAGGGTATAGAGAGCCGGACCCCCCCCCCCTCGCAGGGTATAGAGAGCCGGACCCCCCCCCCTCGCAGGGTATAGAGAGCCGGACCCCCCCCCCCTCGCAGGGTATAGAGAGCCGGACCCCCCCCCCCCCTCGCAGGGTATAGAGAGCCGGACCCCCCCCCTCGCAGGGTATAGAGAGCCGGACCCCCCCCCCTCGCAGGGTATAGAGAGCCGGACCCCCCCCCCTCGCAGGGTATAGAGAGCCGGACCCCCCCCCCTCGCAGGGTATAGAGAGCCGGACCCCCCCCCCTCGCAGGGTATAGAGAGCCGGACCCCCCCCCTCGCAGGGTATAGAGAGCCGGACCCCCCCCCCCCTCGCAGGGTATAGAGAGCCGGACCCCCCCCCCCCTCGCAGGGTATAGAGAGCCGGACCCCCCCCCCCCCTCGCAGGGTATAGAGAGCCGGACCCCCCCCCCCCCTCGCAGGGTATAGAGAGCCGGACCCCCCCCCCCCTCGCAGGGTATAGAGAGCCGGACCCCCCCCCCCCCCCCGCAGGGTATAGAGAGCCGGACCCCCCCCCCCGCAGGGTATAGAGAGCCGGACCCCCCCCCCCCGCAGGGTATAGAGAGCCGGACCCCCCCCCCCTCGCAGGGTATAGAGAGCCGGACCCCCCCCCCTCGCAGGGTATAGAGAGCCGGACCCCCCCCCCCTCGCAGGGTATAGAGAGCCGGACCCCCCCCCCCTCGCAGGGTATAGAGAGCCGGACCCCCCCCCCCTCGCAGGGTATAGAGAGCCGGACCCCCCCCCCTCGCAGGGTATAGAGAGCCGGACCCCCCCCCTCGCAGGGTATAGAGAGCCGGACCCCCCCCCCTCGCAGGGTATAGAGAGCCGGACCCCCCCCCCTCGCAGGGTATAGAGAGCCGGACCCCCCCCCCCTCGCAGGGTATAGAGAGCCGGACCCCCCCCCCCCTCGCAGGGTATAGAGAGCCGGACCCCCCCCCCCTCGCAGGGTATAGAGAGCCGGACCCCCCCCCCCCTCGCAGGGTATAGAGAGCCGGACCCCCCCCCTCGCAGGGTATAGAGAGCCGGACCCCCCCCCTCGCAGGGTATAGAGAGCCGGACCCCCCCCCCTCGCAGGGTATAGAGAGCCGGACCCCCCCCCCCCCCTCGCAGGGTATAGAGAGCCGGACCCCCCCCCCCCTCGCAGGGTATAGAGAGCCGGACCCCCCCCCCCTCGCAGGGTATAGAGAGCCGGACCCCCCCCCCCCTCGCAGGGTATAGAGAGCCGGACCCCCCCCCCCCCTCGCAGGGTATAGAGAGCCGGACCCCCCCCCCCTCGCAGGGTATAGAGAGCCGGACCCCCCCCCCCCCCTCGCAGGGTATAGAGAGCCGGACCCCCCCCCCCCCCTCGCAGGGTATAGAGAGCCGGACCCCCCCCCCCTCGCAGGGTATAGAGAGCCGGACCCCCCCCCCTCGCAGGGTATAGAGAGCCGGACCCCCCCCCCTCGCAGGGTATAGAGAGCCGGACCCCCCCCCCCTCGCAGGGTATAGAGAGCCGGACCCCCCCCCCTCGCAGGGTATAGAGAGCCGGACCCCCCCCCCTCGCAGGGTATAGAGAGCCGGACCCCCCCCCCTCGCAGGGTATAGAGAGCCGGACCCCCCCCCTCGCAGGGTATAGAGAGCCGGACCCCCCCCCCTCGCAGGGTATAGAGAGCCGGACCCCCCCCCCTCGCAGGGTATAGAGAGCCGGACCCCCCCCCCCTCGCAGGGTATAGAGAGCCGGACCCCCCCCCCTCGCAGGGTATAGAGAGCCGGACCCCCCCCCCCTCGCAGGGTATAGAGAGCCGGACCCCCCCCCTCGCAGGGTATAGAGAGCCGGACCCCCCCCCTCGCAGGGTATAGAGAGCCGGACCCCCCCCCTCGCAGGGTATAGAGAGCCGGACCCCCCCCCCTCGCAGGGTATAGAGAGCCGGACCCCCCCCCCCCCCCTCGCAGGGTATAGAGAGCCGGACCCCCCCCCCCCCCCTCGCAGGGTATAGAGAGCCGGACCCCCCCCCCCCTCGCAGGGTATAGAGAGCCGGACCCCCCCCCCCTCGCAGGGTATAGAGAGCCGGACCCCCCCCCCCCCTCGCAGGGTATAGAGAGCCGGACCCCCCCCCCCCCTCGCAGGGTATAGAGAGCCGGACCCCCCCCCCCCTCGCAGGGTATAGAGAGCCGGACCCCCCCCCCCCTCGCAGGGTATAGAGAGCCGGACCCCCCCCCCCCCCTCGCAGGGTATAGAGAGCCGGACCCCCCCCCCCCCCCTCGCAGGGTATAGAGAGCCGGACCCCCCCCCCCTCGCAGGGTATAGAGAGCCGGACCCCCCCCCCTCGCAGGGTATAGAGAGCCGGACCCCCCCCCCCTCGCAGGGTATAGAGAGCCGGACCCCCCCCCCCTCGCAGGGTATAGAGAGCCGGACCCCCCCCCCCTCGCAGGGTATAGAGAGCCGGACCCCCCCCCCCTCGCAGGGTATAGAGAGCCGGACCCCCCCCCCCCCCTCGCAGGGTATAGAGAGCCGGACCCCCCCCCCCGCAGGGTAGAGAGATGGACCCCCCCCCCACTCAGAGTAGAGGGACGGACCCCCCCCCGCCTCGCAGAGTGCAGATACAGACCCCCCTAACACACTATACAGAGGGGGAGGACCCCCCACACTCAGGGTACAGAGGGGAAGGGCCCCCCTCTCCAATGCAAAGGGAGAGGACCCCCCAAACTCATAGGGTACAGAGATGGGGGCCCCCCACAAAGAACAGAGAAAGGGGGAACTTCCCTCTCATATAGAACAAGGCCCCCCCCCCCCAAACAAGGTAGAGAGGAAAAGACACCCTACCCCCCATCACAGGGTACTGACAGAGACCCCCCCCCTTTCCCTGCAGGACACACAGACCCTGTTCTCTGGTCTGTATAAAATGAGCCTGCATTCGGCTCCGTTCACACTATGGCATTCCGGATCACGGGCGGAATCACCGCGATTCCAAAGAGCCGGAAATCTCAGGGTGCCCTTGCGATCCCCGTTATTTTCAATGGCACTCAAATCGCGGTGTGAATTTGCCGCCATTGTTGACCGAATTGCGGTATTATCACACAAACAGAATCGCACGACGCTCACAAGAAGTGAACTTTTGGGCAACAGCCATCTCGTGGTGTCTGTTGGTGGATTTTACTGCGATTTGTCGGTCGACAATTGTAGGAAAATTGCGCCGTGATTTGAGTGCCATTGAAAATAACGGGGATCGCAAGGGCGTCCTGTGATTTGTGGGGATGCAGAATCGCGGTGATTCTGCCCTCAATCTGGAACGCCATAGTGTGAATAGAGCCTAAAGCTGGCAAGAGGTGGGTAGAATTTTTTAAATGAAAAGAATGTTCTAAGAACGTTTGTTTCTCGAATCAGTGGGTCAGATCGACGTTCATTTTGAAGCTCAATGACTAGAAAATTAGAGCGGGATGGAAAATTTTTCTTGAATGAATTTCTAACATTGGCTTAATGCACACTGGACGTTTTACAGCAGCTGTTTTTGGCTTCAGAAGTTTTTTTCTAGTCTATAAACTCTCCATCATGTTATCCTATGTGACCATGCACACATAGGCTGTAATCAGCAGTTTTTGGCAGGGGAGCTTTTTGGCTTTAAAAAAACCCCAAAACTAGTGGGCTCTGAGAGGAGTTTTTCAGCTTTAAAAACACTCTAACGTCAAAAAACGCTGATAAACGCTCAAAAACGTGGCTCGCCAGCAGTTTTTGACGTTTTTGATCCATTAAAAAAAAAAAAAAAACGCTAACGCAGAAAAACTCACTGCAAAGCTACTGGCATTTTTTATAATGTTATTTTAACATCCAGTCTGCATGAGGCCTGTATGTGGTTTTTGTTCAGTAAAGTCCATTCATTCCAAAATCAAATAGTAAAAGCAAATCTCTTGAACTACATTGAAATGTTCTGAGATTTTTGCTACTAATTTTATCTGAAGACTTTTCCTTTTGAGATTCTATCCATCTATGGCCAGCTTCCCTCCAGGTAAAGATGTGATTGGCTTATACTTAAATATGGGAAAAACATGATAACATTGCCCATCTCTACCTCCTGAGCCTAAATTGTTTTATCCACAGAGACCACCAAGACCACAGACACCCCTGCCCCTCATAGGACACACATGCCTCTCCCTCATAGCCCTCTATTCTCCATCTTCTCCTTGTAGAATATTCTGTATTGTTCACCAAAACGAAACTAAAAAATGTCAATGTGTTCTTGAAATCCTTGCTCATATTTAAGAGAAATACTTAGGCCACCATTGCAGGAAAAAAAAAAATGCAGCTCAGCTGGTTGTCTTTGAGCTTCAGTACTTTGTCAAAAAATCTGAATTTCTGATCTGCATTTGTTGCCTGGATGCGGGAGGAGCTGGGGGACGTCGGATCGGTATAACAGCCAGGCAACTAGTATATCTTGTCCACAATAGCCGCTTATAGTTTTCTTCTGGTGCAGGTTTCCGTTGATGACTTCTTTGGACAGAGTTGTATGTTCCTGTCCTATCACAGCTTGGAGGAAAACTTCTCAGGCATTATATTTTTGCTGCAGTAGACTGGCTCAAGTTCTTCATATTGTACACAATCCTTTTTTTTTTTTTTTTTTTTGGCAGGGAAGGATTAAAACCAGGTTTTTATTGCAGAGTTCCCATTGGGGAGATTTGCCTCACTTCTAGCTTTTCCCTACTCTACTTACCCTTGAAAAACAAAGACATCCATCTTCCTTTTTTTATTTTTTTTATTTTAATATGTACTTGTCTGTGTCCCTTCTGGAGATTTCCCCCCACTGTTGTAGTAACATGTTGTCACTGAGGAAATTAGGGGGGTGGGGTCAAGGAGAGTAGAAACTGATAGAGATTGTAACCCTTCACTGCTCTATGCTGAAAAAAGCTTTAAAGTAGAACCGTAGGCAAAACCCTTTTTGTTTTCTATTTTGGATCGAGTAAAGGAGGGTGAAAACCCCCATAAGGTTTATTTTTGCTATCTTTGTCCCATTGGGGAGCTTTACCTTCACTTCCTGTCCCATAGCCAAGCAGGAAGTGAGAGAAAGTCTCTGCAAATGAAGGGAATCTCTTGGGGAACCTCAGGTCACCAGAACTAGTGTTCCCATTGGAAGATTTCTCCTCTATTATTTTTCTGCGGACAGCCCAAAATGTGGGATTATTCTTTTACTTTCACTTTCAATGATAATGGAAGCTTGTAGAAATAGAGAGAGCGGTACTCCCTAACGGGGACACAATAGAAACTTACCAGTGTTCTAATCCATCTCCCCTCTATCTAAATACCTAGTGAGATATCAGGTGAGAGTGGGGGAGGAGGGAGTGAGGCAGAGAGAGACTGGGTGCCTGGGGTCCGACGTCCCCCCCCCACACACACAAACCTCCACAGGCGCGGCAGCAATTGGATCTCTGTCCCCGCCGGCTGCACTCACTCCCATTTCCTCCTCGGTTCTGACGTGTACACAGGCTGGGAGGAAGAGCCCAGGAGGTGGAGGGACACCATCCACGCTACAGCACCTGCTCCATCCATTCCCCCGATCCCATCCCCAGACATGCTCAGCTGCTTTCCATTGGGGCACTCGTGTGGGTGCGCTCCCGAGTCCTGCTGCTACATCCATTGACACAGGCATTAGGACTTGGGGGCCCCCCCCCCCACGTCACTGGATTTGATTGTCAGCAGCGGGAACCAATGGCTCCCACTGCTATCAATCTATCCAATGAGGACCCGAGATAGTGGCTATAGCTGCTGTGCTCAT
The DNA here is from genome assembly GCF_042186555.1 of Aquarana catesbeiana. Taxonomy (NCBI): domain Eukaryota; kingdom Metazoa; phylum Chordata; class Amphibia; order Anura; family Ranidae; genus Aquarana; species Aquarana catesbeiana. The sequence goes on from NC_133327.1 coordinate 125,858,505, forward strand.
CCCCGTCATTGGAACAATTCTGCTTAGGTAAGAATAAAAAGGGGGAGGGGTCTGGGGGACAGCTGCAGCACAAAAGGTTTTTCACCTTCACTACTTCAGCCCCAGAAGAATTTACCCCCTTCTTGACCAGGCCATTTTTTGTGATACAGCACTGCGTCGCTTTAACTGACAATTGCTCGGTTGTGCGATGTTGTCCCCAAACAAAATGTATGTACTTTTTTTTTTTTTTTCTTTTGGTGGTATTTAATCACCTCTTCGGTTTTTATTTTTTGCTCTATAAACAAAAAAAAGCAACAATTTTGAAAAAAACACTATTTTGTACTTTTTGCGATTATAAATATCCCCAAAAAATGTCTTCAACTGTTTAGGCCAATATGTATTCTATTACATATTATTGGTAAAACAAATCGCAGTAAGTGTATATTGATTGGTTTGCACAAAAGTTATAATGTCTACAAAATAGGGAATAGGTTTATGGCATTTTTATTATGTATTTTAATTTTTTTTTACTAGTAATGGGGATAATCTGTGATTTTTATCGGGACTGCAACATTGCGGCAGACACATCGGACACTTTTGAAACTTTTTTTGGGACCATTGGCATTTATACAGCGATCAGTGCTATAAAAATGTCACTGACAGGGAAAGTTAACACTAGGGTACGATAAAGGGGTTAACTGTGTTCCCTGTGTGTGTTTCTAACTGTAGTGGGAGGGGACTGACCTAGAGGAAATGACAGATCGCGATTCCTAGCTATTAGGAACTCACGATCTGTTTCTCCTCACAGAATAGAACAAGATCGCCACCATTACTAGTAAAAAAAAAAAAATAAGAATGCTATAAATCTATCCCCTATTTTGTAGACACTATAACTTTTTCGCAAACCAATCAATATATGCTTATTGCGATTTTTATTTCTTTCTTTTATTTTTTAACCGAAAATATGTAGAAGAATATATATCGGCCTAAACTGAAAAAAATGGGGATATTATAGCAAAAAGTTAGTTTTTTTTTTTTTTTATAGCGCAAAAAATAAAAACCGCAGAGATGATCAAATGCCACCAATTAGAAGGGCTCTATTTGTGGGGAAAAAAAAGTCAGTTTTGTTTGGGTGTAGCGCCGGATGACCGCGCAATTGTCGGTTAAAGCGGCGCAGTGCCGAATCGAAAAAAATGGCCTGGTCATTCAGCAGCCAAATTTTCCGGGGCTGAAGTGGTTAATGCATAGAATGCAGTAGCGGCCCGTCAATTAGGGGTGCACGGACCATGGATTCCAATGGGGGGGCGCGAGCGGTTGTTTTTTTCTGAGGCACGTGATTAGAGCCAGAGGCTTAAAAAAAAAAAAGGAAAGATAGAAATGGCTGCACATCCATCCAATCATTGCCATTGGTAATGATTAAGCACAAAATGTATGTGTGAAACGCGTCTACGTGACCACAGTTTGGTGTCTTTGGTGTTATCTTTGTGAAACAAAATAAAAGGCAGTCAGAAGTTCTGGATGTGCAGCCATTTCTTTCTTCTTTCCAAGTTTCCCATGGAGGCGGGCTGGGGCTAGCACTCTGCAAGATACTCCAGTCAGCCTTATCTTTATACACCTGGAGCAGCGGTTCTTTTTCTTGTGTACAGGCTTAAAGGGTGAGCTCAGAGCACTGTGCCTGAAGCTCACCCAGTTGTGTTTTCCCATTAAATCTCCTCCCCGCCGATCAGGAAGCTGGCCGTGAGACCTGTTTCCTGATTGGCCAAAACATCAGACGATCCTATTGGACGGCTAGCGCTTAGGAGGAAGAGAGTGGAGATGCACGGTGGAAGCTGCTGGTGAAGCGGACACCAGAATTGCTGCTAGCACCTCGCCGCCCACCACTTAGATGGGGCCTGCCCACTGTGCTGGAGGGGACACCGGAGCAGCTGTCTGCACCGCTAGTGCTGTGGGGTGGGGGGTGGTAGGGCCGTGCCTCCGGCCGCCTGGGGGGAGATATATATATATCTCATATTTACCTCCCACTGTGCAGTTAGTTTTGTACAGTGTGTCCCTGATCATCGTCTTCTGGGGTCCCCCATAGGCGCTCGCGGCGCCTCCTCGCATCTGTAAACCCCCTAGGAGAAGCGCTTTCCCTGAGGGTTACCTTGCAGGCGCTCTCACAAGTCCAGCATTTGTGTCCATAGACGCAGAATGTAGGAACTCGACTTGGCGCCCGCGTCATTGGATTCGATTGACGGCAGCGGGAGCCAATGGCTGCGCTGCTATCAATCTATCCAATCAAGAGCCAAGAACCCCGGGCAGAGAGGTACAGTGCATCTCTGCCGACGGAATGAACGGGCTTAGGTGAGTAAAACGGGGGGGGGGGGCTAGGGGGCTGGTCAGTGTCAGAATATTTTTTCACCTTTTTAATGCATAGGATGCATTAAGGTGAAAAAACATGGGGGTGTACAACTTCTTTAGTCCAGTGTGCTTTGAAGCTTTTTCAGTTCTATTTTTGTCTGTTTATACTTGAAGTGGCTTGAGTTGAATAAGTTCATTTTAGGAAGCTGGGCGCTAAAGCCTTTTACTGTGGTTTGGGTTTTCTGGTTTATGGAAACCGAAGAGTGAGTTTATTTTCAATCCTTGCAGTTAAGAATAACACAAGTGTTAGAACTGATTTACTCAGTGCAGACTGTTTCACTTTGCAATGGGTTAAATACCTCAGCCTGAAAGTGTTCAATGTTTTAAACTCTTAGGCTGGCAAAACATTGAATTTTCTTTTGAAAATTTGTGCGTTTTGTGATATGATGGTGCCACCATGGATTTAGAAATTCAACTAGGGTTGTCCCGATACCACTTTTTTAGGACCGAGTACAAGTACCGATACTTTCTTTCAAGTACTCGCCGATACCGATTACCGATACTTTTTTTTTTAAATGTCACGTGACAGTGTTTTTTGGGGTTTTTTTTTTTAACAGTGCTTGCTTTTTTTGGGGGGGGGAGGGTGAACGGTGTATGTGTGTGGTTTTTTTTTTTTTTTTTTTTTTTTTTTTTATTTACAACTTTTATTTTTTACAATAATATTTTTTTATTCTTTTTTTTTTTTTTGTTTTTTTTTAATCAGCCCTTTTGGGGGGCTTTGGTGAGATATCAGGGGTCTTAACAGACCTCTGATATCTCCCCCTTGAGACAGAGAAAGAGACAGAGGATAGAGATTCCCCAGTCCCTTTCTCTGCAGCCTCAGCTGCACTGAGAATGAATGGAGAGAAGACAGCAGCTTCTCTCCATTCATAAACTGACACATCGTAATCACAGGAGATTACAATGTTTCAGTTATTGTGAATGGACAGAGTCAGCTGACTCTATCCATACACAAAGGAAGGAGGAGGAGGGGGACGGAGGAACGGAGGGGGAGAACGGAGGGGACAGATAAGGAAAGAGGAACGGAGGGGGAGAACGGAGGGAGACAGATAAGGAGAGCAGAACGGAGGGGACAGATAAGGAGAGCAGAACGGAGGGGACAGATAAGGAGAGCAGAACGGAGGGGACAGATAAGGAGAGCAGAACGGAGGGGGACAGCGGAGAGGCACAGAGGAAAGGAGGGGGACAGATGAACGGAGGGGGCACGGAGGAGGATGCAGTGACAGTCAGCGGTGAGCGATCACCGCTGTATGTCACTAAAGCTGGTGAAAGCCGCTGGGGGAGAATCTTGTAACTCCCCCACGCGCCGATCACAGCTGTCTTCCAGGTATCGGGGGAAGCATCGGGAGCATTTGCCTGAGTACAAGTACTTGGGCAAATGCTCGGTATCGGTGCCGATACCGATACTAGTATCGGTATCGGGACAACCCTAAATTCAACCAACCAAGCCTTCAATTTCACCTCATGTTGCTACAGAAAATAATTTTCATGGCTGGGAATCTTCCTTTCTTTCCGGGAATTTTCTTTTCTTGCACGTGCAAATTTCTTTTTCCATTACATTTCTTGCATGATTCTCCCATTATTAATTAGAAAATTGTTCGTTTTTCGAAAAATTTCCAACATGTCCGATTTACTAAAATTTGATTTGAATTGGGACCCATGTATGGCCTGCCTAAGTCAGACTTGGGCTAAGGCCCGAGGACAGATTCTTGTGTAAACATTCTGCTCTGTCCTGGTTTGCTGATTAGATTTTAATTACCTCAACATATTCTGTTGAATAGACTTTTGATTTATGTGATTGCTTCCAATAGCGTTAAATAGCAAATTTTCATATATTGGGAGAAAATGTTTGTGTTCTATGTTAAGTAAAGTTTCTGTAAAACATGATCCTACAGAAGCACACTAAGAATCATGACCCCTTTTAAAAAGTATCCATGGACCAAAATATAAAATGATATATTCATTTCCACATTGTTTCAATTTTTTCTAATCTACTTCTTTTAATCTAAAATGATCTTGAAGTTGTGAAGATCCCCACATATTTACTTCCTTGTTCACTATACCCTGCGAGTAGGCACTGCTGTGTCACACGTTTCACAGAGCCGGTGTCTTGCCGAGAATGTTCCCTCGGCGGATAAGCTCCCCCCCTGTACTGCGCAGGCGCAGCGCCTGCGCAGTACGGACTACTGTCAGCCGCCGGAGATAGCCGAAGCAAAAATGCTTCAATCAGCTGTACACGGCGCCTGCGCTCTGGGTCCAGGTTCCTTCCCCACCATCCAAGTGGACCTAGAGGGGAATCTAAAAGAGCCGAGCGGCGCGAGGCCGTGCCCGAAGCGCGGCGAGCGGCGCGAGGCCGTGCCCGAAGCGCGGCGAGCGGCGCGAGGCCGTGCCCGAAGCGCGGCGAGCGGCGCGAGGCCGTGCCCGAAGCGCGGCGAGCGGCGCGAGGCCGTGCCCGAAGCGCGGCGAGCGGCCCTCTTACAGGCGCCGTGTACAGCTGATTTTCAGCTATTCCGCTTCGGCTATTTCCGCCGGATCCTACTGCGCAGGCGCAGCGCCTGCGCAGTGGGGGGGGAACTTAGCCGCCGAGCGGAACTTTCTCGGCAGAACACCGGTCTTCTCTCAGCACCTCTAGAACAGGAGGAGTTTCAGGAAGCGCAGTCAGTACAGGAACCACTGCTTGCAGAGAGCAAGGTACCATTTGAAATGTAGTGCAGAGGAGAAGCTGCAAAGCACGCAGGGAAGCCAGGAAGTTGTGGAAATAGATGGCCAGCAGACAGGCAGAACTTCCAGCGTGAAAGGAGATATTTTGAAGTAAGCTGATATTGGATTGTCAACAAAAATAAATTTAAATAAAATTGTTGTGCCACCTTTTGGTCTGGCCTCACCTGTAGAATGCCGTCCAGTTCTGGGCACCAGTCCTCAGGAAGGATGTACTAGAAATGGAGCAAGTACATAGACGGGCAACAAAGCTAATGAAGGGTCTGGAGGATATTGGTTATGAAGAAAGGTTGCGAGCACTGACCCTATTCTCTCTGGAGAAGAGACGCTTGTGAGGGGATTTGATTTCAATTTACAAATGCCGTACTGGTGACCCCACAATAGAGAAAACTTTTTCACGGAAGGGAGTTTAATAAGACATGTGACCACTCACTAAAATTAGAAGAAAAAAGGTTTAACCTCAAACTGTGTAGAGGGCTCTTTACTGTAAGAGCGGCAAGGATGTGGAATTCTCTTCCACAGGCGGTGGTCTCAGCTGGGAGCATTGATGGTTTCAAAAAACTATTATATAAGCACCCGAACGACTGCAACATACAGGTATATACAAGGTAATAATGACATAATCACACACATAGGATGGACTTGTGTCTTTTTTCAACCTCCCCTACTATATAACTTATTACAATGTTGTTCTAAAATGAAATTTGTTAGTAATGGAAATAGTTTTTTTGGGCCAAAAAAACTAAAGTTTAAGTAAATAAGAAGTTCTAGTTTAACCAACTCCTGCCCACTGTATAGTAAAATGACAGCGGGCAGGATTCCCTCTTGTTCTGGGACGGCGTCATATGACGTTGCACCAGTGTCGCCACACAGCGCGCCCCAGATCTCCATAAAGAGTCGATGACGTGGCTCTTTACCCATGTGATCAGCTGTGTCCAATCCCAGCCGATCACATGTAAACACGGAAGTGCCTTTTATCGGCTCTCCTCGCCTCACACTGACGGTGTAAGGCGAGGAGAGAGGCATCTCCTCGCAGGGGACACCTGTACAGGTAATCGGGGTGATGATCAGTGCAGCCCCATCAGTGATGCCAATCTGTGCTCATCAGTGCCACCTATCAGTGTGGCATATTAGTGTCGCCTCATCATTGCCCATAAGTTCTGCCTCATCTGCTCGCATCAGTGAAGGAGAAAAAATATTTATTTACAAAATTGTCTGACAAACTAAAACTTTTATTTTTTTTTTTTTTTTTTTCCAAATTTTGGGGCTTTTTTTTTTAGTTAGCAAAAAAAAAACACCAAAAGAATGCACTATTTGTTTGAAAAAAAAGATAATCATTTGCGTACAGTGTTGCATGACCGCGCAATTGGCATTCAAAGTGTGACAGCACTGAAAATTGGCCTGGACAGGAAGATGGTAAAAGTGCCCGGTTTCGAAGCGGCTAAAGTGTATGTCAGGAAAATAAATATATTAAAAAAAAAAAAAAAGGTACAGTTCTGCAATCTTTCCTCGTCTACCATGTTTTATCTCCCGATGCTCTCCAAACTTTCTAAACAAAGGGCCAGTTTGCTGTCCTTCAGACTTTAGGGAGGGCTGGTGGGAGTAGAAAATGTCCTAGCATCCAGTTGGAGTAAACCATGCCCCATCCCTGGTGTCAGTGGAAGGAATATTGCCCCATCGTTGGTGTCAATAGATGGAATAGTGCGCCAAGAACCAGATAAAGGCAAGCTAAGGGGGGCAAGCAAGCAAAGACTGCTGTTATAAAGTAAAAAAGGTGTGGGGTGTTTTTTCTTTTCCATAACCTTAAAGTGATTGTGAAGGATCGTTTTTTATTTTTTTGAAATAACAAACATATTTACCTCCCACTGTGCAGCTCGTTTTGCACAGAGTGGCCCGAACATCCTCTTCTAGGGACCCTGGCGGCTCCTCCCTGCATTAGATAACCCCCTAGGAGAAGCGCTGTCCCGAGGGGGTTACCTTGGGGGCTCGCTCCCCAGTCCAGCATTTGCATCCACAGACACGAATTCCGGCCTTGGCGCCCGCATCATTGGATTTGATTGACCACAGCGGGAGCCAATGGCTGCGCTGCTATCAATCTATCCAATCAAGAGCTGGGACCCCATGGAGCGAGGGACAGCGTGTCCCCGCCAAGGAGATGAAGGGGCTCAGGTAAGTAAAACAGAGGGGCTGGTGACTGCCAGGTGGTTTTTCACCTTTTAAAGTGGTTGTAAACCCTTACAGACCGCTTAAACCTACAGGTAAGCCTAGATTAACCACTTCACTACCCGCGTATTGTAATATGACGTCCACAGATGGGATCTCCCATCCTTGGTGGACGTCATATGACGGCCTGGGCTTCCCGGCCATCTAGGGGGCGCGTTGCTCGGGTCCCGGTGCGTGTGCCCGGCGGCCGCGATTGCCCATTAACCGGGACGGACCGTGGATCTGTGTGTGTAAACACACAGATCCACGTCCTGTCAGTTGAGAGGAGACCGCTCTGTGTTCCCAGTACAGAGGAACACTGATCGGTCTCCTCCCCTTGTACGTCCCCTCCCCCTACAGTTAGAATCATTCCCTAGGAAACATATTTAACCCCTTGTGTCCCCCTAGTGGTTAACCCCTTCACTGCCTGTCACATTTATACAGTAATCAATGCAATTTTATAGCACGGATCGCTGTATATATGTGAATGGTCCCAAAAATGTGTCAAAAGTGTCCGATGTGTCCGCCATAATGTCGCAAAAAAATCGTGATCGCCGCTATTACTAGTAAAAAAAAATAAATTATTATTTATTTTTTTTTTTTAAATGCCATAAATCTATCCCGTATTTTGTAGACGCTATAACTTTTGTGCAAACCAATCAATATACGCTTATTGCGATATTTTTGGAAAAAAAAAAAAAATGTAGAAGAATACGTATCGGCCGAAACTGAGGAAATTTTTTTTTTTTTTTTTTTTTTAAATTGGGATATTTTATTATCGCAACAAATAAAAAATATTGTTTTTTTTTTGTTTTTTTTTTTTTCAAATGTGTCGCTCTTCTTTTGTTTATAGCACAAAAAATTAAAACCGCAGAGGTGATCAAATACCACCAAAAGAAAGCTCTATTTGTGGGGAAAAAAGGAAGTCAATTTTGTTTGGGTACAACGTCGCACGACCGCGCAATTGTCGTTTAAAGTGTGACAGTGCTGAAAACTAAAAATTGGTCTGGGAAGGAAGGGGGTGAAAATGCCCTGTATTGAACCGGTTAAGGCTAACCTGTAGGTGCAAGAAATATCTCCTTAACCTACATGGTTAAGGAGATATTTTCCTAAAAACGGACACTGATGTCAACGGCGCACTGAGCGTGCCGTTAGTGAAGGCGATCGTGCCGTCACTGATGGCTCCCGCGCGCATGCGCCGGAGTGACGTCATCGCTGGCCAGTCACAGCGCCGGAGCGGCGATACCCGGAAGAAAGATGGATGCTTTGTGGAAGAGGGGACAGTGGTGACATCGCAGGCTCCTGTGTCAGATAAGTGACACATAATGGGTTACTATGCGATGCATAGTAGCCCATTATGCTTTACCTTTGCAGGGAAACAAAGAGGAAGTAAACCCATTAGGGTTTACTTCCTCTTTAATGCATAGGATGCTTTAGGGTGAAAAAACACGAGGGTTTACAACCCCTTTAATGCATTCTATGCATGAAGGTACAAAAATCTCAACACTGCTTGCTAGAACCTGAAACACTTCTGCACTGGACAATGAGCATTTACTGCTGACATCCTTGTAACAACTAGGAATCCTAATCCTAACCTCTAATCCTAGGGCTGGTAGTTTGTAACGCATATAGTCCTTGCACTTGGAAATGAGTCTCCAAGCTAATAGAGGCCAAATTAGGTCTAGCAAATCATAGACATGTGTCTCTGCTTACTAGGGCCGGACATGGTTTAAGGTAAGTGAACCAGTTAAAACTTTACGTATGAAAAAAAACTGAGACCCGGCTGCTCTGGACTTGGATATCTTTAGAGTTCAATTGTAAACCAAATAAAATTATCCTCACATCAACCTTGACTAAAAGCTCCTGGGCTCTTATCTATTCAGTAAAGTACATTCAATTACAGATAAGTAGAGCTGACTTTTATGCAACTTCTTTGTCTCTTAGCAGCAGATACTGCATTATGTTCACTTAAAGGGAAACGATGGTAAAATTATACATCTGAAAACGATCAGCTTAAAGTACACCTGTCGGTATAAAAAAAGCCTAGTAATCCCTGTTTGTACTTCTCCAAGCACCCCCCACTAACCTCTGTCCTGGGCCTTTGTCTGATCTATAAAGCTTCAACACTTCGAAAAAGTGTAAGTTTTTCAGATCACAAGGGCCTAGGATTCAAGGATAGTGAGGAGTGCTTGCAGATAGCTAAAATGACTAGCCTACACCTTTTATACAGTGGGGAAGATAATTATATTTTATCATTGGTGTATTTTAAATGATATAGACAGAATATCAACCAAAAATCCATAAAAACACAATAAAATTCTATAAATTAAGTTGCAGTTCAGTAAGTAAAATAAGTATTTGATCCCCAAGCAAAACATGACTTGAGTTTTGTCCTGCTCCCTTCTTCTGTTACCAGCCTGATAACTTTTGACAAGCTCTCCGAGATGGGAGCCTGAAGTGTGTGGTCGGGGGAGTTTGCCATAAATAGATTAGCACAAATATATATATATATAATTTTCTATCTATCCAGCTCAAATGTCAAGAATCGGGTTTACATCCACTTTAATGCCAAAGATCTCAATTTTGATCTCCTCTGACCACAGCACTTTCTCCCAGTCCTCTGAATCATTTAGATTTTCATTGGTATGACTGCCTTCTTGAGGGGAGGAACAGAACAAAATATTACAGCACACACATGCAACAAAGACATTTACCTCCTGCCAGGCTATTTAAAACACCTAATCATTTTCAAAAATTATGGGGATTTGGTCACACCATATTGCTATATGATGCTTAAGCCCACTTACTGCGACAAAGTACCCCATAGTTAGTGGGTCCTATGCTATCCATAGAATGGGAGATCCTGCTTCTCTGAACCATGGGAGAAATACATTCCTCTATATGGGAGAAATAAAGGACTGTCCACCTGTGTCATAGGTGGAGTCCTTTTAGTTATCCCTTATAAAGGAGTGTATTTCTCCCATGGTTACACAGTAATCGGTGCATTTTTATAGCACTGATAGCTGTATAAATGCCAATGGTCCCAAAAATGTGTCCGATCTGTCCACGGCAATGTCAGTCCTGCTAAAAATCGCAGATCACCGCCATTACTAGTAATAAAAAATGCCATAAATCTTTCCCCTATTTTGTAGACACTATAACTTTTGGCAAACCAATCAATATACGCGCTTTGTGATTTTTTTTTTTTTTTTTTTTTTTTTTATTACCAAAAATATGTAGAAGAATAAAAAAAATACAACTAACTAAAAATACAAAATTTTTTTTTTTTTTTCAAAATTGTCACTTTTTTGGTTTAAAAAAACAAAACTAGTGGGTTCTGAGGAGAGTTTTTCAGCTGTAAAATCGCTCTAACGTCAAACACTGCTCACAAGCGTTTTTTTTTTCCCATTGGGGGAAAAAAAAAACCCGCTAACGCTAAAAACCGATATTGCAAAAACTTTAAGAAAAACTCACTGCAAAGCTACTGACATTTTTATAATGTTATAACGTCCAGTGTGCATGAGGACTAAAAGTGATCGACTGGATCTCTCTTCAAAGGGGTGGCAAGGGCTACCGCCAGGCTCTTCAAATGCTACCTTGTCAATGCTGCAACTATACAACAGTCGGTTTGTTTCATTTACCATAAAGTATACGTCCAGTCACAACCCCTTTTTCATTGATGGCCTAGTACAGGACACCTGTTGGATCTTTTACTGCTAATTGGTGCCCCATTAGGGAGATTTCTCCTCACCCCCTGTTCTGCTGACATTTTGCCACCAAGAAACCTTTGCATGTCAAAAGCAGGAATTAATCTGATCTGTGAGGGATATCTTAAAGTGGAACTTCACTCTCTCAATCATCATGGATTATTTGTAATCCTTATGCTGCTAACATTCGTAAATAAATAGGAAAGTATAAGGCTTCATGCACACTGAAGCTCATAAATGCCTGTTTTGGGGAATTTGTGCATTTTTTTTAACAGCCCATAAACTCCCCTCTGTTATCCTATGTGTCCATGCATACATGGATGCTTTTGGACGTTTATCAGCAGTGGTGTTTATGGGCTGATGTCTGCCCTAAAATTACGTTCAGGAGCTGTTTTTCTGACCACAAAAAATGGTTAAAAACGCTAAACGCGCATAAACGTTGATAAACACTCAAAAACATGGCTCACCAGTGGTTTTAACGTTTTTGATTAAAGGATAAAAAAAGCTATTGCAAAAACATTAAGGAATTGAAAGACTAAGATTCCAGAGCTAGGCAAAATATGTCATACAGCCCAGGTGTCTTCGAGACGGGAGGAGGGGTTTTCTCAGCTAAGCACACCCTCCTGCCTGCAAGCCTGAGTTAAAGTGTTACTAAACCCAGGACCCTGCATTCACTAGATCTGATCTCCCACAGTACACAGAACATGGAAATGCAATTGTTTTAGTAAATATAAACTGCAAAACACCTTTTCTCATCAGCAGTATATAGCAGTCTTGTGACTTCTATCAGTGTCTGGTTATAACTTGTAGGATGTTTTCACAGGACAGTCAGTGCAGTATCAGGATGCTGATTGGCCCTGTGCTGATCACATGCACTCTCCCAAGAAAAGCTCTCTAGCGATACACACCAAACTGAGCATGTACAGCCTGACTTCAAAGGCTCTGCACTATCCAGACATGTTCTGGAGTCAGTGGAAGAAGGGGAGGACCTGTGCATACAAGATCAAACAGCTTTTTCACACCATGCGGAGGATTAACCCCTTAGGTTCCACAGTGAGTATAACTAGCATGCTTTACTGCATATACAGGCTAATTTTACTGTTGCAGTTTAGTAACACTTGGAGGGCAGATGGATTCCAGGAAGAAAATGCTAAATTATCTACCTATACTCAAGATGGCCGCATCGAAGCATGCTAGGGAGAGTTTTTTCAAAGTAATTTCTCAGCAAAATAAAGCATGGGTGACCTGGATGGATGGGTGAGTTTGCTATGAAAAAAAATGAGGAAATGAGATGGACCTATGCAATACAGCAATGTCCAAAAGAAAATAGATCCGGTTCCTGCTCCTACACCTTGGAATTATTTGTTAACTTTACAAAATATTCAACATAGACTCCAGATGGTGGTCAGAAGGGCACACGTGATCCCAAAACCCTCAGGCATCTATGGATGTCGGGTCTTCCCTAATGGAATGGTCACATTGTGCAACTGGTCATGTTTAGCCTATAAAGAGAAGAGATGCCTGCAGATGGTAATCCATATAAATTGGAAATGTGTTTTTATTATTTATTTATTTTTTTATTATTTCAGCTACTACTTTAACCAGGGGTAGGAAACCTTTGAGAGTTGCAGATCTACCTAAACAACTTGGAAGAGTGTGTGTGTGGGGTTTTTATTTTTTTTATAACCTAACAAGGTTTCATTAAAATGTAAAGAAGGTCAGTAGTAAGTAAGAGTGCAGGGGACAGGAAAAATAAATGTGGCATGCAAGGGTCAGAGGTCACTAGCGTGCAGCACAGTTCAGTTGTCTGTAGCATGTAAACAATCATCTGCCAATGTTGATTCTTCTTAAAACACTGCCAGTCTAGCACTGAGGACCTGTCATTAAAGCCAGCAACCCTGTACTGCCTATTGCCCCCTGGCACTGCTCTTTCCCCCCACTTCCCGTTTACAGGAACCTATTCTGCAGCACGTGCCCCCCATTAGTCTTGTCACTGATAACTGACAAGAGGGACACAATGATGCATCTCATGTTCTGACAGTGCTGATTGGGTTGGACCTCTCCTTTTGCTGATTGATGCAAGCACCTTGATTTTTATTAGCATATATAGAAAACCGAAATAAAATCCCTGCGCAGGGGATATGAACATTAGACACAATGCAGACTGCATGAAAACACAGAAAAAGGTTTGTCATAAAGTACAGACTATTAACGAACCATGATCCACCGACCCAGGTCGGGGACCAACGTATAATGCCTGAGCCGTAGCAAAGGGAGTGGACTTGTCCGCCAAAAATGGAATAACCAAAAAAAAAAGGAAAAATATAAAATAAATGAGTAAATTAAAAAAAAAAAAAAAAAGTGGGTTTGTTAAAGCAGGAGGCAAATGGAGGGAAAGAACAGAGTGGCAGACAGTGAGTCCAGAGATGAAAAGGGGAGTAGTGAAAGACAGAGGAAAGGGAGGGGAGGATTAGTTTAGGAGGCCTAGGCTGGTTGGGCGCAGGGATAGAAGGGCGTATGACCACCATGGAGTCTACACTTTAAGGAATTTAGCATGAGTATCATTGAGGATACTTGACATTTTTTCGTGGATCATGGGGGCCGTCAAGGTACTCCTCATCTCTGCGAACGAAACAGCCGTTTTCTTCCAGGCCCCTGCTATTGTACGTTTAGCAGCTATGAATAAATAGGTGGCCAATTTCTGCTAATAGGATTGGACAATGGAGCAATGCTAGTTTGGTGTCCTTGCGGATGAGTACGTGGAAAAGGGTGAACAGATGCTAGCTCCTTTATTTTGAGGCCCGACTCTACCCCTGACCATATTGCTGTTTGCTGCGTTGATCTGAGAGGAAGTGGATGGGTTCAGGGGTTGGTGGCATGGTGGGGTTGCTATCTACCCATCAAATGTCTGCAGTAAACTGGTTGCCGTCCCCTGACTTAAACCAATGAGCCTGGCCCAAAAGAGTTGTGTGTAGACATCAAATTGCATCATTTTCTAAGCTGTCTATGGGCACTTTAAGGCTGACTCTGTACAATATGGTGGCAGGAACTGAGAGATAAATCCACATATGTTGCAATCATTGCATCAAACCTACTGAGAAACAGCTGGATCTTTTCACTTTGATGCAGTAAATGGAGAAAAAAAACCTTTTCAGGTGCCTTCACTGACTGGGCTCATCCATTATCAGTGGCTTGTCAGCCTCCTCCATATAACTTAGTAATGTTGTCCAGACATTCAGCAGGCAGAGGATGATCTATTTCCTTTTAAAGAGGTAGTCTGTAGTACAGATTGCGTGCTAGAATTCATATTAAGAAGTTTTTTAATTTTATTTTTTCAGCTTCAAAAGCAGAATGTGGGAAGTATGAATGGCTGAGGCTTCTGAACAGACTTGTTTACACAGCAGGTTTGAAGTAGCTCATCTGTTCAGACATAATTGACTTGTAAGATTTATGAAGCTTACTTGGTAAACAGTAGGGAGAAAATGTTGGCTTCAGATGCCTGTAGGCAGTATGTAAAGAAAGGGTTGTGTTGCTTTAGGTGAAGTAACATATGTAGTTTCCCTGTGTAGCAAATCTTGGGATGATGTGTATTGTTTTTAGAGAGTTACCGAGTCACCAGTTCAGCAATTGATCGAGTGTTATCCCATGAATGTGTTCAATGTCTGTATACTAAGTGTAAGTTGATACTCCATACACATGGAAGTATTCCATCCTTGAATAGCTGCTCAATGGACACCTCACTGGCAGATCTAGGGACACAGCATTATTAAATGTAGTAACATGAGATCTTCATTGGCTGTTTTCAGTGGGAAATCTGTAATCACACTTTTCCCTTCAACATAACATTTTAAATGCTTTCAGGGAGTACAAAAGATTTCCTCCTTACAATACCTTTCCTAGAGAAAGGAGAAAAATGATAGGGCTATTTATCATGTTCTGTTAGCCTCCATATAGTCATAGCTTTCTCCCTTGCTATGCTGTCGCCTCATTGTCTTATTATAGGAGTAGGATTATGTTTAGGCTGATTAAAACCCAGTCTGTTTAACTTCAGTCTTCATGCCAAGTTACTGTCCAGCTAGCTGCAGTTTCCTAATATCTGCAGAATCTATTAAGGCCCTGTATCAGTCAGGGCCTGGCCTGTATTTCACTGTGTATTTTCTACCCATATGCTCCATTTGGCATTAAATGAGTGCTAGATGTCCTTTAATGGTCAACAGTCAAATAAAAAAAAAAACAGTTTTTTGGAAGTAATTTAGGATAGTATGCTAATATATAGTAGAACTTCAAAGCGGCTATTACTTAATCTGCTCATGTAGTAACCCTCCTGTTGCACCTTAAGGTCCAAAACTATTTTCTTGTATATGGATGCCATGCCTGCAAGTGCTTTCAATTTTTTTTAAGGGGGTTGGATGTGATCTATTAGATTGTATGCTTCTCTTTTATTGTATTGTAACTGTATTCTCTTGTATGTTGTAAAGCACTGTGTAAACTGTTGGCGCTATATAAATCTTGTATTAATAATAAGAAGTGATGGCTTTGCTGCCCAGATGAAAGTTTCCTTGGTGGTGCCATTTACCACAAGTGAGAGAACAGTGGTGGTCAGGAAAAAAATGTTCACATGCCTTATTGCCTGAACAGTGACCTGGGCACTTATGGATGCCTGTCAAAACAGAAATGTCCTAGAAATGGTTTTGAGAGAGAGCGAGATTTTTTTCCCACAATTAAAGCTGCTCTAACAAATGCCAAAAGTTAGACCCTCACAATTTCAGTAAGTGAATAGAATGGGATGATTTTAGTATAAGCAACATCTGGTAATTTGCAGGCTGTATGTGTTGAGCCTTTTCTGCTGGAACAGTGTTGTGTGTGTTGCTGAGATTGTAATCCATTTTAATTATCGTGAACTCGTCTTTAAAAAAAAAAAAAAAAAAAAAAAAAAAAAAATGAATGAGGTTGTGACAGGAATCACTTTGGGTGGGGGGTTTGTGAAACTCAGCTTACCTTGGAGAGGTCTGGAGACTCCGTGTCCATCTCCCCTGGCCCCTCTTATCTGTAAATCACCCTGCGTCCATTAGGGGCACAGGGTGACTGAGAACCCCATTATGATCTGTGCTATTTAGACACCCTGTACAGCCACACTGGAATGTTGTATATATGTATATATTATGTGTTGTCTCATGCTGTTTTGGACTCTTTGCTGTGATCGTTTGGGGTTGGGTTGTTTTCCAATACTCTATTTTGTCTGTTTGCCTTGGATATTATGGGATGTGTATGTAGATTAGCTGTGAGATTGGTGGGGGCGAATTTCTCCAACAGCTCTCCCTGCTGTTAAGACTTTACTTAATGAGTTTACTGATGAGAAATTTGAATACACCTGACCTGTGTCTATTGTGATTGGACAGTTTAACCCCGCCCTGAATCCAAGGGTGGGGGGAGTGTCTCTGAGTTGTATATCTGTGGTAACATGTGCTTGAATAAAGGAGTTTGATGTTGTTCACCCTACACTGAGTTATGGCTGGTGACTGGGTGGGCTAAAGGATCTTGGATAGTGCTGGTTCTGGACAAAGGAAGCATTTACGGCGGACATAGACCTGTTGAGGACAGGAGTTCGTCACAGAGGTGTTTAACTGTGTGTCAAAAGAATTGCACTTCCTAATTTGCACAATAAAGGATAAGCTAACCTTTTGTTTTTGAAGTATGTTACACCCATATATTTAGGTGTAACATACTCTAGGTCTGCCCTCTGATTCCCTACCACCTCCTACATTTTTAAAACTGTCTGCTCCGTTTGCACAGCCATGTCATTTATTCACAGCTATCTGTGGATGAGAAAAATACAAGTCCTGTCTGCCACTGCAGCGGATGGCTTGTAGTTCTCAAAGAACTGTGAGGGTGTTGATGAGACCCCTTGTAGTTCAGTGATACTTCCTCCAGCTTTGTAACTGTCTGACTATGGCTGGGAAGCTGAAGGCAGTGTCTGCAGGAGCCTGGTATTGCATCTGTGATCTTTTGATAGTGGATACAATGCTCTACAGTCTCTTGAAAATAGATGCACATTTCCAGCAAAAAGGGGAACTTGGGCATGATACTAAAGTTACGCATTCTATAGTAACAACCTTGTCTTTGGGCTTGCTAACCTAGCACGCGACAGTAGAGTTATCCTTTAAGGCAATTTGGGGTCGCTCTCTGCTAGATCATTGCATAGAGGCAGATAGTATGCCATATTTGTTATTTTAATTAAAAAAAAGTGTTTGCCTTTAGAAATGCTTTAATGTGTTTCACTGATGGTTTTAGTATTGCAGTAGATATAGATGTCCTATAGGTTCTTCCTTTTTTTTTTTTTAAATCTTTTTCTATAATTCATTCTCTTCAATAGCATAAACCCTACAAACCATTCTTTTATCTCTTTTGTTACCTAAACAGTTATCTAGCTCCCACATTACTCCTGTCACTTCCTGGTGTCACAAGAGAAACTTAGGGAAGTGGAGCCATGGGAGAGTAGAGGGAGCAGGGCTTGGCACGGGACCTAATGAAGTATGCACGCTAGCTCTGCTCCCCTGCACACTGGCCCTCCAAGGTACTTTGTTATCAATACCAATGCAGGGCTCGTAGCCCCACATTGGAAATGAGGATGCTGTGGGTTGGTCTACTTCTGAACATAGGGGCGCACTGTGCCAAGGGAGTGGAGGTCAGGTAAAGGTTCTTTTCCCATTCCTTATGCCTGGTACACACTAAGTAGCTTGCTGTACTAACTATGCAATGTTAGTACAGCGATCTCCCCACTGTGCTATTGTGCTCTGACAGAGGGTCAGCGTTTGTAGCCGTTGACTGCTGGTTTTACAGCATGCCGGTTCAACAGAAGCCGGACAGGCTATTGTGTACACACTGGCTGAATGACGCCCGGTTTCTGTGTGCGTGTATCAGCCTTAAAGTGTTACTAAACCCAGTAATATGAAAATAGTTCATCCGCCTACCATAGTGCCCACAGCTTTATAAATCTTCTTTTACATTAAAATACTTCCACTATATACCTTTTTGGATGATTTGTATACCACGATTACATAATAAACTCCACAGTTTCTCCAGTGCTAAGAGTTAAGGTAGGAGGAGATTTCCACTGCAGCCTGTATACACGCCCACATGTGTGATGTCATTATCATGTGACCTGGCTAGCTCTGAGAACAAGTAAATGTTTTCTCCAGCATAAAAGACACAACTGAGCATGTGCAGGTCGGCTACCTTGCCTGTTAGCTGGCCTTCCCCAGATAGACAGTGCAAGAGGGGAAGGATCTGTGCATATAGGATAAAGCAGCCTTTTTACACAATGCAGAGGATAAACCCCTTAGACTCCACAGTGAGTATAACAAGCTTGCACAGACTGCATATACAGACTGATTTTACTGTTGTGGGTTTAGCACTTTAAGACAAACTATTGGCAAATCTTGGTAAAGAGCAGCCATCCATAGGTCACTTGCTGCCATGTCTGAAAGTGTTTTAAAATTGTGCCCAAAGCTAAAAATGTCCTATAGTTGCTAACAGCATAATTACTTCACAATTGTCTGTATCTGATTTACCTGGTCTACCCATTGCTGACGTTGTTATCTAAAATGCTTTGTTGCACGGCTACCGTGTTAATCTTCTGGATTCAGTAGTTTGACCTGCAACAAGTATGCATGAACAGTGAGCTGCCTTGCTGCTTAAACTCCATCCAATTACCTCTGTGCCCTGTGCAGGACCGTCGTTTCCTGACACAGAAATGCACAGGTGTTGTGTGCATTCCTGTCTCAGCTTCCCATTGTCTATTGGGACACACACCCGCATGCACACAGATGCTGTGTCCCACAGGTCCTTGAACTCACCCTGTATCATGAAAAGGTAGCCCTGCACAGAGCTTATGTGAACAGGGCCCAATTGTTCCACGTCCGTGACATACTGAAAAATGGGACTGCTAGGTAAATAAAAAAAAAAAAACACACACGTGTCCTCTGCCCCTTTCACAATACAGCCCCCCCCCCAACATTACTGTCCTTCACATCACCCCACCTCCATAGTAGTGTATGCCCCCCTTCACTCTTCACAGCCATGCCTCCTTCACTCTCCTACCTTTACACAGAGCCGGAGGCAGAACAATTCTGGACTGGGGGTGGGAGATAAAGCAGCACTGGATGGATGGTGGGAGCTGCCAGGCTTAGCTTTTCATGCTAACCAGCTGGTAATTGGTTGCTAGGACTGCCTTGCTCTCACTCCAGCCTTCCATCCAGTGCTGCTATGCCTCCTGCCCTTATTGGAATCCCTCTTGCTCACCGCTCTGCTGTGGTCCGGATGGGACAATGGCTCAGTTCAAATCAAGATTGCAGTCCACCATTTAGTGATGCCGGTGTCTTGCCGAGAAAATTCCCTCGGCGGATAAGTCCCCCCCCCCCCCCCCTGTACTGCGCAGCGCCTGCGCAGTACGAACTACTGTCAGCCGCCAGAGATAGCCGAAGCTCAGACTTTTCAATCAGCTGTACACAGCGCCTGCGCCCTAGGTCCAGGTTCCTTCCCCACCATCCAAGTGGACCTTGAGGGGAAATCAAAAAGAGCCGAGCGAAGCGAGGCCATGCCCAAAGCGTGGCGTGCCGTGTACAGCTGATTTTCAGCTATTCACCTTCGGCTATTTCCGCCAGATCCTACTGCGCAGGCGCAGCGCCTGCGCAGTAGAGGGGGGCCCTTATCCGCCGAGCGGAACTTTCTCGGCAGAACACCGGCTAAAAACATTTTTACCTATGTAAAAATTCATTCAGTTTTCTCTTTCCAGCAACTCTCATCACTGCCTCTCCAGAACTGTCAGAGGGCGGTTACGTGACCAATGTTCCTTCCCAAAGGCCCTGCAGCAAATTGCATGAAAAAGTGCTGGATTCAGACATCTATGTGAGAAAACAATGTGCAGCATTTGAGGAGGGCTACAAATCTCCTGCAGACTAGTGTGTAAACAATTTTGCACAACGTTCGTGAGCACGTTCGTGAGAATGTTAATGAAGGGGAGGAAGGGGAAAATCTAAGCAGATTCAATTTAGAGTTGAATAATTTAGATGGGAATGTCTAGTTAAGCTTAATGTCGGGCCGAATGTCGGGCAGCATCGGCTGGTTCGATAGAAACTGGCCGACATTCGGCCCGCATGTACTGTAGCCGGCCGTTCGGGCAGTTTCTGTTGAACTGAATGTATGACTGAAAAAGGTCTGCCGATCGGCTGACCGGAGTGTTCTGGCAGGGGGGGACTGTTCCCCTGTCAGAGAACACCAGGGTAGATCGCTGTACTAACATCTGATTGTTAGTACAGTGGCTCCGGCCTGAGCGGTCAGTTTTTTTTCTTTGTTTAGCCCGCAGGGTTGAACGAAAAAACTATCAGTGTGTACTAGGCTTAAGGCTCGGTTCACACAGGGGCAACCCGACTTACAGCGTGACTTTGCGCAAATTACAATGCGACTTCAAGTTTCCTCCAGGACAGGCGACTTTGGGTGTGGCCAATCACAGAATAATCAGCTCTGTGGGGGGGGGGGTTGCCTGGGTAAACGTGTTTTATTTTCTTTTTCCTGTAAAGTTGCTTCAATATAGATGGAGATCCGACTTGGAGGCAACTTCCATTGAAATCTATGGGTACAAGTTGCCTAGAAGTCGCCTTGAAGTAGTACAGGAACCTTTTCTGAAGTCGGAGCAACTTCAGTAGTGTACATTAAGATGACTCTCATTCACTTCAATGGAATTTCTTATGTCAAGCAACTTGGGGCAACTTGAGGTCTTATAAGTCGGATCCCAAGTTGCCGTAGTGTGAACCGCTGTCTTGCCGAGAAAGTTCCCTCTGCGGATAAGTTCCCCCCTGTACTGCGCAGTAGATGGGGGTCCTTATCCGCCGAGAGGAACTTTCTCGGCAGAACACCGGCACTTAGGTTGTTCTTTAGCACAGCTAGGACTACATTTCAGCTGTGTGCACTGCCTGAGGGTGGGACAGTAATGACCATACTTGACTTTTGCATGTAATCTGCTTGCAGATCTGTTATCACAAATGTATTCTTTTTGAAGATTCCGTAACCTAACATTTACCCTTTTGTTAAAAATAAAACAATCCAATAATTGTAAATCCCTACCAGAGTTTGTTTTAGTTTAAATAGGTTGTTGATGTTGAATAATATGAAACTGGTTCACCCACAAGCTCTGAAGTAGACCTTTACTAATTTGATTACTTACATTCACTGATCATTCATTTGACTTCCCCTGATATCCTCCTCTGCCCCCGCCCTCAGGTCAGTCAAAGGATCATCAGGAAGTCTGTCTGCTATGAAGTTTGAAGTTATTAGTGAGACTTTTTGTTTTCCTTTTGGATTGCTGCTACAAATTGTTAATGCTAGTGACTTGTAGCTAGTGAGTATAAAGCTACAAGTCGCCGGCGATTTATTGTTGCTAAAAACTAGTGCTACAGCATTGGGTTGGTGTGCATAACTGCAAATTTGCTCTCCTTCAGAAATTTTTAGCTAATAAGCAAACCACTGTGGATAAATGCCCCGTCTGACATCAGTCTAATCTTAACTTGGAACTGTGGGGTTGATATACTAAGGCTCCATTCACACTTTGGAGTGCTACTTTGGATGGGTGCAACTTGGATACAACTTTGGCTTTGACCAGTGACAATGGACAACAGTTGCATTGTAGAACGTTCAGGTAAAACTTTCATGCAATGTTTGAGGGTTGGCATGAAAGTCGGACCAAAATAGTGCATGAAGTACTTTGAAGTCACTGCAATTTTAAGCCACACATATATGAATGGGTTTCATTGGAAAACACGGAACGACTTGTCATGTGACTTTGTCCAAAGTTGCATGACAAGTCGCACAAGTGTGAATGGAGCCTGAGGCTATGTTCACATATGGGCAGCCGCGGTTCCCAGCATGGGGTCTCATGCGTGTCTGTCTGTTCATCGGTTCAGATGCGAATCAAGTCCAAATTTTTGCCTAAATTCGCACCTGAACCGGACCCAAACACGCACAGGACCTTTATGGAATGGGGACCGCAGCAGCCCCGGACATGTGTGAACCGGCTCCATTGAGAGGCGGTCACACTCGCATGTCATGTTAATTGGATGCAGGGAAACATGTGAACCCGGTCTTAAACTTGAGAGTGCAATATCTGGTGCAGCTGTGCATAGAAACCCATCCGCTCCTAGGTTTTGTTTTCAAAACTTAATTGAGCAAGCAAGTTAGATGCTGATTGGCTACCATGCACAGCTGCACCAGATTTTGCACACTTCAGTTTCAGTAAATCAACCCCAGTGTGTCTGTGTTTATTGCGAACTTGGTGTTCAGTGATAATTGAACTTGCAGGAGAACATTTGGTAAACCACAAGACTGAAGCAGACAGTGTTTCTCCTGCAGCACATTGTTTAGTGTTGACTGGTGACTGCTGTGTATACCATAAGCAGTCAGTGACTGTGCTCTTGCCCCTCTATCACTAGAGCTAGATTTAGAAATACACTTTGATGTGGTTTTTCCTGTTGGCATAATTGGATTTGTATGTGTTAAAAAAATAACTTTTTTCTTTAATGCTGAACAATTTTGGACAATAGTACATTCCTGAATGAATGATTATTGAAATGTCTATATGACCTGATGAAAGGTGATTTTTATTTCTGAGTCTGTCTCGAATACAATGCCCACAGTAATTTAACTCGACAGGCAGCAGCATACATAGCAGTGGCATGGTGTGCAACAATTAAGAGGCTGCAATTCAGTTTGACACTTCTGAACAAGCTCTTGCTGTGTCTTGTATTACTCAGCGCCAGTGACACCAGTTTTACAGCTGTAAAAGTGAATGAGTCACAGCAGTGACAAAATACTGCAAAATCTCTTTTCCTTTTTTTTTTTTTTTTTTTTTTCCCTCTTTGTCCTATTGCAGTGGGGTTGGGGGTAAGTGCTTATGTACATGACTATACAAGGGTTGAACAGTGTGCAGGGCTTGCATAAATGCTCTCCCAGGACCTGGAGTTGTGTACTGCACCCACTTAGACGAATGTCCCGAACGCAGATAGTGTACATTCATAGCACACATCTGTGAGGGTGCTGGATGCAACCACTTCCCTGACACGCAACCATGTACAGCCACATCTTCTAATCCATCTCAGTTCAATGATTTACTGTTGTCCAAAGGAGTGGGGCTGACAGGGCCACACACTGAGAGAAATTAGTATGGTCAGCCTAATGTAGAACTAAAGGATTTTTTTTATTTTGGATAGAGTAAGGTAGGGTTATAACCCCTGTTGGGTTTTTGTCATCTGTGTCTCATTGAGAATATTTCCCCTTATGTCATAGTTTTACTGTAATGCCCCATACACAAGGTCGGACATTGATCAGACATTCCGACAACAAAATCCATGGATTTTTTCCGACGGATGTTGGCTCAAACTTGTCTTGCATACACACGGTCACACAAAGTTGTCGGAAAATCCGATCGTTCTGAAAGCGGTGACGTAAAACACGTACGTCGGGACTATAAACGGGGCAGTAGCCAATAGCTTTCGTCTCTTAATTTATTCTGAGCATGCGTGGCACTTTGTGCGTCGGATTTGTGTACACACGATCGGAATTTCCGACAACGGATTTTGTTGTCGGAAAATTTTATAGCAAGCTCTCAAACTTTGTGTGTCGAAAATTCCTATGGAAAATGTGTGATGGAGCCCACACACGGTCGGAATTTCTGACAACAAGGTCCTATCACACATTTTCCATCGGAAAATCCTATCGCGTGTACAGGGCATAAATGTAGCTGGCCTGGAACTACTTGGGCAATTTTTTTTTTTTTTTTTTAGCTTTACAATTAATTTTATTTTATCTTGCCATGTAAAGTAGCCTTCAATACCTACATGTATACACGCATTATCTATTAAGCACATCTAGAATCCCTAAACCTTAGAATGCTTTGTATTGCAAATATCAATCACAACTTGGTCACACTCTGGCTTGTCTCTTTCTATACCTTCTCCAGTTAGCCATTGAGGCTGCCCTTTGCATTTGGCCTATAAAGGTGGTGTGAAAAGTAGGTAAAAATGGGCCAGGGATATTCCCATGAAGCTGGGAGGTGCCTGCTTTTATATGGACCTTGAGCCATTTCACAAGGTAATATAAGGTAAGCTTGCAGTTTCATTGTAATGAGGGGTGTGTACATCAGAAGTCCCCGATCTACAAACGCATTGTAGTAAGAGTCGCACATACTGGTTGTGATTGACCACACATTTTCCTCCTTTTTAGTAGTTCTTTATTAACTTCTTTTGATGGTAATATTACATTTTATCTTTACAAAAACACTGATTGTAAAAGATAACTAAGACTCCATTCACACAGGGGCAACTTTGGATCCGACTTCAAGTTGCGCGACATGAAAAAAATCAATGTAAGTGAATGAGTCTTAATGCACACTTAATGCAGTCGCTCCGACTTCAAAAAAGGTTCCTGTACTACTTCAATCCGACTTCTAGGCAACTTGTACCCATTGATTTCAATGGAAGTCGCCTCCAAGTCGGATCCCCGTTCATAGTGAGGCAACTTTACAGGAAAAAGAAAAGAATTTACCCAGGAAGAGTGACCGCGATATGCCAGCGCCGAGCTGGCTCGCTCATCGGGAAAGGAAAAATGTTTTTCTTTTTTTTTTTTTTTCCTTTCCCAATGAGCGACAAGCAATACTGACATGTGTTTGGTATGAATCATGAGGAGGAACTCCACGCCAAATTTTAAATTAAAAACCGGCATGGGTTCCCCTCCAAGAGCACACCAGGCCCTTAGGTCTGGTATGGATTTTAAGGGGAACCCCCTATGCCGACGGTGTGGGGGTCCCCCCAAAATCCATACCAGACCCTTATCCGAGCACACAGCCCGGCCGGTCAGGAAAGGGGGTGGGGACGAGCGAGCGCCCCTCCTGAACCGTACCAGGCTCCATGCCCTCAACATGGGGGGCGGGTGCCCCCCACCCCAAAGCACCTTGTCCCCATGTTGATGAGGACAAGGGCCTCTGCCCGACAACCCTTGCCGTTGGTTGTCAGGGTCTGCGAGCGCGGGGCTTATCGGAATTTGGGAGCCCCCTTAATAAGGGGGCACCTAGATCCTGGCCCTCCCACCCTATGTGAATGAGTATGGGGTACATCGTACCCCTACCCATTCACCTGGGGGGGAAAAGTGTCAATTAAAAAAAAAAACACACTACACAGGTTTTTAAAGTAATTTATTAGGCAGCTCCGGGGGGTTTTCTTCCGACTTCGGGGCTCTCTCTGGCCTCTTCTCTCAGTGTCCGGTTCTTCTCCCGCTCTCCAGTTCTTCTGCCGGGCTCCTCCGCTATCTTCTGCTCTTTTGCTAGCGGTGGCCCGGCCTTCGCTGTCGTCTTCTTCCCTCTTCTCTTCCAATGTTGACATGCCACTCTCTCCCGCTGTAATGCCGTGTACGCGGTGCGCAACGACTTATATAGGCATGGAGCGTGGTCGCCGGGTGACGTCACCCAGTGACCACGCCCCATGCCTATATAAGTTGTTGCGCACCGCGTACACAGCATTACAGCGGGAGAGAGCATTGTGTCAACATTGGAAGAAGAGAAGAGGGAACAAGATGACTGAGAAGACCGGGCCAACGCTAGCAAGAGAATGGCAAAAGAGCAGCAGATAGCGGAGGAGCCTGGCAGAAGAACCGGACACTGGGAGAAGAGGCCAGAGAGCGGAGAAGTCGGAAGAAGATCCCCTGGAGCTGCCTAATAAATTACTTTAAAAACCTGTGTAGTGTTTTTTTTTTTTTTTTTTTTTTTTTTTTTTTTTTAATTGACACTTTTCCCCCCCAGGTGAATGGGTAGGGGTACGATGTACCCCATACTCATTACTTTAAAAACCTGTGTAGTGTAATTTTTTTTTTTTTTTTTTTTAAATTGACACTTTTCCCCCCCAGGTGAATGGGTAGGGGTACGATGTACCCCATACTCATTACTTTAAAAACCTGTGTAGTGTAATTTCCCCCCCCCCCCCCCCCCCCCCAGGTGAATGGGTAGGGGTATAATCATTCACATAGGGTGAGGGTATGGTATCTGGGGGCCCCCTTATTAAAGGGGGCTCCTGGATTCCGATAAGCCCCCTGCCCACAGACCCCGACAACGGCCAGGTTTGTCGGAAAGAGGCCCTTGTCCTCATCAACATGGGGACAAGGTGCTTTGGGGTGGGGGGGCCGCAGGGCGCCCCTTTCCCCAAAGCACTCACCCCTCATGTTGAGGGCATGCGGCCTGGTACGGTTCACGGGGGGGGGGGGGGGGGGCTCGCTCTTCCCCACCCCCTTCCCTGACCAGCTGAGCTGCGTGCTCGGATAAGGGTCTGGTATGGATTTTGGGGAGACCCCCATGCCATTTTTCTCGGCATAGGGGTTCCCCTTAACATCCATAGCAGACCTAAGAGCCTGGTATGTTCAGTTCCCTGTCCTGGAGGCGACCTCAAGTCGTGTTGTAAGTCGCGCTGAAGTCTCCCCAAGTCGTGCTGTGATTCATACTCAAGTCGTGTCCAAGTTGCCTCCCAAAGTCGCGCTGGAAGTCGTGTTGCCCCTGTGTGAATGGGTTCTAACTAACATACACGTAGAGAAAACGGATTTTCCCTTGATGTGAAAGTAGAGGCAAATGACTATGAATTCTTGTGCAGAGTCACTAAATGGTGCCAGATTGAGGAGCTGTACAATAAGGATACTGTGTATAATTATGTGCGCTATTAATCCAAACCATATTTGAGATCCTGTTAAATAAGATGAGCTCTGATTTTGTTTCCTATGGGGTCATTTTTACTGAATCATTTAATAGTGGTTTTATAGCTTCCTGTTCTGCAGAAACATTTGTTTAATACTCTGGACTATACCCTGAAATCTGAGAGGCCAATAATTTTTACTGATACACACACTTCTTTGCATTTGTCTTTCAATCAGCGTGTCTCTGTGGGGGTGGGGAAAAGCTGCCCATTTTTATTTCCCTTTTGGAATGGGCAAGAGGTCTGCTTTGGCTTTTGAGAGCTGATAAAATGTGTGGATCAAGTAGAAGCTTTTAGTTTGCCAATTGTATTATTGTTCAATTCCCCCCTTCTCTTCCCCCATGACAGCAGGCATGGATCCTCTCCCTGCACCCGCTGTCACAATTTAAAAGCTGTTTGGGAATCCGTGAATGAATGAACTATGAGTCCCGTCTGCCACTGTGGCAGACAGCTTGTAGTGCTCGGTGAACTGCCAAAGCACTGGTGAGCTTTCTCTTCGTTCGTTCATTGATACTTCCTACAGCTTTCAAGCACCTGTACAGGGGTACCAGCAGAAAGCTGTTCCTTATTGATTCACCTTGGTAGTCAATGCATTACTATGTTACATTTAGCTCATGATGTGCTTTTTTTTCAATTAGGTCCTTACACACGGGGTGGGCTCCATTGAAGTCCACCTGCTCAGCGGGGAGTCTGCCCTCTGATCCCTGCTACACAGGTGGATGGCTGGTCTGTGTCTGCTCTGCTGTGCTTATACTGAGCAGACAGACACAGCCTGCTCTACTTTATAGGTGGTTGGATGTAATTGGACCTCCCTTCTTTCTTATTGTTCAAATGCTAGTTGGATCATTGACCCAAAGCAAATATATAAAAAAGGACTTTTTAGTATGGCTATACTAATATGCATACTTGTTTCAAGTGTGTGACTCTGATTATTTATGCCAGTGTATGAGCCTAATAGTCAGTTTACAGTACATGATGGAAAAGAAATTTGCTGAAGAAAAAAGCACCCAGGAGATGCTGGGACTTTGATATGAGCTCATACAAAGTAGTAAGAGGACAAAAACATTTGTAGAGCTTGCTTGCTCACAAATGTTAGGCTGCCCACAAGAGAAAAGGCTACCCTCCATTGAGTATTCCTGCAGGTTACCAGAAAAAGTATGCATTAAGGAAAAGCATGGCAGACCAAAGGACTAGAGTGCAAATTCAATTATTATTAAATTAAATTAAAATAAAACCCAACGCATTTCAGAGCTCAGAAATTGCCCCTTCACCAGGGTTCCAGTTAAAATAAGAGCCTTGAATGGACTCAAAATAGAGCTTTCCAATGTGAATATGTGTGGAAAAGCTAATTGCATTTCTTGATATTTTGATGTTCATAGGACACAAGCCTGAGCACCGATATTCAACTCATTGCTTTACAATTGTGCGGTAGAGCTTGGGTGTGAGTCTTTGTCTACATGATATCTAGCTATAGATAGTTGGGTCCATATATATTTGGACACAGGCACAATTTTCATACTTTTGGCTCTATATCCACCAGAATAAAATTAAAATGAAACAATCCAAACAAATTTGAAGTGAGTCTTTCAGCTTTAATTCAAAGGTTTGAACATCAAATATCAAGTACAAATTTTAGGAAATGCAACCATTTTTATACACAATCCCTCCCATTTTCAGGGGCTCAAATGTAATTGGACAAATTAATATAATCATAGATAAAATGTTAATTTTTAATATTTTGTTGAGAATCCTTTACTGGCAATGACTGCCTGAAGTCTGGAACCCATGGACATTACCAAAGACTGGATTTCCTCCTTTCTGATGCTTTGCCAGGCTCTAACTGCAGCTGTCAACAGTTATTCTTTGTGGGTCTTTTTGCCTTTAGTTTTGCCTTCAAGTGAAATGCATGCTCAATTGGGTTGAGATCAGGTGATTGACTCGGTCATTGCAAAATATTCCACTTCTTCCTTTCCTTCAAAAGCTTTTGCTTTTGATCATTGTCCATCTGTACTGTGAAGCGCCGTCCAATCAACTTTGCTAAATTTGTCTGAATCTGGGCTGACAATATATCTCTAAATACTGCAGAATTCATACGGCTGCTTCTGTCTTCTGACACATCAATAAACACCAATGACCCAGTGTCACTGGAAGCCATGCATGCCCATGCCTCCACCATGTTTTACAGATGACGTGTGCTTTTGGATCATGAGCGTTTCCAAGCCTTCTCCATACTTTTTTTTTTTCTTCCCGTTATCCTGGTACAGATTAATAGAGGTCAACCGATATATCAACTGATATTTGGCCTTTTTTAAGAAATCGGCATCGGCCGTTTATTATGTAAATTAGGCCAATTACACTGACTGCAGCGTGCCTGTTCCTTCCCCCTTCCCCACACTCCATTGGCAGAGCAGCGCTTGACACTTGCCAGAGCCACTGAGTGTGTGAAACTGAATGCAGAGAGACCAGCTGTCAAAATTCAGCGGTGATGTCGGGGGTGGGCGGGACCCAGCAGCTATCAAAAACAGAATTATGGCCGCTGGTCTCTCTCTGCATTCAGTTACATATGTCAGTTTCACACACAGTTACACTCTATGGACTCAGTGTGAAACCTGCCAGTGTTTCCAATCGGTGCCAGTGCTTCCAATCAGTGCTGCCTAATATCTGTGCCAGCCAGTGCCACCTATCAGTGCCAATTAGTGTTACTAATCGGTGCCACCTACCAGTGCCAATGCTTCCAATCAGTGTATTGTAGTGTACTGTAAAGTGTGTGGTAGAGTGACAGGAGCAAGCAGGGGTGAGTGGAGTGGGTGAGTTTGAGATGAAGGGAAAAAAAAGAAAGCGAAATTGGCCTAAAATATCGTCCGCAAAAATCGTCGTCATACATCGGCCGCCCCGATTTTTCTAAGCGTCTAAATTTTGTCAAAAGGGCTTGTGCCAGGATCTTGTCTTGCATACTAACGGTACACAATTGTCGTGATACAAAATCGAACGTAGTGACTTACTACGAGGAATTTCAGCTATTTTGCGCCTTTGGGCCCGTTCTGCTAATTTCGTGTTTGGTGAACATTGATTCCGAGCATGCGTGTTTGTACTTTCGACTTTTGTGTGACAGATTTGTGTACTGACCATACGAAACTCTTATTTCAAACCGTTGTCCGCCGAAAATTTACTAGCCTGTCATCAAACATTTTGTTGGCCGAAAGTTAGACAACAATTGTCAAAAGAAGCGTACTAATGGTAAGATTTTAGGACAACGGTCTGTCAACAGACAATCCCCTGCCAACAATCGTACCGTGTGTACGAGGCTTAAGAATCCACTCCAGACCTTTTTTTACCTCCTTAATTGATGAAAAAATAAGGAGTAGCCCACACCTGGCCATGAAACCACTTTTGTATCAATTGTCCAATTACTTATGGTCCCTTGAAAAAGGGGAATTGGTTATTGTTTAGGTTGCTTTCACAGTGGGGAGGCGAGACCATTAGCGGTAAAGTGCTGCTAGTTTTAGCTGCGCTTTTAACCCCCCACTAGGGGCCAAAAAAGGGGTTAAAAGCATCATGTTGTGGCTTTGGAAATGCTGCCTATTCATTCTAGTGGGTAGGAGCGCTGTATACAATGCCTCTACACCGTCCCAAAGATGCTGCTTGCAGAACTTTTTTTTTTTTTTTTTTTTTTTACCCATCCCACAAGCGCACCGCCCCAGTGTAAAAGCACTCAGACTTTCACGCTGGGGAGGCATGAGAGGCAGTTAAAATGCCTGAAAGCTGTCTAAGAGCTGTAATTCCTAAACCCTTGACTATCAGATAAAATCTTGGGAGCAACTATATATAAAGCCTATTATATATTAGACTAAGATGGCAGCATTAGACACACTCCCAATATAAATGTGCAAACCATATATTAACACAAATTATGCTACGCTGTGTATAGACCTTTAACCTCCCTGGCGGTATGATTATTTCAGATTTTTGATGCTGAAAGCGGTACAATTATTTTGCATGGAAATTTGGCGTTTTATATTGTAGGCTTATAATTCTTAGGAATAACTCACTTAAATCTGTCCAAACAAGAGTCTAGTAGACATCCCAGGTATGATAAAGTTTAAAAAAAAAATCATCATAATAAATAACTATAAATAATTTTAACAAATAATATAATAAAAATTATTCAATAATGTAATCAAATATACAGAAATGTGGTCAGTTGCAGAATTGTCGCTGTCATTACTTTTCAGTATTTGATGAAGGATTTCCCCACAAATCACTATCGCTCAATTCTGTAAGTGATTCTAATTTATTATCGCTGTTTCCTAATTGGTCTAAAACCACTTTTGATGTAAAGGGACGGTTTTGGTTGCTATGGACAATCTCCAGTTTCCAGGCAGAACAGTTTTTATGATATAAAACTGCATGCAGGGCACTGCACAAACCACTAGGGACAAAAGGGATGTGAAATAAATTGATACAGTAATGTAATCTGTACTCTATATGTATTGTGCGTTTGTGTGTTTTTTTTTTTTTTTTTTCCTTTTGAATTTGGCGCCGTTCTCCATCCCCGTGCGTCGCAACGCTCGCGGGGAACGGAGCTCGGCTCTGTGATAGATCGAGTGGAGGGGATAGCTCGCACACACAGCGGGGAGACATCGCAGGATCCTGGTGACAAGGTAAGTAAGCTGTAACTGGATCCGACGATGCGATCCCGAGTGTGGCTTGGGGTTACCGCTTTTGGTGCTGAAAATCCACCCCGAGCCACACTCAGGAACACCGTCCAGAGGGGTTACCCCTAGGGCGGGACCGTGGCTTGTAAGACCTTGCGTCCAAAGGTCCGATCTTTAGCCGCCCAAAGATCCGCTCTATAGTGTCTTACAAAGGTGGCAAAGCTGGACCAGGTTGCCGCTTTACAAATCTGTTCCGGCGTTGCTCCAGCTCCTTCTGCTTGTGACGCAGCCATTTCCCTGGTGGAGTGTGCCCTGATACCCTCTGGGACCTGCATGCCTCCTAACCTATAAGCCTGTTCAATGGCTTCTTTTAGCCATCTGGCTATGGTGCGTCTTGAGGCCTTATGCCCTTTTCTTACTCCAGAAATCAAAATAAATAAGGAATCCGTCTTCCTAATCTCTTTTGTTGCTTCTAAATAATGCAAGACGCATCTCCTCACATCTAGACTATGGAACCTTATTTCCTGTTCTTTAGAAGGATTTGGGCAAAACGATGGTAACACAATCTCCTGGCCTCTGTGGAATTTCGAGGCCACTTTAGGCAGAAATGCCAGATCCATCTTAAAGATTATGCAATCCGGAAAAATCTGAAAAAAGGGGGGCCTGATAGGGCCTCCAACTCACAGACCCTTTTTGCTGTAGTAATTGCCACCAAGAAGACTGCTTTAAGCGTCAGCATCAGGTTGCAACTATCCACTGGTTCAAAGGGGTCTGCTGTCATAGTTTGTAGCACTAATGACAGATCCAACTTTGGAAAGACTGTACCTTGTATTGGTCTTTGTCTGCTCAGTGACCTAAAGAGTCTGATTACCCACGGATCAGATGCTAATTTCTTTTCCAGGTAAACTGACTATCCCATCCTGTAGAAACTCCAGAACTGCTACTGAGCTTTGTATATTAACTTTCTTGTCTGTACACCATCTGTTAAAACATCTCCATACCTTTTGGTAGATGTTCCGTGTCTCAATCTTCCTGCTTTTCAGCATTGTGTCTATTAGACGGCCTGAGAACCCCTTTGCTTCTAGCAACTGCTCCTCAGACACCATGCGGCCAAGTTCCACCTTTTCACTTGGGGGCAGTGTACTGGACCCTGGGAGAGTAGATCTTCCTGGATTGGTAAAAACCAGGGAGGTTCCACCAGAGAACCACGGTCTCCTGGGTCAATAGGGCGCTATGAGAATTAGTGTTGTATTCTCTGTACGTAACTTCCTTATTACCGCTGGTAGTAGTACCAGTGGGGGAAAGGCATAGCATTTGTTGAATGCCCACGTCTGTGCTAACACATCTACCCCGAGCGCTCCGTCCTCTCTTTTCAGGGAGAAGAACGCTCTGACTTTCCTGTTTTCCTTTGAGGCAAACAAGTCCACCTGAGGTATTCCCCATTTTTCAGCAATCTGCTCAAATACCTCCTGCTTCAGCGCCCAATTGCCCTCTTTCACTTTTTTCCTGCTGAGGAAATCCGCCACTTTAAGTCCCCGTTCAAATGGACTGCTGACAATGAGAGTACGTTTTCTTCTCCCCATTTTAAGATTTCCTCTGCCAAGGACCACAGGGTTCCACTTCTCGTTGCCCCCTGTTTGTTTATATAGGCGATCACTGATGCATTGTCGGACCTGACCTGCAAATAATGACCCCTCAGCTCCTCCTGGAAGGTTTGAAGTGCATACCATACTGCTCTCAACTCCTTCCAGTTGGATGATCTCATCCTCTCCTCCTTTCCCCAAGTCCCTTGTGATATCTGAGAGCCTAAATGTGCTTCCCACCCTACGCTGCTCGCGTCTGTGGTTAAGATTCAGGAAATGGGTAGGCTCCACAGCCGTCCTTTGTTCATGTTCTCTGTACTACTCCACCACCATAAGGTTCTTTTTACCCTAGCAGGCAATAGAACCTTGGTGTCTAAGGACTCCTGCCTGTGATCCCATATCCTTAATAGGAACACCTGCAGTGGCCGGAAATGCAGGCCTGCCCACTGTACTGCTGGGATTGCAGATGTTAACAGTCCCAGTGTTGACATTATCTGCCTTATGGTACATGGTAAGTTGGCTTGTGATCGGCTTACTTCCTTCTGAATCTTCCCTATTTTCTCTTCGGGAAGAAACAGTCTTTGTTGCGCTGAGTCTATGACATACCCCAAGTATACTATTTGCTGCCTGGGTTGTAAATTTGATTTTTCCAAATTTACCAGCCAACCTAGACTCTCTAAAACATTTGTGTGTAGCTGAGGTTTTGTAGTAACTTCCTGGGCGACTCTGCCAACAGGAGGTGGTCATCCAAGTAGGCAATGATGGATATGCCTTTGACCCGTAATGGTGCCAGAGCTTCGGCCAGAATTTTTGTAAAAATTCTGGACGATGAGGAGAGGCCGAAGGGTAGAGCCTGAAATTGAAGGTGCATGATTCCTACTTCCGTCTTTATTGCTAATCTCAGGAATTTCTGACACTCCTGGTGTATTGGGATGTGGAGGTATGCGTCCTTTAGGTCTAGGGAGACCATATAATAGTTTGGGGGCAAAAGTGCCCTTACTGAATATATGGACTCCATTCTGAACCTCTTGTAGGTTATGGACAAATTTAGAGGCTTGAGGTTGAGGATTGGTCTGACCTTCCCTGAAGTTTTCTGCACTCCGAATATGTGGGAGTAGAAACCTTGCCCTCATTCTCCTTTTGGTACCTTGATAATCACCGTTTTTGTTCTTTGAGTTCCTTTAAGGATCTCATTAATCCTCTGGCCCTCTCCTTGATCCTTGGAAGTTTGGTGATGTATAACCTGTTTGGGGGTGATCTTGAGAACGCTAAACGGTATCGTTCCTTTATTCTCAGAATAAACGGGTTGGAAGATATTTCTTCTCATTGCGGGAGGAAGGCCCCCAGTCTCCCTCCCACTGCGACTATTTTGTCATTTCTTCTGGGTTTGCGCAGGAGGATGAAAAATCACCCCTCCCTTGCCTTTCCCTCTCTGAACCCAAGGTTTCCTCTGGGTCTCCATCTTGGGAGTTGTAAAGCGGGATCTTGTATTCCCTCTTTGCCTCTTCTTACTTTGTGGCTGTTTCCAATTAGCTTTACGCTTCAATGTGAACACCTTCTTCCTATCTGCTGTTCAGTCCAGCATCTTTTCTAACCCTGGTCCGAACAGCAGATCCCCTGTAATTTGGATGCTTTGGATGCGCAGTCACCCTGCCAAGTCTTAAGCCAAAGAGCCCTTCTTGTGGAATTGGCTAATGCGGAGGACCTGGCTGCCATCCGAACTAGTTCTGCGGAAGCGTCTGCGCTATACGCAAGACCTTGCAGCAGTGTGGGAAATGAATCTGCTCTTTCGCAGTTCCTTCTTCAATATGAGCCTGTAATTGATTTACCAGAATTCTACGTTCCTAGCCACCACCGTGACCGCTATAGCTGGCTTCAGGCTACCCACTGCTGAGTCCCATGATTTTTTTTTTAACAATGAGTCCATTCTTTTATCCATCGGCTCAGAAAGAACCCCCATGTCCTTAAATGCCAAGTCCGTGTGCCTTGACACCTGCGAGAAGGCTGCATCTAGTTTTGGAACCTTGTTCCACACTGATGCTGGATCCTCTGTAAAGGGAAACTGTCTCTTTAAGGCCTTAGAAAAAAATGGCTTTCTTTCAGGTTCCTGCCACTCTTTCTTAATAGCCTCTATTAAGACCTCATGAACAGGAAAATTCTTCTTTTACCGTTCCGCTAGGCCCTCATACATCTGATCGTGTAATGATAACGGTTTCTTCTCCGTTGATATACCTAGTGTGGCATAAATGGCCCCTAAAAGGTGATCTACCTCTTCCAACGAGAGCTTGTATCAGGATGGCTCCCTGGAATCCCCATCCAGAGCTTCCCCCTCAGAATCTTGGGAGCCAGAAGTTGCACTGTCAGGTTCCTCTTCCACCTTCTCTCTAAGGGCTACAAAAGGACCTGCACTAGTGGAGGGTATTGCCTGTGCTTTCGGTACCGTTGTTGCCAGAGGAGCAGTCTGAAACTGTGGCATCTGAAACCCTTCAAAAAAAGTTTTTGAAGGATTCGAACATATTGGACAATTTTTTAACAGATGCGGCTAGTTCACCCTGCTCTAAAGAATGTTCTTGTTTGCTAATACAATCCTTACATAATGTTTTTTCCCAGTAATCTCTTAAGGGTAATTTTACAGGAAGGGCACCTCCTTTTTGAAACATGAGAGGCCCTGGTTTTCTCTGTTTTCTGAAAAGACATAAGAAAAACCCCCCAATCATTAACACACAGTACCCTTGCCTGCATAATTGCAGGAGTGCAACACTTTCATACGGGCTTGCCTCACCAGGGGCCCTATGAATCCACCCTCTGACACCTGAGGGTCTTTAACTTGCCCCCCCCCCCTGCACCTGTCCCACACTAATAATGGGGGGGGTTCAGGCCAGGGGAGCTCCACCCTAGGTTCCCCTTACCTTAACATGGCTGGAGCAGTGCAGTCCACATCCTCTGCATCCGCCATCCTCGTGTCACCTCTGGAGCTTCTGCTGTCTTGACAGCATGTACAGCTCCTCTCCAGCCCCATGCCTGGCTCCCTTTCAACGTTCGCGGCCGGACCTGGAAGCCGCGAACCCGGAAGTGCACGCCCCTTCTGGCCGAATATGACGTCACCCGCCACAGGCCGCGCAATCACAGTACCCGGCGTGTTCTATTCCACACGCTGCTGGGGGAATGAGACTGCAGGAGCTGCACTCCGCTTCACCGCGCTCGGTGATGAAAGGGAAGCCCCCCCGACCTCAACCTGTGCTCAGGGATGCGGGGGGTGGCAATATCCAGACAGTTTTTCTGACCAGGTTAGTGTTATAACCGCTGCGGGTGTATACGCTAACATTTTCCCCCTGGTCTGTCCTAGGAGTCTCTACTCCTCTTTCAGGACACGCTGCCTGAGCCTCCCTGGCTCTCCTGGCTGGTTCCTGTGGTGTCTCCCCTTTGGAGGAAACACAAATAACTGAGGAGCAGAGCAGGGGAGGAGGAAATTTATAGAAGCTGGCGCAGGTGTTTCCAACAGAGGGGAGGAGCCAAGCTCTCAGGTGGCTGTCCTGAAAGACGATTAGGGGAAAAAAAAAAAAAACAATTATAAATTATAAACCTATATTGAACATGTATATCCTGACACAGTTATCTTAACGTGCATATTTTTAACAAATGTGCCCTTCCTCCGATTTGGATGTACATACCCTCAAATTATACCCTTAAATGATTATCTATCTATCTCTAACAAGATCACCTTATCTTACCATGCAGATACAGTTTGTATCTAAATGGGTTCTTTTATTTTTGAGCATTGTACCAGTGTTGTAGCAGTGATCACTTCTTTTGGTATGTGCTTTTTTGTTGTCAGCTGAATTTTCCATTTAGCAATGTGTAAGTGGGATGATTCTTCTGTTCCCATCACCTTCCGTTATCTGTAGCATTTTATCTACAATCCCTGATTTACTAATCTTCCTTTTTGTTATTTATTTTTCCTAAGGATCAAACGATGTGGGCAGCATCCATTAGATATGAAGTTCTTCAGTTCCTCTCCCCACACTTTGTGGAATGTTGCCTAATCAGAGCTGTCACTATATATCACTGTATGAACAGATAATTAATGGCTGCTCAGATCTGCTACTTTATTCCTGCTGTTCATGGTAGTGAACTTTGCATCCTTTACATTTTATCATGTGCCCTAAAAATATGGAGTAATATGCCAAAAATTTGTGAGAGGTGATTGTCTTCTCCATCTAACCTTCAATAAACCACCCCGGCCTGTTGCTTCTGGTGCAATGTGTCAAAAACTCTTCCCCCAAATACATTAGGATTATTGGAACAGAAATACCTGCTTAAAGATGGGTGCAATCGTAAACCAAAAGGTGTAGTATATTGCTGCTTGCTAGGCCTTTTGTGTGCTCTTCTTTTTTTTTTTTTTTCCTCTCCCAAGCTTCTTTTGCTTTATTTTCACCTGGTAATTCTTCATGTAGCACACTTCCTGTCCTTGGGTGGCTATATTACCCCTCTACTTTATCCATGGAGGGAGCTATGGTTGTCACCCTAGGCTCTTCTGATATAGACTACAAACATGTTTGTATCTCTTCATTCCCACTATTTGGGGGCAGTGGAATCGGTAGTTTATAGAAGATAGTCTATGAAGGAAGATGTTCTGTGTAGCTCACAGAAAATGACAAGGACACTGCATTTCTATTGAGATCAATGGTCATTTTCTGTATTTCATAATAGGAATAATTATCCCAAATGTGGGAGTCTGCAAACATCACACATTTGACTTGTTCTAAAATGTGTGCATATTATGAAATGTAATTAACATAGTAAACAAAACTGCTGTAACAAATATTTTTCATAAATATGGGTCACTGTAGGTCTCTGTTCAGTCTTGGATGTAAGGTAGTGTAATTACTAAGAATCTTTGTAATTATGTAATTTAACTCTTATTTCTGCCATATAACTTGGTTGTAATTTTTTTAGGATCCACTATGCAGCTAAATGAAGCAAACCATATTATTCACTCCAGTTGGTAGCATTGCACTTTCCTTCCTACAGAAACTGTATATATTGTAAGTGCTATCAAAGATGCAACAAAGAGTTGCTACACCTTACTTTTGGTCTCCTACCCACACCTTTTCCTTTTTTTTTTTTTTTTTTTTTTTTTTTTACCATTACCTTATTACCTTTTGGCACAAGTTACATGTTTCAGCATCTGCAGCCTCTCCGCTGCTGCCCCCCCTCCCTGTGACGGCGGGCTGGGGGTTTTCTCCCCGCTCCTGCTGTCAGAATTTGATAACCGTGTGGCTGTGCATGGGTTCATGCACAAAGCTGCATCATTCATTCAGTTTCAAGTACTGTCAGCCATTGCGGCTGACAGCTCATAATTGTAAAACTGCGAGGGCACTGGTGAGCATCCTCCTAGTCTATGGATGTAACTGCCTGCCTATAATGATGTAAGGAGAGCCAGCTATCCTGAGTCCACAGGAACCTGAGATTTCCTTACTTTGGAGTTGTTTCCCTACACTGTGGCTGTGGGATAGGAAGTGGAGGGAAATCTCTCCAGTGGGACATTAAAAAACTGACAGGGGTGTCATAAACCCCCACCCCCCCAATCTAAAATGAGGGAAAAAAACGGTCTGCCTCTTAGTTCTGTTCTATAATTAATCCTTTGGGTCACCCACAGCATCTGATGTGTTTTTGTCAAACCATTCATTCCAATGTGACTTTTCACACTGGGGCGGTGTGCTTGCGGGAAGTTCCGAAACGTCCTGCAAGCAGCATCTTTGGGGTGGTTTGGGAGCGCTGTGTGTAGCGCTCCCAAAATGCCCTGCCTTTTGGAATGAATGGGCAGGGCATCCAAAGCACCTTAATTCAGGAGGGCTCTTCTTTGGGGTTAAAAGCTCCCCACTAGAGGCCCAAAAGCGCCACTTGAACAGCGCTAGAGCGCTGCTAAAACGAGCAGCGCTTTAGCGCCAACGCGGCTGCGGCCCAAACGTGAAAGGGGTCTTAATGTGACCTATGAACTGTACAACTCAGTTGAGCAACAAACTGAAATCTTTTAGGTGGAGGGAAGTAAAAATTAAAAACTAAAATAGTTTGGTTGCATAAGTGTGCACACCCTTAAACTAATACTTTGTTGAAGCACCTTTTGATTTTATTACAGCACTCTTTTTGGGTATGAGTCTGTTAGCATGACACATCTTGACTTGGCAATATCTGCTCACTCTTTGCAAAAACACTTCAAATCTGTCAGATTACGAGGGCATCTCCTGTGCACAGCCCTCTTCAGATCACCCCACAGATTTTGAACCAGATTCAGGTCTGGGTTCTGGCTGGGCCATTCCAAAACTTTAATCTTCTTCTGGTGAAGCCATTCCATGCTGAAAGATGAAGTTCCTCTTCATGTTCAGCTTTCTAGCAGAAGCCTGAAGGTTTTGTGCCAATATTGACTGGTATTTGGAACTGTTCATAATTCCCTCTACCTTGACTAAGGCCCGTTCCAGGTGAAGAAAAAGCCCCAAAGCATGATGCTGCCACCGCAATGCTTCACAGTGGATATGGTGTTTTTGCACCAAACATATCTTTTGGAATTATGGCCTAAAAGTTCAACTTTGATTTCATCAGACCATAACACATTTTCCCACATGCTTTTGGGAAACTTCAGATGTGTTTTTGCAAAATTTAGCCAGGCTTGGATGTTTTTCTTAGTAAGAAAAGGCTTCCGTCAAACCACTCTACCACATAGCCCAGACATATGAAGAAAACGGGAGATTGTTGTCACATGTACTACACAGCCAATACTTGCCAGATATTCCTGCAGCTCCTTTTAAAGTGTTAACCCCCAAAAAAATGTTGATTCTGGTCCCTTAAATCAGATTACACAACATTTGTGCTTGTGCTATGTAATCTGCCCCCCTCTAAACTGTAAAAAAAAACAAAAAAAAAAAAAAAAACAACCCTGAACATTGCACTTCCTGTATGCCATCTCTAAATAGACCATGATAACCAGGGCTGCTCCGCTCTGATCACTGTGGTCAAAGTACGTCCCTCCGTCATATGCTGTCCCCTCTGCTCCCCCCCCCCCCCTTTACTCCCTGTCATCTGCCTCTGTGACTGTCTCTGGCCCGCCCCCCTGCCGCTATTGCTTGTAAAATAAAATCATACCATTTTCACTGCCGGCCTCTCTATTAGCACACTATGCCATTTGTTTTACAAAACGAGTGTTCTAAATACCTAATTTGAGGTGTCTTCAGGTCGGTGACATGACTCACGGCCGCTTTCCAGCTCCGATGGGTGGCTTCTGCGGAAGCTGGCTGACGTCAGAGTGAGATCATGGCCCCTCCCTCAGAACAGAAGCCATCTATCAGAGCTGGAAAGCGGCCGTGTTATGTCACCGGCCTGAAGACATTATATATATATATATGTGTGTGTGTGTTAACCGCTTGCCGACCAGCGCACGCCGATGTATGTTAGCAGAACGTACATCGGTCTCCGTGGGTCCCGCTGACTCGATGTGCCTACGATCGTGTCACGGAGAGGAAGAACGGGGAGATGGTTTTGCAAACAAAGCATTTCCCCGTTCTGCCTAGTGACAGGACAGTGATCACAGCTCTCTGTCATCGAGAGCAGTGATCAATGTCCTGTGTGTTTAAATCCAGCCCCCTAACAGTTAGAATCACTCCCTAGAACACACTTAACCCCTTCACTGCCCCCTAGTGGTTAAAGTGGGAGTCCGGCGACCAATCTTCTTTTTTTTTTTTTTTTTTTTAGGTCATTGAGACACTTTGCTAATACCAAAATAATACTCAGTTTGGGTGTAATATTTCCGCCTCTGTCTGTTTTCATACTGAAGAATAACTTTAAAAATGTGATGCTGGCTGTTTCCATCTTGCTTGTGGGCATGTGAATCCCACAAGCATTAATTTCCTGGATGCGGTGAATGCTGTTCATTCACAGCTTGTTCACACGCATGGTCATTGTTCCCGCACTGAATCTTGGGAAGCCTGACACTAAGCTCCCAGGAGACAGTGCGGCGCCGGGGAAAGGCAATAAACACGCCTACTCCCATGGGAGGAGAGACAGGAAGTGCCACAATAAAGTACAATATAAAGGTAATTACAGCGATAAAAAAATTTAACGTGCGGCATTTGAACATCTATGCAATTAACTGAAGGGGGTAAGATTAAGTTAAAAATTTGAGTGGAACCCCGCTTTAACCCCTTCACTGCCAGTGTAATTTACACAGTAATCAATGCATTTTTATAGTATCAGTCGCTGTATAAATGACAATGGTCCCAAAATAGTGTAAAAAATGTCTGACGTGTCCGCCATAATGTTGCAGGCCGATTAAAAATTGCAGATTGCCGCAAACCAATATCAATATACGCTTATTGCGATTTTTTTTTTTTTTTTTTTTTAACCAAAAATATGTAGAACACATATCGGCCTAAACTGAGGAAAAAAAATAGTTTTTTATATATTTTTGGGGGATATTTATTATAGCAAAAAGTAAAAAAATTCCGTATTTTTTCAAAATTTTTGCTTTTTTTGTTTATAGCGCAAAAAAAGATTTCAGTTTGTTTTTCAACTGAGTTGTACAGTTTATATAAAGTGGTTGTAAACCTTTACAATTCACTTTTTACTACAGCCTATAATAAGGCTTACCTGTAACTACCCCGGATATCTCTGCACGGTTTAGGAGATATCCCCTGTATCAGCATGTGCCGACATCATTGGCACATGCGCACTGAAGCAATGGCTCATTCGTGCCGTTGCTTCAGTTAGTGTGCCGTTACCGGCGGCTCCCGCCGCATGCGCGGGAGTGACGTCATTGCGGCTCCAGCCAATCACAGGGCCGGAGCCCGCAATACCCGTAGGTAACTCCAGGAGTGATGTCGTCGGCTGGAGCTGTGTACTAGGACCGCTGTGGGGGCTTCGATCTAAGGAGAGTATTTCATAATAAAGTAGTATGCTATGCATACTAGCTCATTATGCCTTTGCTTTGCAGGTTTTTATTTTTTTTGTTGGTTTACAAGTTCTGAGATTATTTCTTTGTCTTTTTTTTTTTTTTTATCTCACAGAAACCTGACATTTTAACAGGGGTGTGTAGACTTTTTATATCCACTGTATGGATTTAGGTGCAGTAATATGTTTGTTTTTGGGCTTAAATGAATTTTATGGAACATTGTATTTCCATAAGCTTTTACCAGATTATATTTTTATTAGTTTTTTCCCCCCAAGTTCAATGTCTGAGTTGATTTTCATACCCTCAGAGCACAATGCCATCCTAAAATGTGTTTAAATGGAACTTCAGTCAGTGCTGCTCAGCAAAGAAAATGGAATGAGTGATCTCAGAGACTTCTCTGCAAGACTTGGGATAGGATGGGAACCCTATGAGTGGATAGTTGTCACTGTGGTGCAGTGGCGTAGCGTGGATTGCCAGCACCCGGGGCAAGGCAAGTAATTTGCGCCCCCTAACCTGCGGACAATTCGCACTCCCTGAGTCCCTTCCCTTCCTA
This sequence comes from Aquarana catesbeiana, assembly GCF_042186555.1. Taxonomy (NCBI): domain Eukaryota; kingdom Metazoa; phylum Chordata; class Amphibia; order Anura; family Ranidae; genus Aquarana; species Aquarana catesbeiana. The sequence continues at coordinate 125,901,022 of NC_133327.1, forward strand.
CAATAATACTGACCTACCTGACCACTAATATGATTCCTATACTGACCACTACACTATACTACTACACTATACAATACACTGACCTATCTCATTCCTATACTGACCCTTACACTGACCTACCCGATTCCTACAAGGACCACTACACTACACACTGACCTACCTGATTCCTATACTGACCACTACACACCCCACCAACCTACACGATTCCTACATCGACCACTACACTACACACTGACCACTACACTATACAATCCAGTACACAATCGACTATACACTGACCACTACACTACACACCACACCAACCTACCTGATTCCTATACTGACCACTACACTATACTACTACACTACCCACTACACAATACACTATCCACTGACCACTACACACCACACTAACCACTACACTAAACACCACACACTGACCTACCTGATTCCTATACTGACCACTACACTATACTACTACACAATACACTACACTATCCACTGACCACTACACTACACACCACTAAACACTGACCACTACACACCACTAACCACTACACACTGACCACTACACACCACTAACCACTACACACTGACCACTACACACCACTAACCACTACACACTGACCACTAACCACTACACACCACTAACCACTACACACTGACCACTACACACCACTAACCACTACACACTGACCACTACACACTGACCACACTACACACTGACCACTACACACTGACCACTACACACTACACACCACACTGACTACTACACTACACACTGACCACTACACGCTGAGCACACACCACACTGACCACTACACTACACCCTGACCACTACACTACACACTGACCACTACACTACACACTGACCACTAACCACTACACACTGACCACTACACACAACACTGACCACTACACACCACACTGACCACCACTAACCACTACACACCACTAACCACTACACACCACACTGACCACTACACTACACACCACACTGACCACTACACTACACTACACACTGACCACTACACTACACACCAACCACACACCACTACACTACACACTGACCACTACACTACACTACACACCAACCACACACCACACTGACCACTACACACCACTACACTACACACTGACCACTACACTACACACTGACCACTACACAATACACTAGACACAGACCACTACTACTCAATACACTACATACTGACTGCTACACAACACTCTACCCACAGACCAATACACTACACACAATACATTATACACTACCTACAACACTATACATTACACTATACGCTAACTTTCTGGCTGCTCACTCTCCTCAGACCATATCTACTCCCCCCCGGGCCGAGTGAGTCTCTTACCTTTTTTTCTTCCATCTGCTGTGCCTCTGCCCCGCCGACTGTCACACTGCCTGCCCCGGCGGGGACATGATGATCAGTGACCCGGGCCAGAGAGGAGGAGAGGAGGAGAAGACAGCGGCCACAGACTGCCTGCCGCGACGGCCGACAGGGTCATGATGTTCAGTGACCCGGGCCGGAGAGGAGGAGGAGAGGAGGAGAAGACGGCGGCCACAGACTGCCTTCCGCAACGGCCGTCATGATTGGTGACCCGGGCTGGAGAGGAGGAGCAGGAGAAGACGGCGGCCACAACAAAGGCCAGCCCCGCCCCCCCCCCCCCCATTGAGTACAGGCCAGCCCCACCTGCCGCACATGACCCCTTTCGCCCAATCACAGGGCGCCAGGGGCCGGCCTGAGAATTATCATGGCGGCCGGAGCGCGGGGTCACAGAACAGAATTTAGCTGTATGGAGAGAGGGTGACACATACTGGAGCAGGATGTCGCCCCCCCCAAATGTTGCGCCCGGGGCCTATGCCCCCCTCGCACCCCCCACGCTACGCCACTGCTGTGGTGACTTTCTCTTGGGCTGTGAAGATAACTTAACTGGCTGGCAAAGCTTATGTAGTACCTCAGTGAAAATACAAAAAGTATAGTCTAGTTGTTGACTGATTTATAGTTTTCTTTCAGGGCCTATGCGATACTGATTTTTCGGCTGCCTTTCAGGCCGATGGCTGATATCAGGTGCCTATATTTAGATTTGAACTTTTTTTTTGCTGTCACAAGGAGTGTAAATATCTTTTGTGACAGTACAGGTACCCTTTATGGAGGGATCTGGGGTCTATAAGACCCCCAAACCCCCTCCACTGCACTTAAAAGTATTCAAAACATCAAGATTGGCTGAGCCAATTGGTGGTTGTTACAAGAAAGCAGACTGTCCGCTCTAAAGAACGGTACCAGGGTGATGACTGCAGCTGCATGTATTACCCCAGTACAACCACTTGAAGCAATATCGATACGTTTGTGACCAGTGCATCAAAAAAAGTGAATGTTGGCTGCTGATAATCGGTCGACCCCTAGTATAGTCTTTGTAACCTACAAAAAAGAGCATACCATAAAAAGACTTGGCAGTGTTACTGTGTTTTAGGCTGATGTAATGCTTGTTCTCCAGGATGGATTGGAGAAAACTATGTTACACTATAGGAAAATATTTGTGAGGTGGTTGAGATCTCCCTGCTGTCAGTGGCATTTAATGTTCCTTGAAAATTCAGACATGCAGTTTCATTCTCCAGAGTCTAGCATGGGTTTTATATTTGTGAGGAACTGATACAATGTGGTTTTGTCTGGTCTTTAGCCTATGGAATGACAGCAATGCCCTGTTGCTCAGAGCAATTATTCAATTTTGGTGACAGATTTTATTTAGCTGGTGTGGAACATTTTAAACTATTAAATTGCTTTTTTTTTTTTTTTTTTTTTTTTTTTTTTTTTTACACATCACTGAAAAGATTCCAGAGACCAGATAGCCAAAAGAAAAAATGCCAGCTTATACAGTGTAGTCGCTCTACTCTATGGTGCGACCAGGTCAGCAGTGAAGGCACTGAAATAGGAACTACTTGGGGCCGGTTCACACTAGATGCAGTCCAGTGCAGTGTGTTTTTTCTGCACCAAAAACGCATGGACAGTAAGTTATATGGATTGCAAAGACCTAGTTCACACCCCAGTGAGGAAAAAAAGAAATAGAACATTCTGCATTTTTTTTCTGCACTGTACTGGAACATGGCAAAACACATCAGAACATACCTAATGCGCATGTCACTAATTAGCCCCCTTCACACTAGTGTAACTTCTGATGGGGATAAAATCACAAGGGAAATTGAACTTTTTTTGAAGTGATGCCCTGCAATTTCAACCCTATAGACGTCTATGTTCAACACTAACAGAAGTCGCATCAGCATTAGATAAGCGTTCCTTTGCGATTTAGGGTTTTTTTTTTTTAAATCTTAACCCTCATCTCTCCTCATTGCATGTTTTTTCAGAGTACATTTTGGTGTGATTGTTGCTCGTTTTGTTGCACAACAAATACATGGCAAAACGCACAACTGCTAACCTTGATTGGGGTATCATTAAAGGCTGCATTCACATCTGCGCATATCCAATTGTACAGAAAACGCACGCTTTTGCTGCACGCTTTGTAAACACGCTGCAAAAACACATCACCCTTGCATTGCCATTATGGAGACACAATCGCAACGCCGACTTGCAGCGCATTCCTGAAATGCACAACAAAGTGCACCTTTACTGTGTGGGTTGCTGCACATTGGGAAACAGACAGATGCGAACACAGCCTAAATGGTAACACAAGTGTGATGTGCGTTTGCTGCTTGTTATAAAAAGCACGGCAAAATACACGTTTTCTGTGCGGGTTACTGTGTGTTCTAAAAATGCGCATATGTGAACACATCCAAACTGATAACTGAAGAGTGACATGAATTAAACATGTTTTTCCAAAACATGCAATAAAGCATGTTTTCTGTGCTTGTTGCCATGCGTTCAAAAACTTGCAAATGTCCAAATGGTGGTGCAAGTGCAACATGCATTTGCAGCACGTTTTCTGTGCGGGTTGCTGCATGTTAGGAAATGTGTAGATATGAATGAAGCCTAATTGGTAATGACACCCCAATCGCAATTTGCAGGCACAAGTTTTGACGCATGACAAAACATTAAGGTTGAACTGGATGTCTTTTTTCAACCTGACTTACTATGTAACTATGCTACAAATGCGGCAAAATGCATGGCGCTCCACTACTTGGGAAGCTTCTTAAGCTACTTTCAGGCGTTTGATGCACGTAGGGCAGCACATTCAAGTGAAAGGGCTACCCTTTGTGTGATGCATGTTTACACTTAAAAAAACGCAAAAAAAAAGTGAGCAAGAAAGCACATTTCTGCTACACTCAGTTGGGAGTGGAATTTTCTTGGGAGGAGAGTTTCAGGCAGCAAGCATGACTAGGGAGGAAAGGTGAGAGTTAAAGAAAAAACTCTGATCCATCGAAGTTGTATAGGAAGTCGCATAGCTTATATAATGCTGATGCGACTTCTGGGAGGTAACATCGAAGCCTATGGGGCTGAAATCGTACTGAAGTCTAGTGCAAAAGAACCTTTTCCAAAGTCGCACTGTTCTGAATCGCATTGAAAATGTGATTTTTTTTTTTTTTTTTTTCCTTGTCATAAAGTAAGGGAAAAATGCACCGGAACGCATAAACGTGTACAAAACGCACCGCAAACAGTACTGCAGAAACTGAAAAGCAAACTGCATAGGCCTTTCAGGTGGTCATACACTGATTTTTATCAGGTTCCTGATTAAGGTTACTTTCACACTGGGGCGGTGCCTGCGTTAGCTGTAAAGCGCCACTTGTGGCGCTTTACCGCGGTTATATCGGCGCTTTGGCAACACTTTTTGGGCGGTAACGGGGCGCTTTTAACCCCCAAGAAGGGTTAATAGCACCCGTGATGCAGCGCTTCCTAAGTGCTTTTTAGTCGCTTCGGAAGTGGTGCCCATTCATTTCAATGGGCAGAGGAGGTTTGGGAGCGCCCCAAAGATGCTGCTTGCATGACTTTTTTCCTGTCCTGCACTTGGGGCGCCCCGGTGTGGAAGCACTTGGGGCGCCCCGGTGTGGAAGCACTTGGGGCGCCCCGGTGTGGAAGCACTTGGGGCGCCCCGGTGTGGAAGCACTTGGGGCGCCCCGGTGTGGAAGCACTTGGGGCGCCCCGGTGTGGAAGCACTTGGGGCGCCCCGGTGTGGAAGCACTTGGGGCGCCCCGGTGTGGAAGCACTTGGGGCGCCCCGGTGTGGAAGCACTTGGGGCGCCCCGGTGTGGAAGCACTTGGGCTTTCACACTGGGGTGGCTCGAGAGGCAGTTTTCAGGCGCTTTACAGGTGCTATTTTTAGTGCTAAAACGCTTGAAAACTGCCTCAGTGTGAAAGGGGTCTAAGGCTCAGTTCACACCTATGCATGTTGCTTTCGAGCATTTCTGCAGTGTTTTTTGCGGTGCTTGCCGCGTTTTTGAACAGCGTTTTTACAGCGTTTTTGCCGCGTTTTGCGTTTTTATTTTTTTTATACTGTATACAGTGTAAAAAAAACGCTGTACTTGCGTTTTTTTGATGCTGGTCCATTGAATTCTATTACACGCAAAACGCTGCATTTTGCATGAAAAAAATTCCCTGACCCTTTCCAAAAATGCAGATGCACAAAAATGCATTGATGTGAACATGTTCCATAGGAACCCATGTTAAAAAATTCCCATGCATTTCTGCAAAATGCAACATGCATCAAAAAACTCATTAGTGTGAATGGAGGCTTACTGGCCGAATTTTGCTTAGTAGGTGGCTCTGTTGGCCACCACCACCAAACATCCTTTTGATTGCTAATGATTGGCTGCATCCAATCAGATACAGCTGATGTTTAGGCATTCAGACAGCTGCCATTGGTGGCTTTGTTGGCCACCACCTACTTTCAAAATACAATATCCCAGCAGGGAGATTTTCCATCTGCACTGTATAATGTGGGTGGAGGAATCTATTAGTTTAGTTTTTTTGTGTTTTTGAACCCACAGGTTGAATATAAAAAAAGAATCCTCTATGGGCTGCCTTACATTCTATACAACCAGATAACACGTGTGGTCAGTTTTAGGTTTCCGATTTCTGCTTTTTACTCAAACTCTAGAATTGTCATTCCGGCCAGTACTCTATGAACTTTCTTCATTGATATTACGTACAGCATGCATTTATTTCAAGAAAACCATAGCTGGGTGTGGCAACTTTGCCGGCTTTTTTGCAGTCTATACCAATTAGATATTTTAGGAAAAAAGGGAACTTGTAATTTCAAATAATAATCTGGAACTGGCGTTCATGGTGGTTGCTGATTACAAGTGCATGGTCATAACCTCATGGAGAAAATCTTTATTGCTGGAAAACATTTATGCTTGAGGAAATAAAAGGCGTGTGGTAGAAATGAATTAATGTGTACCACATGTCCTCTTTATCTGACAACCTGCAGAGCGTTCATTCAGCAGTTGAAGTTGATAGAGGCCAAGTCTGCAGGGTGGGAGTCATATGGTCACAGGAACTTCATCTAAACCAAATGCTCTGGAAATGTGCAGACGGATTTGCGCAGCCTTTTGTAACTTGGCCAATAAAACAAGATTATTCTACCACAGACGCTTTTCCTTGGTGTTGTCTAGACATGTGATATTTCTTTAAATGACAGAGAATTCATTCTTGTCTTGTTATTAGGTCAGTCGAATGTTATGTTAGTCAGAGGTATTTGCGACTGAACCTTTTTACCCATCTGTTACAACCATGTGATTTCTGAGTTGTGTATGAAGCAATGTATGCAGGGCACATACAACTCATCTCCTTGTTTAAGAAGTACAATATTGGATGTTATGTTGGCCATCTAAAGACATGTGACCTTATTTATTTTTTAGCATCATTTGTAATTACGCATCGTTTGACTTTAGACTTTCTTGTGATCTTTTGGGTCATGCTCTTAAGCCTAGTACACAGGATCAGAAAATTGGAGAAAAAATACTGCTTTCAAAGCGATCGTATGATAATAATTACATTACTTCTAAATTTTGTATTCTGCCATACGAGAATTTTCATGAGTTGAGTAACTAGCATGCACAAAAAGGATGATTGTTTGGTAATCTGATTGTGTGTACCAGGCTTTGTTTTCTAACCTTTCATTTCAGGCTTTCACATGAGATTAAGCCAGGGCTTGACAAGCGCCAGGTCGCCATTGTGACTAGAAAATTGTGTCCTGGCGCATGGGCATTTGTCAGCCCATTCACTGTTGCACAAATCTTATTGCCCAGTGCTGGGACATGCAGTTCTGGGCGGCAGGCAGGTTTTTTGTTTTTTTGTTGTTTTTTTTTTACATTTTAGGCCTGCTGCTATTCACAAGCAGCGGGAGGGTATATCCCACCCCTTTTTGAATTTTTTGTGCTTTAAAAAAAAAAAATAAACCCCAGTAGTGATCAAATGCCACCAAAAGAAAGCTCTATTTTGTATGGAAAAAATATCAGTTTCATTTGTGCACAGTGTTGCATGACTGTGCAATTGTTATAGTGCAGCGCTGTATAGCAAAAAAGCTTGTTAGTTTAGTTTAAAAAAAAAACATTTTGGCACTAGAGCTGCACGATTCTGGATAAAATGAGAATCAAACATTTTTTTTTTTAATTTTTTTTTTTTTTGTTACTTCCTATATGAAGATCACAATTCTTGTGGTGTAACATCATCTTTCACATTGTACAAAAAAATTAGGCTAACGTCACTGTTAATTTTTTTTTTTTTTTTCTTTTTTCCATTAGTGTATTTTTTCCAAAAGGTTGACCACTGCGCAAATAGTGTGAAAATATTGCAACAACCGCCATTTTATTCTCTAGGGTCTCTTCTAAAAAAAAAAAAAATAATATAAATGCTGATAAGTGGTTAAAGAATATGTAAAGGTTCATTTTAAAAAAAAAAACACGTCGTACTTGCCTCCTGTGCAGTTGGTTTTGCACAGAGTGGTCCCAATCCTCCTCCCCTTCTGGGGTCCCTCAGTGGCGCTCCTGGCTCCTCCTTTTCTCAGGTACCCTGTTGGAGAGCCGCTCTCCCTCAGGGCACTCATGTAGGAACGCTCCTGTTTCCTGCTGCGTCAATTGACACACAGGCGGCAGGACTCGGCCCCGCGTCATTGGATTTGATTGACGGCAGCGGGAGCCAATGGCTGTGCTGCTATCAATCTATCCAATCGGGACCCGAGACACCGCCTGGAGCCGGTGTGCTTGTTCTTGTTGCTGGAAAGACCGGGTTCAGGTAAGTAAAAGGGGGGCTCTTGCATCACAGGAGGTTTTTCACCTTCATGCATATAATGCTTTAAAGTTTAAAACCTCGGGTTTACAACCCCTTTAAACTGCCCTCATCCACAGACAGATATTCATTCCTTTGATCTGAAAGAAGGAAATGTTACAATGTTTCTCTTTATCTCTCCTGAGCGATGTGATAAACTTGGCAGGCTGCCTGTGTGTGTTTTTTTTTTTTTTATTGACAGCTGTCAGTTTAAGCAGAGAACTCTGCACTGAATGGAGGAAATGCTGTGTTAAGATCGTGAGGGGGGTTGAATCGCGATGTTGATTCTTTATTGATTAATCGTGCAGCTCTACTTGCTAACTTTTTAAGCTGGTTCATAGATTCAAAGCAAATTTGTCAAGCCCTGGGTTAGGTATATGTTTTATATCTTATTTATTTTACATCTCACCCACCCACCTACTCCTGTTAATGCGTAAGCAAACATAATATCTTCAGCAACAAAAATTCAATTTATCTTCTCTGCATCAGTTAATATTGGGGGGAGCGCTACATTTTTTTTGGGGGGGGGGGGGGGCAATAGAAAGGGGGAGACAGCGGGTATCAACAACTTTTTGAGCTTTAGCGATGGGTTTTTAAAATGGAGCATGAAAAGATTTAAGGCTCTGGGAAGAAACAAAATGTGCATGCAGGCCTCAGAAAAAGCAGGCCATTTAAAATAATTCTAAAATCTTGTGTGTGTGCTTTTTTTTTTTTTTTTTTTTTTTTTTTTTTTTTTAAAATCAAAAAAAAAAAAAAAATACTTGCCTGCTCTTTACACAGGTATTGCACAGAGGGGCCCCGAAGCTCCTCCTGTGGGGTTCCCTGGCGGCACTTTTAGCGCCTCCTCCTATATCTGCCACTATTGCAAGCAGTTTGCTATGGGGGCAGATATACGAGTTCGCTCCTGAGTACGTCCACAGATGCACATAGCCTGCCCCCCACTCCCTCACTGGATTTGGGTGACAGAAGCAAGAGTCAGTATCTCCTCCATCAATCTGTTCTGTGAGACCAGGGAGAAGATCGGCACAAGGCATTAAGGTAAATAATAATTAAAAAAAAAAAAAAAACCCTTGTTAATTTAGAACTAGAGGAGCTAGAAAGTTAAATTGTGCATCAATGCTGTATAAAAGTTTTGCTACAGAATTTGAATCCTCGCAGAGCCAAGTAGTTTATGTGAAAGTTCTGTGCTTCCTTCCCGAAATTTGTGAAAAATTGCAAAAAGCATTATTCTCTCAATTACTATATAGAATTATTCAAAACCTGCTCCCTAGCGTTTGTACTATATTGATAAATTAAGTGTGCCCACCTGGAAACTGGTAACATTAAGAGTGTATTAAAATATATTTTTAAGGGTTTATGCACATGCACATTTGTAGCATACATTTTCCATGCTCTTTCCTGCATTCGTGGAGACTTGAGCCTCGTAAACACACGATCGGATTTTCTGACAGGAAATGTGTGATGACAGGCTGTTGGCTGAAAATCCAACCGTGTGTACGCTCCATTGGACAATTGTCAGTTTTTCCGTGGTCAAATGTTGGATAGCAGGTTTTAAAATTTTCCACAGACAAATGTCTGTCCGGTTTTCCGAGCATGTGTACACAAGTCAGTCGGACAAAAGTCCAAAGTAAAAACACGCATACTCGGAAGCGAGGACGAGCCGGAATCGGTCGGTCTTGTAAACTAGCATTCATAATGGAGAATTAACATTTGTGACATGGCAAATTATATAATCTTGAAATGCAGCGCACAATTCTCTTCTTCTTTAATGGGATATTAATGAAGCTGCTTTGCTGGTGATACTGATGGATACAAATTTTCAAAGGCTTTTTTTTTCTAGTGATATCAAGAATAATATTAATACCACAACATCATTATCCTGTAGTTTTTAAGATCAAAGATGCAACTATGTTGGTGTCCCTTGTCAATTTTACATTGTATTTTTTAAATGTAACTGCCTACTCCCAAACTGTCATTTGAAGTAAAACACATAGCCAAGTATTATTCTACACAATATTTTTTTTATTGTGCATTAAAAAAAGAAAACAAAATTAGACATGCTATCTGCCAATAGAACTTAACCAAAAAGTGCCTTCTATGCATCCAAAAATATACCAAATCAAATCATTATTCAACCAAAAAAATAATGTCAAAGCAATAACTCCAAGGCCAATAATAAATAACGGGTTATCTCCTCCGATTCTGCAACATGTCTGGTTGATGAACGGCCGTTCAGAAACGAAATGAAAAGCGCTAATCAACACTTGCCAAACTTCTACTAACACGAAATTAGCAGAAGCCGCCCAAAGGGTGGCGCTAAAGAGCTGAAAAACCATGTAGTACGTCACTACGTTCATGATTGTTGGCCAACAGTTGTGTGCTGTGTATATGCAAGACAAGTTTAGGCCAACGTCCTTTCGGACAAAAGTCCACGGTTTTGTTGGCCAACAATCCAATCGTGTGTACGAGGCTTTAGGCGCTGCGTATAGTCTGACATAAAAGTGCACAGCTGTAGACAGCCTTACGTTTGTTAATATGCAGGCATGTGTGTCCCATGTATTTCCTGAATGGAAAGCTTCCAGATTCGGGAAATATGTTCGCTGTTCATGCGTGGGTAGACCATGATGCAAGGAAGCATTGGATTTTACCAGAGTACTGCTGCATACAGCCGTGAAAGTGGCTTAACAACCACTTTAATATCTTCTTACCATCCCCTCTGTGTTCTAATCCTGTGTGCCCCTGTGTGAGTGATTTATAAAAAAAAATGCCCGCTAAACCTCATTTCTGAGCTCTTCTCAGCGATCACATGATCGGCTGGCTTTCTTCTCTCCTCGTCTAAAAGATGCAGCGGACGGGAATGAAATTCCCCTGTTGATGTCACTCGGGAGCGGAGAGAGAAAAAGCCAGCCGATCATGTGATCTCTGTGAAATGAGGTATAGCAGGCTTTTTTTTTTATCTATCTTATCTATCTTATACAGGGGCACACAGGATTAGAACATAAAGGGGATGGTATGAAGATGTTAAAGTTATTTGAGCAGCAGGAGTTGAGGGGGCAGGTACTGTCACAAGCTAACAGGCAGGGAGGGGGAGAGAGCGCAGAGGAGACCGATAGCAGGCTGCAGTTGACTGAGGCACGTACTGATGACTCCAGTGTCAGGGCTCAGCAGCCCTGATATATTGGTGTCGGCGTACAGGGGGGAGGGTATATCCAAGCAGGATCAGCCAAGTGTTACAGGGAGCCAAATGACACGGCACAAGCACTGTGCTGTATAAAATGCTTTAGAGGAACAGGATCTTTGTTAACCCAAAAAAAAGAAACGCTTTAACTTGTATCACAGGCATTATGTGCCCTCTGTGGCTCCACAAACACAGGAAAGTGCATGAACCCTTTTTAAGTCCACTGTGAAAGCAGGATGGATACATTTGTACATCTTGGACCATTCAACCAATGGCCAGCAAAGTAGGAAAGTTTTTTTTTTTGTATAACTTATTAGTTAAACTTTGAATAAGGGAGTGTAAGGTAAGCAGCAATGCGGCGATTATTACCAGCTGAAACCTTGCCATACTAAAAAGTCATAACTAACCCTAAAACAAGTGTGCAAAACTTGATGTTCCTGTGGTGAACTGCATCTAAGATGCTATCTGCATGGAGTTTTCATGTTCTGCCATTGCTTGTGTGGGTTTCCTCCATATCCTCAGGTGTCCTCCCGCACACCTCAGGAAACTATTAAACTACCAGTATGCCTGTCTAAATTGACCTTAAAAAAAAAAATAAAAAATAAAATAAAATAAATATATATATATATATATATATATATATATATATATATATATATATATATATATATATATATATATATATATATATATATATATATATATATATATACACACACATGAGATCAGGACCTTAGAATGTAAGCTCCTTGAGAGCAGGACTGATGTGAATGTACTGTATGTAAAGCACTTGGTGTATAAATATCCAATTGCTTCAATTTACTGTAGAAATAGTCAGGCTTCTTGTTGCTGTAGCTGTAAGGGAAATTTTCCTCACTTTCTCTGTGGTCACTGACACAGGAAGTGAGCAGAATGTCTCTAGAGGGTTTAGAGAGTTAAAAATAGCTACTGTCTCTAAAGTAGAGCCTGGGAATAGGACAACCTCTAACAATTTGTATTGCTATTTTTGTCCCATAAGTGGAAATCTCACTTCTAGTTTGGTCACCAGGACAGGAAGTGATGACAAATCTCCCCAATGAGAACAAGACAGCCGTCCTAACCCTGAAGGAGGTTGTAGTTCTTGCTATCCTGCGTTGTACTTTTGTGCTGTTTTGCGTTGTACTTTTTAAAGTGGTTGTATACCTCAGACATGAAATACGAACAAAGCATATCCCTTTTATAGTGTGTATTTGGCTCAATTTAGAGCACAAAGTGTCATTTCTGTCTGTTGCTTCGTTCCTCTGTTATCAACATGAATCATTTCTGACAAATTTTCTTGACACCAAGAGAAAAAAGGTGACGGGAGGGATCTCCAGCTGATTGACAGCCTCAACTCTTATTCTGGGGGGTGTCCCTTCCCTCCAATCAGGAGTGTAACTTTAGCTCTCTGCCTCCTTTTTTTTTTTTTTTTTTTTCTGACAGCTCAGACAAGCTTATAAATTCTGTACTGTGAATGGATATAGAGAACATAAGACTGCAGATAAGCAGGCATATCTTGTGTAGGATGATTTGTTTAATCTCTGTGTAAGACCTAAGGATATTCACTTCACTGGGTATATGTAAGGGTTTATACCCACTTTAAGTATTGAGTATTGAGTGGCAATTCCTGCAGATTCCAAATGTTCAAAATATTTCATTTTTGTTCCCTTTTGTATTGGGCATTTCAAGCATACTTTTCTTGTCACAAATGAGGCCTAAGACTGTGTGTGACTTGAATGGCAGCAGTGTCAGACTTTGTGTTTATCTACATTGAGCTTCTTGTGAAATGTAATATCGTTGTTTGTCATGATACTACAATTGGAAGTCTGGACTCCATCTTCATTTGCTATGTTTGTGTATGGCCCTCATTCACAGCTGTTCTTATGCTTTTTAAGAGGGTTTCTAGGTCACCTGTGGATTTATCCAACTTGCTTTTACATTTCCTGCAGGATGCTTTCTGCCTGCCCACGCCATAATTGCTTACTTTAACCCAGTGCTGCCCATCTCTAGTGTTTTGCCTTCATAAATGTTGGAGGGGGTTCTGCTCAAGCAGAGAAGCATGACTTTCTAATTTCAAGTTAGCAACTTACCAGCAAAAAACATGACACTGATCATGACGTTTCCTTTCATATACAATAAATTGGTTTCTGTTTTTCCTTTTTTGCATTTTTTCCTTTTAAGCGAACAGAGATCGTGTCTTTTTCATATTTTTGCAGGTTAAGGCTCAATGCACACCGGCTTAATAATCGCTGTTTCTACAGGCGTTTTGTATTTTGCCTGTAGAAGCAGCTCAGTGTTCTATGCATCCATGCACATTAGGGCTATTACAGGCTTATTTTAAGCTCAACATTTAGAGGCAGGGAAAAAAAACCTTCTGGTTTGTGTTTCTGATTTGGAGCTTACTGACAGAAAAAAAACGCAAAACTCTCTCATAAACTTGCCTAAACTATATACAAAAATTTTTCTGCCAAGGAACCAGATGTTTTTTTTAAGCCCAGTGTGCATGGAGCCTAAAGTGGTTCTAAAGTCAGAAGGTTTTTTTTACATTTAAAAGAGGTGTGTTAGTGTTTTCTTGCCTAGGTGGATACAGCATCTGTCCCCCACCAGCTCTAAGACTGAAAACCGAGCGATCAAACACCACTGTTCGTGACCGTCTCTGTGCTTACTAGCGTGCTGGGCTGTAGGGGGGCCGGGAGTGGCTGGCTCAGCCTCTCAGCAGCTCACTGAAAGGCTGAGACAGGTGCCGATCCAGGCATCTGGCTGGATCCCAACCATATGGTCGTGGCTGCTGAAAACGGGTCACAGGAGTGCAGAATGAACTGTGCTCCTGTAATCCAGAGAAGTACAGCCAAACAAGCTTTGGCTGTACTTTTCCTTCAATGCGTGCACTCCGATTCTGGTGTTAACCCGCTCTAAAATTCCTTTCCTTTTTACAAGTTGTGTGTTTTTTGTGTTCAGTGCGTCTTCAGTTTTGCAGAAACGCACTACAGTCCATTTAACTTGATTTCTTATGGGTCACATTCACATCTGTGCTTTTCCACCGATGTTGTTTGGAAAGAGTCAGGAACTTTTTCCCTGCATCAGGTTGTGTTTGGTTCCATAGACTATAATGGAAATGCAGCAAAAATGCAGTCCTTGCGTTTCTGCTGGTTTCTCCCGCAAGACAGCAGACATCTCCCAAAAACGGAAACCACACTAAAAAACGATTCAAAAATGCATGTGGAAAAATATATAAAATGCTCAGAAAGCGCCTCGACCGCAACCTGCTTAGATGGGAATATCCCTCTCCTGACACTCCCTTTTTTGTCTTCGCTTCAGGTAACTCATTGCCCTTCGAAGATGCCCTTCTTGCTGTGACAGTCTCTGATCCTCTTAACATTGTTTGGTGCAAAAAACTTTCCTCCTATGTAGAACAAAGTCATCCTTGTAATAAGTTGTCCTGCATCACTGCTACTAAATCACAGGTAGAAAAGGGAAAAAAAAGAAAAAAAAATCTAAATATTGTGGAAGTGGGTACGACTTTTCATTTTTTTTATTACTCAGACACAGGTTAGTTTGGTCATGTGAATAATACAGGTTTGTGATCAATTTTGTGCTTCCGGTTGGGATTTCTGATCTGCCCTTTTTGTAGAGTTCAGCTATGAAGTGCGGTGCTGTACAATTATGTTCATCCCATCCTCTGCTGTTGGCAGTGCCTTTCAAATCACAGGACTGTGCTTGGCAGCGTGACAATTTTTTTTTTTTTTTTCTCTCATGTTTTCTTTGACTATTTGACTGTGTAATCTTTTTTTTATATTGTGTATAGTTGTGTATGTTTTACCCAGGACGTTGGGCAACCTTTTACTTGTCAATTGAAATGATTGCGGTGTCAAAACAAAGTGCCTGGAACATGTACTGGTGTGAACCGGTGTTCTGCTGAGAACTCCAACTTGTCGATATCTCCAACCATGTCATTTCCGGTTAGAAATCTCGACTAGTTGTCGCTACTGCACATGCTCGCACTCCTTCATCATCTACAGAAAGCCTGTCCATGAGAGTTGGTTTTCGTCACAACACTGGCCCTCAAGATGTCAATGTACCTTCATTCACCATATTAATCTGCTACTCATGTGTTCTTTTTTTTTTTTTTTTTTCTTTTCTTGAATATTACTCTTGTTGGTGTGCTACTGTATTTAAATCCTTGTATCTATGTGCATGGGAGTAGTCTTTTTGATCCTTCTCTCATATTGCTGAACAGACTTTTTTTTTTTTTTTTTACATAATTTTTTTTTGATCAGAGAAATCATGACTGCACTGGGAGCTTTTCTTTTCATGACTAGGGTTTTTTATTTATTTATTTTTTCGTCTCTCAAAATAATGTGATATAATACTGGTAAGTACTCTGATGTAAATCCTGGGTTCCTATTTCAGGGGTCTGCCCGCCCAAAACTGCTGTTTCAGATTTTAGTAGGTGCTGTGGAGTTTACCCAGTTGTGCATATTGGAGGCCTTGTGCACACACACAAATACTTAATCAAAGTACACAAGGTGCGTTTGTACATCCTGCCCTGGTTGCCACTTTCCCATCCATCCTCACTTGCCGGCAATTCCCATCTGTCAAAATGGTAGCCAAGAGTTGCTGTGTAAATACAGAAAGTGTAATAGCTGCTGCTGTCAAAGGCTGTCTGACAGTGTTTATAAATTCTTTTCAGATACAAGATAGTGTCACATTACTGTTATATTTTGGTTTCATTAAGGCCCTGTTCACATCTGAATTGCGGGCATAATTGTGTGATTCTGCTGGTGATTCCGAAATGTGGCAAAGCGTGTTTGGGTGCCATTCTTTCCGAATAGCACCTCAAATGCGCCAAGGAACAGCTCCTAAAAAAAGGGCAGGAGCTACTCAGGGGCATTTTGTGGAGTAGAGGACAACCCATTCAGTTTAATTGTGTCGCTCCAAAAATGCAGCAAAAAATGGGGCCTGCAGATCAGTCTGCATATGATGTCAGTTAAAGCAACCTGACAAGTTAAGGGGGAAAAATGTTTCTATTTTAACCCTTAGTTTACTCTAATCAGCCATATTTAACACCTTGTTCCCCTTCCTGCCTTAATGCAGATCTTCACTTTGCACCCCAACCGCCACCCCCCTTCCTCATTTTTTTTTTTTTTGTATTTTTTATCACAACATCGCAAGGGGTTAATAAACCTCTATGTGATGGCATTGGGCAGGTGACAGGTACTGTTTATGATATTAGGGGTCTATTAGACCCCAATGTTTACCCTGCCCTTCACACCATCTAACCAAGCACAGATCCTACTGGCCAGAAAATGGTGCATCTGAGACCAGAAGTGACATCACATCCGGTTTCATTGTTACACGTGATATCGAACCATTTGCCTCGTCTCATAATGCTCCCCCTAGCCAGGCAGTTGTTACCAGGCGCCTTCTGGCATAAGTGGGAGAGTTTGGGAACCATGGGAGGGGCCGCTGGAGGGAGCACCACGCTGCTGGCTTTGTGAAAGTGATTGGCAGCTATGTAGCTGCCACATCACTTTTGCCTTCAAGACGGGAAAAAAAACGTATGTATATATAATCTCTCTCAAGTCAACAGCTACTTTATTTGTAGCTGCTGACTTTTTACATTTTTTTAAAAGTGGTTGAAAATCCTTTTTAAAGCCCCTTCTGTACTTTCCATTGGTGCCATAGAATGGTCACACAGCTGGGTCTACCCAGTCCTTTCCTTTTGTCTCTGATGATATCCACATAGGATGAAACATGTCAGGCTGGCTGATGCAAGCACGCTGTTGAGCCCGGACCATTTCTTTTATTCTGTGATGTTTTCCATTGACGCATGTAAGTAGACTACAATAAAAACGTGTAATTTACCCATATGGGCTTCACTATTATTTTCTTCTTATTGGGGTATCCTGCTGATGATCATACCATTTATTCATCGTCCCATGTGATGCTTGAGTTCCTGGTGATATGTGACATCTCAATCTGTCTGTTCATTATGGAGTGTGCCAATTGGATTCACTGCTGAGCTTTTTCACCATACAAATACATCGCTTGCTTTTTATATCCTTCTGGTAAGCAGATTGAAAGCACTTGGGTGTGGTGTGCTTATCCCTTGCACACGGAAATTTTGGTGGAGGTTTCATCTCATCTCTAATCTTCATTGGCTTCTATGGACTATTATATTTAGTTTTAAGCTATTGTCTTCTGTAGAGCTGCATTTTTTATTTTTTATTTTTTATTTCTGTGTTTGACGAATCAACCAACTATGCTGGCTGATTTACCAAATTTATATCTATTTCAGTTAGCGCAGGTATCTGTTTATATTTATTGTCTTTCCTTTGTATGTTGACCTGAACATGTCTTTAAAATCTGACTCCAGGAATTGCAGAAAGAATAAAAAATCCCTTACAAAAATCTGCTATAAGAGAATTCACATGGCTCGGTCTATCAGACTGTACCTGTTGAAAAATAGGATGTCTTCGGAATATTTGTGTTCAAAAATGTAAATGAACCTCTCTCTTCTCTATTGTAAGGTGATGTTATAGCTCTTTGGTTGCTGAAGGACAATTTTAAAATATTTCCGTGTACCCTATACATCTCGTTTATACTTTCTTGCTTTGGGACAGTGGAGGCTATTTATTACAGTAGCTTAGTGCTTGAATTGTAAAGTGTGTGGGAAGAAGAAACTAGCCCCCCTTCCTGTCACATGACTTTGAAACTTGTCATGTGATATTGCTATTCTATTCACAAGTGTTCTCTGCAGAGAGTGTACCATGGGACATTTTTAGCACCACACTGCATGTTTTAAAACTAATCTTTACATGTCAGTGCAGTGTGGGTTGTTTGTAGCAATTAACTTGTGAAGGGGAAAGTTTAGGCCTCGTTCACACCTGAGCGATTTTCTGCTTGAAGCTTGTAGCTCTAAAACGCTTAACAAGCCAAATCCCATTCATTTCAATGGCCTTTGTTCACATCTGAGCATTCTGTCGCAAAGTGATTGTCGCTAAAAAAAAAAGCACACAAGCTACTTTTTTGGTAGAGCGTACAAGCGTTTTTGGCCCCATAAACTTCAATAGAATCAAGTAAAAAAAGGTCTTGAGTGGTTTTGTCGCATGTTTCCTGCTCAAAGATCTCCACGCCGAATCTCCTCCCCCTATGGCTTTCTATTGGCTAAACAAAACGCCCAAAGCTGTAAAACGCTTAATACACTTCTAAAATCACTAAAATAAAAATGCCTGAAAGTCGCTCTGCTCAGGTGTGAATGGAGCCTTATGGTAGTAGAGACTTAAAGGGTGTCTATTTGTTAATGCTTTTACACAAGATTCACACCATGGTCACCTAAGATTCACTTTTTCTGATTTTTAAACCACATAAAAAATGTCTGAATGTTGTGTGACAGCTGTGCAAATCTTTACAAACCTTTATTAACGGACCCCACACAGTAACTTCTGTCATAAACTGCTACCGATCTAGTTTTCTAGGTTTTTAATTTTTTTTATTTTTTTTTAAGTGGTAGTAAACCGCTGGATTTTTTTTTGCCTGCAAGGCATTGTCTTCTGCTAGTATGCATCACAAACTACTAGCACCTTATGTGAAACTTCCCTTAGAATGAACCCCTCCAGGACTCTCAAGGAAGGGCACTGGTATGCCATTCCTTCAGAGCGCAGGTGTCGGTGACATCACCGGCTGCATTAAAGTAAATAGCTCCTAAACGGTGCCTGTTTAGGAGATATTTACATTACCTATAGGTAAAAATCATGCATGGGAGTTTACTCCCACTTTTAACCACTTCCCGCCCACCATATTGCAGAATGATGGCCGGAAAGTGGTTGTATTATCCTGACTAGACATCATATGACGTCCAGCAGGATAAGCCACTAGCACACGCCCGTCGGTCTGACACACCGCATCTCCGATCCCGGTAAAGAGCTTATAACATGGGATCAGCGGTGTCCAATCACAGCTGATCACATGATAACCTGGAAGTTCTGTTTATCGGCTTTTCCTCTACTCGTGGTGACAAGGCGTGGGTAAAGGAAAGCAGATTGGCGGCTCTCCTGATTGGTGGTGGGGGGGGGGGGGGGTCTGCGCTGATAATTGGTACATTGATTATCAGTGCAGACCCAACGAGGGTGCCCACTAGGGATGCCAATCTGTGCTCATCAGTGCTGCCTGTCAGTGCCTCCTAATCAGTGCCATCAGCCTGTCAGTACAGCCTCATCAGTGAAGATGAAAATTTTAAAATTTTCCGTCTTTTTTTTTTTTTTTTTTATAGTGCTTGGCCTGGGCAGGAAGCGGGTGAAAGTGCCCTGTATTGAAGTAGTTAATAAAGCTAAGCTCCACTTTAAATGCCACCTTGGTGAATAAAAGTATCCACTCTTTTCAAAAGCCTAAAAAAAGCGAGATGATTCAAATGTCAGTTTTTAATGGTTTTATTGATTCTTGTTGTTTGTTTTTTATTTTATGTATGGTCAGGTATGCAGTCTAGGGCTGAAACAACTAATCGATTAATCGACAACTAATCGATTACTATTTTCATAATCGATTAATGGGCCAGTAACCTAATGGGGTTAAAAAAAACTAAAATGAGTCCTTTTATAGTACAAAAAGAGCAAATAATCGCTACTGTAAATATTACTTTCATAGTTCTACAGTAAAAAAATGAACCCTTTACAGTAGTGATTATCTGCTTTTTTTTGTACTATAAAGGGCTATTTTTTTTTTTTTTTTTTAAACCCCATTATGTTACTAAACATACACCTGGTTCACATCTATGTGTTTCTTTGGTGCTTTTTGCAGAAACGCACTACAGTTCATTTGCATGGTTTCCTATGGGACACATTCACATCTATGCTTTTTTCAGCCACTGCGTATTTGGAAAGGGTCAGGGACTTTTTAGCGCCAAACGGTGCTTTTTTGGTTCAATATACTTCAATGGAGAATCTGCAGAACAGCATGTAATGCGTTTTTGCAGCAATTTGTGTTTTTTAATCTGGCCAACAACAAATTGGCCAAAAAAAATGCAAAAACGCAAATTGCAGCAAAATCACGTGCGCAAAAATCAAAACGCACAGCAAAAATGATGCAGAAACAGATCAAAAGCAAACTGCATAGGTGTGCACCGAGCCTTATGCTGGCCACACCGATCAATTTTCAGATTAGAATATTCAAACGAAAAATCTTTGTACATTCGATGAATGAAAGAATGTTTGAAATTTTCACTTGTTTTTAACATTCTGTTTTTAAAACAAAAGTAATTACTGAACGAAAACCACATCCACTGTCTGAAAATTCCTTTCACCAAGAAGTTTTCTATTTCCAAATTTTCCCGTCACTGTGGTTGAAAATGAACGTCGATTTGACCCCACTAACCATTAGAAAATCGAACGTTCTTAAAATGACTTTTTTTTTTTTTTTTTTAAGGAAGTCATTGTTTGTTCTTTAAATGAAAAAAATTGATCTGAGTCTGATGATATATACCAGATTCACCCTTTAATAGTACTCTAAAAGTATATACAGTATATCTCTCCTATAGTATATACACAGTATATCTCCTCTAATAGTATATTCAGTATATCTCCTCTAATAGTATATCTCCTCTAATAGTATATACAGTATATCTCCTCTAATAGTATATACAGTATATCTCTCCTCTAATAGTATATACAGTATATCTCTCCTCTAATAGTATATACAGTATATCTCTCCTCTAATAGTATATACAGTATATCTCTCCTCTAATAGTATATACAGTATATCTCTCCTCTAATAGTATATACAGTATATCTCTCCTCTAATAGTATATACAGTATCTCTTCTGTCTGTTATTCTCAGAGTGGATTAGATATTTTGCTCCCTAACCATATAGTGACACCGTGTCTGTCGGATGCTGGGATCTGTGGCTGGCTAAAACTCTAAAACACTCAACTACAGGTTTGCCTTCTTTCCTGTTTTTGCTCCAGTGTACCGCTGCGGCCAGCACGCATCCAGGACGGATAGGGTAGGTGTAAAGTTAACTTTGCATATCCACAATTTGAGGGATTGAAACATATCGATGAACTATCCAGAGAACAGCACTTCATATATATAAAAATCATAACCATCTGTTATCATATTTTCAAATACTTCCGTTCTTCCTTTTTATCATTGGTTCTAAAACAAGCAACGTCAACATCACAGATGAATTCCTCTTTCCAATTAAGCCCCTGAAGAAGGACTGAATTTTAATATATCCCGAAACGCGTTGGGCTGGCAAAGAGTTTCCATCGTCTAAATACCACCGTGTAGTGGAACATAATTAATGGGCCTAAAAAGCCCCGACTGTAGGAATATCATTGTCTAGTTGAATAGAATCAGTACTGTTTTTGAATTATATGTATTATATATGTTTCCGTTGCTTGGAATGTCTTGTTTTTATAATCTTTAAATAAAAATACTGTTTTTACTCTTATATGAGATCACAATCTATACAATTTCTTGTGCAAGTGCCGGAAAAATCCAATTAGGGGAATTTCCTTTTTTAATTAATATGTATTTCATGGATGTGGCACGGCCCCCCCCTTATAAACCTAGAATGAGCTAGTTATTTTCTTGTTTTAACCATATAGTTGGTTATATTTACCACTGCATAGAGATATCTAAGAATAAGTTGCCTTATAAAACTTTACATATTAACTAAATTATACACCACACTTTTTTTTTTTTAAGGTTATTAACCGATTAATCGAAACAATAATCGACCAACTAATCGATTATGAAAATCGTTAGTTGCAGCCCTAATGCAGTCCTACTGGTGCTGATCTGTTCCTCCTTTGCTCAAGCCAAGTTAGGTCCTAAAACTAAGAAGGAAGCTTCATAGAAAAAAACGAGGATTACAGAGAGGTCAAACTTTTAACCGTTCATTCCTTGCTGACCCAAACATTTCTTTTCCAGCCAGGACATGTAAACCCCCATTGTCCCAACACTATAAATCTAGAATAACAGAGTCTCTGCAGTTTTGTGAATGTTGCTCGGGAGGAGGAAGGCTGCTGTCCATGTGAGCTGTTACTTGAGCTGCTTGCTGAGAGGATGGAAGTGCTTCGAGAAGTTTGGAGCCCACAGCCCAAAGCAATGTTGATTAAAACTGTATTTGTTACTGTGATGCAGCCCATATGAAAGGCCTGTAGTCCTGAAATTAAATTTATCTCATTTGAGTTAGTTCAGGAAACAGGGTTTTTTTCTTTTTAACGTAATCTATTCAACACGTTTCTCTCTCGATAACTTCACGTTGTTTAGTCAACTTCATAATGAAAAGCAATCATTCTTTTTGTTTGGGTTTCCATCGATCTACATTTTGGTATAAGCTATGGCAAATTAGAATATACAACATGTTAACTTGTTTGTTCCCAAAATATTGAGAAATCAAGCTGCTTTAAAGGACCAACTACAGAATTTTATATGCATCACCTGTCTGTCTGGTTTGTATTGTTAGACAAGAGTAGTTCATTTTTGCCACAGTGCGCAACTTATCTGAAGCTATATTTACTAGACTTTTAGGCCTCATGCCATCTGGGCTTAAACACCACCTTTCCAGGCAGTTACTCTTTATTTTTTATTTTCCAACCTGTATAAGTGCCTCTGTTAACCTGTGTCCATGTCCATTTTCATACAAATTTTCCTGAGGCTCCATTCACACCTGAGCGTATCGATTATTGGGCGTTTTTAAACTTTTTTTTTTTTTTTTTTTTAAACAGCTTTTTTAGAAGCATATTACAAGTGTTTTCCAGCTTTAAGTGTTTTTGTTTAGCCAATAGAAAGCTCTAGAGGGAGGAGAGGGAGAGGAAATTAGGGGTGGAAAGCTGCTATTTGAGCGTTTTTTACAAGCTTTTTTCTGCTCAAGTCAGGCGTTTCTATTGAAGTCTATGGGGCCAAAAACGCTTGTATTCTGCCAAAAAGAAGTTGATGTACTTTTTTGAGCTTCAGGCGACTGAACGCTCATATATGAACAGGGGCCATTGAAATAAATGGGATTTTGCTTGTTGGGCGTTTTTGGAGCTTCTGAGCTGAGTGTTTTACAAGCTGAAAATCACTCAGGTGTGAACAGGGCCTAAAACTTTCCCTAAGAATTGTTGTACGAAATTCTATCATCTATGGCTAGCTTTACTATGGAACACATAATAAATATAATGGGGTTATCTCAAATTTGATTGCAAGAGTAGAAATATTGTGTTGTAGAGGGTGTACTATTTGGACTTATTTGTTTTGTAACTGGATGCAGCTGTCCAGTGGATCTGTGCCAGCAATATCAGACTGGCTTTGGACTTGTTCCTTTTTGGAGTGTAGTGTAAACCCACAGGTAAGCAGCATTATTGAACCTCCCACTGGGCACACTTGTAGGTTTCTATCATGTAGCCTTCCTTGTGGAAACTCCCCATCTGCATTTATGAAGGACGTCTGGTATAGTGTGCAGGACAGGTCGTCAGTCATTGCTGACAGTAGATCTTTAAACATTTACTTTCCCATTTGTGTTTTATAACCTCAGATTGCTGACTAGTTCCAAATACTGCAGGAAGCTAATAGATTAATCTGTTTAGGAGGCAGCATGTAATAGTCTTTTATGAGGTGACAAGTAATAAGAGCCAGCATCCCCATACACTACTTTTTTTTTCAGCCAGTCTTTAGCTGTATAACAATTGTGAGCTGATAAAGGTTAGTGAGCAAACTTTAGCAATAATAAACACTACGTTTAATGGGAACAGGCGCTGTGCCAGGTAAGGCTTTGAAAGGGAGCTATTTTGCTGAATGTTGGTATTCATCTTAAAGCACCTTTCATCTTTGTAGGACTAGTCACCACAAGCTGTAACCTTTGTTGGGTATTGCTAGGGCCCACGTCTTTATGGATGGGGGGGGAGGGGCTTGGCTGTTTTGATGGAGTGTTTTTTCTTTAACAAAATGCATCATTCCTTTTGTTGAATGCCTTGTCTAGTGATCGGTGATTTCAGAAAACTAAGCAAGTATGCCACAGCAGTCAGTGGGCCTTAACTGTATGGGCACTAGAACAGTAGGATGATAAATACAGGCACTTTTCTTAGAGGTGTGAGCTACACTGCCATTAGTTCTATATAAAGGTGGCGTAGAAGTCGTGCTGGCCAAATACAGTAATGTAAAAGAAACTCTTTCACTTGGCAAAACCCGGTTTGAAAAAGAAAGCCGATGGGACTTCTGCAGTCTATATATATTCCCGACACTGGGCAAAATAGCACATCCTCAAAATAAATAGTGCTTTTTGTCCCTTTTAAAAATAAAACTTACACTGTAATCAATACATAAAGTGCAAACAAAGAGCAATGTGCAAATTAACAGGAATATGGACCTTGAGTTTCCCCCATGCAGGAATCTGGGCAGTGATATGCAAACCATATATCAAAAAAATGCAATAAAAATCAGTAAATCGAATCAAATAGTCCATGTGTGTGAAAAGTGCTCGATGTGCAGTATTCTCTCAAAGTGCTCAAAGGTGCTCCTTTAGAGAAGATGGGCGCTTAACAAACAATGTGGATCCCGCATTACAGGGATCATAAAGGCATAATATCCATCTACCGGTTGGTAATAACCATATCAGAACCACATCTTAGAAAATTGCTTCATAAAAGGATCAGCTCTCATAACAACATCCTTAGATCGCTCACCAAATTCAGTCACTTATGGGAAGCAAGCAGGGAAAGACTCGTGATGTAATACAGCAGAAAATAGTTTATTTAAAAAATGGTTAAATCCACTTACATTTAAAGTAGTTGTTGCCTTGGTACAATAAAATCCTCCCACCCGCTTTGTAACATAACGATATGTGTCCCTGTGTCTGTGTTATATAAAAAAAAAGCTGCCAATCTGTACCTTTTTTTTATTTTAGAGCGTCTCCTGGTGCTCGTGTAACTCCTTGGAGGTTGTCCGATGACATCAAGTTCTCCACTTTTGCATTCATTCAGAAAATGGAAAGCATTCTCAGATTTGTGCCTGTGCAGAGCGAGCGACTTCCTGTGTTCAGAATGCAACAGGCCAGCTGCTCAGCACAGGACCCAGACGCAAGTGGAGATCACAAATCTAAGGGCATCTACTTCAGTGGCTTCGGCCAGGTATGGTATTTACATAGTTACACTGGTCCAAGCTGG
The DNA here is from genome assembly GCF_042186555.1 of Aquarana catesbeiana. NCBI lineage: Eukaryota > Metazoa > Chordata > Amphibia > Anura > Ranidae > Aquarana > Aquarana catesbeiana. Next base: position 125,926,571 of record NC_133327.1, read on the forward strand.
ACTAACATATCTATGTATAACCTACCCATACCTGGAATTCATCTTTAAACCCATTTTTATACACAGGTTCCTTAAACCCATTTTTGTCTATTCCTCTTGACTCCCTTTTATATTTTATTTGATGTCAGAACAAGCAGTAATAGGGATGTTCATCATAAGTGTTTGAACAATCATGGAAAACATTAGTCAGGGTTTTTGATAGCCACAATACAGATGAAGGCCTGGTAATGCTGTGCCTTCATTAATGGGTTAACGAGAGAGCGCTTACAAAAGTCTCCCAAGCTCTGGGGTTGCTTATTGAGCAATGCCACCCTGGTGTTGTAATGGTGCCAGTAAGCAGTGCTCTGGGGGATGAAATGCTTTCTTTAATTGGTCCAATTAGTTCAAGGTTTTCTTTTGAGCATCAGTCATTTGGCCCTGGCTTATTAGCGAGCCATTAGGCTATGAATAAAGCTTACATGCTTTATTAGAGAATACAGATATGGGAGTGATTGATTCTGCAGCACTAGAGATGAGATGTCTGTAAGCTGTGGCATGCCTGAGGAAATAAAAATATATTCACTAATCTGATATTCTTTAAAACTGAACTTTAAAAGTTATTGATTTATTTTTCCTCTCATCAGGCAAGTTTAATAGGAATTTTTCTTAAGTATGTTACTCCAACATTTCATATTCCTAATATGCGCCTGCTCTACCAGGTACTTGTGTGAAGTAGTGGATGGCTTCCTTTGTATGAAATCCCTGGTAATCCTGCCAGTCCCTCTGCTTTCCTGTTAAAAACTGACCACACCAGGCATGAGGGGACAGCATGGTCTTTTTTTTTTTTTTTTTTTCTGCGCTGGAACTCCTGATGTGAACCTCTGTACAGCCATTCACCAGGAAGAATGGTGTGCTGCTTTTTCTCCTCTAGCTCTCTGAGCTCCTTATGCAGCTGAGAACAGAGGGAATATGTGATCACTTATAAAAAGGGGGAAAAAAGGTATTTGTAATGTGTCCGTGGTTTTTTTTTTTTTTTTTTTTTTGTTTTTAAGATCTCTATACACACGTTTTGCCTTTCACTGCTATTTTAAATGAATGGGTTGTTTACAAGGTGATTTGTTTTGCATATATTTTTAAGTTGCCCTGTTTAACTTTTTAAATATGCAGCACCCAGGATTTTGTTTCCATAAAGGCTTTAGCAAGCAGGGTCTGATGAATCACCCAAAACACTGCTTCTTAACCACTTGAGTACCAGCCTATATATCTGTTAATTTTGTTCACTAAATTATCTTAGTCAACTAAATTAAGACGATTTTAGTTGATTAAAATATGACTAAAATGACTCAAATGACTAGGGTTGCACCGATATCACTTTTTAAGACCAAGTACAAGTACCAATACTTTTTTTTCAAGTACTCACAAATACCGATACTTTTTTTTTAATGTCATGTGACAGTGGCAATAATATGCAGCACTGATGAGGCAGGGACTGTCAGTTTTTTTATTTTTATTGAATGTAATTTTTTTGTACAATTATTTTTTATTTTTTATTTTTTTTTCAACCCTGTTGGGGCTTTGGTGTTCCCCTTTGAGACAGGGAAAAGGACTGAGGACACAGATTCCCCAGTCCCTTTCTCAGCAGCCTCAGCTACACTGAAGATGGACAGGAGACAGTGGCTCCTCTCCATTTATAAACTGAAGCATCATAAACAGTTTTCAGTGCTCTGTTATAAATGGACAGTCAGTGATCACTGACTCTGTGCATTCAGAAAAGGAAGGAGCCGGTAAATGACAGATTTAACGGCTTTTTCCTCCGATCTGTATCCTGACGGATCCAGGACGAGGGAGGGTGGCGGAGGAGGAACCGGGGAGGACACAGTGGATGATCAGTGTGGTGGCAGTTACAAGCACCGGTCTCCCTGTATAGCTTTCAATAAAGCATCTGAAAGCTATGGGAGAGAGAGGAGGAGAAGCGGCTGTCAGAAAAGCAATACAGGGAAATCGGTGCTTGTAACTTCCCCCACAACCGCACCAATCATCAATGAGGCTGCCCGGCATCCCCGCAACACTGAGGACACCGGGTGTACTGGCCTCCTGCCAGGTATCGGGTCAAGCATCAGAGCATTTGCTTGAGTACAAATACTTGTGCAAATGTTCAGTATCTGCACCGATACTTTTATTGGTGCAACCCTACAAATGACTAAAACTAAAATACCATTTTAGTCAAAAGACTGACTAAAACTAAATCGAAATTTGACATCAAAATTAACACTGTTACATATACTCCATTACCAGGCTGTTTTTCGGTTTTCAGAGACAAGGGGTTCTTTTTATGGTATTTGATAACCACTGGGCTTTCTATTGTTTGCTGTATAAATGGGGGAAAAAAGACCAAAAATGTTTAAGGCTAAGTTAAACCTTTTTTTCTAAATTCCGTCTCCCCTATGTACCAATATATCATTCATGTTCTTTGCAAAAATATCAGAGCTTTCCAATAAATCTATAGACACTTGATTCACTTGTCCTCATCCATGTTTCCAAACATATTCATAGCTTCTGCCTTACTTCCTGGTCAGGTTAGAGGTCATGACACAGGAAGGATTTGATCTGCTGACCTCAGCGCACACCCTGCATCATCCACCCAACTACCTACCTACTAGAGCTGCACGATTCTGGCCAAAATGAGAATCACAATTTTTTTTGCTTAGAATAAAAAGATCACGATTCTTGCGACGTAAAATCTTTCACATTATACAAAAAAAAATGGGCTAACTTTACTGTTTTTTTTTTTTTTAATTCATTAAAGTAATTTTTTCCAAAAAAATTGCATTTACAGTGTGACATAAAATATTGCAACAACCACCATTTTATTCTCTAGGGTGTCTACTAAAAAATTATATATAATGTGTGGGGGTTTTAGTAATTTTCTAGCAAAAAAAATGATTTTAACTTGAAATCAACAAATGTGAGAAAAAGGTTTAGTGTTTAAGTGGTTAATCTTTTTTCACTTACACACAAAGTCTATTCCATTGATAAATTGTTACAATGTTTATAGGCAAGTTCTGCCCAGTTTTTCTCTTGCTTTATTTTGAAGGCTGTGGCTTCAGAAGAGCAGAGAGAATTCTTTGCATAGAAAGAATTGTGAAACACTTTAGTCAAGATCGCGAAACACTTTAGTCAAGATCGCGATAATGATTCTTGACGATTAATTGTGCAGCTCTACTACCTACCCACCCATTCCCAGCTGCTTGTTTTTTAATGAAATGCAATCAATCAGTGATCACTCTTCTCACTAAATACTAGGGATGCACTGAAATTTTGTCAACCGAAAATGGTGTTTCTGGCATATTGAAAAAAGTGCAGATAATTGCGCATGCGCAGTAGCGGTGGCTGCGCCGCCGGGTGCTGCCCATTGTGGGGTGTCATCCTGCCAGCTCAAGGTCCTCCCTTCCCTCCTCCTCCCCTTGCAGAGTGGCGATCTCCCTGTGTCAGGGAGCTGAATTGCCCAGGCCGCAGTAACAATTACCCGCCTCCTGTGATAGGTGACACACTGATCCAATGCCTGGATCACTGGAAGCGGGACATTGTTACTGCGGCCCAGGCAATTCAAATCCAGCTCCGGGACACAGGGAGATCGCTGCTTTGATCCGGGCACTGATGTGAGGCTGCATCTTATGGGCACTGGTGAGGCTGCATCCCACGGCAGGCAGTGGCGAGGCTGCATTGATCACTTGTATCATGTCTGCAGTCTTAACAGTACACGTTAAACACAGGGGTTTAGTTTGCACACATTTGCTGGGTGTCCAGTGCGCCACTGTCCCTTCTTCAGGAGGAGTGGGCTCCCTCCAGGCATACCTGCCCCCAATCTATCTATTCTACAGTGGATGTAAAAAGTCTACACGCCCCTGTTAAAGCGTCAGGTTTCTGTGTACAACTCAGTTAAACAACAAACTGAAAGCATTTATATGGAGGGAATTAAAAATAAAAAAAATAAAATAATATGGTTGCATAAGTGTGCACACCCTTACACTAATACTTTTTTGAAGCACCTTTTGATTTTATTACAGCACTCAGTCTTTTTGGGTATGAGTCTATCAGCATGGCACATCTTGACTTGGCAGCATTTGCCCACTCTTCTTTGCAAAAACACTCCAAATCTGTCAGATTGCGAGGACATCTCCTGTGCACAGCCCTTTTCAGATCACCCCACAGATTTTCAATCAGATTTAAGTCTGGGCTCTGGCTGGGCCATTCCAAAACTTTAGTCGTCTTCTGGTGAAGCCATTCATTTGTTGATTTGGATGTATGTTTTGGGTCTTTCTAATGCTGATTGGTGAAGTTCACTTCATGTTCAGCTTTCTTTCTAGCAGAAGGTTTTGTGCCAGTATTGACTGGTATTTGGAACTGTTCATAATTCCCTGTACCTTGACTAAGGCCCCTGTTCCAGCTAAAGAAAAACAGCCCCAAAGCATGTTGCTGCCACCACCATGTTTCACTGTGGGTATGGTGTTCTTTTGGTGATGTGCAGTGGTGTTTTTGCACCAACCCCATCTTTTGGAATTATAGCCAAAAAGTTAAACCTTGGTCTCATCAGACCATGACACATTTTCCCACATGCTTTTGGGAGACTTCAGATGTGCGTTTGCAAAATTTAGCCGGGCTGGGATGTTTTTCTTCATAAGAAAAGGCTTCTGCCTTGCCACTCTACCCCATAGCCCAGACATATGAAGAATACAGGAGATTGTTGTCACATGTACCACACAGCCAGTACTTGCCAGATATTCCTGCTGCTCCTTTAATGTTGCTGTAGGCCTCTTGGCAGCCGCCCTGACCAGTTTTCTTGTCTCTTCATCAATTTTGGAGGGACGTCCAGTTCTTTGTAATGTCACTGTTGTGCCATATTTTCTCCCCTTGATGATGACTGTCTTCACTGTGTTCCATGGTATATCTAATGCATTGGAGATTCTTTTGTACCCTTCTCCTGACTGATATCTTTTAGCAATGAGATACCTTTGATGCTTTGGAAGCTCTCTGTGGACCATGGCGTTTGCTGTAGGATGCGGCTAATAAAAAGTCAGGAAAGACCTACTAGAAAAGCTGAACCTTATTTGTGGTTAATCAGAGGCACTCTAAATGATGGCAGGTGTGGACCGACTCATATTTAACATGACTTTGAATGTGATTGCTTAATTCTAAACACTACATCCCTAAGAGGGTGTGAACACTTATGCAGCTACATTATTTTAGTGTTTTAATTTTTATTTCCCCTCCCTAAAAGATTTCAGTTTGTTTTTCAATTGAGTTGTACAGTTTATAGGTCACATTAAAGGTGGAAAAAGTTCTGAAATTATTTATCTGTCTTTTTTTTTTTTTTATTTTTTTTTTTTTATATATATATCCACTGTATATGTGCTCCTATTATGGAGGCTTTCAAAATTTTAGAGTAAGAGCCCTTTCACACTGAGACGCTTCAAAAACGCCTTAGCGTTTTTACCGCATTTTTGGGGCGCTAGCGGTAAAATTACCGCAATGCTGCGGGCGGTTTAACGGCGCTTTTCAAGCCTTATTGAAGCATGGGCGTCAAAGAACAACCCCACCTCCCTACATCACAATTTCAGTCCTGTTGTAGATGCTCTCTTTTCTGCTTGCATGTTTACCTTTTTTGTGAGATCATGTGACTTTTCTACAGCTCAGGGCGGATTATAGGCGCTATTCAGGCGTTTTTACAGCGCTTTCAATTAATTTCAATGGAGAGGGGCGTTTTTTAAGCGCTTTTTTTTCAACACCCAAAAGCTGCTTCAAAGATGCTGCTTGCAGGACTTTTCTCAACGCCCCACCAGCGCAACGCCTCAGTGTGAAAGGGTCCATTGAGATGCATGGGGAGCATTTTATGAGCGTTTTAATAGCGCTATTTTTAGCAATAAAACTCAGCAAAAACGCCTCAGTGTGAAAGGGGTCTTAGGACTGCAGATAATACTGGGGTGCCTTGTCATGGCCTCTGCAGCTTACTGATTTTTGCAAATGTGTACTGACTAAACCCCTGTTTTTAACATTTGTTGCAGGCTGGCTGGTTGAGCTGGGAATTTTTCTTGTGCTCCTTACTGTAAAGGCCAGTTCTAGGTTGGGGCAGTTGCCATTTGTACTGTTATTGCTGTATTCACTAACTTCAGTGTAGGGGGTTATTGCTGCGTCCACTGACTCCAGTGTAGGGGGTTATTGCTGCGTCCACTGACTGCAGTGTAGGGGGTTATTGCTGCGTCCACTGACTCCAGTGTAGGGGGTTATTGCTGCGTCCACTGACTCCAGTGTAGGGGGTTATTGCTGCGTCCACTGACTCCAGTGTAGGGGGTTATTGCTGCGTCCACTGACTCCAGTGTAGGGGGTTATTGCTGCGTCCACTGACTCCAGTGTAGGGGGTTATTGCTGCGTCCACTGACTCCAGTGTAGGGGGTTATTGCTGCGTCCACTGACTCCAGTGTAGGGGGTTATTGCTGCGTCCACTGACTCCAGTGTAGGGGGTTATTGCTGCGTCCACTGACTCCAGTGTAGGGGGTTATTGCTGCGTCCACTGACTCCAGTGTAGGGGGTTATTGCTGCGTCCACTGACTCCAGTGTAGGGGGTTATTGCTGCGTCCACTGACTCCAGTGTAGGGGGTTATTGCTGCGTCCACTGACTCCAGTGTAGGGGGTTATTGCTGCGTCCACTGACTCCAGTGTAGGGGGTTATTGCTGCGTCCACTGACTCCAGTGTAGGGGGTTATTGCTGCGTCCACTGACTCCAGTGTAGGGGGTTATTGCTGCGTCCACTGACTCCAGTGTAGGGGGTTATTGCTGCGTCCACTGACTCCAGTGTAGGGGGTTATTGCTGCGTCCACTGACTCCAGTGTAGGGGGTTATTGCTGCGTCCACTGACTCCAGTGTAGGGGGTTATTGCTGCGTCCACTGACTCCAGTGTAGGGGGTTATTGCTGCGTCCACTGACTCCTATGATAGAGGTGGTAGTTGTATCGTGCTGGGTTCCAACAGCAGGGTAAGGACTTCCCATCTTGTTCCCAGAACAAAATAGTACAATTAATACAAGGCTTCTTCTGATTGCAGTTCTGGTGGAGATGCAGGCAGATAATGTCACAATTTTACCAGCCAATCAAAAGAAGCTTTGTATGCATTCAGAAAATGCAGTGTTCACTAAAACACAGTTGGACTTTAATATTGATGGCATTCAGAACATATGATTGGAGTAATACCAAACATGCATAGAGAATATTACTGGGTAGAGGAAATATTTATCTGTTAGATCTGGTTGATCTGTTAAACAGCTGATTTAATGCGATGTCTTTATGTTGCCCCAAATGACCCACAACATGATCAGTTGCTCATTCAGTGTAATGTTTTTTCATTACATGAAAATGATTTATTTAATGGAACCTGAATGCATTATCATTTTCCCCTTTCCCTTTGGAGTACACGTGCTCAGCAGGATTTTTTTTTTTTTTTTTTTTAATCCGTAGAACATAAGGTTGGGATGCTTTTTCACAAATGTCATAACATCTCGTTGGCCTGTGTTTATTTAGATTTGATAGTATACACAATGAAATTGCTGAACTTTCTCATTTGCATAAACTAAATAAAATCTATATTTTCTTCTTTTCTAGGCTTGGATGCTGAACTTTATTATGTCCGGAATGATATAATAAATCACTATGCTTTATCATTTAATCTGCTCATTCCTACTGAGACGAGCAAGCTCCATTTTAGCTGGCACTCTAAATCTAAGGTATGTAAACTTATTGAATGCTGCTGGTTTTTCAATGTTTTTATTTTTTTTAACTTTTTCAGTAATATAAAGTATAACTAAAGGCAAAACTTTTTTTTCATTTTAGATAGAGGGGAGAGAAATTAGAACCCCAGTCAGTTTTTATTGCTGCCTGTGGAACACAGTGGGAACCAGTGGGGAAATTCACCCTCTCTCTATTTGTCCCGTACCATTATTATTGAAAGGAAAAAGAAAATCACAAATTTTGGGTTGTCCCCAGAAAAGTAATAGAGGGGAAATCCTCCAATGGTAACACTAGTTCTGGTTACCTGGGTAACACAGATGGCGGAATAAAAAAATATGAAGGATTAGTCATAACCCTCCCCTATTCTATCCAGAATGGGGAAAATTTTGCCTGTAGACACACACACACAAAAATGTAATCGTGGAGGTTTGTTATAGACCTCCCAGTGTTAATGAGGAGGTGGAGACTCCGCTACACACATACACACACTATTTGCAGCCAAAATGATATGCACTTTCAACTATTCCTGGATAAGTCAGTGTTAATTCACACTTCCTAGTTCCTGAGCTCTCCTATTGGCCAATGAGTCAAAGTGTGACATCAGCCCACCTCTCCGCCTCAGCCAATCAGAGGAAGCTTTGTATTCATTCACAGAATACATGGCTGCTTTTGAATGACTAAGCACCGCTCAGACCGAGACTGCATTGTTCTGGATGTGTGACAGAAAGTCTGTCCCACTGCCTGAACCCAGTACTGTGTACTGTATGTATCTGAAGCAACATACAATTCATACAGTGCTTAGAGCTAGTGCAGCAATTAGTAAAGGAAATGGTTCATTTGGACCTGCTTGGTCTAAAGTATTGAAAATCACAGTAAACTTGAAGATCAGCTAAAGCCCAGGTTCACAATGATGCGGGCTAGAAATGTTGTGAGTTAAGCTGAACTCGCACGATTTCGAACCAGCAATGCAGCCCGACTTCGGGTAGCGATTTGACTGACATCTGTGCAGGTTCATGCACAGATGTCTATTTAAATTGCCCCTCTGAAGTCGCCAAAAGTAGTACAGGAACTACTGTACTTTTTAAAGCGTATGCCAAATCGGCCCAATGTGAACGTGGGCTTAAAGCTGTTGTAAAGCTTTTTTTTTTTTTTTTTTTTAATTAACAAACATGTTATTTACCTGCTCACAGTGGCCCTGATCCTCCTCTTATCCTGTGATTCATTATGGCTGAGCTGAATCAGTGCTGTGTTCAGCATCTCATTGAGATTAATTGCTATGCTCTGCTGTACTCCTGTATATATGGTGATGCTATTGTAAACGCAAGTACAGGTGTATGCAAAAAATTGAAATAAAAAGTAGCCTTGTCATGGAGTGATCATCCGCAGCCCTGTGTAAGCTTTTTAATTAGAGGAATTGGAAGCAGCTGAATGGAGGGTGGGTGGGCAAATCTAAGGTAATTGTGTGGCTGAGAAAAAAAAAAAGCTGTGCTAATAATGAATAAGGCCCCTTTCACACGAGGCGGACTCCGCTTCCACGGAGTCCGCCTCGTTCCGCCGGCACTGCAGGAGATCTCTGTTCGTTTTCATCAGATCTCATCCGATCCGCCAGCGATGGATCTGAACGTAGGGCCATCCGTCTGCTTTTTGCGGATCGGACTGGGTCGGATGTCAGAGGACATGTCTCCGCTGACATCCGTCGCTCCATAGGCTAACATGGAGCGCCCGTTCAGGTCCGCCGTCAAAACTGACAGGCGGACCTCAACGGTCCGATCGTGTGAAAGGGGCCTAAGTGATAAAAAATCAACACAATCTGATGAGCAAGTAATAGTCAATCCAATATATACAAGAGATAATAACGTATTAGATGAGCAAAACAACCAATATAACAAATGAATAAGTGATATAAAAGTAATCGGTGAAAAATATATAGCATGTAGATTTCCCATCAGCGATGTAGTACAAGGGCCTGTCTGATTTGATACAAATTGAATCGATTGTTCAGGTGTGTCCTCTATTCCATAGTTTTGGTAAATCTACAGAAAAGTGTATAGAGATTGTACAATCAGATTGCATAGTGCAGGGATATGCAATTAGCGGACCTCCAGCTGTTGCAAAACTACAAGTCCCATCATTCCCCTGCCTCTGCGTGTCATGCTTGCGGCTGTCAGAGTCCTGCTATGCCTCATGGGACTTGGAGTTCTGCAACAGCTGGAGGTCCGCTAATTGCATATGCCTGGCATAGGGTATGGCCATCTTTATAAAAGTACATAGGAGGGAGTGGGCGGAGACAGTTGTTAGGCCTCGTTCACATCTCTACGTAGCGAAGACTCACATTCCCTGGGCGGCACAGTGGTGTAGTGGGTAGCACTTTCGCCTAGCAGCTGGTTCGAATCCCGACCACAACACTACCTGCCTGGAGTGCGTGGGTTTCCTCCGGGTACTCCGGTTTCCTCCAACACTCCAAAGACATGCTGGTAGGTTAATTGGATCCTGTCTAAATTGTCCCTAGTATGTATGAATGTGAGTTAGGGACCTTAGATTGTAAGCTCCTTGAGGGTAGGGACTGATGTGAATGTACAATGTATATGTAAAGCGCTGCGTAAATTGATGCAGCTATATAAATAAAAATTCCCACACACGTTTTGTTTTGGAGCTAGTTACATAGTTAGTAAGGTTGAATAAAGACACCAGTCCATCCAGTTCAACCTAAGTGAGTGGTGTTGTGTGTCTTCAATTATCCCTATTTTTTTTAATTTAAGGTACCCATATGGCGCCATCAATTAACGCAGCAATCCACACATGCATTGCACCCTACCCTCAAGGAGCCCACAATCCAAGGTCCCAAACTCACATTCATATACCAGGGCCAATTTTGGACAGAAGCCAATTAACCTACCAGCGTTCTCACTCGTCATGCATAGGAAAGCCCGTTCACTTGAATGGGTTGCCCTACGCGCAACAATCGCCTCAGAGAAGCTACAGAATTCTATTTGGTGCGTTAATGCAGTTATCGGTGCGTTTGCCGAACTTGGGGAGCCTTTTAACATGTAATGACAACACAAACACGATGCACATTTGCAGTATTTCTGAAACTCATGGCAAAACACTGATTTTCTGTGCAACTTGCCTTGCGTTTAACAGTTTAACTTTCAGGTCCCATTCACACCTAGAGTAGAGGGAGCGTATATTTTTTGGCCCTTTTTTTCAGTGGCACACATAGGGCAGCCCATTGATTTCAATGGTCTGCGCTACACCTGGCAAAGTAGCTTGTGGGACAATTTTTGTAAGGTGTGTTTTTTTTTTTTTTTTTTTTTTTTTTTTCTTCTGCCTTTGTCACCTGTTTTTTCATGTGGCAAAATGTTTGCTTTTGTGTTTGGTGTACTGTGCTGTTAACAATTAACGACACTGAAAGCGCAAATAGGTAATTTTAGGTGTATAAATGTGGCCATACACTATACAATCTATTTGTACAATCTCCTTTAGACTTACAAAAACTATATAGGAGGAGGGCACACCATCCACCCAATCAGGTAGGCACTTGAACTACATCAGGGATCTCCCGTGGGCTGCATACAGCCTCAGGGAATTTAGCATGCACCCTGTGCCCATCTGGAGGGACGCTGGGGAAGCCAGGCAAATGCATGTATGGGGGTGCTGTGAAAACTGGGTGAAGGTGTGCTAATGAGGTTATCTGGTAAACTCCCTCCTGTGTCCATTCTGGCTTGTCTGTCCTCTTTTTATACCAGGAAGTTTCTAAAGTGATCTCCAAATACATGGGTGAGGTAGGCCTCGTCTTCAAAATCAAAGAAAAACTTGTATTTTTGTGTACATTAATGGTATATTGGTACATAGGGGAGCTGTGTTTTTTTTAGAAAAAAAAAGGTAGACTTAGCCTTTAACTCTTCTTCATTGACAGGTGGAATACAAATTGGGGTTTCATGTGGACAATCCCATAGCCATGGAAACACCACAGACCAATATCTCAATGCAAGGAGATGTCCCACGGTCTTTATCGGGTGAGTGGCTGTTGTAAACATTCTTAATTAAAAAAAAAAAATAAAGTCAATGGCTAATTAACCAAAGATAAACTTTTAACAGTGGTACAGAACGCATGACTATTGTGAGCTTAGCTTTAAGCAAGAGCGCCATCTGGTGATCATTGTAATTATTTTCCTTTTGGAAAGACATTCTTGTCATGTTTCATCTGTATCAGGGAGGTTATCAAAACAGTACCGTCTTCTTGATGTAAACACACAAAGTTTTATCGGTTTACTTCTAAAAGTGAAGCAGGTGTGATTGGCTGGCCCAAATCATTGAAATTCAAGGAAAACGCTGCTTGGCATTAGTTGTCTGTTTTTCATTCTCAGCAGTTCAAATAGCATAATTCCAGTGCAGTGCATATTTAGGGATTTAGAAGCCTTTACTGTGAAG